>NC_134688.1:63084472-64401972 GCF_050947455.1 Rhinoderma darwinii
TAGACAGATAGATAGATAGACAGATAGATAGTGAGACAGATAGATAGTGAGATAGATAGATAGTGAGATAGATAGATAGATAGATAGTGAGATAGATAGATAGTGAGATAGATAGATAGTGAGATAGATAGATAGATAGATAGATAGATAGATAGATAGATAGATAGATAGATAGATAGATAGATGGTGAAATTCCTGCTGTATGCAGATGACCTTCTGTTACTATCACCAACCGAGAAAGGTCTCCAAGACAACCTGCAAATCCTAGAAAAATTCAGCTCCACGTGGGCACTACCCATCAATGCCAAGAAAACCAACATCATGGTGTTCCAGAAGAGAAACTCAAAATCCCCCAGGCACCCGACCTTCACACTAAATAACGCCACAATCACAGCGACCGACAGGTACACTTACCTGGGCCTAGAAATCAACCAATCAGGAAGCTTTAAACAAGCCATAGAGATTCTGAAAGACAAGGCGTGCAAAACCTTCTATGCCAGCAGACGAAAACTCTATCATCTCAAACCACCAGTGACGGTCTGGCTGAAAATCTTTGACTCCATCATCTCCCCAATCCTCCTGTATGCCAGTGAAGTCTGGGGTCCGGACACATACCCAGACTGGTCAAGGTGGGATTCCAGCCCAACAGAAATCTTCCACCTAGAATTCTGCAAACACCTTCTCCAAGTCCATCGGAGCACCTCAAATAGTGCCTGTCGGGCAGAACTGGGCAGATTCCCACTACACCTCACAATCCAGAAGAGGGCGCTATCATTCTGGGCCCATCTACACAGCAGCAGGCAAAGTTCCTATCACCATAAAGCCCTGTTACACCAAGGGGTCCCAGGTAAACCAGGCCCCCCAGAACATCTCACCCTGACCCGGCCTGAAGAAAATGTCACCCAGCGCGGCCTCACAAAAGCCGAAATCAAGAAGACAATAAACAAAGGCCAAGAGGAATATATCAGTGACTGGAGAAACGACATAAAGACATCCCAGAAACTGACAATATACCGGAGTCTACAGCGGGAATATAAACTGGCGCCATATCTGGAGAAACTGCCAAACCCCAGAGACAGACAGATCCTGAGCCGCTACAGACTGAGCGCCCACAACCTGCTCATCGAATCCGGGCGCCACAGACAGACCTACAAGCCCAGGGAGAGCCGACTGTGCCAACAGTGCGACCAGGAGGCCGTGGAGGATGAGGCCCACTTCCTGCTACACTGCTCCAAATACTCAGCAGTGAGGGACACTCACTTCAGGAGACTCTCTGATCTCTTACCGGACTTCAGCTCCATGGAAGAGCAAGAGAAACTCTACATCCTGCTGGGTGAAGAGGAAACCACAGTGGGCACAGCGGCACAATATGTCACTGCATGCCATAAACTGAGAGAGACATGATATGCCATGGACTTGTATAACCCCAACCCTAGATATGTCCCTATCCCCCAATCCCTCAGTCCCTATCCCTCATTCCCTTACTTCTTACTTGCTTTGGCAATGCTAATATGTATTTGGTCCTGCCAATAAAGCTTCTTTGAATTTGAATTTGAATTTGATGGTGAGATAGATAGATGGTGAGATAGATAGATGGTGAGATAGATAGATGGTGAGATAGATAGATGGTGAGAGATAGATGGTGAGATAGATGGTGAGATAGATAGATGGTGAGATAGATAGATAGATGGTGATAGATAGATAGATAGATGGTGATAGATAGATAGATAGATAGATAGATGGTGATAGATAGATAGATAGATAGATAGATAGATAGATAGATAGATAGATAGATAGATAGATAGATAGATAGATAGATAGATAGATAGATAGATAGATGGTGAGATAGATAGATGGTGAGATAGATAGATGGTGAGATAGATAGATGGTGAGATAGATAGATGGTGAGATAGATAGATGGTGAGATAGATAGATGGTGAGATAGATAGATGGTGAGATAGATAGATGGTGAGATAGATAGATGGTGAGATAGATAGATGGTGAGATAGATAGATGGTTAGATAGATAGATGGTGAGATAGATAGATAGATAGATAGATTAGATAGATAGATAGATAGATAGATAGATAGATAGATAGATAGATAGATAGATAGATAGATAGATAGATAGATAGATAGATAGATAGATAGATAGATAGATAGATGGTGAGATAGATGGTGAGATAGATGGTGAGATAGATAGATGGTGAGATAGATAGATAGATGGTGAGATAGATAGATAGATGGTGAGATAGATAGATGGTGAGATAGATAGATAGATGGTGAGATAGATAGATAGATGGTGAGATAGATAGATAGATAGATAGATAGATAGATAGATAGATAGATAGATAGATAGATAGATAGATAGATAGATAGATAGATAGATAGATAGATAGATGGTGAGATAGATAGATAGATAGATAGATAGATGGTGAGATAGATAGATAGATAGATAGATAGATGGTGAGATAGATAGATGGTGAGATAGATAGATAGATGGTGAGATAGATAGATAGATGGTGAGATAGATAGATAGATAGATAGATAGATGGTGAGATAGATAGATAGATGGTGAGATAGATAGATAGATGGTGAGATAGATAGATAGATGGTGAGATAGATAGATAGGTGGTGAGATAGATAGATAGATGGTGAGATAGATAGATAGATAGATAGATAGATAGATAGTGAGACAGATAGATAGTGAGACAGATAGATAGTGAGATAGATAGATAGATAGATAGATAGATAGATAGATAGATAGATAGATAGATAGATAGAGCGAGATAGCAAGAGGGAGCGAGTTTCCGTAACTCCCATAGTAGTGACTGGCAGTTACAGAAGCAGCGTAGCATGCTACGCTGTTTCCGTAACTACTATTCAGTTGTATGGGAGTTACAGAAACTGCGTAGCTCAGCGAGTTATGCTGTTTGCGTAACTCGACCATGTAACCAGGAAGTGAAGTGGCCGGAAGACAGTGGAGCCAGGTAAGATAGAACGGGGTTTAGGGGACCCCGTTCTAGAGATAGATGCGGTTTCCAGAGGTGGGACCCGCATCTATCTGACGTTTTTGACCTATCCTGTGGATACGTCATAAATGTCCTTCATGGGAAAACCACTATAAATGCCGCGGTCGCTACTGACCGCGGCATTTAACTAGTTAAACAGCCAGAAACAGTGCGATCACTGTTTACTGGCCGTTAGAGCAGCGTGTCAGAAGCTGACACCTGCAATGTATGGAGCGCGCTCAGCGCGTGAGCCCGCTCCATACATCATCCCCTCCCCGCTCCAAGATGTGCCGGTACATTATGGATCGGGAAAGGGTAAAGCAAGGAGCAGTAAGGGGGCCGGGTCCCTTGACTGCGGACTATAAGATGCAGGGACTTTTTAGCAAGATTTATTCTTGATAAAAACTGGGTCTTATAGTCCGAAAAATACGGTATATACACATTATTTAACCCTCATGAAGAATAAGAAGACTTTTCAATTTGATGTTTTGTTTTTTTTAATAGAAAGTGTAATTGTGAGTATGTGATGGGAGCGGAGGAATGCTTCTCTTGCGCACACTCAGTACTTATTATTCCTAATTTATATAAATACCTAGGAAAACGTAGTTGTATGTAATGCAGTCCTTTTTAAAATCGCAATTCTTTTTTTTTTTTTTTTTTTTTTTAAGGACACTGTGGAAAAACCTTTGCTATTTTGGAGCGGTTTCTAAAATATAATCTTTTACACGTACGGTGGCTGGTTGTCGTGGATGATGATACACTGATCAGGTATTTTTCACCGTATAAATTCTACTTTGTATGGTATTTAATAAAACCTTTACTGACCAAACTTTCTGCACTGTTCTTATTTTATGTTTCTCGAACCTACAGATGTAGCCATTTTTAAGTTGATTCTGATAACTTGCTGCAGCGTGATATCACACAACAAAAGCCATTGAAAAGCCATTGAAAAAGTCAAGATAAGAGATCTAGCCATTGATTATTTAATGCGTTAAAAGTCAAGATAAAGACGGCTACATCTGTACATATTTGTATCATGTTAAATTCAATCTGTAATAAAGTTTAGATCATAAAAACTAGAATGTCAGTTGGTGAATGGCAATCATGTGACACGGGATGACGTCACCTTACGTAAACACAGGGCCATCAGTAGACTACAACTTCAATAGCATGTTTCAATATAAACCCTATATCTTTGTTTTACCATGATCATAATTCGGTTCAGCAGCTAATTGGACTTAAGGCATATCACGGAAATTCCACACATATGGGGAGATTTATTAAAAATGGTACAAAGAAAAACAGGAATAGTTGCACATACCAACCAATGAGGTCGCTAGTTAAATTTTTACAAAGTACTCTGTAAAATTAAAGGGGAAATCTGATTGGCTGCTATGGACAACTACTCTTCTTTTTTTTTTTCTGTTGCACAAATTTTTTTTGCCAATTCCAATTTTATTAAGTTTTAAAACAAAAACGATTATTGAACATGATTTAAGAGCACAACATTGAGCTGAATTTTACACAGAGGTCCGCAAGTTACAAATGTTTTGCACTAATTTTGATAAATGTGGGCAATTGTGTCTGTAGCTAGGTGAGTAAATATTCTGGCAAGAAAAATGTAATTGAGGGCTTATTAAAATAGTCTGATAATTATAATAACCTAAAAGCCTTATACAAATACAGTGAAGTAAATAAGTATTTGATCCCTTGCTGATTTTGTAAGTTTGCCCACTGTCAAAGACATGAACAGTCTAGAATTTTTAGGCTAGGTTAATTTTACCTGTGAGAGATAGATTATATTTTAAAAAAAAACTGAAAATCACATAGTCAAAATTATATATATTTATTTGCATTGTGCACAGAGAAATAAGTATTTGATTCCTTTGGCAAACAAGACTTAATACTTGGTGGCAAATCCCTTGTTGGCAAGCACAGCAGTCAGATATATTTTGTAGTTGATGATGAGGTTTGCACACATGCTAGATGGAATTTTGGCCCTCTCCTCTTTGCAGATCATCTGTAAAACATTAAGATTTCGAGGCTGTCGCTTGGCAACTCGGATCTTCAGCTCCCTCCATAAGTTTTCGATGGGATTAAGGTCTGGAGACTGCAGCAATTCCGTTATATGTGGACAAGCCCTTACAGTTGCACCCATGTCATGTGCAGTGATGGTGTCTACGTGACAAATATATTTGATTTTTTTATGATGGCGCCTCAAGGTTTAAGTACTTTAGAAGCTTTATGTGACCTTCGTACAAGGATTTATTTGAATTACCCAATTAGTCCTTGTTACTACATTGTTGTGTAAAAGTTAATGGTTAAGATGAATCAAACAATCTTGTATTACTGCTATCTGCATTGACCTTGCCATTGTTCATTGATAAATGGTTCTTTTTTTTGTTTGTTTTTTGTGAATATACATTTCTCATCCACGTGACTGCTGGAATTATAGAGAAATTACGGCTTATCACTGAAAGATACAATAACTGTTTTGCTCTGCTCAATAATGTGGAGTCTGGAAAGATCTTTCCAGGACCTTTCCAAAACAGTATTTTTCAGATCAAATAGCTCATAATTTCAGAGATTGCATTTACACTTATGTTCTACATTGAGATGATGTTCTTAGAGAGAGGTTAATAAGAATGTAACATCATGATTGCCAGCTCCCTTTTCTGTTGAGTAAAGAGAAGGATATTCTAAGGAAAATGTCTTCATCTGATCGTGATGATGTCACCATAGTCTATTTGTTTTATAAATTATAACAGAAGACATATATAATTTTGTTTTAATCCTCTATTAACCAGATCCTCATCTATTAGCCAGATCAGATGATGGCTTCAAAGAGTATCTCTCTCTGAAGGACCCAACATCTCCATGGATTACACAGAGAGTATATTGATTTTATTGAGAACTGTGTAATGCTTCAGTAACCCTGTGGTGGCGCTGCAGGGAAATTTAACGCTTGCTGCCAGGTTACAGATTACAGACACCCTGCGTTCAGTTTATAGTCGAGGGACCAATCTTGAAAAATGCTTGTGCAAGGCGGATTACTCTGTTAAGCAAAGAAATCCATTGTAGGAGCTTAAAACATAATGAAGCCTAATCGGGGGATAGTGTGACGTAATCAGCGCATGCGTAGTAAAGTCAATTCGACCCGTGAAACTTCAGGCTTGTACTGCGCATGCGCCGATTCAGAAGCCGAGGCCCCCTCAGGAGAATGCCTGGCCCTGTCAATCAGAGAAGGAAGGGATGGGGGGCCGGACGGACGGCCAGACTGGGGAGAGAGGGTAGAGTTGTTTGGAGCAATGGTGACGCCCTCGTTGCTCCAAACAGCTAATTTGCATATAAAGAATTAACTTATAATTCTGCAAGGAGCCATGCATCTGAAAAAGAAAAACAGCGTTATATTCAGATGAGGCTACACTATCTTACTGTGTTGCTGTTTCTTGCCTCTATGTATTTAAGGCGTTAAAAGTCAAGGTAAAGATCGCTTCATCTGTATCTGCTTGCACATTGCACTTTCCATTGTAGTCTGCAAATGTTACGGAAACCGCCATGCTATTGGCTTGGTTATTCCCATTACACCCATAAATTGTAATGGAGAGAACGGCTCGCATGCTGTGATCTACGGCAATCTGTTTTCCCCTGCTTCCTTTCTGGACGCCATTAGCCAATTCGATTGACACAATAGGAGTCATGGTGTCCCAGATGGGGGACCTGCAACCATCAGATATTTGTGGCATACCTTACAGATAAGCCATAAATGTCTATAGTCAGAATACCCCTTTAAGAGGATTAAAAATATCTGGAGGATTTTATTCTTCACCAAGGCGCTGTAAATAGGTCCTATTGTAAAATCCTAAGAGTAGGAGATTCATAGGCTGTTTCATATCTGTGGACCGATCCAATCATTACAATGTAGATTGTGAAATGTATCTTACAATTTATCAGTACCCGTTAGTGAATAACCCCACCAGCTATTTGCCGCACCCTAATATCATTCTTATTTGGGTCTAAGCAGCTGAAATATGGGGGTTGTTTTGCAGGGTCTTCACACTAGATAGAGCTTATAGTAGGGTTGGGAAATTCATCAAAATAAAAAGGAAACTGAAATTCAGCACAAATAACGGGCGTTAGTTTGCGCATTTAATTATTTTTTTGGTTCAGTTATGTCTCGGTTTAAACTATATCTGTGCCCTCGGGACGGAGATACTGTTGAATTCAATGGTGGAGCAGGGAGACGTCAGCTCCCTTCTCCAGCCTTAAACGGAATGGCGCAAACAGTCTTAATTCAGTGATGTAATTGCACCTGTCTACGCTGACCCACACATAGCACAGACTGGAGGAGACCTTCTGAGGGATCTTCTCCAATCATCGTGCGAACGGGGTTAGATGTGCATTTATTTTATTATTTTTATTAGGCACTATTATACCGGGTGTGGAGGGCACCTATAGGGGCATTGTACTCTGTGGGGGCAGCTATGGTGGCATTGTACTTTATGGGGCAACTATGCAGGCATTTTACTTTGTGGTGGGTAGCTACAGGGGCATTACACCATATGGGGGCATTATACTGTATACTGTGTGCCGGGCAGCTATGGGGACAGTTTACATTTTGGGAAGGCACTATAGGGGCATTATATTGTGTGGGACAGCTATGGGGGCATTTGTACTGTGTGGGGGCACTATGGGGACATTATATTGTGTGGGGGGCAGTGTCAGGGCGTATATTATATACAGTAGTATTACAGCAGGCTCGGAGATGTATATTCATGCAATGGTATGTCAAGCAAATAGGGGGCGTGAGATTCAAATAGGGGCATGTCATGTCAAATGCGGCATGGCCTAAATAATCCTTCATTATCGTTCATCAATCGTAATCGAGGTTACATGTTCAATTAATTGTGATTTTTGATTTAGGTCATAATCGCCCAGCCCTTGCTTATGGTCACCAGTAAATGTGTTGCACCAACTATTTCTGCCTTTCATTTGTTTTCCAGAAAAAAAAACACCAGATCTTCAAATAAATCCCCATTATCTCGGCTTACAATGGCCGATTTTGACCGATGCAGCGAGACCTCGTTGCTCCTGCCACAAGGAGCTATAGATGGGATGAACGGTCGTTACTCTGATCGCTCGTCCCCATACATTATTATCATGTCGGCAGCGCGTCTTCCTGTTTACACAGGGAGATGTGCTGCCGACCGACATGGTTAATATTTTACTTTTTTAAAACCATCCTATCAGCAGATGAACGAGCATCTGCTGATCTATAAATAATTTCCCAGTGTAAAAATCTCAGTGCTTTAAGGGGTTATGACATAAGGTGGGGGAGATATTGTTTTCTGTGGTGACTGTTACACCTTTTAAGTGAAGTTCAAGTTGTTTTTGTCATTTTGCTTTATTACGTACAATAATGTTTTTTGCAAACTTTTGTGAATTACTGTTTTAATGTATTTTTTTTTCCTTCTGGCTAGCCTCCCAAGATTACAGAAGCTGCTAAGTTGCTATGATAGTAATGAGCCTGTCTTTTTGGGAGAACGATATGGTTATGGATTAGGAGCGAGGGGTTACAGTTACATCACTGGTGGAGGCGGGTAAGGGATTAATGCCATCTTTTTTATATTCTTAAGTTTTACTTATTGTATACTTTAAGCTCGCGGGCAAGTAGAAGTCCGACAGATGTATTTTAATTACATTTTCTTTTCAGCGGTTGCAAATAGCTGCAGACCAAGAATGTCAAGTTTGTGATTGGTTATGAATTGCAACAGCGATTAACTCCTAATGTGCAGTTTAGTGATTTATGGATCTTGCTGTGTTAATCCCACCATCGGGAAAGCAACCAACGGAGTGTCTTCTAGTCATAGACTCTGATCTAAAACATGCCTATTCCATTGCGAGAGACATGCTTTAAAATTACAGAGATTGCAGTACATAATATACACAGTTTACACAAATTCAGTGCCTGAGAAGATGAAGCTTCTAAGTATTCATAACTCTGGTAGTCCTATCCTGATTTTTATTTGGATAGTAAACTTGTCCAATACTTTGATAGATCCCATAATGCTTACACCACTGCATCAAGGTACCAAAGAGGACATATCTGTCGATCTTTGCAGCAGGAATTCCCCTTTAGGTACAACCTTGAAGGATATGGGATAGCCAGAAACTCAAATTAAAACTTAATTTTTCTTCAATATATAATTGAAGGTAATTTCTTTAACTTTGTCAGGAGTGATCTGAGATTTTTGGATTATTAGTTTGAACAGAAAATTATTTAGGATGCTTGTAAATTCTCGCCTGAACACACAATAAACCGTTCGGATGTTGCATGTATTTGTATAGAAAATATATTTTATGTTGCAAAAGATGTAAATCAACAAGGATAATTTATCTTGTTGCTTAAAATATTATGTAGGCAACAATCTTTTTAAAATAAAGCTAACTCTAGTAATCATGTGATTCCTTCAGGTTCAGCTGCTGAAACCCCCACCGAGAGAAGTTGTGCCTAGCTATACATTTTCCTATATACAGTGCATGCGAAAAGTCTTCAGACCCTTTCACATTTTTCACATTTTGTTATGTTTCCCCATTATTCTGCACTCCGTACCCCATAATGACAAAGTGAAAACAGAATTTCAGTAATTTTTACAAATTTATTAAAAATTAAAAACTCAAGTTTCACATGGACATAATTGTTCAGACCCTTTGCTATGACACTCGAAATTTAGCTCTGGGGCCTCCAATTTCTCTAGATCATCCATGAAATGTTTATACACCTTGATTGGAGTCCACCTGTGGTAAATTCATTTGATTGGACATGATTTGTGAAGACACACCCCTGACTACATAAGGTCTCACAGCTGACAATGCATATCAAAGCAAAAACCAAACCATGAGGATGAAAGAGCTGCCTGGAGGACTCAGAGACACGATTGTGTGGAGGCACAGATCTGGAGAAGGGTACAAAAATTTCTGCTGCACTGAAAGTTCCCAAGAGCACAGTGGCCTCCATAATTCTTAAATGGAAGAAGTTTGGAACAACCTAGAGCTGGCTGTCCCACCAAACTAAGTAATCTAGATAGAAGGGTTTTGGTAAGAGAGGTGACCAAGAACCCAATGGTCACTCTGGCTGAGCTCCAAAGATCCTGTGTGCAGATGGGAGAAATTTCCAGAAGGTCAACCATCACTGAAGCACTCCACCAATCTAGGCTTTATGACTGAGTGGCCAGAAAGAAGTCTCTCCTCCGTAAAAGACACATGAAAGCCCATCTGGATTTTGCAAGAAAAAGCACCTTAAGGACTCTCAGACTGTGAGAAACAAGATTCTGTGGTCTGATGAAACCAAGATTAAACTTTTTGGCCTCAATTCTAAGCGTCATGTCTGGAGGAAACCAGGCACTTCTCATCACCTGCCTAATACCATGCCTACAGTGATGCAAGTTGGTGGCAGCATCATGCTATGGGGTGTTTTTTAGCACCTGGGACAGGGAGACTGGTCAGGGTTGAATGGAAGATGAATGGAGCAAAGTACAGAGATATTCTTAATGAAAACCTGATCCAGAGTGCTCTGGACCTCAGACAGGGCTGAAGGTTCCTCTTCCAACAAGACAATAACCCTAAACACACAGCCAAGACAACACAGGAGTGGCTTAGGGACAACTCTGTGAATGTCCTTGAGTGGCCATCAAGAGTCCTGACTTGAAGCCAATCGAACATCTCTGGAGAGACCTGAAAATGTCTGTCCACCGATGGTCCCCATCCAACCTGACAGAGCTTGAGAGGAACTGTTGAGAAGAATGGCAGAAAATCCCCTAATCCAGGTGTGCAAACCTTGTGGCATCATGCCCAAGAAGACTGGAGGCCGTTATCACTGCCAAGGGTGCTTCAACGAAGTACAGAGTAAAGGGTCTGAATACTTATGTCAATGCAATATTTTATTTTTTCATTTTCAATAAATTAGCAAAGTTTACTAACATTCTGTATTCACTTTGTCATTATGGGGTATTGAGTGCAAACTGATAAGGGACAACTTGATTTTTATTTTATTTTAGCACAAGGCCTCAACATAACAAAATGTGAAAAAATTTAAAGGGTCTGAAGACTTTCCGAATGCATTGCATGGATGGGCTGGGTCCACTTACAGCAGGAACTGCTGATACTTCTGGCTCATAGAAGGGGGGCCCCAAGTGCCACTCTGAGACCCCTCTCTATGTGAACCTTTTAGACAACCACTAAACATACTTTTGTTTCTGAATATTCAGCAGTACACCCAGCATGATATGAAATGAGTCTTGTTATACAATTTATGATGAGCCATACAATCGCCTACATTACCTTGCTCCTAAAAAGTTTGTCTTTTTAAAGAGGTCCGATTTAGAAAAAAATACAATTTCATATACTCTAATAGGGAATTCTGAGTTAATAGAAGAGTTTATCTCATCCATGACCTTCATCAATTAGCTGAAGCAAAGTGTGTCTACAAAAAGCATTCCTCCCTCTGGAGGACCCGGCACAATGACATTACATTGATTTTAATAAACACAATGCAATGCTTCACTTTGGGAAACGGAACACTTGCTGATATGTTCCCCCTGTTCACACGCAGTCCCGACAGCTTGACAACCTGTGATAAGCTTATTTTCAAGGGACCCGTCTAATAAAAAGCGATTTGTAATAACCAGACCTCTTAAAAAAAAAACAACAACTCAGGGCCCCCTGTGTTAGCTAAATCCAAGAGACCCAACTTGTGACTACTCTCTGTTAAATCCCAATAATAAGTCACAATGTCTAATAATTAATTATTTTTAGAGAATAGTTAACACATTTGAAGATCGTCACCAACATCGATACACGTTCTGCAACGGAGCACGCAATGATTTTTAAGTTGTATATGATAACACATTACATACCCATCGGTTGTGTTACTGCACCATATGCAGACAGTATACATAGTAAATAAGTGCCTTGGCTACTGAATGAGAAGCAGATGATCACTGTGTTACTACTGTCCCCCTTCCCTATGTATATATGTAAAAGATGCCCTGAGCATAGTCTTACCTCTTGTGGGCCAGGAGGATGGAGTTGCCCTGAACTGGCACCCCTCTTTTTTGACCCCATAGCAGATGCAGGAACTTTCCCGTGGTAGACTAGCTTTTACCCATTTTTTATAAAGGGGATGTATAATCTGCAAATGACTTAGAAATGTAATTGAAACAATATGTTAAACTTTTTTTTTTTTTTGGTGGCAATTTTTGTTTTTCTTTTTCCTGTTATTATTCTGAAACGTTGTTTGTTTTAACGCTGGATATTGAGCCTTATAATATACTGGCTCTTCCTGTTCTGTAGAGATCACTTTAAAGCAGTAATCTCCTCTTCATCCTGGGCAGGATAAGGCCCTGTTCACACTGAGTTTTTTGCAGGCAGAAAATTTTGATCTGCCTGCAAGCCATTTGTCGTGTTTTTCACTCGCGCCCATTGAGCACCTCAGGCAAAAACGCAGCGAAATACGCTTTCTCTGCCTCCCATTGATGTCAATGGGAGGTCAGAGACGTAAACGCCCGAAGATAGGGCATGCCGCTTCCTTTTTCTGCGAGACGGTTTTTCCACTCGCGGTAAAAAAAAAATGCCTCCGCCTCCCATTGAAATCAATAGTAGGCATTTTCAGACGTTTTTTGGCGTGTTTACCGACGCTGTTTCCGCATCAAAAAACTTGTCAAAATACTCTGTGTGAACTGACCCTTAAAATGAAAGGTAAAACCTCTATTACAAAATTTGAGGCAGATAACACTGGATCACTCCATTGACAATAGGGATGATGACATCTCCCCTCCTCCCCCTCCCTGCACAGTGACCTTTGCACCTGTCACAGATCATGCCCACTACAGTCTTCAACAGAAGTTAATAGGCCGTTTTCTAATTGAGATTTCTTATATTTATGTGACTGCTGTAAAGCAAATCTCTGAACTGCTGTCCACAGCTCAGAGCAGCAGTTCAGACAACACGGCTGCCCCCATAATCATGTACAAAAAATGTACAGTCCAAAAATAAAGATTAGAAAATGTTTTAGTATTTCACTTTAATTCAGTGTGTGTGTGCGTGTGTGCGTGCGTGCGTGCGTGATTCCCTGATCCCTTTAATTGTTCTCACCACAAAATGTAATATAAATTTCTGTTCTGCCATTTCTCCTAGAATGGTGTTTAGTCAAGCGGCAGTGAAGCAATTTATTGGCAGTAAATGTCGGTGTTACAGCAATGATGCCCCTGATGATATGGTGCTCGGGATGTGTGCCAGTGGCCTGGGGATTTCCGTTACTCACAGCCCACTATTCCACCAGGTAAGAGGGAATTTTTTTTTATGGTTTTAATGATGGCTTCTATACTGCGCTGTGATCTTCACCTGTCATTTGACTTTATGACAAAATGCACAAATATGGTAATATCTAAAGCTACATTGAACTGAAATGAAACCGAGAAGAATAGAAGTGCATGTCAGCCCCACCACAAAACAAACTGTTGTGTGCTACAACTGGATATACAGTAATGAATACTGCAAATGTACTTAAAAACGCTCACATTACCAATTCTTCCCAATTACCGCACCTCCCCAAGGAGGGAGGGGGAAGAGCCAGGAAGCAGTGGAGTTAAGAAGTATATGACGTGTGATGGTCCCGTACGCTACAGGGCAGGGGAGGGGAGTGATAACGTATTCAGTGTATGCGTTGTCACACAAGCAGGAGATAAACAGTAGGCGCATGATAAAATGACTGCATGTGAGACTGGCTAACAGAGACAGTTCAGCTACAGACAGCACAATAGTAAGTGACTAATCTTATTGCAATTTACTATATTCACTATAATATATATCAATCATAATGGCGTTTCCCCTCTCACAATATTCTCATATGATGTTGCAAAACAATGCATTCTCGCAAGAAGTGTATTCAGCTGCACTAGCTCCATTCTTCACCCAGTTG
Organism: Rhinoderma darwinii; assembly: GCF_050947455.1. Lineage (NCBI taxonomy): Eukaryota > Metazoa > Chordata > Amphibia > Anura > Rhinodermatidae > Rhinoderma > Rhinoderma darwinii. The sequence goes on from NC_134688.1 coordinate 63,098,461, forward strand.
TCAACTATAAAACAATTTAAAGAGCAGCTGACAACTTTCTGTTTTTTGGGCACTTTACAAGATTTACCCAGCAGTCCTCACCCCACACTAAATATGCCTAAAAGAATTTAACCTGACCCTTTGCCTATCTTACACTATAGTCTTATCTGTATGCATTGGGAGTGTACTAGAGAAGAAGCTGGGTAGTGCTTCTACACAATCTTCCAACCCTTTGACCTAGAATTATTATATTAAATAATTGTGTATTCAGCAATTTATGGGTATAAATTTATTATTAAATTCCCTCATTTTATTCAATACAACATTTACCATAAGAGTAAAGCAGAATCAGCTACTTCACTATTGCCTTAAAACTATGCACAAAATACACGTCACTGTTTATGAAAAATGTAATCTAAATGTAACAGCAGAAATTTTCACTTTTCTAATAACCGCATGGACAAATTAATAAAGTATGTAGGGCTGTATCCCGTTTGATAATATAGCATTTATTGTTTTGATGCATATTTTTACTCAGCGCTGTTACATTTTTGGGGTATAGAAGTAATTTTTTAAGGATGCAGTTATCATTGCTTTCTGAGAGTCAAAACTCGATGTAATCATATTAAGGCTTGTTTTTTGCGGGATAAGTTGTATATTTTAATGGCAATATTTTGGGATACATATGTATTAAAATCTACGGGTCTTTATAATTACGGTGGTACCAAATTGATATCGAGTTTTTTTTTTACGTTTTCTGACTTTTACAAAATAAAACATAAACAAAAGAGAATAATAATTTGTTTTTGTGTTGTTTTCGCTATTTTTACGTTGTGAGGGCTTGTGAATTGGGAATTACAGCACACATCTTCTATACTGCCCATGTCTAATTTATCATTTAGAATTTCTCCACTGAACGCTTGAAAAGTGATGTTTAGGGCAATAGGTTTGTTGGGTATATCAGTTTCTTTTAATAAAAATAGGGACGTTTGCTAATAAATCCAGTTAAAATCATTGTTCATCAGGTGACCCGACATTTACTTCATCTCACATTTGTAATGATTCATTTGATTTACTGACGACTTATAGGGAAAATTAGGAATTATTTTTTTAAAGCAAAGCAGTTTACATAGAAATTCGGAAATATTTCCACATTAAATCTGCTTTCATAAGCGTGTTCCATGATGTTAAAGGGATCCTGTCCCGTTGTGCAATCTGCAGCATGCTATAGAGCGGGACGAGCGGATCACATTAATATATAGTCTTGTGGATTCAGTATGACTTGTATTTTATGCATTTGAATCTTTGCTCACTGTGGGCTTATGAGTCTAATGGGTGGCCCTACTCAGTGATTGACAGCTATGCCTGTATACACATTCATATATGGAAGGTTACAATCATTAAAGGGATTGTACAGAATTAGAAAAACATTGCCGCTTTTCTTTAAAAAAAAACAAAAAACAGTGCCACACCTGTCCACAGCTCAGTCCCATTCATTTCAAGCTGTCCACCTTTTTTCACACTCCTGAACAATAGATCTGCTTAATTACACAGCAATATCAACCCGGAGGATGTATCAAAGCATTTCTAGGCTATTTTGACATTCAGGAGACTGGGGAAGATTGGTAACTACCCTTTTGAGAGCATTAAAGGGGCTTCCCAACAGGGACATTAATGACATATCCACATATGTCTCCGGGACCCACACTTATATCTAGAACGGGCCCCCTAAACCCCGTTCTGCCGCTCTGTGTTGCAGCTGAAGCAGTTGAATTCCGACCATAAATAAGGAAACCGCGTAGCTCACTGAGCTTTCCGTAAGTCCCATAGCACTGAAAAGTAGTTACGGAAACAGCGTAGCTCGCATGCTATGCTGCTTCCGTAACTGCCATTCACTACTATGGGACTTACGGAAACAGCGTAGCTCTGCGAGGTACGCTGTTTCCGTAACTAACGACCATAAAGTCAGGAAGTGGCCGGGAGGCAGCGAGAGCAGAAGGTGATAGAACGGGGTGTAGGGGGCTCCGTTGTAGATATAGGTGCGGATCCCAGAGATGGCTATCTGACATTCATGACATATCCTGTGGATATGTCATAAATGTCCCTGGTGGGAAAACCCCTTTAATGGTGGGCATATTGGTTGACAACCAGATTTCAAAAGAACAAAAAAAACACATAAAACTCAAATACATCTCAATAGAATATTTGACAAGTTGACAGAAGTGCTAATATTTACTTGTGATTTTTTTTTTTAGGGGTAAATGCTCTTTGATCCCAGCTTATATTTTACATACATTACATGAATGCTCTGACCACACTGGAAAATGATCGCAAAATTGCTGCCCTTAATCCAGTTACCATTCACAAAGAATAGAAGGTCAAGAACATGTTAATGCAATAATCACATATATATTTTTGAGATATTCTCATCATGTAATACTCCACACAGTTTGTTTTGTCTCAGATATATACTTCATTACAGCTGAGAACATGTTGTACTGACCTTAATAGAAATAATAATAAATCCAGTATTGGACGCTATTATCCCAAGTGAGTCAGCTTTATTTAGCCATCATTAGAGTGGTTGTGTTCGTGAAGATTCAGGCTGTTATGTTACAACTACTGAAATCAAGTAAAGCAAGAATGGATGTTGTTGAGTCGAAAATGGCAAATAGCGTCTCATATATTACGTGTCACAGCGTTACCCATATCAACCAAAGGGATTTCAGTTTTAAATTTTGTATATTTTTTTTGCTGGGGATAACCAGACACAAGAGGCCTATCGTGTCTTATATACATTACGCTATTGGGGCAATAGAGTCTTGCACTTCCCACCAGGAACCCCCTCTGTAAAAGTGCCTTTAATTGCCTATAACGAGCACCGATCGACCATATACTGTAACACGTTCATCTGCGCTTGTTTAAAGGCGCTCCGGGCCGATGCAGACTGTATTGGAATCGCTAATACGATCATTCGGCATATTATTTTTCTAGGCTGCATAAAAGATGTGATGAGTTGATGAACAAGCGCTTGCATGTTTGTCTGCTGATCGTTGCCATGTTCACACAGGCCAATGATCGGTAACAAGCGCTCTCATGAATGCATGTTCATCCTATTATCGGCTCGTGTAAATGGGCCTTTCGCCACATCAGGAGCTTTTACTCTTGATGATGACTACTGTTTATACATTACATAGAACCCCCCCACAATGGCGATCATTTAGTTTTTAAAGTTGCAGTCTCATCTGGCCCTGTAGCTGGAGGGTGCCCAAAAGGTACCTCTGCCCCATAGTTTCGGGACTCTGTTTTGAATTGGGGCTCAGGAGCTTCAAGTTACTTCTCTGTAAGGAGTTGTGCAAAGTAGACTAAAATTGACTATGCATAAAACCAATTCTACCATATCTCTATTGGGGCTTTTATAAAATCTAGCGTAAAAGGAAAGTGGAGGTGTTGACTTAGCTGCCAAAAAGTAATTGGTGGGTTTGAGCACTAATTCTACATAGGGAAAGACCGTTTGAACATCACCGGTGGCTGTGGAGGAGGAGGAGCCGAGAGGAAGCCAAGACTTACTGCAGCCATGTGTCCAGTAAAGACGGAGCCATGGGCCACACAACGCTCTTTTTTTTTTTGCCCATATATACTCTACTTTCTGCATAAGCACTCAATAATGGAATAAAAAATTGAAAACAAAAAGTAATTTGCATTAGCAATATAACTACAGTGGACTGGGATATGTATATTTCATAACTTATTATATCTGTTTGAATTTTAGGCTCGACCTGACGACTATTCTAAAGATTACCTTTCCCACCAAGTCCCCATATCATTCCACAAGCACTGGAACGTTGACCCCGTCAAAGTGTATAAGACCTGGCTGGCACAAGATAAAAGCGAAGAACCACAAAAAAGAAAATATGCAAAAGACGATCTATGAGATCACAACACATGCACAACTAAGTACAAATAGTTTTTAGTTTCACAACTTTCAAATTCCACCAGGCAGCCATTTTGTGAGATGAAGCTCTATTTATGAGAATGAGCCCCCGCTGTGCCCGAGGATCTAGTGACATCACTCTGTGCTTCATGCTTTAGTGATGAATCGTAATCCATGAAATACTGCTTCTTTGGAAAAATTGCCCACTGTTACCCTGTATAATCGTTGGGTTAAAAATGGTGGGATGGTTGATGCTAATGATATTTTCTGTACATTTATTAAGGGGATTGTCTGTGATTAGAAATACAAATCTGCTTATTTTTCTGAAACAGTGCCACTCTTGTCCATAGGTTGTGTCTGGTATTGCAGTTCAACCCCATTCAAGTGAATTGTGCTGAGCTGCAATACCAGAAACGACCCATGTGCAAGAGTGGAGCTGTTACATTAAAGAAAAAATACAGTCCTTAATCTAATCCCGAACAACCCTATTAAAGAAGCTCCACCATTGAGTGTTCAGTTGTGGTTTTAGCAAATCTTTAACCATTGGTGGATTCATCTTCTACCTTCTGTGAACATCAGCAGGAAGTCTCAACCTTTCAATAGCTTTCTGTCAAACACAGTGATCAATTGCTGATGACAAAGAGCATGATTTTGTAGTCTCAGATCCACCTTTTGAGTCCTAACAAATGGCCACCAGATTGTTGGACACTGCATTGCTGGACAGATGTTTACCAAGAGCAGATCTGAAGCGTGACAGCGCTGTTACTTTTCATTTTTAGTTGGAAAATGTGATGTCAAACTAGAGGGTAACCCCGCCAAGTCCAACGTTGGCTTAGAAATTAATGAAAATCTATAACCAAAAGTGAAATTTGAGTATTCCCATTACAATTGTATTAGAAAAGTAACTGTGTCCTCTGCAATATCTCCAAGCGGCACAGAATGAACAATATAAGACATAGTTTCTTAGGTTTGACAATTTATTCTAATAAATGTAGAATCTAGAACAAAATGTATGGTTTATAGCAGAGCTTTTCAATTCCAATGAATTCCATGCCAATTTCTTTCCTTAACTCAATGTATCCTAGAAATTGTCTCCTGAACCCAGTAGAACATTACAAATAAGCACAAAAGGAGATTATTATAGTCTAAACCAGAGGTTGGAGCAACCATAGAAAGGCCTGTCTAGCATATAACCTCTTCTATAAAAACTGCCTCTTCCGCTGCATCTCACCAATAACTGGAGGGCGACCCACCGTTTGAGAAACACTTTATACAATGGAAATGTGTAAATGGTAGGAGCACAGTAAAGAAATAAATCCTTTATATTTAGATGAAAGAACGTATTCTTAATAATGGTTACTGCTCCATCAACCTCACCACCTAACTGTGTCATGTATGATGCTGCTTTCTACAACAGTGTAGAAAATCCAACCCATCAATAAGCCCTAATAAGCATTCGATAAGGAAATTATTTTAACTATTGCTACTTAGGTGTCTCTCCCCAGGATTCGTCCTATGCAGATACACTATATGGACAAAAGTAATGCACATTATACCTACAGGAGCTTTTATGACATCCCATTCTAAAGCCTTAGGCATTAATATAGAGTTGGCCCTCTGTTTCCAGCTTCCACTCTTCTGGGAAGACTTTCTATATCATTTTGGAGTGTGTCTAAGGGAATTTTTGCCTATTCATCGAGAGGACATCAGACTCTGATGTTGGACGAGAGGGTCTGGCTCGCAATAATCAATCTAGGTCATCCCAAAAATGTTGTTTGGGGTTGAGGTCGGGGCTCTATGCGGGCAAGTCAAGTTCTTCTACACAAAACTCACCCATCCATGCCTTTATGGACCTTGCTTTGTGCACTGGGGCACTGTCATGCTGGAATGGAAACGGGTCTTCTACAAACTTCCCACAAAGTTGGAAGCATGTAATTGTCCAAAATGTCTTGGCTTGCTTGAACTAAGGGGCCTAGGTCAATCTCTGATAAACAACCCCATAGTATTATCCCTCCTCCACCAAACTTCACAGTTGGCACAATGCAGTCCGGCAGGTAACGTTCTCCTGGCATTCACCAAACCCAAACTGGTCCATCGGACTGCCAGATAGAGAAATGTGATTCGTCACTCCGCAGAACATGTTTCCACTGCTCCAGAGTCCAGTGGCGCCATGCTTTAGACTGCTCCATCTGACCCTTAGCATTGTGCTTTGTAATGTAAGGCTGGCATGTAGCTGCTTGGCCATGTCAAGTCTCCAAGGCATACTGTGCTTTTAAAGGTGCAGCATACTTTGTGATCACAATATTGGGGGTACTTTAATGGAATTTATTTGAGCAATTGTGTACTAGGCTTTGAAAGATAAAGAAACACTGCTGTGGTGGGTGTACCTCAGGCCATGTCACTAGTAGATATTCGTACTGTGTTTATGATGTGCTTTGAGTAGGCAGCATAGTGTATGATCATAGCCTTGGGGGTACTCTGATGTACAGTAATTTGTTTGCATAGGGGCTACTTGGCTTAGGGTTGTTGAGAAACACTGCTCTAGAGTTATGGGTGAACCTGCATGAAGACCGAGGTTACCGGGAGTTTTTTGCCGGGTGTAATTATAGAGAGAGAAGCATTCACGAATGAGCAGATGATTCATTATTTAGTCTTTGAACGCCATCATTTATTTTTAGTTTTTTTTAATTAAATGCAGTACATTCTAAGAACAATATTATTGTTGTTGCAATTAGAACATTATTATTGTTGTTGCAATTCCATAGACAGAATGTCCATATAGCAGTCCAGACCACATATTATAAAAAGGAGATAAGTCAGTTCTGGACAGAGTTAAAACTATTGCATGAGCTCAGAAAACAAGGATCTGCTGGTTTCCAGAAACAGCGCCACTCTTGGTTTATTGGTTGTTTCTGGTATTGCTGAGCTGCCATACCAGAACAATCCATGAACAATAGTGGCGCTGTTTATAAACAAAAACAGACCCTTCCCAAATTCTTAGCCCAGGCAACTCTTTGGTGGTAAAGCTGCAGTATAAAGCGGAGTTCTGATCTTGATGTTGTGAAAGGTGCTGCACATTTTACCCTGAAATTAGACTACATATGTACATTTTGTAGGATAAGTCCATTCTGTCATGACCCAATCTGCCCTTAACCTCCCATTTAGAGCAAAGCCGTTATAGCGCAGTTGTTTTAACCTATGGGCGTTTTATAGATCCCATGATAGTGGTGCTTTAAAGGGCACCTATTACTTTCCTGGTAACATTGCACATGTGTTTATCACTTTACTTTATGATTAGTTGTAATATGCATGTTTTCCGGAGAAATATTGGACAGGTCTATGTATAAAATAGTGATGGTGTGAGTGAGCTGTAATTGCTGTTCCATCATAGGGATTTGTTTTTACATATGTGGCAGTAGATAATGGAGGACTCTACCACACCGACGCAAATTATGTGTGATTATCAACTTGTGTGTTACTTTTATCCTTTCTAGTTAGATGTTCCGTTTTCCTCTGCCATCAGTTCTGCTTGTAACCGTTCCCAGAATTTGAGATTACACAACGTCTTAATGTGTTTGGTCAGTTAATTGTGGATGATGACAGATCCATTATAATGATTAATGCTTGCATAATATCTCTGTCTGAATAAAAGTGAATGCTGATAGAGTATGATAGGATATTATACCCTGTATATGTAAGACTATACAAAATATCAACTAAAACCCATTTCAAAAGTATATATTGGAGGGTCATTGATACCATATCCAATTTTTTAGATTTTTTTTTTTAAAGAAACGCATCATAATTGTTATAACGTTTGTTTTTGAGTGTTTCACCAGGGATGTACAGCAGAATAAGGGCAAACCTACCATTAAATGCACATATTGTAATGGTGCCAATGAACTAATGTAAGGAAAATCCTCAAATTAAAGGTCCACCTTTGCAACAAGTTTTGTTTCTATTGTTTCATTACATCTAAAATAAAAAATGAAACCGCTTTGAAAATAGTCCTAATTAAAACTATCTTTTTTTGTGTTCATATTTTCTATGCATATGTATGTGTCTCCATGGTTACAGACTGCAAACTGCGTAGTCAGATTCTACAGTCATTCTACCTTCTGTCTGCCCACTAATTATTACTTACATACATTTGGTAGGTTAGCAAAAAGTAGGGTGCAGAAGGAAGGGAATATAACTGCAGAATAAAGACTACACAGAGTTTGTTTGTAGACTGTAACCATGGAAACATAGGCCTGCATAAGAGACAAAAAACTATTTGATTTTTAATCAAGACTATTTGCAAAGTTGCAACATTTTATTTTATTTTAGATGCTTTGGAACAAAAAAAAAATGGAAGGGTATGTTCACACGGCTTAGCAAAATACGTCTGAAAATACGGAGCTGTTCCTGATTTTCAGACGTTTTTGTTACAACTCGCGTTTTTCGCAGCATGTTTTACGGACGTTATTGGAGCTGTTTTTCAATGAATCAATGAAAGTCAATGAAAAACGGCTACAAAAACGTCCCAAGAAGTGACATACACTTCTTTTTCGCGGGCGTCTTTTTACGCGCCGTCATTTGACCGCGACTCGTAAAATAACACCTCGTGGGAACAGAACACTAAAAGCAATGGCCAGATGTTTGTAGGCGTAATGGAGCCGTTTTTTCAGGCGTAAATCGAGGCGTAAAATGCCCGAATTACGTCTGAAAACAGTGCGTGTGAACATACCCTCATTGCTAAGGTGGACCTTCTCAGGAACTTTTCTAGGTGTTATCACCCCTCTTACCATTAAGAGAGGATATATGGTCTCTGATTGTCACATTTGGGGTATGAGAGTATAATATGATTTTTTATTTATGTACGTCATTTGTGAAAATTGTTTCGGCAGTGAAAGAGATAAAATATTCAGGACCGTTTGTAAGATCAGAACCAAGGACTTTGCAGTCTCCACTGTCCCTGATCTGAATTTACCATAAACGCATAGATATACTATATGCTTTGTGTGTATTTAATACTGCAACCAAAGACTAATCACAGAACTAATATGAACAGTTAAGTTACAAGCCTCCATGATTTATGTACAGGATCTTATATCTTGTTTTTTATGTTTTGTTTTTTTTTAAATTATAGTAAGTAATCTATTACCAGGAAAAGACAGTTAAGGTCATACCTTGAAATTACTGGGTGCAATATGTAACACCTTATCACCTTCTCTGCAATGAGCTCTCCTGGTCAAACAGCGGCACCAAAAGGCATCTGATTGCATGTAGTATAAGCACCCGGGGGACTGTTGAATGGCTAATTGCAAGCAAGCTCCTTCGCATATGCGGAGCTCTTTATTTAACCACTTTGGGAGGGGTATTTAGTGCCTGCAATGGCAACCATTGCCTTAGAGTTACTGGTGCATTAAAGTCTCCTCTCGCAACTTGTCCGGGATTAGAAAAAACTCTGCTTTTCCCAGAAACAGCGCCACGTCAGTCCATGGGCTGTGTCGGGTATTGCAGTTCAGCCTTATCAACTTGAACCTTGAGCTTGTGGTCACTGGTAGGGTTTTCTTTGGCTCTGCAGGGTCAAACATTATTTTTAGACTGCAGTACCAATATTTTATTAGATAGGGAAGAACATTCCACAGCGATCGCTGGCTCTCCACTGTGAGGACCCTGGCAAACAGCCCCCACATATCAGCTTCCTTGTTCCTATTTGTTACATGGTTACTGGAAAACTGGGGTTAACCAAATCATATTACAATTTTTAGATCGATTTTCTACCTAGAAACCATATATATTTTATATCGGTATTATTCTTGTTAACGCATATTGTCTCCTTGTTTCTGCTTGTATAGAATATTCAATATTTGGTTACATAAATTTTTTAAACAATTATTTGTATTTTATTATTTGTTTTTCTTTTCATATACTGTACAATATTACTTTACTGTGAAATAGAGGAAAGCAATATATGTTTACAAATATTGCTACAGAACGCACTCAGGGACCACGGTGTAAAGAATACTTTGGTTCATCCGTTTTTCTTATTACATGAATGGAAAACATTTCTAGCTGTGATTTGCGTGTCCGCTGCTCCACAATAACTCATGACTGGCAGAGACAATTTAGAAATATATTATTCTCATTCCAGAACAGAGTGCCTTAAGCAGTAGGCATATCTACTGATAGTACACAGAACACATTGAATATGTTACCGCGTTTCTTCTTGTTGTTAATGTGTTTTGTGTTAATAATATTGCTATTATGTAATCCTGAAAAAAATAAAGATCTCCTTGAACCCATTCAGAAACTGTCTTTATTTTATTAGATTTATTAAAGGGGTCTCCCCACGAATAACACTTATCACCTATCCACAGAATACAGGGTGGGCCATTTATATGGATAGAATAAAAGAATAAAGTAACGTTAAAACCAAGCACACCATTGTTTTTCTTGTGAAATTCTCGATAAGTTTGATGTGTCACATGACCCTCTTCCCATTGAAAAAACTAAAGTTGGATACAAAATGGCCAACTTCAAAATGGCCACCATGGTCAACACCCAGCTTGAAAAGTTTCCCCCTCCCATATACTAATGTGCCACAAACAGGAAGTTAATATCACCAACCATTCCCATTTTATTTAGGTGTATCCATATAAATGGCCCACCCTGTACAAGTATAGATCAGCAGCACTGGACAAAAAACTGAGTTGGGTTCATGCCTCTTGGGTCACAGTCCAATGACCCTTCAATATAGACAAAAGAAAGTGAGGCAGCACTACCAAATTTGTGAAAAAAAATGATCCTTTTATTCCACGTGTGTGCGACGTTTAAGCTCAGTGTGATCCCAAATGCTTGAGAATGGCATCATTCCACATTATCAATTCCCTAACCATGTTATTATCAGAATTGTTCCCTTTAGCTCTGGGACATCCAGTTTATAACAGGCAGGGCCTCACAGAATTTCCCATTCTCTATGCTTTCCCTACAAGTCTATGAGCAGACACAAGCTGTTTTATCTCAGCCTGCCTTCTATCCATTAATTAGATTACAGCCCATGGTCAACCTAACAGTCTATAGGACAATTATGGTAAATTTGAAATGCCATGCAGTCCTATAAAAACAAGACAACCCCTTTTAGTGGGTTTTATAGTCTTGTACCTCAATATTGATATTGCAACACCAAGAAGGGCAAGCTGTAAGGTTATGCAAATCAAGCAAGTAGCAGCTGTCGCTGAAATCTGCAAATTACCAATTTTTCAAGCACCTTGCTCCAATCTGTGGCATGTGGGAGAGGCATTAAAGCCAAATTGAAAGCAAAGGTTTTTTGGCCACATGAAACCTCAAATTGGATCAAGTGGTTTGGGATGATTCTTCAAAGCCTCTTGTTCGTTGATGTGCTCGTTATCGCCACTTGTCACAAACTGAGAGGGACAGAATCCTTGAACTAAGGAACCTTGGTTTATCACTCCGGCAGATTGCTACGCGACTAGGCCGAGATGTCAGCACTGTTAAACTTTGCATGTCCCGGAGACTGGGAGAACAACAACAAACAGGAATGACAGCAAGAAGTGCGCGGAGGCTAAACCCTGCACAGACGGATTGTCTGATTAGAAGAATAGCCCGTAGTGATCCATTCTGTACTGAAAGTGAAATTCGATGTTATATCCCAAGCCTAGGGTGGCAACCAGTGTCGACAAAAACCATCAGAAGGTGTTTGCACAATATTGGGCCAGATTTCCAGCTACAGGTGTTCCATTGATTATACCCCACCGCTCTCAAAGTCTATCATTGTGCATAGCAAGACGGTAATGGAGGCTGGAGTGGAGATCTATCCTCTTCATCAATGAGTCCTGCTTTTATCTCAGATGCAATGATAGCTGGAGATTGGCCTTGAGAACATGTGGGCCTTCACAAGGGAACGTCACACTGGTCCTACTCCTGGTATTATGGTGTGGGGTTGTATAATGTATGTTAGCCAGACCCCTCTAGTCTTAATTTTAGGTACACTAACAGCTTGGCTTTACATTGATTTGGTCGTGGAACCAGTGGTACGGCCATTTCTCCAGTGTCCCATAAGCCGTTTTTCAACAGGACAATGACAGGCCGCATGTTGCTTGTTCTACTGTGAGAAGCCTGCGTGGCCTAAACGGGGTTCCATGGCCTGCAGCGTCTCCGGACTTGTCTCCCATTGAGCACATTTGGGACGTCATTGGTCATCAATTCCAAAGGGAGCTGCCGGCAGCCAATCTTGATGATTTGATTTCCCAAGTGCATTCAGCGTGGCATAACATTCTTCAGACAACCATTAATAAGCTCATTGGTAGCATGCCAAAGCGTGTAAGTGCATGTATTTCTGCACGTGGCGCTCATAATCGATACTAACTAAATAAAGATGTTTGGAATATTTTGTTTCTAATTTTTTCATAATTTGCATATCATTAACATGTCTATCGATCCTGTGATTTCCGCACTTACAAAAGTTTTCCTTCTTGTTGCACTTTCAATGTTGAGGAGTGTATATACATATTAGTTGAGTCTTATCCTGTGTAAAGAAATACAAGGAAAAAACACGGCGCCACATAGTGTGAGTAAGCCCAGAAGTAGCAGTCAGTAGATAACAATTGACTGCTCACCACAGGACCGTAGATCAATCGCGTTGAACATGTAGGTAGAAGTGAGTGCTGCTGCCGAAATCCCAACCGGTCAGGCCCATTGGCCCCCGCAATAAAGGCAATTTGCAATTTAGGAAAAACGGGAATAAGTACGGCGCTGCTTCTCAATGATGGTACAAATACTGTAGAATGATGATGTTTATTGAACAATCCAGGCTACGCGTTTCAATGCCGCATCGGCATCTTCCTCAGGCCATATAAATTACAGTATAAGCAACAGTGCTTTAAATAAACCACGCGGTAAGAAAAAACTGCCAATGTGATCAGGGTCAAGGTGCATCAATGACGTAATCACTAGCAAAAATTGTAGGTTAAAAGAACATTAACAATACAAAAGGTAAAAAGGCATGTATATGTAAATAAATAACTAGCAACATTCTTTAAAAAGGGGAAGAAAAGCAAGAAAGACATAAAATATCAAAAAAACAACTCGTAGCGTTTAAAACATCCATTTGTATGCTAACCGGAAGGTGAAGCACGAGTACGATAAACATCCATTTGGATGCGCAAATATAGTTCTAAACATCCATTCGGATGTTTAAAAGTGCTAAACATCCATTTGGATGGTCAAAACGAGGGGGTGAAGCACAAGCGATGTCTGTAACATCCATTTGGATGTTATGCTATAAGACATCCAAAAGGACGCTCAGCAAGATGGCACTTGGCATCCATTTGGATGCTAAACTTGAATGGATGTTTAGAACTATATTTGCACATCCAAATGGATATTAATCGTTTATTAACAATTTTTGCTAGTGATTACGTCATTGATGCACTTTGACCCTGATCACATTGGCGGTTTTTTTTCTTACCGCGTGGTTTATTTAAAGCACTGTTGCTTATACTGTAATTTATACGGCCTGAGGAAGATGCCGGTGCGGCATTGAAACGCGTAGCCTGGATTGTTCAATAAACTTCATCATTCTACAGTATTTATCCTGTGTAAATCATTGCTAAAAGCTGGACAGTGTACAGTTAAGGGCCTGTTCACATCAGCGTTGCCCTTCCATTGAGGGGTTCCGTTGGAGGTTTCCGAGCTTAGGTTTCCGTTTGCCTTTCCGTTGAGGGGTTAACCCGACAGAAACCTCCGACGGAACCCCTCAACGGAAGGGCAACGCTGATGTGAACACAGCCTTAAGGGCCTTTTACACCGGCCGATATTCAGCCACTGCAGCGTGCACCAATTAACGAGTAATCGTTAATCGGTGCTCGTTTGCTCCTGTCACACAGAGCTATGGATTGTGACGAGCGGTCGTTACTCCGATCACTCTACCCCATACATTATTATCATGTCGGCAGCTCGCCTCCCAGTTTAAACAGGTAGATGCGCTGCCGACAACAATGGGATTTTACTTTTTTTAAACGATACGACTAGCAGACAAACAAGCATTTGCTCGTTTATCTGCTGATCGTTCCCCTGCACGTTAAACTGCCAGTGTAAAACCCCCATTAGTGATACCTTATATTGGCTGAGTAGAATAAAGATGCAATACCTGAAAAGTAATCTATTAAAAAGTATGTCTTAAATCTACTCAGATATTTAACGGTATTACTTAAAGTGGATGCATTGTCTAATGGGAGTCTAAGGAAGTCTGAAATCTGCCTCTTATCTTATCTGAGGGCCACGCTGGATTGATGTTTTACACTGAAGCTCTGCTTGTTCAGATTGGCTGGGAGTTATAAGCACAAGCTCACCAGAATGTCAGTGCATGAAAATATTAATTACATTAGAACAAGTATAGACTGACTATAAAGCACAAGCAATACTATTGATTGAAACAAAATAATCATATCGTTGCTATATGAATATATTAATGCTTGAGCGTCCGTAAGCTGTAAGATCTGCTTTAACTATATAGTGAATTTGGTTGAAATATTCGCTCTCATGCACACAGCAGAACTGTGGACATGGAGCATGTACATAGACACTTGGAGTCCTTACGATTGCGGCGCTGCTGAATAGTCCCTGCGTAGAGCACCATGTTTTCTGATGGAAGCAATGCTTGTAATATTACATACAATGGATTATGTCACAATGTAATCGGACGTACAGTATGAGCCAATAGATTTCCATGGGTGCTGTATTACCGATCTATACATCATGTATCCGTAATATGGTCATGTGTACGGATCCTAAGCTTCAACTCTCAGAAAATGGAAATCCTTTTGTAAACATAGCACATCTCCCTCCCAAATTCTTTCTCCTGGCGAGCGAGCATACTCTGGACAATTATTTCTGACACTTGTCAAGTTCTTTTATCATGTGTAAGCAAGATGTTTTATTATTAGAACATGCTGGAAAACTAAGGCTGGGTTCACACGACCTATTTTCAGACGTAAACGAGGCGTATTATGCCTCGTTTTACGTCTGAAAATAAGGCTACAATACGTCGGCAAACATCTGCCCATTCATTTGAATGGGTTTGCCGAAGTACTGTGCAGACGACCTGTCATTTACGTGTCGTCGTTTGACAGCTGTCAAACGACGACGCGTAAAAATACAGCCTCGTCAAAAGAAGTGCAGGACACTTCTTTGGACGTTTTTGGAGCTGTTTTCTCATAGACTCCAATGAAAACAGCTCCAAAAACGGACGTAAAAAACGCCGCGAAAACGCAGCGAAAAATGCATCGAAAAACGCGAGTTGCTCAAAAAACGTCTCAAAAGCAGGGGCTGTTTTCCCTTGAAAACAGCTCTGTATTTTCAGACGTTTTTGGTCACTACGTGTGCACATACCCTTATACAACTGTAGTAGGAGACTGGGCCAACATTTAGCTCTGCAGTGAGATGTAGAGGATTTATCTGTTTTGAAAGGATGTGTAACATCGGACAATGAGAGCTGAGAAGGAAGGAACAAAACATTCCAGGCATGGAAAAGCACACGTTACATTTTTATGTTTTCTTTTTATGACTTTATATTACCTAAACTATGCAGTGCAAATTTGTACTGTGAACATAAAAACAAATTCTAGAATGTAACCACCTCAGCTGCTGAGGACATTTCCACCACTAGAAGGAATTTCATTGCTTTAATTCATTTATTTATTTACTACTAGAAAGACAATGACATCATCACAACTTCTCTAGCCAATGAGAATCTGGGAAACTCATAGGTGCCATATGTTTTTAAAACTTTCTTTGTTTACTATTGAAAAAGAAGGAACAGTCTTAACCCCTTAAGGACACAGCCTGTTTTCACCTAATGGACCAGCCCATTTTTTTCAAATCTGACGTGTCACTTTATATGATATGCATTTTTCTAAATAGAAATGTATCTACTTGTAAAATAGATAGTAATACCACACCAAATAGTTACTAGTTAACATTTCCCATATGTCTACTTTATGTTGGCATCATTTTTTGCACATTCTTTTATTTTTACAGGACGTTACAAGACTTAGAACTTTAGCAGCAATTTCTCACATTTTCAAGAAAATGTCAAAATTCTATTTTTTCAGGGACCAGTTCAGTTGTGAAATGGCTTTGAGGGCCGTATATATTAGAGACCCCCTATAAAACACCTCATTTTAAAAACTAAACCCCTTTAAGTATTCGGAACAGCCTTTAGAAAGTTTCTTAACCCTTTTGGCGTTTCACAGGAATTAAAGCAAAGTGGAGGTGAATTTTTTTTTGCAGAAATCTGTTTTAATTAATTTTTTTTCTGTAAGGCTGGGTTCACACGACCTATTTTCAGACGTAAACGAGGCGTATTATGCCTCGTTTTACGTCTGAAAATAGGGCTACAATACGTGGGCAAACATCTGCCCATTCATTCATGGGTTTGCCAACGTACTGTGCAGACGACCTGTCATTTACGCATCGTCGTTTGACAGCTGTCAAACGACGACGCGTAAAAATACAGCCTCGTCAAAAGAAGTGCAGGACACTTCTTTGGACGTTTTTGGAGCTGTTTTCTCATAGACTCCAATGAAAACAGCTCCAAAAACGGACGTAGAAAACGCCGCGAAAAACGCAAGTTGCTCAAAAAACGTCTGAAAATCAGGGTCTGTTTTCCCTTGAAAACAGCTCTGTATTTTCAGACGTTTTTGGTCACTACGTGTGCACATACCCTTACACAGAAGGTTTTACCAGAGAAACGCAAATTCATGTTTATTGCCCAGTTTCTGCAATTTTTAGAAATATCCCACATGTGGCTCTAGTGTGCTACTGGACTGAAGCACCGGCCTCAGAAACAAGGGAGCACCTAGTGGATTTTGGGGCCTCCATTTTATTAGAATATATTTTAGGCACCATGTCAGGTTTGAAGAGGTCTTGTGGTGCCAAAACAGTGGAAACCCCCCAAAAAGATATAATTTGGAAATCTACACCCCTCAAGGAATTTATCAAGGGGTATAGTGAGCATTTTAACCTAGCAATTTTTTTGCTGAATTTAGTGGAATTGGGATGTAAAAATTAAAATCTAAATTTTTTCCAATAAAATGTAGAAATCTTCAATATTTACAGGGCATAAAGGAGAAAAAGCACCCTAACATTCGAAAAGCAATTTCTTACAATTACGGCAGAACCCCATATGTAGTAATAAACTGCTGTTTGGACCCATGGCAGGAGGCTCAGAAGGGAAGGAGCACCATTTGGCTTTTGGAGCCCAAGTTTTGCTGGAATTGTTTTCGGTGCCATGTTGCATTTGCAAAGCCCCTGAGGGACCAAAATGTTCAAATTTTAGAAGGAATAAAGGAGAAAAAGCACCCCAACATTTGAAAAGCAATTTCTCCCGATTACGGCAATACCCCATAAACTGCTGTTTGGACACACGGCAGGGGTCAGAAAGGCAAGAGCACTATTTGGCATGCAGATTTTGCTGGCTTGTTTTTGGGCGCCATGTCGCATTTGCAAAACCCTAAAGGTACCAAAGTACAGTGGTAGCCCCCAAGAAGTGACCCCATTTTAGAAACTACACCCCTCAAGGCATTTATCATATGCCTGGACATATGACAGGGCTCAGAAGTGAGGAGCACCACACGCATTTGAGGTCTTTTCACACCATTGACCCACAATTTCAGAGCTCTGAGGTCAAATAGTAAAACAAACCCCCAAGTAGTCACCCCTATTTTGGAAACTACACCCTTAAGACATTTTAAGGGGTGTAGTGAGCATTTTGACACCACAGTTTTTTTTTCCATGAGAAATTAATGTGCAGCATATGGTGCAAAGTGAAAATTTAAAATTTCCGCTGATATGCCCTATTAGGGCACAACATGTTGTACCCAGTTTGTGCCACCGAAGACAAAATACCTCATAAAATTTTAAGCGGGTTCTCCCGGGTATGGCGATGCAATATATGTGGACGTAAACTTATGTTTGGGCATGCTGTAAGGTTCAGAAGGGAGGGAGCGCCATTTGGCTATCGGCATGCTGATTATGTTTGGTAATAGTTCAGTTAGGGGTATTGCTGATATTTCATTTTGTAATGTGGGGGCATATGTAAACTGTGAGGTGTTCATCAGGGTATAATAAGAGGATATAATAATGTGATAAATAATAAACCGCAGATATGTGGCAGGTGTTGCACTGATAAATGGCGCCCAATTTTAGCCGCTTTTGGAACACTGCACATTTTGGATCGCCATTTTCTGAGAGCCAGAACATCTTTATTTGTTCTCCACCGGTGCTGTGTGAGGGCTTATTTGTTGCGGGACAATCTGTAGTTTTCATTGGTACCATTTTGGGGTACATGCGATTGTTTGATCACTTTTTATTCCATTTTTTTGGCATGCAAGGTGACCAAAAACCAGCAATTCAGTTATGTTTTTTATTTTTTTTTACGGCGCTCACCGTGGGCTATAAAAGACAATTTTACATTATTCTGCGGGTCGATATGATTACGGCGATACCATATGTATCTAAATTTTTTTTATGTTTTGCAGCGTTTACGCAATAAAATCACTTTTTTTTTTTCATGTCACCATACTCTGAGAGCCATAACTTTTTAATCTTTCAGTACAAAAAGCTGTGGGATGGCATGTTTTTTGCGGGACTAGTTGTATTTTTTATTGGTACCATTTTGGGGTACATGCGACTTTTTTTATCACATTTTATTCCATGTTCTGAGAGTGGTGGTGACAAAAAAATAGTTTATGGAATGCTTTTTCACTTTTCTTTTTTGCGGTGTTCACCGTGTGGGAAAAATAACATTACAGTTTTATAGTTGGTGTCGTTACGGATGCGACGATACCAAATTTGTGTACCTATTGTAACGTGTTAATTTTTTTCCTATAATAAAAGACTTATTATAGGAAAAAAGGCAATGTTTGTTTTTATTGAATTGAAACTTTTATTTTTACACTTTTTTTTTTGTCCCACTAGGGGACTTGAGGGCCTGCACCACTGATCTTTAATGCATTGCACTATCCACGTAGGGCAATTCATTAGCGCTGTCAATCATTCACTGACAGCAAGCCTATTAGGTCCCATCTGTGGGTGGGGCCTAATAGGCTATCGTAAGTGGCAGACCAGGAGGCTATTATTAGGCCTCCGATTGCCATATCAACGATCGGCATCATCACGATAACATTGCGTCGATGCCGATCGCTACAAACTATTAAGATGCAGCGATCGCTTTTGTAACATACAGCTGACACCGGTGGCTGATGTCGCAGGCTGAGCCTGCGCCATATTTCTATAGTGATCGGAAGCCTTTTAGGCCCCACCACCGGGCAGGACCAGCAGGCTCCCATACTTGGCAGACAGGAGGCCATTGTTAGGCCTCCGGTCTGCCATAACAGCCATCAGAAACCCGCGATTTGCATTGCGGGGTTCCGATCTGCTAGGAAACTCCATAGATGCAGCGCTCGCTTTTGAGCGCTGCGTCTAAGGGGTTAATCGGCCGGATTGGAGGCTAGCTCCGGTCCTGGCCATGCAGCAGGGTGTCAGCTGTAATATACACCTGACACCCGATGGCGATGGTGCGGGCTCAGCTTCTGAGCCCGTACCAGCAACACAACGTACCCATACGTTGTGTTGCGTTAAGTCCTTAATGACAGCGATGTACCCATACGTAGGATGACGTTAAGGGGGTTAACCATCTACCTGATATTTGTTGTATTGGCTACAGATAACTCTGCAGGTGATGATAACTTTTTGAGTTAAAGGGGTTTTCCAGCTAGTAAAAATTAATGGCCTATCCCCAGGATAGGCCATCAGTAGTTGATCAGTAGGGGTCCGACTCCCGGGACCCCCGCCGATCAGTTGTTTTGAAAGGGGTGCTGTGCTCGTACAAGTGCTGCTTTCCCTTCATTTCTACTTGCTCACTGTGAATCTTCGACGTGCATGTAGCGGCGATTCACAGGTATTGCAGCCTACTTCTCCCCTTGAAGTGAATGGGAGAAAAGGCTGCAATACCAGTGAATCCTTGCTTCATGTGTATCGACGATTCACAGTGAGCAACTAGAAATTAAAAGGAAGAGCTGATCGGCGGGAGTCCCAGTAGTCGGACCCCGACCGATTAATTTTTACTGGCTGGAATACCCCTTTAAAGGTGCTTTTCTGAATTGAAAAACAGGATCTGACTTTTCCCAGAATCAGTACTATGCCCATCTAAGGCTGTTAAAAAGACCAGCTTTCTATTCGCAAGATTTTCACATCAGGATGCATTACATAATCGGTTGTAAAAATGTTAACATTTTTAAAAAGTGTAGAATCATTTACTAGGGATCAAACCATTTTTTTTTATTTTTTTATCTATATTAAATAATGAACATTTGAATACTACAAATGCAATTTCAAACATGTAAGAAATCAAAGTAGTAATAAGGTCTCTCAAAGCTGTAAAATGTTTAGGCTCAGATGGCTACTCAACTGAATTTTATAAAATGTAATAAGGAAGTAACTCCAAAATTGGAAAAGGGAAAAATGGAGGATATTAAAAACGGGAACAAAATATAAAGATTTTCCAAAACCAAGGAAAGATGTCTCTCAGCTAAGGTGAACTTTGGGAGGACATTAGATATTAATTATAATCCCCTTAATAAAAAAAAGATGGCACATGGTCTAAACAGATGGGCAATTTGCCGTTATTTGTAACTTTTCAAAGACATCTTATCTACTTCAAAGGGACATCTTGTCCGGAGATATAAAACTGATGACCAATCGTAAGGCTAGGACATCAATATCTGATCTGCGTGGTCTGACTCGCGACACCCCAGTCGATTAACTGTTTTAAAGGGGCTGAAAGCGCTGCTTCCCCTTCATTCAGCAACAAAAAATAAAAAATTATGTTTAGACATTGGCTAAGCAAAGATGAGGTATCATTGGATGAAAATAATAAAACCATGAAATACTCCATATGGATAGATTAAATATAAATTGTAATTAGGGCAATCAAAATATAGATATTTTCATTAATAAATGGGGATCTTATATTTAAAATACGCTTTTGAAAGATAAATGTAGCAAGACAGTTACATCTATAAATTTCGTGGTTGATTATTGAGTTTATTCTAACTTAATGTTAGGCCTCCGGTCTGCCATAACAGCCATCAGAACCCCGCAATTTGCATTGCAGGGTTCCGATCCTCTTAAATTCAGACAGCTTAGAATTAGACTAGATGTACCAAATTTATCACAGTGGCTCATGCTGGATGATAAATTTACCGCATCTTCGGTCTAACTTTAAACCACCTATTGGTTGGCTTACTTTAGACAACTTTTTTGTGCCCACTTTTTGGCACAATTTTGGGCATCTTAAGTCAAACCTGCTTTCCCACTTTGTCACTCCCCCAGTCAGGCAAGTCGCAAACATCAATTATTTTTGGAGTATTTTATTGATCAATGTGGCTAAAATTATTTGCACCAAAAAGAAGGTGCATCAATAGTAAATCTGCCTCAATGTGTTTTTTAAAAAAAAAGTTAACGTTAATTATATAGCACAGTTAGCACATAATGTTAGACTTAAAAACAACATAGTGTTAAAAGAAAGTCATACAGTATACTTGACTGAATGTTTATTCATCTTCTATACATAAGCATGTAACAACATTTGATGAGAGGACCATCGATATATCACATAAGCAAATTGTACAATCGAACAAAGACCTCTTGTGGCTTGACGGTATCATGGCAATATACTGTAAGATAGGATAACAATATTACATCCAAATATTACAATCCTATGGCAAAACAATCTAAGAAAGGAGGAACCTTGTATCCAAGTGGTCTAGAGAAGAAGAAGAAAACATACAAGTCAAACAAAAAAAACAGGAGGGAAGAAAAAAAATAGGGAGTTTCACAGGCTCTTATGATGTAAAGGAAGATATAATGTTTGAAAAAGATAAAACAAAAGGGGTTTTCTTGCATTATTATGTTAAGGCAAATCCAAACCTGCAGCTGAGATGAGCTGTTGAACGATATCCAATGGACCAGATGAAGGTAAACAAATCATAGAAGTCATGTTCAAGTGCTGTCGCTCCTCCGTTCGCTGTCTTTTAAATGTTCAGCAAATTCGTATTTGGAGGGGACGAAAGTCATACAGTATCTTAGTTGTGAAAGTTCAGTACCCCAGTGTAAAATCCATTTAGTCTTTTACAGGCCTACATTACTATATGCTTAGTGTTACATTGAATTTCATGGATTTTTTTTTTAAATGTCTTCAAAGTGAACTTAACACTTTAAACCATACCTGATAGAGAACCCAAAATATGCAGAAAATATATTGCACGGTGCCGTTTCAGGAAAAAAAAATATACAGAACAAAAAAAAAGAAAAAATATTCCAGAAACAAAACAGGCATTCTTTGGGATAATAAGTATTATATATTACTTGCAGCAACCACGAGGAAGAGCTTCCCAGGAGGATGGGAGCAGTAGTGAAGTGCACGGTGTATGGCCTGAGGTATCTGTAGGAATCTGTATCTGTAGTGGTTCTCTCTGATCTCCTGACAGGTTCAGGTACAACAACAGCAGGTACATGATGTGATCTGTCCTCTGTGTGAGTTGTAGACACTGTAGGTGTAGGATCAGGTGCAAGTAATGACAAAATTGGGGTAAACCACCAACTCAGTGGGTTCTTTATGTCCAAGTGTTGCTCTTGAGTTGAGGACTCAGTAGTTGTTGCTTCAATAGCTTCAGTTACTTCTGGTAGATCAATTGCAACTGGTTCTTCAATTGATATTTCCTGTTCAATGGTAGGCAACTGTTGATCTTGTAGGCACAGTTTAAGCCTGTTACGGTGGACAATTTGCGCTTGTTTACCATCTCTTTGGATCTCATAGATATCTGTTCCTTGGTATGGGACAGCCTTGATGGTATAAGGGATTCTTTCCCACTTAGTGTCCAATTTGCTGGTTCTTTGAAAGTTTTTCAACCAGACAAGGTCTCCAACTTGAAAGGGTTTAGCATTAGCATGTTGGTCATAATCATGTTGTTGCTTCTTTCTCGCTTCTTCCATCCTAGCTTCAACAATTTCATTTGCATCAGCCATGCGTCTTTGGTGTTCACTCACCCACTCTGTGGTTGGTAGAGGGTTCAAGTCATCTGGAACGGACACATTCAATGAAATGTCTGAAGGCAGCTTTCCTTGTCTTCCGAACAATAGGAAGTATGGGGTGTAACCTGTGGAGGCTTGCATAGTGTTGTTGTAGATGTACACCAACTCAGGCAAATGATTTGGCCAGACAGCTCTCTGATGAGGCGGTAAAGTTCTGAGCATCTCAATCAGAATCTGGTTCATCTTCTCACACAACCCATTTCCTTGGGGATGGTAAGCGGTTGTTCTTAGTTTCTTACAGTTGTACAGCTGACAAAGTTCCTGAAATAGTTGGGATTCAAATGCAGAACCTCTATCTGTCAAAATCTTCTCAGGACAGCCATAGGGTAGAAGGAAAGTTTTTAGGAAGACTGCAGCGGTGGTCTTTGCTGTCAAGTCCTTTACTGGTACTGCGACTGTGAATTTGGTGTAATGGTCGATGATGGTCATGGCATAAGTGTATCCTGTTCTACTTGGTTCCATTTTCACATGGTCGATGGCCACGATCTCCAGCGGTCGATGACTCACGATAGGATGCAGAGGGGCCTTTTGGTTTGGCTTCTCTCCTCTTGCTAAGGCACAAGCAGTACATTCTTGACACCATTTCTCGACATCACCTCTAATTCCGATCCAATAGAATCTTCTGCGAATTGTAGCTTCTGTCTTTTGAACTCCAAAGTGTCCAGACTTGTTGTGGTATGCCTCAAGGACAACTTTGGCATCTCTCCGTGGGATGACAATTTGGTGCAGCCGATTACTGGTGATGGGATCCAGCACTCTCCTCAACAGCAGACCATTCTCTTCAAAGAGACGTTTCCTTTGTCTCCAAAGGCGAAGTAGTTCTGGGTCTGTGTTGCCTCGGCGGATTCTAATGGGTATTTTTTTGGTATCCAGGTAGTCTAGGATATCTCCAATCACTCTGCTCTCAGCTTGCAACAGGGCCCATTGTTCTTGTTCTGGTGACTGCTTCTTGGCCTGTTGGGAAGAACAATGTACCTGGGTTTTGTTGTTGATAGCATCAGGATCTGCAAAGCGGTTGTAGAATGCAGGCATCTCTACTTCCTCTTTGTGGTTGTCATCATCAGGATTCTCCGGGTCTTCTCCTGTAGGCAGGCGGGACAAGGCATCCGCATTGATGTTGGACTTGCCTGTTCTGTATTTGACCACAAAGTTGTAATTTGCTAATCGTGAAGCCCATCTCTGTTCTAAGGCTCCCAGCCTTGCGGTGTTCAGGTGTGCTAGCGGGTTGTTATCTGTGAAGACAGTGAAGGAAGAAGCGGCAAGGTAGTCCTTAAACTTCTCTGTGACGGCCCAGACCAATGCAAGGAACTCCAGCTTGAAGGAACTATAGTTCTGATCGTTTCTTTCAGCTCCTTTGAGTGCTCTACTTGCATAGGCGATCACTCTTTCTTTGTCCCCTTGTTGTTGGGCCAGCACTGCACCAAGTCCTTGGTTGCTTGCATCTGTGTAAAGATGGAAGGGCAGGCTGTAATCTGGGTAGCCCAGAATGGGTGGTTCAGTCAATAATCTTTTCAGTAACTGGAAGGCAATTTCTTGTTCTTGTTTCCAGTTAATGGGAATTCTCCTCTTCAAGTGTTCTTTAGGGTGCCCCCTCAAGAGTTCTTGTAGCGGTTCAGCGATGCGGGCAAAATGAGGAATGAATCTCCGGTAGTACCCGGCAAATCCGAGAAAGCTTCTTACTTCCTTCACAGTGGTAGGTGTAGGCCAATTGTGGACATCAGCTATCTTCTCAGGATCTGGCTTTATGCCTTCTGCGCTCACTACATGTCCCAAGTACTGGACTTGAGGTTGGAGGAGGTGACACTTGGAGGGTTTGATTTTTAAGCCATTTTTGGTTAGGACCTGGAACACTTCAGCTAGATGCTTGAGATGATCTTCATAGGACTTGGAGTAGACTATGACATCATCCAGGTATAGGAGCACAGTCTCAAAGTTCCTGTGACCTAGGCATCTTTCCATCAGCCTTTGGAATGTTCCAGGAGCATTGCACAGTCCGAAGGGCATGCAATTGAACTCAAATAAGCCCATTGAGGTGGTGAAGGCTGTCTTCTCCCTATCAGCTGGAGACATTGGTACTTGCCAGTAACCACTTGTGAGATCCAGTGTAGAGAAGTAGGCAGCTGATCCCAGGGCTGTCAGAGATTCTTCAATCCTTGGAAGAGGATAGGCATCCTTGTGGGTAATGTTATTAATTTTTCTGTAATCCACACAGAAGCGAAGGTTGCCATCTTTCTTCCTGACAAGAACTATTGGTGCAGCCCAGGGGCTGTGACTTTCTTGGATGACTTTAGCCTCTTTCATGTCGTGGACCATCTGCTTCACGTCTTGGTATAGGGCAGGTGGTATAGGCCTGTGTCTTTCCTTAATGGGAGGATGAGTACCAGTGGGAATAGTGTGCTCAATGTCTTTTGCTCTCCCATGGTCCAGAGGATGCTTACTGAAGGCTTCATGGTTATCCTGAGCCACTTCAAGTACTCCTTGGATCTGGTAGGCAGGTGTTGTTGCAGTTCCCACATGGATTTCTCCCCACCAGGGTGTTACTGGTGCTTCTTCTGACGTCTTTAGTTGCTGTGCAGCCTGTTTAGCGGTGACAGTTGGAATGTCCACCAGGTCTTGCACACTGAGTTGGGACAGCTGTGCTACAGGGTAGTACTTCCTCAGGGTTACTGAATGGTCTCCTAAGTTGAGAAGACGGATGGGTACTTTCCCTTCGACCACAGTCACTAAACTTCGGGCAGCCATAACCATTGGATGTTCATCTAGTGGTATTGGTTCCACTAGGGCTTGGTAGTCAAGTCCTTGTAGGCCTGAACGGGCCCGACACCATAGCAGTGTTTCTGTGCCAGGTTTTAGGGTTACTGGATGGTGGTCCTTGATGCGAGCTCTGCAGATCTCTCCTCTGGCGTTGGTGAATCGCTGTTGGGCAGCCAGTACACGGATGGTCTTGTGTATTACCTTCTGGGCAGCCTGGGAAGCCTTGGGGACGGATTGTCGTAGGGCCTCTAGCATTTCTCCATAGCAGTGCTTTAGGATGTTCATTCCCAGAATTACTGTGGGTTGTCCTTGATCTTTAACTTTGATCACGAGGACTCCTTGCTGAGGTAAGTGCACTCCTCCCACTTGGACAGTAGGCTCCCAGTACCCGTGCAGAGGTAGGGACTGGCCGTTGGTAGCGATGACGTCTAACCAGGCTTCTGGAGGTTGCATCAGGATCTCGCTACTCCAGTGTTGTTCAAAGGCGGCCTGCTGGATGGTTGTCACTTGGGATCCCGTATCCAGGAGGGCAGCAAATGGTACTCCATTGATGCGGATGGTAACTTCTGGACGAGGTCCGACAAACCGTGGCAGCCATTTTGGATCTTTGGGACCTATTATTTCTCCTCCCGAGGAATGGTCCTCTGCCTCGGGAGACGTCCGTTTAACGCCCAGCATTGACGTTCTTGGTGACCTATCTTATGGCAGTGTCTGCAGGCAGGTCTCCCATGTTCATCAAAGCGATCTGTCGACGTTTTGTTGGGACTATTGCGGTAGCCCTTGCTAGGACTATTTGGATAACTGTCTCTAGATGTTGGCAGCTCACATTTTACTGGAGAGCTGGCTTCTAGATTCTCCAGTCGTTGGCAGACTTGCTCCAGGCTTTTGGCAATGAGTTTCAGTTGATCTTGGTACTGATCTCCTCCAGCTGTGATTTGAGCCTGTGTAGCCTGGTAGGTGATGGGCTTGCAAGGTGTTGGATGTGGTGCTACTGGGGCAGGTTCCTCTTCTGCCTCTTTAAGAGGGGTGGTAGCCCTGACTGTTCTTCTTCTGGGCCTTCTTTCTAGTACCTCTATGGCCAGTTCTTTAAACTCATGGAAGGTGCTGTCAGGGTTCTGGACGGACATCATTTGTAGTTGATGACTCATGGAATCTGAGGCGACTCCTTCATTGAACTGCTCCCTCAGGATTCTGTCTGCTTTTTCAGCCTCATGGGGGTCGGCTTGTATCATGGCCCTCATGGTCTCCTGTAAGGAAAGAGCAAAATTTC
The DNA here is from genome assembly GCF_050947455.1 of Rhinoderma darwinii. Taxonomy (NCBI): domain Eukaryota; kingdom Metazoa; phylum Chordata; class Amphibia; order Anura; family Rhinodermatidae; genus Rhinoderma; species Rhinoderma darwinii. The sequence goes on from NC_134688.1 coordinate 63,125,559, forward strand.
GGAGTGTCTCACCTGGTTGCTGAACTCTGTCCATGAACCTCATCCTGAGCTCAGAGATGGATTTGGGCTCAAAGGTGGTACGTAGCTGAACCAGGATCTGATACACAGCCTTCTTTTGGATACGTGGCCAGGACTCCACTTCTTTTAGGGCCACATCTTGTAGTTGTCCCATTAAGATCTCTACCTTCTGTTCTTCTGGAATGGGTAGAGGCGGAACATGGCAAGCATTTTTTTTCTAAAGTCTTTTAAGGTGTGTGGTTCACCTTTGTAGTGGGGCAGCCATGGGGCCCCTGCATAGTAGGGCATGGACAGCGGCATGATGCAGGGTGCTGCAGCAGGTGTTGTTCTTTCTGTCATGGCCGGTGTAGTGACCGTGCTGAGACCGGGCTCTTCCGTGTCACTTGAGTCCGACATTGTTACTGTCCCTTTAAATTTTTCCAATGTCTATTATTGGCGCTCCCGGACTTTTAACTGAGTCGGGGGTCTTGTTAAAGGTGCTCCCGGACTTTTTATTGGGTCCGGAGTGATGTCCAGGATGCTCCCGGGCTTTTTATTGGGCACCGGTGGTGGTACAGCAGGGGTTAACTTGATGGCCAATTGAATCGGGACTCACCGATGGTATGCTGTTGCTTCCCTCTGGGCTGTACTTTGTTACCGGGCTGTTCCGTTGCTCTCCTGTGATGTTTTTGGGAGAGTTGCTGGTTGCAGGGGATCCGCGGTGGAGGTGCCAGGCAGAGGCTTCACTCATCCAAGATGGCGGCGCCTAGCAGTTTTCGGCCGTTCCCTCTTGCCTGTGCTGGATATTGTGAGTTCCTATAATCATCCAGATGGTGGCGCTAGACTGGCGCCGCAGGTTAACCTGTCTGGAGCGGGTAAATGGAACTGTGACGCAGCAGTTTGTGAGGTAAAATGGCGGATTAACCCCTTTTGGGCTGGAACTGCCGGGAAACAGTGATTTTAACCCCTTTTGGGGCTGAAATAGTCTCTTGCAGCTGCGGTTGCAGCTTTGTACGGTGGGGACCAGGGCTTTGGGACAAAGTCTCTCTGGTTTGGGGCCCACATGAGATTTAAACGTATCCTGTTCGTGACGCCAAAGTTTATATGCAGCAACCACGAGGAAGAGCTTCCCAGGAGGATGGGAGCAGTAGTGAAGTGCACGGTGTATGGCCTGAGGTATCTGTAGGAATCTCTACCTCTCCTCCCTCGCTCCTTCTCGGGCTGGCACAGTGACAGGGGGGCTGCACTATGGGTGATGGTGGTGAAAGTCTTTTCCCCCGTAGCAACTCCCGTGATGGTGGTAGTAGTATGTGTGCGCCTGGCAAGGTGGTATGTGGGGTGCCCTTGATGTTATGCAGTGCAGGGACCAGACGACACAGGGGATTTGAATAACTCACGTTTACTGAAGAACTTTATACAGTCTTCCAAAATGGAGGCACGTTATCTTCTGTCCACTTCAACAGTTGAGGGGAAGAAGGGACCAGTGGGTGACCAATGAGGGTTTCAATTGTCCAGCTATATCTAGAAATCATTCACTTTTCCAGCAGCGTGTGTAATAAATGAACTCACTTTTCTCAGTGATGAGGGTTGTAGTTGAGTGACTTGATAGACACTTCTTATATTAATTGTGGCGTGCGGCAGAACCGGTAACAGCGCCAGCAGGAGTTCTGAAGCCCAATATTATATAGACTTCTCCTCAGAAACAGACAGACAGCTTTTCAGCTAAATAATACTTGCTGTGGTGATGATAGAGATGATATGCTGGTTACAATCTCCTTACTGTTCCTCCTCTTGCATTGGGCTGCAGGTGCTGAGACCTGTTGCCAGTTGAAAGGATTGTATTAATCTGCTGTGTCAGAGCAGCTAGCAGACATGTCTGTCTCCTCACAGACACGACCCGACTCCTCTGTGTAGACTGTGAGACAGAGTCAGAGTGAGGCTCTAGGGCTGTAGCCAGGCTCCACCCCCTTTTCAAACAATGCTAGATGTACAATGCACCCTCTAGTGGCTCCCCACTGATATCTTCATCCTTCTCCTCAGCTGGTGAACAGCACACTGTGTGAAAAATAATAAAGACATGTAAAACACATACAATGCATGACATACAAATAACAGGGAACCAGAAGGGTATCTTCTGGGATGCTGCATACTTATTATCCCAAAGAGTGCCTGTTTTGTTTCTGGAATCTTTATTTATTTTTTTTGTTCTGTATATTGGAGAACTAACCACAGATCTTCTGTGGATGTAAGCTTCCTCAAAGTCTTTTGTTTCCTCATTCAATCCTAGATAAACTCGATGATGTCGAGATCAGGGCTTTGAGGGGGCCATGTCATCACTTTCAGGACTCCTTGTTCTTCTTTACGCTTAAGATAGTTCTTAATGACAGTGCCTGTATGTTTGGGGTCATTGCCCTGCTGCAGAATAAATTTGAAGCCAATCAGATGCCGCCCTGAAGGTATTGCATAATGGATAAATATCTCTCCGCGTTGAGGACAATATTAATCCTGATCAAATCCCCAACTCCATTTGGTAAAATGCAATCCCAAACTTGTAAGGAACCCCCACCATGCTTCACTGTTGCCTGCAGACACTCATTATTGTACCGCTCTCCAGCCCTTTGGAAAAAAAACTGACTTCTGTTACAGCCAAATATTACAAATTTTGACTCATCAGTCCAGAGCATCTGCTGCCATTTTTCTTCACCCCAGTCCCTATGTTTTCGTGCATATTTGAGTCAATTGGCCTTGTTTCCACATTGAAGGTATGGCTTTTTGGCCACAATTCTATCAAGTAGACCACTTCTGGCAAGACTTTTCCAAACAGTAGATGGGTATACTTGGGTCCCACTGGTTTTTGCCAGTTCTAAGATGATGGCACTGCTGGACATCTTCCGATTTAGAAGAGAAGCAAGCATGATGTGTCCTTAAACTGCTGTACTAAATTTTCTTGGCCGACCACATTGTCTATGGTAGAACAGCACATCTTGAAACCCCAGTCTGCTTTGAAATCCTTAAAAAAAACAACAACCTAAAAATCGGAGTGTGACGCACCAAAACTTTAAAAAGGTATAAATTTATTGATGACAAATAAGACAACAAACAAGTTAAAATAGATATGATTACCACAGTACAGATGGACACCAAACAGTGACACACAAAAGATGGCGCTGTATACTGGAGGAGGCGATGAATATGGAGTAGGTCACAGCATGCACACTGCATGTACATACTGTATATAGGGCCACAAAAAAGCCAAAGAAAACATGCTCCCCACTATTACATAAAACCATGCATAGGAGGTATAGCTACAGCAGCCTATCAATCAAGGAAATTATGTATATATGTATATGGCGTTGTCCAAAGATATAGGTATAAAATACCTATAATTGTATCTGCAAGGTGCAATGGAACAACTTACCCATCCTGTAAGAAACACTGTCTGGCATCACACCCCTTGTTGTTCTTATCAGCGGGTCTCTACACCGTTCCCACCATGTACATTATGGGCTCATGTGCCCCTCCCCCAAAATGTTATATATTGATTACCTGGGTTTATTCTCATCATATGGATAAGGGGATTTTGTTTGTTCTCCACATAGGTATTGTAGTGCTTTGAAATCTTTGCCTGGGAGAGACCTTGCTCATGCAGTATAACTTCCTTGTGTCTTGGCTGTTCCTCGCCCAGTTTTAAGCGTGCCGTTTCGGTTACAGTTAATGAGTGTGTTTCAACCTACAGACGAAAATTATGATCATTATCACCTGTTTGATATAATTGGTTAATCATAGACCTGACTATAATTCTACAAAAGACATGACTTTGTGCAAGTGTACCTAGACTATTTGATGCTGTTTTGAAGACAGAGTGGTCACACCAAATATTGTTTTGATTTTTATTTATCTTCTGTTTATTCACTTTGTATTTTGTTAATTGATAAAAAAACAACTATTAACAGTTCTATTTTTTAAAGCGTTCTTACTTTGCAACATTTTCCCACAACTGCCTAAAACTTTTGCACAGTACTGTATATATGGTTAAATAAAAGCTTAGGAACATGGATGAGATTTTACAGCAGTAATGGGCTGTGTAGCTGTGAATCCAGCTCTGAGGTAAAATATAACACTTAATATAAGGTGCTGCAGTGTCTGTGTGTGTCTCCCATGTCTTCCACTCTGCTCCCTCCCCCCTCCCCTATCCCCTCTTCTTAGACTTCTATGAGCAGCTGCAACCTGATCCCTCAGTCAGTCTGCTCTTGAAGAGATGGAAAAAGCAGTAAATTCAGAGTGAGTGAACAGTTAGGAAAGGAGGGCGAGGAGGAAAGGAGTATGAAAAGTAGAGAAATAGGCATTTTTCTCTAATAAGATAAATTACAACATTTTGTATATTCACTTGCACTAGTGAACTATAGAAAGTTTGTTGAAAAGTTAGTGTCTACTTAAATTTAATTTGGAGGACGGTATTATTTAAACTATACAAAGGGGAAAAAAGACATATATACAAGTCCTATATAATAAGTTTGGAGCAAAAGCAAACAGTGTTTGAGATGTTTTTTTTAGACCATAGCCAGCCTTCGGAAATACATTCGCTGTTTTGTGACATTATACGAAGACATTTGAGGCAAAATCTAAGAACATTGCCATTTCAAAGCTTCTATCATGCTACTTCACCAGTAACTGGACAATTTAAGATGTATGAGTGTAATAAAATTGTATTTCCTCTTATACTATTATAGAAAGTATGAGGGATACACTATCTTCTACGCTGGTAATTTACACTCCAAAAACAATTTCACCAAATCTGCAATAATTTCAAAAAAGTTATCTTTCTATTATCCTGTAATATTTGACATTAGTTTTTTAGGTCATCAAAATCTGATGAGCAGAGACATTTGCTTTAACCAGTTCTTTTTAGTGAAACTAGAAACGGCAGTGAAGTTGTATGTTACATTTTTGGTAAAAAGTATTCTAATAAATGTCTGCGTTGGAAATAAACCTTTAAAGTTGCCCATACTCATTTGATAGATGTTGGTGAATCCAGCCGAGAATCTAATGTTTAACTTTCTCTCCTGCCTGTCTCTAACTTCAACATGATTCATACTTTGTTCTGCTCAGATATAAGCCATTGCCAGAAGTCAGTTACTTGTCTCCCCCTCTTCTATTAAAGATACATTTATGGGGAGTTTGGGGGAAAATAGCAATTTGCCGACAACTACAGTATGTTATGTGGATGGCCGGCTTCTTTTTTTGTCCAATATCTAAATAGGATACAATTCTGTTAATAAACAGAAATGAAAGAGGTGCTTTCATTTGTCCCTTAATTTCTTCAACAACTGTTACGCGAATCACGCGCAGCACACGGAAGTGCGTCGGTGTGCCGCGCGTGATTTTCACGCACCCATTGACTTCAAGTCGTGAGTATTACGCAGTGGACACACGCTGCGTGAAAATCACGGACTGTCTGAACGGCCCCATTGAGTTACATAGGTCCGTGCGACGCGTGTGATTTTCACGAGCGTATCACGGCCGTGAACTACGTTCGTGTGAATAAGGCCTAAGAGACACATTCTTATACTCCCAGAAATTGCTCTACCAACAAGGACAGATGTGGCTTCAACAATTTCTTCCCAATATTTAAACATTTTGGGGTAGCGGCTCAACATATGGATCCTGTCCGCTCCACCCACCCCCCAGACATTTTGGGAAACAATTCGGATTATGTTGTCACGGCGCGGGGTGTGGACCCACTGGGCCGTACCGCGTAGCGGGGTACAGCTGGCCAACAAGGTACAAAACAATGTCTATAGTTCTGAACGGGTACCTGAGGCAATGTAGACAGTGGCAGGATCACGACTTGACTTTCACAGCAGGTGACGCCGCGGGTGCAGCGGAAAGACACGACTTGACTTTCACAGCAGGTAATGCTGCGGATGCAGCGGGAAGGCACGACTTGACTTTCACAGCAGGTAACGCCGCGGTTGCAGCGGGAAGACACGACTTGACTTTCACAGCAGGTAACGCCGCAGATGCAGCGGGAAGGCACGACTTGACTTTCACAGCAGGTAACGATAGCACGGGATACAGGGTACAGGCAGCAGAAACGGGTAACACTGGGAACTGGAAAACACTGGGAGACCTGTAGCAAGACAAACTAGGGTATACAACAACGCTCAGGCAAGGAACCAGTGGGCAGAGCCCCCTTTTATAGTCCAGCAGCCATTTGGGCTGATAATTGATCTTAGACAGCTGGATGTGTACTGGCCCTTTAAGGCCGTGCACGCACGGGCGCGCGCGACCTGCGGGAAACAGCACGAGGACCCGAAAGAGAGTGCCAGCGTCTCCCAGGAGGGAGCGGACGCCGAGAAGAGAGAGGTCCATCTTTTTACATTTCAATAAAAGACATGTATTACGTCCATGGCCGGGGGTCGTCGTTCTAACTCACCCCTTGACGATCCCGGCCATGGACGTAATACATGTCTTTTATTGAAATGTAAAAATATGGGAGATTAATAAGTTCTATTTATTACATTGTACTGAATCAGCCTATTGGGTTCACTAGTCAAGTAAGTAGAAATATTATCAAACTTTTTGCTCACGTTGCTTCTGCTACCGTAGTTCACTTACATCACGGATCCATAGGTCCCTTGATCAGGGCTGAACCCCACTAGTTAATTCCCTTTGTATGGCATCATAACACCTAGCAATAAAACCTCTTTTCATCTGGATCATTGTAATCTGCCCCAGCCAATTAGATGAGTCAACTAATATCCTACAGTTATTTCTCAAGGACAAATATAAACCTTGTAGTTGAGAATAATAAAACATTTGAGAAATTGGTGCTTCATAAGGGGATTTTTTAAAAGCGAGAAATTTTCCGTCCTTATAATTTGTGAGACCAGGAAAAATCTGCCTCCTTTTCCAGTAAGTTTCTGGTGATCTGTAAAAATTAATTAAATGAGCATGATCTGATAACAGTGAAAAATCCAGTGAGATAGATAAACTCCCTAGCTGTCTCGCAGTCAACCATAGCTAATGCATCAGTTTACAGGTCGGAATAAGGTTATAAGGCTACACAAATAAATAAATACTTAGGCGAAATTCACACGAACGTGTGCATTTTGCGCGCGCAAAAAACACAGCGTTTTTTGCGCGTTGCAGTTCCGTGTGTCATCAGTGTTTGGTGCGTGGCTGCGGGATTTTTCGCGTATATGCCATCCTTATGACACGCGGTTTTGAGGTTTAGAAAAAGAAATGAAGGAGGTGGTTTTATTTTTCCCTTCATTTCTTGATCTACTGTTGCGCGAATCACGCGCAGCACACGGAAGTGCGTCCGTGTGCTGCGCGTGATCGTCACGCAGCCATTGACTTCAATGGGTGCGTGATGCGCAAAAAACGCTCAAGTATAGGACATGTCATGAGTTTCACGCAACGGACACACGCTGCATGAAAAACACGGAATGTCCGAATGTCCTCATTGCCTTACATAGGTCCGTGCGACGCGCGTGATTTTACACGCGAGTATCATGGACGTGAAATACGCTCGTGTAAATAAGGGTATGTTCACACGGCGGGGGTCCGTAACGGCTGAAATTACGGGGATGTTTCAGCCTGAAAACATCCCCGTAATTTCAGCCGTACCGGCATGTGCAGGCGCTTGAACGCCGCGTCAATTACGGCCGTAATTAGCGCTGATATTCATTGGAGTCAATGAATAGCGGCTCCAATTACGGCCAAAGAAGTGACAGGTCACTTCTTCTACGCGGGCGGCTATTTACGCGCCGTCATTTGACAGCGGCGCGTAAATATACGCCTCGTGTGAACAGACAAACGTCTGCCCATTGCTTTCAATGGGCAGATGTTTGTCAGCGCTATTGAGGCGCTATTTTCAGATGTAATTCGGGGCAAAAACGCCCGAATTACGTCCGTAAATAGGCCGTGTGAACATACCCTAAGGCCTTAGCCGCTCAGACGACCCAGTCCACAAAAACGTAGTCCAATAATCCTGGAGGTATCCTCCTTTTCCTCTTATCCACCTTGAGGCAAAACTACAACATTACTGGTGCAGCAGATGTCAGTGATGGCTGGGCTCAGTAGTTCTACAGCCGTCCCGGGCTTCTTACCATGTTAAATCAAGCCTACTATGAAAAAGACAACAAATAGAGTTTCACTGCCAGTAAATCACAAACAAACTTTTAAATCAGCATATAAAAAAAAAATTGGCACGCCAAGCCATAAGTTATATATGTATTATAAAATGTGTTATAAGGTTATATGACTGCCTATCAAAGTGCCCTGAATCTGAAATATGGAGTATGACGCCAGTCTATCTGAACTCCCATACACCATATTGCCCAGCAATGCCTCTTCCCAATAATGCAAATTATTAAATTGGGAGGTCAGGAAGTAGAATTTAAAACTGGGTATTCCATATCCCCCCCCCCCCACCCCCGGGGCCTTACTCAACTGTAAGGTTTTAGGCTAATCCTACCTGGTTTTCCTCCCCATATTAAGGTGCTCATTATGTTATCTATAATTTTAAATATATTAACATTAAACCATACTGGGGAATTAGACAATACATGTATGTACCCCCAAATGGTAGCAATTAAAACTGTAGCTTGTCCTGTAAAAAAACAGCTCTCATAGAGTCAATGCACATGATGCGTATTACGTGCGGCAAACGCGCAGCATAATACAGTACCAGCATAGTCAATGAGATTCCAGGAGATCTCATGTACACGCTGCAGTATTTTTAGGACTGAAATTGACCTGCGGTGGTGTTTTTTAGAATCCGCAACATGTCAATTTATCTTGCGTTTCCGCTTGCGAATTCTATCTGCCTAGTGCAGAGGAAAATCGCACCAAAATCCGCAGCATGAAAATGCACCGAAAAACGCATCAGAACGGAAAAAACGCACCTTCAGGTGCGTTTTTTCCCCTGGGAATTTCTTGTGGTTTTGCTGCGTATTTCCTCAGCAAAATATGCAACGTGTGCATGTAGCCATACGACTACAACGATAAAAAAGGTGGGGATTAAAAAACATCCTGCTGTGCAGGCCAGAGCGGAAGATTCTTTCTGTTTCAAGAGGTGGTTATTAAGACCCTAATATTTGGGAGTCAGGAAGGGGAGGGCCCAAGCAGATCTTCTGGAAGCGAGGTTGCTGTATTGTACTAGAGCAAAACTTTCACAGCAAAGGTCCCCAAACTGCAAAGGTGCAGAGTGTGTTCCACAAGGGGATAAAAATGCGCACCATTTATCCATGCGACACCTGCCGGTGCATAAAAGATTGCTTCAAAGTGTACCACACATCTATGTTTTATTAATTTTATTATTTACCACTTTATTATTTCCTGATGTACTTAGCACACCTAACATATGCCCCCACATTATAAATTAGAATACCAGTAATACCCCAAACATAAATACTACCAAACAAAATCTGTGCTCCAAAAGCCAAATTGTGGTCCTTTCCTTCTGATTCCTGCAGTGTGCCCACACAGGCTCCTGCTAATAACGATCAAAACAATCACATCGATGTTCATCAACTTAGATATTAGCTGGATTCAGCTTTCACCGGAGCCGTCAGTGAACTTAGATGTTGACTGATCGCTATTAGATGGATCCTGCTAACAGAGACACGCAGGACTGGTTTTCACAGGAGCCATCAGTGCAGCTGACCTGAATCAGCTTTGACGACAGACTACAGCTTCTATATATACAGGTGTAACGTCCGTGGTCGCTGACCACGAACTCCTTCCATCCAGTAGATGCCCTTCTCTCAAGAGATGTCTGCACATACGGCCGTCCTGCTCCACAGTGACCACCAGGGTGCACTCACGATCTCAGTTCAGACTTAAGAAGCCAGAGCGCACGGATATTGGAGATTGAGCTAATTGCTCCCAGAGCACCCTGGGCTATAATAAGGTCCCAGCCCCATCCTCCCACGCCTGAGCGTTGTTGTCGTATTCCAAGTCTGTCTTGCAATTGGTCCCCTAGTGTTTCCTGCTCCCAGTGTTCCCTGTTCCTGTAACCTGTCCTGATCTAGTGCCGTGCTGAGCTGTTGCCGTGCTGTGCTGTATACCTTGCCTGTCCTGCTTCTCCACGCCTGACGTCCACCTGCTGCCTAGTTCCTGCCAAGCCTGCCTTGCTACTGTTCCGAGCTGCCACAGGTACCCTATATGAACTATAGACTCTGACCTGCACCCTGTTGGCCAGATGCCATACCGCCAAGGTGGTACGGCCCAGTGGGTCCACGAACCCTACCTGACAACAGGATACATGTAAGCTGTATGTTAAAAAGTAAAAAAACATTATTATTTAAAGTCAATTTAAAAGTTGTTTGAAATCACTAAAAACATTGATTTATTGCAAAAATATATTTTTGTTCAATGGTCCACACAGCCTTTCATTCCTGTAAAACCCAAAAGGGTCACAAAGCTTCCTTAATGCTGTTTTGAATACTTTGAGGGGTGCCATTTTCAAACTGTGGTGATTTACAGGGGGTTATAATATAAATATATAAGCCCTTAAAAGTCACTTCAGAACTCAAATGGTATCTAAAAAAAAGTTTTGAAAATTATCCAAAACATTTGAAAAATTCCTGCTAAACTTATAAGCATTTTAACATCCTAAAACAAAAAAATAACATTTGAAAAATAATGCCTGCATAAAGAAGACATGGGAAATGCTAATCCGTAACTATTTTGTGCGGTATGATTACAAGTATTATCTTACTAGTAGAGACATTCTAATTTTGAAAATTGCTAATTTTAAAATTTTTTATGAATTTTGTTGTTTTTAACAAATAAACACAGAATCAATCAAAATTTACTTCAAGCATAAAGTCCAATATGTTACAAGAAAATAGTCTCAAATTTGCTTGGATAAGTAGAGCATTGAATAGTTATTCCCACATAAATCGACACATCTCCGATTTGAAAATGGGGCTCTGTCGGAAAGGTCAAAACTGGCATCGCTGATAAGGGGTTGAGGTTGTGATTGTAAGGCCTTATTTACACAAGCGTATTTCACGTCCGTGATACGCGCGTGAAAATCAGGCACGTAGCACGGACCTATGTAAGTCAATGGGGCCATTCAGACATTCCGTGTTTTTCCGTGCGTGAAACTCACTGCATGTCCTATACTTGAGCGTTTTTTGTGCATCACGCACCCATTGAAGTCAATGGGTGCTGTGAAGGATGATTTATTTGCTTATATTCTCTGTATGAAATTACATTGTGAATTATCAAGCAGGATGCCGAATTACTAAGATATGTATTATGTGAAAGTGATGATAATGTTTAAATGATTTAGTTTCATGCAGCAGCCATCTTGTCTGGAGTTCCCATCTTGGTTTTATTGTAGTGAATAGAAAAGTCATTGTTCCTTTAATACAAGTAATGTTGATTTCGTATGTTTTATCTTTGACCTTGGTTCCCATGCGAAGTTGGATAGGGAGGGAGATGGGAGGGTGGCAAGTATGTGTGAAGGAAGGTCTCCCCCATCTCCACGAGGACATTCTGTCCAAAAGAGATTAGACACCTGCAAAACCTGATGTGTGAAGAATTATAATGATGTATCTGGGATGTATTTTATTGTATGCTTTTTACTGAATAACAAATATTGTTATATTGTCTCTGATTGGTTTACCTCAAGCCTACACCCCTTCTGAATTTCAGTTTAACAGTTTGAGTTTGGTAATAAATCCTTCAGAGGAGCATTTTGAACATATCAGAGTGTCTGTGTGTTTTCTTCTCCTCTCTCGATATATATCGGTGAAATATCCTAATTAGGATACTGACTAATGGAGTCTGGCCTTGAGAGTCTGTTTGGACTCGTATAAATTTCAGTCTAATATATTTTGAGCGATGGATTTCCACGACAGTAATGGTGCCAATAAAACCCAGGAAGATTGCACGTCTGATAAGCTGTCACTGGAGAGGTCTGGCTTTGCATCTGTGAATTACAAAAAACCGCGGTAGGTAAGGAGCTTATTCTTACACCATTCACACATGTATTGAGTAAGCCTTGGAATCTAGCTGTCAGACGTCACTTCTTTATGGACGAGGCTCCTTAGTCAGAAGTGGGTTGAAAGATGGATCCAAAAAGGTATGTTGAAGCTTTTTATGTGATGAAGGATTGCAGGTGTGTACGTGATCTTAAACTGTTGATATTAAAGACATGAGAGAATTTTTGCGAGCAATTACATAGTTAACCAGGAAAATTGTAAGAAGTGTAAGACCTCCGCCTTTGGAATGCAGTGACGTAGCGCATGGTGGAGAGAAGTCGTAACTCACATGTGAAGTATTTGAAATGAAAAGATTGTAGTCTGGACTGTGAGGAAAAAACAAAACTTCTGCTTGCTGCTTTGTTGTAGCGTAATTTGTTATTTAGTTGTGTAAAATTGTTGAGGATTAATAGTTGATCTGTTACCCGTTTGTCTGGGATTATAGTTGGGAGGTACTGACTGTTTGTAGGTGAGAGGAAAGTTGGATAGTTGTGAGTAATATCATGTAGTACCACAGGGGCGTCAATGGTTAAGTCCTGATAATGTAGAATCCAGTGCAAGGAGAAGCAATTGTGTCTATATTGAATTTGCACTCAATACCATTACCCAGTGCAACAGGGAAAACTTTGAATACTGTATTAGAAAATCATTTATATTTTCCTAACGCATTGCCAGCCAGTGATATTGTGTGTAAGGGTCCATAAACCAGTTGTATGCATTGCCAGACTGGCATAAGGTGGGAATCAGTACAGACTGATTTCTAGCACATGTCATAATCCGGCATATACACTTTGATGTAAAATAACATCCAAGTAATTAAGTTTGTAGTAGTATAACATCAGACCGCTGGATTGAATACCGTTGTAATATAACATCCTGTATTCAATGAATGACCCTGACACTTACCCCAGGTGCCACCTGTGTCGTAGTAGTAATTACAGTGAAGGACATAGGTATTGGCTCAGACCCATAGCCCGTAAAGAAATTATCACCAACATACATAACAGCCCCCTAAACTACAACCCTCAGAGTGAACGGCTGAGCGGGGAGGATAATATATATATGTTACCAAATATAATTTGCATGTGAAACCATTGCAAAGTGCTAGAGGAAAGAGTTTGGGATATATGCTACATCATGGGCTGTATGAACTGAAAGACACACCCCGGCAGCAAGTGTTCTGCATAAGTGAAGTGACCAACTCCTGCTTGAATCAATGGAGGTTCATGAATGTCGATTGTGTTGAAGAATTTGCTCTTGTAATTGTTGATTGGCAGCATTTTGTCTGTTCTTGATGTTCAATACAGTGAGGGATCAGAGGATCCTACTGCTAGAATGTCTGGAGGAACGACTTTTGATATCGTATTGGTAAGACAGTCTAGGAGATAGACTGGTCTGAGATATCTGTCAGCAAACGTGGCGTGGCCTGTTTGCCTGGAGGTGGGGGATTTACCGGAAATCACCCTACTGCTCTCCGACCATGGGGTCAGGAGGAAGTTGAACAAAGATGCTTTTGGGCACTGGTCCCGGCCAACATTAGAATGAGCAAAAGGAGCTGGGGCTTTAATTGTAAAGTATGTGAAGGCAAAATAACACACTGTAAAAAAATTGTTGAAGAGGCTGGCAGCCGTAAAATGGATGTTTGCATGTGATAAAGACAATGGTTTGTGGAAAGTTGAGAAAGGGAGTGGAGTGGCCAGGACAAGGCATAAGTTAAAAGGACAAAGCAGGTGATTACAGGTGGTTACAAGTAAGATGATGTGAGAAAGAACAATTTAAATGCAGGTGTAAATTTTCATTGGAAGAGTGAAGAAAACGGAGCAGTGACTAACGTGGGTCAGAACGGGGGGGAGTGTAATGTGAACAGGTGTGATGAGACATCTGTGTGATGTGTGATACATGTGTGAAGTGATGAGACATCTGTGTGATGTGTGATACATGTGTGATGTGATGAGACATCTGGTGATGTGTGATACATGTGTGATGTGATGAGACATCTGTGTGATGTGTTTAATGTAACATGTGTGATGTGATGAGACATCTGTGTGATGTTTGTAATGTAACATGTCTGAAGTTTGAAACTAATGGCCACAATAAAAGCAGAACTATATTGTATGTTTCCTATTTTTAACAGCAGTAATGTCTAAAAATGTTAGTGTTTTATGTATGGGGTTAAAATCAGTTCCACTTTTTTTAATTTTTTATGTAATGTGTCTTATCTTCGCGCACGCGCAGTCGTCTGTAACTACACCAAGTGAGAAAAATATTACAGCCGGCTGGATCTGTTTGTAAAAAGATAAAAGCTATACTGCAGATTAATGTGTTATAATGTGATAAGATTTAATGTTGGAATGTTTTGATGTTAATTCAAATGTATTAAACTACAGATATTGTGAGACACGGGGTTTTGAAAATGTATGTGCCCCCACTGTTCCTTATTCTTATGTACAGCTTATTGGTTTGCAGTAATTAATATTACCAGATATATTATTTTCTGTGTTATTGAATAACTAATAAAATTTGTCTTGTTTTTTTTTGTTTTCACACATTAGGCACGTGCTATGGTGCTGCCTAAATGTTATTTTTGAAAATGTGAGATGTTTTACAGGTAAATGGTTGCAGGTCATTTTAAAGATAACATTTATTTTTGTCAGGAGAAAGTCTTTTTTGTTCCAGGCTGTTGTGTATTACAGGGGGTTAAACTAGTGCCAACACCCGATAGAGTGTCTAATCTCATTATGTTGATCTGTAGTTTTGAACCCTGCTACATTACTTTCGCAGAGTCCAAATAGGAGGGAATGTTGAAGGGACTGATCAGGTAGTTTTGTTTTGTGTTTATTTTGTTTTGAATTAATGAATTTGGTTCTAGGAGATCTACAAAATGTGTATGAGCTTCGATGAGTAATCCAGATTAAATGTGTATGACAGTAATCTACATTTTGAGTTTTTTCTGTGTAGATGGTTCCAGATCTTTCCAGAACGGTGAATATGGCACTGGGTAAGCTGTGCTGTAGTCTCCCCCCAATATGAGGTATTGTGTAAAAGACCATCCCCCTCCAGCACATTTACACAGGAGGCAGTGGTGACGTCACCCACAGATGAGTCTTTACAGATTTAGATGGGGAGAAGGCAAAACAAAAAAAATTGTTTGAATATTGTTTCTTTTATGCCAGATATCAGTAACATATTTTGTTTGTTTTTGTATTAATCAGGTATTTACAGGACCTGGTGGGTGGGATTTACAAGTGTTCTGGATCATCAGATAAATGTGGAACAATAAAACTCCACCCTTTTGAAATGTTCTATCTATATGTGACATGGGTTTCCAATGTAAATTTGTAATGTAGACATACTTCATAATATACAGTATGTGTAGAACAGGATACAAGGCACAAGGTAAATTACCCAGAAACCACTCTCACCTTCTTGTTCATCTCAAGGAGCGGAGCTGGAGGTGCTCGCTGAGGCTTGTAACCTGGCAGAATGTAAGACGGCCGACATATACACTGACTCTAGGTACGCTTTTGGCATCGCCCACAATTATGGGCCCATTGGTAGTAGGAACTTTATTGCATCATCGGGTAAGCCAATTGACAGAGCGAGAGAGGACAGAACTGACAAGGGTATATGCAGCCAGGTATCAGTAAATTGGCTTGTCCCTGGATACAATAATGCCACCACTAGGTTTGTAGCAGCCGGCATGATGTGCGCACGGCGTGACATAGGTAAAACAGCAAAGGTACCTGTGAAAAGTGCAGCTCGGCCAGATTACCCGTCACAGCGACTGCAGAACATACAACTACCCGAGGTAGAAGTGTATGACAATGTGCTCGTGTGTGTAGATCTGTTCTCAGGGGGGCCTGAAGCCCGGCCTGTATTTTCCCCACTGCAGACGTTGTGTGTAAGTGACAGGGGAACAATGTTATCCCAAGTATTGACCTGATGTTTGTCCAATAAGATATCAGCAGTTCTCCAGATGTTATTCCAAAGTTAGTTTGTTTAATAATTGTATTTAAGAAGTGTTGTGGAAATATTAAATACTGAAGTTAAGTTTCATGTAAAGTTCTGGACCAGTCTTAGCATTGGACTATTAGAGTCATGCGTCAGATAAAAGGTACAGAAGTGGAATATTCCCATTTGAAAACATTTTTAGTTATTTGTTTTTTGTCGTTGTTATTGTGAAAGGAAAATTCTGTGCAGTGTTTGTGTGTATGTATATATATATATATATATATATATATATATATATATAAAGAAGGAAAATGAGTTTGCATGTATTATTTCTAGTTATTGCTCAATGTGAACGTTTGATGTAAAGATGTTATTTGTTAATGTTTTTCTTCAAATTAATTATTTGATTAAGATCAATTAATGTTTATACAATGAAAAAAGCTTCTTCTCCACAGGAAGAGTCCAACTGGGAGCGGAAGGCGTGAGAACCAGATTCTAACAGAATGTGGACGGATAAGGGATCGTGAACCGGTAACACCCAAGGCACTCTTGATGGCACTTGCATTGATGGTGTATGACCTCACATATGCCCCAAGACTGCAAGGATCGATTTGGTAAGATCTAATTGGTATGTCCCAGGCTTTACAGCTGTTGCTGCTAAATTCTGTTAGAGCTGTTTGATTTGCCTACAGAACAGTCCTGGCAGACCGGTGCCAACCTTATCATACCCGCTTCCCACGAAGAGAACAGACCTTGAGAGGCCTTCCCATGCAATACAAATTAGAGTAAGAAAAATTGGTTTGCGACATTTGTCAGATAAACATGTGGAATCTGTGTATATTTTGGTGAGCTGGAAATGTTCCAGGCAATCAGCTCAGATCAAGGTACAAATCCTGCTGGAAAGCGTGACACCAACTGCAAATGAAATGTACCCAATAATTACACATCTTCTAGGTGCCATGTCCATTGGAACAGAGAAGTTTTTCTTATATAAAAGGTGTTTGTTTGTTTGTTTATTTGATTGATTTAGTTTAAGGGCCTGACATTGTTATTGTATGTACTTAGAACAACTTTTATAGTACGTAGATGTTATCACCAGATTAGTATTTATTTTAACAATTGACAAGGGTTGGGGGTCCCAAGCAAGTGCCAGTAAATATGAACTAAAAGATTTTTTAATACGATGAACTCCATCACTGAGGTGCGGTAGGCGCAGCCGGAGCCAGTACAACGCGTTTGTCATGAACTGACGGCAGTGTCACAATTCCAAGCAGCCCCCCAGACAAGTAACTTACCGGAGGAAGAGGACAGCTGAGCGGAGGGTTTGTGGTGGTCATAATAACACTCCACTAATCCGCCTACGTGGGATCTCACCCCAGGCTCACAGCATGAGGTGTTGTGTACAGCCCGGTGACGTAAACTAAAAGAGACGGGGTCTGAAAGATGAGAAGGACCAAACCAAGTCCTGATGACATCAGCAAAGTTCAAAGTAAGGACCAAAGACCTGAGTGAATCCATCAGCAGTATCAAGTGTTTTAATCAGAAGACAGGAGAAGAAGAGGACGATGATGTACATGACTTGTCAATACACTGGTGGGACCCCATACCCTAACCGGACATTGGTGATGGCATCATATTAGTTGTGGCCCTATTGATATATTGTTTGAGTTTCATAATCATAATATATAATTTCTGTAATTTAATATGAGAAAAAGGGGGGTTTGTGAAGGATGATTTATTTGCTTATATTCTCTGTATGAAATTACATTGTGAATTATCAAGCAGGATGCTGAATTACTAAGATATGTATTATGTGAAAGTGATGATCATGTTTAAATGATTTAGTTTCGTGCAGCAGCCATCTTGTCTGGAGTTCCCATCTTGGTTTTATTGTAGTGAATAGAAAAGTCATTGTTCCTTAAATACAAGTAATGTTGATTTCGTATGTTTTATCTTTGACCTTGGTTCCCATGCGAAGTTGGATAGGGAGGGATATGGGAGGGAGATGGGAGGGTGGCAAGTATGTGTGAAGGAAGGTCTCCACCATCTCCACGAGGACATTCTGTCCAAAAGAGATTAGACACCTGCAAAACCTGATGTGTGAAGAATTATAATGATGTATCTGGGATGTATTTTATTGTATGCTTTTTACTGAATAACAAATATTGTTATATTGTCTCTGATTGGTTTACCTCAAGCCTACACCCCTTCTGAATTTCAGTTTAACAGTTTGAGTTTGGTAATAAATCCTTCAGAGGAGCATTTTGAACATATCAGAGTGTCTGTGTGTTTTCTTCTCCTCTCTCGATATATATCGGTGAAATATCCTAATTAGGATACTGACTAATGGAGTCTGGCCTTGAGAGTCTGTTTGGACACGTATAAATTTCAGTCTAATATATTTTGAGCGATGGATTTCCACGACAGTGCCTAAAAATCACGGACATCACACGGACGCACATCCTTGTGCTGTGCGTGATACGCGCAACTGTTGCTCAAGAAATGAAGAGAAAAAGAAAACCTTCATTTCATTTTGCATACGTCAAAACCACATGACATAAGGATGCCATACGCGCCAAAATAACGCAGACTCGCACCAAACACTGATGACACACGGAACTGCACCGCGCGCAAAATGCTGCGTTTTTTTACGCGCGGAAAACGCACACGTTCGTGTAAATAAGGCCTAATTGTCCAGTTCAGCACTGCCTTAAGCAGAGGTGCAGCACAGGAGAAGTTTTGGGTCATAAGGGAGGAGGATGATAGTTGACCAGCAGATCAAAGAAAATGGTTAAGGTGGTGAACAAAGATGAGACAATAGATGGTTGGTAGGTGCAGCATTTTTAAGAGCTGTGTAGATTAATATCAAACTTTTTAATTTTAGTCTAGAAAGCAATCAATTTAATGTCGACAGACAGCAAAGATGTTAAAATACCTATTAGGGTATGTGCACACGATGAGAGGCTTTTACGTCTGAAATGACAGACTGTTTTCAGGAGAAAACAGCTGCCTCGTTTCAGACGTAATTTCTCCTCCTCGCATTTTGCGAGGCTTCTCTGACAGCCGTAAATTTTGAGCTGTGCTTCATTGAGTTCAATGAAGAACGCTTCAAATTACATCTGAAAGAAGTGTCCTGCACTTCTTTTGACGAGGCTATATTTTTACGCGTCTTCGTTTGACAGCTGTCAAACGACGACGCGTAAATGACAGGTCGTCTGCACAGTACGTCGGCACACCCATTCAAATGAATGGGCAGATGTTTGCCGACGTATTGTAGCATTATTTTCAGACGTAAAACGAGGCATAATACGCCTCGTTTACGTCTGAAAATAGGTTGTGTGAATCCAGCCTTAGGCTTCATGATCACAGCCATATTCCAGATCTGTAATACTGCACCAATAGAAATCTATGGGCCCATACTGTATTGCAAATATAATAAGGAGAACAAACATTTGTAGTATGTTCTATCGCAATTCACTGCTGTACAGAGGCACCATGGACGGTACACAGCGTACCTACAGTATGGCTCCATAGTACAAAACCGTATGCCATAATACATGCTCCGTGCGCATGGCTTTGCTATGTGCATGAGGCCTACGACAGAAAGATCAACCTTGTTGCCACATTCACGATGGATTGATGCCGAGGCAGTTTGGTCACTAAAATAATTTCTAGCGACTGGAGAAGCATGGAACAGATGAAAAAACCTCAACTGGCTTCCAGAAATGTAAAAAGAAAGTTACCGTATTTTTCGGACCGTAATTTGTAGCATAAAAAAAAGATTTGCCTTTACAGGTACATTTCCTGGGTAATATTCAGACAATAGGGTACCAAAGTGCCCCAATACAATAACAGCCACAGAAAGACAAAGTATTGGCAGCTATAGCGCTATCACCAGACATCAGAGATGTGGAGAGGCAGGGGTTAATAGTGATGAATCGGTCTCACTGCTGCTCTGTTCATTGGAGGGGGTGTGGCTAGAAGGTCCTTGCACTGGTTTTCTGTGCTGTGTGTACAAATGTCAGAGTTCTATGCTCACTGAACAGTAAAATTACAGAATTTTGTGTGTAAAATGTGACTGTTAATGGATAGAGATTTTTTACACACAGCACGAGACATGCAGCATTCTGTACACTGCACTGCAAGGACCTTTGACGCTCCGAGCTCAGTTTCCCTGCTTCCTCATACTCTGTTAGTTGTCTGCCTTCAGGCTATAGGAAGCAGCACAAGATTACAATACATTTTCTGGGGGAAAAACTGCGTTTTATAGTCCAAAAAATACAGTCATTGCTTTAAACCACATAATGCGAGTAATTTTATAATGAATGTAGTCAATTAAATTCACCAGGCCGCCATCACGTTTTAAAGAGTTTCTATAGGGACCTGAAATATATATCACTGTTTAATTGTAAGGCTGCATTCCCACGAGCATGTTCGGTCCGTAAAGGACGGAATGTATTTCGGCCGTAAGTCCCTGACCGAACACACTGCAGGGAGCCGGGCTCCTAGCATCATAGTTATGTACGACGCTAGGAGTCCCTGCCTCTCTGCGGGACAACTGTCCCGTACTGTAATCATGTTTTCAGTACGGGACAGTAGTTCCACGGAGAGGCAGGGACTCCTAGCGTCGTACATAACTATGATGCTAGGAGCCCGACTCTCTGCAGTGTGTTCGGTCCGGGACTTGCGGACGAAATACGTTCCGTCCTTTACGGACCAAACATGCTCGTGTGAATCCAGCCTTATCCTTTCTGGAAAAACTTGATAAAATTCTGCTTATAAAGGTTTTTGGACATGTTTCAGAAGATAACAGCAGCATCTGCTCTTAGAGATAGCAGTAATTAAGAAAGTTTGTCTTGTTATTTGTACCGTGATTTATTTTATCCATCATTGAAGTTTGGTTTTATTTGTGCACTAATTACTTTGGTTTTGGATTCAAATGAAGGGAAATCCAGCTACACACAAATCCCAAGTTATCTGAAGCACCAAGCGAATGTTATCATTGGCACACAGGATTTAATCTCAACAGGAGTTCATACAATGTCTTGTAAATAAGTGACGGTTGTATGTATAAAGACGTTATCCATACTGTTCTAGACACCTCTCCTAATTATTGATTTCCGGTGTTTCAGTCACACCAATTGCAAATAGTTGCATAAAATCAAGCACACAGTCATGCAATCTCCATAGACAAACATTAATATTATTGAAAAAAGAAAAATGATCCAGAAATATAACTAGGCACTCTTGGGTTAGATAAAAATTCAGCATAATATTTTATTTTTAAATCGAGATAATACCGGCAATATTAATATATACAACAAAAGTTTAAAAAATCTCCTGGCCAGGAAAAGAAAACATACAATAGCACCTCCATGAATTTATAATATCCCCCAATGAATATACAACATACTTTATATGTATTTTACAACATTTTGAAAAAGACAAAATTCAAAAGAAAACCGCTGGGTTGTGTTCACACTTGCGGTTTTCAACCATATATGTTGTTTTATCCAAAGAGTGTCCAGAGTTCCTATTTGGAGTGGTTGGTAATGATGTTTTGGAGAGAATCTTTTTATATATAATATATAAATCTCAACATAGGAAAATAGCCCTCTGTATTCAGGGGATAGACTTTACAGCGTGTTTTTTTCTCTCATGAACAGATCCTTGATTTTTATAGAGATCTTTTAGTGATAGGTAGTCTATTCACAGACCTTTTAGGTCAGTATATAGCCCTCGCAATCTTGAAATTTGGAGCAGGGCACTTTTATAGCTCATATAGGTTTTTACCTTGAACATCCAGTGAGTGCCAGGAAACCATATGTAAGAGCAATCAGCCCAGCGGATGGAAATAGAAGATCTTCACAAAGGTAATATTCACCTGTATGGCCATATGTTTCATTTAAGGCCTCCAAATCTCCACCATCACATCAATTGATGCTCTCCTTTTTCAATCTACGTGGGCATTCACCACTGTATTCCGAGAGGCACAGGACCCGACAAGGCAGGACCACACGCCGGCAGCCAGGTAAGTTTAAAGTTGTATGGTATGTTTCTTTTCCACGTGGTGTCTCCAACATTGGACAGGGATTCACAGGGCAGGGTTAAGACGTCACTACCCGCCCTGTTTAATTAGGTCAGCTGACGCGTTTCATCCCTAAACGGGATTTCCTCAGAGCCGTTTGACAAGTGCTGCCAAATACGTTATATTTATAGTGTCCCAAAATTCATTCATTGGCTCCATGGTTACAGACGTAATCTTCCATGGGGGTAATCTAAAACTGTTATGAATAATGTATGCAGATCTTTCACAAGACATAACAATCAATTTTAACAACAAAGGAAAACATTTTATGATCCAACAAATAATTCATATATCCATTAATTCATGTCTATAAAATATATTCGGTATTCTCATAGGGAGGACAATCAGTGGTGCATCCCCACATAATTGAACAATAATTATAAACAAATATGAGTCCTCCACAGAAGTATTCACACTACCTAGTTTTAGTTGCTAAGGTGAAATAACAAATCCTTTAGCTGCACATTTTAAAACATATCATGCACAATCACCAACTGGCTTGAAATTTATGGAGATCTATCAACTATTTCGAGATAGAAGGGGAGGTGATCTTAACCGGATACTTCTTCAAAAAGAAACTATGTGGATCTACACATTGGGAACTTTTAATCCTAGGGGACTGAATAATGAAATAAAATTTAACATGTTCCTCTGAGACTAAAACTGTTGGGAGCTAGTGGATTTCCACTGGGATGGCTGTATTACCAGCGTCCGCAGTGGTCTCCATTTGTTCTCCTTTTTTGGTATAAGTGCATTGGGTTATTCAGTCTTAGTGGTATTATGTTCCCTCTTCAATTTCCTGAATTCCTCTGGTAAGATAATATATATAATAAAAAATCTAGAATCTAGTATAGATTATAAGAACTTATTCCAATATTCAATGTCTTGGATAAATATACAAATATAAGAAAAATAAAAAATAATAATAAAAGAATAAAGAAATAAATAATCTTCTAAAGAAAAGGTTAGATTAAAAATAGGAGATTAATTACATCTCTTTTTGGAAATTGAATATGAAATCTATAAGTTTAATAATCTTCCCTTGGAATTTAATATTGATTTGAACAGTATGCCTCTGGTCTGGATGT
Source organism: Rhinoderma darwinii (assembly GCF_050947455.1). NCBI lineage: Eukaryota > Metazoa > Chordata > Amphibia > Anura > Rhinodermatidae > Rhinoderma > Rhinoderma darwinii. The sequence continues at coordinate 63,148,685 of NC_134688.1, forward strand.
CCCATCTCCTATGTATCAGGAAATGTTCTTTGCAAAATAGGAATGAGTAATGTTACTCCCAATATGGAATATTAAATCAATTGGGTGAATAAATTAAATAATGTAATATCCATTCCTTGTAATCCTTTGCAGTGGGGGGAGTTGCCATTTATTTTTCTATGGGTGGTGGGGACTAGGGATCTATTGCCCCTTTGGGCATGGGATCCCTCTCCCTGCCCCCCCCCTGGAATTCCGTGGCAACTCTTCACATATGAAACAGTTGTATATATAAATAATTACGAAATTAAGTAGTAAAATTGTTCTTACAAGATTCTATTATTATTATATTGATTGATGATTGTTTTGGTACATTCTCCGGGGTCAGTGGGGACTCGGGTCCTGATGCCTTAATAGGCAAGGGTCCTCTCTCCCTGCTTCCCCTGGAGTGCCTCATGAATTTCATACATATACAGATTGCTATAAATTGGACAGAATTTATCTGTTCAATTTTGAAATACTAACAAATTTTACTAATCTTACTTGTGTATAATTAAGAATGTAATTTAATAACTAAAATTGTGTAGCAAAGGATCTTGTGTTGGAAAAATTTATTCTTTCCATAATTCTACTATTAGGTTTAAATACCGACAATTTCGGCTAATCCCATTCATGTATAAATAAATATATAAATTGGCAACTAAAACTAGGTAGTGTGAATACTTCTGTGGAGGACTCATATTTGTTTATAATTATTGTTCAATTATGTGGGGATGCACCACTGATTGTCCTCCCTATGAGAATACCGAATATATTTTATAGACATGAATTAATGGATATATGAATTATTTGTTGGATCATAAAATGTTTTCCTTTGTTGTTAAAATTGATTGTTATGTCTTGTGAAAGATCTGCATACATTATTCATAACAGTTTTAGATGACCCCCATGGAAGATTACGTCTGTAACCATGGAGCCAATGAATGAATTTTGGGACACTATAAATATAACGTATTTGGCAGCACTTGTCAAACGGCTCTGAGGAAATCCCGTTTAGGGATGAAACGCGTCAGCTGACCTAATTAAACAGGGCGGGTAGTGACGTCTTAACCCTGCCCTGTGAATCCCTGTCCAATGTTGGAGACACCACGTGGAAAAGAAACATATCATACAACTTTAAACTTACCTGGCTGCCGGCGTGTGGTCCTGCCTTGTCGGGTCCTGTGCCTCTCGGAATACAGTGGTGAATGCCCACGTAGATTGAAAAAGGAGAGCATCAATTGATGTGATGGTGGAGATTTGGAGGCCTTAAATGAAACATATGGCCATACAGGTGAATATTACCTTGGTGAAGATCTTCTATTTCCATCCGCTGGGCTGATTGCTCTTACGTATGGTTTCCTGGCACTCACTGGATGTTCAAGGTAAAAACCTATATGAGCTATAAAAGTGCCCTGCTCCAAAGTTCAAGATTGCGAGGGCTATATACTGACCTAAAAGGTCTGTGAATAGACTACCTATCACTAAAAGATCTCTATAAAAATCAAGGATCTGTTCATGAGAGAAAAAAACACGCTGTAAAGTCTATCCCCTGAATACAGAGGGCTATTTTCCTATGTTGAGATTTATATATTATATATAAAAAGATTCTCTCCAAAACATCATTACCAACCACTCCAAATAGGAACTCTGGCCACTCTTTGGATAAAACAACATATATGGTTGAAAACCGCAAGTGTGAACACAACCCAGCGGTTTTCTTTTGAATTTTGTATTTTTCAAAATCTTGTAAAATACATATAAAGTATGTTGTATATCCATTGGGGGATATTATAAATGCATGGAGGTGCTATTGTATGTTTTCTTTTACTGGCCAGGAGATTTTTTAAACTTTTGTTGTATATATTAATATTGCCGGTATTATCTGGATTTAAAAATAAAATATTATGCTGAATTTTTATCTAACCCAAGAGTGCCTAGTTATATTTCTGGATCATTTTTATTTTTTTATTTTTTCAATAATCTTTATCAGAAATGGCACCGTGCTATATTATATTGCAATTTTGGGTTCTTTAGGTATGGTTTAGTTATAACCACATCTTTTTTCTATACAAACATTAATATTAGTATGAGTCGTACTGAAGAGCTCAGCTACGTTAAACGTGGTCATCATAGGATGCCACCTTTGCCACAAGAACTCTGTGTTGGGAGTTTCATTAAATGGATTTCTATGGTCGAGCAGTTGCACACAAGCCTAAGATTACAAAATGAAATGCTAAGTGTAATCTACAGTGGTGTAAAGCACGCAGCTATTGGACTCGTGGAAACTTGCTATCTGGAGTGATGGATCGCGTTTCACCATCTGGCAGTCTGATGGATGAATCTGGGTTTGGTGGTTGTCATGAGAACAGTACCTACCGGAATGCTTAGTATCTAATGTAACATTTAGTTGAGCATACAAAGACATTTTAGATATTTGTATGCTTCCAACTTGATGGCAACAGTTTAGGGTAGGGACTATTTATTCTTCCAGCATTACTGTGCCCCTGTGTACAAAGCGAGGTCAATAAAGACAACGTTTGGTGTGGGGAACTCGAGTAGCTGCACAGATCCCTGACCTCAATATCTTTGGGATCAATAACAATGCCGATTACGAGACAGACCTTCTCATCCAACATCAGTGCATGACCTCACAAATGCGCTTTTGGCAGAATGATCACAGATTCCCACAAACACACTCAAAAATCTTGTAGAAAGCCTTCCATGGAGAGTGGAGGCTATTATAGTCACAAAAGGGGGCCCAACTTAATTTTCACACCCATAATTTGGAAATGGGATGTAACCAACGAGCTCATATACGGGGTAATGGTCAGGTGATCTCATACTTTTGGCCATATAGTGCATTTTGTAACCAACAAGCTCATATAGGGGTAATGGTCAGGTGTTCAAATACTTTTGGCCATATAGTGCATTTACAATGTCCACTGTGAACAAAGAATACAATAAATATTGATGGGCCTCATTTATCAAAGCTTTCTAAAATACAAACTGTCCTTGTTGCCCATAGCTACCCAGTGGCGGATTAAGTAGACCATAGGCCCTCGGCTGTTACCCAAATTTGGGCCCCTCTTCTTCACCGCCGCCCTGTCGCGCCGTAACTACTGCTAACACTACCTTTAGCGCAAGCATTAACAAATGGGTGTTACGATTCCCCTTTCACATCAGTCCTGGGCTTCACAAGGACTTTATGTGGAATACAAGGATTCCTATAATCGCGGATCTCCGATAGGGTGTCATGGCAGCCGGGGGCTTGATAAAAAACCCCAGGTCTGCCCTGGACATATGCCTATTAGGACGCGCTGGAGGCACGTCCTAATAGATTGCCTGCCAGATTTACACTGACAGGCAATAATGCTCTGGTATACGAAGTATACCAAAGCATTATAGCAGCGATCTGAAGATCGCACAGTAAAGTCCCCTAGTGGGACTAATGAAATAAATAATTAATGTGAAGTAAAGATTAATAATAAAAATTACAGTAAAAAAATAAATCCATTTTTTTCCATAAAAAGTGGTTTTATTTAGTAAAAGTGTAAAAAAAGAAATAAAAGTACACATATATGGTATCTCCGCGACCGTAATGACTCAATTAATAAAGTTAATATGTCATTTAAACCGCAAGGTGAACACCGTAAAAAAAACCCGCAAAAAACAATGCTGAAATTGCAATTTTTTTCCATTGCCCCCCAAAAAAGTCATAATAAAAATGAATCAATAAGTCCCATGCACACCAAAACGTACCAATCAAAATTACATCTCGTCCCGCAGAAAACAAGCCCAAAAAATCACTACATTGATGGAAAAAAAAATAATTACGGCTCTTTGAAAGCAACGATGCAAAAACAAATAATTTTAGTTCAAAAGTGTTTTTTATTGTGCAAAAGTCGTAAAACATAAAAAACCTCTACATATGTGGTATCGCCGTAATCATACCGACCCATAGAATAAAGGTAACATGTTATTTACGCCACACAGTGAACGGCGTCAATTTAAAAACGCATAGAACAATGGTGGAATGTCAGTTTTTTTTTATAATCCCCCCAAAAAAAGTTAATAAAAGTTAATAAAAAAAAAAATATGTACCCTAAAATGGTGCTATTAAAAAGTACAACTAATCCCACAAAAAACAAGTCCTCATACAGCTATGTAGACGAAAAAAATAAAAAAGTTATAGCTCTTTGAATTAGACTATAGAAAAACGAATAAAATAGCTTTGTCATTAGGGCCTAAAATGGGCTGGTCACTAAGGGGTTAATAAACTCAGGAAAATGAATAGTTATAAATAAAAAGCTTAAATTAAGAAGCACAAAGCAGTTCCTGCACCGCAATAATACACTGGGAAATAGATATTTATTCATCCAGAGCAATAAATGGGCATTATTTGGATGAGAAGGTAATTTTGTGTAGGCAGCTTCTCCCGGGGTTTTATCAGTACTATCTACGCAGGAATATGTGTGATGTGCATAAATCATTAAAGCTCTTGCTCTCTATCCAATTTAGTGTAGGAATTAGAGATTGTATATATTACTGTAAAATGAAAGTCTAACAATGTTAAGAGATGACTGAGTTCTTCATGAAAGATTTTAGAAACATAAATCAAATGTGCTCATCTTGCAGTAAATACCTTGGCGTGGGTTTTGCTACTGTCACGGCAAAACGTAGTGACGCTCATCTTCTCTAATGTTGAATAGATCCTAGGGTTTATGCAGGGTTATCTGGCAATACTTGTAGCGCTCTTGTCAGGGCGGCACCCCTAACTGGTACGCCAAACTGAGGGACAAAAAAAAGGACATGTTAAGGAACTGAAGCAACACTTTGCATTCTCCTGGTGGGTTGTTACCTAGGGCTAGGTTATCTGTGATCTCAGAAGATACCCCTATAAATTCATTGCTTTTACAACAAATAGCCTCTAATGCCGGGGTCTCAAACTCGGCCGGTAAATGGGCCGCACGTAGAAAAATGGGAAGTTGACGGGCCGCATTACTTTCAAATTTGATACAATACAAAATTATTGTTAATCAATCAGTTATTTGAACTACTATAATAATAACACTACATTACTATAATAATACTACATTACTATAATACTACATTACTATAATAATATCACTAGATTTAAACTTAACGCAAATTTACTCCACGTGCTTATTTTTTCCAGTTTAAGTGTCGCTAAATGCAGTCTGGTTGCTCAGTTGGAAGCATTTGGCAGACACAAGAATGTCGAGATTGGGCAGCCGCTTTTTAGATAGTGCCACAGTGCCCTCTGTAGATAATGCCACCCACCCACCTGTAGATAAAGCCACAGTGTCCTCTGTAGATAATGCCACTCCCCTAGATAATGCCACAGTGCCCTCTGTAGATAATGCCACAGTGCCCTCTGCAGATAAGTCCCCCGGTGCTCTCTGTAGATAGTGTTACACACACACACACACACACACACACACACACACACACACACACACACACACCCTTTAGATAGTGCCACCCCCCTGTAGATAGCTCCATTGGGGCTCCCTCTAGGAGTGGAATCCCCAGTCAGGGGATCCTCCTGGACCGCAATGTGATATCAGGGGCAACCATAGAGCCGGAGTCCCAGAGCAAAGCACTAGTATAGACTCTGCTCCGGAACTCTGGGGAAGCCCCTGACATCACTGTCCATATATTGACAGTGATGTTAGAGACTTCTTCAGCCGGAGTCCCGGAGCAGAGCTGCTTCTAGCACTTTGCCTGGGACTCCAGCTCTGCTCCTGACATCATTATCCATATATGGACAGTGATGTCAGGGTCTTCGTCATTCGCCTTCACACTCCTCCTTCGGCCTGCTCTCTCCTTTCCCGAGGGAGATACGGTGCAACGCCGGCCACAGATGACAGCCTCAGGGGCCGCATGCGGCCTGCGTGTTTGAAAATCCTGCTGTAATGTACACCCCTATTCCCTGATTCAATCAGTAATTCCAAGTTTGCTTCTTTTTTTTTTAAGCCAATTAGTCCTTAATGTGGACATTGCTTTGGCGTTTGGGATATACTTTTTAAACAATTCCAATAAAAGCTATATATGTAATGATTGGACACAATATATTAAGTGATTAGGGCACTGTGACTGCCACTGTTTGGGAACATTGTGATGGGGTTGCTCTGGCAGAGGATGAGATGCAAGGGTTCGAGGGGACTCTATCAGGTAGGTTGTCATAAGTGACAGAAATCATGACAGAAAGAATCAAATCAAATGTAAGCATAGCCGTACATGGACAGACGAACAGGATAAACTAAATTAAGTAAACATAAAGGGGTTGTCTGGTTTAGAAAACCCATTGTCATATACCATTTTTCATTAATACATGGGAGTTTCTCTTTTGGGACCACTATCAATTATCTGTAAGGAACAGGGTGGATCTTTCTGCGACCATCTCTCTCTCTAAAGGACTCATCAGGCCTATGGATCATAAGGACAACCCATTGACTTCAATGAGCTCCACATACTGCTTGTTTCCCTTGTGGTGGTGCTGCTAGCAAATGAAACACTTGCCTCTGGGGCTCCTTGCAGATTACAGCTAGTAGCTGGGGGACTCAACACCAGGTCACCCTGTGATCAGCCTATTTTCGGGTAAAATAGAATTTATTGAGCTTATTGTGGTCTGTGCATTTCTAATTGTTATGAGTTTATTGCAAAAAAATAAGTTTCAGGGCACAACCAACCTCTTCATCAGGTCCATTGCCACAGAGTGTTGAGTATTTTACCAGCCTTGGACCATGGCTATACATCTGAAATAGGGTTTGTGATCCCATCCAGTCTATAAGAATAGGTATGAATCAGGTCGTTGTAAGGAGATCAGTATGACTCAGGTATTTTTGTAATATCTTTAATGTTCATGTGTGCAATATTCCACACAGGTGAAGGACTAGTAGAGATGCACGAAAAATGAAAATCTATATGTTTTCTGATCAGTAAATGATCCGTATTTTAGCCTCTAATGTCTTATATGGTGGGAAGATGGTTTATATTAGAAAAAATTGACAGTTTGTGAACTGGTACAAACCTATTACTGATATTTTTCAAGGGACACTGCCTGTGAAGAAACAAGATATCGTTAACATAGGGAATAAGTTTACACTAATAAAATCTATTTTGCAGATATTGTACATGTATTCTCCATAGACACTGTAACTGACTGAATTCTATGATCAGAACAAATCAACATAAATAATTTTTTTCAGTTTTTCTATTAAAAAACTTGTTTTTGTTTGCCCTTATTTATGGCTTGAAATAATTATTAGGGTATGTTCACACGAGGGCGTCCGTAATGGCTGAAATTACGGGGATGTTTCAGCCTGAAAACATCCCCGTAATTTCAGCCGTAATGGCATGTGCAGGCGCTTGAACGCCGCGTCCATTACGGACGTAATTGGCGCTGCTATTCATTGGAGTCAATGAATAACGGCTCCAATTACGGCCAAAGAAGTGACAGGTCACTTCTTTGACGCGGGCGTCTATTTACGCGCCGTCATTTGACAGCGGCGCGTAAATTACGCCTCGTGTGAACAGACAAACGTCTGCCCATTGCTTTCAATGGGCAGATGTTTGTCAGCGCTATTGAGGCGCTATTTTCGGACGTAATTCGGGGCAAAAACGCCCGAATTACGTCCGTAATTAGTGCGTGTGAACATACCCTAAGAGAGCACTCAGGGCAGGTTTTATTATGTTTGGCACCATTTTATGTTCTCAAATGAAAATTTTATTGATTTTCAACCAAAAATAAAACAGTAATGATTAAAAATGACAACAAAACTAACAATTAATCGACAGACATCAGGTAGTTATGGTATGTAGAATCCTAAGATATTAATGTGGCAAACAAAAAAGGAAAAAGCCTCGAAAGAGTTCTAATACAAACAGCACACAGGATATAGCACAATGTCTGGAATATGTATCAGGGTCAGATATGTGCAGGAAACTGATGTTCAAGAAGATGGGCAGAGGCATAACGTGGTGCTTCTGGGCTCCAAAGCTAAATATGTACTTGGACCCTCCACCTTACATCCCCGTCTTCTATGCACATATGGTTCCTTAGCGAGGGATCCCCCTCTATTAGCCATAGTGAAGAGCTTAAGAAAAAAAAAGCTTTCGTTCTGGAGGATCTAATCACCTATTAAATAATTGGCCATACACATACATTGCCAGGACTTAAAAGTGTTGTCTCAAGTTGAAATATTATCCCCATACCACAGAATAGGTGATAACATGCTAATCGGTGGGGGGTCCAACCACTGGGATCTCCATTAATCACAAGAACAGGGGTCCCGCTCCTCCAAATGAATGGCGCGGCAGGTCGATCATTTGCACGGAGACTCAAAGAGATAGCTGAGTTCCCCACTCAAGAAACCTGCAACTTTAAATAAAGAATGAACAACTGTTGTATTCAACACTTCAACAACTTTCTTCCCAAATGGGAAATTTCTTACTATTATGGTTTCTCATTTTTATTATACGAGTAGCAGTGCACTTCTTTAATATATTTACAGGTTACTCTTAGCTACTGTTATTCTTAGCTATGATATGACAGCTCTGGGGTCTTTGCTAGATTCCCACGGCTGTCTGCAGAGGATTCCTCCAGTCTCCATTGTATCACCTGGAAACTCGACGCGATGGAAAGGTGGAGTCCCCTTTTATCATGCAGCGGTCACAGACTGCGGCTACCAAAGAGTTAAACGGCCGGGATTAAAGGTTCCTCCAATCCCTGCCGTATTCAGGAGGCTGCTCTAAGTACAGGAGCTGCTAGTTATCACTGGAGCGCTCATAAGCCTTTTTACAGCGATGCCAAAAGACGCCGCTGTAGACGTGGGACCTGCACCACCCGCCGTAAAAAAAACTGTGGGCGGTCAGGAAGGAGTTAGAACAGTTTAACCCCTTCCCGCACCTTGACGTTAATGCACGTCAATGTGTGCAGTAACTTTGCGCACCTTGAAGTGCACTAACGTCAGTGCTTTGACAGTTAACCGCCACGCGGCGCTACACCGCAGCGGCGGTTAACTGTGCAGGGTGTCAGCCCTGCTCTCCCCGTTGCCGATCAGCAGCCTGTCGCCGCTGAAATCGGCAATTAACCCCTTCGATGCGGTGGTCGATTGCGATCACCACATTGAAGAGGTTTACAGCGGATCGGTAGCCCCCCACATGTATTTGCGGGGGCTGGCGATCCTTCTCACGGAAACCAGAGACCAGACAATGACCTCCGGGTTGCCATGTACGGAAGCCTCGGATTATCAGCCTCCGGCCGGTCCTTCGATTCTTCCTATCAGTGTGACTGTCACGTCACAATGACAGTTAGAACACATTACACTACGTGTGTAGTGTAATGTGTTCCAGCAGCGATCAGAGCTGCAAGTCTAAGTGTCCCCTAGTGGGACAAGTAAAAAAAGTTAAAAAAAAAGATATTAAAAATGTTTATAAAAAGTGTAAAAATAAAAGTTATAAGTGACATAAACAAAGAATGCTTTTTTTCCTATAATAAGTCTTTTATTATAGGAAAAAAATTAAAACGTTAAAAAAAGTACACATATTTGGTATCACCACGTTCGTAACGACCCCAACTATAAAACTGTAATATTATTTTTCCCGCACGGTGAACACCGCGAAAAAAATAAACGAAAAACAGTGCCCAAATCACAATTTTTTGGTTACCAACCCTCCCAAAATATACAATAAAAAGTGATCAAAAAGTCGCATGTACGCCAAAATGGTACCAATACAAACTACAACCCGTCCCGCAAAAAACAAGCCCTTACACCGCATTTTTGACTGAAAAATAAAAAAGTTATCGCTCTCAGAATATGGTGACACAAAAAATAATTTATTTTATAAATAAGGGATTTTATTGCACAAACGCTGCAAAACATAAAAAAATTATATACGTATGGTATCGCCGTAATCGTACCGACCTGCAGTATAAAATATAATGGTCATTTATAGCCCAGGGTGAACGCCATAAAAAAAAAGAATAAAAAACATTGTCAGAATTGATGGTTTTTGGTCACCTTGCTTGCCAAAAAATTGAATAAAACGTGATAAAAAAAATCTCTGGTACCCCAAAATGGTACCAATGAAAACTACAGATTGTCCCGCAAAGAATAAACCCTCACACAGCTCCGGTGGAGAAAAAATAAAACAGTTCTGGCTCTCAGAATATGGTGATGCAAAATGTGCAGAGTATTCCAAAAGCAGATAAGATCGGGCGCCATTTATCAGTGCGACACCGGCCACATATCTGCGGATTATTATTTATTTACTGCATTATTATACCCTGATGTACCCCGCACGGATAACATGTACCCTGATGTACTCCGCACAGATAACATATGCCCCCACATTATAAACTGAAACACCAGTAAAACCCCAAACAGAACTACTACCAAGCTACATCTGCGCCCCAAAAGCCAAATTCCGCTCCCTCCCTTCTGAGCCCTGCAGCGTGCCTAAACACTAGTTTACGTCCATAGATATGGCATCGCCATACCCAGGAGAACCCGGGTTAATATTTTATGTGGTATTTGTCTTCAGTGGCACAAACTGGGCATAACATATAGTGCACTAAAATGGCATATGAGTGGAAAATATAAATTTTCACTCTGCACCATCCGCTGCACATTAACCCCTGCGCGCACCACGACATAGCATGTCGTAGTATGGGGGGTGATGTATGGAGTGTCTCACGTGAAAAATAAAGCATTTAAAACGGCAAAATCACTGTTTTTTGGTCACCTTGGCTCTACCTAAAAATGTAATAAAAAGTGCTCAAAAAGTACCAAAAAATAGTACCAATAAAAACGACCGCTCGTCCCTCAATAAATAAGCCCTCATACCGCTCTATTGACTGAAAAATGAAAAAGTTGTGGCTCTTGGAACGCGGGGAGAAAAAAACTAAAAAGGAAAAGAAAAAAATGGATCAGTCCAGAAAGGGTTAATTACTTTCTAATGAAAAACCATTTATGACCACACGTGGGGTATTGCCGTACTCGGTAGAAATTGCTTTACAAATGTTGGGCAGCTTTTACCCCCTTTATCCTTTGTGAAATTGAAAAAATGCAACATTTTAGTGGAAGAAATGTCGATATTCATTTCCACGGCCTAATTCTAATAAATCCTGCAAAAGACTTGTGGGGTCTAAATGCCCACTATATCCCTAGATAGATTCTTTAAGTGGTGTAATTTCCACTTTAGAGGGGTTTTCCACTGTTTTGGCCTCTCAGGGGCTTTGCAAATGCGACATGGCACCCAAAAACCATTTCAGCTAAATTTGAGCTCCAAAAGACAAATAGCGCTCCTTCCCTTCTAAGCCCTGCTGTGGGTCTAAACAGCAGTTTATTACCACATATGGCATATTTCCGTAATCGGGAGAAATTGTTTTACAAATGTTGGGGTGCTTTTTTTCCTTTATTCCTTGTAAAAATTAAAAATGGCTACCTTTTTTCAGATAAAAAGTAGATTTTTACCTTTACAGAATAATTCCAATGAATTCAGCAAAACAACTGTGGGGTCAAAATGCTAACTTTACCCCTAGAAAAATTCCTTGATGAGTGTAGTTTCCAAAATTGGGTCACTTTCCGGGGGTTTCCACTATTTTGTTCCCTCCAGTGCATTTCAAACGCGACACGGCACTGAAAACTATTCCAGCAAAATCAGAATTTCAAAATCCAAATGGTGCTCCTTCCTTTCTGAGTCCTGCTGTGGGTCCAAACAGCAGTTTATTACCACATATTTTGGGGTGTTTTTTCTCTTTTATTCCTTGAAAAAATTAAAAATGTCTATGTTTTTTCAGAAAAAAAGTAGATTTTCATCTTCACATACTAATTCAAATAAATTTAGCAAAAAAACTGTGGGTTCAAAATGCGAACTATACCCCTAGGTAAATTCCCTGAGGGGTGTAGTTTCCAAAATGAGGTCACTTTTGGGGGTTTTTATTGTTTTGGCCCCACAAGACCTCTTCAAACCTGACATGGTACCTAAAATATATGCTAAAAAAAAAGGAGGCCCCAAAATCCACTAGGTGCTCTTTTGATTCTGATGCCTGTATTTCAGTAAATTAGCGCACTAGGGCCACATGTGGGATATTTCTAAAAACTTCAGAATCTGGGCAATAAATAATAAGTTACATTTCTCGGGTAAAACCTTCTGTGGTATAGAATTTTTTTTATTACAAATGAATTTTGTAAAAAAAAAATGAAATTTGTAACTTTCACCTCTACTTTGCTTTAATTCCTGTGAAATGCCTAAAGGGTTAAAACACTTTCTGAATGCTGTTTTGAATACTTTGAGGGGTGCAGTTTTCAAAATGGGGTGATTTATGGGGTCTATCTAATATAAAAGGCCCTCAAAGCCACTTCAGAACTGAACTGGTCCTTGTAAAAATCGCCTTTTGAAATTTTCTTGAAAATATGAGAAATCACTGCTAAAGTTCTAAGTCTTGTAACGTCCTAGAAAAATAAAAATGTTCAAAAAACAATGCCAAACTAAAGTAGACACATGGGAAATGTTAACTAGTGACTATTTTGTGTGGTATTACTATCTGTATTACAAGCAGATACATTTAAATTTAGAAAAATGCGAATTTTTGCAAATTTTCTTCAAAATTTGGTGTTTTTTACAAATAAATATAGAATTTATCGACCAAATTTTTTCCCTAACATAAAGTACAATATGTCACGAGAAAACAATCTCAGAATCACTTGGATAGGCAAAAGCATTACGGAGTTATTACCACATAAAGGGACACATGTCAGATTTGAAAAATCGGCTTCGTCCTGAAGGCCAAAACAGGCTCAGTCCTGAAGGGGTTAAAGGGAGGTTAATATGAAAACAAACTGATTACAGGGTGTCCTCTTGCCAAGACCCTCACCGAACTTCAGTAACCTGTGGTGGAACCTGGCAGCAAGTTTTCGGTTTCCCTGCTGCGCCACAATGGGGAAAGGAAGTATTAGGAGATGTTCACACGCAGTGTTTTCAGGCGTATTTTGGGGCGTTTAAACCTCGAAAAGAGCCTGGCTCCCGCTAATAACGTTCACATCTAAGGGTATGTTCACACAGCCTATTTTCTGCCATTTTTCGGGCCGTAAACGGCCGAAAAAAACGGAAGCTGAATGCCTACAAACATCTGCCCATTGAAATCAATGGGAAAAACAGCATTTAGTTCATACGGGGCGTGTTTTTACACCGCTGATTTAAAGGGAATGTGTTGCCAGAAAAACATGTTTTTTTTTTAAAAATTAAACATTTAGTGTGTGGGTGATTAAACATTGTTCAAATTTTTTTTTTTTTTTTTGCACGAGCCCGGAAATATTATAAATTATTTCTAATTTATAATACTACCCATTTTTGGTCACTAGATGGAGCTGTTCCCAAAATTGCAGCATTGCAACATTGGGTTAAAAGCCCTCTCTCTAGTGAGCTCTCAGCATTCCCCCCTCCTTTATCCTGGCTAGTGCCGGGATAAACGAGGGGTTTGAAAGGTTTAACCTCCTACACTGTGTGTCGCCATTTTTTGAGGTAACCCACAGTGTAGTAGGTTTACATACAGTAGTAAACACACACAAACACTAACATACATTGAAATCTCTTACCTGCTCCTGCCGCCGCGGCTCCCTCCGGCCCGTCCGCTCCGTTTGCTGCCGCTGTTCCATGTGCACAAGTCCGGAAGCCGCGACCGGAAGTAGTAATATTACTGTCCGGCCGCGACTTCCGGTCCACAGGAAAATGGCGCCGGACGGCGCCAATTTCGAATAGGACTGTGTGGGAGCGGCGCATGCGCAGTTCCCACACAGACGCCGTACACGGCAGTCAATGGGACGGGAGCCGTTCGCAGTCCCTATGGGACTGTGGCTGCCGTATTCCATGTCTGTGTGTGTCGTTAATCGACACACACAGAAATGGAACAAAAAATGGCAGCCCCCATAGGGAAGAAAAAGTGTAAAAATAAGAAAAAGTAAAACACAAACACACAAATGAATATAAACGTTTTTATTAAAGCACTAACATCTTTAACATATAAAAAAATTATTTGTGATGACACTGTTCCTTTAAAAAACGGAGTGTAAAAAGTCGCTCCGTAAAAAGAAGTGCATGTCACTTCTTGAGGCTTTTTTTGGAGCTGATTTTCCATTGAACACTATAAAAAATGCCTCAAAAAACACCTCAAAAGAAGCCTGAAAAGAAGCTCCAAATTAAAAGATGCTTAATTTTCAGCTTAAAAAACACCTGAAAATCAGAGGCTGTTTTCTCTGAAAACAGCTCCGTAATTTTCAGCCGTTTTTGACTCAGCGTGTGAACATACCCTTAGAAAGTGCCCATTGTAATTAATGGTCTGTCTATGTACTACATGGATGCACAATATCCTCCAGACCAAGAGATACTCTTTCTGGCTGCTCTCTGCTAACAATAATTGATTTAGTCAATCCCTCCTTTATTACTCAGAATCCCTTAATCGAGTATTTTAAAATGGGCTTTGCAAAACACACAACCCCTTAATCTTCAACAGCTTCGAAAACTTGAATCTAAACCTTGGTCATATATTCTTGCAATTTTTAAAAAGATTTCTTATACTAAATAATTTTATCCTTTTTTTCTGTGTCCAGGTGAACTTCATTAGCAGCTATATCCTCTCTATATACGGTACCTGTTGACTGACTAGTTTAGATTCCTGGGGAAATGTACAGACAATGGTATCTGAATGGAGCAGATGACTTTAATAGGCTTCTTTCTGTAATATCACATCTTTTTCTGGCATACAAGTAGAGTTGATCTATTGAGCTCTATATGTCTGCAGACTGTTGTAAAGAAGCCATTGTTACTTTCAAAGCGCCTAAAACCAAGAAAGGCATATAGTTTTACTAGATAATGGATATTCATAAATGTACAGTGCACAAAAGAGCAGTCTTACTATCATCCTAGGAAATTGGGACGTTCTTAGGCAGATTGTGTTATCTTTCAATGCACACTCATAACTTAAACTGAATTATTACCGTCTCGTTTTATTGTCCAAAATTATTTAGGACTGCACACAGTATTGGTGCTGATCTGAATAGCAGTGAAAATGAGATTTCTGATTATAGTAATTGAAGATAAGCATCATATTCCCCAACTTGCAGTAAATACACAGAATGTGAGACTGGGCCGGTAAATCATATGAAACTAGTTGGTCATTATCTGACTTATATCAAGTAAATTGTCCAGCTTGGAGATAATGACTGGCGTGGAGCAGCCCAGAGGAATGCAATGCTGGGGAATCTGAACAGTTAAAGAATAAATATTAAGCTAGAATACGGTGCCAGTAAAGAACATCTTCATTCTTCTATAACTTACAATAAGAGTGACACTTTATTACATTATATATTGTTTATTCACCAGTTTTTTTTATATTTTTGATTTGAGATGTGGGCAGACCGCTCGAGTTCTGGTATTGTTTTTTGTTTTCCCTTTAAATTTGTGTAAGTAAACAAAAAATACTTTATTTCTATCTTTATATTATTGTGTTACTTTATTTTTTTATTTACAATAAAATATATATTTTTTTCGGCCTCATATTACTATTATCTATTATATGTTTATTATAGTAGAACAAATAAAGAATACAAATGAGGTGGAATTTAACTCTTTAGATTCAAGTGTCTGGCCATACTCAACAGTTTCACTCATCACCGTTGTCATCATGCTAAAGTTCATCCCTCAAAATAGGCTTGTCCTCATTAGAATCATGTATGATAGAATTTTCTAGATGATTTTGGTCTTATTAGACTCTTTCCAACTACAGTATGTCCATATCCCATTAACTTCTATGGTAGTTTCCGGAAACACCTTAGCAAAGTGAGCTCAGCTTGTTCCGTGATCTAGGCCGCCTCACCACTGATTCTCTGTCTGGATGCAGCATCCAGTGGCCACCTTTACCAGACAGGATGGGGTCGGGGGACTCAAAATCATAGCTAGGTCCCCAGACCCTTTAACTTTCCTACTCCCACACACACACAAAGTACATGAAATGAAAAAAAAAAAAAGACATCAGCAGCACAGTGAGTTGCCTGCAGTAATCAAGCAGACGTCTTATTCCGGGTTGAAGCAGAGGGGAGATGGAGCATGTAGGTCGCAGCAAAAAGTAAGAGACTAAGCCAGCAGGTGGGCCAGAAATGGCAGAAATTTCCACTGACTAATAAGCAGAGCCTCTCTTGCCCCTGGGGGACCACCATTTTGGGGAAAGTTGAGAGTCCCAGAGGTGGAACCTGCATCCTGTGGATATGCCATAAATGTCTAAGATGGGAATATCCCATTAAACGCCTGTTAATCAGTGCTTTAAATCGTATCACATCACAAAAGGAAACAGTCAGTGGGCACTGTATGCTGGAGAGCACCAACTGATTGTCTGTCTCTGAGGAACAGTGCAGTGCCCCATGAATTCTACTGCTCTCTACCTTTGCCAGGATGAGTTTTTCCTTGAACACCAGGACCCTGAAGAAGCTCCTGTCCTCTACTTAGAAAGGGATTCACAGCTTCTGGCAGCTCTTACTGGGCTTACTTTAGAAGTATTGTCTGCTTTAATTTCCTTCATTGACATTTTTTTTTTATTCTTTGTTGCCATTTTTTGTGGCTTCAGAAACAAGTTTTAGTTTTCCATAGAATTATGGTTCAAGTTACAATATTTTTACATTACAATGGTCGTCTTAGAACAATGTAATATTGTAACTTTAGGAACCAAGTATACTTTCATTCTTATCAATATAATTTTAAAGGAAGACTATTTTATACACGTTTCTAGGCACTAACTTTCTGTGCTGATTACTCACAAGGTTCCCTGCCGAAATACTTACCCTCTCTGAGAAGTCACTTGAGGGTGGGCAGCCAATATAATTCATGTCTTGTCTATGCAATGGTCTCCAAAAAAAAATAAATAATTAAACAGCAGGTGACAAATTTGCCCTCTCGTACACTATTCCTTGACTTGAGTTTTCTGGACTGGGATCAAATTGTTTTGGTTTGTAGACTTTTGGAGGATTTTTTTGGCCAGATATGGTGAATTATGGCTTCTGTACCTTACCAACATCCTCATAAACATTTGGGACTTTATTAGTACGTATAGTGACAATCTTGGCAAAACCATCCTGTCTTATTTTTCTACGTCAAAATCCCCCTGACCTACAGCATTGAACAAAATTGAATGTTTTCCATAGAATATTCAATTTCCACTACTTCTTGACTACTCTCAATATTTGTTATTGACTGAAAATATGGAAAAGAGATTTATGCTCTTCTACAGAAATATCAAACAAAGTCCTTCAAATGGCTCATAATGACAGATTGCGGGACATATACCACTGCTACTTTTAGTTGAACATATTGTAAATAGTGGCAGATCATACAAGGGATTCTTTTTTTTGTATTGTTAATATTAACATTGACAGAACCTGGTAACTTTATGTGTGTGGCAGTGGCATGAGCAACCAGTGCACATTCCCCCAAAAAATTAAATTACCTCCAAAAAAAAAGAGACTTTTCCACTCTAATTATTAATTGCCCTTGCAAGGGCAGATCAATTACTCTCACAGGCCCTTCCCTATCTCTCCTTGTCTAATAATAATACAACTATCCCTCCCCTTCTGCACCTTCAGCCAGTCAAAGGCAGCGGAGTCAGATTTATATGGCGCTTTGATTGGCTAGAGCTTATAATAGTAGAGTGACCTCTGCACTCTTCTTTAATTGGCTGAGTATGGGGCTCCAGGGTGTGTCAATATTTTAATCTGGAATTTAAATGGACACTAACTTTTCAAACAATTTATGGTGATCTAATAGTATGCTTGATAGAGATCAACTTTGTATTATTTGTATTAATTTATTTACTGTTAATATTTAGCTGTATTACCCATGAAAATATTGTGTAAAGCTACTGTCA
Source organism: Rhinoderma darwinii (assembly GCF_050947455.1). Classification (NCBI taxonomy): domain Eukaryota; kingdom Metazoa; phylum Chordata; class Amphibia; order Anura; family Rhinodermatidae; genus Rhinoderma; species Rhinoderma darwinii. Next base: position 63,166,641 of record NC_134688.1, read on the forward strand.
CTAGGTGTCTCCCTTCCTGTAATCTGCTGTCCAACCCCAGTTGTTAAGAAAAGTCAGTCTCTAGTTACAGAGCAGAATTGATGGACTACAGAAGGTAGGGGTGTGTCTCTTTACTGCTTGTCCATACAAGTCCATAGAGAGGGGAGGGGGAGCAGTAGGAAGGATCAGAGAGAAAGTGGGTCAGTAACACACTTTCTGCATGTAAGTCTCTAGAGAGGGGAGGGGGAGCAGGAGGAGGAAGAAGAGAGAGAGAGTGGGTTAGTAACACACTTGTTGCATGTAAGTCTTTGGAGAGGCGAGGGTAAGCAGGAGGAGGAAGCGGGAGCAAAGTGAGGCAGATACAGGCTGGTAAGATTTCTATGTCAACCCAGTGCTGTTCTCAGCTACACTGCTCATTACTGCTGTATAAATTCTTTCAAGCTGCTGCAGTTTCTCTATCTATGTAATAGATAGAGATGGGGGAGTAGGATTCTTCGCTTCTATGTGTGCAGTGTATAGAAAACATGATAGCAGTTAGGCTCTGCCCACTAGCTTTTGTGAAGGAATAATTTCAAAATTCCATGTTTTGTATTTTGTGTCAGTATACACTGCACAGTGTAAAATTCATTTTTTATTTTTTTTTTAGTTTGTCGTGTAATGATCTGCAGAATACTCAGTTATTTCTCTTTGGCAGTAAAACAGTTTATATAAGTAACAGTTCGGGATGGCGCTCAAGGTCAGAGGGAGGAATTCTCCCTTTGCTGATTACGCTCTTTGAGTTACGTTCTCTTTGTTCTGTGTCCTATAAATATACGCTGTATATGATAATAAATGAGAATCTTTCCTATTGTGAACTTGGTCTCAGCGTCACTGATTCTCCACCTGGTATACACCTACTTCTAATTTGGAACCTTCAGAAATCAAGGCGTAGTGGTACCGTTGCGACCACACTTTGGGACAACTGAGAATTAGGTAAAGAACCTGCAGAGGGGAAAACGTCTAAATAATTCAGAATACGAGTTACATAATTACCAGAGATTGTGTTATTCCTCAAGTACACACATATAACACCTTATTCTGAAAAATCCCCTGATAAGTTAGGTACGCTTTAAGGCTGATGCTCAGTTCCAAGGTTCTTTCTTCTGTATTTTATTAATATTATTCTATTAATACATATTTAAATATATTTCTTAGTCGTTCATCTTTTATATAGTGTACAGGATTGTACAGAGATTCTAATGTCACATCAATACCCTATTGAATCAACATTCATTACTGATCATACAATACAGCCCTGAATATCGCACAGAGAGATTTCCCATCACACTGAAACACTGAAAAAAACTTTTAAATATGTGACACTTTAATCTTCACAAAAAAGCATCTGACCAGTTACCGTGTTTTGGCAGTTACCGTGACTCCAGGGAGGGAAAGGCAGGAGATGTCTCACTGCTCATAAATGGAGAGATTTTTCATTATCTACAGCGACTTAACTGTGAACTTTACTAGAATATAGATCTTTAAAGAGAAACTCTGTCTCTCCGGTTTTTTTTTTTTGAGAAAATTGCTGCCCCTGCACCGTCAATTTGGCTATATATTAGCAGAAGTTAGAGCAATAATCAAAGTTTCGTGATTGTGTTTCCTTCAAATAAATTGTCATTTTTGTATTTTGTAGCAGTGACAGTTTTGAAAAAATGGCAACAGGAAGTGCAGGCATATTGGTTGTCAATTTTTATTTAGCTTCTCAGCTTTTGAGCAATAAATTAAAAAATTACAACCAAAGTGCTGCACTTTTCTTTCCTATCGCAAAAATGGCCACCAAGGCTGAAAGATGCCAATATCGATTTTATAATCTGCTTTGGACAATCCTTTCATGTTATAATAGGGGTCCCTCGACAATAAGCTGATCACAGACTTTCTTCTCTGGCTAATAGATGAAGGTCCTGAATGGATCCCCTCTATTAAGTCCGAACTCCTTAATAGGTTATCCAAAAAATAGGTTTTCTAAACCAGACAACCCCTTTAATGGTCAAAGATTAGAATGTATATTATTTTAGATATCACGCACACCATTATTCTCATATAAGGCTAATCTGATACATCAGTTATGCCGCAAATACTGTGAACAATTTAAGGTGTTACATATGGTGAAAAAAATTCACAGAATGACCTGAATCAGATGCTATAGCAAAGATTACAGCCATTTGAGAGATGTGATTTTTTTTCAATTTTGCAGGCCCGCAATGACACTTACATTTCAGCAGTGATATATCTCTCTCCAAAGCGATCATTATACATCCTTTAAACTACGCTATGCAACATCTAAACCATTTTTTATACTTCAAAGATGGCAAGTGTAATAAACCAGAGGACAGAAATTGCATTGCTAAACTAATAATTTATATAATTTTGAAACCTTTATGTGATACGATCGTTTCAAAACTGAATGCCAGCAGAACTTTTCAGCTAAGAAGAATTTTATCTTCTGCATTTGACATACATATGTCACGTACTCTCTGCCTGCAGCTCCCTCGGTCTCCAGGACATTGAGAGTTACTTGCTCGGGCGTCGCCCGGCCTGGCAGACTGGCAGTCTGCAGCCAATAGGAGCTCAGGAGCGTCAAGCCAATCAAAGCCTTGCTGATGTTCCTGAGCTCCTGCCCTCTCCTTATTTAGTTCAGCCTCGGATAGTTGGCCTTTGTCTGTAATTAGAGTTTCCTTGCCTGGTGCTTTCCCTTGGTTCAGACTCCCCTGAGCGACTTGCTTTTTGACTTCTTGTGACCTGACCTCGGCTGGACTCCTGGCTTTTCATTGCCTTCTGACTTTTGTTTTTTCCGCACTCTCCCGGTTTGACCCTGCCTGCCTGACTCCGCCTTTTGTGCCCGGACTTGTCCGCGGTGCAATTTCCCTGCCTCTCCCTCCGTGTACTTCCCAGGTGACTCTTTGTAATTTCGTACTGTCTCTGTCTTATTTGTTTGTCAGTTCACTTGTACAGAGGTTTGGGAAGAACAGGGACCTCACTGTTTACTGTGTATTTGTTCATGACAACATATGTACAGATCATTTTATGTGGGCTCCTAAAGTGTTACTGGAAAGTCAAAGTTCACCACTATATAGTGGTAATAAATGGATTTATAAATAGGTGTAGATCTGATTGGAAAATAAAAGAAAACTGGTTTACATTTAAAGGGCAGCTATAGCTATTATATCAAAATATTTTTTACATTATGCAGGGAGACTGGAATGCCCCTTTGTAATGCTTCAGGACTCAGTGATTTTCTTTTTTTTGCCTCATCGCATTCTGAGAGTAATAACTTCTTTTTCTTTTTCAATGTAACTGTATAAGGTGCTGTTTTTTGTTGCAATTTTCAATGAGAAAATTTTGGAATACATATAATTTATTGATTAAATTTATTTAAAAAATGTATTTTCCGCCATAGATTTTTTTTCTTAGGTCATTCGAAGGAGGTATAAAAAACTGTTAATTGTATTCTATGGGTAGTTACAATTGCAACTATACCAAATGTAAAAAAAAAAAAAAAATTTTTTTATTGCGCAATCATTTTTTTTATTTTTATTTTTATAAAAAGAACAAAAACCGGTTATGTTCGTTTTACTCTGGCCAATTTTTTTTAAGTAAACTTTAACTTGAACATGTGATCCTAATGTATTGCATTGTATTATGTCTGTCAGTGTTACACATAGCAACCCACCATCCCTCTGTTAAGCTGCTTAGTTGATGTGGTCGCTATTGACCACAGCATCCAAGGTGTAAAATCCCCATAATTAAAGTTATCTCCAATCCTATGCTGCATCAGTATCAGTATATGCACAGAAAAGGAGAGATTATATAAGGGACTGTTTTAGAAGAAAGCAGTACAGGAATGAGGCTGTGTTAGTAACTTCGCACACCTGGTCGTGCAGTTACGTCCGTGCTTTAAAAGTTAACCCCTGCGCGGCGCTACACCGCAGCGGTGGTTAACTTCTCAGTCAGTCTGTCCTGATGTCCGGGTAGACAACAAGGGACCAATTGAAGTTTTAGATCGCTCCGATTGGTTAGTCTGTGCAGATTTACCAATCGGAGCTTACTTCTTAGAAGGAAATACGTCACAGGCTCTGATCTCCTCTGTTTGAGTCAGGAAGTCGAGGAGATCAGAGCCTCGTGTCGTGTGAAGAGAAAAGAAAGTTTAAAAAATCACATAATATCCCTATAACCCCTTAATCACAGTGTGTAACTGTGATCAGCCCCCCCCCCTTCCTCTCCCAGTCTATAAGGGAGCTTTTTTTTTAACTCATAAAACTCTAAAAAAAAAAAGTTTAGTCAGCGTCCATTTAGTCAGTGTTAGTCAGCGTCAATTTAGTCTGCATCAATTTATTTAGTGTCAGTCAGTGTCAGCGTCACTTAGTTTCAGACCGTCTGTTAGCGTCAGACCGTCTGCTTGTCAATCAGTCAGCGTCAGTTAGTCATCGTCTTTTTGTCAGTTTAGTTTAGTCAGCATCAATTTCGTCAGTGTTAGGGCTTATTTAGACGAACGTGTAATACGTCTGTGCAAAGCGCGTGATTTTCACGTGCCTCGCACGACATGTCCGATATTTGAACGTTGTTCGCGCATCACGCCCCCATTAAAGTCAATGGGTGCGTGAAAATCACGCGCAGCACACAGAAGCACTTCCGTGTGACACGCGTGATTCGCGCTACAGCAGTAAAAAGTATGAATGAAAACAGAAAAGCACCACGTGCTTTTCTGTTTACAAACATACAGTGTCATAATGATGGCGGCCGCGCGAAAATCACGCAGCCTCACATTATACACTGCTGACACATGGAGCTATTAAGTACCTTTTGCGCGCGCAAAATGACACATTTTTTGCGTGCGCAAAACGCACACGCTCGTGTAAATTCGCCCTTTGTCAGCGTCCATTTAATCAGTGTTGGTCAGCGTCAATTTAGTCTGTGTCAATTTATTTCGTGCCAGTCAGTTCAGTGTCAGCGTCACTTAGTTTCAGACCGTCTGTTAGTTAGCGTCAGTCAGTGTGTGAGTCAGTTAGTCATTGTTTTTTTTTGTCAGTGTAGTATAGTCAGTTTTAGTGTCACAAAATAAAAAAATATTAGTGTACGTTAGGCAAGATTCTGCAAAAAAAACAATGGGGTTAAAAAGGTGATCACACCCTAGAAAAAATTCCTTGAGGGGCGTAGTTTCCAAAATGGGGTCACTTTTGGGGTGTTTCCACTATTTTGGTCCCTCCAGTGCATTGCAAACGCGACATGGCACCGAAAACTATTCAAGCAAAATCCGCGCTCCAAAATCCAAATTACGCTCCTTCGCTTCTGAGCCCTGCTGTCGGTCCAAATAACAGTGTATTACCACATATGGGGTATTGCCGTAATTGGGAGAAACTTCTTTAAAAATGTAGGGGTGCATTTTCTCCTTTATTCCTTGTAAAAATTACAAATTTCTATGTTTTTTCAGAAAAAAAGCAGATTTTCATCTTCACACACCAATTCAAATAAATTTAGCCCAAAAACTGTGGGGTTAAAATGCTAACTATACCCATAGAAAGATTCCTTGAGGGGTGCAGTTAACAAAATGGGGGTCACTGTTGCCAGGTTTTTACTGTTTCGGCGGCACAAGAACTCTTCAAACCTGAAATGGTGCCTAAAATATATTCTAAAAAAAGGAGGTCCCAAAATCCCCTAGGTGCTCCTTTGCTTCTGAGGTCTGTGCTTCAGTCCATTAGCGCACTAGGGCCACATGTGGGATATTTCTAAAAAGTGCAGAATCTGGGCAATAAATATTGAGTTGCATTTTTTGGGAAAAACGTTCTGTTACAGAATTTTTTTTATTACATATGAATTTTGGCTAAGAAAAAGAAATTTGTAAATTTCACCTCTAGTTTGCTTTAATTCCTCTGAAACGCCTGAAGGGTTAAAACACCTTATGAATGCTGTTTTGAATACTCTGAGGGGTGCAGTTTTCAAAATGTTGTTATTTATTGGGACTTTCTAATATATGGCCATGTTCACACGGGGTATTTTGCCGAGTTTTTTTACGTGGAAACCGCGTCGCAAAACTCTGCAAAAACGGCCCAAAAATGCCTCCCATTGATTTCAATGGGAGGCGTCGGTGTCTTTTTCCCGCGAGCAGTAAAACTGCCTCGCGGGAAAAAGAAGCGACATGCCCTATCTTCGGGCGCTTCCGCCTCTGACCTCCCATTGACTTCAATGAGAGGCAGAGAAAGCGTATTTGGCGCTGTTTTATGCCCGCGGCGCTCAGTGGCCGCGGGCGAAAAACGGCGCAAAAAACTCCGCGAAATTCGGCGTGCAGGGAGAGGAATATCTGCCTCAAACTTCCAAACGGAATTTTGAGGCAGATATTCGTCCTGCAAAATACCCCGTGTGAACATAGCCTTAAAGGCCCTCAAAGGAACTTCCGAACTGAACTGGTCCCTGAAAAAATAGACTTTTGAAATTTTCTTGAAATTATGAGAAATTGCTGCTAAAGTTCTAAGCCTTGTAACGTCGTAAAAAAATAAAAGGATGTTCAAAAAACTATGCAAACATAAATTAGACATATGGGATATGTGAAATAGTAACTATTTTGTGTGGTATTACTATCTGACTTCCAAGCAGATACATTTAAATTTCGAAAAATTGAAATTTTCTCTAAATTTTGATGTTTTTTCATTAACAAATATTGAATTTATCGACCACATTTTTTCACTAACATAAAGTACAATATGTCACGAGAAAACAAACTCAAAATCGCTTGGATAGGTAAAAGCATTCCCAAGTTATTACCACATAAAGTGAGACATGTCAGATTTGAAAAAATCGGCCTCGTCCTCAAGGCCAAAACAGGCTCAGTCCTGAAGGGGTTAATACATGAGGACTAGTGAAGGCAGCACCAACCTGGACTCACAGACTGCACATCTAAAAATGGCCATAAAATATGGAGCTGTTTTCAAGGGAAAACAGCCCCTGATTTTCAGCTATTTTTAAAGTACCAAGTGTTTTTTGATTAGTTTGTTACGGACGTTTTTGGAGCTGTTTTTCTATTGAGACAATGAAAAATCGCTCCAAAAACGGCTCAAAAAGTAACATGCACTTCTTTTTACGGGGAGTTTTTTTTATGGGGCCCTGTTGGAACGAAACGCCGTTTTTCTCATTAAAATCAATGGGCAGATGTTTGGAGGCGTTCAGCTTCCCTTTTTCAGCCGTTTTTCGGGGGCGTTTACGGCCTGAAAAATGGCTGAAAATAAGCAGTGTGAACATACCCTTACTGGAAGGGACATGTCCACATGAAAAATGTCTAAAACTATGAGCAGGTTCTGAACAGAACATCAGCGGTCTGAAAATGAGTGTGGGAATGAGGATTGCGGCCTGAAATTGAGTGCAACTTTTTTAAAATCAAGGTAACCACTAACATATGTAAATCATCTTTTTCATGTGAAAGGTGTCCATAGCCTGTAATATTCCTATACCTACTTTGTAATCTGAAATGTAGTACAAAATTCAAATAAAAAGTCAGAGCCTATAATGAATTTTCACCAATCATTCCGCATTAATTCACCATATAATTATTCTGCAGAAATAAACACAATGTTTGCAGCGTGAAATCTACTGAATCAGAGATATTAATTTCTAAAAAAGGTCACATATTATAACTAACATATGTTGGTAATGGTTCAGTTTGTAATTCTTATTATCTACTACAGAGATTTAATTCTTACCCGATTCTTGTAAATTAAAAATTGCCACTATTTTTTTTATAGTTGGTGGTACTGTATATACAGGCATATTTATTTCTGTATTTTTCATAAGGTGACACTATAGAAGCCAATACAGGAGGGGAGACTACACAAACTTATTTCAACCATCTCAATTTCCACAGGAGAGGTCTCATACTTGAACCCCTAAGTCGGGGTGGTACTGAAAATTGGGTGCTATACTGTAGAAATGGAACTTGTTCGAATAGGCCTAAAATCTTCGGTTTAAGGTAAAACACTGATCTTTCAAATTTTTGTGAATTAAATAGTCGAAAGTCTGAGCTAAGTACTATCATCATTAATATTAATATTTTTCTGTGTACATTTCTGACTACATTAACCACAAGGCCAAAATATTGGAGGAGAAAAAGGGGTAATCACAGCAGGGCCTCCACCATGTGACTGTAGGGTGGCCGCAGCGATGAAGACACGCTTGACACAGATCTTTACTGCAATTCTTTAATTCTATTACATTTGTCAACAACTCTTTCAACAAAAGGGACAAGTAGTACAGAACTGAGGTTGGGGACACGGCCTAACTGTCCCGCCCTCAGCCGGCAGCTATTGGTTAAGCGCACCTAGGAACACAACCAAGTCCTAGGGCACAGGGGTGAGAGGGTGTGAGCTGGCTAATATGAATACGTCCTTCAAATATATCCTATGTATCTTAGCCACCTGTTCCTTATTTAACTACTTGCTCCCCAAGCTGTACTCTTCATCCGCATTAACAAAGCAACACAAGTTCTGAATAACAAATACAGTATACGTTCTTAACTGAAGGTTCAGAGACACGGGTATAAGTTCGCAATAAGGAGGTGTAGTGATCTGTAGGAACTCAGTACAATCAGGCTATTTCTTGGACACATGGTACACCAGGATGGGCTGCTACCATAAATCGCTCCCCGGTTAGGATGGTTATATGTCACTTATTTTTATGTAATCCATTCAGGTCCTCCTGGGGTCGTCCCTCTTTATTTGTCCGTCCGATTGGAGTACTTCAGTACTCTTTTATAATGGTGGACTGCTGCAGTCGTTTTGCACCATGCTGCCTTTCTGCACTCTCTCCTTCCTTCTCACGTGTTCTCTCCTCCGCTTCCCATCATGATGAGGCGTCGCTCTGCCCCTCCTTCTGCACAGCCCTGACGAAACATCGCCCCGTCACTCTGTGCGGCCAAGTTGCCGTCATCATGCACGGCGTGGTCAACGCTGTTACCATGACGCCGCCAACGTTCCATTCTGTGAGCCAGGAGTTTCACACCCGTCTCATTCTGCCCATGCCCCTGCACTTATAGGGCATAATAAACCGTTCCCCCCCTAACACCACCCCACTACCCGACTCATCACCACATAAGAAGACACTAGTATTATAAATAACACAAGACAGGTAGGGGCCTTGTTACAGATTTTTCTATTTGGCCCAAGAGCTTCAAGTCACAACCTCTCTCAAATAGAAAACTCATCCCAATGCCGAGTAAAATCTTTGTTCCTTTATTTACATATTTTCCTTTATATTTTTTTTGCAAAGCTCTGTGCACGTTCGTCCTCTATGATAAAGATTAATGCCCCACTGCTTTTAACCACTGACAACTGGAAAGAAAATTATTTGAGTGATCATTTACTTATTGATTTCCTGTTTTATCTCTGATTCATCACGGTTGTTGATATATTGAACCACTTTTCCTGGTAAGATTGCAAACATGAGGATTTTGTGTGAGGTGAATAATGAACATTGTTAGGTTACAGTAATTAAAGGGGATTCTCTCATCAAAGACAACGCCTTTATGATTGTTGCTGCGGCTCTGGCTCTCGGCTCTCCCGGCATTAACACATTAAATACACAGTGACATCAACTTTAACTTGACCTTGTGAATGGCTTTTGTTGTGTGATTTCACGCAGCAGCAAGTTATCAGATTTAAGATAAACTGTGCTACAGCTGTAATACATCGGCGGCTTAAGTCCTGCAGAGCTGAAGCCGGTCTTACAGTGTCTCTCCGTTCTGTCTCATAGAGGGGGGTCCGAAGCTAATTGGGCTATTGGACTGGGGTTGTCTTCATGGCAAACCCTTTAATAATGTTAACTAGTATAACAGAATATAAAAAGTCATTGGTTAATATGGCGCAGTTTACGTAGATGATGGAAAATCCTCTCTATATTAATAAGATCATACTTTATACTTATTAATTGACATTAATTTAATTTTATCTATGTGTTACTCCATATTCGTGTTAGTCCTCATGTTTCATTAGCCCCAGTCTCCAACCAACTTCTCCTTTATGATAGTTACAGGTTTACAAGATTGGGGAGGAAGGATAGTTGGTTTGGTCATAGATGGGTAGCCAGTGTTCCCAATAATGGAACAAGACTTCAATTCTAGATGCCATTACTACGACTCTTTAAGCCCTCAGTGAGAATTTACGGTAGTAGGGCTGAAGTACACATGCTTATGGCAGTCAGCTCACCAACCCTGCTCACAGTTGCTGGAACCGAGGGTTAACATGAGAGTTATATACAGCCGGGAGAATAACAGAAAACCAACATAATTTTGAATTTATCTCTGGATAGGAATGTGGTGTGTAAAGACAACACAACTATCTTTTAAGGGTTTTTCAGGACTAAACATTGATGGTCTATTCTTAGAATAGGTCATACATTTTTTAACAGTGGGGGTCTGACTACCAGGAGCCCTGCCAATCATCAGAACGACGGGGCTATGACAATGGCTGTGGCCCTGCGGCCCCTTCAATGTTTATCCAGGCACGGCAGATCGCCTGAATGTGCAGCTGTACATGGAACTGCAGCTCAGCCCCATTCACTTGAAGGCTAGGCCATCAATGTTTTAGTCTAGTAATTTTTTAGTCAGTTCCTTTCATGGATACATAATTTTATGGTGTATGAAATTTGTATTACATGACTTTATACATTGATTACACATTTACAAGCTCATATCAACATTTCTTATGTACTATAATGTAGTATAAGCATGTCAATTATTTTTCTTCTCTCAGTAAGCATTATTGTACAATGATTTATATTTGCTGTATAGTAATGGCTGTTTTTTTTTTTTGTGTCTCTTTACAAAGCAAAGGTCATCCGTATGTATCGTCGCACATTAACTGGTCTTAAAGATGAGATTAGAAAGAAACAGCAAACCACTCTACCAATCCTACCTGCCATTCCAAAGAATTTCATGCCTGCAAAACAGACTTAACCTCTTCAGGACACAGCCTGTTTTGGCCATGTGGACGCAGACAATTTTCAGTTCAGTTCTGAAGTGACTTTACGGGCCTTATTTATTACAAACCCCCAAAAGTCACCCAATTTTAAAAACTGCACCCCTCAAAGTTTTTACAATAGCATTTAGAAAGCTTCTTAACCCTTTAGGTGTTTCACAGGAATTAAAGCAAAGTGGAGGTGAAATTGATCAATTTCATTTTTTTTTTTTTGAAAATCCATTTGAATCCTCTTTTCTCTATAACACAGAAGGTTTTACCAGAGAAACGCAACACAATATTTAATGCCCAGATTCTGCCGTTTTTAGGAATATCCCACATGTGGCTCTAGTGTGCTAATGGACTGAAACACAGGCCTCAGAAGCAAAGGAGCACCTAGAGGATTTTGGGGCCTTCTCTTTATTAGAATATATTTTAGGCACCATGTCTGGTTTGAAGCAGTCTTGTGGGGCCAAAACAGTTGAAACCCCCCCAAAAGGACACCATTTGGCAAACTACACCCTCAAGAGATTTATAGAGGGGTAAAGTTAGCATCTTGACCCTACAGGTTTTTTTGCTGAACTTCGTGGAATTAGACCATGAAAATCTAAATTTTTTTCAATAAAATTTAGAAATTAGCAATTTATACAAGGCATAAAGGAGAAAAAGCAGCCCAACATTTGAAAAGCAATTTCTTCTGATTACGGTAATACCCCATATTTGGTTATAAACTGCTTGTTGGAACCACGGCAGCGCTCAGAAGGGAGCACTGTGTGGCTTTTGGAGCTCAAGTTTTGCTGGATTGGTTTTCGGGTGCCATTTCGTATTTGCAAAGCCCCTGAAGGAACCAAAACAGTGGAAACCCCCCAAAAGCGACCCCATTTGGGGAACTACTGCCCTCAAGGAATTTATCTAGCGGTATAGTGAGCATTTTGATCCCACAGATTTTTTTGCTGAATTTAGTGGAATTAGGTCTTGAAAATGAATTTTAAGATTTTTTCCAATAAAATGTTACATTTTTTTTATTTTCACTAGAGATAAAGGAGAAAAAGCACCCCAACATTTTTAAAGCAATTTCTCCCGATTACGGAAATACTACACATGTGGTCATAAACTGCTCTTTGAACACAGGGCAGAGCTCAGAAAGGCAGGAGCGCTATTTGGCATGCAGATTTTGCTGGATTGCCTTTTGGGCGCCATGTTGCATTTGCAAAACCCCTGAGGTACCAGAGTACAGTGGAAGCCACCAAGAAGTGACCCCATTTGGGAAACTACACCTCCCAAGGCAATTATCATTTGCATGGACATATGACAGTGCTCAGCAGTGAAAAGCAACATGTGAATTTGAGTCCTATTTTGGTGATTTTCACAGCATTTGCCCACAATTGAAGAGCTCTGAGGTCAAATAGTAAAACCCGCAAGTAGTGACCCCTATTTTGTAAACTACACCCCTTAGGGCATTTTAAGGTGTTTAGTGGGCATTTTGACCCCACAGGTCTTTTGTCATTAGAAATTATGAGCAGCGGTTGGGGCAAAGTGAAAATTGAAATTTTCAACTGATATGCCATTTTAGTGCACAATATGTTATGCCCAGTTTGTGCCACTGAAGACAAATTCCTCATAAACTGATAAGCGGGTTCTCCCAAGTATGGCGATGCCATATCTGTGGACAAAAACTGCTGTTTGGGCACACTGTAGGGCTCAGAAGGGAAGGACCGCCAGTTGGCCTTTAGAGCGCGGATTTAGCTTGGTGGTAGTTCTGTTTGGCATTTTACTGGTATTTCAGTTTATAATGTGGGGGCATATGTAAGCTGGGCAGAGTACATCAGGTCATAGGAGGGTATAATAATGCGGCAAATAAATAATAATCCGCAGATGTGTGGCCAGTGTCTCGCTGATAAATGGTGCCCGATCTTATCTGCTTTTGGAACACTGCACATATTTTCAGAGCCATCATTTTTTTTTGCAACGGAGCGGTGTAAGGGCTTATTTTTTGCAGGACAATCTATAATTTTTTTGGTACCATTTTGGGGTACATGCAGGTTTTTGATCACTTTTTATTCTGTTTTTTGAGAGGCGTGGTGACCAAAAACAGGCAATTCTTCTATTGTTATTTATTATGTTTTTTTTTACGGAATTCACCGTGCACCATAACTAACATATTTAATTTATTCTGTGGGTCGATGCAATTAAGGCGATACCATATGTATATAATTTTTTTTATGTTTTATAGCGTTTGCACAATAAAATCTCTGTTCTAAACAAATAATTTAGTTTTTGTGTTGCCATATTCTAAGAGCCAAACTTTTTTTTTTTTCCATCTAGAAAATAGTTTGTTTCTCTTGTGTTATGCGGAACAAACTGTAGTTTATTGGTACAATTTTTGGGTACATGCGACTTTTTGATCCATATATATTCAGTTATATATATATCCATATATATTTTGCGCACGCAAAAGGTACTTAACAGCTCCGTGTGTCAGCCGCGTATGGTGCGTGGCTGCGTGATTTTCGCGACACTATGACACATTATGACACTCTGTTTGTATATTTGTAAACAGAAAAGGACGTGGTGCTTTTCTGTTTTCATTCATACTTTTTACTGCTGTTCTGCGAATAACGCGCGTCACACGGAAGTGCTTCCGTGTGCTGCGCGTGATTTTCAGGCACCCATTGACTTCAATGGGTGCGTGATGCGCGAACAACACACAAATATAGGACATGTTGTGAGTTTTACGCAGCGGACACACGCTGCGTGAAACTCAAGGACAGTCTGCACGGCCCCATAGACTAACATAGGTCCGTGCGAGGCGCGTGAAAATCACGAGCGTTGCACGGACCTATTACACGTTCGTCTGAATAAGCCCTAAGGCTGCTGCAGCCAGTACTGAGAGATCCCGGGCAAAGGGGAATGCCTGTGCGCTCCGTTAAGAGAACACAGAGATTAACGGGCTACAGGCACAAGGACCAGCGAAGGGGTTAAAGGGGTTGTCCGACAAAAAAAACTATTATTTTGCTTTCTAAAATTAAAAATCTTTCCAATATACTTTATTTTTCAAACCTGCATGGATCGCCGGTTTTCAGTCCTTGTCACGGAAGTTCAGAGCTGCCTTTCTTGCGGTGTCGATGACACAGACGAAGGGGCTAGCTGCCTGGCTCAATTCATCAGCTAAGCAATGATGGAGGAGGGCTGGCTTAGCTGATGCATTGAGCCCGGCAGCCAGCCCCTTCACCCAGGTCATCGACACACAGAGAGGGGGAGGGAGCTTCTTCCCCCCAGAGTCTGTGTCGCCGCAAGAATGACAGCTCCAAACCTCTGGGTACACGCGACAAGGCCTGAAAAGCTGCGATACGTTTCTACATTTTAGAAAAGCAAAATAAAAACATTTTATTTAATTTCCTCGGACATTCCCGTTAATAAAATCTTCAAACTAAGTTCTGTTGAGAAAACCAACTTTCCTGGATTCCTCGTCTCACCCACCTCAATAGCCAGGTAAGAAATACAACCAATCCGGTACTTTTAGGGTATGTTCACACGACCTATTTTCAGACGTTTTTCGGGCCGTAAATGCCCCTAAAATCAACAAAAAATGCGGTGGCTGAACGTCTCCAAACATCTGCCCATTGATTTCAATGGGAAAAACGGTGTTCTGTTCCCATGGGGCTTTTTTTACGCGGACGTTTTTAAAAATGGCCACATAACAAAACACCTTGTAAAAAGAAGTGCATGTCACTTCTTGAACCGTTTTTGGAGCCGCTTTTCAATGACTCAATAGAAAAACAGCCCTAAAACCGGCCAAAAAAACGACAGCAAAAAAATTTTTCAGCTTAAAAAACGGCTGAAAATCAGAGGCTGTTTTCTCTGAAAACCGCTCCGTAACTTTCAGCTGTTTTTGACTTTGCGTGTGAACATAGCCTTACAGCCACAGGCTTGTTTGCGCCCCAGCATAATTCTGAGATAACTTAACTGTAGATATTTTCGAGCATAAATACAACTAGTTCTACTAGTGATTGAGTGAAAAGAAGTCGGTTATAAAACAAATTTATTTAACTTTTTTTTCTGAACTGAACTGTTTGAAAGGAAACGGTTAATCAACTGATGACTTCACTCTGATTAGCTCCACACAAGGATTTTCCAAACAGGTTCAGCTTCATTTCCTGATATTATTGGACGGAGCAGTGGTATGTCCCCCTTTATTAGGCCTGATTCACACGAGCGCTGCACATCTCGGACATGAAAAACTGCCGTTTTTCACGTCCGAGGTGCATCCGTGATCAGCACTGCGGGACGCGATGTCACGCATCCACCATAGTTGAGAGCCTGAGGCCTAAGGCCTGATTCACACGAACGTGTAAAACGTCCGTGGGACGGTCGTTGAAACAGCGGCCGTCCGACGGACCTATGTAATTCAATGTGGCCGTTCACACAGCTGTTCTTTCAACGGACCGTGTGAAGGGTCCGTGCGAAAATAGGACATGTCCTATCTTTTCACGCATCACGCATCCCTCCATAGACTCTCAGGCCTTATTCACACGAACATGTCCGTTTTGCGCGCGCTAAAAAGGCAGCATTTTTCCTGCATTGCAGTTCCGTGTAACATTAGTGTATGGTGCTTGTCAGCGGTTTTTACGCGCGTATGTCATCCGTATGTCATGCGTTTTTTACATCAGCAAAATAAACTGAAGGAGGTGGTTTTCTTTTTCTCATCATTTCTTTAGCAACTGTTGCGTGAATCACACAAAGCACACGGATGTGCGTCCATGTGCCGTCCATGATTTTCACGCACCCATTGACATCAATGGTTGCGTGATGCGCAAAAAACGCACAAGTATAGGACATGCTGTGAGTTTCACTCAGCGGACACGCTGCGTGAAAAACACTGAATATCTGAATGGCCCCATTGACTTGCATAGGTCCGTGTGACGTGCGTTATTTTCACGAGCGTAACACGGACGTGAAATACGCTTGAGAGAATAAGGCCTCCACTATGGTGGATGCGTGACATCGGGTCCCGCAGCGCTGAGTACGGATGCACCTCGGACGTGAAAAACTGCAGTTTTAAATGTCCGAGATGCGCAGTGCTCGTGTGAATCAGGCCTTTAGGGTAAAGCCATACGGAGCAGCACTCATCCGGCCGTGATGCGGCTGACAGCCACACTGGCACCAAGCTTGGCGTGGCTGTGAAATTAATGTTAATGGCTGCATGTTGTTACGGGTAAAACAGCTGCATGATTTTACAGGTAAAGGGGAGTTTTACCCGCCACAACCTGCGGCCATTAACCTCTTAAAGGGGTTTCCACTACCGGACAACTGATGACCTATCCACCAGATAGGTCATCAGTATATCATCGGTGCAGGTCCGACAGCTGGACCAAACACCAATCAGCTGCTCCTGTGGCCTGGATAACAGATGTAATGGCTCTGTATGCAATGTACGGAGCCAGAAGCAGTTGGCTCCGTACATAGCATAGTGGCCGGGCTGCAGAACTGCAGCTCTGCTCCTATTCTCTTGAAAAGGAGCAAAGCTGCAGTAGTGCAGCTCGTCCGATATTCTGTGACCGAAGCCAACTGCTTCCAGCATGGGCGTCTGGTGCCCGGAAGCAGCCAGAGTGGCTTAACGGTGTGGTGACCGAGTGTCGGACCCCCCAACTGATGACCTATCACAGTGGATAGATCATCAGTTGTCTGGTAGTGGATAACCCCTTTAAAGGTCAGTCCAATTTGAGTTTTTTCATGTACATTTTTTCCTCCCCGTCTTCCAAAAGCCATAACATAATTTTTTCTTCGACATAGCCGTATAAGGGCTTGTTTTTTGTGGGACAAGAGGTAGGTTTTCATGGCACCATTTATTGTACTGCATAATGTATTGGGAAGCTGAAAAAAATATATTTGTGGGGTGGAATGGGCAAAAAAACAGCGATTATGCAATTTTTTAGAAGGTTTTGTTTTTAGGGCGTCCATCAGGTGGTAAAACTACATGTTCACCTTATTCTACAGGTTGATACGATTATGGTGATACCAAATTTATATGTTTTGTTTTATGTTTTACCACTTAAAAAACAACAACTTTCTGCTAAAATAAAAAAATATTTTGTATTTGAGAGCCATCATTTTTTATTTTTCCGTCAATTTAGAGATGTGAGGGCTTACATTTTGAGGGGCGAGCTGTAGTTTTCACAGATACCATTTTGGGGTACATGTGACTTTCTGATCACTTTATATTCCTTTTTTTTTTTAGAACTAAGGTGATCAAAAAACAGCAATTTCCATGTTTTGTATATATATTTTTTTACAGCGTTCACCAAGCGGGTTAAAAAACACTATATTGTGATAGTTCGGACTTTTATGGTATATTCACACGGCAGCGTCCAATACACCTGAAATTACGGAGCTGTTTTCAGGCGAAAACAGCTCCTGAATTTCAGACGTAATTGCTCGTACTCGCGTTCTTCGCGGCGTCAATTACGGACGTAATTGGAGCTGTTTTTCAATGGAGTCAATGAAAAACGGCTCCAATTACGTCTGAAGAAGTGACATGCACTTATTTGATGCGGGCGTCTTTTAAAAAAAAAGCCTGTGTGCACAGAACATCGTAACCCCATTGATTTCAATGGGCAGATGTTTGCCTGCGGTTTGGAGACGTATTTTCGGACGTAATTCGAGGCGTAAAACACCCGAATTACGTCCGTAAATAGGGCGTGTGAACATACCATTACTGATGTGGCCATACCAGTATGTTAACTTTAATTTTTTTAACATTGCTTTAGAGAAAAAATAGGAAAAGGTTTTTTTTTGGAACTTTTAATATTATTATATTATTTTTTTGGGAACTTTAAAATAAACTATTATTTAACAGGTTTTTTTTACTTTTTTTTATTTTATTTATTTTTTATTAGTCCCCCTAGTGGACTTGAACCAGCGATTGTTGGATCACCTGCATGTTATACTGCTATATCGCTATACTGACCGTCTCTAAGGGTATGTTCATACGCAGAGTCGAAAACGTCTCAAAATACGGCGCTGTTTTCAGATGTTTTTTGTGACACTCACGATTTTTGCGGCGTTTTTTTACGGCCGTTTTTGGAGCTTTTTTCAATAAAGTCTATGGAAAACGGCTCCAAAAACGTCCCAAGAAGTGTCCTGCCCTTCTTTTTCGCGGCCGTTTTTTTATGCGTAAAAAAACGCTGCGAAAAACGCTCGGTCGGAACAGAACGCTGCTTTCCCATTGAAATCTGCTTCCGATTTTTCGGCCGTTTTTCGGGCGTTTACGGCCCGAAAATAGGCCGAAAATAGGCCGTGTGAACATACCCTAAGGCTATGTTCACACAGAGAATTTGACGAGTTTTTTGACGCGGAAACCGCTTCGCAAAGCTCATCAAAAATGGCCTGAAAATGCCTCCCATTGATTTCAATGGGAGGCGTCGGCGTCTTTTTCCCGCGGGAAAAAGAAGCGACATGCCCTATCTTCGGGCGTTTCCGCCTCTGACCTCCCATTGACTTCAATGGGAGGCAGAGAAAGCGTATTTCGCAGTGTTTTATGCCCGCGGCGCTCAATGGCCGCGGGCGAAAAAGGCCGCGAAAATCGGCGTGCAGGGAGAGGAAAATCTGCCTCAAACTTCCAAACGTAATTTTGAGGCAGATATTCCTCCTGCAAAATACTCCGTGCGAACATAGCCTAAGGCCTCATTTACACGAACGTGATATACGTCCGTGCGACGCGCGTGCTTTTCACGTGGGTCGAACGGACCTATACAAGTCTATGGGGGCATGCAGACAGTCCGTGAGTTTTGCTCAGCGTGAGTGCGCTGAAAAAAACTCACAACATGTTCTAAATTTCTGCGTTTTTCGCGCATCACGTACCCATTGAAGTCAATGGGTGCGTGAAAGCCACGAAGGTCGCACGGAAGCACTTCCGTGCGAACTGCGTGATTCGCGCAAGAGCTGTTAAACTCTGAATGTAAACAGAAAAGCACCACGTGCTTTTCTGTTTACAAACATCCAAACGGAGTGTCTTAGAGATGAGCGAACCGAACTTCACCGGGTTCGGACGAACTCGTTTTGACCGAACCCGGCAAAAAAATTTCCGGTACGCGACGTCAGGAGACAGTCACTGTCCAGGGTGCTGAAAGAGTTAAACTGGTTCAGCACACTGGACAGTGACTTCTGATCACAATATACATGAACGTGTAAAAAAAAAAAGAAGTTCTGACTTACCGATAACTTCTCGGCTTCTTCCTCCAGTCTGACCTCCCGGGATGATAATTCAGTCCAAGTGACAGCTGCAGCCGATCACAGGCCAAGCACAGGCTGCAGCCAATCACAGGCTGCAGCGGTCACATGGACTGCCGCATCATCCAGGGAGGTGGGGCCGGATGTCAAGAGAGGGACGCGTCACCAAGGCAACGGCCGGGAGACCGGACTGGAGGAAGCAGGAAGTTCTTGGTAAGTATGAACGTCTTTTTTTTATTCACAGGTTGCTGTATATTGTGATCGGAATTCACTGTCGAGGGTGCTGAAAGAGTTACTGCCGATCAGTTAACTCTTTCAGCACCCTGGACAGTGACTGACGTCGACTAGCCTCATCTCTATGATGGCGGCTGCGCGAAAATCACGCAGCCGCGCATCATACACTGATGACACACGGAGCTGTCAAGTGCCTTTTGCGCACGCAAAACGCTGCAGTTTTTTGCGTGCGCAAAACGCACACGCTCGTGTAAATGAGGCCTAAGGCTGTGTTAATTCACTGTATTTTAACGATATATATTGTGCTCCCACAAATATGAACATTTGAAAATTCACTAAAGTGATAAATGAGTAAAATGTATAATTTTTATTTCATAGCTATCTAAAAACAGGGGTACAATCACCACTGTGAAAAGCCCAACCGTGTATTTAAAAACGTATTAAACACAATACTCCCAGTCCTAGTTCGTTTGCGAACCCTTTGTGACTGGGTATGTAAACAGAGATATCAAAAATGTGGAGTCTTTGTATTCCTCCATTCCACATAGACTTGGCTGTGAAGCAGTGGAATACTTTCTAAAATCTAGGGGCACTCAATATGTGGCTCATAACCAGCTTGTTTTGCAATTATTACACTTTGTGTTAGAAAGGAATGTTTTTATCTTTGAAGACCGTATTTTTCATCAGCAACGTGGTACAGCAATGGGGAGTCCCACTGCTCCCACGTATGCAAACTTGTTTCTTGGTTGGTG
The DNA here is from genome assembly GCF_050947455.1 of Rhinoderma darwinii. NCBI lineage: Eukaryota > Metazoa > Chordata > Amphibia > Anura > Rhinodermatidae > Rhinoderma > Rhinoderma darwinii. Next base: position 63,186,811 of record NC_134688.1, read on the forward strand.
GGAAGAGACAGTGGTCTTTGGGGATAAATTTGTCAAGTGGACTTCATCAATAGGTATCTGGATTAGATATATAGATGACGTGTTGTTTCTCTGGAATTCCACAGTGGAGGAATTCAATAATTTTGTGGCAGCCCTTAATACAAACGATTTAGGGCTCAGGTTCACATGTGAAATCAGTGATCAGGAATTATCTTTTTTAGATCTTAAGATAATTAAAACTAAGGAAGGCACAATACGTACTAAAGTACACCGAAAGGAGACAGAAACCAATAGTTTCCTACAATGGAACAGTTGTCACCCTTATCCCCTCAAACGTGGGATTCCCAGAGGCCAATTCATGAGAGTACGCCGAAATTGTAGTTCAATGGACGATTTTGAGTCACAGGCACATGACCTCACAAACAGATTGAAGGAGAGGGGCTTCCCTAAGGGGGTAATTAGAAAGGCCTATGAGGGAGCGAGGGATGCAGATAGGCAGAGCCTTTTAGTCCCTAGACAACGTCAAGAGGAAAGGGTCACTAGGCTCATAGGTACTTTTGACTCCAAACAATCTGAGATCATGGAAATCCTCAAGAGGTATTGGCGTATCCTAGGAGCCGATGCGGACTTGGCGGATCAGATAACACAATGGCCTTCAGTCACGTTCCGTAGAGGTAAAAACATCAGGGATAGGGTGATGCAGAGTTGTTTTGATCCAATAATCCAAAAGGGTACTTGGTTAGGCAGGCAGATACCGGGTACACACAGATGTGGCAGTTGTAGAGCCTGTGATTTCATTCAAAGTGGAAAAAAATTCAAAAGTGTTACCACCAAGGTTGAGTATGATATCCGAGATTTTGTGAACTGCAAAACGGCTGGTGTGGTCTATTTAATCACATGTCCGTGCCCACTGAATTACGTGGGCAAGACGATACGGCAGTTTCGGCGCCGGATTAGGGAACATGTTGGAGATGTTACAAATGAAAGAGATACTTCCATATCAAAACATGTGCATGCAAAACATCAAGGCAGGGCAGAATGTTTAAAATTTCAGGCAATTGAATTGGTACGTCCTCCTAAACGGCGAGGGGATTGGGATAACCTCATTCTGCGTAAAGAGGCCCAATGGATCTACAGACTGGCTTGCGTACATCCTGAAGGTTTAAACGAGCAAACAAATTATACCTGTTTTATTTAATATACAATCCATATCAAGTCATAGGGCTTTTTTGGTCCTCTGGGTGGGGGTATGGTAATGCATTCCTAGTCCCAGTGTAGTCACTTGTAATATATCAATCAATAAGTAGCAGGTATGGCAATTGAGTCCAGGAGTGTGTCATATGTTTTATGTGAGGTTTACTATTACGTCGTTCTTCCATCCATATATTATGTATTTTCAGGGTAGGTGCTCCTATCGTGGTAGTCCAATTGCGGTCCTGAGCTGATCCGCAACATATATCCAACCTAATAGTGTTATACTCCATCCTTGAATAGCATGAGGCTTTGTGTAGCAAACAGATACTTCTACAGCCTCCCATTGAGTCAGCATGCTCTGTATGGTTTACATTGTTACTTCCGGGTATGTCAGCTGACAGCCGGGAGTCACATGGTTGAGCATCATGGATGTGCTGGGCCAGTGTGATTGGCTGTTTGATGTATGCTGCCGGAGCCAGGGGGCGGAGTATTCAGTTCATAGTGACTCAGAGTCCCAGAGTGAAGCATGCCGCTGACATCTATGCGTGCATGCTTCCGTGTTGTGCAGTAGAATACCTGCTGCTGAAGATATATCGCTGGCATCCTGGCCAGACTGACAGACCCCTGATGATAAGTATAGAAACGCGTAGGGTCGGGTGAAGTGAGGGAATTTTGCGTAGGGGGCAGTGGCATTGTTGTGCATCTGTACATTGGGAGAATCTGGTGCGGTTAACGCAGGCTCCTGTGTGAACGAGGGTCCAAACCACTGCTTTACCAATGTTATACGCTGATTCCATATTTTTATATCTCTGTTTACATACCCAGTCACAAAGGGTTCGCAAACGAACTAGGACTGGGAGTATTGTGTTTAATACGTTTTTAAATACACGGTTGGGCTTTTCACAGTGGTGATTGTACCCCTGTTTTTAGATAGCTATGAAATAAAAATTATACATTTTACTCATTTATCACTTCAGTGAATTTTCTAAGGCTGTGTTCACAGAGAGTTTTTTGCAGGAGGAAAATTCCGGCGTATCTATATCAGGATCAGTTTCATTTCGCGCCGCCATTAGCCCCGTGGACCCCTGAGGACGCTACTTAGTAGCGAAACATGTCGGGGGGGCAGCTAATGTTTTAAACACAGCCGCCGACCGGACCTACTGTTACTTACTAATTCTAACTGGATAGGGAGAAACACTGATAATCCTACGTCTAATATTATATGTGTCTGTTGAATCAGATGACACATATGTGTGCCCGGTCCTCGGCTGCTGACTATTTTAAATTCATTTCATGTGGTCTGTCCGAGCTATACGTAGCTGAATAAAAGTTATTTATTTTATCTATTGTGGTGGCTGGGAAATTGGGCTTTGGCTGTTGCAGACAGCCTTTCTTTGTGTTAATGTATATTGTGCCCGCCAGCCACTTGGGGTCACACTCTTTTTTGCTTTCATAATGCTGCTGGGTTAGTTACCTGTTCTATTTGACCCTGTTCCTATTAGGAACGTCTTATTCATTTAGTTACTAATTTAACTTTAACTGGCATGGCAGGTTTTTTATCTAGAAAGCCTGATTTGGAGACCTTGTCCGCTGATGCGGCATTTGTCTTCTCTGTAGGTAATATCCCCCTACACCAATTTGACGTTCAGACAGCGTTTAGGGACCTCCAGAAAACCTATCAGAAATACATTAGGTCTTGTTGGGAGGTGGCGAGCTTGGAAACTTATTTACAACAAAAAATCATATACAGAGGCTTGAGAATTAATATTACACCAAACTCCTATAGAGATAACACAACCTTTATCAAGGGTTGGGAAGAACTTCTCACTGACAGCTCTATGCGCTTGCTCCAGTATTTACTGGATTTTGAAAAACAGAATTATAGTACTGTCAGTGCTCAACTTGAAAAGGAGATCGTTGATATACAAGCCTTCAGTTCATGCCCTGAATTTGCCACTTCTGAAATAAAGCTACAGAAAAATATAGAAAAACTGCAGGGAGAGATAAAGGAACGGAAACACCGTAAATATATCCGTGATAGGAGGGATTTTGACCTTGGACAAGTTTACACTTATAAAACTGGTCCATACTCCAAACCTAAACATAACACAGTGTTCACTGACCTTTCTGAGTCGGACACATCAGGCACGGAGGAATCTAGGAGTAGTGCCGATAGCCGCAGACTTGGCACTAAACGAAAAATTAAGAATAATAGACCAACTTTTTCCAAGAGAACTCCTACTACGTCTAGACCATTTACAACTAACGTTCCTCGTCATACTACAATATGTCCCCCCAGTACATCAGGCTCCTCCTCTATTCTATCTGTGCCTGTTCCGTCATCTATGCTAAATTCTATGAACATACCGTCCACCCCTCATGCCTCTCGTGTCAATCCAAGCCTGTATGGAGGGGACAATACTGTCAAACAATCTACTGGGCCCCTCACTACGTTTCCTTTTTTAGGCCCACCCAGTCTGAACTGGGGGATAAAACCTTAACATCTAACGTACAGGCAATAAGGGAGGATGAGATGCAAGTAATTAATTTATCCTCGTGTCTACTCAACTCTCATCAAGTGACTCTACTTAAAAAAGGTCTGTCATATACCCCAACTCCGCCTTATGACGAATTTGGATGGGTAAAGGACATTAACCTCTTCGCACGAAAACTGGCCCTACATAAATATTTTAAGGCAAACACATCTGAGAGAACTTCTCAGGACCGTGCAGAAATTAACACCTTGAGGGACCTTGAGACTTTACTCCATGAGAGTGAGTTTGGCGTTGCAGATGCTATTGGACCATTTTCGACATTACGTCCTAAGTCCAAACTCACACCTCCATTCTCACAATATAGTCACATTGATACCTTTGTTAGGATGGTGTGTAATGACCTCAAAAAACTCAAAACCAAGAAATCTAATACCTTTGGCAACCTTACCAGTGATGAAAGAGGGGCATTGGACACTTTATGTAGAGACGACAACTTAGTACTCAAACCCTCTGATAAGGGGGGCAATATCGTGATCATGAACCATGCCGACTATGTCGGCATGGTTCATAGGTTACTTGATGACAATACCACCTATGTCACTTTGGGTGCTAATCCTACGGCTAAATACCTTGCCGAACTATATACCCTCCTCAACGGTGCTAGGAACGAGAATCTCATCACCACTGATGAATTCAAGTGCCTTTACAACTCGACTCCTACTTTGGCGACCTTTTATGCGTTGCCAAAGGTCCATAAAGCAACCTCTCCCCTTCCTGGTAGACCCATTGTGTCGGGTAACGACAGCCTGACACAGGGTGTTAGTCTCTATGTCAACGAGATACTGACACCATTTGTCTCCTCACTGTCTTCCTACCTTAGGGATACCAAGGACACCGTCACCAGGATCCATGAGATCAATGTAACTCCCACCACCATGATAGCGAGCATAGACGTGGAGTCACTTTACACTAACATTCAGCACGATCTGGGACTCACTGCTGTCAAATACTTCCTGAACACTAAAGGCACCCAATTCCAACGTCACAACGATTTTGTTCTGTCACTCCTACGTTTTTTACTTACTCACAATTATTTCATTTTTGATCATAAATATTATCACCAAATAAAGGGCACGGCTATCGGCACTGTTTGTGCACCTACTTATGCGAACCTTTTCTTAGGGTGGTGGGAAGACACTGTCGTCTTTTCTGATAATTTCTTCTCCTTCACTTCACACATTTCATTTTGGGGAAGATATATTGATGACATTCTCATCCTCTGGGATGGGGATGTCAACACCTTCCGTGACTTCATGTCTATGCTCAATGCTAACTCAATTGGCATGAAATTTACGTATGAAATTCATGACCATACTATCAATTTTCTTGACCTCAAGATATCTTTGGATCCTGGTGGCGGTGTCCAAACGGACATTTTCCGTAAGGCTACAGCCACTAATAGCCTTCTCCATTGGCAGAGCCATCATCCTCCTGCCCTTAAGAAGGGTATACCCATTGGTCAATACTTGAGAGCCAGACGTAATTGTTCCAGTGAACTATCCTTTCAAACTGAGTGTGATGGTCTTTTCAATAAGTTCATAGCACGTGGCTACCCAAAAAAGTGGTTGCATAGGGCATATGCTAGAGCAAGGGCTTCTGATAGGAGTGACCTATTGTCAAACAAGGGTAATAAAATAAATACAAAAGCGGGGTCATCAGATGTCATTCGATGTATTGGCACGTATGATGTCTGTTCTCCCCAAGTTGTACAAATCCTACACAGACACTGGGCTATCCTCACTGCTGACCCTGATCTCAGGGATGCAGTGATGGCTAATCCGAGTGTTACCTATCGGAGGGGTAGGAATTTACGGGAGTTCCTGGTACATAGTCATTACTCCAGACAATCCAACACTCCCTCAACTTGGCTTAAATCATCACTGAAGGGTTTTCATCCTTGTGGCAGATGTTCTTTCTGCCCCCTAATGCCGACTGTTAAGAACTTTTCTAATCCTGTCGATGGGAAGTCCTATCGAATAGAGCAGTTTTTGAACTGCCAGAGCAGTGGGGTGGTTTATATCGCCAGGTGTCCCTGTCCTAAGCTATATGTGGGTAAGACCATTCAGGAGCTGAGGAGACGTGTATCTAGGCATATGAGTGCAGTGACTTGTAATGAGGATACCACCCTTACGAGACATATTGTTAAATTTCATGGAGGTAACCCTAAGCTGCTTAAATTTTGGGGCATCACTCAAATCAAAATGGGCCCCAGAGCGGGCAATTTGGATCGTAAACTCTTGCAAGAGGAAGCGAGATGGATCCATCGATTAAATACCATGTCCCCCTCAGGTCTGAACGAGGGTTTTACTTTTAGTGCTTTTCTTTGACTCTACAGTTGGACACTGAGAGAATTTTTCTCTCACTGTTGTCCCTGTCTATACTATTGGACCACTGTAGAGCAATATGTGTGTATATATATGTTAAAATCTACTGAAAACTAGAATACCACCTGTCTGTCAATCTCTGTATTCTTTGCATAATTGTGGAGAATTCTTTCAAATAAAAAGATAGCCGCTTGTAAGTAAGTGGTTAGACTAGTTGATGTGTTGATTTATTTTCATTACGGTTTGACCATGTGATGGCGGCGGATTATTGTAATTTTACATTATATATATTCCTTGTTTGATCCTGTAGTAGCGTTGGGAAATATAGCGTAACCGCAAGTGGGGACTTCTGGGGGACTCTCGAGCCATGAATGACTCTTCTTTTATGGGGAACCAGTGTGCTATCCAGTGTATATAATTATGTATTGGAGGTGACCCCCTTCTGTATGCTTCACTATAAGTATACCCTTTTTAACATTGTGTAGATGCTCATTGTTTGGTAATAACATATGGCTCCTTGCTGCCCCGTTTCTGAATGCGGTAGTATAATCGTCTGGTAGGTGTTCACTCGGGATAATGTGGGGACGAGACATTGAGTGGTCTCTTCCTTATGGGCTCATCTCCTGACCTCTGCATTCATCGGCTACAACTTAATTATCTATCTATAGCCCTTTCTCATTATGGGCTTCATATTACTATATTGCCGTCAGTATCGGCTGGTGCCCTTTGATGAGTGCGGGCCAAGTAACGCCAATAATAAGGTGATGACAGATGATATGATCGTGGGTTGTTTTGGGATACAAAAAGAGCGTTAGCGGCCAGAGTGCACATCTCTGGCGCTATGTCGGTATGTGGTTTATCTGCACATGCGCTAGCGACTCCCTTGTAAAGTCGCGATCTGAACTAGGGTGAAATCACTAAAGTTCTCCCTTTGCTCCCATACGCATGCGCCACCTCCCGTTTGTGATTTGACTATCTCACTCTGCTGTCCATACGTCGGCTGGATACAGCTGAGAGTTCGCTATGTCTCTCCCGCTGCTATTGGCTATTGGGCCTGACACACCTCCTAATATGTCATCCGGCGTATCTATATCAGGATCAGTTTCATTTCGCGCCGCCATTAGCCCCGTGGACCCCTGAGGACGCTACTTAGTAGCGAAACATGTCGGGGGGGCTGCTAATGTTTTAAACACAGCCGCCGACCGGACCTACTGTTACTTACTAATTCTAACTGGATAGGGAGAAACACTGATAATCCTACGTCTAATATTATATGTGTCTGTTGAATCAGATGACACATATGTGTGCCCGGTCCTCGGCTGCTGACAATTTTAAATTCATTTCATGTGGTCTGTCCGAGCTATACGTAGCTGAATAAAAGTTATTTATTTTATCTATTGTGGTGGCTGGGAAATTGGGCTTTGGCTGTTGCAGACAGCCTTTCTTTGTGTTAATGTATATTGTGCCCGCCAGCCACTTGGGGTCACACTCTTTTTTGCTTTCTCTGCTAAGGGCACTGGACTACTTCACCGCATCAATGGGAGAATGGATGGAGCCATGTACCGTCAAATCCTGAGTGACAACCTCCTTCCCTCCACCAGGACATTAAAAATGGCTCGTGGCTGGGTCTTCCAGCACGACAATTACCCAAAACATACAGCCAAGGCAACAAAGGAGTGGCTCAAAAAGAAGCACATTAAGGTCATGGAGTGGCCTAGCCAGTCTCCAGACCTTAATCCCATCGAAAACTTATGGAGGGAGCTGAAGATCCGAGTTGCCAAGCGACAGCCTCGAAATCTTAATGATTTACAGATGATCTGCAAGAGGAGTGGGCCAAAATTCCATCTAACATGTGTGCAAACCTCATCATCAACTAAAGAAAATGTCTGACTGCTGTGCTTGGCAACAAGGGTTCTGCCACCAAGTATTAAGTCTTGTTTGCCAAAGGGATCAAATACTTATTTCTCTGTGCACAATGCAAATAAATATATATAATTTGGACTATGTGATTTTCTGTTTTTTTTTTTTTTTTTAAATCTAACCTATCTCTCACTGGTAAAATTAACCTAGCCTAAAAATTCTAGACTGTTCATGACTTTGACAGTGGGCAAACTTACAAAATCAGCAAGGGATCAAATACTTATTTCCTTCACTGTAGCCTTTTCTCCCAATTTTTGCAGGTATTCTCCCAGGTATTGCAGCCTTTTCTCCCAATTCACTTCATTGTAAGGGTATGTTCACACGGCAGCGTCCGTAACGGCTGAAATTACGGTGCTGTTTTCAGGTAGAAAACCGCACCGTAATTTCAGCCGTAATGGCATGTTGGGGCTCTATTTCGCTGCGTCCATTACGGACGTAAATGGAGCTGTTTTTCCATGGAGTCAATGGAAAGCGGCTCCATTTACGTCTGAAGAAGTGACAGGCACTTCTTTGCCCCGGGCGTCTTTTTTGACAGCGGGGCGAAAAAAAATGACCGTCTGCACAGAACATCGTAAAACCCATTCTAATGAATGGGCAGATGTTTGCGGATGCTTTGGAGCCGCTATTTCGGACGTAATTCGGGGCAAAAACGCCAAAAATTACGTCCGTAAATAGTGTGTGTGAACATACCCCTAGGGTATGTTCACACGCAGTGACCAAAAAAATCTGAAAATACGGAGCTGTTTTCAGGCAGAAACAGCTCGTGATTTTCAGACGTTTTTGTTGCAAATCGCATTTTTCGCTGCGTATTTTACGGACATTATTGGAGCTGTTTTTCAATGGAGTTAATGAAAAACGGCTCCAAAAACTTCCCAAGAAGTGACATGCACTTCTTTTTCGCGGGCGACTTTTTGCTCGCCGTCTTTTGACAGCGACGCGTAAAATAACACCTCGTGGGAACAGAACTCCGTAAAACCCATTGAAAACAATGGGCAGATGTTTGTAGGCGTAAAACGCACGAATTACGTCTGAAAACACTGCGTGTGAACATACCCTTAGAAGGCTGCAATACTGTGAATCGTTGCTGCATCTGTGTCGGAGATTCACAGTGAGCAACAAAAAACGAATCGGAAGCAGCGCTCGTACGAGTGCTGCACCTCCTTTAAAAATGCTGATCGGCGGGGTTCCCGGAGTTGGACCCCGACCCATCACCTTTTGATGGCCTATCCTGAGGATCATGAATTTTTACGGACTTGATAACCACTTTAACTCCATATGGAGAATCCATTTAGGCATTTTTATATTTAAAGTGTAGCTAAACGCTTAACAAACTTCTGAAAATGTGAGAAATTTCTAAGCCTTGTTTATGTTCGTTTATGTTTGGCTTTTTCCGGAAAGCCAATGTATCGGAGCACGGGCTCATAGACTTTCTATTGAGCCCGTCCTCCGATACATTGATTTCCGGAAAAAGCCAAACAGAAACTAAGCGGCTGAGCGCTCACACGACCGCATCAGCTGCTTCGTTTTAGCTATTGGTGGGGGTCTCAGTGCTCGGACTCCCACCAATCCAAACTTCTGACATGCCACAATGACATGTCAGAAGTTTGTTAAACGTTTAGCTACACTATAAAAAGAATGTGCGTTGGGACACTAGCGTTTCTAAAATCATAATATAATGTCATACCTGGGCGCAGGTATTGCGTCATTGGGGGGGGGGGGTGTGGCTGGCGACAGGGAGTGTCCGGGGACCACCCGGGACGGCGGGACAGCGGTGAGTACCCGGGACTGTCTCGCCGGATCAAGGACGGTTGGGAGCTATGAGATAGATAGATCGATAGATAATGGAGAAATGTATTTTTTATTACCACTAATACTATTCTCCCTCTCTTGCCAGGAGAGGGAGAGTGAAACAGCTGTCCTACGAGGGGGCCCGAGGGGGCGCAAAAAGAATGTGCCTGGAGACACAAGAGTTTGTAAAATCATAAAATAATGTCATGTGTTCCCAGGCACTAAATATAAACTCTGTACTCACTGTCCTGTAGCTTCTTTTCTCTGCAGTGCTCCGCTGCGGTGTGTCTGCTGACGTGGTCACACTGAGCACAGGCAGCGTTGTTGATCACAGACCAAAGTCCTTCATTTTCAATGACATACAGTACATGAACACGGTATATATGCATTCACTTACCTTTTAGCGTGTGACAGTTAGTCGTAGAGAAAGAAAGCGCTTGAGAAAGAGGCAGTTTTCACCCCAAAATGTTGCGTGCGTTATGGCTGGCCTTAGCTACGTGCGACATGTGCGGTTGCACAGGGCGCCAGCAGCCATGCTGTAAGGGGGGTGCCAGCGGGTGAATTTCTCCTGCTCTACGGCCGTGTCTTCCGTCGCGCGCTCTCTCCTTCTCCTCCTCACAGTGTGAAGTGTATGTGAGGAGGAGGGTATGTTTTTTGCTCCCTGTAGGAGCTTCGGCAACGCTGTGGCCGGGGATTGGGGATTACGCTCCAGCAGAAGTCCCTGACTTCACTGTGTCCACACATTGAAGTCAGGGACTTCTGAAGCGGAATCCCTGGCGATGTGGCCGGGGATTCCAATCCAGGAGAAGTCCCTGACTTCACTGTCCATATATGGACACAGTGACGTCAGGCACTTCTGAAGGACATTGAAGTCAGGGACTTCTCCTGGAACGATGGCGATATCTACAGACAGGTACGGGGGGTGCCATCTATTGGGAGGGGATGTTGTGTAGAACTACCTGCAGGGGGCTGTGTGGCATTACCTACAGGGGGCTGTGTGCTACTACCTACAGGGGGCTGTGTGCCACTACCTACAGGGGGCTGTGTGGCACTACCTACAGGGGGCTGTGTGGCACTACCTACAGGGGGGCTGTGTGGCACTACCTACAGGGGGCTGTGTGGCACTACCTACAGGGGGGCTGTGTGGCATTACCTACAGGGGGTTTGTGTGGCACTACCTACAGGGGGGCTGTGGCAGTATCTACAGAGGGCAGTGTGTGGCAAAAATTTTACAAATGAAATTCATCCGATTTTAAAACGTACAGGGAAAAAACGGATGCAAAATCGGCTGTTAAAAACGGCAACATGGCCCGGAACGGATGCAAAACGGGCAGGAAAAACCGGCCGGGAGATTTTATCGGCCGCCACTCGGACCCTGTCGTGTGAATAAGCCCTTATTCACGCGACAGGATTTCCCGGCCGGGTGACGGCCGTTCATAAATCGGCCGTCACCCGGCTGCATTAGGAACAATAGACCCCTAATGGGGCTATTCACATGACCGATTTTTTGATGGCCCGGGAAACCTGGCCGTCAAAAAATGGGACATGCCCTATTTTCGGCCGTTTACCCGGCCGCCCGGCTCCCATAGAAGTCTATGGGGCCGGGTAATACACGGCCATCACCGGAATGTGTCCCGAGTGATGGCCATGTATTCCGTCGCTCGCGCGCTCTCTCTCCTCCTCCTCACAGTGCAGAGTTCATGTGAGGAGGAGGAGGGTCTTTTTTTGCTCCATGTAGGAGTCGGATTCCGCTACAGGATTGGGGATTCCGCTACAGGAGAAGTGAGTGACTACACTGTCCATATATGGACACAGTGAAGTCACTCACTTCTGCAGCGGAATCCCCGACTCTATGGCCGGGGATTCCGCTACAGGAGAAGTGAGAGACTACACTGTCCATATATGGACACAGCATAGTCACTCACTTCTGCAGCGGAATCTCCGACTCTATGGCCGGGGATTCCGCTACAGGAGAAGTGAGTGACTACACTGTCCATATATGGACACAGCGATGTCACTCACTTCGGCAGCGGAATCCCCGACTCTATGGCCGGGGATTCCGCTACAGGAGAAGTGAGTGACTACACTGTCCATATATGGACACAGCGTCGTCACTCACTTCTGAAGCGGAATCACCGACTCTATGGCTGGGGATTCCGCTACAGGAGAAGTGAGTGACTACACTGTCCATATATGGACACAGTGACGTCACTCACTTCTGAAGCGGAATTCCCGACCTGTGGCAGGGAATTCCTCTCCAGGAGAAGTCAGTGACTACACTGTCCATATATGGATATTGAAGTCAGTGACTTCTCCTGGAATGTGGGGGGGGGGGGGGATTGGTGCAACCTACAGGGGGCTGTGTAGCATCACCTACAGGGGACTTGGTGGCATCACCTACAGGGGGCTGGGTGGCATTACCAACAGGGAGCTGGGTGGCATTACCTACAAGCAGCAGGGTGGCATTACCTACAAGGGGCAGGGTGGCATTACCAACAGGGAGCTGGATGGCATTACCAACAGGGAGCTGGGTGGCATTACCTACAAGGGGCAGGGTGGCATTACCTACAAGGGGCATGGTGGTATTACCTATAGGGGGCTGGGTGGCATTACCTGCAGGGGGCTGGGTGGCATTACCGTCAGGGGCTGGGTGGCATTACCTGCAGGGGGCTGGGTGGCATTACCGTCAGGGGCTGGGTGGCATTACCTGCAGGGGGCTGGGTGGCATTACCTGCAGGGGGCTGGGTGGTATTACCAACAGGGAGCTGGGTGGCATTACCAACAGGGAGCTGGGTAGCATTACCTACAAGGGGCAGGGTGGCATTACCTATAGGGGGCTGGGTGGCATTACCTGCAGGGGGCTGGGTGGCATTACCTGCAGGGAGCTGGGTGGCATTACCTACAAGGGGAAGGGTGGCATTACCTATAGGGGGCAGGGTGGCATTACCTATAGGGGGCTGGGTGGCATTACCTGCAGGGGGCTGGGTGGCATTACCTTCAGGGGCTGGGTGGCATTACCTGCAGGGGGCTGGGTGGCATTACCTGCAGGGAGCTGGGTGGCATTACCTACAAGGGGAAGGGTGGCATTACCTACAAGGGGCAGGGTGGCATTACCTATAGGGGGCTGGGTGGCATCACCTGCAGGGGGCTGGGTGGCATTACCTGCAGGCGGCTGGGTGGTGTCAAAGATATTTTAATTCTCTTTATATGTGTGAACATATATTGCTTTAAATGGACAGTTGAGTTGTCACTAAAGCTCAAAGATCTGCTAACAACAGCCTACATGAGGGATGAGTATTCTATTCTAAGGCTTCGGCTACATGACCTAATGACCTTGTAATCAGCTGATACAAGGGCTGACATGACAAAACCCAAAAACACTTGCAATCCATTTTAACTAAATATATATGTTAAGATAATCTTGGAACTCTATGTTTTACCATATGTGGTATGTATATGTGTAAGCATGAGGGTAACACCTTCTCTCTCTTCATTATAAATAAAGATGCATCTGCCCCCCATGGCAGAGACTGTTTGAACACTGAAGCTGCATGTCATGGTCTCTCTCCGGCCGGCCTCTCTCAGATCCACCATTGAGAGAGCATTCATTAATTTGGAACTCATAGACAAATGCAGAGAATGTCCAACGTTAATGGACAATGTAAATTCTGTAGCGACATTACTTGGGGGCTCTTGTCCGGGATTCTCAACACAGATCGAAGGCGACAATCGAAGGTGGATGACGGCTAAGATAACGGAGAACTGCACACAAAACCGGTGAGTAAGAAATGTTATTCTTACTGTGCACTTCTCTCTTGTTTTAGCTGCCGTCCAGGTATTGTCTCTTTTGACTATTTGGGAACCATGAACACCATTTGTCTATGAGTAGTTGTATGTATGAATTATAGGAATAGGCGTGTGAGTAGAAATGAATCTGTGAGTGTATCTGTGAGAGGCTGAGATAAGGGAGCGTTTGTTTTCTGATCCCAAAACATACAGAAACAACCAAATACCGAGAAAACACTAAACGGTCTGTCCGAAGTGTTCCCTCCGGCCCCTGTGTTTAGTATATATTATGATCAGGTTGCAAATTGATCCTTGCAGAAGTGACGGGTAACCATCCCCGCCCAAGTGATTGTTAGGACTTTCGCGTATCCAGACTGTGACCCATAGGAGGCGCACCTGGCCGGAAGTAAGAGTATGTATGTGGGCTAATCCTTGGACGACCGATCTGAATGAGTTGCTGATTATTAAGTAACATCTCTGTGACTAGAAAGTTTATAGAATATCCATGGGCGCCTGAGACAGTAAGATAGTTTGGCTGCTGTTTAGGAAACCGATCAGATATACGCGGTTGCCCTACTGATCATAGGGAACCCCCATGACAGACTAAAGGATTTAGCAGAGTGCGTTGGGTCCTGGAGAAAAAAAAAAAAAAAGCAGGAACCCCAATGACAGACTAAATGTAGGCTGAAGGGTTAAGTAGGCCAGGAAAATAGACTGAAGAGTTAGTACGGATGTGGCCAGGTTTGTCTTGACTCTGATAACTTGCTGCAGCGTGACATCACACAGCAAAAGAAAAAGTCAAGATAAGGTTGGCTACATTAGTAAGTCTGGGATTTAGCAGAGGGCATGGGGAAATCTGGATCGAAGTATGCCCAAGGTAAAGTGCTGGCCAGCCGGGAATTGGGGCATAACACCCAAGGACAGGGTGTGGTAAAACAGCAGCAGATATTGTTAGGAGACTAAGTGGGAAAAGGTTTAGTTTAGAACCTAGAGAAAATAACGTAGAAATCGAGAATGTCCAAGCAGGGGAGTCCTCAGTTATACTAGATGGGATGATTTCTTGAGAGATGATGGGCCCTGGATTAATAGACAGAGTTGCAGAGAACAGATAGAAGTGATTGAATGTACCAGAAATAGAAAAAAAAAACAAAAAAAAACCACAAGGAAACACAGTTGTCAGTAAGAATTAACCAGCGTCTAATTCTATAGATAGAGACATTCCAGTAGACAGGAATGTGCCAACGTATAATTATTCTATGTACAGCTTTATAAACCAAAGGTTTCCAGAAACAAGAGGTTTCCAGGGGTGACATGTGATCAGTTATCAGCCATACATAGAGAGAAAGGCGTCATCAGAATTCATAAAGGAATCAATTAACTCTTCACTTTCTAAAAAAGAAACATTGGGTGAAATGTTCAGGGATTATTGATAGAGAGATAGATAGACAGGGATTAGGAATTGGCTAGAAATAGAGTTAAAGCCAATAGGATCATTGTAAGTGTAATGACCCCGGATTGTAGAAGTAGAAGTGAGATTGATATAGTGAAGATTCTTATGTATTTATATCCAGATCTGCTTGTTGGAATATTCTGGATATCATATGTCCTAAATTGTCACTAATTAAATTTCCTCTCGTTATAGGTGTTTTTCCAAGACATTTTAAACTTTACTGTAAATCTTTTTCCTTTTTGGTTTATTTAACAGTCATTTTAATAATTGCATGGAATGTCTAACAAGATTTATTGTTAATCTGTAGTAACCGTGTTAGACTAATAGAACGAATGATAAGAGAATAACGTGTGTTAACGTGAGGATGCTTGGTCATTGACTGACAGGAGCACATGGTGACATTTTGACCTTGTAGCTCATAAGTTTTGGCTAGTAAGGGGTTAATGCTACATTCTCTGTTATCTGTAGTTTAGCTGTGTCTGCAGAAAGTGCACATATAGTGCAAAATAAGATCTGTAACTTAAAGATTAAAAAAAGAAAGGAAAAAAGCCTGATAAAATCACAGGATTGAGTATTATATGTTTTATGTTTATATGTTATATGTTACGTTATATGTGTTTTATGTGTCGACCACAATGAAAAACTTCATTCATATTTAAATTTAATATGATGCAGTTTACTAAATGAAGATTATGGTTCATTGGATGAATAATGCAAGAATAGGAGTTTATACACAGTCATTCTAGTACAGGTGTGAGATTGGATTCTCAGTACTGAGAGTGTCTGGGAACAGCTGGTATTGTGAGTGATGAACTATTTTTAAAGGGAAATGGTTTCTTTGAAATCACCACATTATAAGCGATTCAACAAGAAAGATTTTTATGTCATTGTTACATTTTAGTTTATGATTATTTGATATTAAAAGGTTTCTTTTGGCATATGATGACATATAGTGCACAATATGTTTCATCATTTGTGTTAATAGATTGGTTTATTTAATATTGACATATACTAATTAAGGAAACAAGTATTTTGCTATTTTGCAAAGCTCTATTATTTAATTATAAGAGTATCCTTTCTGGTTAATGATGGTATATACATTACATATGCACATGACACACACAAACACACACACACACACACACACACACACACACACTGGGAATATGTTTTATGAACTGAAAATGCAAATAAGATTACAACATTCACAGGAGCTGTTGTCACGTGTATGGTGTCAGATTCCTGTCCAGTCAATCTTATAGTTTCTGACATCCTTGCAGCAATTCAGGTTGTCATCCAATATAAGGCTGATGGACAGATTGAAGTTACTGATGATATGCAAAATTTTATGTGTGCAGCACTCTATGGGGATTGCACTGAGAGGAGGAGGACCTCACATCTCAGGCTTATTGAGAACGGTCATGTCCTCCTTCTGGGCGCAGGGTAAACAGATGTAGGACGTATGTCTGTGGCCCCTGTGACTTAAAATTGTTTGCAAACAGCCCCAAACCCCAGTTGAAGCAGTGCCCTCCGAGCCTCCCACAGTTGAAAAGTATTGATAACCAGATAAGACAGTATTTGGAGGCAGGGGTACTGAAGAAATGTGTATGTCCTTATAATAAGCCCTTCTCCCTCAGAATGCCAGACAACTTTGTACCTTCCGTCTCGTATCTGTGTAGTAGCAGCAGCTGCTCTTCTCAAAGACAAAACAACAGACATAGTGCTAAGATCTAGTTCTCAGGGTGCCCCATGCTGTTAGTGAGATTCTTCATCAAGCACACACTAAGCACATGTCTACAAAGTATAAGACCAGTCTCATGGCCCCATATAAAACTAACCATACATTGATGTACAGTGTTACAGTGTTAAACCCTACTACATTGCTTCCGCAGGGTTCAACAAAGGAGGAAGAGAAGGATACATGGTCAATGGGGGACTTGAGAGGGAATGGGATAAGTCGCAGGAAATAGTAGACAGTGAATTTCCAGCCTGGTGGGAAGTTGATTTCTCAGCACATTTGATTCCCTAGTACCCAGATCATCAACATAATTGTCTTGAATGCCAATAGAGATAAAAACATTAAAAAATGTAACAAAGGATCCAATATCTAATCCAGCTTTTGAGTTTCTTTTGTAGATGGTTCCAGGTACCATCATGAAGGATGCTACAAGACTGGGTATATACTGTCACCACTGAAACAGAGGTAATAAAGTAAGAACCACTCCCTTCCTCCGTGTCAGCACAGGAGGTGGAGGTGAAGGTACTCGCTGAGGTGTGTAGACTGACTGAAGGTAAAACCACAAATATATATATACTGACTCTAGATATGCTTTTGGTATTGCACATGATTATGGCCTAATCTGGAGGAGCAGAGATATTGCTGGATCCACGGGTAAACCCATAATGTTGAGAGAGTGAGAGAACTGTTTGAGGCTCTGACACTGCCAAAGCAGGCAGGTATACTCAAAGTGCCAGCTCTTACTAAAGTGCAAGCTGCCCCCGAAGCGAGGGAAACAGACTAGTAGACGAGGCTGCAAAAGCTGCGGCTCTCATGTCCCTCATAGAGGACGTAGTATTCTTGACCAGCATAGTATCTGGTCCCATAGACATGATAATATTAAGTAGACTACAAAGTCAAGCCATATAAGAGGAAAAAGGACATTGGCAGACAAAAGGTGCCAGTGAAGGGGAGGATATTACATAGTTTGTACGGTTGAAAAAAGACACATGTCCATCAAGTTCAACCAAGGGATGGGAAAGGGGAAGTAAAAAATTTCTACACATAGCAGTTAATATTTTTTTGTTCTAGGAAATTATCTAAGCCTTTTTTAAAGCCATCTACTGTCCCTGCTGTGACCAGCTCCTGCGGTAGGCTATTCCATAGATTCACAGTTCTCACAGTAAAGAAGGCTTGTCGCCTCTGCAGGTTGAACCTTTTTTTCTCCAGACGGAGGGAGTGCCCCCTTGTTTTTTGAGGGGGTTTTACATGGAACAGGATTTCACCATATTTTTTGTATGCGCCATTCATATATTTATATAAGTTAATCATGTCCCCCCTTAGTCGTCTTTTCTCAAGGCTAAATAGGTTTAGTTCTTTTAATCTTTCCTCATAACTTAGATTCTCCATGCCCCTTATTAGCTTCGTTGCTCTTCTTTGTATTTTTTCCAACTCCAGGGCATCCTTTCTATGAACTGGAGCCCAGAACTGGACTGCATATTCTAGATGAGGCCTCACTAATGCTTTGTAAAGTGGTAATATTACCTCCCTGTCCCGCGAGTCCATGCCTCTTTTGATACACGACAATATTTTGCTGGCCTTTGAAGCAGCTGATTGACACTGCATGCTGAAATTTAGTTTATGATTTACAAGTACACCCAGATCCTTCTCAACAATTGACTCCCCCAGTGTAGCTCCCCCTAGGACGTATGATGCATGCAGGTTGTTGGTACCCATATGCATAACTTTACATTTATCTACATTAAACTTCATTTGCCAAGTGGACGCCCAAACACTTAGTTTGTTTAAATCTGCCTGCAATTCACAAACATCTTCCATAGTCTGAACTATATTACATAGCTTGGTGTCATCTGCAAAAATAGAAATAGTGCTATTAATCCCATCCTCTATATCATTAATAAATAAGTTGAATAATAGTGGTCCCAGCACTGAACCCTGGGGTACACCACTTATAACTGGGGACCATTCAGAGTAGGAATCATTGACCACAACTCTCTGGATACGGTCCTTGAGCCAATTCTCAATCCAATTACAAACTATACTTTCTAAACCTATAGTCCTTAATTTACCCATTAGATGTCTATGAGGGACAGTGTCAAATGCCTTTGCAAAGTCCAAAAACACTATATCCACAGCGGCCCCTCTGTCTAGACTTCTGCTTACCTCTTCATAAAAACAAATCAGGTTGGTTTGACAGCTTCTGTCCTTTGTAAAACCATGCTGGCTGTCACTTATAATACTATTTATTGTCACATAATTCTGTATATAGTCCCTCAATAGCCCCTCAAACATTTTCCCCACAATTGATGTTAAGCTTACTGGTCTATAATTACCCGGCGAAGACCTAGAGCCCTTTTTGAAAATAGGCACCACATTTGCCCTGCGCCAGTCCCTTGGCACTATACCACTCATGAGAGACTCTCTAAATATTATGAAGAGGGGGACAGAAATAACTGAACTAAGCTCTTTAAGAACTCTAGGGTGTAACCCATCTGGTCCCGGGGCCTTGTGTACATTTATTTTATTTAGGATGGAATATGGAAGGTGGGTAACAGGATGTGCCTACCCAGAGTCCTCTTCCCCATGATAACCCAACTAATGCACGGACCAACGCAGGTGTCAAGAGAAGGAATGAGTGCAATGGTGACCAATGGTGGGTACCCCCGGGGTTTCAGCAAGTGCTGTTGCCAGATTTGTCCAGAGGTGCATGATATTTGTCTGCCATAACATAGGCAAAACTGTGCAGGTTGCAAAAAGGCATATGGTAAAGGCGGCCCACCCATATCAGCGATTGCAGATTGACTCAGTTACCAAAGGTGGGACAGTATGAACATGTACCGGTCTGTGTAGATCTGTTCTCTGGGTGGCCTGAGGCGTGGCCAGTAACGTGGGCCACAGCAATAGTAAAAGATGGCTCTCAGAAGTGGTATGTAGATATGGGGTCCCTGAGATAATAGAAAGTGATAGAGGAATTCCCTTTACTGGAGAGGAACTCCAAGACATCCTGCAGGTCCTGGGTATAGAGCAGCTTTTCACACCCTGTATCCCAAGAGCAATGGGAAGGTAGAAAGGTTGAATGGGACCTTGAAGTTAAAAATCCAGAAGGTCATGGCTGAAACCCATAAACCATGGACTGAGTGCCTGCCCATTGCCCTCTGACCTCACCAGTTATGTGGGAGCTCTGGAGAAACAGCTCACGCAGATGTATAAATATGTTTATGATTCCATTCCAGAACCTAAGAAAAAGGAGGACATTGTTTACAGCCGGGGACAGGGCGTGTTTAGAGACACCTTAAAGCACTAGAGCCGCACTGTGACACTCCGCACCAAGTCCGACTCACAACTTCCACATCCGTTAAATTGGAAGGAAAGAACTTGGACACCCCAGTCACTGCTGAAAGGTCCTCAATCACGATGATGAACTGTGGGTCTCGTCAAGCTCCAGCTGACCACCATCTTCTCTGTCATCCCTACATTACCTACTGTCTAAATGATGAGCTGGAAGAAGAGTTTAATGACACATTTATAAAACATCAAGTGATATCAGCATTGACTAAATTGCTGGACTATTGTATACGTCTCCATTCAAAAACGATGCCATATGTGAAGATAGATGAAGTTATTGCCTTGGCCTTGCGGTCCTGTTAGGGATCTGCCAGGTACTTCATCTAGCTATACTCCTGGGATTAATCAATCCACACCTGAGGCCAGACCTGCTCGACTGACACCATCTCCCACCAACCAGGGTGGCAGGCTCAGGAGTGGGAGAGCCTATCGCGGCCTGGTCTCTCGGAGTTAGCTCCGCCCCCTGCCCTTTATTACCTGTCCTGTGCTCTCCCT
Source organism: Rhinoderma darwinii (assembly GCF_050947455.1). Classification (NCBI taxonomy): domain Eukaryota; kingdom Metazoa; phylum Chordata; class Amphibia; order Anura; family Rhinodermatidae; genus Rhinoderma; species Rhinoderma darwinii. The sequence goes on from NC_134688.1 coordinate 63,207,385, forward strand.
CAGTGCTTGTAATTCTTTTGGATTCCTGGCCTCTGCTGCTTGCTCCAGCCTGCTTCTGCCGTGCTTCTGCCTTGCTGCAGTTCTGCTTGACCTGCTTGCTTGCCCTGGCTTGCTTCTGTCTCTGTGCCTGCTCGGGTGTACTCACTTCGTCCTGGTCCTGACTGTTCGTTCGCCGCCCCGTTTCCTCGTGGCGTTCCGTGGCTACTGCCCCTTCCCTTGCGTGTTCCCTGTTTGTCTTCCTGTGCACTTAGCCAGCGTAGGGACCGCCGCCCAGTTGTACCTCGTCGCCTAGGGCGGGTCGTTGCAAGTAGGCAGGGACAGGGCGGTGGGTAGATTAGGGCTCACTTTCCCTTCACCTCCTTCCTGCCATTACATAATTACAAGCCAGGAGACCGGTTGAGGAATACTGTTCTGATTTTAGGAAGTGGTGCGTAGCTTCTCAGTGGAACGATCCGGCCCTAAGGTGCCAGTTTAGGTTAGGATTATTTGACGCCCTGAAGGATCTGCTGGTTAGCTACCCCTCGCCTGACTCCCTTGACCAGGTTATGGCCCTAGCAGTACGACTTGACCGACGTCTCAGGGAACGTAAGCTAGAACGCTTCAGTGTGCTCCCCTCTGACTTTTCTGTGATTCCCCCCGAGGTCCCGTCTCCTCGCCCCTCCACGGAGGACTCGGAGGTACCTATGCAACTCGGGGCCTCCATGTCCCCTCGACAACGTAGAGAGTTTCGCAGAATGAATGGTCTCTGCTTCTACTGTGGGGACGACAAGCATCTACTGAACACCTGCCCCAGGCGCAAGAATAAGAAGCCGGAAAACTTCCGCGCCTAAGTGATCATCGGGGAGGTCACTTGGGCGCACAGGTATTTCCCGTTAATGTGAAACGCAATAAAATTTTGCTTCCCTTTCAGGTCTCGTTTGCTGGCCGGTCTGCCACGGGCAGTGCTTTCGTGGATTCTGGCTCATCTGCTAATATCATGTCTGTGGATTTTGCTATGTCTCTAAAGATGCCTTGTATTGATTTACCTTATCCCATCCCTGTAGTAGGAATCGACTCAACCCCCCTTGCTAATGGTTATTTTACTCAGCATACTCCTGTTTTTGAACTCCTGGTTGGCTCCATGCATTTGGAGCAGTGCTCTGTACTGGTGATGCAGGGATTATCGTCTGATCTGGTATTAGGTCTTCCCTGGTTGCAGTTGCATAATCCCACATTTGATTGGAATACTGGGGATCTCACCAAATGGGGTAATGAATGTCTTATGTCATGTCTTTCTGTTAACTCTATTTCTTCCCGGGAGGAGGTAAACACGCTTCCTGAGTTTGTTCAGGACTTCGCCGATGTGTTTTCTAAGGAGGCCTCCGAGGTGTTGCCCCCCCATAGAGATTACGATTGCGCTATCGATTTGGTGCCTGGTGCCAAGCTTCCTAAGGGTAGGATATTTAATCTTTCATGTCCTGAACGTGAAGCGATGAGGGTGTATATCCAAGAATGCCTGGCCAAGGGTTTCATTCGCCCCTCGACTTCTCCTGTAGGTGCTGGCTTCTTCTTCGTGGGGAAGAAGGATGGTGGTCTTAGGCCGTGCATTGATTATCGTAACCTGAATAAGGTCACCGTAAGGAACCAGTACCCACTTCCTTTGATTCCGGATCTTTTTAATCAGGTTCAGGGAGCCCAATGGTTTTCTAAGTTCGATCTACGGGGGGCATATAACCTTATCCGCATCAAAGAGGGGGATGAGTGGAAAACTGCGTTCAACACACCCGAGGGTCATTTCGAATACCTGGTCATGCCCTTTGGGTTGTGTAATGCCCCTGCTGTCTTCCAGAATTTTATTAATGAAATCCTGAGAGAGTACCTGGGTAATTTTCTTGTTGTGTACCTTGATGACATACTGGTGTTTTCCAAGGACTGGTCCTCCCACGTGGAGCATGTCAGGAAGGTGCTCCAGGTCCTTCGGGAGAATAATCTGTTTGCTAAGACTGAAAAATGTGTCTTTGGGGTACAGGAGATACCATTTTTAGGGCAAATCCTCACTCCTCATGAATTCCGCATGGACCCTGCCAAGGTTCAAGCTGTGGCGGAATGGGTCCAACCTGCCTCCCTTAAGGCGTTACAGTGTTTTTTAGGGTTCGCCAACTATTACAGGAGATTTATTGCCAACTTCTCGGTCGTCGCTAAGCCTCTTACGGACCTTACCCGCAAGGGTGCCGATGTCCTCCATTGGCCCCCTGAGGCCGTCCAGGCCTTTGAGACTCTCAAGAAGTGCTTTATCTCGGCCCCCGTGCTGATTCAGCCCAACCAAGAGGAGCCATTTATTGTGGAGGTTGACGCTTCCGAGGTGGGAGTAGGGGCCGTCTTGTCCCAGGGTACCAGCTCCCTCACCCATCTCCGCCCCTGTGCTTACTTCTCTAGGAAGTTTTCGCCCACGGAGAGTAACTATGATATTGGTAACCGCGAACTTCTAGCCATTAAATGGGCTTTTGAGGAGTGGCGTCACTTCCTGGAGGGGGCCAGACACCAGGTAACGGTCCTTACGGATCACAAGAATCTGGTTTTCCTAGAATCGGCCCGGAGGCTTAATCCTAGACAAGCTCGGTGGGCACTATTCTTTACCAGATTTAATTTCTTGGTTACCTATAGGGCTGGGTCCAAGAATATTAAGGCTGACGCTCTGTCACGTAGTTTCATGGCCAATCCTCCTTCCGAGAAGGATCCCGCTTGTATTTTACCCCCTGGTATAATCGTCTCTGCCACGGATTCTGATTTAGCTTCTGATATCGCGGCTGATCAGGGTGCAGCTCCCGGGAACGCCCCTGGGGACAAACTGTTTGTTCCCCTGCAATACCGGCTGAGGGTACTCAGGGAAAACCATGACTCCGCTCTATCTGGTCATCCTGGCATCTTGGGCACCAAACACCTCATTACCAGAAACTATTGGTGGCCTGGGTTGCCTAAAGATGTTAGGGCTTACGTCGCCGCTTGTGAGGTTTGCGCTAGGTCCAAAACCCCTAGGTCCCGACCTGCGGGCCTACTATGTTCCTTGCCCATTCCCCAGAGACCTTGGACCCATATCTCCATGGATTTTATCACCGATTTGCCTCCATCTCAGGGCAAGTCGGTGGTGTGGGTGGTAGTCGACCGCTTCAGCAAGATGTGCCACTTTGTGCCCCTTAAGAAGCTACCTAACGCCAAGACGTTAGCTTCTTTGTTTGTGAAACACATCCTGCGTCTCCATGGGGCCCCAGTCAATATCGTTTCTGACAGAGGGGTACAATTTGTTTCCTTATTTTGGAGAGCTTTTTGTAAAAAGTTGGAGATTGATCTGTCCTTCTCCTCCGCCTTCCATCCCGAAACTAATGGCCAAACGGAAAGGACCAACCAATCCCTGGAACAATATTTAAGGTGTTTCATCTCTGACTGTCAATTCGATTGGGTCTCATTCCTTCCCCTTGCTGAATTTTCCCTGAATAACCGGGTCAGTAACTCGTCAGGGGTCTCCCCGTTTTTCTGTAATTTCGGGTTTAACCCAAGGTTCTCCTCCGTCTCCCCTGGTTGTTCCAATAATCCTGAGGTAGAGGAGGTTCATCGGGAACTGTGCACTGTCTGGGCCCAGGTTCAGAAGAACCTAGAGGCGTCCCAGAGCGCACAAAAGATTCAGGCGGATAGTAGACGTTCTGCTAACCCCCGGTTTGTCGTCGGGAATTTGGTCTGGTTGTCGTCCAGGAACTTGCGCCTTAAGGTCCCGTCCAGGAAGTTTGCTCCCCGATTTATTGGACCTTATAAGATCATTGAAGTCCTCAACCCTGTATCCTTCCGTCTGGAGCTCCCCCCATCCTTTCGCATACATGACGTCTTCCATGCCTCCCTCCTTAAACGCTGCTCCCCGTCCTGGTCCCCCTCGAGGATACCTCCTGTTCCCGTTCTCACCCCTGAGGGGGTGGAATTCGAGGTGGCCAAGATTATGGACAGTAGGATGGTCCAGGGCTCCCTCCAGTACCTGGTCCATTGGAGAGGATACGGGCCGGAGGAGAGGACTTGGGTACCTGCCCGTGATGTTCATGCTGGGGTATTGATCAGGAGGTTCCACCTCCTCTTCCCCACTAAACCGGGTCCCCTTAGTAAGGGTCCGGTGGCCCCTCATAAAAGGGGGAGTACTGTTAGGGATCTGCCAGGTACTTCATCTAGCTATACTCCTGGGATTAATCAATCCACACCTGAGGCCAGACCTGCTCGACTGACACCATCTCCCACCAACCAGGGTGGCAGGCTCAGGAGTGGGAGAGCCTATCGCGGCCTGGTCTCTCGGAGTTAGCTCCGCCCCCTGCCCTTTATTACCTGTCCTGTGCTCTCCCTCAGTGCTTGTAATTCTTTTGGATTCCTGGCCTCTGCTGCTTGCTCCAGCCTGCTTCTGCCGTGCTTCTGCCTTGCTGCAGTTCTGCTTGACCTGCTTGCTTGCCCTGGCTTGCTTCTGTCTCTGTGCCTGCTCGGGTGTACTCACTTCGTCCTGGTCCTGACTGTTCGTTCGCCGCCCCGTTTCCTCGTGGCGTTCCGTGGCTACTGCCCCTTCCCTTGCGTGTTCCCTGTTTGTCTTCCTGTGCACTTAGCCAGCGTAGGGACCGCCGCCCAGTTGTACCTCGTCACCTAGGGCGGGTCGTTGCAAGTAGGCAGGGACAGGGCGGTGGGTAGATTAGGGCTCACTTTCCCTTCACCTCCTTCCTGCCATTACAGGTCCCATCTCTTTTCCCTAGCGCTTAACCCTTAGGGTATGTTCACACGAGGGCGTCCGTAACGGCTGAAATTACGGGGATGTTTCAGCCTGAAAACATCCCCGTAATTTTAGCCGTACCGGCATGTGCAGGCGCTTGAACGCCGCGTCAATTACGGCCGTAATTAGCGCTGCTATTCATTGGAGTCAATGAATAGCGGCTCCAATTACGGCCAAAGAAGTGACAGGTCACTTCTTTGACGCGGGCGTCTATTTACGCGCCGTCATTTGACAGCGGCGCGTAAATATACGCCTCGTGTGAACAGACAAACGTCTGCCCATTGCTTTCAATGGGCAGATGTTTGTCAGCGCTATTGAGGCGCTATTTTCAGACGTAATTCGGGGCAAAAACGCCCGAATTACGTCCGTAAATAGGCCGTGTGAACATACCCTTACTCTCCTGGAGTTGTCCTTCGTGCAATAGCAGCGTGGGCATTGGTTCCCTGGCTGTTTTATCGTGTAAGATATTCAAAGAGGGAAGCGCTGTGGAAAACAGATCTCAGGCCAGGATTACGGCCGTCCATGATTAGATGATACCCCAATGACAGTGTGTGATGTGTAAACATGGGTCAGGTTAATAAAAATGACAAGTTGTTTGATGCTGTAAACCTCACCGGCTGTGAGGGAAGAGACACAGAATATGTATAGTCTGGGCAGCTCCTAGTGCTCAGAGACAGCTAGAAAATGGATGACGCAGGGTCTAGAGGGTGTAACACGAGGTAATCTAACTGATAAAGGGGGTGGTATCGATGAATGCCACCGGACGGGACATGATCTTGTTCTCCTGGATTGCAGGAGTGTTAAATCACTCCAGGGATGTGCTTCAACCCAACATATACGTCATATATGTGGGTACGAGGCATATAAGTGGTTGCCACCCAGGAGACCAGGAGTATGTACCTTAGCTAGACTACAACCAGCTACTTAGATAGAGATATATTATGTTTAAACTTGTAACATGTTTGATTGCAAAAGTATCAGCACACGATATTAAAGTTCATGTGGTCCAGACCACCCACCACCCTAAGAACCGAGGTGGGAGGAAACATTCAGAGCCACCTGTTTATGTGACACTAAATGCTTCCATACCTGATAAAGTTATCTGTCAAGCCGTAGCACAACACCGAGATAGATGGTATTGCCCGAACTGTGAAATATGTATTTCCCTAAATCTTCAGGTGTGTACAGTGTGTAACGCTGTGCGCTCACCTATTGCTAGACACGTATCCTGAGTATTCATCTCGCAGTGAATGGCATTAAAAATGCCCTGGATTAGGGGAGCTAACCAGAACGTAATCTCGGGCGAATATTCTCATACATGGCTAAGCAATTTTATGTTCAAAAGAAGGGAATTGTCAAAGATATTTTAATTATCTTTATATGTGTGAACATATATTGCTTTAAATGGACAGTTGAGTTGTCACTAAAGCTCAAAGATCTGCTAACAACAGCCTACATGGGGGATGAGTATTCTATTCTAAGGCTTCGGCTACATGACCTAATGACCTTGTAATCAGCTGATACAAGGGCTGACATGACAAAACCCAAAAACACTTGCAATCCATTTTAACTAAATATATATGTTAAGATAAGCTTGGAACTCTATGTTTTACCATATGTGGTATGTATATGTGTAAGCATGAGGGTAACACCTTCTCTCTCTTCATTATAAATAAAGATGCATCTGCCCCCCATGGCAGAGACTGTTTGAACACTGAAGCTGCGTGTCATGGTCTCTCTCCGGCCGGCCTCTCTCAGATCCACCATTGAGAGAGCATTCATTAATTTGGAACTCATAGACAAATGCAGAGAATGTCCAACGTTAATGGACAATGTAAATTCTGCAGCGACAGTGGCATTACCAACAGGGGGCTGGGTGGCATTACCAACAGGGGGCTGGGTGGCATTACATACAGGGGGCTGTGTGGCATTAATCTACAAAGGGCTGTGTGTGGCAACAAATTTAAATGAAATTCATCCGATTTTAAAACGGACAGGGAAAAAAACGGATGCAAAACGGGTCAAAATTGGCAGTTAAAAACGGCAACACGGCCCGGAACGGAATCGGAACGGAATCAGAACGGATGCAAACCGGCCGGGAAAAACGGCCCAAAACGGCCGATTTCATCGGCCGACACTCGGACCCTGTCGTGTGAATGAGGCGTAAGACTAGAGAGAAGAATCTTGACAGGATTTTTTAGAAAGCTACAATGTCTGGAGGGTGTGTGGCTTTATTGCAAAGTGGGCGAGGCTTAACAGACTCAAGGTTAGGCCTTTGTTGCAACCTGTAGGAATTCTCGCAGGGTTCAGCAACTGAAAAAAAAGAGACCAGGTAAGGCTGGGTTCACACGACAGGGTCCCGCCCGAGCCCGAGTGTCGGCCGGTAAAATCGGCCATTTTGCCCGGCCGGTTTGCATAAAGTTTTGCATCCGTTCCGGGCCGGGCAGATCTGGACAGTGACATCAGCGGCAACTCCTGAAGGGGAATCCCCATGTGTTCGGGGATTCCGCTTCCGGAGTTTCCCCTGATGTCACTGCCCAGATATGGACAGAGACATCAAGCGCTCTGTCCAGGAGCGGAATCCCCGAAAACACGGGGATTCCGCTCCTTCAAGGAGCTAAAGTGGGGCTAGCACATAGCAGAGCGGGGAGATACCTCCCTGCTCTGCTATAGTGGCATCGCTACAGTAGTAGCAGCTGCTAGCGGCGCAATGGAAGGTGTCGCCGGGCCAGGGCGCTTTTAAAACAAGCAGGGGAAGGGAGCCAGCGCAGTGCTCCCTTCCACCTGCTGTACACCCCGGCCCTGCCACACAGTGTACAGCGTACAGCCATTCGTCCGAATGGCATAAACTCCTCCTCCTCACATGCACTCTGCGCTGTGAGGTGGAGGAGATAGAGCGCAAGCGACGGAAAACCCGGCCATCACTCGGGACACATTCCGTGTATTACCCGGCCCCATAGACTTCTTTCCCGGCCGTCAAAAAATCGGTCGTGTGAATAGCCCCATTAGGGGTCTATTATTCCTAATGCAGCCGGGTGCCGGCCGATTTATGAGCGGCCGGAACCCGGCCGGGAAACCCTGTCGTGTGAATGAGGCCTTAGTGTGATTGATGTATAATGTTAGGCCCTGTTCACACTAAGTTTTTTTTTTTAGGCAGATTTTGACCTGCATGCAAAATCTTTCCTAGATTTTTTTGAGGTGTTTTTCTCTGCGTTTTTTCTGTGCTTATAAGTTTTAATTTTATCTTTAAAGGTGAGCTCCATTTTTCTGATCTGTCTACTTGACTTGCTAAATTATCTAATTCTGTACCGGGAAGAGCCAGGTACGATCCAGTACCCGACCATCTGTATTGATAGTCGGGCACTTGGGTGGCCGCAGACTGGTATTTTAAGGCTGTGAAAGGCCAAAAACTGTGGTCCTTCCCACCCTGGTAATGCCTGGCTGCCTAATTGATATGTCGTTAGATGCAGTTTTGGCTAATCTATCTCCTGAGAGAGGGCACGAAATGGAACTTGAGCGTCCATCGTACCTCACAGGTCACTCTAGAGATGACAACAATATTGGATTTACCTTTCCCTCATCTTTGTCCCATCAGACACAGAGCAGCGGACGTAACCGTAACGTCCTATGTTTCCCTGACAGGATGGGGTACCTTTTCACTAGGCAGCAGTTCAAGTGAAATAGAATCTATTGGAGTCCAAGCTACACATCAACCTTCTGGATCCCAGATCTGCCAAGTTGGGTTTCCAGAGGTTATATACCATGTCACCAATCTGTCGCACAGTACTGATCCAAATGGACAGCAGAACTGCAGTGGCATATGTGAACAACATGGGCAGCACGAGATCCAAGACCTTGTGCTCAGAGGCTCTGAAATGATGGTATCGGGCACTAGGCAGGGGTCTAGTCCTCAGAGCCCAGTATGTTCTGGGTCATTCCAAGGAAGTAACGGATACATTGTCACGACAGAAAATTATATTGTTTCTGTGGCTCTGAAATGAGAGATCTTCCAGATAATAGAGCAGACCTCGGATGTCGGGGAAATACTTCTTTCTACTTCGGACATGTAAGCTCGGAACAAAAGTTCTGTTTTAAAGTTTAGTCTCAAGAGGCATGGATAGATGCCTTGTCATTTTCCTGGACCAATCTGAAGAATCTTTATGATTTTCCTTTTTCAATACCACTGTCCCAAGTGTTGCAGAAGATCCAAGAGGATTTTAACGGCAGGCCCCTGTATCTGTTTAGCTAATTTTTTTTCATTTCCAAAAGAACTAAAGTAGAAAAAGCACCACAACATTTGTAGAGCAATTTCTCCCGAGTAAAACAATACCCCACATGTGGTAATAAACGGTTGTTTGGTCACACGGCAGGGCTTAGAAGGGAAAGAGCGCCATTTGGCTTTTGGAGCTCAAATTTAGCAGGAATGGTTTGCGGAGGCCATGTCACATTTGCAGAGCCCCTGAGGGGACAAAACAGTGGAAACCCCCAACAAGTGACCCCATTTTGGAAACTATACCCCTTGAGGAAATTATCTAGGGGTATAGTGAGCATTATGACCCCACAGGTTTTTTGCAGAAATTTTTGGAAGTAGGCTGTGAAAATGAAAATCTACATTTTTTCAAATAAAATGTAGGTTTAGCTAATTTTTTTTCATTTCCACAAGGACTAAAGGAGAAAAACCACCATAAAATTTGTAAAGAAATTTTTCCCGAGTAAAACAGTACCCCACATGTGGTAATAAACGGCTGTTTGGACACACGGCGAGGCTGAGAAGGGAAAGAGCGCTATTTGGTTCTTGGAGCTCAAGTTTAGCAGGAATGGTTTGCGGAGGACATGTCACATTTGCAAAGCCCCTGAGGGGACAAAACATGGGAAACCCCCAACAAGTGACCCCATTTTGGAAACTACACCCATTGAGGAAATTATCTAGGTGTATAGTGAGTATTTTGACCCCACATGTTTTTTGCAGAAATTTTCGGAATTAGGCTGTGAAAATGAAAATCTACATTTTTTCAAATAAAATGTAGGTTTAGCTAATTTTTTTTCATTTCCACAAGGACTAAAGGAGAAAATTCACCATAAAATTTGTAAAGAAATTTCTCCCGAGTAAAACAATACCCCACATATGGTAATAACCGGCTGTTTGGACACACGGCGATGCTGAGAAGGGAAAGAGCGCCATTTGGCTTTTGGAACTCAAATTTAGCAGGAATGGTTTGCGGAGGCCATGTCGCATTTGCAAAGCCCCTGAGGGGACAAAACAGCGGAAACCCCCAACAAGTGACCCCATTTTGGAAACTACACCCCATGAGGAAATTATCTAGGGGTACAGTGAGCAGTTTGACCCCACAGGTGTTTTACAGAACTTATTCGAAGTAGGCCGTAAAAATTAAAATCTACATTTTTTCAAAGAAAATGTAGGTTTAGGTATTTTATTTTCATTTCCACAAGGACTGAAGGAGAAAAAGCACCGCAACATTTGTAAAGCAATTTCTCCCGAGTAAAACAGTTCCCCACATGTGGTCATAAACATCTGTTTGGACACACAGTATGGCTCAGAATGGAAGGAGCACCATTTGGATTTTGGAATAGTTTCTGGGCGCCATGTCACATTTGCTGAGCCCCTGTAGTACTAGTACAGTGGAAACACCCCAAAAGTGACTCCATTTGGGAAACTGCACCCCTTGAGGAAAAGATTGCCGTTTTTAGGGGTATAGTGAAAATTTTGATCCCAAAGGTTTTTTGCTGAATTAATTAGAATTAAGCCATGAAAATGAAAAATAATTTTTTTTCCCAACAAGATGTAGTTTTAGATCAACATTTTTCATTTTTACAAGGAATAAAGAAGAAAAAGCCCCCGAACATTTGTAAAGTAATTTCTCCCGAGTACGGTAACACCCCATATGTGGTTATAATCAGCTGTTTACATATATGGGAGCATTCAGAAGAAAAGGAGCGGTATTTATCTTTTGGAGTGTAGATTTTGCTAGAATGGTTTGCGGACGCCATGTTGCATTTGCAAAACCACTGATGTACCAAACAAAAGTGACCCCGTTTTAGAAACTACACCCCTAAAGGCATTTATCAAGGGGTGTAGTGAGAATTTAGACTCCACAGGTGTTTTTCAGAAATTAATACGCAGTGGATGATACAAAGTGAAAATTGCAATTTTTCCACTGATCTGCCTATTCACCGCACAATATGTTGTGCCCCTAGAGAATCTTACCCCATAAATTGTTAAGCGGGTTCTCCCGGGTATGGTAATACCTTACTTGTGGCCATAAATTGCTGTTTGGGCACACTGTAGGGCTAAGAAGGGAAAGACCGCCATTTTGAGCATGGATTTTGCTTGGTAATAGTTCTGTTTGAGTATTACTGGTATTTCAGTTTATAATGTGGTGCCATATGTAATCTGTGCGGAGTACATCAGGGTATATGTAATCTGTGCGGAGTACATCAGGGCATAATAAGAGGGTATAATAATGGGGTAAATAATACAATTATCCATAGGTGTGTGTTACGCTGTGAAGCGATCCGTTATGCACAGGCCGGTGTCAAACTGATAAACGGTTTTCTTTATTGTCCCCCTTTTGTAATGCTCTGCACCTTTTGGGGACTTTTTCTCCTTCGTAGTTTGGGAAATATTGCTCGGAAAGTTTTACGCTGGTATAATACGGGTGCCCTCGCTTCCAGCGGATGTGCTATGTCCATTCCCTTTCCTAGTTCCTAAATACCATGGCTCTGAAACTGAAGGAATGTTCCCCTCCAGTCTGCGCATTGAGATGTTTTTTCATCACCGCATTACTAGTGCCATAACTTTTTTGTTTTTCAGTTGATTGAGCGGTGTGCGGGTTTGTTTTTTGCGAGACGGGCTGTAGATTTTATTGGTACCATTTTAGAACACATACGACTTTCTGATCACTTTTTATTTCATTTTTTGATAAAGGAAATTACCAAAAACAAGCAATTCTGGAATCGTTTTTTATTGTTTGTTTTTTTCGGCATCCATAGTGCGCCCTAAATTACATGTTAGCTTTATTCTGCGGGTCGATACGATTACGGCGATACCAAATTTATATAGTTTTTTTAATGTATTGCAGTTTTTGCACAATAAAATCACTTTTTTTATAAAATCATTTATGTTCTGTCGACATATTCTAAGACCCATAACTTTTTTATTTTTGCGTGCACAAAGCGGTGTCAGGGATTATTTTTTGCGGGAAAGATTGCCGTTTTTATTAGTACTATTTTGGAGTAAATGTGACTTTTTGATCACTTTTTATAGCATTTTTTGGAAGGAGATGTGACCTAAAAACAAAGATTCTGGCGTTGTTTTTCATGTTTTTTTTTTACGGCGTTCACCATACGGGATAAATTACATAATTGTTTTGTAGTTTGGGTCGTTACGTACGCGGCGATACCAATTATGTATAGTTTTTTTTATGTATTGCGGCTTTTGCACAATAAAATCACTTTTTTTATAAAATAATTAGTTTTCTGTGTCGCCATATTCTAAGACCCATAACGCTTTTATTTTTGCGTGCACAAAGCGGTGTCAGGGATTATTTTTTGCGGGACGGATTGCCGTTTTTATTAGTACTATTTTGGAGTAAATGTGACTTTTTGATCACTTTTTATAGCATTTTTTGGAAGGAGATGTGACCTAAAAACAACGATTCTGGCGCTGTTTTTCATGTTTTTTTTTTTACCGCGTTCACCATGCGGGATAAATTACATAATAGTTTTGTAGTTTTCAGTCATTACGGATGCGGCGATACCAATTATATATAGTTTTTAAAATTTTTACGGTTTTTCCCATAATAAAAGACTTACTATGGGAAAAAAGTCAGTTTAGCTTTATTTTTATTTGAAATGTGTGTGTTTTTATTGTTTTACCACATTTTTATTATCTTTTTTTTACTTTTCTGACTTGTCCCACTAGGGGACATGAGGCCTTATGCCCCGATCGCTACTCTAATACACTGCACTACATACGTAGTGCAGTGTATTAGCGCTGTCTGTTATTATAACTAGCTGGGCAGGAACACATCGGCACCAGGCGACAGAGGCTACAGTTGATTCTGCAGCAGCATCGGCGTTTGCAGGTAAGTCGATGTAGCCTCTGTCACCTGGTGCTGATGTGTCCTCGCTCGTCCGACACGATGCAGGACCTGGGGCAGGAAGTGACGTCACAGCGTGATCTCTCGAGAACACGCTGTGTGTCTGTGCACTGCCAGAAGCTGGGTGATAACGAAGAGAAGTGGATGATGCTGACAACGCCCAGCTAGTAAAACAAGTAAAAACGCCCAGATGTACACACACAATACACGCCCACTTGTACATAACTTTAAACACGCCCAGTTGTACTTAAGAAAGGCTCATTTGCATAAATATAAAAATGGTCATAACTTGGCCAAAAATTCTCGTTTTTGAAAAAAACAAAACGTTACTGTAATCTACACTGCAGCGCCGATCTGCTGCAATACGAGATAGGGGTTTGAAAATCTGGTGACAGAGCCTCTTTAAGTGGTTAAATAACTCCTGGATTGCTTTCACAGTATGTTTTGGGTCATCTGTATTGTGAAGCGACATCCAATCAACCTTGCTGCATTTCTTTGAATCTGAGCAGAAAGTATATCCCTGAACACTTCCGAATTCATCCGGCTGCTTCTGTCTTCAGTCACATCATCAATAAACACTAGTGACCCAGTGCCTTTGGAAGCCATGCATGCCCATGCCATCACACTGCCTCCACCATGTTTTACAGAGGCTGTGGTGTGCTTTGGATCATGAGCCGTTCCAAGCCTTCTCCATACTTTCTTCCTCCCATCATTCTGGTACAGGTTGATCTTAGTTTCATGCTGTTCCAGAACTGGGCTGGCTTCTTTACATGTTGTTTGGCAAAGTCTAATCTGGTCTTTCTATTTTTTGAGGCTGATTAATGATTTGCACCTTGTGGTGAACCCTCTGTATTTGCTCTCATGAAGTCTTCTCTTTATGGTAGACTTAGATACTGATACTCCTACTTCCAGGAGAGTGTTCTTCACCTGGGTAGATGTTGTGAAAGGGTTTTTCTTCACTATGGAAAGGATTCTGCAATCATCCACCACTGTTGTCTTCCGTGGACATCCAGGCCTTTTGGAGATCACGAGATCACCAGTGCGCTATTTTTTTTTTTTTTAAGAATGTACCAAGCTGTTGATTTGGCCACTCCTAATATTTGTGCTATCTCTCTGATGGATTTCTTCATTTTTTCCATCCTAACGATGGTCTGTTTCACTTGCATTGAGAGCTCCTTTGACCTCATGTTGTGGGTTCACAGCAACAGCTTCCAAATGCAAATGCCACACCTGGAATTAACTCCAGACCTTTTACCTGCAGCCCATTAAATAGCTTTTGAGATAATTGTCCAATTAGCTTTGGTCCCTGGAAAAAGAGGCAGCTACATATTAAAGAGCTGTAATTCCTAAACCCTTCCTCAAATTAGGATGTGAATAACCTCAAATTAAAGCTGAGAGTCTACACTTTAAGACGATATTGGTTATATAACTGTATACTCAATATGTTTTGGTAAACAGCTGAAATGCCAAAACTTGTGTCACTGTCCAAATAATTTCGGACCTAACTATATATTATATACTATATATGATATGTGTGCATATATATATATATATATGTGTATATGTATGACATAAGAAAACTGTACATAAATAAATACTGTATATATATATATATATATATATATATATATATATATATATATACTGTATATAAAAACTGTACATATGAGAGATACATACTGCATATGTACAGATATAAGATATATATGTACAGTATGTATATCTCATATATTTATCTATATATAGTGAGATATATAGTGTAGATATATGAGATATATTAAACTGGACATGACTGAAAGTGACAGCTACCGTTGGAATAAAAGTATAAAGCTACCTTTGGAATAAAGGTATAAAGCTAGCATGTCTTTATTCTATAGCCATGCAGCACGTACAGCAGAGTTTACTATTTTCCATTTTATGGAGCCTTGTCTGTCACACCAGGAGATTTCCATTTAGTTTTTAGGGGCAGAACAGAAACTTCTCATTTGGATGAGACGCTAGTAGAGCTAGACTTATTAAGGGACCTAGAGGAACCTTCCTTAGGTTTGGTTAATACCCTTCAGGAGTATCTTACCATTTTTGCCCCATATATAGCTGAGATTACAAATCTCTTCGTCACTTCCAAACCTCTGTTCCGAAAAACATCATCTAATACAATTAGAGGCTGGATCTTATTTGCGAGGAAAATTGCATGCATAGATACCAATTTAATCAAGACCCATTCTATTAGAGCTGAACTTTCATCCATTGCTGCAGCCAAAGGGATTCCCCTTGCTTTTCTACTCTATACGCAGTGGCGGATCATCATAAGGGCAGTCTGGGCAGTATTTGTGGGCAGGGCGGCATGGGCCCCCTCATGCCCAGTGGCGTCACTAGCACCGGAGGGGGCCCCGGTGCTAACAACAGCCACATTCACTTGTATTTGTGCCTTCAGGACGGAGGTACAAATGAATACTATAGGCTGCAGGCCACGTTAGGCCCGCACGGAAGCTGTGCAGCGCTCCGTTCGTCGTGGGAATGGGGCAAGGTAAGTACAATATTTTTTTGGGGGACTGTGTGGCACTATATACAAGGGGGCCTCTGTGGCAATATATACAAGGGGGCTGTGTGGCACTATTTACAAAAGGGGTCCTGTGTGGCACTATATACAAGGGGACACTTTGTGGCAGTATATGCAAGGGGAGCTGTGCGGCACTATATACAAGCATGGCTTTGTGGGGAGGACTGTGTGGCCCTATCTACAGGGGCGCTGTGTGGCACTATCTATAGGGGGCTGTGTGTGATGCTACCTACAGGGGGCTGTGTGTGGCGCTATCTACAGGGGTGTGTGTGTGTGTGTGGCACTATCCACAGGGGTGTCTGTGGCACTACATATAGGGGGGTGGTGCTATCTATAGGTAGGGCTGTGAGTGATGCTGTCTACGGTGGATGTGTGTTGCACTATCTATAGGAGTGTGTGTATGATGCTATCTACAGGGGGGGTGTTTGGCGCTCTATATAGGGAATGTGTGGGGTGCTATCTACAAGGGCTGTATGTAGCGCTATCTAAGGAGGGCTGTGTGTATGTGATGCTTTACATTACAGTGTTCGACACAATTATATTTATGGGCACAGTGTTTGGTACTATTTTATTCACAGGCACAGTGTATGGTGCTATTATATTTAGGGGCATAGTGTGTGGCACCATGATAATTTTACCTTTGTTTATAAGGAGGGAAGTGTTGGAAAAGGGAGGAGCCGAAGACATCTGAGTCGCAAATTCTGCAGAAGTGGGTCATGGCCGGGAGAAGACATCATGAAGTCTGGACCAGATGGAGAAGAAAACAGGAAAAAAAACTACTCGAATCTGAGAAGTCGTTACCGGAGAGTTACTGGAATTATAGAGAATCTGTCACCTCTCCTGACATGTTTATTATAGGAAATCCTTCTATTTTACAAAAAGTCTTTGTGCAGTCCAGGACTGATAGACAAATGCGTCTTGGATGTTGGAGGATGAGTCCCTGCACAGTGTGATACTGACTGTATGTAGGGACACAGCCCTTTGACAAGGGGAATCCTAACACCCATTTGTTAATGCTTGCACAAAAGGGTAGTGTAAACAATAGTTACGGCGCGGCAGGGCGGCAGTGGAGAAGGGGTGCCCAAGTTTGGGTAGGAGCCCAGAGCCTATGGTCTACTTAATCTGCCACTGTCTATAAAGCTAGATGGTCTTCTAGCAAAACCTTTATCAAGTTCTATTGGCACCCCTTCGAAACACAACGTCTTGAATTTCTCAGAGCTACAACATGGTGTCTACTACTCTACCCATTAGCTGGTGCTAGATGGCTGTCTCCCGGACGAACAAAGAAAAGTTTGCAGGAATTTATGACCTGCAATCGGCATTCATTCGGCTAAGGACAGCCACCTTGCAACAGCAACCCTCCCGTTTTCCTTCCCTAAAAAGGTTGTCCTGTGGTAGTTGCCTTCTTATAGTCAGCTAAGAAACCAGAGACAAGGGAGCCATCCTCAAGTCAAATCCAAGAAATAGACACTGGTCTTGAGCCTTCACTCCTAGACTGAGATTTACTTCACGCTCTCAGGACCCATTGTCACGTAGGGTTCGTGGACCCACTGGGCCGTATCGCCTTGGCCGTATGGCAGCTGGCCAACAGGGCGCAGGATAAAGTCTATAGTTCGTATAGGGTACCTGTGGCAGCTCGGACAGTAGCAAGGCAGGCTCGACTGGCACTAGGCAGCAGGCAGACGTCAGGCGTGGTGAAGCAGGACAGGCGTGGTATTCAGCACAGCACGACTCTGGCTCAGCACGGCACACGACCAGGATACAGATAACAGGAACAGGAACACACTAGGAGACCATCGCATAGACAAACTTAGGGTACAACAACAACAACAATGCTCAGGCATAGAAGCAAGGGGCTGAACCCCTCTTATAGTCCAGGGCACTCATGGGCTAATACTTGATTAAATATCGGTGCGCACGCTGCACCCTACATAATCCGGCCGAGGTGAGTGGAAGTGAGCGCTGGCGTCTCCTGAGGAGGAGACTAGGGCCAGCGCTTGCCGACCCATGGCTGTGGCCGTCAGGGGGAGAGTGAACCTGACGGCCCGCAGCCACGGACATGACACCCTTTGTAGTACTGGGGGCCTCGGGTCTCACTCACCCCAGCGGCCACCAGCTTACCTGTCTTCAGCGCCGACGTCTCTCTGCTCAGGGATGCGGGCATTCTCTGCTCTCTCCTCCTTCTCTGGTCTATGCCCATAGGGCGAGTGCACTTATCCCCGTTCTTAAAGGGCCAGCGCACGCATGAGGAATATTGCTCCCAGAAATTTTTAAGGAATTGTGCCTACTACAGTGCCTGAGCAATGTTCGTGCTAACCCAGAGTTAGACTGCAAATGTTCCGTTTCCAGTTCCCTGAAACCTGTATCTGTGACTATAAAGTATCTGTGTCCAGTCCGGTATCTTGTGTCCATTGTCCGTGTCAAGTCCTGTATCCATGTCCAGTATCCGTGACGAGTCCAGTGTCCGTGACGAGTCCAGTGTCCATGACGAGTCCAGTGTCCGTGACGCGTCCAGTGTCTGTGACAAGTTCAGTGTCCGTGACCAATTCAACTTCTGAGTATCCGGCACAAGCCTGCTTCCGATAATCCAGCACAGGCCAGCTTCCGATTATCCAGCACAAACCAGCTTCCGATAATCCAGCACAAGCCAGATTCCAGTAATTTGGCACCAGCGTGCCATCAAAGTACTGTAACGGCCGCAGTCACAGACCGCTGCCTCCCCTTACCCGCTGACGGCTGCAGCCCCCTCTCATCCTGCCGACGTCTCCCTCCCCGGAGATGCCAGCACATACGGCTGTCATGCCCTGCAGTGACCACTTGGGTGCACGCGTGAGCTCGTTCCCAGCCGTAAAGGGCCAGGAACAGTATCAAAAGGTTCGCCGGGTCAGAGGATTTCCTAGGCTGGCTCCTTCATTTCAGCAACCCCTGCTGTCCTCAAAAAATATTTGCCTGAAGGTTCCTTCGTACAAATTTGCTCCCAGGTTCCTCGGTCCTCTTGAGATCCTACAACACATTAACCCTATCTCCAATAAGCTTTGGCTGCCTCCTACTCTCAAAATCCCCAACTCCTTTCATGTGTCCTTCCTGAAACCTGTTGTGCTGAAGCGCTACAGTAAGACTCCTAGTCCTGCGGTTGCTCCCAGCGGTTCTTCCAATGTGTTTGAAGTAAAGGAGATCCTGGACTGCAAGAGGGTAGGAGGAAGGACTTCCTATTTAGTGGATTGGAGAGGGTTTGGTCCTGAGGAGAGATCCTGGGAGCAAGAAGAAATTCTTAATGCCCCTTCCCTCATTAAGAAACTCCTCTCTCACACTGGACCCAAGAAGAGGAGGGATTAAGGGGGGTACTGTAACGGCCGCGATCACGGACAGCCACCTCCCCTTACAGTGACTATTAGGGTGCGCGCGCTAGCTCGTTCCCGGCCTTAAAGGGCCAGAGCGAGCACATGTAAAGTATTAACTAATTATCCCCAGATCACCCTGGACTATAAAAAGGGCCCTGCCCTTTCACTCCTTGCCTGAGCGTTGTTTGTATTCCTATGTTAGTCTTGCAAATGGTTCCTTAGTCGTATCCTGTTCCTAGTGTTCATGTGCCCTGCTACCTGTATCCTGTGTTGTATTTGTTCCTGTGCGCTCTCTAGTGTTGGAGTCATGTTGTGCCATATGCTATGCCTGCTGTCTTACACAACGTCTGGTGTCATCTGCCACACCTGGTACCTCCTGCCATGTTTTGCATCACCTGTCGTCAAAGTACCATCAGTGCCTAAGCTGCTGCTACATGTCTGGACTATTGCAGGTACCCTTGTGCTTGCACTTTGTATAGACTTGGTACACTGTTGTTTGGCCAGCTGCTACTCCGTTACGGCGGTGCAGCCTAGTGGGTCCACATACCCACAGATCGTGACAGGTACCATTGACCAGTAACTGTTATATACTTTTCTGGCCAGCAGCTACTTCGTTACGCAGAGTAGCCCAGTGGGTCCACATTCTTCGTGGACGTGACAGTTTGCTCAGGCCATGGACCCTGCTGGCAAACCCAAAACGGCAGTGCAGGTGATGCAAGATGATATGCGAGATTTATGCCAGAATCAGCTGCTACAGGCAGTTAATACCATTGCCAGTCACCTGGACATCACTCCTGTTCCTACTCCGAAAGCTTCACGAACTGTAGCTCTATCTACTCAGCCAGCTATTATTCCAGTCAAATCCGGAGCTGAAATTCAGTTGCCACTTCCACCTCGCTATGATGGGGACTCCAAAACCTGTCGAGTCTTTCTCAATCAATGTAAAATCCACTGTAAATTGCATTTCTATCTGTTTCCGTCATACCAGACAAAAATAGCCTTCATTGTCTCCCTGTTGTCTGGCAAGGCCTTGGCATGGGTGAATCCCCTCTCGGAACATGAAGGACCCGAGTCCACTAGTCTGCAGCTCTTTCTGGACACCTTTTGTAGCGTCTTTGAGGAATCAGGCCGTACACCTTCAGCCGCTGCTTCACTTCTGACACTCTGCCAAGTGAAAAGTAGGAGAGTATGCAATACAGTTCTGTACTCTGGCAGCTGAGCTCGCTTGGAACAATGAGGCCTTGGTGGCAACCTTCTGGCAGGTATTAGCCAGTAAATTAAAGGTTGAACTGGTGGGTCCTGATTTCGCTTCTACCCTTTATGCCCTGATTCTTCTGGCAATGTAAAAAAACAAAAATATCACAGCACCGGATAAAATAATAAAGCAAAAAGTGCATGCCACAAAATAGGACTGGGTCCAAAGTCCCTTGGCGTGCAAACGAAAAGAGAAGCGAGGCAGAACATCCAGAAAAGTGGGCACTTTATTCACCCAATGCGACATTTCAGTCATGTTCGAGAAAGGTCCTGTTGGACTGATACGTCGCATTGGGTGAATAAAGTTCCCACTTTTCTGGATGTGCTGTCTTGCTTCTCTTTTTGTTTTTTCTGATTCTTCTTGCGACACACATTGACATGAGGTTCCGAGAGCGCTCTTAGTAGGTTCTCTGAGAGAGAAGGTCCTACAGACTGGCACCTAATTTTAAGACAAAGTCAGACTGCCTGACCAGGAGCGGCAGCACAGACATTCTGCTAACTTATGTAGGGTCATTTTGTGCACCAATGTCCCCAGAAGCCGGGAAACTCCAGCACCTAGGGTTAAGAGAGACTACCCTAGGTGGACCGATGCCTTCTGCAAAATTCTCTTCTAAACTCTCAAGTCCTGCACTAATCACCTCAGGTGAAGATTTATGTTCTGTTTCTGCTTTTCTGGACTATGGAGCGGCTGGGAACTTCATTCACCAGGCCTTAATAGACCTTCTCCACTTACCCAGAACTCTTCCGGAGAAACCCCTAGCGGTAGTGTAATGAATCGGGGTAGGGAGATGGACAGGTGAGGCCTAGTCTACCCGCAACTCAGTCCCTGCCTACTTGCACGGTCCATCCTAAGCGACGGCGTTCAACTGGGCGACGGTCCCTACGCTCAATAGGTGCAAGACAGACAACGCAAGACAAGGGCACACAGAAGCAAAGGGGGAAGTTGGGGCAGTTGCCCACGGCAACACCGTGAGCAACAGGCAGAGTGAACGAGCCGAGTCAAACCAGGAGAGTACGTAGTAGCGAAATCAGAGCAGGAGAATCGTCAGTCAATTCAGGGTCAATATGAGTCAGCGGTCAATCAGGAAAATAGCAGGAAACTCAGAGCCAGGAAACAAAACAATCACAGGCAAGGAACAACTGTAAGTGAGGGTATAAATAGACCAAGGGCGGGAGCTAGAACCGTCAGGCCAGGCTGTGATAGGTTCTCCCTCTCCTCAGCCTGCAAGCCTGAGTGGTAACAGATCGCGTCACTCTAGTAGACCTTGGAGCTGATGAAGGCTGATTAACCCCGGGCGTCGACACAGAACCTGTGTCTGGCAAACTCTTTACAGGTAGCTTCCGTGAATGGTCAACCATTGCCAGATCCAATTCTCTCCTTCACAGAAGCTTTGAGGTTACAAGTGGGTGTTCTACACTTGGAACAAATAGCCTTCTATGTTTTGCCTAAGCCTATTAATCCAATCCTACTGGGACTACCATGGCTTTGCAAACACGCTCCTGTCCTCGACTGGAATTCCGGAGAAATACTCCAGTGGGGATACCGATGTCTACACTGCTGTCTTCCTCAGGTTCGTCCTACCTAATCTCTGGTGCCTCAGTCACTCCATGTTCTGCCTCCACAGTATGCCTGTTATGCATATGTCCTCAGCAAGAAAGAGGCTGAGATCCTGCCTCCTCATCGTAATTACGAGTTGCTTCCTAAGACTTAAGAATACAAGGAACGGATTGGACCCCTGGTAGTTGGCGGGCACATTAACAATTGCAAAAAGGAAGGCTGCCTGCAAGCAACCAAGCCCAATTTCCCAACTACCAATTGACAGTAAGAATGAAAAATAATAAATATAATAACCTTTATTAGGCTACGTATAGCCAGACAGACCACATAGATATAGAGTTAAAATTGTCACTACCTGAGACACCGGACTAAATTGTCAGTTACCTGTATATAAACAGGCAGAATTAGTGATTGACTTAGGAATAAGTGTAGTTCCCCAGCCAGTTCCCTAGCCAGTTAAATTGTTAAATCAGCTAGTCAGGAATAGTGAGTCCGGTCTACGGTAGGTATTAAAATCCTAACAGCCCCCCCGACATGTTTCGCTACTACGTAGCGTCCTCAGGGGTACACAGGGCTAATGGCGGCGCGGCAGGAAAGAGATCCTGATATGGACATGTCACATGACGTTTCCGGAGGTGTGTGAGAGCACACAACCAATAGTGGCACTGGAGACGCATCGGCGCGCCAGCTGTAAGGAGCCGGCGAATGATAGTAAGGATAAGATGCATCAATGAGAGACAGGGAGCGGCGCATGCGTATAATAGTAAACAGAGAACTTGGTGCATAGACCGCTTCCCAGGTCATGATATGACCAGTGAGCTCAACGGCGCGTGCGCAGAGGACGATTCCCACTCGGCACCAGTGAATACACTCTACAGACCGGGACTTGGACCAATAGATTGAAAGTACAGTATCCTACAGTGCCGATCCATCAGGTGCCGAGCACGCACATGTCGCCGGAACATAGACACAGAAATCTATTAATAAAGTATACAGCCAGGACAAATGAACAGGTGACAGTGCTATAACATTAGATCGTGAGGATATACAAGATAATGACATATAGTGAAGGAAAAATCCATTAGGGAAAAACCCAGTGCACATTCCTGTTCAAGATAATGGGTGCATGAATACCATTAGCGGCACTAAGGACAAAATTGACCATATCAGGCCAGGTCTGAACTTTCAGAACATAGGTAACAACACTGGATGGTAAAAAGATGGCCTAGGGGAGGGTACACTAAACACCAAGTCAATTAGAATAAAATAAAGGAAATACAAAAATATAAATAAATATTTATAAAGGAAGCCGCTCCCTGTATCTAAATACGGTAAGCATTGAATTGCAAGTCATTCAGTTATGGACAGCCCAATGCATACAGCGTGGCAACACCAGATGCCACACGTCCAGATAAAACCAGTATAACGTGTGACAGACAGACATATGTGTAAAGTCTGTAACAGTGGACCGCTACCACTATGTGGTCTCAGTCATATGCTACATTTGGAACAGATGTCTGGACCATATTGTATTTATACGTAATCATTATTTCTTGGAATCATAACGTATACATAAGTTGATCGGTACATACAGGTATGAGAATACATGGTAATGCTTACAAATGCACATCTTCCATACAATACGGAAGGTTGTAATTAATTTCTATAGGTTTAAAGAAAGGCACTGAAGGTAAATCCCTCATTCAGGCCTATGGGGGACATAGTATTGAGTCGGTGAATCTACCGCGCCTCTTCTTGCAAGAGTTTGCGGTCTAGATTTCCCGCTCTCGGACCCAATTTAATTTGAGTGATACCCTAGAACTGGAGCAGCTTGGGGTTACCCCCATGACATTTGAGAATATGTCTTGAGAGAGTCGTATCTTCATTACAGTTTACAGTACTCAAATGTCTCGACACACGTCTCCTCAACTCCTGAGTGGTTTTACCCACATAAAGTTTAGGGCAGGGACATTTGGCGATATAGATGAGCCCACTGCTCTGGCAATTCAGAAATTGTTCAATTGGGTACTGTTTGCCATCGGTAGAGTTGACAAAGTTCCTAACAGTCGGCATCAAAGGGCAGAAAGAACACCTGCCACATGGATGGAATCCCTTAACTGGTGATCTAAGCCAGGTGGGTGGTGTATTTGATTGTCTCGAGTAATGACTATGAACTAAAAAATCCCGTAAGTTCCTTCCCCTACGATACGTAATACTTGGGTTAGTTGTAACGGCATCCTTCAAATCAGGGTCAGCAGTGAGAATAGCCCAATGTTTTTGTAAGATTTGGGTGACCTGAGGGGAGCAGGCATCATATGTGCCTATACATCGAATGGCACTCGATGATCCTGTTTTAATGGATTTATTTCCCCTGTTTGACAGTAGACTTCTCTCAGAGGCCCTTGCCCTAGCATAGGCTCGATGTAACCATTTTTTTGGATAGCCCCGTGCTCTGAACTTATTGAAAAGGCCATCGCACTCGGCTTGAAAAGATGATTAATTAGAGCAATTGCGTTTAGCCCTCAAGTACTGGCCTATAGGTATCCCTTTCTTCAGGGCAGGGGGATGGTGACTGTCCCAATGTAAAAGGCTATTGGTAGCGGTTGCCTTACGATAAATGTCCGTTTGGACACCACCACCTGGATCCAGAGAGATCTTGAGATCAAGAAAATTGATAGTGTGGTCGTGAATTTCAAAAGTAAATTTCATGCCAATGGAATTGGCATTGAGCATAGACATGAAGTCACGAAAAGTGTTGACATCCCCATCCCAGAGGATGAGAATGTCATCGATGTATCTTCCCCAAAAGGAAATATGTGAAGTGAAATGAGGAAAATTATCTGAAAAAACGATAGTGTCTTCCCACCACCCTAAAAAAAGATTTGCGTAAGTAGGTGCACAAACTGTTCCCATTGCCGTGCCTTTAATTTGGTGGTAATATTTTTTGTCAAAAATAAAATAATTGTGAGTAAGTAAAAAACGTAAGAGCGACACAACAAAATCATTATGTCGTTGAAATTGGGTGCCTTTAGTGCTTAGGAAATGTTTAACTGCAGTAAGTCCCAAATCATGTTTGATATCAGTATATAGTGACTCCACGTCTATGCTCGCCAACATGGTAGTGGGAGTAACATTGATCTCGTGGATCCTGGTGACGGTGTCCTTTGTATCTTTAAGGTAGGAGGGTAGGGAGGAAACAAACGGTGTTAGTATCTCATTGACATAGAGACTAATGCCCTGTGTCAGGCTATCATTACCTGACACAATAGGTCTTCCTGGGAGAGGAGAGGTCACCTTATGAACCTTTGGCAGCGCATAAAAGGTTGCCAGGGTGGGAGTGGAGTTATATAGACATTTGAGTTCATCATCAGTAATTAGATTGTCATTTTCAGCATCCCTCAGGAGAGTGTGTAGTTCAGACAAATAGCCCACAGTGGGATTACTTCCTAGAATAGCATAGGTGGCATTGTCATCTAGTAATCTATGGACCATGCTGACATAGTCAGCCTGGTCCTTGATCACTATGTTGCCCCCTTTGTCAGAGGTCTTGAAGACCAATCTGTCGTTCTTACATAACTCCTCCATTGCCAGTCTCTCATCATTGGTGAGATTACTACAGATACTAGGTCCGTTGATTTTTAATTTTTTAAGGTCATTGCACACCATCCTGACGAAGGTATCGATGTGACTGTATTGTGAGAAGGGAGGTGTAAGTTTAGACTTCGGACGTAAAGATGATAGTGGTCCAGTTGCGTCTATAACACCAAAGTCGCTCTCATAGAGCAAACTCTCCAGATCTCGCAGGGTATTAGATTCTGTACGAGCTTGGGATGTTCTTTCAGATATGCTGCCCTTGAAATACTTATGTAGGGCCAATTTACGTGCAAAGAGGTTAATATCTTTTACCCATACAAATTCATCGAAAGATGGAGTTGGAGTGTACGATAGACCTTTTTTAAGGAGAGATAACTGGTGAGGATTAAGTTGACAGGAGGATAGATTAATTATCTGCATCTCGTCGTCCCTTGTTGCCTGTGTATTAGGTGTTAGGATTTTAGCCCCCAGTTCAGACTGGGTTGACCTAAAAAAGGAAAAGTAGTGAGAGGACCCGTAAGGTGGTGGGTCACATTGTCCCCCCCATTTAGACTGGGATTGAGACGGTGGGATTGGGAACTGACGGGGGTGTTCATACCCTTCAACATGGGCGTGGAAACAGGCATGGATAAGATAGACGAGGAATTTGATATAGTAGTGGGAGGACATGAGATATTAGGATTGGAAAATTTAGCAGCTTGTTTAGATATGGTTGGAGTTCTTTTTGAGGTGCTAGGTCTGTTGCTCCTGATCTTTCGCTTGGTACCCAGTCTCAGACTGTCAGTATTATTCCTAGATTCCTCTGTACCTGAGGCGTCTGACTCAGAGAAATCTGTAAACAGCGTAGTGCGTTTATGATTGGAGTAGGAGTTTGTTTTATAAGTATAGATCTGTCCTAGATCAAAATCTCTCCTATCACGAATATATTTACGGTGTTTACGTTCCTTGATCTCTCCTTGTAATTTCTCTATGTTCCTCTGTAGTTTTATCTCAGAGGTGCCAAACTCAGGGCAGGAGCTAAACACTTGTATATCTATAATCACCTTTTCTAATTGAGCACTAGTAGTATTGTAATTTTGTTTCTCAAATTCCAATAAATATTGAAGCATACGCATAGAGCTGTCAGTGAGAATTTCCTCCCAGCCTTTGATAAAGGCTTCACCTGCTCGTTGACGGGTATATCCTCTCTCTCTCTCTCTGCCTGAAAACCAAGCCATGTCGGCATATGTTAAGGAGAACATCGAGAGGGTATTTATGAGGAAATCGACTTCTCCAGCCAGAGCCGGGTTCTTCTTTGTGGAAAAGAAAGATGGATCCCTCCGGCCCTGCATAGATTATAGTGAAAAACACTAGAAACAGAAGGAGTCATGCACTATTGTAATACAATTTGCCAATGGCATAGAAAAATAATTTTTATTGGACAATACAAAATACATAGAGTTAAAAAAGACTACAAATCTGAAGACTGTACACCTCCCAAGTGGTGAGGATGAACTTAAAGGAACCACTCCTTATATTGGCAGTTGCAGGAGGAAAGAGCTTAACTGACAGATAGCAAATACTAACTAGAACAGTATACCCCTTTTGAAAAAAGCCATCCACGCGAAACGCGCGTCGGGGTCTCTCTGTACTCGGGAAGATACTGAACTGCAGGAACCATATGGGTTAGTAACACTCTATGCTGTGCTTTACATATTTACTTGCTCCTTTCTTGTGGCGATAATATTCTGGGAAGACTTTGTCTATTTTGTGAGGATTCTTTGTGAGCAATTTTTTGCTCAGTTTGGAATCCATTCACAATATTTACCTTCGTTAACTTTGTGACTCTGGCTGTATGTATGTTGGTACTTACTTATATTTACATACCCTGACTTCTATGCCTAGTACTACTTTATTGTATTTTCTGCCTTAGTCCTAGTTAGTATTTGCTATCTGTCAGTTAAGCTCTTTCCTCCTGCAACTGCCAATATAAGGAGTGGTTCCTTTAAGTTCATCCTCACCACTTGGGAGGTGTACAGTCTTCAGATTTGTAGTCTTTTTTAACTCTATGTATTTTGTATTGTCCAATAAAAATTATTTTTCTATGCCATTGGCAAATTGTATTACAATAGTGCATGACTCCTTCTGTTTCTAGTGTTTTTCAGTATTTTGGAGTTTCTATTCTGACAAAGGGAGGTTTAAATCCGCACATGCTGGTGACCTAGCCCTCATAACCATTTTCCTGTTGAGACATATGTTTATAAATATAGATTATAGTGTTCTGAATAATATTACCATCAAAAACAAGTACCCCTTACCACTGATCTCTGTGATCTTCGACCAAATCCGTGGAGCCAAGATGCGAAAGGGCAACGAGTGGAAAATCACATTCAACACCAGAGATAGTCACTATGAGTATCTCGTGATGCCCTTTGGACCATGTAATGCTCCAGCTGTGTTCCAGGAATTTGTGATGATATATTCCGGGATCTGTTGTACGTGTGCATGGTGGTGTACATGGACGATATCTTTGTCTACTCAGCTGATATTTTGACACACCGGAAGCTTGTTTGCCAAGTTCTGTCACGGTTAAGGGGAAACAACCTGTATACCAAACTTTAAAAATGTATCTTTGCAAAGATATCCTTCCCCTTCCTGAATTATATTGTTCCTGATCAAGGGCTCCAAATGGATTGGGAAAAAGTCTAAACTGTCTTAGATTGGCATCATTTCCAAGGTCTACGTGCTGTACAGAGGTTTTTGGGCTTCACAAATTTCTACCGTCAATTAATCCCTATCTTTTTTTTTTGCTTACTGCTCCAATCTCAGCCCTCACCAAAAAGGGAGCAAATGGCAAGAATTGGAGCCCCGAAGTCGAAACTGCATTTACTGAGCTTAAAAGTTCCTTCACTTCTGCCTCCATTTTACATCATCCAGATGTCTCATGATAGTTCTCTTTGGAGGTTGATGCCTCATCCATTGGTGCTGGAGCAGTTCTTTTCCAAAGGAACTCTAAGGGGAAAGCTGTCTCCTGTGGTTTCTTCTCCAAACTCTTCTCGGCTGCTGAAAGAAACTATTCCATTGGAGATCGGGAGCTCCTGGCTATTAAATTGGACCTAGAACAGTGGAGACATCTGTTGGAGTGCGCTGCACACCCTGTTGTCATCTATACTGACCATAAAAACCTCACAGACCTACAGTCGGCGCAACGTTTTAATCCACGTCAAGCCAGATGGTCTCTGTTTTTCTCCAGATTTCATTTTTTTACTCTAATTACACTAGTTGACAAAAATGTCAAAGCAGATGCTCTATCCTGTTCATTTGAGACTACCGACCTGGAAGAGGATCCTCAGCACATCATCAACTCACGCATAATATCTGTTGCTTCCCTACAAATCAGAGACATTCCTCCAGGGAAAAACCTATGTTCCTCCGGCAGACCGGAGAAACATTTTCTCCTGGGTTCACAGATCCAAGTTGGCAGGTCATTCCAGCACATGGAAGACTCGGGACTTTATCTCTCGTCACTATTGGTGGCCCACATTGCCCAAGGATGTTGTGGACTATGTCTCTTGGTGTACCAACTGTGGCCAAAATAAGTGTATGTTCACATGGCCTATTTTCGGCCGTTTTTTGTAAAAAAAAACGGCCCCAAAAAAGAAGTGCAGGACACTTCTTGGGAAGTTTTTGGAGCTGTTTTCCATAGACTCTATTGAAAAAAGCGCCAAAAATGCCACAAAAAAAGCCGCGAAAAACGCGAGTGGCACAAAAAACTTCTGAAAATCAGGAGTTGTTTTCTCTTGAAAACAGATCCATATTTTCAGACATTTTTGACTCTGCGTGTGAACATACCCTTAAGATTCTTACTTCAGGCCTGTGGGTCTGCTTCAAACTTTGCCTGTCCCAAACAGCCCATGGCAACACATTGCCACAGATTTCATTACAGATCTCTCTTCCACTGATCGATGTACCACTATTTGGGTCATTGTGGATAGTTTCTCTAAGATGACACATTTCATTTCTCTGTCTGGCCTTCCCTCAGCTCCTCGCCTGGCAAGTCTATTTGTTCACCACATTTTTCATTTGCACAGATTGCCCCTTCATATCGTGTCTGATCGGTGCGTGTAAGCTTCTGGATGTGAATTGGACTTTTCATCTGCATATCACTGACAATCCAACGGTCAAGTTGGGAGAGTCAGTACTTGAAAATTATCTCCGTCATTTCATTCAACATGACAACTGGGTACATCTCCTTCCATGGGTCTAATTCTCATATAATAATCACACGATTGAATCTACTGCGGCTTCTCCATTCCCCATCGTTTACAGCCAACACCCATGTGTCCCTCTCTCTACACCTTCTACATCTCCAGTTCCTGCAGCGAATCTTTCCTATGGGAGTTTTCCTCAGATCTGGTAGCAAACCAAGTCCGTAATGCTGCAGGCGGTGGGTCGAATGAAGCGATATGCTGATAAGAAAAGAAGGCTGCCTCCTCAGTTCCTTACCGGGGTTAAGTTTGGCTATCTTCAAAGAATATCCACTTGAAAATAGCCTCCTATAAATTTGCTCCCAGATTCCTCGGTCCTTGTGAGATCTTGCAACAGATCAACCCTGTGTCATATAAACTACGTTTGCCTATGCCAGCCTATGCCGTAGGGTGCGTGCATGCCTGTCCCCTTTCTTAAAGGGCCAGAGCACAAGGAATATTGTTCCCAGCCTATCGCAGCACACCCTGGGCTTTTTAAGGAACTCTGCCTACTTCCTCTGTGCCTGAGCATTGTTAGTGCTAACACATACAGTGAAGGAAATAAGTATTTGATCCCTTGCTGATTTTGTAAGTTTGCCCACTGTCAAAGTCATGAACAGTCTAGAATTTTTAGGCTAGGTTAATTTTACCAGTGAGAGATAGATTATATATATATAAAAAAAAAGATAATCACATAGTCAAAATGATATATATTTATTTGCATTGTGCACAGAGAAATAAGTATTTGATCCCCTAGCAACCATTAAGAGTTCAGCCTCCTCCAGACCAGTTACACGCTCCAAATCAACTTGGTGCCTGCATTAAAGACAGCTGTCTTAAATGGTCACCTGTATAAAAGGCTCCTGTCCACAGACTCAATTAATCAGTCTGAATCTAACCTCTACAACATGGGCAAGACCAAAGAGCTTTCTAAGGATGTCAGGGACAAGATCATAGACCTGCACAAGGCTGGAATGGGCAACAAAACCATAAGTAAGACCCTGGGTGAAAAGGAGACAACTGTTGGTGCAATAGTAAGAAAATGGAAGACATACAAAATGACTGTCAATCGACATCGATCTGGGGCTCCATGCAAAATCTCACCTTGTGGGGTATCCTCGATCCTGAGAAAGGTGAGAGCTCAGCCGAAAACTGCACGGGGGGAACTTGTTAATGATCTCAAGGCAGCTGGGACCACAGTCACCAAAAAAACCATTGGTAACACATTACGCCGTAATGGATTAAATCCTGCAGTGCCCGCAAGGTCCCCCTGCTCAAGAAGGCACACGTACAGGCCCGTCTGAAGTTTGCAAATGAACATCTGGATGATTCTGAGAGTGATTGGGAGAAGGTGCTGTGGTCAGATGAGACTAAAATTGGGCTCTTTGGCATTAACTCAACTCGCCGTGTTTGGAGGAAGAGAAATGCTGCCTATGACCCAAAGAACACCGTCCCCACTGTCAAGCATGGAGGTGGAAACATTATGTTTTGGGGGTGTTTCTCTGCTAAGGGCACAGGACTACTTCACCGCATCAATGGGAGAATGGATGGAGCCATGTACTGTCAAATCCTGAGTGACAACCTCCTTCCCTCCACCAGGACATTAAAAATGGCTCGTGGCTGGGTCTTCCAGCACGACAATGACCCGAAACATACAGCCAAGGCAACAAAGGAGTGGCTCAAAAAGAAGCACATTAAGGTCATGGAGTGGCCTAGCCAGTCTCCAGACCTAAATCCCATCGAAAACTTATGGAGGGAGCTGAAGATCCGAGTTGCCAAGCGACAGCCTCGAAATCTTAATGATTTACAGATGATCTGCAAAGAGGAGTGGGCCAAAATTCCATCTAACATGTGTGCAAACCTCATCATCAACTACAAAAAAACGTCTGACTGCTGGGCTTGCCAACAAGGGTTTTGCCACCAAGTATTAAGTCTTGTTTGCCAAAGGGATGAAATACTTATTTCTCTGTGCACAATGCAAATAAATATATATAATTTTGACAATGTGATTTTCTTTTTTTTTTTTTTATATAATCTATCTCTCACTGGTAAAATTAACTTAGCCTAAAAATTCTAAACTGTTCATGTCTTTGACAGTGGGCAAATTTACAAAATCAGCAGGGGATGAAATACTTATTTCCTTCACTGTAGTTAGTCTGCGAAGGTTCAGTTTCCAGGTCCTTTAAACCTGTGTCTGTGACTATCCAGTATCCGTGTCCAGTCCTGTATCTTGTTTCCTGTGTCTGTGTCAAGTTCAGTATCCGTGACGACTCCTGTGTCCATGAAGAGTCCAGTATCCATGCCCAGTGTCTGTGACAAGTCCATTGTCTGTGATGTTTCCAGTGTCTGTGACAAGTCCATTGCCCGTGACTAGTTCAGCTTCCAAGAATCCGGCACAAACCAGCTTCCGTTAATCCGGCACAAAACAGCTTCCGTTAATCCAGCACAAAACAGTTTCCGATAATCCAACATAAACTAGCTTCCGATAATCCAGCACAAACCAGCTTCCAGTAGTCCAGCCTGCCATCAAGGTACCATTGACCAGTGACCTTTATATTTAAATTCACTGCTAGTAGATTAACAACACAATTTCCAGTCAAGGGATTACTCATTTAAAATATGTGCAAAACATTGATCTGATCGTATCACAGCCCAAAGTGTTTTGGTAAATGAATATTTGTACTTTCACTGTAGACCACATGACTGCATTGAGAAATTATGCACATAAATAAACTGATGCCTGGTGTATTCAATATTTAAAGATGTTTCTGTTTTGAAGCAGTTTATTAGACAGTTTGAATTTATTATTTATGACAAGAACATTTATGCTGTATAAATCACTTGCCTCCCACCATAAATGTGTATCTAAGTAAATGCAGGAGACAAATCCATTGACACTAAGTAATTAAATATATATTAGATTCGACATCGTCCTATAAATGAGTTATTCAAGAGAATTAAAGAAAGAAGGAAATTTAGATAAATTTGTTTCCAAATCTCTGACCTGCTCCTTTTTCAACATCTACACTCTTTTCCACCCAATCCATGGTCAGAGTCTAGCTACCTTTCTAATAAATCCATTGCTCTCCTCAAATCACTTCTTCTCAATGTCGCTATCTCCTATTCCTCTCTTCCACACAGAATCACTAAAATTTATGTGGTCCCATAGCAAAGTAGGGAATGGGACCCAACCTTATTGACAGTAAACTGTAACTATAGTAATGTTAATAGCAGCCTAACTACTTTAACTTGAGCAGCAACCAAAGGATGGAAAGTTATGTCATTTGCCATGTCTTTAAATAAAGGAGAAGCCAGATAGTGCAGCCATATAGTAGAAAACTACCAGTGTATATTAGGAAAGTTCCTGCCACAGCTGTTATGGCTGCTATGCCTCATACGGTTGTAGTTAAGACCATGATTCTACTCCCCCCCCCCTTCTCTCTCTCTAAATCCCCAATTTTCTCTCCAAATTTGTACCAACTGCTTTCGTCCCTCTTCTATACCCACCTTCACATACCACTCTCCTCCTACATATTCCTCACCTCTCTCTTCCTCCTTCACATACTTCCCTCTTTCTTTCTCTTACACATACTCCTTCCCTCTCTATTCCTTTTTTCACATACTCCCTTCCGCTCTCCTCCTCCTTTACATGCTCCTTCCCTCTTTCTTTCTCCTTCACATATTTTACCTGTCTTCCCCTTCTCCTTCCCTCTCTTCGCTTCTTCACATACGCCTTACATCTCTTTTTTTCTGCTCCTTCACTGTCTCAAATGTCACCGTACCTCACTTCCATTCTCTTATCTCGGGATCAGAAGGAAGAAACAGTGAAAATTGCGGAGAAAGGCAGGGACCTGCAGATTCCTTTGCTCCTTCCTTCAAATAATTTATTTTTCACTTCATTTTCTTTCTGTTATCTTCCTTCCTCTCAAATCAACTGCAACACCTCTTTTCCCATTACCTTTTTCCTACCCCTTTCCCTTTTGTCTCCTACTTCTAGGATAGTAGATATTTTGGTTCTTACAGTGGCCTATTCAAGGAATGGTTCAGTTTGGGTTATTTAAACTGACCATTGTCCTCAGCTAAGAAGTTTGTGTTGCTATTTGTTGTTCCCTGTAATGATATGGGCTCGATTTTTTTTTTGTATAACGCAACATATGCTGTTAATAGAATCTAGTAGCACGTACGTGACCATATCATAACATGATGCATACACTAAATGACATCCATGTTTTCTTTGTCCATCTGTGATAGATGGAACTATATAAATATATTTATAGCGTTATGCAGGATGCAACCACCACTAGTTAAGGGATGAATGGACATAACAGGTGTTTAGCTTTCTGGGACATCTAACTTCCAGGTCATCTAAGCTGATGTTGGTACCTATAGAGTCCCTCTGCCTTTATAGTGCTAATCAACCGGGATCACTGCCTTTCCTTAATTTGTCTCTAAATAGTCTGCCTGATGGAGGTAAATTTCCATTCATGATTAACTGGGAAGATGAGCCGGGGATCAAACTCGACCGGGATCAGTGGAGAATTATTTGCACCAATGCTAGCAGGGGGAGTCTGCAGGTCATTCTGATGGAGACTTCTCTTAAGGTTCTAATGAAGGAAAAAGAGGAACATAGGGCGTAACATCGTGCCATAAATCCAATAGGTTTATACATGAGCTTTTAAAGATTATAAGCGCTCACCTTGTCTGATTGTACATGTTAGGTACAACACTAGTGTGTGCGTTCGGACAGTAAGTTGTCCGCTGCTGCTATCCCCGACTTGTGGCTGATGGATCACCTCCGCTTAAAATCAAGAATATACTCCAGCAAGGAAGCAAAGAAAAATGGAGATTTGCAGAAAAGCGCTGCTGATATCCAGAGGGTTTAAGATCAAACTTATTTATTATTAATTGAATAATAAAAATAATGAAATAAAATCCATAAGGGATATGGCTACGCGTTTCAACACAGATCTTGTGTCTTCATCAGGCAGTTACAAACAGGAAATAAGCACACTCATATATACACATAAAAAAACACTAAAAAGTGATGAGTCATGGGGACTCTGATGTCATACAGGTTCAAAGTTTTCAACTTTGACAGGCAGCTGAGAGGACCGATAGTCATGCTGGCTGTTAGCAGGTGAAAGTGCTGTAATATACTTATATATTGTTTCAAACATAACACCAATCCTGAGTGTTTACAAAAGAAATGAGATAATAATTTATTGCCAAAAAACTTAGTTAAAATTCTTACTGATTATAATCACTGAGTTTATTACATATAATATATTTCTTTTATCGGTTATATTCACTTTATTCTGTGTTCCCTCACAGTTCCATTACTGGAAATGACCTAAAGCACTGATCACCCTGAGCTTCCCGATTCATGAATAGAATACCAAAATTTCAGTAAAAACTGACACACAAGTAGAACAGTAGTAGCTAAGAAGCAGGGAGTATAATTTCTTCAGTAGAAGACAACCACAGATATAATAATGTTACTAATGACAATCTTGGATTAATTTCAACATTTATAATCTTTTTTTCTTTGTGTGAACAAATCAAAACAGAAAAAACTGAAGAAGAATGAACATAAAGATGAAGATACCAAAAATGAGTGATGATATAATAGTGTGGAGACCAATCCTACCAATAGGATTTCATAAGTTAGTCTCTATCATATCATTCAGACCCTTCGGTTGTAACGTGGATAATTTATAAATCCAATAGTTCCCTCTTTGTCTCAACTTTTGGAATCTATTGGGCAAAGTACTGGAGATTTGTTCTATGGGAGTAATTGTCAGACCATTTTACAATTATGGTGCATGGCAAAATTGCGAGAGACTCCATGTTTCAAGTAACCAGAATTAATGTTAGACCTATGCTTATTGGTACGTGTCCGTAGGGCCTGTATTGTGCGGCCTACGTATTGGAGTTCACAAGGGCACTGAATTCTATAAATCACAAAATCACTGCTACAGTTAAGGAATGCATTAATATTAAATACCTCCCCAGTTTCTTTTGACAAAAAAAGTATGTGTTCTGTGTGAGATGTTATTGCAACAGAAACATCTTTGTTTTTCACACCTATATGAGCCTGATAGGGTGGGGAACATGCTACTCACTGTAGATTTATTGACACGAAGCCTACTCAGGGCCAGAGCATTACGTAGTGTCATGGCTCTTCTATAGATCATCTGTGTTTTTTTTGGGAGGATATCCTTGAGAAATGGGTCATTACAAATAATGTGCCAATGTCTAGCCAGGACGTTAGTTATATCCTTATGTCTAGAGTTAAAAGTAGTAATAAAATTGTGTTTCGTTTTGTTCACGTCACCTGAACCCTTCTCTTTTTTATTTTTTTTGTTTCAAGCAATCTTGCCCGCTTAGGCCCCATGCACATGAATGTACTCTTGCGGACGCAATTCCCCCGAAAATCCACGGGTGAATTGCGGCCCCATTCATTTCAATGGGCCCATGCACACGATCATGCTTTCCACGGTCCGTGCATGGCCCAGGAGCCGCAAAAAGAACGGACATGTCTTATTACGGCCGTGTTTTGCGGTCCATGCTCATAGAAAATAATGCATGTGGCCATGTGCACGGCCCGCGATTTGCAGGCAGCTCGCGGGTGACACTCCGAGGCTGGCCGAACCGAAAATCACGGCCATGCACATGGCTACGGTCGTGTGCATGAGGCCTTAATCAAACTGTGTGGAAAATTATTTTCCTTAAAACGTTTGTGAAGAACATTACACTGCCTTCTAAATGTCTTCTCATCTGAACAATTCTTCCTTATTAGTTTGAATTCTCCAAAAGGGACATTATTTAACCAAGTTTGGTAGTGGGCACTGTGAAAATATAAAAAGTTATTAACGTTCACTTTTCTTAAAATGAGTACTAAAATTCTCCATTGTCACTTTTGGTTATCTCAAGGTCAAAGAAATCAATTTTCGCTTCAGAGTACTGGTGTGTGAAGTGTAGTCCAAAATCTTTATTATTTAATGTTCTAATGAAATCCTCGGCTTCCATCTCGTTCCCCTGCCAAATGAAAAAGAGATCATCTACCATATTTTTCGGACTATAAGACGCATCCAGGTTTTAGACAACAGAAAATAGGAAAAAATGTCATATTTTACTACTTTTAGAAAAGAAGAAACTATTGGTTAAAAAAAAATATTTGTTCGGTTTCACCATATTCTGAGAGCCATAACTTTTATATTTTTTCATTGTTTGAGCGGTGTGAGGTCTTATTTTTTGCGGGACGAGCTGTAGTTTTCATTAGCAGCATTGTTTGGTACATACGACTCTTTTTATCACATTTTATTTCATTCTTTTTAGCGCTATGGTGACCAAAAAACAATGATTCTGGGGCTTTAAATTATTACGCCGTTCACCGTTCACTATTGTAATAGTTTCAGACTTACCAGCGATACCAATTTTTAAAAAAAAAAAAATATTTTTACATTGTGCTTGGTAGAAAATGGGAAAAGGTATTTTTTTAATTTTTTATATTTTTTCACACCTTAAGGCCGGATTTACACGAGCGTGCGCGTTTTGCGCGCGCAAAAAAAACTGTGGCATTTTGCGCGCGTATTACACGTTCGTCTAAATAAGCCCTAAAATTGTGACATTTTATTAGTTGCCCTAGGGGACTTGAACCAGCGATCATTAGATCGCTGGTACAATACATGGATGAGTTACGGAAACAGCGTAACTCGCTGAGCTACGCTGTTTCCGTAACTCCCATAGTAGGGAATGGCAGTTACAGAAGCAGCGTAGCATGCTACGTTGTTTCCGTAACTACTGTTCAGTTCTGTGGGAGTTACGGAAACAGCGTAGCTTAGCGACTTACGCTGTTTCCGTAACTTAACCATGTACTCTGTTTGCGTAGCTACCGAGTTCCGGAAAAAGCGTAGCCCGCGGTGCTACGCTATTGTCGTAACTCCCATTCACTTCTATGGGAGTTACGGAGACAGCGTAGCTCAGGGAGCACTCGGCTTCCGTAACTCCCGACCACCTAACCGGGAAGTGGCCGGGAGACAGCGGAGCCGGGTAAGATAGAACGGGGTTTAGGGGGCCCTGTTCTAGGGATAGGTGCGGGTCCCAGAGGTGGGACCCGCATCTATCTGATGACATATCCTGTGGATGTGTCATAAATGTCCTTCATGGGAAGACCCCTATATATGCCACGGTCGCTATTGACCCAGCATTTAACTAGTTAAATGGCCAGGAACAGCGCCATCGTAGTCTGCAGATGGGTCAGTTGGTAATTTAGTATAAAAATTCTTGTCAGAGAGAAGTCTCAAAGCTTCATTGACATAATCGGACCTATTTTGTATGACTAATCCACCCCCTTTATTAGATGATCTAATGACTATGTCGTTATTCTTGGATAGTTTTTTGAGACGGAGGCGTTTTTTTCCCGCGAGCTGAAAAACAGTTTTGTGGAAAAAAGAAGCGACGTGCCCTATCTTAGGGTGTTTACATCTCTGACCTGCCATTGACATCAATGGGAGGCAGAGAAAGCGTATTTCGCGAAGTTTTGGCCCACGGCGCTCAATGGCCATGGGCAAAAAATGGCGCAAAAAACACGGCAAACGGCGTTCCTGAAAAAAACTCTGTATGAACATACCCTTAGGCTCCCTAAGGATCTTGTTTCGTTTATTACTGCTTTCCTTACTGCTTTATACCACTGGATACCAGTTACTAACTTCCTGCGTGAAGTTAACGCTTGCCATAATTTTATATGTTATGCAAAACTTGTAACCTATTGCTAGAATTCAATAAATTGGTTTGAAACTAAAGGATGGATGGACATGAAGCTGATATAATAGCAGCTCACATTGAGTTTAAAGAGCTGTGTGTATTTGTTTTCAGTTTGATCCCCCTTGGAGCCCTGTCCTGTGGAAATTTTTTCATGTAAGAAACCTGTATATGGATAAAAATAATTTCTCACATCACTTATCCAAGACACAGATCGGAGCCCCCAATTACAATATGGTATTAAAGAGGTATTTTAGGAATATACAATTATTGCCTATACTTAAATAGGTCATGGCACTTTCTCAAGCACCCTAAACCCTTTCGATGTGTATCTTCGAACAGTGGAACCGCACATACAGTATAAGGTCCCATGCAGTGGCGTAACTACCGCCGTAGCAGCCGTAGCAACAGCTACAGGGCCCGCGGCATGAGGCCCCCACCATGGCCGCAGGCTCCGCTAGCAGCCGCTATGGCTGCTACAGCAGGACGCCACTGAACACTACGGCAGAGCAGGGAGGTATCTCCCCGCTCTGCCATTAAACAAAAGACATGTATCCCCTATCCACAGGATAGGGGATACATGTGTGATCGCTGGCAGCAATAAGGAGAACGGGGGACTGAAAGTCCCCTGAAGTTCTCCATCACAAACCTCGAACTTCCGGGGTTTGTGTCGGCAGATCCGTAGAAATGAATGGAGCGCCGGTCGCTCCTTTAATTTTTATTGAGCTGCCGACACAGACGCGGAAGTCAGAGGTTAGTCATGGAGAACTTCAGGGGACTTTCAGTCCCCCGTTCTCCCTATCAATGCCAGCGATCACACATGTATACCCTATCCTGTGGATAGGGGATGCATGTTATTTGTAGGACACACTAGAGGTCGCATTTTTTGGGGGGGGGGGGGGCTGTATGGCGTTCCCTACAGGGGGGGGGCTCTGTATGGCGTTCCCTGCAGGGGGGAACTGTATGGCGTTCCCTGCAGGGGGGGGCTGTATGGCGTTCCCTGCAGGGGGGGCTGTATGACGTTCCCTGCAGGGGGGGCTGTATGGCGTTCCCTGCAGGGGGGCTGTATGGCGTTCCCTGCAGGGGGGGCGCTGTATGGCGTTCCCTGCAGGGGGGGGGGGCGCTGTATGGCGTTCCCTGCAGGGGGGGGAGCTATATGGCGTTTCCTGCAGGGGGGGGCGCTGTATGGCTTTCCCTGCAGGGGGGCGGCGCTGTATGGCGTTCCCTGCAGGGGGGGGGCGCTGTATGGCGTTCCCTGCAGGGGGGGGCGCTGTATGGCGTTCCCTGCAGGGGGGGAGCTATATGGCGTTCCCTGCAGGGGGGGGCGCTGTATGGCTTTCCCTGCAGGGGGGAGGCGCTGTATGGCGTTCCCTACAGGGGGGGCTGTATGGCGTTCCCTACAGGGGGGGGGCTGTATGGCGTTCCCTAGAGGGGGGGCTGTATGGCGTTTGCGCCATACAGCCCCCTCTGTAGATAACGCCATACAGTCCCCCTGTAGATAACGCCATACAGTCCCCCTGTAGATAACGCCATACAGTCCCCCTGTAGATAACGCCATACAGTCCCGCTCTGTAGATAACGCCATACAGTCCCCCCTGTAGATAACGCCATACAGTCCCCCCTGTAGATAACGCCACACAGCCCCCCCTGTAGATAACGCCACACTGTCCCCCTGTAGATAATGCCACACAGTCCCCCTCTGTAGATAATGCCACACAGTCCCCCTCTGTAGATAACGCCACACAGTCCCCCTCTGTAGATAACGCCACACAGTCCCCCTCTGTGGATAACGCCACACAGTCCCCCTCTGTGGATAACGCCACACAGTCCCCCCTGTAGATAACGCCATACAGTCCCCCTCTGTAGATAACGCCATACAGTCCCCCCTGTAGATAACGCCATACAGTCTACAGGGGGGGCTGTATGGCGTTATCTACAGGGGGGCTGTATGGCGTTATCTACAGGGGGGGCGGGGTATGGCGTTATCTACAGGGGGGACTGTATGGCGTTATCTACAGGGGGGGGCTGTAAAAAAGGCACTATCTACAAGGGGGGGGGGTTGTGTGACACCCACGGGAGGGGAGGCCCCAGTCAAAAGTTTGCTATGGGGCCCAGTCTTTCCTAGTTACGCCCCTGGTCCCATGCACACGACCGTTAAATCACCTGTAATTACAGTCCGTAATTACGGATCCATTAATTTCTATGGCCGACAGACACCTTCCTGTATTTTTACGGGAAGGTGTCCGTGGCGTAGAAATTTTCCGTAAAAAATAGGACATGTCCTATTTTTTTATTTTATGGACCGTGCTCCCAAACTTTATGATGGGAACACGGCCCGTAAATGCGGACAACGGTCCACGGGCATCCGTGGCCATAATTACGGGTCGTGTACATGGGGCCTAATAGTGTAATAGTGCACCACCATCAAGCTCAGTATCTTCAGATAGTTTGGAGAGGATTCTCTATTGGTTATTTATACTATTTCTCCAAATAAGTCATTTTCTTTTACATCTTCTCAGTTTGTGTAATGAGAACTTTTTAGTCAAATCCACAGATTTGGCATAGGCTTCTATTTTGCTGCTTACTTGACACATGTCGGACTAATGATGTAAGGCTAGAGAATATAGCCAATATAAAGAATTTAATGTTTCCTGTGCCTCTGCTGTATAAGTGGCAGAACTATTATGTCTTCTTTGGTTTAATTGAGCAACATATGCTTTAATCGAGCACCAATAAAAGCAAGGACAATTATGTCTCATTATGATTGAAGGGACAGTAATTGAGACAGCAATATAGTGTGATAAGCTCTGACAATGGATATACAATGGAAAAATACACATTTAACTAGAAGGGACTGTGCGCAGATAAAGTCATAATTTAACATTGTAAACTGTTCAATTAAATATTTAGTGTAACCACAGAGCTGAAAAGTTAGCATCATGAAGGCCTATCTGTAGAAAGCTAAGGACAATTTTATGACACTAAGCATTGGAGAAAACATTATTCAGATTTGTGTCGATAATATTACGAAGAAAAATACTTGTCATAATAGGAAATATTTTAACCCCTTCCCGCTGCAGGCATTTTTCAGATTGAAATTTTTGTTCTTTCCTCCCCACATTCCAATAGCAAAAATTTTTTTTTCAGTCAATAAAGCCGCATGAGGGCTTCATTTTTGCGGGACAAGTTTTTCATGGCATCATTTATTGTACCATATAATGTACTAGGAAACTGTATGAGTAGTAACGCCGGGGGCTTCTCCACGGGAATCCCTAGCCGGAGCGTCGGCAACGTTTTGGCTGGGGATTCCATTTCAAGAGGAGCGCCTGACATCACTATTATATAATATTATATACAGATAGTGACATCAGGGGCTCCTCCAGCAGAAAAATCCCCGGCCAGAGCATCGGCAATGTTCTGGCCAGGGATTCCGCTCTTGGAGGAAGCCCCTGACATCACTACAGTGACATCAGGAACTCCCTTTAGTAGCAGAATCCTCAGCCAGAGTGTCGGCAACTCCCTGGACGGGAAAGGGCTCTAGGAGGAACCCCTGACATCACAGTTTATATATGGATAGTTCCATCAGCGGATCCTCCAGGAGTGGAATCCCCAGCCAAAGCGTCGGCAACGCTCTGGCCAGGGATTCCGCTCCTAGAGAAGCCACGGATGTGATGTAGGAGCGGAATCCCTGGCCAGTGACTGTACATATATGGACAGGGATGTCAGGGTCTCCTCCAGGAGCTGACTCCAGAGTGTCGGCAACTCCCTGGTCGGGGATTCCTGGCATCACTGTCCATATATGGGGCATATATTGGACTGAAACGTCGCATGGGTGATTAAAGGCTATTATATTTTTGGAAGTGCTGCCTCCTTGTCCATTCTTGTTTGCACGATATTGAAGACTGTGGACCAGGTCCTGTAGAGGCGTGCACCCCTTGGTGGTCCAGTGCTGTGGAATCTCTTTCCTTTGTCATATATGGATAGAGACGCCAGGGGCACCTCCAGGAGCGGAATCCCCGACCAGAGCGTCAGCACCACTCTGGCCGGGGATTCCGTTCCTGGAGGGTGCCCCTGACGTCACTACAGTGACATCAGGGACTCCAGTGATGGATTAAGTAGAACATAGGCCCTGGGCTGTTTCACAAACTTGGGCCCCCCTTTCCCACCGCTGCTCTGCCGTGTCTATAGTGAACATCACCTTTTTGTGCGAGCATTGACAAATGGTTGTTACGATTCTTCTTGTCAATGGGCTGTGTCCTTACATACTGACAGTCTCCAACCATCGCTGACTGTATCACACTGTGTAGGGACATGTCCTCTTGACAATGGGAATGGTAACATAAATTTGTTTATTAGTTCTGGGTACACAAAGATATGTAGAATACAAGGATTTCCTACAACAGACGTGTCAGGAGAGGGGACAGATCCCCTATAGATCCAGTGACTCACAAGTGACGTCTTTTCTGATGGGAGTCGTTTTCTTTCCTTCTCCATCTGACACGGATGGTTATGGTGACTTCTCCTGGTGAGACATCTTTGCCCATCACTTCTGCAGCCATTTCCGGCCTCTATAGAAACACACAAATTTAGACACCAAGGCCCAGAACCATACATTAAAGGGGTTGTCCGGGCACAGACCGTTTTTTTTATACTGATGTGCCTGGACAAACCCTTTTACTCAGACTAATAAATTTGGACCCCAGACTAGATCATAGAATACATAAAGACCCCAGACCTTCTAAACTATTGCAGTTCCAAGACCAGACCCTCCTAAACAAATACAGACCCCAGTACAAGTACTCTAAATAAATACAGACCTCAGACCAGACCCCTAAATATAGACCCCAGACCTGACCCCCTACACTAATAATGACCCCAGACCTGACTCCCTTAATACAGACCCCAGACCAGACCCCCTAAACTAATACAGACCCCTAAATAAAGATCCCTAAACTAATACAGACCCTAGACCAGGCCCCCTAAATACGGACGCCATAAACTAATACAGACTCCAGGCCCCTAAAAACAGACTCCCTAAATACAGACCACAGACCTGAAACTAATATAGACCCCCTAAATACAGACCCCAGACCTGACCCCCTACACTAATAATGACCCCAGACCAGACCCCTAACTACAGACCTCTAAATAAAGAACCCTAAGCTAATACAGATTCTAGAACATGCCCCCTAAATAGACCCCATAAACTAATACAGACCCCAGATCAGACACCCTAAATACAGACCCCAGATGTCAAACTAATACAGACCCCCTAAATACAGACCCCTTAAGCTAACACAGACCCCTAAGTATACAGACCATAAACCCATTAAACTGATAAAGACCTCAGACCCGCTAAATACAGACCCCAGACCCCTTAAACAAATACAGACACCAAAACTCCTAAATACAGACCAGACCCCCTAAATACAGTCCCCAAACCAGGCCCCCTAAATACAGTCCCCACACCAGACCCCTAAATACAGTCCCCATACCAGACCCCTAAATACAGACCCCAGTCCCCTTAAACTAACACAGACCCTTAAATATACAGACCCTAAACCCCTTAAACTGATAGAGACCTCAGACCCCCTAAATACAGGGCCCAGACCCTTTAAACTAAAATACAGATACCAAACCTCCTAAATACAGACCAGACCCCTAAATACAGTCCCCAAACCATGCCCCCTAAATACAATCCCCACACCAGATCCACAAAATAAAGTCCCCCTAAATACAGATCCCTTAAACAAATCCATCCCCTTATACTTACATAGCAGCTCACCTCATTCTTCTCTGTGGAGTCTTGCTGCTGTTCATGGACCTGCGGTCATGTGACCAGCAGGTCTCTAAAAAGTAGTAAGAACTTCAGAGATGAGGTCATGTGACCTTATGTCTAAAGGTCCTTTTGCAGGACATATACAATGCCGTTTTGTCACGTTTTTTCCGCGATTCGCGGCAAAAGCGCGGCAAAAACACGACAAAACTACATTGTACTTTGGGCAGCCATGGGCCCCGGGCGGCCGCCCAAAATGCCCTATGATGATCCGCCATTGAGGTGCTCCCTCTAGGAGCGTATTTCCCAGCCAAAGCATCGGCAATGCTCTTGCCGAGGATTACGCTCCTAGAGAAGCCACGAATGTGACGTCCGTGGCTTCTCTAGGAGCGGAACCCTGGCCAGTGATTGCCCATATATGGACAGGGATGTCAGGGGCTCCTGCAGGAACAGAATCCCCGTCTAGAACGTCGGCAACTCCCTAGCTGGGGATTCCGCTCCAGGAGGAGTCCCCGACGTCACTGTCCATATATACGCAGTTATGTTAGGGGCTTTGAGATTCCATAATCTCCGGCCAGAGCGTCAGAAACGCACTGGCCAGGGATTCCGCTCCAGGAGGAGCCTGTGGCGTCACTGTCCATATATGCACAGTGACGTCAGGTGCTTCCCCAGGCTCAGCACTTAAAGTTGAGATCTCTCTGATCCTCTGACGGGCGTCACTGCATCACGCCCGTCTGTGCCGAGCGGGTCACGGTCGCTTCACACAGTGAATGCTGAAGCAGGCAGCTGACGGTTCTTTGCTTCAGCATTGGATACAGTTGACACTGGGACATTCCACCGGCTGCCCGGGACAGCTGGACACCATCTGGAATCAGGGACGGTTTGGAGGTATGTCTTATCAGCGGGTGGGGCCACTACAATCTGTGTCTGCAGCCTCTATATTTCTT
This sequence comes from Rhinoderma darwinii, assembly GCF_050947455.1. Lineage (NCBI taxonomy): Eukaryota > Metazoa > Chordata > Amphibia > Anura > Rhinodermatidae > Rhinoderma > Rhinoderma darwinii. Next base: position 63,252,292 of record NC_134688.1, read on the forward strand.
CCCTATAGAGCGAGGGAGGGGAAACTGTGATCTTCTTCATTATTGCTGTGTGACAGAAATCTGTGCACCCCTGCCCCTGAGTCTTACATCATACAGGAACATCTGGTACCTGTATGATTGACCCAGATTTATCCCCACTGACTAAAGTAGAGAAAGTGTGTCACCGAAGCCTAATTTAGACTGTTTCTATGCAACAGCCCCAGTGTGGTGGATCTGATATCTAGTGATAATAGTAGCAAGGAAAAGAACAGGTAAGAGACTGGCACATGAAATTCCATATTTAAGTTTTCGTTTTGGTTGGAGCTTCCCTGTAATTTAAAATTCTATGTTCTATCTGTTCTCCTGCAATTTCATGTGACGTAGCATAGCTCCAAACCCTCTTCTACAGCACAGTTCAGTCTGATTTTCTTGAGTCATGAATCGAATGCCTGAATTGCACTAAAGACAGATACACTGGAAAAACAATGCAAGAGAAAGCAAGAAAGGGAATACATATATTTGTGGGCAGGTTCGTGTCTCAGTCGATAGCTTTGTGGGATTTTGGGTGCGAATATGACCAAGTTCATCAAGAAGTTTGTATGTTCTAATTATGTTGTGTGGGTATCCTTTGGGTACTCCTCTGAGTTTCTCCCAGACACCAAATAAAAAACGTACTGATAGGTTTTATGGCTTCTGATACAAATGGCTTTAGTGTGTCTCTTAGATAGGGAAATTAGGAAATTAGATTGTGAGCCCCACTGGGGACAGGGACAGATATGAATTGTGATAATCTCTGTGCCGTATTATGGAATATGTTAGCGCTATAAAATCAACAGGAAATAAACGCCATTCGGGATCTGTGGAAGGCTGGATGTCAACCCCTTTGGGCGCTGTGATAGCTGCCAATAATGAAGGTCATCTGTTAACCACGTAAACAAGTAAAATAACAGCCGAACTTGTTATTTAAAGATTTTATGAGTGGGCAACTTTGAAATATTTCAGTGATATTACTTTTAAAAAATGTAGTCTATGCTAAAAAGTTGGTATGCCTCACCATCAGGGACCTCTAAAATATATAAATATATAAAGTATCCTTATTTCCCTTGTTTCACAGGTTGGCCACACCTGTTTTAGCCTACAGACCACACATTAATATACATAACCCCATAGTGCAGCCACACAGTATAATGCTCTCATAGTGCTTCCCACACAGTATAATACCTCCATAGTGTCTCCCACACAGTATAATGCCTCCAGAGTGCCTCCCACACAGTATCATGCCCTCATAGTGCCCCCCACACAGTATAATGCCCTCATAGTGCCTCCCACACACTATAATGCCCTCATAGTGCCTCTCACACAGTATAATGCCTCCATAGTGTCTCCCACACAGTATAATGCCTCCAGAGTGTCTCCCACACTGTATAATTCCCTCATAGTGCCTCCCACACAGTATAATGTCCTCATAGTGCCTCCCAGACAGTATAATGCCCCTATAGTGCCTCCCATCCAGTATAATGCCCATAGCTGCCCACACACAGTATAATCCCCTAAATCTGCCAAACTTCCAAAATTAATGAATTTTCACTGAATATAAATTATATTTCGATTGTATATTGATGACCATTTTGTATTTACGCTGAGCAATTATCAATACAATCTCAGAATACTATGGCTCTCAGTGATAATAGCTACATAAAAGATCTCCGGTACATGTCAATGTGGCACACAGAGTACTTAGAAGTCTGTATTATGGACCCGTGTGCCACCATATGAAGGATTATGTTTTTACCTAGATAGAATATCTTTGTTCTTGCGGATTTTCACATGAACCATAAGACAATAAAGCAATCTATTACAGATGAGATTCAGGGCTCAGTTCACACCAGGGGTGTAGCTATGGGGGGGGGGGAGGCAGGCGGGGCATGTGCCCCGGGCGCAACTTAGAAGGGGGCGCCAACGCCACCTCCCCATGCACTATAATTGTACCTGTGTCTATAGGACACAGGTACAATTAGAAGCAATGAATAGCCGGGTACGTTCCGTTCCCGGCTATTCAGTGCCATTGTACCAGAGAAGAGCTATCGCTCTTCCGTCGATGAAAGGCGCTGAGTGACAGGGAAAGTCATCCTGCCCAGCCAATCAGCGCCTTTCATAGACGCTTCTTTCAACCCCCAGGAGACCTGCGCAGAAGAGAGCAGGTCTCCATGGCTGCCGGACGGCGTAGGAGCGGGATTAAGGTGAGTTTAAATTGTTCATTTTATTGTAATAAAAAGTGTGTGGCATTATCTACAGGGGGGCTTTATCTACAGGGGGGCTTTATCTACAGGGGGGACTTTATCTATGGGGGGCTTTATCTACGGAGGGGACTTTATCTATGGGGGGACTTTATCTACGGGGGGAATTTATCTATGGGGGGGCTTTATCTACAGGGGGGGCTTTATCTACGGGGGACTTTGTCTATGGGGGGGCTTTATCTACAAGGGGGGCTTTATCTACAAGGGGGGCTTTATCTACAGGGGGCTTTATCTACAAGGGGGGCTTTATCTACAAGGGGGCTTTTTCTACAAGTGGGGGCTTTATCTACGGTGGGGCTTTATCTACGGGGGGCTTTATCTACAGGGGGGCTTTATCTACAGTGGAGGCTTTATCTACAGGGGGGTTTTATCTACAAGGGGGCTTTATCTACGGGGGGCTTTATCTACGGGGGGCTTTATCTATGGGGGGCTTTATTTACAGGTGGGCTTTATCTGCGGGGGGGGCTTTATCTACAGGGGGGCTATATACTGGGTTGGGCTATCTATGGAGGAGCACCATATACAGAGGTGGACTATATCTACAGGGGAGCTATATACAGGGGTGAGCTATATCTACAGGGGGGGCTATATACAGGGATGGGCTATCTATGGAGCACTATATACAGGGGTGGGCTATATCTACAGGGGGGCTATATACAGGGGTGGGCTATCTATGGAGCACTATATACAGGGGTGGGCTATATCTACATGGGTGGGCTATCTATGAAGCACTATATACAGGGGTGGGCTAAATCTACACGGGGGCTATATACAGGGGTGGGCTACCCATGGAGCACTATATACAGGGATGGGCTATATCTACAGGGGGAGCTATATAGAGGGGTGGGCTATCTATGGAGCACTATATACAGGGGTGGGCTATATCTACAGGGGGCTATATACAGGGGTGGGCTATCTATGGAGCACTATATACAGGGGTGGGATATCTACAGGGGGGCTATATACAAGGGTGGGCTATCTGTGGAGCACTATATACAGGGGTAGACTATATGTGGAGCACTATATACGGGGTGGACTATATGTGGAGCACTATATACAGGGGTGGACTATATGTGGAGCACTATCTACAGGGTGGGCTATATCTACAGGGTGGGCTATATCTACAGGGGTGGGCTATATCTACAGGGGGGCTATATACAGGGGTGGGCTATCTGTGGAGCACTATAGGGGGAGCTATTTGTGGGACACTATACAGGGGTGGGCTATATGGGGGCACTATCTACAGGGGGCTCTATATACAGGGTGCATGGTGTGTGTGTGGGACATGGTGTATGGTGCTATTATAATTAGAGGTGCAGTGTATGGCGCTAATATATTTAGGGGCGTAGTGTGTGGTATAATGAGAACTTTATCTTTATAGAAATGTTGGAAAAGTGAGAAGCTGAAGACATCTGAGCGGCAAACTGCAGAAATGGGCTGTGACCGGGAGAAGTCATCATAGCGGTCTGGACTGGATGGAGAAAAAGAACTAGAATCTGAGACGTCACCGTTGAGTCACTTAATGTAAATGTTGATTCTGCCTCTAATCAGCACTGTAGTCACTGTATGACTTGCAGCGAGATGATGGGTGGTATGATTATGATATGATTAATTTTTTTGTGAAACAGCATCTCCCAGCATATCCTCACCATTGTTCGGGCCATGCTGAGAGCTGTCGTTTTACGCCATACATATACGCTATATATATATATATATATATATATATATATATATATATATATATGCAGGGGTTGCACTAAATTGAGCTGTATTTGTGCAGGTGCTGTATATATGTAATGAGCTTGGTTCTGGTGTTGTGTATAGAACTATATTGCTTGTAAAATGAACAAATGTTTTTATGCTCGAGTTACATAAAAAGAAATGTGGAAAAGAAATGACACATCATTGATTGGTAGAGAAAACAAACACGGCGAGGGGGAAGGAGATGTCGGGAAAGAGTTTGGGGGGGGCGCCAAACTGAATCTTTTCCCCGGGTGCTGGAGAGCTGGAGAACCTAGCTACGCCTCTGGTTCACACTAACCCACGTTCATCCATGGTTGGATCCTCCCTGTGATGTCTCGTTCCGCTGAACAAGAAAACATTGCATGCAGTGATAATCCAAAAACAATACCTTTTAACCCCTTCAGGACTGAGCCTGTTTTGGCCTTCAGGACAAAGATGATTTTTCAAATCTGACATGTGTCACTTTATGTGGTAATAACTTGGGAATGCTTTTACCTATCCAAGTGATTCTGAGATTGTTTTCTCGTGACATATTGTACTTTATGTTAGTGAAAAAATGTGGTCGATAAATTCAATATTTATTTGTGAGAAAATGTGCAAAAATTAGGATTTTTCTAAATTTAAATGTATCTGCTTGTAAAACAGACAGCAATACCACACAAAATAGTTACTAGTTTACATTTCCCATATGTCTACTTTATGTTTGCATAATTTTTTGAACATTCTTTTATTTTTCTAGGACGTTACAAGACTTAGAACTTTAGCAGCGACTTCTCATATTTTCAAGAAAATTTCAAAAGGCGATTTTTACAAGGACCAGTTCTGTTCTGAAGTGGCTTTGAGGGCGTTATATATTAGAAAGCCCCCATAAATCACCCCATATTAAAAACTGCACCCCTCAAAGTATTCAAAACCGCATTCACAAAGTGTTTTAACCCTTTAGGCGTTTCACAGGAATTAAAGCAACGTAGAGGTGAAATTTACAAATGTCATTTTTTTTTTTTTTTACAAAATTCATTTGTAATACATTTTTTTCTATACCGCAAAAAGTTTTACCCGAGAAATGTAACTCATTATTTATTTCCCAGGTTCTTCAGTTTTTAGAAATATCCCACATGCGACCCTAGTGCGCTAATTTACTGAAATACAGGCCTCACAAGCAAGGGAGCACCTAGTGAATTTTGGGGCCTCCTTTTTTTTAGAATATATTTTAGGTACCATGTCAGGTTTGAAGAGGTCTTGTGGGGCCAAAACAATAAAGACCCCCAAAAGTGACCTCATTTTGGAAACTAAACCCCTCAGGGAATTTATCTAGGGTTATAGTTAGCATTTTGAACCCACAGTTTTTTTGCTAAATTTATTTGAATTAGTATGTGAAGATGAAAAACTACTTTTTTTCTGAAAAAACATAGAAATTTTTAATTTTTTCAAGGAATGAAAGAGAAAATACACCCCAACATATGTAAAGCAATATGATTATAGCAATACCCCATATGTGGTAATAAACTGCTGTTTGGACCCACAGCAGGACTCAGAAGGGAAGGAGCACCATTTGGATTTTGAAATTCTGATTTTGCTGGAAGAGTTTTCAGTGCCGTGTCGCGTTTGCAATGCACTGGAGGGAACAAAATAGTGGAAACCCCCGATAAGTGACCCAATTTTGGAAACTACACTCGTCAAGGAATTTTTCTAGGGGTAAAGTTAGCATTTTGACCCCACAGTTGTTTTGCTGAATTCATTGGAATTATTCTGTAAAGGTAAAAATCTACTTTTTTTCTGAAAAAAGGTAGCAATTTTTAATTTTTACAAGGAATAAAGGAGAAAAAGCACCCCAACATTTGTAAAACAATTTCTCCCGATTACGGAAATATGCCATATGTGGTAATAAACTGCTGTTTGGACCCACAGCGGGGCTTAGAAGGGAAGGATAGCTATTTGGCTTTTGGAGCTCAAATTTAGCTGAAATGGTTTTTGGGTGCCATGTCGCATTTGCAAAGCCCCTGAGAAACCAAAACAGTGGAAACCCCCCAAAAGTGACCCCCATTTTGTAAATTGCACCACTTCAAGAATCTCTCTATGGGTATAGTGAGCATTTAGACCCCACAAGTCTTTTGCAGGATTTATTAGAATTAGGCCGTGAAAATGAATATCAGTATTTCTTCCACTAAAATGTTGAATTTTTTCAATTTCACAAAGGATAAAGGAGAAAAAAGCCGCCCAACATTTGTAAAGCAATTTCTCCCGAGTACGGCTATACCCCACATGTGGTCATAAATGTTTTTTGATTAGAAAGTAATTAACCCTTTCCGGACTGAACCATTTTTTAAATTTCCTTTTTAGTTTTTCCCTCCCCGCTTTCCAAGAGCCATAACTTTTTTATTTTTCCGTCAATAGAGCGGTGTGAGGGCTTATTTATTGAGGGATGAGCGGTCGTTTTTATTGGTAAAATGTTTTGGTACATACAACTTTTTGAGCACTTTTTATTACATTGTTTGGTAGAGCCAAGGTGACCAAAAAACAGCGATTTTGCCGTTTTAAATTCTTTATTTTTCACGTGATACATCACCCTCCACACTACGACATGCTATGTCGTAGTGCGTGAAGGGGTTAATGTGCGGATGGTGCAGAGTGAAAATTAAAATTTTCCACTGATATGCCATTTTATTGCACTACATGTTATGCCCAGTTAGTTCCACTGAAGAAAAATACCCCATAAAATATTAACCGGGTTCTCCCGGGTATGGCGATGCCATATCAGAGGACGTAAACTGCTGTTTGGGCACGCTGTAGGGCTCAGGAGGGAGCGAGCGGCATTTGGCGTCCAAATTTAGCTTGTTAGTTCTGTTTGGCGTTATGCTGGTATTTCAGTTTATAATGTGGGGGTATAATGTAATCTGCGCGGAGAACATCAGGGCATAATAAGAGGGTATAATAATGGGGTAAATAAATAATAATCCGCAGATATGTGGCCGGTGTCGCACTGATAAATGGCGCCCGATTTTATCCGCTTTTGGAACACTGCACATTTTGCATCGCCATATTCTGAGAGCCAGAACTTCTTTCTTTTTTCTCCACCGGAGCTGTGTGAGGGTTTATTCTTTGCGGGAAAATCTTTAGTTTTCATTGGTACTATTTTGGGGGAGCAGAAATTTTTTGGATCACTTTTTATTCCATTTTTTTGGCAAGCAAGGTGACCAAAAACCATCAATTCTGACAATGTTTTTTATTCTTTTTTTTTTATGGCGTTCACCCTGGGCTATAAATGACCATTTTACTTTATTCTGTGGGTCGGCATGATTACGGCGTTAACATATATATATATATATATCGTTTTTTTTATGTTTTGCAGCGTTTGTGCAATAAAATCACTTATTTATAAAATAAATTATTTTTTGTGTCACCATATTCTGAGAGAGATAACTTTTTTATTTTTCATTCAAAAAAGCTGTGTAAGGGCTTGTTTTTTGCGGGACGGGTTGTAATTTGTATTGGTACCATTTTGGCATACATGCGACTTTTTGATCACTATTGATTGTATATTTTGTGAGGGGTGGTGACCAAAAAATGGTGATTCTGGCTTTGTTTTTCGTTTATTTTTTTTGTGGTGTTCACCGTGCAGGAAAAATAATATTACAGTTTTATAGTTGGGGTCATTACAAACGCGGCGATACCATATATGTGTACTTTTTTTAACGTATTAATTTTTTTACTATAATAAAAGACTTATTATAGGAAAAAAGCATTTCTTGTTTATGTCACTTCTAACTTTTATTATTACACTTTTTAAAAACATTTTCATTATCTTTTATTTACTTTTTTTACTTGTCCCACTAGGGGACACTTGGCCTTGCAGCTATGATCGCTGCTAGAATACATTACACTACCTACGTAGTGAAATGTGTTCTTACTGTCATTGTGACGTGACAGTCACACTGACAGGAAGCCTCGGAGAACCGGCCGGCGGCTGCTCCTCCGAGGCTTCCGTACATAGCAGCCTGGAGGCCATTGGCTGGCCTTTGGTTGCCGTGATAAGGATCGCCAGCCCCCGCAAATGCATGTGGGGGCTGCCGATCTGCTCTAAACCTCTTCAATGTGGCGATCGCAATCGACCACCGCATCGAAGGGGTTAATTGCCGATTTCAGCGGCGAAAGGCCGCTGATCGGCAACGGGGAGAGCAGGTCAGACACCCTGCACAGTTAACCGCCGCTGCGGTGTAGCGCTGCGCGGCGGTTAACTGTTAAATCCCGGATGTAACTGCACGCCCAGGTGCGCGAAGTTACTGCTCACCTGGTCTTTCATGTACGCCAAGGTGCGGGAAGGGGTTAAAGCTTTAATCTTGCAAATGTCTTACACAGACTTTTTAAAATGCTACATTGTCTGCAGGCTAAATGATAGGTCTTGGATAAGAAAGAAATATCATGTCACGTCCATATTTTTGCACTTTTGTCCTGCAATTGACCATTACTATTTTTAGACTCATTCCTTAATGTGTCTAACTAAGATTTTTGATTGTAGCCATTTAATAATAGGAAATAGTCATTTGTAGAACATGTTAATGGACTCCAAACAAACAAACATTAGTGCAAAGTTTATCTTCGTTCTAATGAATTATTTTTTGTGGGGAATTATTCTAACACCATAGTTATAATAATCAATAATGCACACTGATACTGATATAAGTATACTGTGGAAAATAGTATTGGTTAGAGAAAGGGCATATGTAACATATAGGTAAACCATGCGACTGCTATGTCGCCCTTGGAGAGAGGCTTGGAGAGGACCCTGTTGTTCCATCTCTTTTGATATTAAGGGGTGAGAACCTGTGCAGGACTTCCCTCTCCAGAGTAACTGGAGTTTAGTAAATAAAGGGGTGGGAAATTGGCCCAATGGTCATGTAATTGGCCCTTCTGTCCTGATGACAAAACCATGTACCATAATTGGAGCCCCATTTTCAATTTTGCTATAGGGTCTCTTCTCTTCTATGTAAACCACTTAGAGATGATCAAGACTTTGTCAATGTCTTTCCCAAGAATCAAATTATTTATTCCAGAGAAAATGTCGAAAAAGAAAATATGGAGTTAATGAGGTTTACTATGTAATTATGAAAATCACTGTGAAATCAGACTTGGATATGCTGGTGCTTGCTGACACATTGAGAAGTATACAGCTTGTCTGCCACAAATCACTAGTCAACGAGGTTAATTATATTTTGTGAAATCATTTTTTTCATTTATATTAATAAATTAATATTGACCGTAACTTAGGGCGGATTTCTACAGATGTTTGTTATCGCTATGTAAGAAACATGTTCCACGTATTCCACTCTATCACATTAAAGCCATATTTTGCTACCTAGTATTCTGCCCCCTTATATTTTATCATTGGAGTAAATCATATTCCACTGAACTGAGCAGTTAGACATAGAAGCAATGCTGGTATGAAAGAACAGAGTTCATTCATTCAGATTGGCCCCTGCCTCAATAGAGTTTACAATCTAACGTCTCCACATCAAACCCGCAGACAGACAGGGTCATTTTTCATAGGAAGCAGACTGGCATAGAAGTTTGATGGTTGTTATGCACCTAACCTTCCATTTTATAAATAAGGACCTGAGGCATCCGTAGGCGTCCATCATATATCAGGTCTTTACATTTTTTTTTTACTTCTCCATGTTTTACTGCTCCATTACTGCTGCTCCCTTACTTCCTTCCTGGGTTCTGAATTGCACATGTATCATTGGTGGGTAAATTATATAAGATTTATGTAATGATGAATTTTTAAAATTTGTCAGTAGCCGAACAAATTCACATGAGGTGAGGGAGAAGCATGCCATGGCTAAATAAATATTTAACAGGAGGCTAATGGACCTAGTTCTAGTTTTTCACATATAGTTTGCATACATAAGGAGGGGTGGTAACTGGAAGATGCCTCTTGTGCTGCTTATCAACCCAGAGAAAAAGGGATCGGGCATGTTAAAATCTAAAAATCGTCAACAGTAGACGTTGGGTAAAAGTTTGGAAGCTACCATACATTTTAGATTGTTGGCATATGAATACACATGAATTATGTATATGATAGCATTGCTGCGGGACTGGTGGGGACCACCAAAACTTTGTCGCTGGAGCGGCAGGTGGTTTTTAAAGGTGAGAAATCTTTTTTTTTTTATCTTATAAAAATTTTTTTTGTTTATTAGTCTGGTCTGAAGTCTAATTATGGGTTCTAAAGTCACAGGACATTATGTGTGGGGCACTATCTACAGATAGCACTGTGTAAGAAACTATTTACAGATGGCATTGTGTGGGGCTCTATATACAGATGAAACTGTGTGGGCACTATCTACAGATGGCACTGTGTGGGGCACTATTTACAGATGAAAATGTGTGGGGCACTATCTACAGGAGGCACTGTGTGCCAGTATTTACAGGGGGCACTGTGTGTCACTATCTACAGACCACACTGAGTGGGGCACTATCTACAAATGGCACCATTTGTTGCTATCTACAGATGGCACTGTTTGAGATACTATCTACAGTGGGCACTGTGTGTGGCCCTATCTACAGATGGCACTGTGTGGGACACTATCTACAGGGGCACTGTGTGGGGCACTATCTACAAGGGCACTATATGGGGCACTAACTACAGATTGCACAGTGTGGGGCACTATCTACAGGGGTCACTGTATATCACTATTTACAGGTGGCACTGTGAGTGGCACTATGTACAGGGGGCACTGTGTGTGGCACTGTCTCCAGGGGGCACTGTGTGGATCACTATCTACAGGGCACACAGTGTGGGGCACTGTAAATAACTGCCCAGGTGTGTCAACATTTTTGACTGATACTGTAAATATGTAGCAATATCAACCCTCTATAAATGGTAGGCAAATCCACAGAGTACATAAATACTTGACACGCATTTCACCACAGCTTTATCAGATTTTTATCTACCCTCTCATTGTACACCATTTTTTAAGCCATGACACGGTCTGTACATCCATTTACCCATCATATGTGTTTTACTCCTTCTTTGTGAAGATATTGGTTTTACTCCAACATCCATTCAAGTTTTTATAACTTATTATGCATGTATGTATTATGTATATATGATAAAATTAACTTTGATATTTGATTTTTGCTATTATTGTGGTTGTGTTATTTTTGGTCGTGGTCGCGCCACCGTCGCAATTACACAGACACTAGACTTACAGTCCTCCCCCTCTGCGATAAATGGGTTCAGGACCATTGGTTATGTAACTATGATGTCACAAAAGGTCCTGCACCCTTTCTAGATGAGGTTTTGCAGTGATTTACACAAAGTAGCAACAAAAACTCAGCGGTATGCAGCAATTTTTCTAGGGCCCTGTCAGAAACAATGCGGTTCTGCGCAAATTGTGGCAAAATCACAAAATGTCAGAATATGGTGTCTTGGCCTATTTTTTGGGGGACGCCTGGAGCTGTACCTCCTTTATCCCATTGTTAGGCTAGGGCTACACCTGGACTTTTTTGTAGTACTATTGATGACTTAGCTTTTGAGCTACAGCTGCAGTCCTAATGAATATATTGAGTTTCATGATATCTTGGGAACTGCAACTATCACTCAAGAGTTTAAATCAATCAGTAGCGCTACAAAAAGTCTAGGTGTAGCCCTGACCTTAATCCGGCCCTGCCCCAATGTTTCCAAATCATGACTACTGCCAGGTGTGTGCTACTCTACCCATCAGCTGTTGCTAGGTTGCTGTTTCCTGAAGACAACAAAAGAGATTGAAGCAATCTATGATCAGCCAACTACATTTTCTCTAGGGAAATTGCAGCCACCTAGCAACAGAGACCCTCTCACCCTCCTATTGTCAGGCCTGCTATTACTCTAGAATTGCATCTACGTATAACCTGTGATTTCATATAGAGGTTGAAGTTACTTGTAACCACAAGCAAAACAAAGGGTCACATGTCAACAAAGACCATAAAATATGGGGACTAGATAGTAGTGGTCAACAAATTTATTTATTTTTCTTGACCATTTTGGGTATTGTTTAATATGGTTTTCTGTCACAATACTAGCTATTGTAAGCTATAGTATAATGGATAAGCCTTGTATTTTATATATAGACATAAAATTGTCTTTTAAACAAGTTTTGACAGAGCTCATTCACCAGCAAATTCACTTATTGCACAAGTTACAAAAGTTTTGTCCCTTCTCTTTATACAAATCTAAGGCTAGATTCACACGAGCATTGCAAACCTCAGACGTGAAAAACTGCGTGCATCCCGGCTGTACCCTGCAGGATGCGTTATCACGCATCCCTCATAGACTAGAGTCTATGGAGGGATGCGTGAAGCGCAAAAAAATAGGACATGTCCTATTTTTTCACGGACCCTTCACACACTCCATTGAAACAACGGCCGTGTGAAAAGCCCTATTGAATTATATAGGTCTGTTTAACAGTCGTCACACAGATGTATTACACGTTCGTCTGAAAAAAGCCTAAGGGTATGTTCACACGCAGTGTTTTCAGGCTTATTTCGTAGCGTAAAAACGCCTCGAAATACACCTTGAAAAACACTGGTGAAATGCTGATAAACAGCTTTCCTTTGTAATCAATGAGAAAAACAGCGTTTTGTTTTTGGAGCTGTTTTTCATAGGGTAAATCGAAAAACATCTCCAAAAACGTCTTTCAGCCATTTTTAATCGTGCAAGTGAACATACTCTTTGGCTTAGTTCACACGGAAGAATTTGCAGGCAGAAAACCTGCCTGCACTTTCTTGCCACGGTTTTTCGCCCGTGGCCATTGAGGCCATTATTTTCAATGGGAGGTCAGAGGCGGAACCGCGGCAAGAGAGAACATGCCGCTTGTTTTCCCTACGAGCCGCTAAAAGCCACCGCAGAAAAGAAACACCTCTGCCTGCCATTGAAATCAATGGGAGGCGGTTTCGGACGTTCTTTGATTCGGACGCGGTTTCCGCGTCAAAATCAGCTCAAAAAAACTCTGTGTGAACTTGCCCTAATATCTCTAGTGAATGGATAAGTCATCGCCTCTGAAAGAATTCTGAGGCACAGTAATGTATTTAATCATCTTTCAAGGTATGTTCACACGCTAAACAAAAAACGTCTGTAAAATACGGAGCTATTTTCAAGGGAAAACAGCCCCTGATTTTCAGCCGTTGTTTTAATCATCAAGCGTTTTTGATGCGTTTTTTACGGACGTTTTTGGGGCTGTTTTTCTATTGAGACAAATGGCCGCGTAAAAAAAAAAACCAAGTGGGAATGAAACGCCGTTTTCCTCATTCTCAAGTCAATGGCCAGATGTTTGGAGTCGTTCAGCCCCTGTATTTTCAGGCGATTTTCGGGGCATTTACGGCAAAGTGGGGTAAAACGGCTGAAAATAAGCCGTGTGAACATACCCTCATATAGCACCCATCAGCTATTGCTAAGTGGATATCCTTTCCCAAGAGAAAATGTTGTTTGCAGGCCTTAGATTCCTGCAAACTTGCTTTTATCTGAAAAACGAGAGCTGGAATTTGATTGGTTGCTATGCGCAACTACACCAGTTTTGATAAATCTCACACAATGTGTCTCTCAGATTCAGGACACCTGACCAAAAGATATTTTCCTCTACTCATACCCTTGGCGACATCCGATGTACAGTTACATTAGACGTGCTCCATCACAATATGGAGCAGGCTCAAAAGCTGATCCAGCACCAAACTTGGTGGGTGTCGGCTGTTTCAAATATCTGACACCCAACTGCAACTGTGAGAATGGGAGACATCTCCTCCTCAGGTTCCCTTTGAACCCCAATAGGCCCCCACGACAAATTTACGTGGGGGTCACTTAACTCCCTAACTCAGTGAGGCGGCCATCGATTCCAAGTGGGAACTGTGTGGAGAGGTGGCTACACATAAATGCATTTCTCTCCACTCTGTTAGGAGACAGCCTAGCAAGCCCTGCAGGTGACCACATATAAGGGTATGTTCACACGATGAGAGGCATTTACGTGTGAAAAGACAGACTGTTTGCAGCTGCCTCGTTTCACACGTAAAAGCTCCTCGTAATTTACGAGGCGTCTGAGACGCTCTGAGACGCTCGTAAATCTTGAGCTGTGCTTCATAGAGTTCAATGAAGAACAGCTCAAATTACGTGGCAAAGAAGTGCCCTGCACTTCTTTGCCGAGGCAGTCCATTTACGCGTCGTCGTTTGACAGCTGTCAAACGATGACGCGTAAATTACAGGTTGTCTGCACAGTACGTCGGCACACCCATTCAAATGAATGGGCAGATGTTTGCCGACGTATTGCAGCCCTATTTTCAGACGTAAAACGAGGCATAATACGCCTCGTTTACGTCTGAAAATAGGTCGTGTGAACCCAGCCTTAGTGTGGTTCCCATAGCTGGGACTCACATCTATCATACATTTATGGCATATCTTGTGTATATGCCATGAATTTTTGAGATGGGAATAATACTTTTAGGGTATGTTCACACGGCAGCGTCCGTAACGGCTGAAATTACCGTGCTGTTTTCAGGAGAAAACAGCACTGTAATTTCAGCCGTATTGGCATGTTGAGGCGCTATTTCGCTGCGTCCATTACGGAAGTAAATGGAGCTGTTTTTCCATGGTGTCAATGGAAAACGGCACCATTTACGTCTGAAGAAGTGACAGGCACTTCTTTGACCCGGGCGTCTTTTTTACGCCCCGCCTTTTGACAGCGGGGCGTAAAAAAAAATGACCGTCTGCACAGAACATCGTAAGACCCATTCTAATGAATGGGCAGATGTTTGCCGACGCTTTGGAGCCGCTATTTCTGACGTAATTCGGGGGAAAATACGCCCGAATTACATCCGTAAATAGTGTGTGTGAACATACCCTTATACTGTAGTAGAGCACAGATAAAGGCAATACACTGCAATATATAAGTATTGAAGTGTATTGCACGAGCGATCTAAGGCTGGGTTCACACGACCTATTTTCAGGCGTAAACGAGGCGTATTATGCCTCGTTTTACGCCTGAAAATAGGGATAAAATACGTCGGCAAACATCTGCCCATTCATTTGAATGGGTTTGCCGACGTACTGTGCAGACGACCTGTAATTTACGCGTCGTCGTTTGACAGCTGTCAAACGACGACGCGTAAATTGACTGCCTCGGCAAAGAAGTGCAGGGCACTTCTTTGCCACGTAATTTGAGCCGTTCTTCATTGAACTCAATGAGGAGCAGATCAAGATATACGAGCGTCACAGACGCCTCGTATATTACGAGGAGCAGCATTTACGGCTGAAACGACGCAGCAGTTTTCTTCTGAAAACAGGCTGTCATTTCAGCCGTAAATTACAGCTAGCGTGTGAACATACCCTAACAATCGCATTGTAATGTTGTACTAAAACAAAAAGAAAAAAAACGTTAATAACATTTTTAGAAATATAAAAAATAAAAATAACTGAAAGATAAAAAATCCTTTTCTGATTTTTCACAAAAAATTATGCAAGCAATAAAAAAGTTAATATAATTGGTATTGCAGCATCTGCAAAAGTCTGAAGTATTAACTTCTTCCCGCCACAGTCGTTTTTCGGAATTTGACTTTCGTTTTTTCCTCTCCACATTCCAAAAGCCATAACTTTTTTCTTTTTCTGTCGACATAGCCGTATGAGGACTTGTTTTTTTGCGGAATGAGTTGTAGATTTTCACAGCACCATTTATTGTACCATATAATGTAGTGAGAAACTGTAAAAAATATATTTGTGAAGTGGAATAGGAAAAAACAGCGATTCCTCAATATTTTGGTGGAATTTGTTTTCACGGCATTCACCGTGCTGTAAAAACAGCATGATAACTTTACTCTGCGGGTTAATATGATTACTACGATACCAAATTTATATAGTTTTTTTATGTTTTTCAACTTTTACAAGGAAACAACTGATTGTTAAAAATACAATTTGAGTTTTGTCGCCATATTC
The DNA here is from genome assembly GCF_050947455.1 of Rhinoderma darwinii. NCBI lineage: Eukaryota > Metazoa > Chordata > Amphibia > Anura > Rhinodermatidae > Rhinoderma > Rhinoderma darwinii. Next base: position 63,268,261 of record NC_134688.1, read on the forward strand.
TGAAAGCCATAACTTTTTTCCCCGTTTTTTTGTGGGAGATGAAGTGACGCGATTCTGGCATTTTAATTTTTAATGTTTTTCCACATTCACCATGCGGGATAAATAATGATATATTGTAATAGTTCAGACTTTTACGGACGCGGTGATACCAGTAATGTGAATTTTTTTTTTTTACATTGTGCTTGGGTTAAATGGGATGAGGTTTTTTTTTTTAAGTTTTAATATTTTAACTCTTTTTACATATTAAAAAAACTTTATTTTAATGCATTTAACTTTTTTAACTAGTCCCCCTAATGAAGGCCCCCTGGTCTGCCATCCCCTTAGGGGAGTTGAAGCAGCGATCGTTGGATCGCTTCCATACTAATGTATTGCGGTATATCGTTACACTGACAATCTACTATGAAGCCCTGCTGGAAGCATGGCTTTATAATAGTACAAGGATGGCAGACCTGGGGGCCTTCATCAGGCCCCTAGGCTGCCATAACAACCATTGACACCCTGTGATTCGTATTGACCGCAACATCTAAGGGGTTAAATGAGCGTGGGCTCGTTACACTGAAGTGTCGGCTGTAAGATACAGCTGACACGCATGTTCTATGAAGCGGGCTCACCCGGTGAGTCTGTCCATACTCCCCGAAACGAGTTGTGCCGCATATATACAGCGGATGTCGGAAAGGGGTTCGATTGTCATGTTATTAAACTCACACCGTAGGAAATAAACATTCACATTATAAGCATTACTAATTTTTGGTCATCTCGCTTCCCCAAAAAAACTAAATAAAAAGTTATATGTAGCCCAAAATGGTACCAATAAATACTACGGCTCGTCTGCTAAAAACAGGCGAGCTAGTCACAGAGCAGAATGTCAGTACAGTCTATGGAGAGAGGAGGGGGAGTAGGAGGATGAAGCAGCAGCAGAGTGAGAAAGACACAAACTGCAGCAGCTGATAAGTTGTATGTCACTCCAGTGCTGGATTCTTAGCTACACTGCTCATTACAGCTGTATAATGTCCTCCATGCTGCTGCCGCTTATATATATATATATATATATATATATATATATATATATATATATGATAGATAGAGATAGTAGAGCAGGAAACTCCTCCTCTATCTCTATCTGTGCAGTGTATAGATGACATGATAGCCGTTAGGCTCTGCCCACTGGCTCATAGAAAACGGAGGATTAGAGATAGAGCCTGCAGAGCAGGGGCGTTGCTAGGGTCTTAAAAGATCAGGGGCACAAGCCCCGAGACATATATTTCCCCCGCCCGAAAAATATTTATTTTTTTTACATACAGTGAAGGAAATAAGTATTTGATCCCTTGCTGATTTTGTAAGTTTGCCCACTGTCAAAGACATGAACAGTCTAGAATTTTTGGCTAGGTTAATTTTACCAGTGAGAGATAGATTATATATATAAAAAAAAAAAAAACAGAAAATCACATTGTCAAAATTATATATATTTATTTGCATTGTGCACAGAGAAATAAGTATTTCATCCCTTTGGCAAACAAGACTTAATACTTGGTGGCAAAACCCTTGTTGGCAAGCACAGCAGTCAGACATTTTTAGATGGAATTTTGGCCCACTCCTCTTTGCAGATCATCTGTAAGGGCATGACCACACGTGGCGGATTTCCTCCGCAACTGTCCGCATCAATGCCGCACCTAATCCGGGTTGCGGATTACGGCTGCGGATCTGCACAAAATGTGCAGAAAATTGATGCGGACTAGCTGCTGCGGACTGCGGGAAAAGTGCTTCCCTTCTCCCTATCAGTGCAGGATAGAGAGAAGGGACAGCACTTTCCCTAGTGAAAGTAAACGAATTTCATACTTACCGGCCGTTGTCTTGGTGACGCGTCCCTCTTTCGGCATCCAGCCCGACCTCCCTGGATGACGCGCCAGTCCATGTGACCGCTGCAGCCTGTGCTTGGCCTGTGATTGGCTGCAGCCGTCACTTAGACTGAAACGTCATCCTGGGAGGCCGGACTGGAGACAGAAGCAGGGAGTTCTCGGTAAGTACGAACTTCATTTTTCTTTACAGATACATGTATATTGGGATCGGTAGTCACTGTCCCGGGTGCAGAAACAGTTACTGCCGATCGCTTAACTCTTTCAGCACCCTGGACAGTGACTATTTACTGACGTCTCCTAGCAACGCTCCCGTCATTACGGGAGCCCCATTGACTTCCTCAGTCTGGCTGTAGACCTAGAAATACATAGGTCCAGCCAGAATGAAGAAATGTCAAGTTAAAAAAGCAAGACGCATCCGCAGCACACATGACATGTGCATGACAGCTGCGGACTTCATTGCGGAACTTTGAATCTCCATTGAAGTCAATGGAGAAATTCCGCCATGAGTCCGCCACTGCTCCGCAACAGACAGAGCATGCTGCGGACACCAAATTCCGCTCCGCAGCCTATGCTCCGCAGCGGAATTTTACGCCTCGTCTAAACGAACACTGCTAAATTAAAGTGTAAGTCAATGGACAAACGGCTCCGCTGCGGATTAACGCTGCGGAGTGTCCGCAGCGGAATTTAAGTGAAATTCTGCCACGTGTGAACCCAGCCTAACTCATTAAGATTTCGAGGCTGTCGCTTGGCAACTCCGATCTTCAGCTCCCTCCACAAGTTTTCGATGGGATTAAGGTCTGGAGACTGGCTAGGCCACTCCATGACCTTAATGTGCTTCTTTTTGAGCCACTCCTTTGTTGCCTTGGCTGTATGTTTTGGGTCATTGTCATGCTGGAAGACCCAGGCACGAGCCATTTTTAATGTCCTGGTGGAGGGAAGGAGGTTGTCACTCAGGATTTGACGGTACATGGCTCCATCCATTCTCCCATTGATGCGGTGAAGTAGTCCTGTGCCCTTAGCAGAGAAACATAATGTTTCCACCTCCATGCTTGACAGTGGGGACGGTGTTCTTTGGGTCATAGGCAGCATTTCTCTTCCTCCAAACACGGCGAGTTGAGTTAATGCCAAAGAGCTCAATTTTAGTCTCATCTGACCACAGCACCTTCTCCCAATCACTCTCAGAATCATCCAGATGTTCATTTGCAAACTTCAGACGGGCCTGTACATGTGCCTTCTTCAGCAGGGGGACCTTGCGGGCACTGCAGGATTTAAATCCATTACGGTGTAATGTGTTACCAATGGTTTTCTTGGTGACTGTGGTCCCAGCTGCCTTGAGATCATTAACAAGATCCCCCCGTGTAGTTTTCGGCTGAGCTCTCACCTTCCTCAGGATCAAGGATACCCCACGAGGTGAGATTTTGCATGGAGCCCCAGATCGATGTCGATTGACAGTCATTTTGTATGTCTTCCATTTTCTTACTATTGCACCAACAGTTGTCTCCTTCCCACCCAGCGTCTTACTTATGGTTTTGTAGCCCATTCCAGCCTTGTGCAGGTCTATGATCTTGTCCCTGACATCCTTAGAAAGCTCTTTGGTCTTGCCCATGTTGTAGAGGTTAGAGTCAGACTGATTAATTGAGTCTGTGGACAGGAGTCTTTTATACAGGTGACCATTTAAGACAGCTGTCTTTAATGCAGGCACCAAGTTGATTTGGAGCGTGTAACTGGTCTGGAGGAGGCTAAACTCTTAATGGTTGGTAGGGGATCAAATACTTATTTCTCTGTGCACAATGCAAATAAATATATATAATTTTGACTATGTGATTTTCTTTTTTTTTTTTTATATAATCTATCTCTCACTGGTAAAATTAACCTAGCCTAAAAATTCTAGACTGTTAATGACTTTGACAGTGGGCAAACCTACAAAATCAGCAAGGGATCAAATACTTATTTCCTTCACTGTATATGTTGGAGATAGCATATCTATTAGGCCTTATTTACACGAACGTGTTTCACGTCTGTGATACGCACGTGACAATCAGTCAATGGGGCCATTCAGACATTTCGTGTTTTTCACGCAGCGTGTGTCCGCTGTGTGAAACTCACTGTATGTCCTATACTTTAGCGTTTTATGCGCATCACACACCCATTGAAGTCAATGGGTGCGTGAAAATCACACGCAGCACACAGACGCACTTCCGTGTACTGCGCGTGATTCGCGCAACAATTGTTCACGAAATGAAGGGAAAAATAAAACCACCTCCTTCATTTAATTTTCTAAACTTCATAACCGCGTGTCATAAGGATGCCATATGCGTGAAAATCACGCAGCCACGCACCAAACACTGATGACACACGGAACTGCAACGCGCAAAAAAAGCAGCGTTTTTTTGTTTCTGTAAATAAGGCCTTACACTAAGGCTCCTATAGCTACACTGCTAAATAGAATTGGATACATTGTCTCAGCATAGGGTATAATACATGATAGGTATAGATACATGGCCCCAGCAGACAGTATCACTCATGATAGGCTTAGATACATGGCCCCAGCAGACAGTATCACACATTCAGAGGGATTATTAAGACGGCGTGCTCCTCGTCCATGTGCTGTGTGTTGAAACAACGCACAGCACACGGACACATTGATTTCATTGGGGCTATTAACACATTCGTCAGTTTTCATGCAGCGAGTGCCCATTGCATGAAACTCACTGAATGTCCTATATTGGTGCATTTTCACCTAGTCGCCAATTGAAGTCAATGGGTGCGTGAAAACCACGGACAGCACATGGACGACATCCGTGTGCTGTCCGTGTTTTACGCATCAATTACATTGAAAAAAAAAAGCATACAAAGCACACTGATGCAAAACGCAACACACATGACCAGATTTGAGTGCGATTTTTTTACGCATGTAAATCTATCTTGCTCGTGTCAATGGACCCTTAGATACAGGGCTCCAGCAGTAAGTATCCTTATACTAACCCTAAGGGGCAAATTTGGCATTTCTGGGGCCCTGAGCAAAGTTATGTCTCGGGGCTCTATTCAAAGACACCTGTAGAGAGTTCCCCACACAATGCCCCCTGTATACAGCGTCACAACACCCTGTATGGTTTCACACACAGTTCCCCTCCCATACATCCCCCTTGTAGCCATGGCTAGTTATGAAAAATGGGGGGGGGTGGCATGTAATTTTTTTCCAATTATTTATTACAAAAAAAAAAATGGCATAGCTAGCTAGATACAACATAGCAGCAGCAGCCTAGCATTAACAGGGTGGGAAGGGCCACTGTTTTTGGCCTTTCCCAGCCTAATAAAACCAGCCCCTGGCCTACCCTGTGCCCGACCATCGCTACAGATGGTCAGTTACTGGATCGTGTCCGGCTCTTTCCAGTACCCTTGGTGACGGTGGGTAACACTAAGCCCTGCCTTAGTAATGGAAGCTGTCAATCAGCCAGTGTCCATTACTAAAGTGGTAGTAATAAAGTTTAAAATAAAATACAAAGACATAGATAACATATATTATTGAAATAAAAACCCCTCACACAACTCTCATTAGCCATTTAATTGAAAATAAAAAAAGCCATCATCGAAGTAGTCGTCGAATCTGACGTAGTCCAACGACCAAGCCTGTAAAAAAACACAAACACAAAAAAAACCCACATTAGTAACACATGTGGTAAGCTTAGATAGAGGGCCCATATGTGATACTGTCTGTTAGACCATGTTAGACCATGTATCTAAGCCTACCACAAGGTAGGTTTAGATACAGGGCCTCAGCAGACTATAATCTTATACTGTATAAGATTAGTGTTTGCAGGGGCCCTATATCTAAACCTACTATATGGTAAGCTTAGATACAGGGCCCATCAGACAGGATCAGACATGGGCCATGTATCTAAGAATACCATGTGGTAGGCTTAGATACAGGTTCCATGTGTGACATGGTCTGTTAGACCCTGTATCTAAGCTTATGACAAGGTAGACTTAAATTCAAGACCCCAGCAGACCGCCGTAATGTTACAGTTACCCCCTCTTCAGCTCCTCGTGCAGCAGATGCCCCAACAACATCTAGCTTTGTGACGTCATGATGCAAGAAGACGTCAGGGTTTCCGCTGCGCTCGGGAAGAAAGATGGGTAAGTATGTGTTGTTACTATAGTAACAGTGGCCCAAGTATTTTATTACTTAGGCCCCAGTTACTATAGTAACTTTTACAGATGCGGTGCGGGTGGACGGCGGCCCGGTCACAATTGCGACCGACGTGACCTGAATCTGGCAGTCGCCGGGGATCCGGGGCACCGGGCCAAATATCTGGGGCTTGGACCCCAAAGACCCGGTGCTAGAGATGCCCCAGCTGCAGAGGGGAAAACTGCAAAAAACAAATATACAAGTCAAGCAATGGCCATAAATAGTGTTATTCCTCATGTACACGCACATGGCAGCTTATTCTGAAAAGTCCCCTGAAAAGTTAGGTACGTACTGTCATGTCCATGGCCGCGGGCCGTCAGGCTCACTCACATCCTGACGGCCGCAGCCATGGGTCTGCGAGCGCTGGCCCCAGTCTCCTCCTCAGGAGACGCCAGCGCTCACTTCCGCTTACCTCGGCTGGGTTAATATCAAAATTAGCCCATGAGCACCCTGGACTATAAGAAGGGCTCAGCCCCTTCCTCCCATGCCTGAGCGTTGTTGTCGTACACAAAGTTTGTCTAAGCAAATGGTCTCCTATTGTTTCCCAGTTCCCAGAGTTCCCCGTTCCTGCTACCTGTACCTGTATCCCGTGCTATCCTGGTCAAGTGCTGTGCTGAGCTGTAGTCGTGCTGTGCTGTATACCATGCTTGTCCTGCTACACCACGCCTGACCTCTGCCTGCTGCTTAGTCCCAGCCGAGCCTGTCTTGTTACTGTCCGAGCTGCCACAGGTACACTATACGAACTATAGACTGTGACCTGCGTCCTGTTGGCCAGCAGCCATACTGTCAAGGCGGTACGGCCCAGTGGGTCCATGTACCCAACGTGACAGTATGCTCAGGCCATGGACCCCGCTGGTCGATCCAAGACTAAGATGACGTCACAAGAGATGCGGACGGATATGCTAGACCTCCGGTCTCGACAGGACCAACTCCTCCAGGCTTTGAACAGTATCGCACCTCGGCAGGAGGTGCAAGCTGCCGTTCCTCCTACTACACCTCCTGGCAGTGTTGATCCCCGATTTTCTTTGCCACTTCCTGACCACTATGATGGAGATGCAGGGACCTGTCATGGATTTTTGAATTAGTGCCAGATCCACTTCAGCCTGTATGCAAGGGCATGTTCGTCTGATGCGCAAGGGTCACTTTCATCATCTCTCTCCTCACTGGCAGGACCCTAGCATGGGCGAATCCTATCTGGGAGAGACAAGGACCAGAGACCCGTGACTTAGATATAGTGTTTGAGGAGCCTGGACGAGTCTCGTCTGCAGCCGCCTTCTTGCTGAACCTACGTCAAGGAGACACTTCCGTGGCCGAGTACGCCATCAACTTCCGCACCCTGGTGGGAGAACTGTTTTGGAACAATGAGGCCCTGGTGGCTACATTCTGGCAGGGACTGTCTCCTAAGATTAAGGACGAGCTCGTCGCTCGAGATCTACTGTGTACCCTGGATGACCTCATCCTTCTGGCCGCCCGGATTGATATAAGGATCTGAGAACGGCTCCAAGAAGTTAATTGGGAGGGAGGTCTTCCTAATCCTATCCCTACTATGCATCAACCCTGGCTCTCCTCAGATGTTGACCCCCCTAAGGAGTCTGTGAGGACGGACCAGTTTAAGCTATCTACCCAGGAGAAACAACGCAGACACACCTCGGGACTCTGTCTATATTGTGGCCTCGGAGGCCATCTTGTGTGTCTGTGTCCCCAAAAGCCCCAAACCTAGGGTTGGCAGGAGAGACAACCTTGGATAAAGAAGGACTTTCATCTAAATTGTCCATACCCGTGACCATAATGTCCGGAGAAAAATCGCATCGGGGCTCTGCGTATCTGGACTCGGGTTCTGCTGCTAATTTCATTCATAGAGACCTGGTGGATCTTCTCCAATTACCCACTGCCCCTCTGGAGAGGCCATTGATGGTTGCATCTGTAAATGGACTACCTCTGCCAGATCCAGTTGTAGCTGTGACCAAGCCGCTGAGGCTCCAAGTGGGAGCTCTCCACTCCGAGCTTCTCTCGTTCTTTGTCTTGTCCAAGTCCGTTAACCCCGTGCGTCTGGGTCTGCCTTGGCTCGTACATGCCCCAGTCCTGGACTGGAACTCTGGAGAGGTTCTCCAGTTGGGTCCCGAGTGTCTCAACCGTTGCCCGGCACGGATTAGTTTGGCTCAGCCTCCTCTGCCTCGGTCATTGGCAGGATTGCCTGGTCATTAGGCTGCATTATTGGATATCTTCAGCAAGAGCGAGGCGGAGACGCTGCCCTAACACCGGGCATATGACTGTCCTATCGAGCTGATTCCTGGTGCATCCCTTCCCCCGGGTAGGGTATATCCTCTCTCCTTGCCAGAGACTCTATTCATGGCCGCCTATGTTAAGGAGAACTTGGAGAGGGGCTTCATACGGAAGTCTTTCTCCCCTGCAGGAGCCGGGTTCTTCTTCGTCAAGAAAAAGGATGGTTCCCTGCGTCCTTGCATCGACTACTGGGGTCTCAACCAGATCATTGTGAAAAATAAGTATCCGTTGCCATTGATCTCAGAACTGTTTGATCATATACGTGGTGCCAAGATTTTTTCCAAACTAGACCTGCGTGGGGCTTACAATCTAATCCGGATTCGCCGGGGTGACGAATGGAAGACTGCATTTAACACCTGTGACGGACACTATGAATATCTAGTATTGCCCTTCGGCCTGTGTAATGCTCCCGCTGTCTACCAGGAGTTCTTTAATGACATCTTCCGTGACCTCCTCTATGTTTGTGTTGTGGTCTATCTTGATAACATCTTGATTTTTTTCTCCAGATCCTATGACTCATCAGAGACATGTCCGTCAAGTTTTGCTTCAGTTAAGGGAGAATTGCCTGTACGCCAAGTTGGAGAAGTGCATGTTTGAGAGAGATGCGCTACCCTTCCTGGGCTACATCGTCTCGAATCGGGGTCTCAAGATGGATCCTGAAAAGGTAAAGTTCGTCCTGCAATGGCCACGCCCTCAAGGCTTGAGGGCCATACAGCACTTTCTGGGATTTGATAACTTTTACAGACAGTTCATTCCAAACTTCTCCTCACTGACATCTCCTATCTCTAACCTCACCAAGAAGGGCATGAATGCCAAGGTGTGGACTCCTGAGGCAGAGTCCGCATTCAACAGCCTGAAGAGTTCTTTCACTTCAGTCTCTATCCTCCATCATCCATATCTTTCTCCGGGGAGGACCTTGTGCACCTGGCTGACAGAGGGAGAATCCTCCGCTGGGGACACTGCTCTAGACTGGCAGGTCGTGCGAGACCTGATTGCCCGTCATTTCTGGTGGCCCACGCTGCCCAAAGACATCATGGACTTTGTTTCATCCTGCTCAGTGTGTGCAACTAACAAGGTTGCTCACTCCAGCCCTGCTGGTCTGCTCAAGCCACTGCCTGTACCCGATGCTCCCTGGTAGCACATAGCTATGGAATTTATTACTGACCTGCCTCCCTCTGAAGGATGCAGTACTGTCTGGGTGGTGGGGGACCGATTTTCGAAAATGGCCCACTTCGTTCCACTGATTGGCCTTCCTTCTGCTCCTCAACTGGCAAACATTTTCATCCAACACATCTTCCGCCTGCACGGCTTGCCCCAAAATATTGTGTCTGATCGGGGGGGGGTCCAGTTCACCTCTAGGTTCTGGTGAGCCCTCTGTAGACTCCTCAACGTAAGATTGGACTTTTCCTCTGCCTACCATCCTCAGTCCAATGGTCAAGTTGGGAGGATCAGTCAGATTATGGAGAACTACCTACGCCACTTCATCTCCAAGAAGCATGATGACAGTGCAGCTTCTTCCGTCGGCTGAGTTCTCATACAACAATCACACTAGCGAGTCCACAAAAACCACACCGTTCTTCATTGTCTACGGCAAACACCCACAAATTCCTCTCCCGGTGCCCGTTATGTCCGAGGTACCAGCAGCTGATTCCGCTTTTAGAGACTTCCTGCAGATCTGCCAGCAGACTCGATCCTCCATCCTACTGGCAGTCGACCGCATGAAACGGAAGGCAGACACGAGGAGAAGAGAACCTCCTCAAATCCTCCCTGGCACGAGGGTCTGGCTCTCCAGGAATATAAGACTGAGGGTGCCATCATACAAATATGCTCCCAGGTTCCTCGGACCCTTCGAGATCCTACAGCAGTTCAACCCTGTCGCCTACAAGCTTCGGCTGCCTCCTACCCTCAAGATCCCCAACTCCTCCCATGTCTCCCTCCTGAAGCCAATAGTTCTGAACTGCTATACCAAGACTCATAGCCCTGCGGTTGCCTCCAGTGGTCCTTCAGACACCTTTGAGGTTAATGAGATCTTGGATACCAAGAGACTAAGAGGAAGAACTTTCTATATGGTGGATTGGAGATTGGAGGGGATGTGGTCCTGAAGAGAGGTCCTGGGAGCCAGAGGAGAACCTCAATGCTCCTACCCTTCTGAAGAAGTTTCTCTCTCGCTCTGGCCCCAAGAGGATGGGGCGTAAGAGGGGGGATACTGTCATGTCCATGGCCGCGGGCCGTCATGCTCACTTATCTCCTGATGGCCACAGCCATGTGTCTGCGAGCGCTGGCCCCAGTCTCCTCCTCAGGAGACGCAAGCACTCACTTCCGCTTACCTCGGTCGGGTCCCGCTCTTAAAGGGCCAGTGCACGCACCTGAGTTAATGTCAAAATTAGCCCATGAGCACCCTGGTCTATAAGAAAGGCTCAGCCCCTTTATCCCATGCCTGAGCATTGTTATCGTACCCAAAGTTTGTCTAAGCAAATGGTCTCCTAGTGTTTCCCATTTCCCAGTGTTCCCCGTTCCCGCTACCTGTACCTGTATCCCGTGCTATGCTGGTTAAGTGCCGTGCTGAGCTGTAGTTGTGCTGTATCCCACCCCTGTCCTGCTACACCACGCCTGACGTCTGCCTGCTGCCTAGTCCCAGCCGAGCCGGTCCACATACCCAACGTGACACAAACCACTTTAAGAGGTTAAAATAGATAGTAAAATGGAAAATAAACACAACTATTTTCTAAAATGTAATAAAAACTTGATGTAATGATAGGGGTAGGGAAACGGACAAGTGAGCCCTAATCTACCCGCCACTCTGTCCCTGCCTACTTGCAACGACCCGCCCTAGGCGACGGGGTACAACTGGGCGGCGGTCCCTACGCTCAGTAAGCGCACGAGACAAACAGACAAGGGTACACAAAGCTAAGGGAAATGGGGCAGTTGCCCACGGCAACACCGTGAGCAACAAGAGTGGTGAACGAGCCGAGTCAAACCAGGAGTGCACGAGGTACCAAACGCAGAGCAGGAGAGTAGTCAGTAAGCCAGGGTCAGTATGGAGCAGGATCAAATAGTCAGAAGCTGTAGCTGGGCCAGGAAACCACACGGGAAGAATCACAAGCAAGGAGGAACAGGAAAGGCAGGTATAAATAGACAGAGGGCGGGAGCTAGCTGAGTCTGGCCAGGCTGCAATAGGCTCTCCCACTCCTAAGCCTGCCAGCCTGAGTGATGGAAGCTGGAGTCAGTCTCAGAGACATAGACTCAGGTGAAGACTGATTACCTATGGAAGTTAACCCCGAAGCTGTGCCTGGCAGATCCTTTACAGTACCCCCCCCTTTTATGAGGGGCCACCGAACCCTTTCTAAGTGGACCTGGTTTATTGGGGAAACGAAGGTGGAACCTCCTGACCAATACCCCAGCGTGAACATCCCGGGCGGGTACCCAAGTCCTCTCCTCAGGCCCGTATCCCCTCCAATGGACCAGGTACTGGAGGGAGCCTTGGACCATCTTGCTGTCCACAATCTTGGCCACCTCGAATTCCACCCCCTCAGGGGTGAGAACGGGAACAGGAGGTTTCCTCGAGGGAGCCAAGGATGGGGAGCAGCGTTTAAGGAGGGAGGCATGAAACACGTCGTGTATTCGAAAAGATGGGGGCAACTCCAGTCGGAAGGAGACAGGATTGAGGACTTCAATGACCTTGTACGGCCCAATAAACCGGGGAGCAAACTTTTTGGACGGGACCTTAAGGCGCAAGTTCCTTAACGATAACCACACCAGATCCCCGACCATAAACAAGGGGTTAGCAGAACGTCTTCAATCTGCCTGAGTTTTTTGTACGCTCTGGGACGCCTCTAGGTTCTTCTGAACCTGGGCCCAGACTGTGCACAGTTCCCGATGAACGGGCTTGTGATTATGTAATGATAGGGGTAGGGAAACGGACAAGTGAGCCCTACTCTACCCGCCACTCTGTCCCTGCCTACTTGCAACGACCCGCCCTAGGCGACGGGGTACAACTGGGCGGCGGCCCCTACGCTCAGTAAGTGCACGAGACAAACAGACAAGGGTACACAAAGCTAAGGGAAATGGGGCAGTTGCCCACGGTAACACCGTGAGCAACAAGAGTGGTGAACGAGCCGAGTCAAAACAGGAGTGCACGAGGTACCAAACGCAGAGCAGGAGAGTAGTCAGTAAGGCAGGGTCAGTATGGAGCAGGATCAAATAGTCAGAAGCTGTAGCTGGGCCAGGAAACCACACGGGAAGAATCACAAGCAAGGAGGAACAGGAAAGGCAGGTATAAATAGACAGAGGGCGGGAGCTAGCTGAGTCTGGCCAGGCTGTGATAGGCTCTCCCACTCCTAAGCCTGCCAGCCTGAGTGGTGGAAGCTGGAGTCAGTCTCAGAGACATAGACTCAGGTGAAGACTGATTATCTATGGAAGTTAACCCCGAAGCTGTGCCTGGCAGATCCTTTACACTTGATTTAAATATTATGACATTTTTTGCTAATATATTCCCGAAAAGTTTCGGAATAAGATTCTGCTTATTGTATGTAAGAGAGTAAACCGGAAAGGAGAAGGAAAGGGGGAGGGAAAGAAGGGTATAGAGGGGGAACTTATCCTCAGCTTCCACCCCATAAGCAGACGTTTCGCAGGAAGAATACGTAAATACAATTACGCACTATTAGGACAGTAGATCAAGATACTCCGAAGAATTCTCAAAGCTTACCCACGTAGACCATACTCGCACAAACTTATCATGAGTGTCCTATAGGGAAGCCGTAAGCTCCTCCATCCGTTTCACTTCCTGGATCTTCTGAAACCAAAGGCTCACCGAAGTGGCCTCTACCTGTTTCCACATAGCCGGAATGCAAGCACGTGCCGTGTTGATCAGATATCGTACTATTGACTTCTTGTATGTTGAGATCGGGATGTCACACAGATGAAGCAGGAAGAAGCCCGGAGATCTGGGCAACGTGTAGTTAGTGAACCGAGATGCTACATTCCAAACCGTCTCCCAGAAAGTTGTTAAGTGCTGACAATCCCAAAAAGTATGTAAGAGATCACCAACCCCCACCCCGCATCTCCAACACAAAGGACACACCTATGGATAAAATTTATGAAGCCTGGAAGGGACCCTGTACCACCTCGTCAGAATCTTGTAGCCCGCCTCCTGAATTCTACTTAATATAGAAGACTGATGAGTCATGGTATACAGTCGTGTACGCTCATCAGCGGTAATACTTATGTCAAGATCCGTCTCCCACTTAGCCAAGTATGAGGGGTGTGAGTCTGCCATTGGGGAATTTATGAGACTATAGTTTACCGAAAGGGCGTGACTGACCGTGCCCGACATTTTGCATAACGTTTCAAATGCTGTAAGATCACGTGAAAATTCAGACACAGGAGCAAGAGATAACAGAAAGTGACGGAGTTGGGAGGCCTGCCAAAGCAGAAGGTATCCGGATCCGCACTGTCCGCTAATTGAGATGTCGTCCTCCAACTGTCATTACTGATATAATGGCGGGCCTAGTTCTCCCCAGCTAAACGTTTGTGGGAGAATGGCCCTGCTTCACAAACCGGCTGAAAAGAGGGATTGCCTAACACTGGATATAGCGGTGACGGTGACATCCGGAAATGTTTGAACGCCAGCGTCGCGACTCGCAGGGTGGGACCTATAAGAGAGTGCGATCTTGCCGATGCTGGGATCTGATCCAGTAGCCACGGGGCCGCCGAGAGAGGAAGGGATAGTAAGGATTGTTCCAACTTGACCCATGGTTTGGACCCGACATGTCTACACCAATCCATAATACGCGTCAAATGTGCCGCCTGGTAATAGCGATGAATAACAGGCAAGCCCAAACCACCATCAAATCTCGGGCGGGTCGGAGTCGTTCGTGCAATGCGTGCGGGTTTGTTCGACCAAATAAACTTGAGCATTAGAGAAGAGAGGGAGGTAAAGAATAGACACGGTATGTAGATTGGAAGTGCCTGAAAGAACTACAACAGCCGTGGCAACACATTCATCTAATGGCCAAACTGAGAGGACTAATCAGTCTCTAGAACAATATTTAAGGTGTTTTATCTCTGACTGTCAATATGATTGGGTCTCATTCATTCCCCTCGCCGAATTTTCCCTTAATAACCGGGTCAGTAACTCGTCAGGGGTCTCCCCCTTTTTCTGTAATTTTGGGTTTAATCCACGGTTCTCCTCCGTTTCACCTGGTAGTTCCAACAATCCCGAGGTAGAGGTCGTTCATCGGGAACTGTGAACAGTCTGGGCCCAGGTTCAGAAGAACCTAGAGGCGTCCCACAGCATACAAAAAACTCAGGCAGATAGACGACGTTCTGCTAACCCCTTGTTTATGGTCGGGGATCTGGTGTGGCTATCGTCAAAAAATTTGCGCCTTAAAGTCCCGTCCAAGAAGTTTGCTCCCCGGTTTATAGGGCCATACAAGGTCATTGAAGTCCTCAATCCTGTCTCCTTCCGACTGGAGTTGCCCCCATCTTTTCGAGTACACGACGTGTTTCATGCCTCCCTCCTTAAACGCTGCTCCCCGTCCTTGGCTCCCTCGAGGGAACCTCCGGTCCCTGTTCTCACCCCTGAAGGGGTAGAATTCGAGGTGGCCAAGATTGTGGATAGCAGGATGGTCCAAGGCTCCCTCCAGTACCTTGTCCATTGGATAGGATACGGGCCTGAGGAGAGGTCTTGGGTACCCGCCCGGGATGTTCACGATGGGATATTGGTCAAGAGGTTCCACCTTAGTTTCCCCAATAAACCAGGTCCACTTAGAAAGGGTCCGGTGGCCCCTCAAGGGGGGGGGGGTACTGTAAAGGATCCGCCAGGCACAGCTTTTGTATCAACGCCCATAGGTAATCAGTCTGCACCTGCTTCTATGTCTGTGAGACTGACACCATCTTCCACCACTCAGGATGGCAGGCTTAGGAGTGGGAGAGCCTATCACAGCCTGGCCAGACGGAGCTAGCTCCGGCCCTCTGTCTATGTATACCTGCCTTTCCTGTTCCTCCTTGCTTGTGATTCTTCTCTGTTAGTTTCCTGGCCCTGCTGCAGCTTCTTGAACTATTTGTCCCTGTTTCATATTGACCCTGGCTTGCTGACTACTCTCCTGTTCTCCGTTTGGTACCTCGTGTTCTCCTGGTTTGACTCGGCTTGTTCACTACTCTCCTGCTCTGAGTTTGGCACCTCGTACACTCCTGGTTTGACTCGGCTCGTTTACTACTCTTGTTGCTCACGGTGTTGCCGTGGGCAACTGCCCCGTTTCCCTTAGGTTCTGTGTTCCCTTGTCTGTTTGTCTGTCGTGTACTTATTGAGTGTAGGGACCGTCGCCCAGTTGTACCCCGTCACCTAGGGTGGGTCGTTGCAAGTAGGCAGGGACTGAGTGGCGGGTAGATTAAGGCTCACTTGTCTGTTTCCCAATCCCTGTCATTACAGTAATAGTTAAGTTAGACATGATGCAGACAGTGTTACGACCCTGAGGATAAGAGGAGAGGAGCGAGGGGGGAAAAGTGGGTCAAACAAGAGGATAAAAGGGAAAAGGTAAAAGGTACAAAGAAGAGGAAAGAAGCGAGAGAAAAAGAAGAGCCCAGAGGCTCCAAGGGACTACTGTGAGTTGCATGACACAAAAACAGGACGAGCAAAACCACAGGTCAAAAAAATGGAGACGTAGAAAGACACAGCAACACAAGGCATCCGGAGCGCCCAGACAAAACACTGCATAAGTCATATTTAGGCAATAATATAATAACAGCCATAACCCCAAACTAACATAGTACCCAAGCGGCGAGATAACCCAGACCCCCTCCCTTATGTCATAACGTTCAGAATCTGGCCTCCACCACCCACAAGTCCAACAGTCTCGTTAGTTCTCAAGGGCCCTATGACGGGGGTAAAGCCGTTGTAGCGGCCAGCACCGTGGGTCATGCGATGAAACCGACCTCCAGGCCTATAACTACGAAAACTGGCAACGTTGATTTCTGCCGACGGAAATCAAACTCTAGATGGGAAAAGGAACAAGGAGCCATTCAGTCCCTTCGAACTTCGTTTCCACTTCGAGGACTACGAGCCGGGCGCCTGGATCCCTCATCTATCAGCTCCGGCCGTCTTGGACGGGTCGCCAGGTCTCTCCTGGGTGGTAGTGGTAGTGGTGGGGGCGGTAGGGTCCAATCTGGGACCGGGACCCTCTCAAACTCCAAGAATCGGAAGGCCTCCGGGAGATCAAGCGGCGTTTTAACGGCAAAGGTTTGCCCAGCCTTCCGTAGGATAATATGAAAAGGGTGGCCCCACCGATAAGAGGCACCTGCCCGCTTAGTGGCGTCCAGTAGAGGTTTAACGATATGCCTCATGTAGAGTCTTAGGCGAGATACATCAGGCAGGATCAAGACGTTAGCCCCGTAATAAGGAACCGAGCCGCGGTCCCATGCGGTACGCAAAATGTCCTCCTTTTGTCTGTAGAAATGGACTCTACATATCACGTCTCTGGGGCGGTCGAAGCCCTGACTCTGGGGCCCACAGTGCGATGCACCCTGTCCAATTCCAACGGCGTTCCAGGTGCATGGTTCAACAACTTATTAAAGATGGTGGACACCACTTCCTGCAACTCCTCTGAGGGCACTGATTCAGGGATCCCCCGTAATTTAAGATTATTGCACCTGCCTCTGTTTTTGATATAATCCACATGAAAAGCAAAGTCCTTCAGGCGCATGGCCTGATTACTCACGGTTGTGGAGAGCGTTGACACCTTAGAGGCTTTGGCCTGTTTCTCCTCCAGCTGAGACATGTGCGCTGCCATGTCGGCTCGTGTGGGGAGAGCTCTCACCATCTCCCATAGTCCAGCGAGGGTACGGTCCCCCTGTGTGCCCAGTTCCTGGTCCCCCATGAAGGGCACAACCGACAAGGGAGAGGCCGACATGAGAGCTGCCGGAATGTCCTGCGATAGCTCCGGCAGGACGCACGTGGCCGGAGCAGTAGAGGACGCCATGACACCTGCAGTAGCGCGGCCGTCGGGCTTCTGTAGCTGGGCTGGCGCTGGCTGCAGGAAACAAACCAGAGATGGTTCACGGGAGGCTCTGTGTGTGCTGGGCTTGGATTTGCCCCTTGGCATGACTTCTCGTGCCGGTAATAGGTGAGTATTCACTGTTAGGTACGCTGATGTGTGCGGAGCTCCGAATCAGTGCTGCCTCACGCCGCCATGTCCAAGCCACGCCCCATCGGCCGCTTGTTTTTATAAAACGAGTAAACAAATTTAAATCATTTTACAACTTATATTTATATTTAATGTTACACTTACCTCTAGAGCCCTTAAGAAATTCTCCATTCCCTTCGGTTTTCTCTCTTCTTTCCTTTTGCAATTATTGGAAACGTCTCACTTACTTCTCATGTCGGCAATTATTCTGAATTGAGCCTTTAAGGGTTCCGTAGTATCTTACCGTCATATCACTATGACAACCATGAATCCACATAACACTGTTTTATTCTTTTATATTAATCTTATATATAACTCCAATTTAATTATTCATTTAAAAATTTTATTAATATTGTGACAATGATATTTAATTTATCTGCTCTAAGTGCATTTACTAGAAATGTTAATATTATACATGCAATGATTTATATGAAAAATACCCCTTTTTTTGTACATCTTTTATAAATAATATAATATAGGGCATATTTATATCCATACTATTTTCATTTTTCCTGTGATACTTATAAGTTTTTATTTCTTATAATGAACAATCAACTGTTTTTCCTTTCTAGGATTGACCGCATACTAATGTGAATGTGACCTATAACCTCGACCCGGTAGTCTTTGTCACTGCCGACCGGAGCTTCTGTTATAAAAAAGCATGTACCGTGAACTCACACATCATTTGTACCTAACCTGATGAATTTATTATGTACAAATAAATCTCCCTTTAACCCCATCTGACTCTGCTCTTCATGGTTTGAATACCGGATCGACACGATTACGGAGAAAATTACCTATGGCTGCGCCCAAGAATATTCCGCTTTTCTCTCCTTGATCTCCAGTGTATATACATCGAGGCTGTTACAGCTCTCGGACCGGAACTTGGGCTGCAACCTTATCCCAACCATTCTACCTAGGTGGAGGACTGGAGTATGCCACATTGGAGTGTATGCTCCCAGCATAACCACACCAGGTCAGCATAATTGACCATCCTCACATCAACTATTTTTTTTATTGTTTCATGTACTATGTGCACTTTGTTTTCTTTTCTTCTCTTTGTTTAGATACAGGGCCCAGCAGACAGGATCTTATAAGGTAATTTTATACTGTATAAGATTACCGTCTGCTGGGGCCCTGTATCTAAGCATGTGTGATCCTGTATGATGGGCCCTGTATCTAAGCCTACCACATGGTAGACTTAAATGGGTTGTCCAGTCCCTAAACATTGATGGCCTATCCTCAGGATAGGCCATAGGTAGCTGATGGGTTGGGGTCCGACTGCATGGACCCCCGCCCATCAGCTGTTTTGAAGGAGGTGCAGCGCTCGTACATTCCGGTCACTTGCTCACCCTGTGATTCGCAGCGTGTCGGCGATTCACAGTGTGAGTAAGTGACAGGAATAAAGGGCAAGCAGCGCTCATATGAGTGCTGCACCCCCTTCAAAACAGCTGATGGGTGGGGGTCCCGGCAGTTGGATAGGCCATACATTTTGAGGGACTGGACTGCCTGGACCCCAGCAGACAGTAGTAGTATACTTACTCTCCTCTTCGGCTCCGGCTGCAGCGGGGGTCCTGACTCCATCCAGTCGGGATGTTGTATACGGCACACAGCGTTGCGACGGCATGACGCGAAAAGATGTCTGGACCTCTGCTGTGATACGAAACCAGGAGGGTAAGTATACTGTCAGTTACGATAGTAACAGGGGTAATTGCGACCACTGCGACCCCTATAGTTATGCCACTGATTACAGTATATGATTACCTATATGTTGTCCGGTATCGTCCAGTCAGGAAACTCCAATCAGTTCTATTTTCACTTGATGGTGGATTAATTTCCTGCTATTCGAGACTATGTCCTGGAGGAAGTATCCACAAAGCCAAGTTACAGCATCTGGCTGCACACCGACACTAGAATTGAGCCAAGGAGTCTCCGCTACTGTACATCGGGTTGTTGACTCGTTGTGTCTAGGTGAGGTGGAGTTTGCTGTTAATTCACTGCACTGCTCCGCAAGTTATCTTCTAATCCTCTGCCAGGACAGACATGCAGTTGATTCATATATGATGGCTGTACATTTGATACTGTGCCGCATAATATGGATTGCTTAAAGAGAATCTGTCAGCACTCCTGACATGTTCATTTTATTAAATATGTTTATTTCCTACGAAATAACAATTCTGGAACATATTTTTTTTTAAACTTTACGTTATCTGCTTGTCAAGCAAGAGAACAGCAGGGACCGCGCATGCGCGTTCCTGGCTGTATAACAGAACAGGCCATACATGGAACGTCACTAGTGACGTGCCGTCTGCCAGGCAGATACTTTTAAAATTTGACCACGTGATAGGTATACAGCTTGTAAACAGAGGGGGCAAAAATAGTGACGTCACCAGTCATGTGCCCCATGCAGGGGCGTAACTAGGAAAGACTGGGCCCCATAGCAAACTTTTGACTGGGGCCCCCCCTCTGCTGGGTATCACACACCCCCCCCCCCCTTGTAGATAGTGCCTCCCTATAGATTCCACCACACAGCGCCCCCCTATAGATAGCACCATACACAGCCCCCTGTAGATGACGCCATACAGCCCCCCTGTAGATAACGCCATACAGTCCACCCTGTAGATAACGCCATACAGACCCCCTCTGTAGATAACGCCATACAGCCCCCCCTGTAGATAACACCATACAGCCCCCTCTGTAGATAACGCCATATAGCCCCCCCCCCCAGAAAAAAAAAACGGCCTATAGTTTGTCCTACAAAATACATGCATCCCCTATCCACAGGATAGGGGATACATGTGTGATCGCTGGCAGCGATAAGGAGAACGGGGGACCGAAAGTCCCCCGAAGTTCTCCATGACTTACCTCGGACTTCCGGCGTCTGCGCAGTTCAATAAAAATGAAAGGAGCGCTGGTCACGCATGCGCATAAGCGCGACCGGCGCTCCATTCATTTCTACGGAGCTGCCGACACAGACCCCGGAAGTCCGAGGTTTGTCATGGAGAACTTAGGGGGGACTTTCGGTCCCCCGTTCTCCTCATCGCTGGGCGTCCCAGCGATCCCACATGTATCCCCTATCCTGTGGATAGAGGATGCATGTCTTTTGTAGGAACAACCCCGTGGCGTCGCTCTGTAGCAGCCATATCGGAGCCTGCGGCCATGGGAGGGGGCCGTGCCGGCGGGTGCCACGGGCCCCCTCATGCTGCAGGCCCTGTAGAAGTCGCTACGGCTGCTATAGCGGTAGTTACGCCACTGCGTATAGGTTTGTACGGCGTAAAACTACAGCTCCCAGCATGGCCGGAACAATGGTAAGGATATGCTGGGAGATGCGGTTTCACAAAAAAAATCCTATCACCATCATCTCGCTGCAGATCATACAGTGACTACAATACTGATTAGAGGCAGAATAAACATTTACATTAAGTGACTCACCGGTGACGTCTCAGATTCTAGTTCTTTTCTTCTCCCTCCGGTTCAGACATCTATGATGGATTTCTCCCGGCCATGACCCATTTCTGCAGTTTTCCGTTTAGATGTCTTCAGCTTCTCATTTCTGCACCTATAAACAAAGTTAAAATTCTCAACACATCTAAATATAACTGTCTCACACACACACACACACACACACACACACACACACACACACACACACACACACACACACACACACACACACCGTGCCCCCTGTAGATAGTGACCTACATAGAAGCCCCTGTAGATAGTGCCCACATATGGACTCCAGAGCTGCAAGGCAATAGTGCTAACCACTGAGCCACTGTGCTGCCCTACATATAGCTTCCCCTATAGTTAGTGCTCCACGTATAGCCCACCTCTGTAGATAGTGTCTCACATATAGGTCCCCCTGTATATAGTGTCCCACATATAGCCCACCCCTTTAGACTGTGCACTACATATAGCCACCCTGTTGCTAGTGCCCCACAGGTAACCCACCCCTGTATATAGTGTAGCACACATAGTCAACCCCTATAGAAAGTACCCTAAAAAAATAGCTCCCCTATAGATAGTGCTCTACATATAGCCCACCCCTGTATATAGTGCCCCACATATAGACCCCCCCTGTATATAGTGGCCCACATATAGACCCCCCCTGTATATAATGGCCCACATATAGAGCCCCCTGTATATAATGGCCCACATATAGAGCCCCCTGTATATAGTGGCCCACACCCCCACATATAGACCCCCCTGTATATAATGGCCCACATATAGAGCCCCCTGTATATAATGGCCCACACCCCCACATATAGACCCCCCTGTAGCTACTGCCCCACATATAGACCCCCCTGTAGCTACTGCCCCACATATAGACCCCCTATATATAATAGCCCACATAAAGACGACCCCCCCCCCTGTAGATAGACCTCCCCCCCTCTATAGATAATGCCATTCACATTTTTATGAGGGGGAAAAAAAAACATTGACATACTCACATGATCCCGTTCCCACGCTGTTCACTGGCGATGCAGACATGCTCTCTTCTGAGCATGTCTGCAGGAGCTGAACGAGCATCCTCCAATGACGCTGATTGGCGGGGCAGAATGACTTGCCTCGCCAATCAGCACCTTCCAAGCATGGAAGCGGCGCGATGATGTCATTGCGCCGCTAGCCAATCAGTGTCATTGTAAGGCACTGGATGGTCAGGCACGGAACATGCCCGGCCATTCAGTGCTAATACATGTGTTTGGCTGCCGCTAGCACTGGGGCCCCCTCCGGTGCTAGCGACACCTACAGGCATGAGAGGGCCTGTGTAAGGCTCGGCGTCGCAGGCCCCACAGTAGCGGCGCTACCGCTGTAGCAGCCATAACGGCTGCTAGCGGCGCCACCGGGCATTTGGGTGGGCTTGTCGGCTGGCGGCACGGGCCCCCTCAAGCCCCGGGCCCCGTAGCAGCCGCTACTGCTGCTACCGCGGTAGTTACGCCACTGGCCCCATGGCAGCATCGGGAAACGGGGCCAATTTTGATACAATAAGTGCATTACAAATGTAATCACATGCAGTGGTTAAAAGCACTGACGCATAAAAGTGTTAACTCAGAAAACCTCTTGAATGTGCAATACTGACCTCTTCTGAAGCCCAGGCGGTTGCTCCATATGCATATCCATATTCAGAGTAAGTTATAAACAAAATAAAAATAGACAGAACACACGTCTTGATGCAAATTATAAATGTAGTCGTTTTTAATACGGTTGTGCAACGTTTTGGTTCAGCAAAAATGTTGCATGACTGGATTAAAAGCTATTATATTTATTTTTTTGCATCAAGATGTGAGTGCTATTTTATTTATGAACAGTATTTTGGAGTCCTTTGGACGGAACCCCTGCTAAGACTTGCATTACGCATACTATTCAAGTTTGGCTTTGGATTCTGTCCTTTTTCTACAGTAAGTTATACTGAAAGTCGGGTTTCATCAAATTTTAAACATGTTCTAGCATTTTATCCGTGCTTCATCATTTGGGACATGGTGTGAAAGATGCTTACATCATATGTGTACTGACGCAAGCTGGCATTATGATATTATTGCACCAGCCAGGAGGACGACCAAGGAGCAAGGATAGTTAAATTGAATGGGGCACTAAATTGCATTATAAAGGCATTGTACGGGACAACTGACGCACTGTGTGATATTATATGGGCACGATATGATACAATATGTTCATTTTATAGCACAGTCCCCACACTGAGTTGCACTGTATGGACACTGCATGCACTAAATTGCCACTGAATTACACAATTGGGGCACTTTATTGCACATTGTGGTCCCTGTGTGGCACAGAATGGACACTGTATGGTACCAAAAGGGCACTGAGTGTACAAAGTATTTGGGTTCTTGTACAAAAAGTGTTAGGCTGTGTGTGCCATTATTGCTTGGTCACTGTATGGAAGTAATATTTGGGTAGTGCATGGTAATATTATGTTATCTCTATAGTATTTTGGCTATTTGTGAGCAGTGTGTGGCCGTATTATTTTGGCTTTAAGGAGGCATTTATTTATTTATGTGTGATGGCTGTTTTGGCAAAAGTAACAACAGAAAGTACCGCCATATTGGTTGTCATCTTCAAATGATAAATTATCACTTTGTTATTAATTAAATATCATGACATGTTAATTGCTACTCATAGTAATTTCTTGACCAGATAGATTTTCATCAGTCAGAAATAGTGAACTTGATGCACTATAGACACAAAAATATCAATATTACTACTCATCTGTATATGTGTACTTGCTGCCTCTCTGACAATGGCTTTTTTGTGGTGTTATGTTACTGCCAAATGGTAATAAAACACATTGTGATGACACGTCATGTGAATGTGGTAGTCAATCGCTGGCCAGAGTGGTGATGTCACTATGTATGGACCATCGTGATCACCAAATGTGTTGCTACTATAAACGCATAAGACCGGCAACAGGGGACCAGAGCGGAATCGGTAAGGTAAATATAATGTAAAGTTTGTTTTGATTTTTCGAGTCTGTGCCCAAATTTACCATATACATTTTTTTAAATCCTGGAAAACCTTTTTAATGTAATGTAAAATGTAAAAATGCTGATTGTTATCTTTTTATTAATGCATATAAACATCTTCGTTTCTAAATACATTTTTACGATATATATTCCAAGGACTGGTAATGTAAATGAGTAGACTGTGGTAAAAGACTTGAAGCAACCAATATTAGTTGATATTAGAGGGGTATTGTATGTTACATTATGTTATTCCTGTATTTCTCAGGTAATGTTATTATAGCAAAATGTGGTTTTCATTAAAACAAATAAAAAAATAAGTTACTACTGCTAATATAAGCGCAAACCTTCAAATCATATTAAAGAGCACCCAAAGATGAATTAATCCAAGTGACATGTAGAGACAAACTGTACTCTTTTTCCAAACAGACTTGCGCTGATTTCCTCAAAGGTTATAAATAGTCACAGATGATGCCAAAAATGTGTCCGGCGAGTACATTCATTTCACACAGAATGACTCAAGCAGGAGTGCCTGGCGTGATAGTAACTATTAATCTACCGAATTAACGTTTTGGGTGATTTCAAAGTTGAACACTCAAGTAAACTCAAAAATAGTATAAATAAAAGTTAACCTTAAAATGAAGTCCTGGTTTGGAGCAACTCCTGGGCCTTCTATCTATGACCTTACATGCCCCATATATGTATAGAATCAAGTATTCATCAAGGGTAAGGAAAGATACCAGTCAGGGGATGGATACAAGGATTTCCAGGTCACAAAGGAGAAGAGGTCTTTGACAACTTTGAAGGAGACATAAGCTTTAGTAGGCAGATCATATACATATAACATTTGTCCATGTGCTCGACAAGTTATAAAAGCAATTCCCTAATATATAAAGTTTTGCCTTAACTAATATATTAGAGAATTGTATTATATCAATGATTTCCTCCTCTCTCTACTGACAATATATAGTTGCTTTAAATGGCGTCTGTATACCGTCAATAAGAAAGTAATACAAACATGCAGCAGCACTCTGCGGGTGCTTAGATATATGCAAACATTGATCATTTCATTCATTCATTTTGAATTGAATTACTTCTATATATTTTATAATTTCAATGCAAGGGGCTTGGAGCTCAATTTGATCAAATTGTGTGAGACCACCTAACGTGACAAGGCAACCTCATTCACTCTACATAGTTACAAAGTAAGGCCCCATTCACATTGCGTTTGTGCTATCCGCCGAGCGTATACATTTTTAAACACTAAAAAAGTATTGAAACATATAGCTCGGCGTATACATAGACTATAATGGGTGTCATTTAGACCAAAATAGTATCCGTTTGGTCTATGTTTGTCATCGTTTACGTTGGAATGCTGTTTTTTGAAAGTACTGCCAAGCGTAGTTTGCTACTATATTCTGTACTTAAAAAACAAAAAGGTATATGCGACTTTTTTTTTTTAGCATTAATCTCTATGGACGACATAAGCAAACGTAATGCTATACGTTTGTATCCATTTACATACACTAAATCTTTTCTTTTTTTCTATCAGATAAAAATAAAAAGTATACGTTTTTTTTAGATAAAAAACGGATAGAAACGTATATCAACGTATAAGTATACGCTAAACATACATGCTATAAAAAAACACAGACTAAACAGAAAATGGTACACATTTGTATATGTTTTCAATGGCCCACGCTTTTATTTTAAAAAAAACGTATACGCTCGGTGGTTAGCACAAACGTGATGTAAATGGGGACTAAGTACGGTGAAAAAAGACATACAGTATATCTATCAAAGTCAACCAGGGGCGGAGAAAAGACGCGGATGAAAGAGAGGGGGATGAGGTTAAATCTTAGAATTTTGTTTCCACCTATTGATCCTCAGGAAGGCAAAAAATCCTATAAAACATGAGTCAATTTGCCCTAAAAAGTGGAAAACCCTTGCTAATCCAAATCAGACTGGATCAAACAAAGATTTCTTTTTAAACTTGTTTTAATTAAACAAGTAAAATACAATTGTCACACCTTTAATGTATAACGAGTATACAAAAAGAAAAGGGAGACAATAATATCAGTTCACAGTGTAAATTGTGCATAGATAATTGAACACAAGTTGAATAAAAACATTTTATATATTCAAAAAGAAAATACAGAGGGAATACAGCAGATTGTGCATCCTGGGGAAGAGACCAGGAGGTACAGATGTATCTACCCTTAACTTTGCTTGAATTTGGTTAAGGATTCCATGTTCTCATAAAACAAATTCAATACAATATTGCGACATGCTAGCAAAACCCTTAACAAGCTGCTATTCACATCACAACCACTGAGTAGCCACACAAAAACTCATATAGCATAGGCATCTCGTGACGGAATATCACAAAATCATGTTATTTTTCAAAGCTGGTCACCTTGCGCCACATATCTCAGGATATATTGAGATAAGAGGAAATTTAAGGAGGGACACATCTGTAATCATGTAAGCATCACATTCTGGAATAGGACTAGATAATAATAATAATATAATAATAATAATAATAATCTTTATTTATATAGCGCCAACATATTACGCAGCACTTTACAATTTAGAGGGAACATGAAACAAACAATATCAGACATTACATAGTGACAAAGTTCATTTACAATTCAAACCTGGGTAGTGAGGACCCTGCTCGCAAGAGCTTACAATCTATGAGGACATAAGGGAGACACAAAGTGTAACAGTGTTTGTTCTGTACAATAGTCCGGCCATTTTTATACACATGCGGTGGTAACATAAAGCTGCATGAGCCGGTCACCAGCCACTATCCGTGTATGACGGACATGAAGAGAAGGAGTGTGAGGGAATCTTATTCTGATGACTAATCTAAATGGAGGGCCATGGAAAGGAGTCAGATTAGGGAATGTTATAGGCCTGTCTAAATAGATGTGTTTTCAGGGCACGTTTAAAACTGTGGATATTGGGAATTAATCTGATTGTCTGGGGTAGCGCATTCCAGAGGACGGGTGCAGCACGAGAGAAATCTTGGAGACGGGAGTGGGAGGTTCGGATTATGGAGGATTTTAATCTAAGGTCGTTGGCAGAACGTAGAGTCCGAGTAGGGTGGTAGACAGAGATGAGGGAGGAGATGTAAGGAGGTGCAGCACTGTGGAGAGCTTTGTGGGTGAGAGTAATAAGTTTGAATTTTATTCGGAAGGGGATGGGCAACCAGTGCAGTGACTGACACAGATTAGAGGCGTTGGTGTAGCGGTTGGTCATAAAGATGAGCCTGGCTGCTGCATTGAGGATAGATTGGAGAGGGGAGAGTTTAGTGAGGGGAAGACCGACTAGTAATGAGTTACAGTAGTCAAGACGAGAGTGAATCAGAGCAACAATGAGAGTTTTGGCAGTTTCCTCCGTAAGAAAAGAGCGGATTCTGGAGATGTTTTTGAGGTGAAAATGACAGGAGCGTGAAAGTGATTGTATGTGAGGAGTAAAGGAAAGATCTGAGTCAAAAATAACCCCGAGACAGCGGGCGTGCTGCTTAGGAGTTATGATAGTGCCACACACAGAGATGGAGACATCAGGTTTAGGGAGGTTAGTAGATGGTGGGAACACAAGGAGCTCAGTTTTAGAAAGATTCAGTTTCAGATAGAGAGAGGACATGATGTTAGAGACAGCGGACAGACAATAACTGGTGTTCTGTATTAGAGCAGCGGTGATGTCACGGGAAGAGGTATATAATTGGGTGTCATCAGCGTAGAGATGGTACTGGAAGCCAAATCTGCTGATGGTTTGTCCAATAGGAGCTGTGTAGAGAGAAAAGAGGAGCGGACCTAGGACTGATCCCTGAGGAACCCCGATATCAAGGGGAAGAGGAGAAGAGGTGGAACCAGCAAATGACACACTGAACGAGCGGTCAGAGAGATAGGAGGAAAACCAAGAGAGAGCCGCGTCCTTGAGGCCAATAGAGTGGAGCATGTTAAGTAGGAGTTTGTGGTCTACAGTGTCAAAGGCTGCAGAGAGATCCAAAAGAATCAGGAGAGAGGATTTACCGTCCGATTTAGCCGCCAAGAGATCATTTGAGACTTTAGTAAGGGCAGTTTCTGTGGAGTGTAGAGTGCGGAAACCAGATTGTAAGGGGTCAAGAATGGAGTTAGCAGAGAGATAGCGGATAAGGCGAGAGTAGACCAAGCGTTCCAGGAGTTTAGAGATGAAGGGCAGATTAGAGACTGGTCGGTAGTTGGCAGCGCTGGATGGGTCAAGTGTTGGTTTTTTCAATAATGGGTTTATAATGGCATGTTTAAAAGCGGAGGGAAAGATACCAGAGGAAAGAGAGAGGTTAAATATTTTAGTGAGGTGACTAGTGACAGCTGGGGAGAGGGACTGGAGGAGGTGTGAGGGGACAGGATCACTAGGGCAGGTAGTAGGACGAGAAGAAGAGAGGAGCCTCGAGACTTCTTCTTCAGTTATTGGGTCAAATGCTGAGAGTGAAGAAGAGGGAGTGCGGGGGGGAAGGGGATCGATGTTACTAGGGGACTGGGAGAGAATATCATGCCGGATGTTGTCAATTTTAACTTTAAAATAATTGGCCAGGTCTTCAGCACTGAGATCTGTGATTGGCGTCTGCACTTTAGGACTAAGGAGGGAGTGAAAAGTATCAAAGAGGCGTTTTGGATTATTAGATAGTGTGGAGATGAGAGAAGTGAAGTAGACTTGTTTGGCGCGGTGAAGGGCAGAGTTGTAAGTTTTGAGCATAAATTTGTAATGGAGGAAATCTGCATCCAAATGCGATTTTCTCCACAGTCGTTCGGCACATCTCAAGCACCGGTGAAGAAAGCGGGATTGAGGCGTGTGCCAGGGTTGTCGTCGTCTTTGTCGGGTGGTTCGGAGTGTAGTGGGGGCTGCTTCATCCAATGCATTTTTGAGAGTGTTATTATAAAGTTTGGCAGCCAGATTGGGACAGGAGAGGGAAGAGATAGGGGACAATGAGGACTGTAGACTGTCTATGAGTTTCACAGTGTTAATGGCATGTAGATTTCTGTATGTCTGATACGTAGGGATGACCTGAGGAGGCAGAGAATATTTGATAGTAAAGGAGAGAAGATTGTGGTCAGAAAGCGGGAGAGGAGAGTTAATAAAGTCAGAAACTGAGCAGAGCCGGAAGAAGACCAGGTCAATTGAATGCCCGTCTTCATGTGTAGGAGAGTTAGTAAGTTGTGACAGACCGAGGGACGAGGTTAAAGATAGAAACTGGGAGGCAGATGAGGAGATTGGGTTATCAATGGGGATGTTGAAGTCACCCATGATGAGAGTGGGTGTTTCAGAGGATAGAAATTGTGGAAGCCAGGCAGCAAAATGATCCAGGAATTGGCGAGGTGAGCCCGGTGGGCGGTAGACAACTGCCACTCGGAGGGGAAAAGGGTGAAAGAGTCTGAGGGTGTGGACTTCAAAAGAGGGAAATGTGAGTGAGGGGACCGGGGGAATGACCTGGAAAGTGCAGTGTGGGGAAAGAAGTATACCTACTCCTCCACCCTGCCTGTTCTCAGTTCTGGGGGCATTAGAGAACTGGAGACCACCATAAGATAGAGCAGCAGGGGAAGCAGTGTCAGACAGGTGTAGCCATGTTTCTGTAAGAGCCAGAAGGTTGAGAGAGTTAGAAAGGAATAAGTCATGAATAAAGGTGAGTTTGTTGCACACGGACCGAGAGTTCCAGAGAGCACAGTTAAAAGAGACAGGAGAAGACATACAAGGAATGGCAAGAAGATTTGCAGGGTTTCTATGTGTGGCAGGTAAGTGGTTGAGCTTGGCAGAAGAAAAGGGAGGCCCAGGGTTGGGAGAGATGTCCCCTGCAGCTAGTAGCAGGAGAATGGAGAGAGACAGCAGATGGTTCTGTGATTTATGTGAGTGTTTTTTATGTTGGGCAGTGGGATGAGATGGGTTAAGTTGACTGAGGAAAGTGAATAGTGAATGGGAGCTGTACATGGGCGAGGCAAGGAGAGAGGGACTGATGTAGACTGTTTTTGGGCAAGTCTTAAATGGGCGATAGGATTGAAAACCAAGAGCAGCTATAATGATGAGAGCGGTGGCAAACATGTTTGTTTACAGATAGTTAGAAATCTAATATTGAGAGCGTGGGCTAGTTTGTCTGGTTTGGTAATGCAGCTTACCTGTCACTGACCCTGTGCAACTGCCATGTATAACTGCCAGGACACTTTGACAGTATGACACTTAGACAGAGATGACTTCTGCCGTCGTGCCCCCCTGCACGAGTGCCTTCCCCATATGCTACATCTAAATTTATAGGGGAGTAGATGCTCAGATCTAGGCCTAATTAAGCTCGTGCAGGAGAGGTAATAGAACTTAGAGAAGATTAAAAATCAATAGCAGAATAGAGTGTCAGTGTAAATCTGCCCCACACATATTCCATACTTTGTGGAATTCTGAGGATAACGCCGGTTCTTGTATGGTGTTTGCCATAAAAAATGTCAGTCTTAACATATCCCGCCACATGGTTATCATAGGGGTCCGTCTATTAATCAAGTCCATGGCTATAGCCCTCCTAGCCAGAACTATTGTCTCAAGGAAGAACATTCTGATATGATGAGGCCAGATCTCATCAAAGAGGCAAATATCACCTCTGTAAAAAGTTCTGTAACATTAAAGAGGCTCTGTCACCAGATTTTGCAACCCCTATCTGCTATTGCAGCAGATAGGCGCTGCAATGTAAATTACAGTAACATTTTTATTTTTAAAAAACGAGCATTTTTGGCCAAGTTATGACCATTTTTGTATTTATGCAAATGAGGCTTGCAAAAGTACAACTGGGCGTGTTGAAAAGTAAAAGTACAACTGGGCGTGTATTATGTGCGTACATCGGGGCGTGTTTACTACTTTTACTAGCTGGGCTTTCTGACGAGAAGTATCATCCACTTCTCTTCACAACGCCCAGCTTCTGGCAGTGCAGACACAGCCGTGTTCTCCAGAGATCACGCTGTGACATCAGTTCCCCAGGTCCTGCATCGTGCCAGATGAGCGAGGACACATCGGCACCAGAGGCTACAGATGATTCTGCAGCAGCATCGGCGTTTGCAGGTAAATCGATGTAGCTACTTACCTGAAAACGCTGATGCTGCTGCAGAATCAACTGTAGCCTCTGGTGCCGATGTGGCCGACACGATGCAGGACCTGTGAGTGACGTCACAGATCTGCACTACCAGAAGCTGGGCGTTCTGAAGAGAAGTGGATGATACTTCTCATCAGAACGCCCAGCTAGTAAAAGTAGTAAACACGCCCCGATGTACGCACATAATACACGCCCAGTTGTACTTTTACTTTTCAACACGCCCAGTTGTACTTTTGCAAGACTCATTTGCATAAATACAAAAATGGTTATAACTTGGCCAAAAATGCTCGTTTTTAAAAAATAAAAACGTTACTGTAATCTACATTGCAGCGTCTATCTGCTGCAATAGCAGATAGGGGTTGCAAAATCTGGTGACAGAGCCTCTTTAAGGATCAGATCACACTGAGTTTTTTTACAAGTTTTTTGACACGGAAACCGCGTCGGAAAACGCGCCAGAAAAAGTCAGAAAATGTCTCCTCTTGATTTCAATGGGAGGCGGAGGTGTTTTTTTTTCCCCGGGAGTGGAAATAACGCTTGCGGGAAAAAGAAGCGACATGACCTGTCTTGAGGCAGT
This sequence comes from Rhinoderma darwinii, assembly GCF_050947455.1. Lineage (NCBI taxonomy): Eukaryota > Metazoa > Chordata > Amphibia > Anura > Rhinodermatidae > Rhinoderma > Rhinoderma darwinii. The sequence continues at coordinate 63,299,929 of NC_134688.1, forward strand.
TTCCGCCTCCAAAAACCCATTGGAATCAATGGGAGACAAAAAAAAAGCGTCTCGAGCTGGTGAGACGTTATTCGATGCGTAGTTTGCTCAAATAACGCTTGTGGTATTTCCGGCTGCAAAAGACTGCTAAGCCCAGCCCAAAAAAGGGGCTGACATTTCTGCTGCTTAGCTGGAGGCAGCCATTATTTCCTAGAAAGAAACGAGGAAGAACTCCCCTGAGGAAAGAACCTGCAATCAGCTACAGACCTCCATCCAAATGTAAAAAAAAGTAAGCACATTACTGCTCAAATCTGCCATACATGTAGATAGATGTGCAAATGTTTTTTAATTATTTTTTCTTAATTTTTTTCGCTGCAGTTCATTTGACTAATTATTGTTTTTAATTTACATTTGAGGAACAGAAATGTCAGAAGAGGCGTACCATCGCATAGACATCAATGTTGGAAAACTGATTAATGAAGTGAGTAAACAATGATTTTTTTCATGTAAGGGCCTGTTCACATCAGCGTTGTGTTTCCGTTGACGGGTTTCGTCAGTGCTTTAAGTTGGGGTAACCCCTCAACGGAAAGGCAAACGTAAACTATAGGTTACGTTTGCATCACCGTTGATTTCAATGATGATCGATCTGTTGATAATGGTTTCCGTTTGTCTCTGTTGTGCAAGGGTTCCGTTGTTTTGATGGAAGTAATATCGTAGTCGACGGAACCCCTGCACAATGGAGACAAACAGAAACCATTTGCACCCGATCCGTCAACATTGAAATCAATGGTGATGGAAACACAAACCTATTGCTTAGGTCTGTCTGTTTCAGTTTGGACTCCGTTCATGGGTGCTCCATTCATGAATGGAGCCCAGAGTGAGATGTGAACAAAGCCTAATGTATGCTTTTTTGTGAGGATTGCTTTTAAAAAAAAAAATTGTGAATTTGTTTAGTCCATGTTCACACAGATTGGATACGCCTAGTATAATGTACACAGCATATCTGCCTTGGCAGCCCCAGGGAGTGGCAGCAGAAATGTCATTCTTCAAAATTAGGGCCTGTTCACATGAGCGTTGGCTTTCCGTTGAGGGGTTCCGTCTGAGGTTTCCGATGGAAGATCAGTCGACTGCGATATTGATTCCGTCGAAAAACCGGAAACCTGCCGGAACGGTGGCAAACGGAAACCATTAGCAATGTTTCCGTCACCATTGATATCAATGGTGATGTAAACGGAAGCTATGGTTTCCGTTTGACTTTCCGTTGTGGGGTTCACCCGATGGAAACCTCTGACAGAACCCCTCAACGGAAAGCCAACGCTGATGTGAACAGGCCCTTACCTGTGTGGACAGGGGGGATACACTGTGTTCACAGTAGCGTTGCCCTTCCGTTGAGGATTCCCAACGGAGGTTTCCGTATCCCTTCAACGAAAGGCAAACTGAAACCTATGCTGCAGCTTTCCTCACAGTTTAACTCAATGGTTTCGGAAACCTAGCTGTAATGGTTTCTCTCTGTCGTCATTGTGACAGGGTTCTGTCTTTTTGATGGAATCACTAGCCCATTTTGAACTAGGTTTCTGTCACCTAATCTGGCCCTTATCGGCAGCATATGAGTCCTGTGTGAACATACGTTTTTAGTGGATTTTATGCAGCGTGTGGACGAGATTTTAAATTTCATCCACTCTGCTTCTACTGTACGCTGCAGATTTTCCACTATGAAATACGTTTCATCTGAACATACCCAGTGGCGGATCATAAATTGTGTGTGCAGGACAATGTTAGTTGAGTTAATAAACTGACCTTTCAAATGTATTTTATTATAGGTCCAGTCACATCCCTGCCTATGGGACAAAGCCGTGGCCGGGTACAATGACCGTAATCTGCGGGAAGATGCATGGTGTAATGACGGGGGTGGGGAGACAGACAAGTGAGCCCTAATCTACCCACCACTCAGTCCCTGCCTACTTGCAACGACCCGCCCTAGGCGACGGGGTACAACTGGGCGACGGTCCCTACGCTCAATAAGTGCACGACAGACAAACAGACAAGGGTACACAGAGCTAGGGGGAGAAAGGGGAAGTTGCCCACGGCAACACCGTGAGCAACAAGAGAAGTGAACAAGCCGAGTCAAACCAGGAGAGTACGAGGTGCCAAACGCAGAGCAGAAGAGTAGTAAACAAGCCGAGTCAAACCAGGAGTGTACGAGGTACCAAACGCAGAGCAGGAGAGTAGTCAGCAAGCCGGGGTCAATATGAAGCAAGGACAATGGTACAAGAAGCTGCAGCAGGGCCAGCAAACCAAACGAGAAGAATCACAAGCAAAGGAGGAACAGGAAAGGCAGGTATAAATAGACAGAGGGCGGGAGCTAGCTCCGTCTGGCCAGGCTGTGATAGGTTCTCCCACTCCTAAGCCTGCCACCCTGAGTGGTGGAAGATGGAGTCAGTGTCACAGACATAGAAGCAGGTGCAGACTGATTAGCTATGGGCGTGGATACAGAAGCTGTACCTGGCAGATCCTTTACACATGGATTGAAATATGTAAGGCACTGTACCCGGCCTGGACTAGCCTCTCACCTGCCGAAAAAGGCGTAACGGTGAGTATGTCTTTGTTTTTTTAATTTGAACTTTTTTCCACAGGTTTTTTTTTTTTTTTAAGTATTTTAAAAACTAACTTCAATTTTGTCTTTGCAGAGGAAGATGTGAAAAAAAGGTGGAAAAGCGTGCGGGACCGCATCATGAAGGAGGTGCGGAAGGCGAGAGGAGTGGGGGCTCTCCATCTAAAAGACCAAAGGTTCCTCACCATGATGAGCTGCCGTTCATCTTGCCTAGCAGGGGACAATGGCCGATGGTATTTTCCAAAATAATTTTACTATGTACTTAATGTTTCATTTTTTTCTTACAGAACTCAAGGCAATTATCAAGAGCCAGAGGCCCCTGCCACCCAAGATGAACAGCAGCAAATGGAGAGAGAACCCACTCCTTCTACATCCACCCATCATTGAGCGGAGGGGGAAGAGCAACTAGTGGGACGCTTGGTGGCCACAGACATGCCACTGGGGGAGGAGACACCTGTCTCCTCACCCTTGTCGGCCTCACATCCTGATGCCCCCACTGTGGCCACCCAGGTCAGTGATCCCGCCCCTCTACCTGCATCTCTTCCATGCGGGGGCGAAGAAGGACCCCCCAGGTAATGGACAGGCAATTGGATGTGGAGAGTGGGCCATGTCCCTTATCCGGAGGGGGAACGGCGACGACAAATTTGACTCTTTGGGTACACGTTGGCATCTTTCTGCCGCCAGATGCCAACGGAAAGGCAAGACAACTTTGTCATACTGTCACGCCGTGGTGGCAGACTTCTCTAAAGCCCCTGCCCTGCCGCTAGTGGGTGAACTTATCACCCAGTTCCGGCAGGCTTCAGGGCTCCATCAGGCCCAACTTTCTGGCGCGGTCTCCACCGCCACCCAGAGCCAACCACTTACCACTCCTGCCCCTTACCCCGTTCCTCCCCTGCCCACTGCTGGTGCCCAGTTTTTTCATTCCTTTTTCCCATACCACACTACCAGCAGTGGGCCACAACCTACTGGCTCAACTCCCCCCACCCCAGGGGCATAGCTAGGGGGGGGGCAGGCGGGGCATGTGCCCCGGGCGCAGTTCAGAGGGGGGCGCCAGCGCCACCTCCTCCTGCACTATAATTGTACCTGTGTCGCAAGGACACAGGTACAATTAGAAGCAATGAATGACCGGGCACGTTCCGTGCCCGGCCATTCAGCGCCTTTCCACGAATGAAGCAACTGGTACCTTTTGTACCAGTGACGCTTCCGTAGATGAAAGGCGCTGACTGACTGACAGGAAAAGTCATCCTGCCCAGCCAATCAGCGCCTTTCATAGACGCTGCGTTCAACCCCCTGGAGACCTGCGCAGAAGAGAGCAGGTCTCCATGGCTGCCGGACGGCGTGGGAGTGGGAATAAGGTGAGTTTTAAATTATTATTATATATTTTTTTTTAAATTGTAATAGAAGTGTGGCTGTATCTGCGGGGGGGGACTTTATCTACGGGGGGTGTATATCTACAGGGGGACTATATCTACAGGGCTGGGTTATATACAGGGGGACTATATCCACAGGGCTGGGCTATATACAGGGGGACTATATCTACAGGGCTGGGCTATATACAGGGGGACTATATCTACAGGGCTGGGCTATATACAGGGGGACTATATCTACAGGGCTGGGCTATATACAGGGGGACTATATCTACAGGCTGGGCTATATACAAGGGGACTATATCTACAGGGCTGGGCTATATACAGGGGGACTATATCTACAGGGCTGGGCTATATACAGGGGGACTATATCTGCTGGGCTATATACAGGGGGACTATATCTACAGGGCTGGGCTATATACAGGGGGACTATATCTACAGGGGGCTATATACAGGGGGACTATATCTACAGGGGGGCTATATACTGGAGTGGGCTGTCTATAGAGCACCATATACAGGGATGGGCTATATAGTATATAACCCCCTGTAGATATAGCCCACCCCTGTATATGGTGCTCCATAGATAGCCCACCCCAGTATATAGCCCCCCTGTAGATATAGTCACCCTGTATATAGCCCAGCCCTGTAGATATAGCCCCCTGTAGATATATTCCCCCTGTATATAGCCCACCCCTGTATATAGCCCCCCTGAGTATAGCCCACCCCTGTAGATATAGCCCCCCTGTGTATAGCCCACCCCTGTATATAGCCCCCCTCTGTAGATATAGCCCCCCTGTTTATAGCCCACCCCTGTAGATATAGCCCCCCTGTGTATATCCCAGCCCTGTAGATATGGTCCCCCTGTAGATATGGTCCCCCTGTAGATAGCCCACCCCTGTAGATAGCCCCCCTGTAGATATAGTTCCCCTGTAGATATAGCCCACCCCTGTATATATAGCCCACCCCTGTATATAGTATCCCACAAATAGCTCCCCCTATAGTGCTCCACAGAAAGCCCACCCCTGTATATAGCCCCCTTGTACATATAGTCCACCCCTGTATATAGTGCTCCACAGATAGCCCACCCTTGTATATAGTATATACAGGGGTGGGCTATCTGTGGAGCACTATATACAGGGGTGGGCTATCTAGTGGAGCACTATATACAGGGGTGGGCTATCTGTGAAACACTATATACAGGGGTGGACTATATGTGGAGCACTATATACAGGGGTGGGCTATATCTACAGGGGGGCTACATACATGGTTGGGCTATCTGTAGAGCTCTATATACAGGGGTGGGCTATATCTACAGTGGGCTATATACAGGGGTGGGCTATCTGTAGAGCACTAAAGGGGCAGTTATTTGTGGGACACTATATACAGGGGTGGTCTATATGGGGGCACTATCTACAGGGGCTCTATGGCAGGCACTATCTACAGGGGGCTCTATGGCAGGCACTATCTACAGGGGGCACAGTGTGTGTGTGGGGGACATGGTTTATGGTGCTATTATAATTAGAGGTGCAGTGTTTGGCGCTATTGTATTTAGGGGCGTAGTGTGTGGTATAATGATAACTTTATATTTATTTATAGGTGCAGAAATGTTGGAAAAGTGAGAAGCTGAAGACATCTGAGCGGCAAACTGCAGAAATTAGCTGTGACCGGGTGAAGTCATCATAGAGGTCTGGACCGGATGGAGAGAAAGAACTAGAATCTGAGACGTCACCGGTGAGTCACTTAATGTAAATGTTCACTCTGCCTCTAATCAGCACTGTAGTCACTGTATGATCTGCAGCGAGATGATGGTGGTATGATTATGATAGGATTTATTTTTTGTGAAACGGCATCTCCCAGCATATCCTTACCATTGTTCGGGCCATGCTGGGAGCTGTAGTTTTACGCGGTACAAACCTATACGGCAGGGGTTGCACTAAATTGAGCTGTATTTGTGCTTGTGTTGTATATATGTAGTGAGCTTGGTTCTTGTGTTGTGTATAGTACCATATTGCTTGTGAAATGTACAAATAATTTTATGCTCGCGTTACATAAAAAGAAATGACACGTCGATTGGTAGAGAAAACAAACACGGCGAGGGGGAAGGAGATGTCGGGAAAGAGGTTGGGGGGGGGGCGCCAAACTGAATCTTTGCACCGGGTGCTGGAGAACCTAGCTATGCCTCTGCCCCACCCCCACTCATTACTTCAATTTTTTGTTTAGCTCTGGGTGGAGGTGGACATGTTTTCGTTTTACAGACATTAATAAAATAGGGGTAAATTATGGTGGGTGGGTAATAAAGGATCCGTTGATTGTTGATTTTTTTTGTATTGTAATAAATTATTATTTTTATAATTTCTGTACATTGAGTGTGTGTATTTTTTTTTTCGTTAATTTTCTTGGGGTTTTCCCACGCGATACATTTATGACACATCCACAGGATATGTCATAAATGTCAGGTGGGGGTCCCAGAGCTGGGACCCGCATCTATCTGTCTCCAGAACGGGAACCCCTAAACCCCGTTCAGCCGCTCTGTGTTGCGGCTGAATGAGGTTAATTTTCATCCATGATAAAGGTTATATGGTCGTGAGTTACGTAACCAACGTAACTCCCTGAGCTACGCTTTTTACGTAAGTCTCATAGAAGTTAATTGTAGTTATGGAAACAGCGTAACTACCATGCCACGCTGCTTCTGTAACTGCCATTCACTACTATTGGAGTTACGGAAACTGCGTAGCTCAGCGAGTTACGCTGTTTGCGTAACGCACGACCATAAAACCTTTTTCATGGTTGGAAAACACCTCATTCAGTGGCTGAACGGGGTTTAAGGGCCCCGTTGTGGAGACAGGTGCGGGTCCCAGAGGTGGGACCCGCATCTATCTGACATTTATGACATATCTAGTGGATATGTCATAAATGTCCCTCATGGGAAAAGCCCTTTAGGGGATACATATCCCATTAGCGTAAATCTACTTTATTTAGGCTTCATTCGCATCTGCGCTGGGGTCCCGTTCTGCCGTTCCGTCAGAGGTTTCCGTCAGAACGGAACCCTGAGCAGACACAAACTGACAACGATGGAAATCAGGGGTTTCCGACTCCATCGCCATTGATTTCAATGGTGACGGAGCCAGTGCCCGTGGTTTCTGTTTGCCTCTTTAGTGCACCGGACCCATTTTTTAATACTGTCGTAATAGTATTTTTAATACTAGCAGATTCTCCTTCCTCTAGCACTACTGTGCATAAAATGGCACCTAGGAGGAGGATGAGTGGAGTTTTCATAGCCCTCTTGGGAATTACAACCTTCCAGAGGGATGTCTTTAAAAAAAATACGGCATAATCGCGTCACAAAAACGCGTAAAAAAGGTGTCTATTGAAAAAAAACGCTGATTTTACAGGCGGAAGGGTTTTCCAGGGATAGCAAACTTTTGTACTAATACTCTATGTCTAAATTAAATAAACTTCCTAATATGCATTGTGTCAAAAATCGGAATGCATTTGTTCCTTTTCCCCCTACCTCTGGCCGGCCGGAAGTTCTGCTCTTCATCTAAGTGATATTTTACTTCGACACACACTTGTGCACAAGCATTTTTATGCAGACAGATCTGTGTCGATACGTCACTGAGAATCAACACAGGTCTGTCATTGAAGCATAAGCAAAGAATGAATGGCGCGGGCATTGAGGAGGCTGTGGACCAATAGGATGCCTCAAACCCGTGTATACGTCAGAAGTCCCGGATTTGAGGCATCCTATTGGTCCACAGCCTACTCAATGCCCGCTTCGTTCATTCTCTGCTTATGCTTCAAAGCCGGGACCATTTACTTCGCTTTCATGCTATTTCCCAGTGCTCGTGCGCTGCCCGCCTGAGGAATAACATGAAAGCGAAGCAAATAGTGTCTAGTGAATTACAAACACACATAGGGGGCAATTTATTAGGACTGCCGTTTCATACACCAGTCTTAGGGTATGTTCACACGGAGTGTTTTCAGCCGTTTTTGGGGATGTAAACGTTCCGAAAAATGGCTGAAAAATCGGAAGCGGAACTCCTCCAAACATCTGCCCATTGATTTCAATGTGAAAAACGGCTTTTCTGTTCCCACGGGGCTTTTTTTACGCGGCCGTTTTTCAAAAAGGACGCGTAAAAAAACTGCAGCGAAAAAGAAGTGTATGTCAATTCTTCAGCCGTTTTTGGAGCCTTTTTTCATAGACTCTATAGAAAAACAACTCCAAAAACGGCCGTTAAAAATGCAGCGAAAAACGCGACTTTGATTAAAAAAAAAGTCTGAAAATCGGAAGCTGTTTTCCCTTAAAATCAGCTCTGTATTTTCAGAAGTTTTTGAGTCTGTGTATGCACATACCCTTAATAGTAAGAAAAAAGATGGAGTAAGATGTAACACATTTATTAAGCAGCGTCAAGGCCTTATATGCTACGCAGCACCTCAATGTCGTCAGTGATGCATCGCATATACCATCCTGACGCTTCCCGGCACCATTACCTTGTTCGAGCTGCGCCGGAGTGATGAGCGAGCTGGAGAGGAGTAAAGGAGCGGAGAGGTATGTGTAACTTTTTTTTAAATGTAACTATTCAATGGGGGGGCAAGGTAGGGATCCAGTACGGGCCTCTACCTTGCCACATCCCGTAGGGTGAAATCTACGCCAGCTAGGAGCTGGCGGAAATTTCCACTATAATTTATGCCAGTTCTTTAGCGTAAATTGTAATAAATTTGTCAGGCTGCGATGACATGTCCCGTTTTCTGGAAGACATTCCCCCTTTGTTCAAAAGTGCCGAGGGCAATGAAAAAGGCCAAAAGTTGCAATTTGCACAGCATATTGTGACTTTTGGGCCCTTTTCCAACTTTCCAACGCCACAAAACTGGCATAGAATGGTTAATTAAGTACCCCTAAGTATGTAAACATTCTCAATATAGCTACTGTACTATGACTACGCAGGATGTTGAGGTCATTATCCAGTGTATGGAAGAGGGGAAGCCCCTCCAAGAAACGGTCATAGGTAATAGAGGAGTGAAAGAAAGTCTCCATAGTTAGCTGGGGAGGATGAACCTGTGTTCCACTCAGCCACATAAATGTTAGTAGATATGTAAGTGACACAAGTGAATGTACAGGAAGGTTGTGTCAGGACTCCTGAAAGAGACCGTAATCTGATCCCTGCTGTTACCAACCAATATGGACTCCAGTCTTTATAGTTCTGTCAGCCCATCTTTCTGTCACACGGAAATGATTTGTTGTGTTCTGTTCTGATTTGTCTATTGAAGATATAAATATTAACAAAGAAGACTGTGATGGACTTTCTATAAGTGATCAGTTATACACCGCGTTCCAAATTATTATGCAAATGTTATTTTTCGCTGATTTTCCTAAATAGTCGATGCAAATGACAGTCAGTATAATCTTCAAGCCATCAACCGTTGACCCATGGTCTACTTAATCCGCCACTGCCCATGGGTGACTCCACTTCACACAGGTAGCCATCAGGTTATAAAGACTACGGTTATATCAACTTGTTATTCGCTGCCTGAGAGACAATAGTCTAAGAGGACATGACTTCCGGTCAATCCTCCGGCGTGAAAGTGAATACTGAATACTGAAAGTGATACTGAAAGTGAAACATTTATAGGCAAGTTAAAGTGTATGTTCACAAATGCCAGAAGTCTAGCAAGCAAAATGGGGGAGCTGGAGGCCTTGATACTGGAAGAAGATATAGATATAGTTGGTGTTGCTGAGACATGGCTGGACTCTTCACATGATTGGGCAGTAAATCTACAGGGTTTTACACTGATTCAGAAAGACAGGGCAAATAGGAAAGGCGGTGGTGTATGTCTGTATGTGAGAAGCGATATGAAGGCGAGTGTGAATGAGACAATAGTGGGTGAATACTGTGAGGAGGTTGAAACCTTGTGGGTGGAACTAGAAAGGGAGGTAAACACTGAAAAAATTACTTTTGGTGTAATCTATAGACCCCCCAATATAACTGAAGAGATAGAAGGTCAAATATATAAACAGATGGAGCGGGCTGCACAGGCGGGCACTGTAGTGATAATGTTAGATTTTAATTTCCGGGATATTAATTGGTGTCATGGTTCGGCTTCAACTGCAAAGGGGAGACATTTCCTCAACCTGTTGCAGGAAAATTTTATGGGCCAGTTTGTGGAAGACCCAACTAGAGGTGAAGCTCTGTTGGATCTGGACATTTCTAATAATGCAGATCTTGTTGGGAACGTCAATGTTTGTGAAAACCTCGGTAACAGTGATCACAATATAGTTACATTTTACCTTTACTGTAAAAAACAAACACAGGCTGGGAGGGCAAAAACATTTAATTTTAAGAAGGCCAATTTCCCCAGGATGAGGGCTGAAATTCAGGATATAGACTGGGAAGAACTAATGTTAAATAATGGGACAAATGATAAATGGGAGATTTTCAAATCTACTTTGGGTAATTATAGTGCAAAATTTATTCCTACAGGTAACAAGTATAAACGACTAAAATTAAACCCCACATGGCTTACACCTTCTGTAAAAAGGGCAATACATGACAAAAAAAGGGCATTTAAAAAATACAAATCTGAGGGTACAGCTGTAGCCTTTGTAAAATATAAAGAGCTTAATAAAATCTGTAAAAAGATAATAAAATCAGCAAAAATACAAAATGAAAGGCAGGTGGCCAAGGATAGTAAAACAAATCCTAAAAAATTCTTCAAGCATATAAATGCAAAAAAGCCAAGGTCTGAACATGTAGGACCCCTAGATAATGGTAATGGGGAGTTGGTCACAGGGGATCAAGAGAAGGCAGGGGATGCAAATGACAGTCAGTATAATCTTCAAGCCATCAACCGTTGGAGTATAATGTGAATTTCATTGAACAAATTTCCTAATGATAACAGATTTTTTTTTAGAAGTAAAAAACACTGTTTCAAATTATTATGCACAACAGAGATCAAAACATTTTAAAGGTTGCAAAGAGAACTAAAATGGTCATTTGTTGAATTTGCAGCATCAGGAGGTCATATTTACAGAAATCAAAAGCTCTTTCAATTCAAAAAAGTTACATGTTAACATAGGACCCGTTCTGTGATATCACCTTCACAATTCTTGCATCCATTGAATTTGTGAGTATTTGGACAGTTTCTGCTTGAATATCTTTGCAGGATGTCAGAATAGCCTCCCAGAGCTTCTGTTTTGATGTGAACTGCCTCCCACCCTCATAGATATTTTGCTTGAGGATGCTCCAAAGGTTCTCAATAAGGTTGAGGTCAGGGGAACATGGGGGCCACACCATGAGTTTCTCTCCTTTTATGCCCATAGCAGCCAATGACACAGAGGTATTCTTTGCAGCATGAGATGGTGCATTGTCATGCATGAAGATAAGTTTGCTACGGAAGGCACGGTTCTTCTTTTTGTACCACGGAAGAAAGTGGTCAGTCATAAACTCTACGTACTTTGCAGAGGTCATTTTCACACCGTCAGGGACCCTAAAGGGGCCTACCAGCTCTCTCCCCATGATTCCAGCCCAGAACATGACTCCACCACCTCCTTGCTGAAGTCGCAGCCTTGTTGGGACATGGTGGCCATTCACCAACCATCCACTACACCATCCATCTGGACCATCCAGGGTTGCACGGCACTCATCAGTAAACAACACGGTTTGAAAATTAGTCTTCATGTATTTCTGAGCCCACTGCAACCGTTTCTGCTTGTGAGCATTGTTTAGGGGTGCCCAAATAATAGCTTTATGCACACTTGCAAACCTCTGGAGGATCCTACACATTGAGGTTCGCGGGACTCCAGAGGCACCAGCGGCTTCAAATACCTGTTTTCTGCTTTTCAATGGCATTTTAGCAGCTGCTCTCCTAATCCTATTCATTTGTCTGGCAGAAACCTTCCTCATTATGCCTTTATCTGAATGAACCCGTCTGTGCTCTGAATCAGCCACAAATCTTTTCACAGTACGATGATCACGCTTACATTTTCTTGAAATATCCAATGTTTTCATACCTTGTCCAATGTATTGCACTGTTTCACGCTTTTCGGCAGCAGAGAGATTCTTTTTTCTTTCCCATATTTCTTGAAACCTGTGGCCTGCTTAATAATGTGGAACGTCCTTCTTAAGTAGTTTTCCTTTGTTTGGGCACACCTGGCAAACTAATTATCACAGGTGTCTGAGATCGATTACAATGATCCAAAGAGCCCTAAAACACAATACCATCCATGAGTTTAATTGAAAAACTAATAATTAAATGTTTATGACACTTAAATCCAATGTGTATAGTAATTTGGAACACGGTGTATATGTTTTCTCAATTGGGGCTGCCCTTGTTAATCATAAGGCCTGATTGATTGGATGCATCTGCACTATTTAAGTACAATATCCCACTCTTTCATACTATCTGAGGCTTAGTATCCATGTTACCCCATGGGCAGTGGCGGATCCTCATATGGGCGGTTCGGGCGGCTGCCCGCGGCCCAAGGCTCCCAGGGGGTCCATGACCGCCCAAACCGCACATAATTAAAAAAATCTATCCGGGGCTGCTGCCGGCCACATTCTAGCGGTCATCGGTCCCACGTGCTGATGGAGGGGGGGATGTGCCGGGGGAGTCAATTGTGGCCAGGGAATAGGGGCACAGCACATCAGCTGTAGAGAGCAGACTGTCAGAGATTGTGATGGGCAGGTGCTGGAGTCTCTCTCCCAGACAGTCTGCTCCTCTGTGCAGCTGTGCACTGTCCGTCCTGTCTAAACCTCCAGCAGCTGCCTGATAATGGCAAAACTGCAACTAGAAGGTGAAAGACCTGTGGTGACGTCACAGTCACATGATTAAGGTCCTGGAGACTGCCAGAGCACAAGCACCGCAGAGGAAGAGGCTCTGGTAAGTGTGTGTGTGTGTGTGTAGGGAACATAATGTAAGTCTATATAGTGTGTGCTGTGTGTATAGTCTATATAGTGTGTGCGGTGTCTATAGAGTTTACAGTGTCTAACATAGTGTGTGGTGTTAGTGTGAATTGTATATAGGGTGTTTAGTTTCACATTTGTTGTGTGTGAAACTATTTCCCACCCATAGAGCCCTCTGCAGTAAGTCAGATGCTCAGAACCCCCCCCCCCCTTGCAGTATAATCTCCCCCATAGAGACCTCAGTAGTTATTGTACTGCAAGGGGGGGCAGAGCGTCTGATTGACTGCTGAGGGTTCTTTAGGGGGATAACTCCTTCCCCCCTCAGAGCCATAAGTGTCAGACGCTTAGACCCTCCCATAGAGTACTCAGCAGTCAGTCAGATGCACTGGGGAGGGGTGTCTGATTGCTTAAAGGGTAACGAACTAAACTTTAAAAAAAAATTACATGTCATAGTGACATGTCAAATTTTCTAATCGGTGAGAGTCCGGGCACTGAGACCCCACCAATCGCTGAAACAAAGTGGCAGAAGCGCTCAGGTGAGTGCTGTGCCACTTTGTTTCTGAACGTCTTTACTCTGATAGCCGAGCAAGCGGTGTATGGGCACAACAGAAAGTCTATAAGTCCGTACACCATGCCAAGGAAAGACAATCAGAAATTAAGTGGAACAGCGCTCACCTGAGCACTCCTCCTGCTTTGTTTTAGAGATCGGTGGTGGTCTCAATGCTGGGACCCCCATCGATCAAAACTTCTGACCTATCACTCTCACTATGACACGCCAAATGTTTTTTAAAAGTTTAGTTACCCCTTGGGGATTGAATTTATTGGTTTGAGTTAATGTATGGGCCTGGGGTCTTAATTTGGGGTCCGGGGTATAAGACAATTTAGGGTGTTTCATTTCTGAATTTTTATGTTGCTATAGACGCTGAAAATGGCTACAGAATCAAGGGGAAAAGATTTCTCATCAGGAAACTCTGCAGTCATCAGGAGAAGTCGCCATAACGGTCTGTGTCAGATGGAGAAGAAAAGAGAACAACCCATCAGTGAAGACATCACCTGTGAGTCATTGCATTTATAGACCTGTCACCTCTCCTGACATGTCTGATATAGGAAATCCTTGTATTCCACATAAAGTCTTTGTGTGCCCAGGACTAATAGACAAATGCGTGTTACCATTCCCCTTGTCAGGAGGATGTGTCCCTACACAGTGTGATACTGTCAGCGATGGTTGGAGACTGTCAGTATGTAGGGACACACACAGCCCTTTGACAAGGGGAATTGTAGCACTCATTTGTCAATGCTCACACAGAAAGATGGTGTTCACTATAGACACGGCAGGGCGGTGGTGGAGAAGGGGGCCCAAGCTTGTGGAACAGCCCAGGGCCCATGGTCTACTTAATCCGCCACTGTCCATGGGTGACTCCACTTCACACAGGTAGTCATCAGGTTATAAAGACTACGGTTATATCAACTTATTATTCGCTGTCTGAGAGACAATAGTCTAAGAGGACATGACTTCCGGTCAATCCTCCGGCGTGAAAGTGAATACTGAATACTGAAAGTGATACTGAAAGTGAAACATTTAAAGGCAAGTTAAAGTGTATGTTCACAAATGCCAGAAGTCTAGCAAGCAAAATGGGGGAGCTGGAGGCCTTGATACTGGAAGAAGATATAGATATAGTTGGTGTTGCTGAGACATGGCTGGACTCTTCACATGATTGGGCAGTAAATCTACAGGGTTTTACACTGTTTCAGAAAGACAGGGCAAATAGGAAAGGCGGTGGTGTATGTCTGTATGTGAGAAGCGATATGAAGGCGAGTGTGAATGAGACAATAGTGGGTGAATACTGTGAGGAGGTTGAAACCTTGTGGGTGGAACTAGAAAGGGAGGTAAACACTGAAAAAATTACTTTTGGTGTAATCTATAGACCCCCCAATATAACTGAAGAGATAGAAGGTCAACTTATATAAACAGATGGAACGGGCTGCACAGGCGGGCACTGTAGTGATAATGTTAGATTTTAATTTCCGGGATATTAATTGGTGTCATCGTTCGGCTTCAACAGCAAAGGGGAGACATTTCCTCAACCTGTTGCAGGAAAATTTTATGGGCCAGTTTGTGGAAGACCCAACTAGAGGTGAAGCTCTGTTGGATCTGGTCATTTCTAATAATGCAGATCTTGTTGGGAACGTCAATGTTTGTGAAAACCTCGGTAACAGTGATCACAATATAGTTACATTTTACCTATACTGTAAAAAACAAATGCCGGCTGGGAGGGCAAAAACATTTAATTTTAAGAAGGCCAATTTCCCCAGGATGAGGGCTGAAATTCAGGATATAGACTGGGAAGAACTAATGTTAAATAATGGGACAAATGATAAATGGGAGATTTTCAAATCTACTTTGGGTAATTATAGTGCAAAATTTATTCCTACAGGTAACAAGCATAAACGACTAAAATTAAACCCCACATGGCTTACACCTTCTGTAAAAAGGGCAATACATGACAAAAAAAGGGCATTTAAAAAATACAAATCTGAGGGTACAGCTGTAGCCTTTGTAAAATATAAAGAGCTTAATAAAATCTGTAAAAAGATAATAAAATCAGCAAAAATACAAAATGAAAGGCAGGTGGCCAAGGATAGTAAAACAAATCCTAAAAAATTCTTCAAGCATATAAATGCAAAAAAGCCAAGGTCTGAACATGTAGGACCCTTAGATAGTGGTATTGGGGAGTTGGTCACAGGGGATCAAGAGAAGGCAGAGTTACTAAATGGGTTCTTCCGCTCTGTGTATACAACAGAAGAAAGAGCAGCTGATGTAGCTGCTGCCAGTGCTGTTAATATATCAGTTGATATACTGAATTGGATGAATGTAGATATGGTGCATATGGTAAATTAAATAAAATAAATGTAGGGTTACACCCTAGAGTTCTTAAGGAGCTTAGTTCAGTTATTTCTGTCCCGCTCTTCATAATATTTAGAGAGTTTCTCATGACTGGTATAGTGCCAAGGGACTGGTGCAGGGCAAATGTGGTGCCTATTTCAAAAAGGGCTCTAGGTCTTCGCCGGGTAATTATAGACCAGTGAGCTTAACATCAATTGTGGGGAAAATGTTTGAGGGGCTATTGAGGGACTATATACAGAATTATGTGACAATAAATAGTATTATAAGTGACAGCCAGCACGGTTTTACAAAGGACAGAAGCTGTCAAACCAACCTGATTTGTTTTTATGAAGAGGTAAGCAGAAGCCTAGACAGAGGGGCCGCTGTGGATATAGTGTTTTTGGACTTTGCAAAGGCATTTGACACTGTCCCCCATAGACGTCTAATGGGTAAATTAAGGACTATAGGTTTAGAAAGTATAGTTTGTAATTGGATTGAGAATTGGTTCAAGGACCATATCCAGAGAGTTGTGGTCAATGATTCCTACTCTGAATGGTCCCCAGTTATAAGTGGTGGGCCCACTATTATTCAACTTATTTATTGATGATATAGAGGATGGGATTAATAGCACTATTTCTATTTTTGCAGATGACACCAAGCTATGCAATATAGTTCAGACTATGGAAGATGTTTGTGAATTGCAGGCAGATTTAAACAAACTAAGTGTTTGGGCGTCCACTTGGCAAATGAAGTTTAATGTAGATAAATGTAAAGTTATGCACCTGGGTACGAACAACCTGCATGCATCATATGTCCTAGGGGGAGCTACGCTGGTGGATTCACTTGTTGAGAAGGATCTGGGTATACTTATAAATCATAAACTAAATAACAGCATGCAGTGTCAATCCGCTGCTTCAAAGGCCAGCAAAATATTGTCGTGTATCAAAAGAGGCATGGACTCGCGAGACAGGGATTTCATATTACCACTTTACAAAGCATTAGTGAGGCCTCATCTAGAATATGCAGTCCAGTTCTGGGCTCCAGTTCATAGAAAGGATGCCCTGGAGTTGGAAAAAATACAAAGAAGAGCAACGAAGCTAATAAGGGGCATGGAGAATCTAAGTTATTAGGAAAGATTAAAAGAACTAAACCTATTTAGCCTTGAGAAAAGACGACTAAGGGGGGACATGATTAACTTATATAAATATATGAATGGCACATTCCTGCTCCATGTAAAACCCCCTCAAAAAACAAGGGGGCACTCCCTCCATCTGGAAAAAGAAAGGTTCAACCTGCAGAGGCGACAAGTCTTCTTTACTGTGAGAACGGTGAATTTATGGAATAGCCTACCACAGGAGCTGGTCACAGCAGGGACAGTAGATGGCTTTAAAAAAGGCTTAGATAATTTCCTAGAACAAAAAAATATTAGCTCCTATGTGTAGAAATTTTTTTACTTCCCCTTTCCCATCCCAGTTCCCCTTTCCCATCCCTTGGTAGAACTTGATGGACATGTGTCTTTTTTCAACCGTACAAACTATGTAACTATGTAACTATGTAACTATGTAACTATGTGAGAGAAGAAATCAAAGCTTTCCAATTAGATTCGGTCCCTGTATTTTTTAACAATAAGGTGTGTGTACAGTATAAAAATCAATCCCTTGGGTCCCTGCATCCTTTGAATCCTGATCAACGGGTATGAAAAAATGGGCTCAGAAAATAATTTTATATATTTACATAAGCTTTTTCGCCTTTTTTTTTTAATCGTTTTTATTGAAATTTACAATATAAAGAAACAAATAAGTGAAGCGATAAAGAAGCAATGAAACAATGCATTGTATTACATAAACTAAAATATACTAAAATACACAGACACAAGTTGAATATTAGATACGTCTGTGGGCATCTATTATAAGCATTAATAAAGCTTTGATGTTTTATTGTATCAAGAAAACATCTAAGCCTCTATTGAAGCGATCAACTGTTTCTGCTTTGACCACCTCCGGTGACTGCTCAACAGATTCACAGATCTCACCAGTAAAAGAAGTCTTGTCATCTCTGGAGATTGAACCTTTTTTTCCCCTTCAGATGGAGGGAGTGCCCCCTTGTCTTTTAGGCTATGTTCACACACACAAGTAAAAATGGCTGAAAATTACGGAGCTATTTTCAAGGGAAAATAGCCTCTGATTTTCAGCCTTTTTGAAGCCGAAAACATTTTTTCAAGCTTTTTTTGAGACTTATTTGGAGCTGTTCATCAATTCACCCTATGAAAAACAGCACCAAAAACGGCTCAAGAAGTGATATGCTACTTCTTTTTATGCAGCATTTTTTTATGTGCCATTTTTTAAAACAGTGGTGTAAAAAAACGCTTTGTCTGAACTAAACGCTGTTTTTCCCATTGATTACAATGGAAAGGTGTTTGTCTGCGTTTCAGTAGCGTTTTTCAAGGTGTATTTTCAGGTGTTTACACCCCGAAATATGCCTAAGTACAGTGCGTGTGAACATACCCTTAAGGGTACTGTTACGATCTAGGGGTAAGTGGACCCACTAGGCCGCTCCGCCATAGCAAAGTGGCAGCTGGCCAAATAACAGTCCATATAAAGTCTTTAGCACAAGAGTACATGTAAGAGTCCAGATAGAAGCAGAGGCTTTGGCAAGGATGGAGCTTGACGTGGCAGATGACGCCAGACGTGGCGGATGATACCAGACGTGGTAGATGATACCAGACATGGTAGATGACACCAGACTTGGCAGATGGTACACATGACTCAAACTAAAGGCTTAGGCACAGGAAAAAACACAGCAACAGGATACAGGATACTGGAAGCAGGATACTGGAACACTCGGAAAAGGATACAACTAAGGGACCATTTGCAATATGGACATGGGTAGACAACAACAATGCCCAGGCATGGAGTGGAAGGGCGGCGCCCTTTTTATAGTCCAGGGTGATTTGGGGATTGGTTAGGGAACTTTAGCATGCGTGCGCGCTGGACGAGCACGTGTGCGCACCTTAGAAGTCAGTCCAGAACAGGACGGCCGCGCAAATTGGCGTCTCCGAGGAGGGAGACGTTTGCAAAAGGCCAGGAGTCTGCGGTCGCGGCTGTCAGATGGTGAGGAACGGCGGCGGTCCGCGACTGCAGCCGTTTGAGGTATTTTACATGGAACAGCTTTTCTTCATATATTTGGTGTAGGTCATTAATATACTAAAGAAAGATTAAAAAAAAAAAAAAAAACCCAGCAAGTGATAATTCAAATTAGACATCGCTAAAATGGAATTTACTATGAAAACTAAGGCCCCATGCACATGAACGTATTTCTGCGGCCGCAATTCACCCCCAAATCTGCAGGTGAATTGCGGCCCCATTCATTTCAATGGGCCCATGTACACGACCGTGGTTTCCACGGTCTGTGCAATGCCCAGAGCCTGGACCACAAAAAGAATGAACATGTCTTATTACGGCCGTGTTCTGCGGTCCAGGCTAATATAAATTAATGCAGGCGGCCATGTGCACGGCACGCGATTTGCGGACGGCCCGCGGGTGACACTCCGCGGCTGTTCCGACCCGACAATCGCGGTCGTGCACATGGCTACGGTCTTGTGCATGAGGCCTAAGCCTTTAAGATAACATGGATGAAGTGCATGGACTTCACAGAACATCAATATTCTTTATACTATGTAGAGCAACTCAAACTTTATTCTTCACCAAAGACTTCTGGGAAATTTCCTACTTAATATCTTACAAAAATCCTTTTTTAAATTTAAAATCTCAGCTTAGTAATTGAATGATTATGAGCTATAGAGAAGAAGACCAAGAAAACTAATGGTAGTACCTAGAAAGTATTGAAAAGTAGCACTACGTCGTGACATATCTGGTGTACAATGTGCAAGAAGACCAAGAGGTCCAGGGGCCCCTGTAGATGAATCAGCCGTTGGCTAAAAAAAACACTCGTAACCCAAAAACTTTGAGTTGCGTTTGACACAACTCCGATGCCCCTCATACTTTTCCTCTGTGTCAAAAAAATGTCACCTAGGGGAATCCTGAATATGGTGTAATACCCAAATACTATTTTTATGAATTTACCCCTGAAAAACATAAAAACATTGATAAAACTGCTCCAGGTGATGTCATAAGACTAAGGCACAACTTCTGAAGCTGAAAGCTGAGTTCACATGAATCATTTCTGGGGTGCTAAAGAATGGGATTTTATAATGTTCCATTCCCACAATGCAGTTGAAAACTGGTTGGTTTTCAGAGCATGTTACTCAATACTAAAAAAAAAAAAAAAAAAAAAGACCTGTCTGGGTTTACTGTATCTAAAAAAAATTGGGAAAGTGGTAACTAATCTTAATTAAAAATATTCTATAGTTTTGTGTCTACAGCTCCTATAAAGACCTATCGGTTACCATGGTTACAGACAGAATATAATCCCTGTCTGTATGTGGAGTCATACTCTACTCCATCTGCTCCCTACTTCCTGCTAACCTACTAAGTGTACTTTAGCAAGAAGTAGGAGATAGATCAGGGATCTCAAACTTGGCCGGGTAAGTCGGCCACATATAGAAAAAATGGGAAGTTGATGGGCCGCATTGTTTTCAAATCTGATACAATACAAAATTATTGTTAATCAATTAGTTACTTGAACAAATATAACACTCTATTACTATAATAATAATATCGCTTGGTTTAAAATTTGATAAACAAGAGAAAAAAAGGGAGTCCATACATATCAATATATGAAAAAACTAAACATCTTTATTGATAACATAAAATACATTAAATGACAAAGACAGAGAATCTAAAAATAAATCCTTGTACGGATCACAGATGTATACATTGAGTATATATATATATATTTTTTTTTTAATACATTAATAGTATGCACAATTACTGTAACTCAATGTAGCTCCAACATGGGGTGCATCAAAATAGGAATAATTTTAAAATATAAATATGAATATATAATATATATAAATATAAATATGTGCACTTACCCATGTATGGGAGGTTGAATGTGACCCAGCGGTATAGGATAGTGCCCCGACGCGCGTTTCGCCCGTGGCTTTCTCAAGGGCTTTCTCATTGGTTTAAAATTTGTGAGTTTTCTCCACGTGCCTATTTCAACAATCCAGTTTTCCAGTTTAAGTGTCGCTAAATGCGGCTCAGTTGGCAGTGTTTGGCAGACACACATGTCAAGTTTGGGCAGCTCCTTTTTAGATAGTGCCATAGAGTCCTCTGTAGATAGTGCGACAGAGTCCTCTGTAGATAATGCCACAGTGCCCTCTGTAGATAATGCTACAGTGCCCTCTGTAGATAATGCCACATTGCACTCTGCAGATAATGCAACACACCCCTTGATAATGCCAGTGTCCTCTGTAGATACTGCCACACACCCACTTGTAGATAATGCCGCAGTACCCTCCATAGATGCTGCCACAGTGCCCTCTGTAGATGCTGCCACAGTGCCCTCTGTAGATGATGCCACAGTACCCTCCATAGATGCTGCCACAGTACCCTCCGTAGATGCTGCCACAGTGCCCTCCGGAGATGCTGCCCCATTGCCCTCTGCAGATGCTTCCACAATGCCCTCTGCAGATGCTGCCTTAGTGCCCTCTGCAGATGCTGCCACAGTGCCCTCTGCAGATAATGCCACACCCACCCCAAGTAGATAGCTCCATTGGGGCTCCCTCTAGGAGTGGAATCCCCAGCCAGAGCGTTGCCGACGCTTTGGCTGGGGATTCCTCTGCTGTTAGAACCCCTGACGTCACTGTCCATACACAGTGATGTCAGGGGATCCTCCTGGACCAGAATGTGATATCAGGGGCAACCCCAGAGCCGGTGTCCCAGAGCAGAGCACTAGTATAGGCTCTGTGCCAGAACTCTGGGGAAGCCACTGACATCAGTGTCCATATATGGACAGTGATGTCAGGGTCTTGCCCAGAGCTTGAGTCCCGGAGCAGAGCCGCTTCTAGCACTCTGCCTGGGATTCCAGCTCTGATCCTGACATCACTGTCCATATATGGACATGGATGTCAGGGGCAACCCCAGAGCCAGAATCCTGGGCAGAGCACTAGTAGGCTCTTCCTGGGACTCCAGCTGTGCTCCTGACATCACTGGGACTCCTGCTCTAGGGAAGCCCCTGACATCACTGTCGATGTATGGACATGATGTCAGAGGCTTCCCCAGACTCCCGGAGCAGAGCCTATACTAGCACTCTGCCCGGGACTCCGCTTTGGGGAAACCCTGACAATACTGTTCATATATGGACAGCGATGTCAGGAAATTCCACAGTGTCCCGGAGCAGAGCCTATATTAGCGCTCTGCATGGGACTCCGGCTCTGGGGAAGCCCCAGACATCGCTGTCCATATGTGGACCGTGATGTCAGAAGATTCCACAGAGTCTCGGAGCAGAGCCTATACTAGCGCTCTGCCCGGAACTCCGCTCTGGGGAAGACCCTGACAACACTGCCCATATATGGAAAGCGATGACAAGGAATTCCACAGAGTCCCGGAGCAGAGCCTATACTAGCGCTCTGCACGGGACTCTGGCGAGACGCCTGACATAGATGAAGGAGGGTATGACTCCGGAATCAGACTACATAGGGTTTGTTTGAAATCTGTAACCATGGAGACACATCAATCTGCATAGGAGCCGTTTACACAAAACGGTAGGATATTTTAAATCAAGACAGTTTGCAATGTTAATTCATTTTTATTTTATGACAACATATAGAAAAGAAGACAGCAGGGCACTCACCATTTGCAAAAGCATGGCTCTGTTGTCTTTTCAATCCCGTGTAGCCTGCCTCAATCTTGGAATAAAGAGAAACCTTTTGCAAATGGTAAGTGCCGTGCTGTCTTCTTTTCTATATGTTGTCATTTGCTGAAACTAACTTCAACATGCACTGAGCACCGCCATACAAAGGCTGTCGAACTACAGGTCCCAGCGAGCTGAAGCACAGTCTGTGACAATACAAGCTAAGGCAGTGCCAACCATTTTTCATTTCTACATGTTGCTCATTTTTATTTTAGATGCATTAGAACAATAAATAATTTTGCAAATGTGGACATAGCCTTTTATGTGAAGCGCTACACGAAGGGGATAGCTCTATATCAATATTGGTTTTTTTTTCTTTTTTACAGTGTGAATAGAAATACAAGATTAGTGTTCCTTTTAACAGATAAAATAAATTCAGAGCAAAATGTTCCTGATTATCATAAAGTTATTTTTCTTATAATGGGAATCACGAATTTCACATCTTGCAGACAAAAAATATTCAGCATTTCATATACAATGGAAAAGCTTTGTCAACAATTGTTTGAGTCTGTGTCAGCTTTATCTGCAGAGGAATAATCATAGAATTTAGGATTTAATGACGATCTATATATCATGACTGACGCTTACTTTTGCATGTCTGAAATCTTGCAAGTTAGCTTTGGCAATAATAGTATTCACAGCCAATGCGGAGGACAACCAAAAATACCCCTTTGAAAGTCATACAAAGTAACTTACTTCAAATAATATATAATATATGGGGGAAGGGCATATAACACAGTGAATACCCATGACTGCTAGTAACATTAGCGATGACTCATAATATGTTAGAACAACAACCTAAAAGAATTGAGTCAAAGACCGAATTGTAATAAAGAATTATAATTTTTATTATTGCACAACAAAAGAAATAAATATATTTACTCACAAGTTTAAAAAGACAAGGATGACTACCACAGTGTGGAAGAAGAGGCCAGACACATGTATATAATGGGGCTACTATTGTAGCATATGCATAAAAAGGAGACCAAGGTGTATATAAGAGACCAAGGTGCATAAATAAATTAATAAATTAATAAATTACTAACACCAGGATATGCTAATCAAAAAGGACTGTGTAAGGTCCCAAATGATAGTATATGGTTGTACTTATTGATGTAGCCTAACATTTGATAATGCATAATTCATTAATGTACAGTACACATGCAGCTAAGTGAAAGTAGCTTACCCATATTATAACACACTGTTGTCTGGCATCACACCCGACGCGCGTTTCGGCGGAGAACGCCTTCGTCCGGGGGTGGTGTCAGAGGACAGGAAGAGGGAATATATGTCTGCAGGGAACCAATGAGCTAGGATCGATGCCAAACAATTTGATTACTCCCAGCTGATGATGGATAGCCGGAAGTAAGCGCGACTCGTAGCGCACCACAGAGCTCAATGAACTCATGAACAGTGCGCTTGCGCGAGGTGCACTGCTGACATGTGTGTAACAGGTCAGCTAAACCTAACAGCTGATTACTCCCAACTGACAAGAAAGTCAGCCGGAGGAAGTCGCTGCTCGTGGCGCACCACAAGGTTCAGTGGGATCCTGACCAGTGCGCATATGCGAACTGCACTACTGATATATGTATACAGCTGGAGATCAACCAGCTCGGTTACCTAGCAGGGAGAAGTGCATGCCATACAGAAAAACTCCTACATATTGCGAGGTTATACATCCCCACAGAAGACAAATACCATAACAACCACAAACAATGGCACATGTCATCAGGATTGCACGTACATATAAAAAATGATTACATGCTAACTTTTAACAGTTACCAACGTCTCATTATTATTATACCAAAATTTATGAATGAACTGTCCCTAACCTTTCCCTATCTCCGTACGTATTTTAATATGATGTTACATTATTATAAAAAGTATAGAACACATATATAACAACCATTAAATGTACTATATTGCATAAAATTTCTTATATACACTTAGAGAAGAATAGTAAAAAATATATATATAATGTATGAAATAGTGATGAACAGTATAAATAATATAAATGAGTATCCACAAAAGTGCAGTGAAAAAAATAGTGCATGTATACACAAAAACATATTACTACACAATGAAAAATATGCAACGTGAATAAATGAAATTTTGACAATTAAGGAAAATAAATACAATAAAAAAAAAATTGTAAATAAAAAATAATGAAAAAACAAAAGTATATATATAATATAAAAAATACATATAAAAAATAAAAAAAGTATAAATAAGATATTGAAAAGCAAATACATTGACAAAAGGAAAAACAGAACCCATGTCCATACCCCTGTTGTAAGTGTTGTGTGCACTAAATGCCAAAGAAAAAAATAATAATTTATTAACTTATACATGAATGTGCAATATTGAACAAAACACAATAATACTACATAAATTGTGTAATAAAAAATGTATGTACAAGAGTATATATACATAAAAAAAATAATATATATATATATATATATATATATATATATATATATATATATATATATATATATAAAATAGAGATCTTGCAGCACTCAGAGTGCTGAAAACAAAGTGGTTTATTCAGCCAACAAACAGCGACGTTTCTGTCCAACAATAGGACCTTTATCAACCTTTATATATATATATATATAATAGTGACAAAATAGAGTGATGGCTAGTGAAAAAATATATATATATGTATATACAATGTATACACATATATATACATACGTAAACATATGTGTGCATATTATGTGTATATATGTCACCCCAAACAATTACAAACAAATAAAACATATATAATAAAAATATATATATATATAAAATTGAAAAATATAATTGAAAAATATATAACATATAAAAAATATATAAATGAAAAATAAAAAATAAATAATAAATATATATATATATATATATATATATATATATATATATATATATATATATATAATATAAAATATAAAATGTAAAGTGTTGTAAAATAATAATAAAAAAGTGAAAAAGAAAAGAAATATACATATTTGTGTAAAAAAGCATATATATGTGTTCCAAAAAGAGATAAATTGTAAACACTGTGCCGAAAGTATATATATATATACACTACCGTTAAAATTTTAGGGTCACTTAGAAATTTCCTTATTTCTGAAAGAAAAGCACAGTTTTTTTTAATAAAGATAACATTAAATTAATCAGAAATACACTCTATACATTGTTAATGTGCTAAATGACTATTCTAGCTGCAAACGTCTGGTTTTTAATGCAATATCTACAAAGGTATATAGAGGCCCATTTCCAGCAACCATCACTCCAGTGTTCTAATGGTACATTGTGTTTGCTAACTGTGTTAGAAGGCTAATGGATTATTAGAAAACACTTGAAAACCCTTGTGTAATTATGTTAGCACCGCTGTAAACAGTTTTGCTGATTAGAGGAGCTATAAAACTGACCTTCCTTTGAGCTAGTTGAGAATCTGGAGCATTACATTTGGGGGTTCGATTAAACTCTCAAAATGGCTAGAAAAAGAGAGCTTTCATGTGAAACTCGACAGTCTATTCTTGTTCTTAGAAATGAAGGCTATTCCATGCGAGAAATTGCCAAGAAACTGAAGATTTCCTACAACGGTGTGTACTACTCCCTTCAGAGGACAGCACAAACAGGCTCTAACCAGAGTAGAAAGAGAAGTGGGAGGCCCCGCTGCACAACTGAGCAACAAGACAAGTACATTAGAGTCTCTAATTTGAGAAATAGACGCCTCACAGGTCCTCAACTGGCAGCTTCATTAAATAGTACCCGCAAAACGCCAGTGTCAACGTCTACAGTGAAGAGGCGACTCCGGGATGCTGGCCTTCAGGGCAGAGTGGCAAAGAAAAAGCCATATCTGAGACTGGCTAATAAAAGGAGAAGATTAATATGGGCAAAAGCACACAGACATTGGACAGAGGAAGATTGGAAAAAAGTGTTATGGACAGACGAATCGAAGTTTGTGGTGTTTGGATCACACAGAAGAACATTTGTGAGACGCAGAACAACTGAAAAGATGCTGGAAGAGTGCCTGACGCCATCTGTCAAGCATGGTGGAGGTAATGTGATGGTCTGGGGTTGCTTTGGTGCTGGTAAAGTGGGAGATTTGTACAAGGTAATAGGGATTTTGAATAAGGAAGGCTATCACTCCATTTTGCAACGCCATGCCATACCCTGTGGACAGCGCTTGATTGGAGCCAATTTCATCCTACAACAGGACAATGACCCAAAGCACACCTCCAAATTATGCAAGAACTATTTAGGGAAGAAGCAGGCAGCTGTTATTCTATCTGTAATGGAGTGGCCAGCGCAGTCACCAGATCTCAACCCCATAGAGCTTTTGTGGGAGCAGCTTGACCGTATGGTACGCAAGAAGTGCCCATCAAGCCAATCCAACTTGTGGGAGGGGCTTCTGGAAGCATGGGGTGAAATTTCTCCCGATTACCTCAGCAAATTAACAGCTAGAATGCCAAAGGTCTGCAATGCTGTAATTTGACGAAAGCAAAGTTTGAAGGAGAAAATTATTATTTCCTTGTCAATGTCTTGACTATATTTTCTAGTCATTTTGCAACTCATTTGATAAATATAAGTGTGAGTTTTCATGGAAAACACTAAATTGTCTTGGTGACCCCAAACTCTTGAACGGTAGTGTGTATGTATATATATATATATATATATATATATATATATATATATATATATATATATATATATATATATGTATAATATATATTATTATTATTTAAAAAAAAGGATTTTTTTAAGTCTATTGTTAAATCATAGATATCTGGTTTCGAGGTAATTTTTATTAACCTTTTCTCTTCTATCCCACGTAAATTAATTGTTCTTTTTTAACGGTGCTATAGAGACATCATACGTTGCACAATGTACACATATTTGGCATTGCTATGCATGGAAGAATTAGAGGGAAGATTTTTGGGGTAAATATTATTAATTGAACAAACTACCTAAAAAAACATGAAAAATTACAGAAACGTTTTTTTTTTTCTTGTTTCTGACCATTTTCCCCTTAATAAGACCTACAAAACTAAATGATATCAGCTTCAATTTTTAACCCATCTTTTTATTTTTTCATCTCTCTATTCTGGAAGCCCGAACTTTTTTTTTTTTCCATCTATATAGCTGTACGAGGGTTTATATTTTGTGGGAAGAGTTGTATTTATTTGAGGAACATATAATGTACTGAATAACATTATCTTGAATTGTTTCAGGGGAATGGGGAAAAAACAATAATTTGGCAATTGTTTTTCGTTATTTGTTTTTATGGAGTTAACCGCACAGTATAAATAGCATGGTAAGTTTCCAGGTTTATTACGATTAAGTACGTTTACTATGATTACATACAATTACGTTCATACCAAATTCATATAGTTTTACTATTTGGCACAAGAAAAACACTTTAAAAACACAAAAAAAGTTTGTTTTTTTGTTGCCAAATTCCAAGAGCCAAAACATTTTTATTTTTCAGTCGACATAGATATATGTTGGCTTGTTTGTTGTTGGACAAGTTGATGTTTTATTGGTACCATTTCAGAGTACAAATTTACTTTTCATTACTTTTTTATGAGGCGGGATGAATAAAAAACAGCAATTCCGGTATTGTTTTTATTTTTTTGAGGCGGGATACCGTGCATGACAAATAACTTGATCATTTTATACTGCAGGACATTACAAATGCAGCAATATTGATTGTGTATAATTTTTTTTTTTACATTTTCATTTCTCCCTTAATAAAGCATTTTGAAAGGGAAAAAACGTTTCTTTTTCAGTACACTTTATTTCACTTTTTTTTTTTACAATATTTTTGTATATTTTTAAGGTGACTTAAACCATGTGCTCGCTTGATCGCTTGCGTAATACACTGCATTGCTTATGTAGGCCCTGCCTTAGGTAACGCCTAATAGGCTCACATCCAAGGCAGACTTTAGGCCCCAGCTGCCATTGAAACCCATCGACACCTCCTTGTGCAAAACCCCTTAGGTGCCGTGGTCACGTTTGACTACAGCATTTAATGAGTTAAACAGTAGCGATTGAAGTTAGCTGTGATCTTTGCTGTTGCAGCAAGATGTCAGCTGTATGTTACAGCTGACACCGGCTGCTGATGGCACAGGATTATCTCCTCCCACCAACACCGGGGCAGTGGTGTCCGTCATTTTGAAGAATAAGAAGAATAGCGCTGCATGCTTCCAAAACAGATGTGAGCAGGGCCTTAGAATGCATCATTCCAAAAGGTGACATTTTGCTTTGAGCTTCAAGGCTCAAAACACCCCCGATCATGAAAGGGTTAATATACTAGGAATCTGCATTGTGAACAATTCCAATACGTTAATAGCTGCACATTCAGTATAGCAGACACAGGGAGTTTACTTTTACTACAGTTGCGTTACATTTGTTCAGGAAGCTGCAGATCGCTGTTATATTATGAATTGCTGATAATGCAAAAACCGGAGGTACGCTATAAAGAATAGCTTTGCTTTAGAACAGCATTTCGCAGTGTTGGACACAAAATATCATCAGCAAGGTCTAATAGATTATTTGTGAATTAACTCATGGGGTCAAATTCGACCAATGGCAACATTTGAATGCAGTTTGTATGTTTTCCCTGTATTTGTTGGGGTTTTTACTCTGGGTACTTTAGTCTCTTTCCACACTCCAAAAATATACAGATAGGGAATTTAGATTCTGAGCCCCACTGGGGACTGTGAGTGATGACAACTTCTGGACAACGCTGCAGAATATATTGTTGCTGTATAATCAATATAAAAGAACAACAAAAATAAAATAAGACATAGACCCTAATAGCAAGTGATTGACTTCAACATCAGCTACAAAAAGTGAAGCTCAGAGCCTTGGACCACCAAAGGATCCTTCTTCTGGTGGGAAAAAATACCTTATTATTTTTTCTCTCACCTGATCCTGCATTTCATAGTCTCCTTTTGTAAGTACTTTACTTATCTTATTCTGAATGTATACTATATGCAGTTTTTTTCTTTGAATGTGCGGTTTAAAGCTCTCAACAGAGCTGAGCTCTACTTTACTGTAATCGTCATCCAATACTACGAAGTTCTCTGGTAAAAGGAATGTATCAGAACTACTTATAGCTTTCCGTCTGAATATACAATAAGACATCATACACTTACAAGTACTGTACAAGGTAAATAATCCAATGTATTCACAAACATCTTCAATGTTTTATGTAGATTTAAACTGTGGAAGGTTATAAATATATTGTGTGATTTTTGGTGTTTTTCCTTTTAAATTTTAGTTGTCAGTTAGATTTAGAAAAACACCTTTGACCTACTGTACTTCCGTAGCTGTATTCTGGGATAT
Source organism: Rhinoderma darwinii (assembly GCF_050947455.1). Lineage (NCBI taxonomy): Eukaryota > Metazoa > Chordata > Amphibia > Anura > Rhinodermatidae > Rhinoderma > Rhinoderma darwinii. The sequence goes on from NC_134688.1 coordinate 63,329,824, forward strand.
TTTTTTTTCTACATTAGACTGCTGTATGCTGCCTTGCGTAAAAAACCCAAAGTAAACAAACACGAAGATGTAGCAGCACTGTGTTGGTGCTAAGATACACTATCTGACTAAAAGCTTGTGGACCATCACACGTATATGAGATTGTCGAATATCTCATGCTAAAACCTCGGACGTTAATATGAAGTTGGGCTCCCTTTTGCGGCTTTTACAGCCTCCACTCTTCTGATAAGGTTTTGGAGTTTGTGGAAATTCGTGCCCATTCAGCCAAAAGAGCATTTGTGAGGTCAGATACTGATGGTGGACAAGAAGGTCTGACTCACAGTTTTCTATCCCGTACTGAAACGTGTTTTCAGTACAGGACAGTAATCCCACGGGGTGGCAGTGTCTCTCAGCGTCATACATAACTATGATGCTAGGAGCCCGGCTCACTGAACTTTGTTAGGTCCGGGAAATGCAGCCGACATGCGGTCCATATATCATGGACCAAATACGGTCGTGTGCATGAGGCCTTAGTATTTCTATTCAACTTAATCATGTTTAATGGGGTTGAGGTCAGGGCTATGTGCAATCACTCGAGTTCCTCCACACCAAACTCATCACACCATGTCTTTATCAATCTTGCTTTGTACACATATAAGAATATTATTATTGACAATACTAATATTAAATTATGCAACACATGGTGAACGCACTAATTGCAGTGAATTAAGAAGAAACGAAAGAAAAAGTTGAGGAAGGCTTGGCTTGTGTAGCAAATGGGGATTATATACTCAGTAAATTGTCGGACATATTATGAGACATTGAGTTAAAACGTGTTTTTGATTTAATTTCAGATGACAAAGTCAAAAAATGATATTGGGAGACTGGGACCCAATTAAATATTTACACCATTCGTGACCTGGGCAAAATAACAAGGCACGTCAATAAATGCCAAGATCCTTTAAAATTGTACCTTCCTCTCACCATCTCTTTACCAGCCCTACCCACCAGTGAGGTTCACACCAATTTAGTTAAAATACATTTCCTATATTTGAGTTCAATATACACCAAAACGAATGATTCAACAGAACGTCGGTCAATGTGGAGCAATAAATGGTTACCATTTCTTCCCCTTTCAAATTCCACTGGTTATTTAACATTGGTGATAGTATATTTTGATTTAAAATGTTCCGGAGCTGTTGATCACTTATTTACAATCAGGGGCGTAGCTAGGGGGGGGGGGGCAAGCGGGGCATGTGCCCCGGGCGCAGCCTGGAGGATACTGATAGGGGGGCGCCGAAGAGCAGCTGATCGCTGCTGACAGGCGCCCCGTATGTGGGACACCTGCAGCAGCTTAGGAAGAGCCAGGACATTACGGCGTTCTGACTGGGGTCTGTGACGGCCAGGGAGTGGACCAGTCCAGTCACCTGACCTTACGTCAGTGACATGAGGTCAGATGACTCAGGTCAGGGGACAGGTCCACTCCCGTGCTGCAGCCTCCCAGCATCTGCCAGTGCTCTGCCGAGAAGCAGAGAGGAAGCTCCGCCCACACACAGCCCGTCCTGACCTGTCAGTAAGGAGACATGGTGAGTGTCTGTGTGTAATGTGTGTGTGTGTGTGTGTGTGTGTGTGTGTTACATCTACTACATTATCTGTACTCAGAGTTATCACTGTTATCTGTGGTGTTACATAGGACTGCAGGGAACATCTACTACATTATCTGTACTGTGTGCTAAATTACAATCTCAGCTCTGCTACACAGTACAGATAATGTAGTAGCTGTTATCTGCAGTCCTGTGTAACACCACAGATAACAGTCATATCTCTCTGAGTACAGATAATGTAGTAGTGTTACCTGCAGTCCTATGTAACACCACAGATAACACAGTGATAACTCTCAGTACAGATAATGTAGTAGTGTTACCTGCAGTCCTATGTAACACCACAGATAACACAGTGATAACTCTCTGAGTACAGATAATGTAGTAGCTGTTACCTGCAGTCCTGTGTAACACCACAGATAACACAGTGATAACTCCCTGAGTACAGATAGTGTAGTAGATGTTACATGCAGTCCTATGTAACACCACAGATAACACAGTCATATCTCTCTGAGTACAGATAATGTAGTAGTGTTACCTGCAGTCCTATGTAACACCACAGATAACACAGTGATAACTCTCGAAATACAGATAGTAGTGTTACATGCAGTCCTATGTAACACCACAAATAACACATAGTGCTAAATTACAATCTCAGCTCTGCTACAATGTGTTATCTGTGGTGTTACATAGGATTGCAGGCAACAGCTACTACATTATCTGTAATCAGAGTTATCACTGTGTTATCTGTGGTGTTACATAGGACTGCAGGTAACATCTACTACATTATCTGTGCTGTGTACATATGTGCCTGTGTGGGTATATATGGGTCTGTTTGTGAGGCCTGATTTACACGAGCGTGTGCGTTTTGCGCGCGCAAAAGGCACTTGACAGCTCCGTGTGTCATCCGTGTATGATGTGCGGCTGCGTGATTTTCGCGCAGCCGCCATCATAGAGATGAGGCCAGTCGACGTCCGTCACTGTCCAGGGTGCTGAAAGAGCTAACTGATCGTCAGTAACTCTTTCAGCACCCTCGAAAGTTAATTCCGATCAAAATATACACCAATCTGAATAAAAAAAAGACGTTCATACTTACCATGAACTTCCTGCTTCCTCCAGTCCGGTCTCCCGGCCGTTGCCTTGGTGACGCGTCCCTCTCTTGTCATCCGGCCCCACCTCCCAGGATGACGCGGCAGTCCAAGTGACCGCTGCAGCCTGTGATTGGCTGCAGCCTGTGCTTGGCCTGTGATTGGCTGCAGCTGTCACTTGGACTGAATTGCATCCCGGGAGGTCAGACTGGAGGAAGAACCCGGGAGTTATCGGTAAGTCAGAACTTCTGTTTTTTTTTACACGTACATGTATATTGTGATCGGAAGTCACTCTCCATGGTGCTGAACCAGTTTAACTCTTTAACTCTTTCAGCACCGTGGACAGTGACTGTCTCCCGACGTCGCGTACCGGAATTTTTTTTGCCGGGTTCGGTCAAAACAAGTTCGGCCGAACCCGGTGAAGTTCGGTGCGCTCATCTCTAATTTGACACTCCGTTTGGATGTTTGTAAACAGAAAAGCACGTGGTGCTTTTCTGTTTACATTCATCCTTTTGACAGCTCTTGCGCGAATCACGCAGTTCGCACGGAAGTGCTTCCGTGCGGCATGCGTGGTTTTCACGCACCCATTGACTTCAATGGGTGCGTGATGCGCGAAAAACGCACGATTATAGAACATGTCGTGAGTTTTACGCAACGCTCTCGCGCTGCGCAAAATTCACGCATCGTCTGCACTGCCCCATAGAGTAATATAGGTGCGTACGACACGCGTGAAAAGCACGCGCGTCGCACGCGCGTATATTACGCTCGTGTAAATGAGGCCTGAATGTGTCTTTGTGCCTTTTATGTATTTGTATATGTTCCGGTCTGTGTATTTATCTGCCGGTGTGTGTGTGTGTGTGTGTGTTTATATGTGTCTGTACGTCTATATAATTCCCTGTATGTATGTATTCCAGATGTGTGTATGTATATTTGCCTGTATGTCTAAATATCTGTCTTTATGTATGTACAGTATATATGTTCCAGCGTGTCCATATATGTGGTTAATTTTTGGTTTCTGTAGGGGGCGGCAATAGTGAGTCCCGCACAGGGCGCCATCCAAGTTAAGGCCGGCCCTGGCTGTCACCAACCCTAGTCAGAAGAAACTCCGCCGCTGCCTGCGCCGAATGACCTCCTCGGCTCCTCCGGTAAGTCACACCAGGCAGAGCGGAGAGTGGTATCGGTAGGCTACCGCTCACCGGTCTGTTCACAGTGTGGCGCTATTTAAAAGGGGGGGGGGTGTGGCGCTATTTACAAAGGGGCAGCAGCCCGCTGCCCCTTTGTAAATGGGCACTATCTGTTTGTAATGTGGCACTATTTACAAGGGGGGCTGTGTGGCACTATTTACAAGGGGGGCTGTGTGTGGCACTATTTACTGGGGGCTGTGTGTGGCACTATCTACTGGGGGCTGTGTGTGGCACTATCTACAGGGGGCTGTGTGTGGCACTATCTACAGGGGGCTGTGTGTGGCACTATCTACAAGAGAGGGGCTGTGTGGCGCTATCTACACGGGGGCTGTGTGTGGCGCTATCTACAAGAGAGGGGCTGTGTGGTGCTATCTACAGGGGGCTGTGTGTGGCCTCTTTAATTTATTTTCTTTTAATTTATTTTTATGTTAAGTACATTATAGAACTATATCGCTTGTAAAATGTAGAAATGCTTTTATACTCGAGTTACATTAAAAAAATTGTGAACAAAAAATTACATCTCATTGATTGGTAGAGAAAGAAAACATGGCGAGGGGGAAGGAAATAAGTGGGGGGGGGGGGCGCCAATCTGAATCTTTGCCCCGGGTGCAGGAGAACCTAGCTACGCCTCTGTTTACAATATTTCTACATTAGCTCGACTCCACATAGACATCCCTGATCCAAACAATCCTGTTTGGTGCCAATTCAAGCCTCAGCAGATCGCTTTTTCTGATTATGCCTATTGTCTTTACCATCTCTTTTCCAAAAAGAAGATTTCAAATCCTTTAAAATTATGTTATATATATTTATAATTTCAGGGAAACATAAATCTGCTAGTAGTGACCACTTAGAAAAATCTAACAACACAGGGGCATGTATGTATTTCAGATTATTGTATAGAATACCAGGGATTGACTGTGATACCAAACCATTAGGGGACATAGGGGTCATGCGTGGAAACGTAACCAGGTCTATGATTTCTATTTTTAGCCTTTTATCCTGTTCTCCTTTAACCCCAAAGTGTTCTAGTGAAATTTATATTATAAATATATTTATATTATTGTAAGGCCCATGGCCAAGGACCGTCGGAATTATTCACCTCCCGGCGGTCGCAGCCATGGGTCTGTGAGTGTATGCCCGCTTCATTGCCTGAGCGTTGTTGTGTTTACCCGTGTTAGTCTTTGCAAATGGTCCCTTAGTGTTTTGCAGTTCCCAGTGTTTCCGTACCTGCTACCTATATCCTGTCTCCCGTGCCATAGAGAGTTGGAGTCATGTTGTGCTGTATACTATGCCTGCTGTGTTACACCGCGCCTGGTGTCTGCCTGCTGCCAAGGTCCCATCCGAGCCTAACCATCGCTACTGAACTATAGACATTGACTTGGTATCCTGTTGGCCAGCTGCTATCCTGCTGTGGCGGTATTGCCCAGTGGGTCCACACACCCACCGTGACAATTATATTATAATACCCTCTTGTTTTAAAGTGAAATTCCTTTCCAGGTGCATTTTGACTTTCTATATTCAGTAGTATTCCCCGATTCCATCTCTGTGGTTTGATATATGGAGGTACCCCTGGAAAGAACCACTTTACAATATTGTTCATGGAATTTACATAAGGAACAGTGATGTTACAAATTACAGTGAGCCATGCACCTTCTAGTCTTTTGACTGTATTTCCTATTAACTATATTGTTGGAGACTTCCCCCAACTTCCAGCTGTATTTCAGCCGTTGGTTTTAATTTTGCGCATCTTATTTCCCTTTCCTTACTGGACCAGTAAGACCAGGACATACTCTGCTCCTGGGTATTCCTAGGTAAACTCTTCAAACTGTCTCTCTTAACTGAATGCAACACAACCATCCCCTGACATACGCAGATCTGGATTAGAATCTGTAAGGCTACCAATTTTCCTCTGATTTTTCCAGGCCTGAATGCTTTTTTCTGTAAAATATGAAGCGTTTTTGTAAAATTACCCTTCATGCGCTCTTCAATTGATTAATATGATACCACTTCAGGACTGATTTACCCTTAGAACTGGTCATTTTAATCAATTTAACAGATGTGCTTGTTTTGTCTACAATGTTGAAGGATCCTCTCCAAGAAGGAGTGAACGAATGTTCCTTTTTGCTGAAGTTCTATATCATCATTAAATTTCCAACATTGTATTCAAAGAGTATCATCTTTTTATCAAAATATTAATTTGCTTTTTGGAATGGCTTAAATTCTTAGCAACAAAAACATTTTATTGATGGGTGTAATCTGCCATCTTTTCACCCAAGTCTCGGTAGCAGCACCTTGTAAAATAAGGGGTGTAGGTGGCAACAATAATTGACCTGGTATACGCATCAATCTACATGTCTTTACTTAATTTAGGCTTAATCCTGTTTTGGAGTGCGGAGTAGATCTTATAGCCTTTAAACACACGGGTTACATATCCTTCAAGGCTGTAGTTTTTTCCATTCAAAATTTGGTCAACATGGTATTGGTTGTGTGATTCCCACATTCTACGGCCCCAGATGAATGTGGTTGGTAAGCAATGAGTTCCTGCTTGACATGCAATCATATCTTTAGTTTCTGAAACACTTTGCCAGAAAATGCTGAACCTCTATCGTTGGATAGAAGGTTTTGGAATTAGACCAATAATATCAATTTAAATGTGCGATAACGGGCCCACAGGCTGGTGTGCCACTCCTAAAAAAAAGCCTTGTTTATGGATCTTGGAGGGTTTACTTGCAGATAAACCGCAGAAGAAATGCTAGCACAGGCTTCCAGTATCTGTAGTTTCAGTTGCTGCACATCTCGTATCTTCACAGCATAGACAATTGCCTTCAGATGACCCCAAAGATAAAAGTCTAAGGAAGCCTTGTGCTAGCATTTCTTCTGCGGTGTTGCTATCAGTGTGTGAAGAGTGGGAGAAGAGGGTTGCATTGACAATCCAACACAATGGGCAGCACTTTGAACACATTTTATAAGTGGTCAGAAACGTGTAAATAACTCATGAAAGAATAAAGTAACGTTATAACCAAACACACCATTGTTTTTCTTGTGAAATTCTCGATAAGTTTGATGTGTCACATGACCCTCTTCCCACTGAAAAAACTAAAGTTGGATACAAAATGTCCGACTTCAAAATGGCCGCCATGGTCAACACCCAGCTTGAAAAGTTTCCCCCCTCCCATATACTAATGTGCCACAAACAGGAAGTTAATATCACCAACCATTCCCATTTTATTTAGGTGTATCCATATAAATGGCCCACCCTGTATATATGTGATGATAACTGACGCGGTAAGAAGACCTGCTCAGCAAGCAAATGCATAAACTCTCTATTAAATCAGATGGATGGTAAAAAGTAAATGGAATGTATGGAATATTCTAATAAAACAGAAATCCTTGAATATGGCTGAAAGATGTTATCTTGGTCTAAGGTATAAGAAAATATTATACAAAATAAGCTGCAACTGTTAAAGTAAGGATAGTAATGCAACAGCGAATACCACACAGCTGAATGACATCTGGAATCTCTTGCATAAACGGCTTATTTTTTTTTAGAGTAGGGGAAGAAAGGCAAATTTCCAAGACTTCTGTTCATATCAGCTCCTACATCACACTGCCAAGAAGTGATTCACCGCAAAACGCAATATAAGGATTTGGTAAAATTAGTTAATTCTAGTCGGATAACTATTTTCAGTTTCTAGCACTGGATGAGATATTATGTTGATGAGTTTTCAGATATTCATACATTTTCTTAGTTAAGGTGCAGCTGAAGAAATTATAGGGCAGTAATTACATTTTATTTTTAAATTTTTGCGTATAGAATTTAAGAAAGAACATCAAAAAGGAAACTTAAAGGCTATGGACATCTTAGAACAAAATTTTTATGGCATTGCATGTACACAGGGGCGTAGCTAGGGGGGGCAGGCGGGGCATGTGCCCTGGCCGCAGCTTAGAGGGGGGCGCCAGCGCCACCTCCTCCTGCACTATAATTGTACCTGTGTCTATAGGACACAGGTACAATTAGAAGCAATGAATCTCCATTCAGCGCCTTTCCATGAGTGAAGCAACTGGTACTTTTTGTACCAGTGAAGCTTCCGTCGATGAAAGGCGCTGACTGACAGGGAAAGTCATCCTGCCCAGCCAATCAGCGCCTTTCATAGACGCTGCGTTCAACCCCCAGGAGACCTGCGCAGAAGAGAGCAGGTCTCCATGGCTGCCGGACGGCGTGGGAGCGGGATTAAGGTGAGTTTAAATTGTTTTTTTTTGTTTTTTTTAAAAATTGTAATGAAAGTGTGGCTGTATCTACAGGGAGGACTTTATCTACGGGGGGGACTTTGTCTACACGGGGGGGACCTTTATCTACGGGGGGACTTTATCTACACGGGGGGGGGGCTTTATCTACGGGGGGGTGTCTATCTACAGGGGGGGGCTATATGCTGGGGTGGGCTATCTATGGACCACCATATACAGGGGTGGGCTATAGCTACAGGCCCCCTGTAGATATAGCCCCCTGTAGATATAGCCCCCCCCTGTAGATATGGCCCCCCTGTAGATATAGCCCCCCTGTAGATATAGCCCAGCCCTGTAGATATAGCCCAGCCCTGTAGACATAGCCCACCCCTGTAGACATAGCCCATCCCTGTAGACATAGCCCATCCCTGTAGACATAGCCCACCCCTGTAGACATAGCCCACCCCTGTAGACATTGCCCACACCTGTAGACATTGCCCATCCCTGGATATAGCCCACCCCTGGATATAGCCCACCCCTGGATATAGCCCACCCCTGGATATAGCCCATACTTGGAGATATAGCCCCCCTGGAGATATAGCCCCCCTGGAGATATAGCCACCCTGGAGATATAGCCCCCCTGTAGATATAGCCCCCTGGAGATATAGCCCCCCTGTAGATATAGTCCCCCTGTAGATATAGCCCACAGTATAATGCCAGCCATAGCTGCCCCCACACAGTATAATGCCAGCCATAGCTGCCTGCACACAGTATAATGCCAGCCATATCTGCCTCCACACAGTATAATGCCAGCCATAGCTACCCCCACACAGTATAATGCCAACCATAGCTGCCTCCACACAGTATAATGCCAGCCATAGCTGCCGCCACACAGTATAATGGCAGCCATAGCTGCCTCCACACAGTATAATGCCAGCCATAGCTGCCCCCACACAGTATAATGCCAGCCATAGCTGCCTCCACACAGTATAATGCCAGCCATAGCTGCCTCCACACAGTATAATGCCAGCCATAGCTGCCTCCACACAGTATAATGCCAGCCATAGCTGCCCCCACACAGTATAATGCCAGCCATAGCTGCCCCACACAGTATAATGCTAGCTATATCTGCCCCCACACAGTATAATGCCAGCCATAGCTGCCCCCACACAGTATAATGCCAGACATAGCTGCCCCCACACAGTATAATGTCAGCCATAGCTGCCCCCATCCAGTATAATGCCAGCTATAGCTACCCCCACACAGTATAATGTTCCCCCATAGCTGTCCCAACAGTATAATGCACACCCATAGCAGACAGCCCCCTGAATATTGCTCCCTCACAGTATAATTCACCTCCATAGCTCCCCTCACAGTATAATGCACACCCATAGCAGACAGCCCCCTTGTATAATGCTCCCCCATAGCAGAGAGCCCCCCTGTATAATGCACCCCCACAGTATAATGCACCTCCATAGCTGCCCCAACAGTATAATGCACCCCCATAGCAGACAGCCCCCTGTATAATGCTCCCCATAGCAGTCAGCCCCACTCCCATACGCAGTATAATGCCCCATATGTGCCGAATAGAAAATTATTTACCTAGCCCCGTTCCCCCGACGGGTGGAGATCTTTCTCATCCACTGTGCCGTGAGTGACTCGGTGCAGCCAAGCACGATGACGTCACTACATCGCGCCTGGCTGCGGTGTTCATGGCTCACGGCACAGTGAATTCTGGAGCAAGGGGCCGTCAACTCCTTGCTCCAGCATTGAATTCAATTGTATCTGTGTCCTGACGACACAGATACAGTTGGAACAGGAACCCCGTTTAGTGGCTCACGACCCCCCGGAGGTCTTCACACGACGCCCCCAGGGAGTCGCGACCCACAGTTTGCAATATATTGTATTGTGCTGTCCTCTCTCCACCGCAAACACAGACAGCACGATACAATACATTACACTACACTACACATCACATCACATTTCACTACGGGCCCAGTTACCAGGTCTTGTTGTTTTCTGAGGAGTTTGATGATCGGCTCCAACTTCCAGTGCATCCAGGCTCTCTTCCTCCGTCCACACCACGCTGCGTTCTCTTCCTGAATGCCTGCAACACCCCTCACGTGATGTCACATGGTACACTGAGTGTACCATGTGATCGTGACATCACGTGAGGGCCCTGCCTAGTGCCGGCGTCACCGCAAATAAAAGTTTAAAAATCTATTCTACAGTTAGCGCCGGTTGGCAACGGGGGCCCGTGGGCCCCCCAGGCTTAGGGGCCCGGTCGCAACTGTGACCGCTGCGACCCCTATAGCTACGCCACTGCACTCAAGTACTCTCCACCGCATATTTTCAGATTCCGCTGGACTCCTGCCATACACCCGCGTTTCAGGCACCTTATTAGCCCTTGATGTCCCCAATGCCCGCCCCATTTACTTTTTATTTCCGCATCAATGCCCACCTTGTTTAACCTCAATGCCCACGTGCCACGGCAAATAGACCCGCACTGTTGATGGGGTAATATTCAGGGATGATGTGGGTTATATATGGAATGATGGCTAGCATCAGCCTCGGACTGGGGTTCCTTGGGCCCACCAGAGGATATGATTTTGAGGGCCCACCCTCAATCTATATAGAAATGTATACTTTTTATTTCATCATAGTCCCTGTTGTTATCATTTTACACACAGGATATATCATCAATAGACCCTAGTGACAAATGACTGCTCCATAGTCACCTCCAAATGGGGTTGTCTTCTGCTGAACCTTTAAGGCCCATTATTGTGTCAGAGCGTGGGCCCACCGGAGGATCCTCTGGTTCTCTGGTGGGCCAGTCCGTCCCTGGCTGGTATATACAGGGATGATGGTGGTTGCATACGGGGATGATGGCAGGTATATACAGGGATGATGGGGGTTATATACAGAGATGAATGTGGTTATATAGAGGAATGATGGGGGTTATATACAGGGATGATGGGGTTATATACAGGGATAATGGGGGGTATATATAGAGATCATTCCTTCCAAATTTGTTGAAACAGTTCAGGGAAGACCTTTTTCTGTTCTATCATGACTGTACCTCAGTGCACAAAGCAAGGTCCATAAAGACATGGTTGGGTGAGTTTAGTGAGGAAGAAATTGACTGATCCGCACAGAGCCCTGACCTCAACTCCATCAAAGAGCTTTGTGATAAACTAGAACAGAGATTGTGAGCCAGGCCGTCTCCTCCAACATCAGTGTCTGACCCCACAAATGATCTTCTGGATGAATAGACAAACATTTCCACAGACATTCCAAAATCTTGTAGAAAAGTTCCCAGAATAGTGGAAGCTAATTTATCTTCAAAGGGGGAACCAACTCCATATTAATGACTATGGATTTAGAATAAAATGTCATAATAGCTCCTGTAGGTGTAATGTGCAGGAGTCCCAATAGTTTGTCCATATAGTGTATATGAGATAGATTCAGTGGGTAGCTACGTAGGACTCAGATAAGTGTTGTATTTCAGCTCGTATCTATGGAAGTTGCTCTACCATTTTTTTTAATGATAGAATTTCAGGGGAGAATACCTCTGCAATATGTTGGCATACCTCGGCACTATACCGTGAAGAACGTTACCAGTGACATTCCAATTACCTAAGGTCTTCCATGTGTAAAATACAATAGAACAATTTGTAAATTTAGAACCATGTTTGTTATGATGCTTTTATTCTATATTTAATGAATACGAAATGGTTAAATGCTACTATAAAACACTCAAAATAAATACATCATAATGAACAACCTGCTCTTATAATGAGAGAACTGGGAAGCTCAGGAACTATGTAATGATTTTCTGCAATGAATTGATGGTGTATTTTATAGCATCACCCCCGCCAAACCAAATTAAGATGTGAATTAAACAAATATGTTAATCAATCTCCCAAGTTAATTGGATGTTACAATTAGTGTTGTGTAATGAATTTTGGAAAATGAAACATTGCCACAAACTAGGAGGATTTATGAGGTAAGCCTATGATACAGTCTAATCCCCCTGAACAGTATGCGGGTTGATGACTATATGTGTATACTTACAGTAATTGGAAGAAATGTCTCTTCACGGCTTCAGTAGGATCCTCATGATAATCTAACGTCTAGATCCAACACATTAGACAGAATTCAACATATGGCTTATTTTAAGTAATTACGTCGTTGCAGTACGGTACTTTGCCAAATACTTAAAGCGGTTTTTCGAGCTTATAAAAAATACAAAAAGTATCTATATATGCCCAAATGCTTCCCAGGTAATGCCATTATAGCTCAGATATATTTATTTTTCTTTTTCATTATCTTATCCAGCTCTGTACCACTTTTCTGTTTTAATGCTGCCAGGGCTTTCTGTGGGTGGGATCAGGCCCTGTTCACACAGCGTGTATTTATCACCCCGAAAAACGCGTAAGAAATGCTTGGTTTAAGCTTTCCATTGACATCATTTATATAGTTTGCCGTTATTGCATACGACATGTTTTGTTTAAAAACACGTCGCGTAAGAAAAGAAGCGTAAGGTCAATTTTTGGCATGCAAAACGTGCCAAAAATGCAACAAAAATGCGCCTAATTTCCATAGTCAATGGGAGTCCTGATTGAACAGCAAAAAAACACGCCAAAGTTGTGCAAAAAACACGAAGTATAAGCGTAAAAAACTACTGTAGTTTAAAAAGCACTTTACAAAAACACTTGTGTTTTTAATACGTTTACACGTCGTTGTTTTTTAGCACCATTTGAACAATGTGGCCTATATTTTGTTAAGACTGTATTCACGTTACGTCCTGCCTGTCCATTTATCATATGCAGCGTAAAGTCTTCTGGCAGATACATAAGTGGACACAAAAAACGTGCAGTATAATTTTTTTTTACTGGACGCCACTGCATAAAATAGCGCAGTGCCACCCGAACTGAGGCTTTTTTAATCTCCATCAGGTGTATGGGATTGTTGACCATACATTCTGGGAGCTTTGCCGGTGCATACATTAAACAGATGGGCTAGATGCAATGTGATATTACCTTTAGGCTGAGTTCACACAGGGCGGATATGCTGCGTAAAAGCACGCAGCGTATCCGACCTGTGCGCTGCAGGGAATTCCGGGCAAAATACTGCACCAAACTGTGGTGCAGTTTCTCATCTGGAATGACCACTGCGAAAAACTGCAACACTGCTAGCAGGCCGGCCTCCTTGGATGACATCTTATCCCAGGAGACCACTGCACCCTGTGATTGGATGCAGCGGCGGTCACATGGGATGAAGCGTCATCCCAGGAGTATGAAACACAGACTCCTAGGTAAGTTTAATATATTGTTTGTTTTCTGAGTTGCGTTATTCGCTGCAAACCCGCCGAAAAAAATGGGGTAAATCCGGCAACAAATAAGCGGAATTTATGTAAATACAATTGACATGCTGCGGAATAAAACTCTGCACCGCAGGTCAATTTATGAGTGTTTTTTTCTGCTCATATTTTACACAGCGTGTGGATGAAATTTGTTTTATCTCATCCACTTTGCTGCTACTGTATTTGCTGCGGATTTTGTCAAGGGCTATCTTTTGTATAACAGAAAAAAATATTAAAACTGCTGTCCACGTGGGCAATGTTGGTACTTTTTATTACTTATTATTTAACTCACACTGTGAAGGCCTTAAAAACAAAACAGTGAATCGCCAACATCGCTGTTTTTTTGTTTTTTGTTCACGTTAGCTCTAAACAAAATGTAATAAAAAGTGATCAAAAAGTTGCACGTACCAAAATATTGAACCTATAAAAGCTACAGCTCGTCCTGCAAAAAATAAGCCCTCACACCGCTTAATAGACAAAAATATAAAAAAAGTGATGCCTCTCAGAATGTGGTGAAACAAAAATTTTTTTTTAAACAAATAATTATTTTTTTGTAAAAGTTGTCAAATATAAAAAAAACTATATAAATTTGTTATCACCGTAAACGTATTGAGCCGCAGAATAAAGTTAAGTTGTCATTTTTACCGCATGATGAAAACCGTAAAATCCAAACCCAAAAAACAATGGAGGAATCACAGTTTTTTTCCAATTTCAGCCCACAAAGAATATTTTTCAGTATCCCAGTACATTATATGGTACTTTAAATGTGGCCTATAGAAACTACAACACATCCCGCAAAAAATAACCACTCTCACCACTCTATTGACGGAAAAATAAAAAAAAGTTATGGCTCTAGGAAGGCCTGAAAAACAAAAATGAAAAAGTAAAAAATGTCTCAGTCCTGAAAGGTTTAAAATAAAAAAAGCAGCCCATACTTACCTCTCTCTTTTCAGACATTCTTGAGTTGGGGGCTCCCGTCAACTCTGTTCTCGATTTGTATACAGAGTGGCTGCAGTTGTGACATCACGTCGACAGTACATCACCGCTTCAGCCTATTACTGGTCTCAGCTGAACACCGCTGAGGCCATAAATAGGCTGCAGCCGATATCACCGCTGCAGCTGCTCTGTATACAAACAGTGAACAGAGGTGACGGGAACCCCCCAGCGCAGGAACGTCTGGAAAGAGAAGGGTAAGTATAAGTTCTTTTTTATTTTAACTTCTCCTCTACTGCTTTAACAGAATTTCTTTTTAACCCCTTTAGCGTAAAGTGTACAGAGTCTAAAAAGGTAACAAATGGTAAATGTGCACTATGGAGGAACTGAACAATGTGCCCAACTGCTATTTATTAACAGTGTCGTTCAGTGCCAACTTGGAGCCTATTTTCCACTTATTTCCCCTTTGGTGTCCTTATGTTCAGTGCCACCTTGATGCCTATTTGCCATTTACTGCCCCTTTAGTACTCTTTGTCACAGAATAACAATAAATGGGCAATAAATTGAAAATGGGCATCGAAGGGGCACTGAACAGAAGGACACTAAAGGGGCAATAAGTGTCAAATATACACCAAGGTGGCACTGAATCCTCTGCCCATTTTCCATTTTTAGACCCCCATCAGTGTCCCCATACAACGAAAACCCACAGTCTAACTGACCTGCTGGGCTTCTTACAGTGCACTGTGCCCACTGACGCTGCTGGAGCTGAGCCCTGGGGAAATAACGGTTCATACCAGACCAGGAAAGCATGGGAAGATAGTCTCCTCCCTGCCTTGCGTCCTGAGTGATGTTATCACGCCTGATCATCACTCAGGACGTAAGACAAGGAGGGCAAGTGGGTGAGCGGTAATCGCGGAGCAGGCAGCCAGTATTGAGGTCAGTGAGTGACACCTGACCCGCTGTTGCCCCGAGCAGTAGCCGCAGCACGGGGCATATTCACCCGCTGGCACCCCCTTACAGCATGGCAGCCGGCGCCTTGTGCAACCGGACTGGTAGCACGTAGCTAAGGCCGGCCATGAGTGGGGCTACAATGTAAGGGACTACAGTTCCCATGATTCCTCTCCCCTCTCACAGGCATTGCCTATATTTACAGCTGCCTGCACTCCCCTCTATTACAAGGTGTAAAGTAGCGCTGTAAATACTCCAGACTTGCCAACTATTGAGAACATTGGATCAAAAAGCGACGCGCATAGTGCGCCAATCTTTTTTCCTTATGCCTTACACATTAATGCAGGGCACTCCCCCAACCTGCAGCATTTAAATCATAAATAGTATATATGACACCCTTCAGCGCCCCTCAAAATAAATATAGACCACACACCATACCTAAATAAAGACCTGGTCGCCAGCCCAGCCCTTTTTTTTTTTTTTTTTTTTCTACAAACACTAGACCTCCCACCTGTATACAGACCACATAACAGAATCCCTCTGTATGCAAACCCCAGAAAAGAAGCCCCCTGTATACAAACCCCAGAAAAGAAGCCCCCTGTATACAGATATCAGACCAAAAGCTCCCTGTATACAAATCCAAGAACATACCTCACCTTTTTGAGGATACATAATTTCTGACAGATAAGATAAGGCAGTAGGTTTAAGTAGGCAGTCCTATATAAAAAAAATATATATATATTTATTAGGTCTGCTATATTTGACAACTCAGGCCTACTACATCTGAGACACCCGGCTGTGCAAGAACTTTAGTTCTGTTAAACAATGCAAAATCATATATATCATACTATAGCGACACATCTATAAAAGCCAAGGCTTTCCTTAGATTTTCACACAAAACTTCCAGGAGCAGCAAAGACTTATTGCACACACAAGTCGGACCAGAATGCTAAAACCGCACCTGAAATAAAGTCAAATTAATTAATTTTGCATAATGACAAACTTAGCTTGGCTAACTGTTATCTGTATATGTCACGCCTGTGGGGTACGTGGACCCACTAGGCCACTCCGCCGTAGCGGAGTAGCAGCTGGCCAAACGACAGTCAATAATAATCTCTAGGGTAAAAATACCTGGGAAGATGATCTGGCAGATACTCGGAGTAGCAGACACGTGGTGTAACAGACGCTTGGCACAGATGATGCTTGTCATGGTAGATGACACTGAACGTGGCAGATAATACTGGACGTGGCAGATGACACTGGACGTGGTAGATGACACTGGACGTAGCACATCACACTGGACGTGGCAGATAACACTGGGCGTGGCAGATAAGACACACACGACTCCAACAATAGACTTCGGCTCAGGAAAAACACAGCGACAGGATACAGGTTACGGGAAGCAGGATAAGGGAACACTGGGAGCAGGATACAACTAGGGGAACATTTGCTTAGACTAACATGGGAATACAACAACGATCAGGCAAGGGGTGGAAGGACGGAGCCCTTTTTATAGTTCAGGGTGATCTGGGGTTTGGTTAGGGGAACTTTTTATTGGTGTGCGTGCTGTCCTTTTAAGGCTGGGGACGAGCGCGCACGCACAGCCTAGGAATGGCTGCAGGGCAGTATGGTCGTGTGTGCTGGCACTTCCGGGCAGAGAGATGCCGGCAAATTCTCAGAGTTCTGCGGTCGCGGAAACCGGGAGATGAAAGAAGGCAGTGGTTACAGTATATCAATTACTATAAAAGAAGATAGGAGTTGTAGTATGTTCTACTAAACATAAAGGCAGCAATTCTTCAATACATAGCCCCAATTCCACCTGCACATACTACTGTATAATGAGAGTTAGCAGTATTTTTTACTCTACTCATCTCACCCTGACGTAGAAATGTCTCCTTCATATTAGTACGTTGCCCTCATATGTACACCATCAAGAAAGAATTTGTCTGTACAGATAATTATCAACTCTAACGGAAACAAATAAGTGTGGTTTAAAACAACAAACTAGCATTTTATGAGCGACTGCTGATAACAGAGAACAGACACTTGCCCGTTCATATGTCATTTCTATTACAAACTTTCTCTCCAATGACTTATCTCCATTTTGTCTATCATCCTTTGTCATCAAACTGTGCTGTCACCACTTTACAGACATCAGACCAGATGGTCAGCTACTTACCTCTCTATGTTTCTGTGCTTTCCTCCGCTCCCATGCACTGCTGCAGCGATGCCTGCGATTGGAAGGAAATGCAGGAATGGGGAGAGTTAAGTACACGGGGCATCTGGGAGATTTACCGACTCTTCTAGTAGTCTCCCACACATTCCATGAGAGTTGACAATTATGCACTACTCACTATTTATTACTGAGATACAGCTCTGCACCATCTCCTGCCCAGCATGTGAAATGATCCCTCTAGAGACACGGAAGGAGGGGTAGAGCAGGGAGCAGTGGAGATAAGAGTTATATAATGTATGACATCCTGTACTACAGGGAAAGGAAGGGGGCAGATATCCACGTGTTTAGTGTAGGGAAAGTCACACAAGCAGGAAATAAAAAGAAGGAGCATGGTCAAGTACAGGCTGGACCCGGCAGAATGCCATAAGGGGAGGCCACCATAAACAGGGATGTTAGGAAGGGAAGAAATTAAGGAGTTAGGGGTGTGGTTAGGAGGGGGCGTATGTGAGGGGGGCGAGGTCAGTTTACTTAAGGGTAGGAGAGAGGAAGGCGTCGCCATCTTTAGTAACAGCACAGGGAAGCTTGTAGCAGCACGGGAAGCTTGTCCAGGACTTTACAATGGATGCACTACTTACCCAGCTCCGGGCGGCAGTAGCAGAAAGAGGCATGGCCTGGCTAGCGGAGGGGCTGGGGCTTTCCGGCCCGCTGTCTGGGGCTCCGACCTCGGCGGTGAGCGGACGAGGAGAGGAAGATGGGGAGCCCCCTGGTTCAGGGGCGAGTACGTAGGACGCAGCTGTGTTTGGATCTGGGGCGCGGGCGGTGCCGTCCTCTCCTCCCCGGCGGCGGTCACGTCGCACGAGGCCTCCGGAGAGGTTGAGCCCGGAGCCAGGCGCAGGGTAAGGAGCCCCACGAGGGACCCTCCAGGCCGGGCCCCTCGCTCGGCTGCCGTGAGCAGGATGGCCCGGTCTGAGAGGAATCCTGGAAGCCGGCCTGGCTCAGTGGAGGTGGTAGGGCAGGCGCCCGTGCAACTGGGACCTCCCTCTGCCTCCAGACGACGGGACCCAGGACTTGCGGTGGGCCGTGCTGGCGATGCTCCAGTCGGGCGGCCCACCTGTACCAAGGATGATGCAACCAATTCCAGGCATGTGCCACGGTCGGTGGTGACACGGCGGGCAGGAGGGCGGCTACCTGCGGGCCGCGGGGTGGACGAGGCCCCCAACAGACGGGCGGAGAGGCCCAGTTCATCGGCGCAGGTCCGGAGCGCTCCATCAGAAGGTCGGGGATGTCATGCGTGCGGCGCTTGCCCTGGGCCGTCTGGGCAGGATGAAGTGGACGACCGGGAGTTCGGTGACCAAGAGGGACGTCTGGATGGGTGGGAACACAGCACCTGCGCAGCCAAGTGAGTCGCTATCTCCTACTTTTTCATTGCCTGCTGTATTTCGGTCCCCGGGGCTAGGGGGTGGGGGTTCACTTTCGCCTACGGGGTTGTCGGGGTGTAGCGGGGGGATTACAGGAAGTACGGGTGGTGGGGGTGAGATTCAGGAATTGTGTTGTGTGTGTGACCTTTTGGCGCGATGCGGAGGGGGGCGATGGGTTCCCCGTCCCCGGTTGCAGCTTGGGTGGGGCCGTCGGGGCCTGCAGTGGTGGATAGCGCGCTATGTGGAGCTGGGGTGGTGTATAGGGAATCGGGCGTGGCAGTGTCGGTGCAGACAGAAAAGGATGGGGCAGTGGATGAGGTGCGGTTGGATGATAAGGCGAAGGGCGAGGTCTATGTTTGTTTTGAGGGCCCATTGGGGGCGCATCTGAAACCGGAAGTAAGGGAAAAAATATGGAGGGATGAATATGTGGAAATGTTTTCATTGTTGCCGTTGGAGAAGTTCAATTTAGATAAAGGGAAGTGGTTGGAAAGCAAGAAGGAGAAGGAGGAAAAACGTTGGTATCGATTGATTCCCCAAACTTTTGTTAATTGGTTGCAGGCGTTTGCGATTTTGGCAAGCGTAATTGGACAGAAGACGCCGGAACAACATTGTTCCGGCCTCTTCTGTTATATGGATGCTATCGGAGAGGGTCATCGAGTTTACGGCGGGCAGACGTGGCTGCGCTATGATGAGCAGTTCCGGCAACGGAAGGCAGTGAGACCTGACATTAGGTGGGATAACAAAGACATTGGGTTATGGTTGCGGGTCATGGCTCCAGTGCGTTTTGGCCAGTCCTTTCAAGGGGGTGGGGCCGGGGTGGCCGGCCCCTCATTGCCTTCTGGGGGGGAGCAGGGGTGGCAGGAGGAAAATCCGGGTTCTGCTGCCACTTAAATGAGGGCCAGTGTAAGTTTGGACCGGGTTGTAAGTTCAAACATAGCTGCTCCTCCTGCGGGGGGATCTCTCACAGAGCGGTTAAATGTTTTCAGAAGGGAAAAGGACGAGGGGCCGGGGGCGCTAGTCAAGGGCCGGACACCGGTGAGGTGGGAAGACATGGAGCCCTTTCTAAATAGGTACCCTGATAGGTCCAGGGCAAGTTTGTTGTTGGATGGTTTTCGGGTTGGTTTCCGTATCCCTGCCCCTGCTCACAAGGTGCCGTTTACCTTGCGTAGTTTGCGTTCAGCGTTGCAGTATCCAGGGGTAGTAGGGGATAAGTTGCGGAAGGAAGTGGAGTTGGGGCGCATGGCAGGTCCGTTTGAGAGTTGCCCTTTACCGGATCTGGTGGTGTCACCGCTGGGGGTGGTGCCTAAGAAGGAGACGAATAAGTTTAGGCTCATACATCATTTATCTTACCCGAGGGTGCGATCGGTTAATGATGGGATTTCTCCGGAACTTTGCTCGGTGGCTTACACGTCGTTTGATGCAGCAGTTGCGTGGGTGCGCCGCTATGGTGTGCATTAATGGCAAAAACGGATATTGAGTCGGCCTTTCGCCTCCTCCCTGTGCATCCTGAGAGCATACGGCTGTTAGGATGTTATTGGGACGGGGCTTATTTTGTGGATCGCTGCCTCCCTATGGGGTGTTCTATTTCCTGTGCCTATTTTGAGGCTTTTAGTTCTTTCCTGGAGTGGGTGGTTTGCGATGTTGCGGGAGTTTCATCGGTCATACATTACTTGGATGATTTCCTGTGTGTTGGTCCGGGCGTGTCTTCGGTTTGTGCTACATTGTTGAGCACGATGGAGTGGGTGGCAAAGAGGTTCGGTGTGCCTTTGGCCCATGACAAAACGGAGGGACCTAGCTCCTGTCTGGTCTTTTTAGGAATCACCATTGATTCTTTGAGGATGGAGTGTCGGCTCCCGGAAGATAAATTGGTAGTGTTACGGGCGGAGGTGGACCGGGCTAGGCATTTGCGTAAGATCACTTTACGTGCATTACAGTCATTATTGGGTAAGCTTAACTTTGCTTACAGGATTATGCCCATGGGCCGGATTTTCAGCAGGCGGCTGTCGGGAGCAACGGCTGGGGTGACAGCCCCAAATCATTTCATTCGTCTGACACAGGCGCTGAGGGCGGATTTGGCAGTTTGGTTTGAGTTTTTGCATCGTTATAATGGGAGGTCCTTGATCATGGCCCCGGTGGTTGACAGCGTGGATTGGGAGCTGTTTACAGATGCTGCGGGGGGCGTGGGATTTGGGGCTTACTGCAGGGGTCAGTGGTGCGCGGCGCGGTGGCCTGAGGAATGGGCGGAGTTGGGTTTGGTGAAGTACCTGGCATTCCTAGAGCTGTTTCCCATAGTAGTGGCGGTGGAAATTTGGAGTGAGAGATTTCGGGACAGCAAGGTACGGTTCCATTGTGACAACTTGGGCGTGGTGGGGGCTATTAACAACGTGTCAGCGTCATCCCCCCCGGTCGTCCAGCTGTTGAGGCACTTGGTTTTACGTTGCTTGTCTTTGAACGCTTAAGTTGTGGCGGTTCATGTGCCAGGGATCAAAAATGACATCGCAGATTCTCTTTCTCGCTTGCAGTGGGAGCGGTTCAGGGTGGTGGCTCCGGACGCGGAGGAGGACGGGATCGCTTGCCCGGAATGGTTGTGGGGGCTGGGTTACGAGCCGCAGGAGGTTTGATTCAGGCTTCGCTTGCTCAGGGTACTTGGGCTGCTTATGATTCGGCGTGGCAGGAGTGGGAGAGTTGGTTGGCAGTTCTGGAGGGTGTAGTGATGGATGATCGGGTGGTGGCGTTGTTAGTTTTTCTGGGGCAAGTCGCTATCGCGGGCTGGTCAGTGTCCAAGGTAAATCGTTTTGTGGCAGCCCTGGCTTTTAGTTTTAAGGTCCGGGGGTACACGGATGTTACAAAAAGTTTTTGGGCTGGCCAGGCCCTGAGGTGGTACAGGAGAGGGAGGACGTTGCTGGATCGGCGGCGCCCAGTGTCGTTTATGTTGTTGGAACAGTTGTGGGGGGTGTTGTGTGACATTTGTTTTTCCAGCTACGAGGTGACCCTGTATAGGTTGGCGCTCTCGTGGGCATTTTTTGGGGTCCTGAGGGTCGGGGAGCTGGTGGCTCCCAGCACAAGGAGACCTGGGGTGTTGAGAATGGAAGATGTGTTGGTAACGGATCGGAGTGTGGAGTTCTGGATCGGGCGGTCTAAGACGGATCAAGGGGGTCGGGGTAAGAGAGTGGTGTTGGGGGTGGCCAAGGGGGTCAGGATGTGCCCGGTCGCCTGCTTTGCGGGGTTCAGAGAGGTTTCAACGGTGCGTAGGGGACAGTTGTTGTGTCATGAGGATGGGTCCTTTATGTCCCGGTATCAGTTTACGTAGGTTTTTCGTAGGTGTCTGCGGCAGTTGGGATTGGAGGAGGCTTTGTTTTTCCCCCATTCTTTTTAGATTGGGGCAGCGACGGAGGCGGTGGCATGGGGGTTGGGTGAGGAAGTGGTAAAGCAGATAGGTCGATGGGATTCCCGCCGCTTCCAGCTGTATGTGCGCCCTCAGTTTATATGATAGTCCAGTCGTTATCCCTCCTTCTCTACACTCCCTCCTGCTCCCCTCGTCATTTTTTCTCTCCTCCTCCATGTTTCGCTTGCATCCTTACTCGTTTTGTTAATCAGTGGTTTTATTTTTCAGGACCCGCGGGCCGATTGGTGTGGATCGTCGGGCATTCCTACGTTCATTGGGGGGCGGAGCGGGCGGATGTTCGTCCGGACAGGCGGCAGTTGGGTTTTCGGCGGGAGAATGTAGTCGTGCGGTGGCTGGGGAGTAGGGGGATGCTGTGGAGTCGGGTGTTGCCGGACGTGCATCGGTTTGCGCTGATGGACAGGGCCCCGGATGTCTTGGTGTTACATGTCGGGGGTAACGATTTGGGTAGTCGTCCTTTTCGGGAATTGATCAGGGATATAAAATACGATCTACTCAGGTTATGGTCCATTTTCCCGGGTATTAAGGTGGTGTGGTCAGAGATTGTCCCGCGGAAGGTTTGGCGGCATGCAAGATCGGTGCAGTGGTTAAATAAAGCCAGGGTTAAGGTTAATCGGGCAGTTTCGGGTTTCGTGGTGAGAAACGGGGGGGTGGTCTTCGTGCGTCATGTGATGGCGTGCACCTGACGGCCGTGGGGATCGACCTGTGGACTCTGCGCCTGCAGGAAGGTATCGAAAGGGCCCTCTTGTTGGGTGGGGGCTCGCATACTTAAAGGTGTCTAAGTATGTTCGTGTGGCGGATTGGGGGTCCTTGGAGTTGGTGGTAAATTACTGTGGGGGGGGATTCATAGGGGGTATGGTCCCTCCCCAATTTATTATGGTTGGTAGTCTGGTAAATTTGGGCTCCTGCTGGGTTGTGTCCCGGGGAGTGGTCAATTTGGGCTCCTGCTAGGTGGTGTCCCGGGGAGTGGTTGCGGTTGAGGTCAGCCAACTGCAGGTATAACGGTCCCCTGAGCCAGTAGGGTGACGGCTGGGAGTAAAATACTATGCAGGTGGGCTGTTTCGTGACTCCAAGGACTCCCCTTCCATTGTTATTATTTGTAAATTGTTGTTCTTGATGTTTGTTTGTAAATAAAATGGCTGCTGTGGCCAAATTTATCCAACCCAAGTGTCTGAGTCTTATTCGAGGGACGGGGGTGGGGGGGGGGGGGTTTGGAAAAGGTATGGCCGTTAATGTGGAAGGTGAGTAGGGAAGCCACATGCCCCCGGTACGAGTGTAAGCACTCTACAGTCCCCTGATCAAGTACAGGCTGGACCCGGCAGAATGCCATAGGGGGAGGCCACCATGATCAGGGATGTTAGGAAGGGAAGGAGTTAAGGAGTTAGGGGTGTGGTTAGGAGGGGGCGTATGTGAGGGGGGGCGAGGTCAGTTTACTTAAGGGTAGGAGAGAGGAAGGCGTCGCCATCTTTAGTAACAGCACAGGGAAGCTTGTCCCACCCTCCCTCCCAAAATGTTGTGTTCATCTGTGTGACTATTTTGGTATTTCACTTCGTTGCTCGTTGTTTTTGTTTTTCCGCAGGTACCGGAGGATGCTGTGGAACAGTTTTGCAATGTCGCAGCAGTTGTATGGCGGATTGGGGGTCCTTGGAGTTGGTGGTAAATTACTGTGGGGGGGGGGGATTCATAGGGGGTATGGTCCCTCCCCAATTTATTATGGTTGGTAGTCTGGTCAATTTGGGCTCCTGCTGGGTGGTGTCCCGGGGAGTGGTCAATTTGGGCTCCTGCTGGGTGGTGTCGCTGGGAGTGGTTGCGGTTGAGGTCAGCCAACTGCAGGTATAACGGTGCCCCTGAGCCTTTAGGGTGACGGCTGGGAGTAAAATACTATGCAGGTGGGCTGTTTCGTGACAGACTTCTGTAACTCCAAGCACTCCCCTTCAATTCTTGATGTTTGTTTGTAAATAAAATGGCTGCTGTGGCCAAATTTATCCAACCCAAGTGTCTGAGTCTTATTAGAGGGACGGGGGGGTTGGAAAAGGTATGGCCGTTAATGGGGAAGGTGAGTAGGGAAGCCACATGCCCCCATTACGAGTGTACGCACTCTACAGTCCCCTGATCATGTGATGCCATGTGAGACTGGTTTACAGAGACATTTCAGCTACAGACAGTACATTAGTAAATGACTAATGTTGCTGCAGTTAAACAATCTGCACACAAACTGGAAAACATCAGGTATTACATCCTATGCTAATTCATTTCTTCATATATCTATAAAGTGTACGACATGTATGAATTTCTTCATATATGTAAAGGATCTGCCAGGCACAACTTCTGTGTATACGCCCATGGGTAATCAGTCTGCACCTGGTTCTATGTCTCTGAGACTGACTCCATCTTCCACCACTCAGGATGGCAGGCTTAGGAGTGGGAGAGCCTATCGCAGCCTGGCCAGACGAAGCTAGCTCCCGCCCTCTGTCTATTTATACCTGCCTTTCCTGTTCCTCCTTTGCTTGTGATTCTTCTCGTGTGGTTTCCTGGCCTTGCTGCAGCTCCTAGCTATTTGACCTTGCTTCATACTGACCCCGGCTTACTGACTACTCTCCTGCTCTGCGTTTTGGTACCTCGTACATTCCTGGTTTGACTCGGCTCGTTCACCTCTCTTGTTGCTCACGGTGTTGCCGTGGGCAACTGCCCCATTTCCCTTTGCTTGTGTCCCCTTGTCTGTTTGTCTGTCGTGCACCTACTGAGCGTAGGGACCGTCGCCCAGTTGTACCCCGTCGCCTCGGGTGGGTCGTTGCAAGTAGGCAGGGACTGAGTGGTGGGTAGATTAGGGCTCAATGTCTGTTTCCCTACCCCCCTGCCATTACATAATCACAAGCCTAATCACAAGCCATATACCTAGGCTACCCTGGTCCCTCACTCTATTATGGACCCCCTTGAGACCCTGGCTCAGCAAATGCAGGGTCTCTCCCTACAGGTCCAGGCCCTGGCTCAGAGGGTCAACCAGCCTGACGCTGCCATGGTAGTACCCCTCACCTCACCTCTTGAACCCCACCTCAAGTTGCCTGACCGGTTCTCAGGGGACCGGAGGACTTTTCTCTCCTTTTGGGAGAGTTGCAAGCTCTACTTTCGCTTAAAGCCCCACTCCTCAGGTTCTGAGAGCCAGCGGGTGGGTATAATTATGTCCCGGCTCCAGGAAGTGCCCCAAGAATGGGCCTTCTCCCTGGCTCCTGACGCCCCTGAACTTTCCTCCGTTGACCGTTTCTTTTCTGCTCTCGGACACATTTATGACGAGACTGACAGGACTGCCTTTGCCGAGAGTCAGCTGGTGACCTTACGTCAGGGTAAGAGACCTGTGGAGGAGTATTGCTCTGACTTTAGGAAGTGGTGCGTAGCTTCTTGGTGGAATGACCCTGCCTTAAGGTGCCAGTTTAGGTTGGGTCTGTCGAACGCCCTGAAAGACCTGCTAGTTAGCTATCCCTGTTCTGACTCCTTAGACCAGGTTATGGCTTTAGCGGTACGACTTGACCGACGTCTCAGGGAACGACAACTTGAACGGTTTTGTGTTTTCCCCTCTGACTCCCCCATGATGCCTCCCGAGGTCCCGTTGCTTCGCTCTTCCACGGAAGACTCGGAGGTACCTATGCAACTCGGGGCCTCCGTGTCCCCCCGACAACGTAGAGAGTTCCGCAGGAAGAATGGTCTCTGCTTCTATTGTGGGAATGAGAAGCATCAAGTGAACACCTGTCCTAGGCATAAGAATAAGCAGCCGGAAAACTTCCGCGCCTAAGTGATCATCGTGGAGGTCACTTGGGCGCATAGGTATTTCCCGTAAATATGAAACGTAATAAAATCTTGCTTCCCTTTCAGGTCTCTCTTGGTGGTAGGTCTGCTACCGGCAGTGCCTTCGTGGATTCAGGGTCTTCTGCTAATATCATGTCTGTGGAATTTGCTATGTCTCTAGCTATGCCTTTGATTGATTTGCTTAAACCTGTCCGGGTAGTGGGTATCGACTCCACTCCTCTTGCTAATGGTTATTTTACTCAGCATACCCCTGTTTTTGAACTCCTTGTTGGCTCCATGCATTTGGAGCAGTGCTCTGTACTGTTGATGGAGGGATTATCGTCCGATTTGGTTTTAGGCCTTCCCTGGTTGCAGTTGCATAATCCCACGTTTGACTGGAATACTGGGGAGCTTACCAAATGGGGTAATGAATGCTTGACGTCATGTTTTTCTGTTAATTCTATTTCTCCCCCTGAGGAGGTGAACACGCTACCTGAGTTTGTTCAGGACTTCGCCAATGTTTTCTCTAAGGAGGCCTCCGAAGTGTTACCTCCTCATAGAGAATACGATTGCGCTATCGATTTGGTACCAGGAGCTAAGCTCCCTAAGGGTAGGATATTTAACCTTTCTTGTCCCGAACGTGAAGCCATGAGAGAGTATATCCAGGAATGCCTGGCCAAGGGTTACATCCACCCCTCTACTTCTCCGGTAGGTGCTGGCTTCTTCTTCGTAGGGAAGAAGGATGGTGGTCTTAGGCCATGCATTGACTACCGTAACTTGAATAAGGTCACTGTAAGGAACCAGTATCCCCTTCCTTTGATTCCTGATCTCTTTAATCAAGTCCAGGGGGCCCAATGGTTCTCTAAGTTTGATCTACGGGGGGCGTATAACCTTATCCGCATCAAAGAGGGGGATGAGTGGAAGACTGCGTTTAACATGCCCGAAGGTCATTTCGAATACCTCGTCATGCCCTTTGGGTTGTGTAATGCCCCCGCGGTCTTCCAGAATTTCATAAATGAGATTTTAAGGGATTACCTGGGGGTATTTCTTGTAGTGTACCTTGATGACATACTCGTGTTTTCCAAGGACTTGTCCTCCCACATTGAGCATGTCAGGAAGGTGCTCCAGGTCCTTCGGGAAAACAAACTGTTTGCTAAGACCGAAAAATGTGTGTTTGGGGTGCAAGAGATACCATTTTTGGGTCAAATCCTCACTCCTCATGAATTCCGCATGGACCCCGCCAAGGTCCAGGCTGTGGCGGAATGGGTCCAACCTGCCTCCCTGAAGGCGTTACAGTGTTTCTTGGTGTTCGCTAATCATTACAGGAGATTTATTGCTAACTTCTTGGTCATCGCTAAGCCTCTTACGGACCTCACTCGCAAAGGTGCTGATCTCCTCCACTGGCCTCCTGAGGCTGTCCAGGCTTTTGAGGTCCTTAAGAAGTGCTTTATCTTGGCTCCGGTGCTGGTCCAGGCCAACCAAATGGAGCCATTTATCGTGGAGGTTGACGCATCCGAGTTGGGAGTGGGGGCTGTCTTGTCCCAGGGTACCAGGTCCCTCACCCATCTCCGTCCCTGTGCCTACTTCTCCAGGAAGTTTTCGCCCACTGAGAGTAACTATGATATTGGCAACCGCGAACTCTTAGCCATTAAATGGGCATTTGAAGAGTGGCGCCACTTCCTGGAGGGGGCTAGGCACCAGGTAACGGTCCTTACCGACCACAAGAATCTGGTTTTCCTAGAATCTGCCCGGAGGCTAAACCCGAGACAAGCTCGATGGGCGCTATTTTTTACCAGATTCAACTTTTTGGTTACCTATAGGGCTGGGTCTAAAAATATTAAGGCCGAATCACTGTCGCGTAGCTTCATGGCCAGCCCTCCTTCGGAGGAAGATCCTGCTTGTATTTTGCCTCCTGGTATAGTCATTTCTTCTATTGATTCTGATTTAGTCTCTGAAATTGCGGCTGATCAAGGTTCAGCTCCCGGGAGCCTTCCTGAGAACAAGCAGTTTGTTCCCCTGCAACTCCGGCTAAGGGTACTTAGGGAAAATCATGACTCCGCACTATCTGGTCATCCAGGCATCCTGGGTACCAAACACCTCATTGCCAGAAACTATTGGTGGCCTTGGTTGCCTAAAGACGTTAAGGCCTACGTCGCCGCTTGTGAGGTTTGTGCCAGGTCCAAGACTTCCAGGTCCCGACCAGCGGGCCTACTACGTTCTTTGCCCATTCCCCAGAGACCTTGGACCCATATCTCCATGGATTTCATCACCGATTTGCCTCCATCTCAAGGCAAGTCGGTGGTGTGGGTGGTAGTAGACTGCTTCAGTAAGATGTGCCACATTGTGCCCCTCAAGAAACTACCCAATGCTAAGACGTTAGCTACCTTGTTTGTCAAACACATCCTGCGTCTCCATGGGGTCCCTGTCAATATTGTTTCGGACAGAGGGGTACAATTTGTTTCATTGTTTTGGAGAGCCTTCTGTAAAAAGTTGGAGATTGATCTGTCCTTCTCCTCTGCCTTCCATCCTGAAACTAATGGCCAAACTGAGAGGACTAATCAGTCTCTAGAACAATATTTAAGGTGTTTTATCTCTGACTGTCAATATGATTGGGTCTCATTCATTCCCCCCGCCGAATTTTCCCTTAGTAACCAGGTCAGTAACTCGTCAGGGGTCTCCCCCTTTTTCTGTAATTTTGGGTTTAATCCACGGTTCTCCTCCGTTTCACCTGGTAGTTCCAACAATCCCGAGGTAGAGGTCGTTCATCGGGAACTGTGCACAGTCTGGGCCCAGGTTCAGAAGAACCTAGAGGCGTCCCAGAGTATACAAAAAACTCAGGCTGATAGAAGACGTTCTGCTAACCCCTTGTTTATGGTCGGGGATCTGGTGTGGTTATCGTCTCCATGGGGGTCTCCATGGGGTCCCTGTCAATATTGTTTCGGACAAAGGGGTACAATTTGTTTCATTGTTTTGGAGAGCCTTCTGTAAAAAGTTGGAGATTGATCTGTCCTTCTCCTCTGCCTTCCATCCTGAAACTAATGGCCAAACTGAGAGGACTAATCAGTCTCTAGAACAATATTTAAAGTGTTTTATCTCTGACTGTCAATATGATTGGGTCTCATTCATTCCCCTCGCCGAATTTTCCCTTAATAACCGGGTCAGTAACTCGTCAGGGGTCTCCCCCTCTTTCTGTAATTTTGGGTTTAATCCACGGTTCTCCTCCGTTTCACCTGGTAGTTCCAACAATCCCGAGGTAGAGGTCGTTCATCGGGAACTGTGCACAGTCTGGGCCCAGGTTCAGAAAAACCTAGAGGCTTCCCAGAGTATACAAAAAACTCAGGCTGATAGAAGACGTTCTGCTAACCCCTTGTTTATGCTCGGGGATCTGGTGTGGTTATCGTCTAAGAACTTGCGCCTTAAGGTCCCGTCCAAGAAGTTTGCTCCCCGGTTTATTGAAGTCCTCAATCCTGTCTACTTCCGACTGGAGTTGCCCCCATCTTTTCGTATACACGACGTGTTTCATGCCTCCCTCCTTAAACGTTGCTCCCCGTCCTGGGCTCCCTCGAGGAAACCTCCTGTTCCCGTTCTCACCCCTGAGGGGGTGGAATTCGAGGTGGCCAAGATTGTGGACAGCAAGATGGTCCAAGGCTCCCTCCAGTACCTGGTCCATTGGAGAGTATACGGGCCTGAGGAGAGGACTTGGGTACCCGCCCTGGATGTTCACGCTGGGGTATTGGTCAGGAAGTTCCACCTTCGTTTCCCCAATAAACCAGGTCCACTTAGAAAGGGTCCGGTGGCCCCTCATAAAAGGGGGGGTTACTGTAAAGGATCTGCCAGGCACAACTTCTGTGTAAACGCCCATGGGTAATCAGTCTGCACCTGGTTCTATGTCTCTGAGACTGACTCCATCTTCCACCACTCAGGATGGCAGGCTTAGGAGTGGGAGAACCTATCGCAGCCTGGCCACACGGAGCTAGCTCCCGCCCTCTGTCTATTTATACCTGCCTTTCCTGTTCCTCCTTTGCTTGTGATTCTTCTCGTGTGGTTTCCTGGCCTTGCTGCAGCTCCTAGCTATTTGACCTTGCTTCATACTGACCCCGGCTTACTGACTACTCTCCTGCTCTGCGTTTGGTACCTCGTACATTCCTGCTTTGACTCGCCTCGTTCACCTCTCTTGTTGCTCACGGTGTTGCCGTGGGCAACTGCCCCATTTCCCTTTGCTTGTGTCCCCTTGTCTGTTTGTCTGTCGTGCACCTACTGAGCGTAGGGACCGTCGCCCAGTTGTACCCCGTCGCCTAGGGCAGGTCGTTGCAAGTAGGCAGGGCCTGAGTGGTGGGTAGATTAGGGCTCACTGTCTATTTCCCTACCCCCCTGCCATTACAATATATCAGTGAAATGTACAAACAGTATGTAGTCATCTCCTGAGCTCCCCCTCAATTTTATCTTTTATATTTTTTATGTCTATACAGGGTTGCCAACCGTCCATAAATTTATGGACAGTCTGCAAAAATGGGTGTTTTTTTCTGCCGTCTGTAGCGTCTGGCAGAAAGAAGGACCGTCCTGGATTTTTCAGCAGTCTCCCGGAACTTTGCACTGTGCATGCGTCAAAATGTACATGCACAGTGCAAAGGAATAGCAGGCCATGGCTGGGCATATTTTCAGATTTTACGGAATCTAAAAATATGCAGGCTGGCCGCTGCCAAGTAAGGTCGGTGCTGGGAATGGACCAATCCAGTCACCTGACATGAGGTCAGGTGACCCAGGTCAGGTGACTGGTCTGGTCCAGTCCTGTGCCATCACCGACCCCATTCAAAAGTGATCCTCCGCCGATTCGCCGCATAACCACCTCATCCTCTTCCTGATGGTGAGTCGTGTCAGGCAGAGCTGAGAGTGGTAGCGGTAGGCTAATGCTCTCTGCTCTGTTTGCACTAAGTACAAGGGAAGGGGGTAAGGCTGTGCGGTGCGGCACTACTTACAGGGGAGAGGGGCGCTGTGTGTGGCTATATACAAGGCGGGAGCTCTGTGTTGCTATCTACTAGGGGGAGATGTGTGTGGCTATCTACAAGGGGGGAGCTATGTGTGGCTATCTTCAAGAGGGAGCTGTGTGTGGCTATCTACAAGGGGAGCTGTGTGGCACTATCTACAAAGGGGAGCTGTGTGGCTATCTACAGGGGGGCTGTGTGGTGCTATCTACAAGGGAGAGCTGTGTGGCTATCTACAAGGAGGGAGCTGTGTGGCGCTATCTACAAGGGGGCTGTGTGGCACTATCTACAAGGGGGAGCTGTGTGTCTATCAACAAGGGGGGGCTGTGTGGCTATCTACAGTGGGGGGCTGCGTGTGGCTATCTACAAGGGGAGAGATGTCTGTGGCTATCTACAAGGGGGTTGTGTGTGGCTATCTACAAAGGGGAGCTGTGTAGCTATATACAAGTGGGCTGTGTGGCGCTATCTACAAGTGGGAGCTGTCTGGCTATCTACAAGGGGAGCTGTGTGTGGCTATCTACAAGGAGAGCTGTGTGGCACTATCTACAAGGGGGCTGTGTGGCGCTATCTACAAAGGGGAGCTGTGTGGCTATCTACAGGGGGCTGTGTGGTGGTATCTACAAGGGGAAGCTGTGTGGTGCTATCTTCAAGGGGGAACTGTGTGTCTATCAACAAGGAGGAGCTGTGTGGCTATCTACAAGTGGGGCTGTGTGGCGCTATCTACAAGGAGGAGATGTGTGGCTATCTACAAGGGGGAGCTGTGTTACACTATCTACAAGGGGGTTGTATGGCGCTATCTACAAGGGGGAGCTGTATGTCTATCTACAAGGGGGGCTGTGTGGCTATCTACAAGGTGGGCTGTGTGGCGCTATCTACAAGTGGGGGACGTGTGTGGCTATCTACAAGGGGGGAGATGTCTGTGGCTATCTACAAGGGGGGCTGTGTGTGGCTATCTACAAGGGGAGCTGTGTGGCATTATTTACAAAGGGGAGCTGTGTGGCTATCTACAAGGGGGGCTGTGTGGCGCTATCTACAAGTGGGAGCTGTGTGGCTATCTACAAGGGGAGCTGTGTGTGGCTATCTACAAGGGGAGCTGTGTGGCGCTATCTACAAGGGCAGCTGTGTGGCACTATCTACAAAGGGGAGCTGTGTGGTTATCTACAAGGGGAAGCTGTGTGGTTATCTACAAGTCGAGCTGTGTGTGGGGCTATCTAAAAGGGGAGCTGTGTGGCGCTATCTACAAGGGGGGCAATGTGGCGCTATCTACAAAGGGGAGCTGTGTGGCTATCTACAGGGGGCTGTGTTGCGCTATCTACAAGGGGAGCTGTGTGGCTATCTACAAGGGGGGCTGTGTGGCTATCTACAAGGGGGAGATGTGTGTGGCTATCAACAAGGGGGGTTGTGTGTGGCTATCTACAAGGGGAGCTCTGTAGCGCTATCTACAAAGGGGAGCTGTGTGGCTATCTACAAAGGGTGGCTTTGTGGCGCTATCTAATAGGGGGAGCTGTGTGGCCATCTACAAGTGGAGCTGTGTGTGGATATCTACAAGGGGAGTTGTGTGTGGCTATCTACAAGGGGAGCTGTGTGGTGTTAGCTACAAAGGGGAGCTTTGTAGCTATCTACAAGGGGGGCTGTGTGGCGCTATCTACTAGGGGAAGTTGTGTGACTATCTACAAGAGGGCTGTGTGGGGCTATTTACAAGGTGGAGCTGTGTGGCTATCTACAATGCGGGGATGTGTGTGGTGTTATCTGCAAGGGGGGCTGTGTTGCTGTCTTCAAGGGGCGCTGTGTGTGGTGTTATCTGCAGGGTGCTCAGTTACTGATGGGGCACTATTACTGTGTCGGGCACTGAGGGATCATTATTACCATCTGGGGCACTGTGGATTATGAGTTTGTTTAGAGGATGGGGTAGAGGTGAGGAGGTTGCTGGAAAATCTACAAGGGGGGAGCTGTGTGGCGCTATCTACATGGGGAGCTGTGTGGTGCTATCTACAAGGGGGAGCTGTGTGGCTATCTACAAAGGGGGGCTGTGTAGCTATCTACAAGTGGGGCTGTGTGGCGCTATCTACAAGGGGGAGCTGTGTGACTATCTACAAGGGGGTTGTGTGGGGCTATTTAAAAGGTGGAGCTGTGTGGCTATCTACAATGGGGGGGATGTGTGTGATGTTATCTGCAAGGGGGGCTGTGTTGCTGTCTTCAAGGGGCGCTGTGTGTGGTGTTATCTGCAGAGGGCTCAGTTACTTATGGGGCACTATTACTGTGTCGGGCACTAAGGGATCATTATTACCATCTGGGGCACTGTGGATTACGAGTTCGTTTAGAGGATGGGGTACAGGTGAGGAGGTTGCTGGAAAATCTACAAGGGGGGAGCTGTGTGGCGCTATCTACAAGGGGAGCTGTGTGGTGCTATCTACAAGGGGGAGCTGTGTGGCTATCTACAAAGGGGGGCTGTGTAGCTATCTACAAGTGGGGGCAGTGTGGGGCTATTTACAAGGGGGAGCTGCGTGGCTATCTACAAGGGGTGGCTGTGTGGCTATCTACAAGGGGGTCTGTGTGTGGCGCTATCTACAAGGGGGAGCTGTGTAGCTATCTACAAGTGGGGTCAATGTGGGGCTATCTACAAGGGGGAGCTGTGTAGCTATGTAGCTATCTACAAGTGGGGGCAGTGTGGCGCTATCTACAAGGGGGAGCTGTGTGTCTATCCACAAGGGTGGGCCGTGTGGCGCTATCTACAAGGGGAAGCTGTGTGGCTATCTACAAGGGGAGCTGTGTGTGGTGTTATCTGCAATGGGGGGCTGTGTGGCTGTCTTCAAGGGGGGCTGTGTGTGGTGTTATCTGCAGGGGGCTCAGTAACTGATGAGGCACTATTATTGTGTCGGGCACTGAGGGATCATTATTACCATCTGGGGCACTGTGGATTACGAGTTTGTTTATAGGATGGGGTACAGGTGAGGAGGATGCTGGAAAATTTACAAAGGGGAGCTGTGTCACGCTATCTACAAGGGGGGCTGTGTATCACCATCTATAAGGGGGAGCTGTGTGTCTATCTACAAGGGTGGGCTGTGTGGCGCTGTCTATAAGGGGAAGCCGTGTGGCTATCTACAAGGGGGGGCTGTGTGGCTATCTACAAGGGGAGCTGTGTGTGACTATCCACAAGGGGAGCTGCGTGGTGCTATCTACAATGGGGAGCTGTGTGGCTATCTACAAGGGGGGGCCGTGTGGCTAACTACAAGGAGGGGCTGCGTGTGGCGCTATCTACAAGGGGGAGCTGTGTAGCTATCTACAAGTGTGGGCAGTGTGGGGCTATCTACAAGGGGGAGCTGTGTAGCTATGTAGCTATCTACAAGTGGGGGCAGTGTGGCGCTATCTACAAGGGGGAGCTGTGTGTCTATCCACAAGGGTGGGCCGTGTGGCGCTATCTACAAGGGGAAGCTGTGTGGCTATCTACAAGGGGAGCTGTGTGTGGCTATCTACAAGGGGGGCTGTGTGGCGCTATCTACAAGGGGAGCTGTGCAGCTTTCTACAAGGGGGGCTGTATGGCTATCTACAAGGGGGGGCTGTGTGGCTATCTACAAGGGGGGGCTGTGTGGCTATCTACAAGGGGAAGCTGTGTGTGGCGCTATCTACAAGGGGG
This sequence comes from Rhinoderma darwinii, assembly GCF_050947455.1. NCBI lineage: Eukaryota > Metazoa > Chordata > Amphibia > Anura > Rhinodermatidae > Rhinoderma > Rhinoderma darwinii. Next base: position 63,364,539 of record NC_134688.1, read on the forward strand.
AGCTGTGTAGCTATCTACAAGTGGGGACAGTGTAGGGCTATCTACAAGGAGGAGCTGTGTGGCTTTTTACAAGGGGGGCTGTGTGTGGTGTTATCTGTAGGGGGCTCAGTTACTGATGGGGCACTATTACTGTGTCTGGCACTGAGGGATCATTATTACCATCTGGGGCACTGTGGATTACGAGTTTGTTTAGAGGATGGTGCAAAGGTGAGAAGGATACTGGAAAATCTACTAGGGGTGAACTGTGTGCCGCTCTCTACAAGGAGGGCTGTGTGGCGCTATCTACAAGGGGGAGCTGTGTATCTATCTACAATTGGGGTTGTGTGGCTATCTACAAGGGGAGCTGAGTGTGGCTATCTACAAGGGGGGACTGTGTGTGGCTATCTACAAGGGGAGCTGTGTGGCGCTATCTATAAGGGGGAGCTGTGTGTCTATCTACAAGGGGAGCTGAGTGTGGCTATCTACAAGGGGAGCTGTGTGGCGCTATCTACAAGGGGAGCAGTATGGAGCTATCTACAAAGGGAAGCTGTGTGGCTATCTACAAGTGGGGGCTGTGTGGCGCTATCTACAAGGGGAAGCTGTGTTGCTGTCTACAAGGGGAGCTGTTTGTGGCTATCTACAAGGGGAGCTGTGTGGCTCTGTCTACAAGGGGGGCTGTGTGGCACTATCAACAAGGGGGAGCTGTGCGGCTATCTACAAGGGGGAGCTGTGTGGCTATCTACAAGGGGGCTGTGTGTGGCGCTATCTACAAAGGGAAGCTGTGTAGCTATCTACGAGTGGGGGCAGTGTGGGGCTATCTACAAGGGGAAGTTGTGTGGCTGTCTACAAGGGGGGGCTGTGTGTGGTGTTATCTGCAGGGGGCTCAGTTACTGATGGGGCACTGTTATTGTGTCAGGCACTGAGGGATCATTATTACCATCTGGGGCACTGTGGATTACGAGTTTGTTTAGAGGATGGGGTACAGGTGAGGAGGATGCTGGAAAAACGAGAAAGCAACATGTCTGTGTGTCAAATTCTGCAGAGACGAGTCATGGCTGGAATAAGTCATCACAGCGGTCCGGGCCAGATGAAGAAAAAAAGTGAATGTGAACGACTCTAATTAGAGAAAACATCACCTAAGTTAGGGGGGAAAGCCACAGGCGAGGCTGTGATTGGTCAGTCACTCCTAGCACACTGCACAGGCAACGATTTTGTAATGTGTCCGTAAACATTTTGGTCTGTCCGTGAATTTTAGCTCAGTTGTCCATAAATTTCTGAACTGGAGGTTGGCAACCGTGTCTATACAAGGGATTTAGAGCTGTCTCAGCACAATGAAGCTCCTACTGCTATAAAGATTTATTAATAAAACGAATTAATAATTAATTATGAAATTATTTGATACATTTTCCAAGATTAAAAAACAAAATGTCATTAAAATGCATTTTTTTTAGCCCCTTAAGGACGGAGCCATTTTTCATTTTCATTTTTACCTCCCTGCGTTCCAAGAGTCATAACTTTTTTATTTTTTCGTTAATAGAGTGGTGTGAGGGCTTATTGTTTGCGGGAGGAGTTTTAGTTTCTAATACTACCATTTAAAGTACCATATAATGTACTGGGAAACTGAAAAATAATTATTTGCGGGCTGAAATGTAAAAAAACTGTGATTCCTAGATTGTTTTTTGGTTTCCATTTTTACTGCTTTCACCGTGCGATCAAAACAACAACTTAACTTTATTCTGCGTCTCAATACGATTACGGTGATACCAAATTTATATAGGGTTTTTTTTTTAGATTTTATTACTTTTAATTACTGGTTAAAAAAAAAATACACCACATACTGAGAGCCATAACTTTTTTATTTTTCCGTGGATTGAGCGATATGAGGGCTTATTTTTTGCTGGACGTGCTGTAGTTTTTATTGGTACAATTTTTTGGTACATATTACTTTTTGATCACTTTTTATTCAATTTTTTTGCAAGCTAAGGTGACCAAAAAAAATAGCAATTTTGTCGGTTTCATTTTTTGTTACTGCATTCACCGTGTGCGTTAAATAATGGTATATTGTAATAGTTCAGACTTTTACGGACACAGTGATACCAATTTTGTTTCTTTTTTACATTACTTTAGAGGAAAAATTGGAAAAGGGGTTTTTTGATATTTTTTTTTTCACTACTAATAACTTTATTAAACTTTTTTTTTTTACACCATTTATTAGTCCCCCTTGGGGACTAGAACATGCGATCGTTGACAACCACCGAAGCCCCCCGATCGCATTGTGGGGGCACCAATGAGCTTTCGCCCCCCTCTTTTCAATGCTTCAGATGCTGTGATCGCGATTGACAGCAGTATTTAAGGGGTTAAACGGCCGGTAACAGCACAATCACTGTTCCCGGCCGTTAGTCAGGGCTGTCAGCTGTAAAACACAGCTGACACCCGCAAGGTATGGAGGGCGCTCAGCCTGTGAGCGCCCTCCATACTTCCCTATGACACTTATCGCGTACATGTACGTGATAATGCGTCAAGGGGTTAAAGTCTCTTGTATTTTAGAGCAACTTTTTTATTTTTGTCCTAAACTTTTTTCCCACTAATAAACAGGCAGTTGTAAACACAAAACTTAAGGTAATAATACACGAACCCGATGTGGGCTGTGTAAACGACTGCCGATGAACTGGACAGCTCGTCGATCGGCACTTATTTGCTCCTTTCACAAGGAGCTAGTATGTGGATGAGCGCTCGTTACTCTGATCGCTGGTCCCCATGCATTTGTATCACATCAACAGCTCTTCTCCCTATTTACACAGGGAGATGTGCTGCCGACAACGATAATATTTTTAGTATATAAAACGATACGATCAGCTGATGAACGAGCGTTTTACTCGTTGATCCGCTGATTGTTGCCCTGTTTACACAGAGCAATTATTGGGAACAAGCGTCCTGTGAATGCTCGTTTGCCCGATAATTGGTCAGAGTAAAAGAACCTTAAGGGTATGTTCACACGGCGGGGGTCCGTAACGGCTGAAATTACGGGGATGTTTCAGCCTGAAAACATCCCCGTAAATTCAGCCGTACCGGCATGTGCAGGCGCTTGAACGCCGCGTCAATTACGGCCGTAATTAGCGCTGCTATTCATTGGAGTCAATGAATAGCGGCTCCAATTACGGCCAAAGAAGTGACAGGTCACTTCTTCTACGCGGGCGTCTATTTACGCGCCGTCATTTGACAGCGGCGCGTAAATATACGCCTCGTGTGAACAGACAAACGTCTGCCCATTGCTTTCAATGGGCAGATGTTTGTCAGCGCTATTGAGGCGCTATTTTCAGACGTAATTCGGGGCAAAAACGCCCGAATTACGTCCGTAAATAGGCCGTGTGAACATACCCTAAGTCTCATCTATATTTTGATTGCTCTGCAGTCTGCTGTGTACAGCTCTAAGCATTCTCTTTATCTCACCAAACCTGACCCCTGCTTTCTCCTATGATTTTTGGCTTGATGTATGTCGGACGTATTTTCCGGGGCAAACACAGTTCAGGGAACCGGACTCCTAGCATCAAAGTTATCCATGCTGCTGTGAGACATTGCCTTCCCGTGGGACTACTGTCCCATACTGTAATCATGCTTTCAGTATGGAACAGTAGCATACCTCCCAACTTTTGAATTCGTAAAAGAGGGACATTTTAAGCCACGCCCCTAACCACGCCCAATATCACACATAAACACATCATATCACGGCCAGATCCCTCTGCAAATAACATGCACACATTGTCACTGCGGATCTCTAGACTGTCTGGATATCACAGATATTATGGATTAGGTTATATCGTCTTTATGTTACTTTTCCTAACTTGGGTATAACATTTGCTCATCACGGCAGCAGCAGCTGCAGGACAAACCAAAAGGCTGAGAACAATGAAAGTCAAGAGGGAGACCCTGTGGTGGATGACTTTTCAATTGACAGGTAGCAGAGTTACATGATGGGGATTAGCCGGCCCTACTGCTGCCACTCTCCACTCTGCTTTGACGTCACTCACCGTCAGAAGAAGGCAGGAGTCTTGCAGCGGCGTTCTCACTGTTGTCGATGCCAGCCCGGGAGTGAACCAGTCCAGTCACCTGACCGGTGAGGTCAGATGACAGGTCAGGTGACAGGTCAGGTGACTGGACTGGTCCACTCACGGGCCGGCATCGATCCCAGTGGGAACACCGCCGCAAGACCCCTGCTTTCTTCTGATCGCTGCTGCAGTCAGCAGCGATCAGCTTCTCTAATGCAGTGCCGAGCGGGACAGCGGTGAGAAAACTGGACTGTCCCGGCGGATACGGGACTGTTGGGAGGTATGCAGTAGTCCCGCAGGGAGGCAGTAACTTACAACATCATGTATGACTATGATGCTAGGAGTCCGGCTGTGATCATTACGGGAAATACGGCCGACATATATGAAATCTACGATAGTCTTTGAATACTAAATAAGATAAAATATAAATACGTTAAAGTGGTTCTCTATAATATAATGTATTATTTGTAATATATAATGTAATATTTATTGTTCAGTTGCTCAGTCTCCCCCCTGGGGGCTGTGGCTACTAGGTAACGCTAGATTGAAAGCTAGAATTCTGGTGAAGCTCAAAGTCACACCCCAACCGCTGAGTGAGAATTGCAGCACAAGGCTCTGGAAAGACTGCATTCTAGTACATGTGGTTTTGTCTCAGTTTTGCTTTAATTACAGTTCTTATTTTTACATGTGGTTTTTCCTATTAAAGTAAATAAGTAAAAACCGTTGCAAACCTATGACTAGTTTTCACACCTAAGATTACCTCAACAAATTAACAGCTAGAACGCCATAGGTCTGCAAAGATGTAATAGCTGCAAGGAAGATTATTTGATGAAAGTTTAATAATGTGGGGATAATACCCAGTTGATTTATGTTGCGTACTGTCCAGAATGTGGTATACTTTATTGTGCTAGTTTTTTATCACTTTATAAATAATTTTTTCTAGCCTTGTCATTGCCTAGATTAGATTTTGTATTAATTTTACAACTTTTTTGATTAATACAGTTGCACTGGAAATTGTAACATTTGTGATTCGGAACTTGTTTACACTAGTGAACATTAAAATAATACTAAAAATGAATTAGAATGTCATTTTTTTAAATTGAATTTGTATATAATTTATTCTGAGCATATGCAATCCCATTGCCACTTCCTTAAAGGGGTTTTCCCATGGGAGACATTTATGGCATATCCACAGGATATGTCATAAATGTCAGATAGAGGTCCGCCTCTGGGATACACACCTATCTCCAGAACGGGGCCCCCTAAACCCTGTTCAGCCATTCTGTGTTGTGGCTGAATGAGGTGAATTCTGACCATAAAAAAGGTTATATGATCGTGAGCAGGGCCGGCCTTTAGGGGTGTGCGACCTGTGCCTTTGCACAGGGCGCATCACTCCAGCAGGTGGAAGGGGGCGCTGCGCTGGCTCCCTTCCCCTCCTTGTATCAGAAGTGCTCCGGCCCGGCGACTCAGCAGTCGCCTTTCCGCCCATAATACTGTGGGCACAATTAGAGGAAAAAATACTGTGTCCTTGAAGGGGTTGTAATATATTATATTATTAAATATTATTATTATACTGTATGGGGCACTGAAGGGGCATTATACTTTTTTTTATGGGACATATTTTTTTAATGATGGGTGGGGTGCTGAAAGATCATTTCGCAAGGTGCGCCATCTATCCTAAGGCCGGCCCTGATCGTGGGTTACGTAAACAGCATAGCTCGCTGAGCTACGCTGTTTCTGTAACTCCCATAGAAGTGAATGGCAGTTATGGAAGCAGCATAGTATGACGCCCGTTAAAAAAATGGCCATCACATCAGCCTTCACATCAGCGTCGGCAACGCTGTGGATGGGGATTCCGCTTCAGGAGATTCCCCTCATGTCACTGTCCATATATGGACAGAGAAATCAAGCGGAGCGCTCCAGGAACGGAATCCCCAGCCACACGGGGATTCCGCTCCTTCAGGGAGCTACAGTGGCGCTATCTACAGGAAGGGGGATGCTATCTACAAGGGGGCTGTGTGGCACTACCTACAAGGGGGCTATGGGCTGTGTGGCACTACCAACAAGGGGACTGTGGGCTGTGTGGCACTACCAACAAGGGGGCTATGTGGCACTACCTACAAGGGGGCTGTGTGGCACTACCTACCAGGGGGCTGTGTGGCACTACCTACCAGGGGGCTGTGTGGCACTACCTACCAGGGGGCTGTGTGGCACTACCTACCAGGGTACTTTGTGGCACTACCTACCAGGGAGCTGTGTGGCACTACCTACAGTGGGCTGTGTGGCACTACCTACAATGGGCTGTGTGCCACTCTCTGCAGGTGGCTGTGTGGCACTCTCTACATGGGGCTGTGTGGCACTATCTACAAGGGGGCTGTGTGGCACTATGTACAAGGGGGTTGTGTGGCGCTATCTACAAGGGGGCTCTATCTACAAGGGGGTTGCGTCGCACTATCTACAAGGGGGCTGTGTGGCGCTATCTACAAGGGGCTGTGTGGCACTATCTACAAGGGGCTGTGTGGCACTACCTACTAGGGGCTGTGTGGCACTACCAACAAGGGGCTGTGTGGCACTACCTACAAGGCGGCTGTGTGGCACTATCTACAAGGGGGCTGTGTGGCACTATCTACAGGGGGAATCTGTGAGTGGTGGGCTGATGGTTATTTTACTGTGAGTGGGGGGCTGATGGTCATTTTACTGTGAGTGCTGGGCTGATGGTCATTTTACTGTGAGTGGGGGGCTGATGGTCTTCAAGTGGTTTCCACCTCTGAGCTCCAATTGAAATTAATAGGATTCAGAAAATACCTGTGGCACACGTTTGGTGCTTCTTTGCCTGCGTCTTTTGCATTAGCTTCAACGGCTTAAGAAAAACCGCAAAAAAGGTCAACAACGCTGTCAATACAATATCTGCTTCAAAATTCCTGAAGGAGTTTTGAGGCAGATTTTTTTTTGCCTCACAAATAACGCTCTGTGAACATACCCTATGTGTGTAGTGCTTGTTTTTAGCCATTTTCTGTCTTTCTCAAAACTATTTTTGGTAGGGGTGACATAAGGAAATTTTATTTTTCCAGTGCTGCCTCGAGTCGGAAAAGGTTGGGAAACTCTCTACTAGGCTACAGGATCATGCCGGCCTACGCAAGGATCCCATCGTGGAGCGACTCGGTTTGTCGGGGGAACGGGCCTAGGTGAGTACAATTTTTGTTTTTGTTTGGGGGCACTGTCTACATGGGGGAGGTGAGAGGGGGCGACTGTATGGCACGATCTACAAGGAAGAGGTGGGGGATTATGGCACTGTCTACAGGCAGGCTGTATTGCAAAATCTACTGGGGAGCACTATACTGTGTGGGGGCCACTAAGCGGACCTTATACTGTGTAGGGGTACTACAGGGGGCATAATACTGTGGGCACAATTAGAGGACAAAATACTGTGTCCTTGAAGGGGTTGTAATATATTATATGATTAAATATAATTATTATTTCTGTATGGGGGCACTAAAGGGGCATTATACTTTTTTATGGGACATTTTTTTTTAATGAAGGGGTGGGGCGCCGAAAGATCATTTCGCACGGGGCCCCATCTATCCTAAGGCCGGCCCTGATTGTGAGTTACGTAAACAGTGTAGCTCGCTGAGTTGCACTGTTTCCATAACTCCCATAGTAGTGAATGGCAGTTATGGAAGCAGCGTAGCATGACGCCCATTAAAAAAAATGGCCATCACATGGCCGATTTCAACATTAGTGAAAATAAGGCATAAGGGAGAAGCAGACCAATCAGGTTTCTCCCTCCAATGGTGGTGTAGACCCATTCTGTTGCCAACAAATTTGGGGTAGAGCTAAAGTGGTGAGCGGCGTTTAAAGGATAGCTAGGTGTTCCCCCTTTTACCTCTGTATGAACATGTGGACTTGTCCTCTAGAATCCAAAGGTCACTAGAGTAGTCTCCATTGGCAACGGCCAATGTGGACAAGCATGGTGCCATATCAGCAAACAAAATGCTGGGTCCAGACTTGCATAGGTCAGGGCAGGTAGCAGACGATGACTCAGAGTTAGCGGAGCCAGAGGCCAGGGTAGGCCGCAGATGATCATCACAAGGGGAAGGCAAAAGGTCATGGCAGATGACAGACAGGCAAGGTTAAGTTCAGGCAGGGTCAGTAACAGATAATCCAGATATAAGTCACAGTAGAGTACAGCTCACAAGCTAGAGAATGAACCTAATGAGTAGGGATAGCTTATATACCCAAAAAAGCTAGTTGGAGGGTGCGCATTGGCTTTTTAAGAAGGATAGAGTCAGCGCACACACCAATCTGATCGGTAGAGCCAGGAGTAGAGCACAGGCAGCATGCGGGACAGTGAACAGAGCGGATCGAAGGGAGAGAGTATCATCATCCAGGACACAGAAGACGATCGGTACGCCGGGGAACAGTGAACATGAGTATGTGAGTATGAGTTTGGTAGAAGGGGAGCGGCCATGATGCCCAGCTTCTGATTAATATCTAGAAGATTACGAGCCTGCAGGAACAGTAGGGTGAAAGGAGTTTTCTAGCTTTGATGATCGGTCATCCCGTATGGCACCCAGCAAAGGATTATGATTTCCAATTCTTATTGAACTATGGATGCTGATTGCATTAATGTTCCAGATGGAATTACTTTCGATTTTTTAGATCAGAAGTGGCCAAATATTCTGATCTATTGCTCTGGAGCCTCAGTTAGGTGATCCACCAGGGACCGGCACATGCCCCTTTCTCAGATCACCACAGTGATAGTAATAGTAGCCACAGTTAATTATTTATTGCACTTGTTCCACAATAATGCCTTCTTCATACATGATCGTGAAGCTCCTTTCCTCTGTCCTGCTCTCTCACTTCTGTGTTGAAGCCAATGTAATATGTTAGGCAAAATAATAGGTGCCAGTGAAAGACCAAGTATGGTCTCAGCAAATCTTCAAAGGAATTCACGGCACTTAATCTTAATGGTCCGCAACACATCCATGTTTTTTTATTCTGGCTAAATTCTACAGTGAACAAAAAAATGTTCTGATAGTCTAGTGAGTCCATTAATATATTTGGAAATATCGTGATGAAATTTCGATCCTCTCAGAACTTTCTCATCAATCACGGAATGTTCTCACTGGATTTTTTGTGATATGCCTTTGATTGTTGAAAAAGCTCATGGAGGACTAAAACGTACGGTAATTTCATCACGATATTTCCAAATATATTAATGGATTCACCATACTAACTATAATAATCAGAGGTGTTCTTCTCATTGCAAAGTTTTTTTGTTCACTGTAAATAAAGAAACATGGATCTGTGTTGAAGCCAGTAGGAGAACAGCTTGCTGGCCTAACATTGATATCTACTGGTTGAGACTGTGGTCTATTGTTAGAATGTGATATGCTGTTTGGCTACTACTGCTCTGGTTGATTTTTCTCTATGTAGTTGTTAAAATCCGTATACAGCAAGTACCTGGCTAGTCGAAGGCAAGATCTGTACACTAAAAAAACAGTACACCAAAAACTTAGTATAAAGAAATAGTAAGGCAATTCAAGGGCCATGGAACTTTTTGACTGGGTTCAAATGTGCTCAGCGGCAACATCTGCATGTAGTTTGAATGTGATCCTTGTGCTTGTATTGGTTTCCTCCTTTACTCCAAAAAAATACTAATGAACTAATTGACTTACTATGAAACTAGAGTAGGTGGAGTTGCAGATTGACAATTCTAGCGTTAAGGCAGTGCCCAAAGGCCCATGGCCATTGAGGCTACAGCTCCTTAAGCAGATACAGCACTCCTTTAAGTGGTATTGCAGTAGAAGGCATTTGTCACGACTCTGGAGGTATGTGAACCCAGTAGGCCGCCCCGGCTTAGCGCAGTAGCAGCTGGCCAAAACACAGTCAAGGTAAGTATTTAGAACTGGAGTACCTGTATAGAGGTTCTGACAGACACATGGTGTAGCAGACTCCTCGGCACATATGACACTTAGCGTGGCAGGTGACGTTTGGCCTGGCAAATGACGCTTGACGTGGCAGATGACACGTGTCACAGAGGATGAACTCGACTCCAACACTAAACTTCGCTCAGGGGCAAACACAATTACTGGATACGGGATACAGCATACGGGAACACTGGGAACAGGATACAAGTAAGGGACCATTTGCTAATGAACATGGGTAGACACAACAAGGCTGAGGCAAGTAGAGGAAGGGGCAGAGCCCTTTTTATAGTCCAGGGTGTAAAGGGATTGGCTAGGGAACTAAGGCCAGGAGTGAGTGCACACGCGCACCCTACAGGACACCGAGGGGAGCTGCAGCTGCAGTAGGGTGTGCCGAGAGTCAGCGACCGTGGGCACAACAACATTTATGGCATATTCCTTGGCTGTGAGGTACCACATCCCTATTGTGCCTTTGAGCTCTGTAAAATCTAGTTGCATAAGAGAGGAGAGGTTGGGTTGAGTCGGCTATCTGGCATTATAATGCAATTAGTTGAACCAACCTAAGTATATCATAGTTCGTTTTGTTGGTAAGGGGACCAATACTTTTAATGCCCAGTCACCCAGACTAATCACAGTAGGCTTTGTGTAATATGGAAACTAGACTGTGAGCCCCACTGGGGGACATTAACTGATGGTAAAGGTTATAATCTGTGTACATAGCTGCAGAAACTGTTGCCATTATATTTGCCATGGGAAATAAAACAAACAAATTATGAAAAATAAATTAAGAATTTATTATTAAGGTAAAACAATGTTTTGCTTTATTTGTTCTTTATTTAAAAGTATCAACACTGCACATAAATCGTTGTGCTGATATTGCTAGATGTACGTTCCCTTCAATTGAATATATAAATCACTGCCTTAATGAATGATTAAAACTTGATATTTATTATAGGCAATGGCGGAATATAATATGGGCGATTCGGGCAGTCGCCCGGGGCCCGAAGCTGCCAGGGGGCCCATCGGGGCCCGAGGCTGCCAGGGGGCCCATCGCGGCCCGAACCGCACACAAACTTCAAAAACTATGCAGCACTGCAACGTTGCCCGTTTCCAACTGAATCTGCGTCCGCAGGACGCAGATTCAGTTGGGTTGAATGCTGGAGCCTCGCCCTAGCATTCACTCTGCCGTGAGCGGCTCGGTGCAGGCAGGCGCGATGTAGTGACGTCATCGCGCCTGTCTGCACGGAGTCACTCACAGCACAGTGCAGAGGAGGAGAAGCATTGCATCCCCCACCGTCGTGGGAACCGGGATAGGTAAGTAATTCTGTTTTCTTTTTTATTAGGTACGTACATATGGGGCATTATACTGTGTCACCTCTATGGGGAATTATACTGTGTCAGCTATGGGGCATTATACTGTGTCAGCTATGGGGCATTATGCAGTGTCAGCTATGGGGGCATTATGTTGTGTCAGCTATGGGGCATTATACTGTGTCAGCTATGGGGGCATTATGCTGTGTCGGCTATGGGGCATTATACTGTGTCGGCTATGGGGCATTATACTGTGTCGGCTATGGGGCATTATACTGTGTCGGCTATGGGGCATTATGCTGTGTCAGCTATGGGGCATTATACTGTGTCAGCTATGGGGCATTATACTGTGTCACCGCTATGGGGCATTATACTGTGTCAGCTATGGGGCATTATACTGGGTTGCAGCTATGGGGCATTTTACTGTGTTGCAGCTATGGGGGCATTATACGGTGTTGCAGCTATGGGGGCATTATACTGTGTTGCAGCTATGGGGGCATTATACTGTGTTGCAGCTATGGGGGCATTATACTGTGTCACAGCTATGGGGGCATTATACTGTGTCACAGCTATGGAGGCATTATACTGTGTCACAGCTATGGGGACATTATACTGTGTCGCAGCTATGGAGGCATTATACTGTGTCACAGCTATGGAGGCATTATACTGTGTCGCAGTTATGGGGGCATTATACTGTGTAGCAGCTATGGAGGCATTATACTGTGTAGCAGCTATGGAGGCATTATACTGTGTCGCAGCTATGGGGGCATTATACTGTGTCGCAGCTGTGGGGGCATTATACTGTGTTGCAGCTGTGGAGGCATTATACTGTGTCGCAGCTATGGGGGCATTATACTGTGTCGCAGCTATGGAGGCATTATACTGTGTCGCAGCTATGGAGGCATTATACTGTGTCGCAGCTATGGAGGCATTATACTGTGTCGCAGCTATGGGGATATTATACTGTGTCGCAGCTATGGGGATATTATACTGTGTCGCAGCTATGGGTATATTATACTGTGTCGCAGCTATGGAGGCATTATACTGTGTCGCAGCTATGAAGGGCATTATACTGTGGGGGCAGCTATGGGTGGCAATATACTATGGGGGCAGCTACGAGGGACATTATACTGAGCAATTACAAGAGCTGCAGGTCCAAGGGGGGAGACGCTGTGTAGCACAATATACAAGGGGGGATTGTTGTATAGCACTATATAGAAGGGAGCGCTGTGTATCACTATATCTAAGGGGGATTGCTGTGTAGCACTATATACAAGAGGGGGAGGGCTATGTGACGCTATTTACAGAGGGGGAGGACTGTGTAGCGCTATTTACAGGGGGCTGTGTGTGGTGCTGTCTACAGTGTTTGACACAATTATATTCAGGGGCGCAGTCTATGGTGCTATAATATTTAGGGGCACAGTGTTTGTACTATTTTATTCAGGGGCGCAGTGTTTGGTGCTATTATATTTAGAGGCACAGTGTGTGGCACCATGATAATATTATCTTTGTTTATAGGTGTGGAAATGTTGGAAAAGTGAGGAGCCAAAGACATCTGAGTGGCAAATTCTGCAGAAATGGGTCATGGCCGGGAAAAGTCGTCATGAAGTCTGTACTGGATGGAGAAGAGGAAAAAAACTACCTCGTCACCTGTGAGTCACTAGATTTATAGACAATCTGTCATCTCTACTGACATGTTTATTATAGGAAATCCTTGTATTTCACAAAGTCTTTGTTCAGTCCAGGACTAATAGACAAATAAGTGTTACTATTCCCCTTGTCAGAAGAATGTGTCCCTACACGGCGCAATACTGTCAGCGATGGTTGGAGACTGTCAGTATGTGGGGACACAGCCTTTTGACAAGGGGAGTAGTAACACCCATTTGTTAATGTCTGGACAAAAAGGAAGTGTTAACAATAGTTACAGGGCGGCGGTGAAGAAGGGGGGCCCAACTATGGGTAACAGCCCAGGGCCTATGGTCTACTTAATCCGCCACTGATTATAGGTATCAAAACTAAAAATGGGCTAAGATAGCCAAGAAGAACTGTTTAAGGCATAAGCAGGAAAAACAGTAGGGAGACGCAGGCAGATATTGCAATTATATGTATTAATCACAGCCTGCGTGCAGATTCAAGGTCCCTTTGTATTATATTATAAACCTGGTGATCACTGCCATTGAGTCTGTGTCCCTATATCTGTGTCCCAACGCGTTTCTGCTCCCCACATTCATTAGGGTGCGTCATCAGGGGTCACAGTGATTATTATTAAGTTCAGACACACATAGATATGCCGGTTAGCACATATTACGTGCCATTCACATTCACCCGGCTCGTGCACGACACTAGTCAGCTGGTCGAACACGAGCCGAGTGAACGCCGTCCTAAAGTAGTCCTAGTCCCCTCCCATAATCCGGAGGCGCGAGCCTTAGGCTGGGTTCACACGACCTATTTTCAGACGTAAACGAGGCGTATTATGCCTCGTTTTACGTCTGAAAATAGGGCTACAATACGTCGGCAAACATCTGCCCATTCATTTGAATGGGTTTGCCCACGTACTGTGCAGACGACCTGTCATTTACGCGTCGTCGTTTGACAGCTGTCAAACGACGACGCGTAAAAATACAGCCTTGTCAAAAGAAGTGCAGGACACTTCTTTGGACGTTTTTGGAGCCGTTTTCTCATAGACTCCAATGAAAACAGCTCCAAAAACAGACGTAAAAAACGCCGCGAAAACGGCGCGAAAAACGCTGCGAAAAACGCGAGTTGCTCAAAAAACGTCTGAAAAACAGGGGCTGTTTTCCCTTGAAAACAGCTCTGTATTTTCAGACGTTTTTGGTCACTACGTGTGCACATACCCTAATCGTGTGCACATACCCAAACAGTGTCACCCCTGTCCATGAGCTTTCTCTTATATTGCATCTCAGTCCCATTCACTTGGGGCTTAGCTGCAATACCAGTCATAGCTCATAGACAGGGATGACACTGTTTATAGGCAAAAAAAGCTGACCCTTTTTCCAATCTCATACAACCCCTCTAAGGAATATTATTCCTTTATTCATTTGTTTAGATTTTAGTTTAATGTCCAGACAGTAATAATTTTCTGACTTTTGTTTTATATGTTTTCCCATCCAATGGCAGTCTTTTCCTTTCATCCTAAAACAGAATATGCTCCAGGCCTGTTTATGTATGGTACATAGTGTAGCGCATGATTACATCAACACAATCAAGTTTCTAAGCTGTTCAGATCATCGCCACATTCTGGATATGTTTGGAAGTGCACTACTTAACTCCTTGACCTGGCAATAATTGCAATAATTGTAAATAATTGCAGTAATTGTGAATAATAAATTATTGTATTTGCCCTTCTCTAGGAGACCAACACTTGAATAAATATTAGACAGTATACTGTATATATATATTTTTTATTACATTTTTCAAAACCAATAACATTTAGGGTTTTTCTAGAAATACATAGATTGGTGTAACAGGAAGATGCAAGATGTAGACTTTGTAACTGATATATTTTCAAGATGATCTATCACAATGGGGAAATTAATTTAATCATGAAATATTTCTTGCCATGATTTGGGAGCTCCTATTCCCATGTTCTTTAAAGGTCAGGTTCTGAAGATTCAACTAAATCTTTACTGGTGCTGTACAAGTTAGGCTTCGTTCACATATCCGTTAGTGCTCAATTCTGACGTTCCATCTGAGGTTTCCGTCAGAATAGAGCACTGACTGACACAAACGGAAGCCATAGGCTTCAGTGGTGACGGATCCGGTCCCAATGGTTTCCGTTTGTCTCCGTTGTGCAAGGGTTCCGTCATTTTGACGGAAACAATAGTGTAGTCGACTACGCTATTGATTCTGTCAAAGCGACGGAACCCTTGTACAACTGAGACAAACGGAAAAATAGTGATGGAAGCGAAAACCTATGGTTTCCGTTTTTGTGTCAGTCAGGGTCACGTTCTGACAGGAAGCTCCGACGGAACGTCAGAACGGGACCCTGACGCAGATGTAAACGAAGCCTAAGTGACTTTTTTTTTTTTTTGTAAACTCTTTATTTTTTTGTATTAAAGTGTTCTGGGGGGGGGGGGGGGTACAGAAAGGAAAAAATGGGGTGGGTGAGATAATAACATATTAACAAGTCATATTCAACATATTCACCCTAGGAGAACTAGCTGACTAATACAAATAATCGGTAACTATCTAAGTAGAATTTTTCTTTTTATAGTTGAAGAACAGATATATCGTGTTATGTTTGTACAGGGTCCTTGGAAAGCATCTTCTTGTTGGCCCGGCATGAAAATTATAGTTTCTTATGGCATGGTGTAATTTTGTTGGGTTTTTGGTAAATATGGTTCTATGTCTTTTGAGCCATAAAATATAGACCAGTCGTTCCAGATGCTCATATATTTATCATATTGTAGGTTCCTAGACCATTTGTTTTTTCATAGGATTGGATGAGATTGATTTCTATTAACCATTCCAAAATTGTCGGCGGATTTGTATCTTTCCAGTGCCTAGCTATTAGAGTTTTTGCTGCGTTCAAAAGGTGTGGTATAATGGAATTTAAGTTAATATATTGATGCGTGATATCTAGGTTGAGTAATACCAGTTCTGGTGTAAGAGTGATAGCCTTTCCTATATATATATTTAGGATTGATGCAATGGTTTGCCAAAAGTAGGAGATACCACAGCATTTAAACCATATATGTAACATGGTACCTTTTTCTTTATTGCATCTCCAGCATGTAAGTGATTGATTCTGGTCTATTTTATTTAGTATTTCTGGGGTCTTATACCATCTTGTTATGATTTTATAATTGAGTTTCTGGATTCTTGTAGAGACTGAATAAGAGTGTGAGTTCCTAAGAATCAATTTAGATTGTTCCAATGTAAAGGAGGTGTTCAGGTCATTTTCCCACTTCAATAAGTATGATGGGAATGCCTGTGGGGCTATAAGATATTTATATAGTTTCGCTATTTGGCCTTTGGCTGGTCTATTTTGAGATTTTATAAGATTAATTAGATTCCTCTGATTTCAGTCAGTGATGTCTGGGAGGAAAGGATTGATGGATCCCAGTATAATCTCTATTTCCTGAGAGGTTAGGTTTAAGCCTTCCAGAATAGGTATTGACTTCAGATCTGAAATGATATTATTATTTGCAATAAGATGTCTAATCGGTAGTTTCGCTAAGCCTTTATCTCTGGTTAATCTTTGTTTTAGAGATCTAAATCTGTTCGGTATGAGGAATGAAAAGGGTGTAGCCTCACAGATCTTTGGTATGAGATTATGTTTTTGATTGAGTCTATGCCAGATTCTTAACGTGTTATTAGTCAGGGTATTAACAACTGATTTATATTGGAATTTATTATATGGGGTAGTCCAGATGAAGTTCTCCAAGTTTCTATCCAACATGGACATTTCTATGTCCGACCATAATTTCCGACCGGGATACACATAGCATTCGAGTATTCTGTTTAAATGTACAGAATCTCTGTATTTTTCAAAATCTGGTAGCCCTATGCCGCCTGAGTTCTTAGAACGCGTTAAAGTGTCATGTTTTACCCTATGACCTTTAGTTTTCCAGATAAATTTAGATGTTATTTTCTTGAGCATAGTGAAAAAAAATTGTGGCAAACTAATTGGGAGTGTTTGGAGGAGATACATGACTCTTGGCAGAATTATCATTTTAATAATGTTAGATCTTCCAAACCACGATATTTGTATAGGATTCCAGGAATTAAGATCTTTCTCTATCTTCTCCAACAGTGGTTTAAAATTTAGGTCATAAAGTTTTGAAAAATTTGGGTTTATTTGTATTCCAAGATATTTGATACTGGTAGAGTTGTTTTTAAAGGGGGATAGTTTTAGTAAAGAATTCCAGGTCTTCGTATTGATATTTATGTTAAGGAGTTCTGATTTTGAATTATTAATTTTGAAATTGGATATTGAGCTAAAAGTTTTGAACTCACTGATCAGATTCTTGAGCGACTTTTGAGGGTCTGACAAAATGAGGAGCATATCGTCTGCAAATGTGGCTGTTTTATGTTCGATTTTATTGCATGAAATGCCGTTAATGTTTGGGTTGTCTCTAATTTTTTGGGCAAGAACTTCCATTGTTAGGACAAAGAGTAGCGGGGATAGAGGACAGCCTTGTCTTGTGCCATTCCTAATTTCGAACGATGAGGATAACTCGCCATTGATTTTGATTTTGGCAGAAGGATTTATATATAGAGCCAGTATTTTATCTAGTATGAAGTCAGGAAAACCAAACTTTATGAGAGTTAATTCTAGAAATTGCCAGTCTACCCTATCAATTGCTTTTTCTGCATCGGTCGCCAGGAGGGCTATAGGGATCTTTTGCCTTTGTGCATATTGAATAATGTTGAGTATTCTCATTACATAGTTACATAGTTACATAGTTAGTATGGCTGAAAAAAGACACATGTCCATCAAGTTCAACCAAGGGACGGGAAAAGGGAAGGAAAAATTTCTACACATAGGAGCTAATATTTTTTTGTTAGGCTATTCCATAGATTCACAGTTCTCACGGTAAAGAAGCCTTGTCGCCTCTGCAGCTTGAACCTTTTTTTCTCCAGACGGAGGGAGTGCCCCCTTGTTTTTTGAGGGGGTTTTACAAGGAACAGGATTTCACCATATTTTTTGTAATTTCACCATATTTTATTGTATTATCTTTAGTTTCTCTGTTAGGAATGAAACCCGCTTGTTCGGGGTTTATAAGTGACGGTAATAATGGCTGTATTCTATTTGCGATTACTTTAGCATATATTTTGACATCATTATTTATTAGTGATATTGGCCTATAGTTGCTACAAACTGTAGGATCTTTACCCTCTTTAGGGATCAGGGTTAGGTGGGCCATCATGGATTCTTTCCGACATGGGTTGGCCGAGTTGGTGTTATTCAGGTAATGGGTAAGGTACGGGGTCAGAATGTCCTTAAATTCTTTATAATAAGTGGCTGAAAATCCATCAGGGTCTGGGCTCTTTCCTTTTGGGCTTTTCATAATTGTTTCTTCAATTTCCTGGGATGAAAAGGGGGCATTAAGTATAGTTTTTTGAGGGTCAGAAATCTTGGGTAGTTCAACTCCCTCCAATACTTTATTTATTTTTTGTGTCTTATCTTGACAAGATTGCTTGTTGGTCTCTAGATTGTAAAGTTCTTCGTAATATGCGTTAAAAACTTTAGCTATGTCTTCTGTTGTTTGTTTTAGGGCGTTTGCTTTATCCTTTATTTTTGGGATGTAGGTTGTTATGTCGTGTTTTTTAACCATGGAGGCAAGTTTTTTGCCGCATTTGTCAGAGTGAATATACGAAGTAAACTTAGCACAATATAGGAACTTTTCCGTGTTGAGATTCAATAGATCCTTAAGTTCCGATCTCAATCTGAATAAGTCTTTCTCAGTCATAAGAAAGAGGTTTTTTTTTATGTATCTGCTCTAGTTTTTGGATCTTTACTAACAGATCGTTCTTCTCTTTATCTTTTTCTCTTTTTTTCCTGGAACCTAGTTCAATCAAACATCCCCTAATGACTGCTTTGTGTGTTTCCCATATGTTAGCAGTACAGAGGCCATCGGGGCAATTCTCGTTAAAGAAGTGTTTTAAACACTCTGAAATATATGCTTTGTCTTCTTTATGCTTCAGAAGGCTTTCATTAAATTTCCAATTAAATGTCCGTCTTACATTAAGGTTCAATTCCAATGAAAGAAAATGGGGAGCATGATCTGAGTGGGTTATCAGACCGTAGCTTGTTTTTTTTATCAAACCAAGCATGGCGTGTGGTACTAGTATGTAGTCGATTCTGGAGTATTTTTTATGAACTGGTGAGAAAAAGGAGAACTCCTTAGTAGACGGATATTTTATTCTCCATGCGTCAATTAGTTGTGAGTCTGCTAGTAATTTTTTTATAAGCTTAAATTGTTTGTATGTTATCGCTGAAGAACTATTAGAAGTATCTAACGAAGGTTGTAGTGGTACATTGAAATCCCCTCCCAATATTAGCAATCCTTCTTTGAAATAATCTAAGGTCTCGAGTATAGATCGAATGAACTTGACCTACATTTGGGGAGTAAATATTTGCGAAAGTAAACATTTTATCAAAGATAGTGCCCTTGATCAATACGAATCTTCCTTCTGGGTCTATCTTGGTTTCTTTTAGCTTAAATGGGTTTTTTTTTATTAATAACTATGGAGACTCCTTTATTTCTCTTGAGAGGAGATGATGAGTTAAACCATTGAGTGAAGGTTTTGTTTTTTGTAAGGGGGGTGTAGGACTTTTTGAAGTGAGTTTCTTGGAAGAATATAACATCTGTTTTCCTTTTTTCTAGGAATTGTAGAATTTGTAGTCTCTTACGAGGGATATTGATACCTTTTACATTATACGTAGCGATATTCAATTCAACCATAGTTTAAGTGGAAGTGTGTAGAGGCTAAATTTTGTATAGTCAGCGTGGTCATATTGCGGTACAATATGTAGGGAATTTTAATGGGGATGGGAGAGGACAATACTATAGAGTATGGAAGAGAAAAGAGAAGAGAACATATTTCAAAAGTGAAAAAAATTATGGTTTTATGCAGCTGGTAGGAAACAGAGGGGTCTCCTCTTTCCATGCCAGAGTAGTTTGCAATAAAAATTACCATTCTTGGGGGGGTGTTAGGCCTCAGTTAGAGTAGTGGAGACTCACTCTTCTGGAACTCCCCCCAGCAAAATCTTAGAAAATAGTTAATAAAAATAACAACCAACATCAGCTGTGTCATATATTGGTAACAAAACTATGTCATGGAATTATGTTTACCAGTGAGCAACAAGATATTATAAATTCAAGTTCGGTAAACATTAGAAAACAAAGGATACATCTAAGTCTCTGAGGTTATTCGTGGACCACGATGGATCGGAAAAAGGGAAAAGAAAACGAAAACATTTTTCCATTCTCTGAAGACGAATGATTTCTTGGTTTGTAGACTCCGTAGTTGAATAAAGATCTCCAGTTTATTTCAATTCAATCTCGTTCCTCTCTGTCCCTTCTTTTGGGGGTTTTTGATGGATCAGCCTCTGATTTTTTCATTCTTTTGGTTTTTAGTGGTGTAGTTGTCTCCCATTCACCTGAGGTGGGAAGAGATGGTAGATTCAGTTTTTCTTCTGATGTAATCCAAGCTGGTATCTGTATATGGTTTAAATCCAATTTGTTTAGCACATAAGGAAGGTCGTCTGGTGTTTTGATTATAAGTGTTTTGTTTGCCAAAGAGATCATCAATCCAAATGGAAACAACCATCTATATATAATGTTTCTTTCCCTGAGGGCTCTGGTTAGTGGTTGTAGTTGTCTCCTCAGGTCCAAAGAGAGCTTTGAAAGGTCTTGATAGATTTGAATTTCACTATCCTCATACTCGATCCTTTTTGCAATTCTGGATTTTGCCAGTATCTCTTCTTTGGCCCTGAAACTTTGGAGGCAACACAAAATATCTCTGGGTTTATCTTGGCCTATCATTTTTGGTCTAAAGACTCTGTGAGCTCTTTCTAAACCTATGTCAGGGTTTTCTTCTTTACCCAGAAGTTCATTGAAGATCCAGTTCAGTATCATTGGTATATCCTTGTCTGGTACCAGTTCGGGTACACCTCTTATTCGTAAGTTATTTCTCCTTGATCTGTTCTCCAAATCGTCTATGTGGAGTTTTTGCAGATAGATTTCTTTTTGTTTATCGAGGAGAATTTCAGTGACTTTTTCTGAGTGTTGGATAATTTGGGTGCAAGTTTCCTCCAGAGTGTGAACCCTTGTAAAGACTTGTCTCACGTCACCTCGTAATTCGGATATGTCATCTTTCACTGTTTGGGTGAACTCTTTAAATAGGCTTTTGATGCATTCAGTGGTTGGCAAAGTTTTTATATAGTCTTTAAGATCCATCTTGTCTTGTGATGTTTCCGCTTCTTCTTCACTCTCTGACCAGATAGATGCCATTAATTGTTCGTTGGTTTTATCGTCTGTCTTTGGTCTGTGTCCTTGGTTGTTGTCAAAGGTCAGTTTTTTGTTGGGTTTGTCATTTTCAGATGCCTTTTTTGGAGTTTTACTATTTCTTTCTTCGCTCTGGTTTCTGGATGTTTTTCCCATGGTTGTTTGGTAGAATGTAATTTTGCTGGGGAGAATGGGGTAGGTTTTATTTTTACATTACACTTTGGTCATGCGCTGGTGGGTTGATCTTAATTATTTTTTTTTTTTACTTGTGCGTATTGCTTTGTCTCTTATGTTGAGAATGTTAACCTTTAGGATGGCTAGATGATATTTCTCTTGTAGTAATGCTTTACCCCAGATATAGGGGAGATTTTCCTTGTGTAATACTGGAGCTATCTATAGATTTCGGCAGTACAGATAGGTGTTAGGAACACCAGGTGATATTTCTCTTGCAGTGATGACTTGTCCCTTATGTAGGGTAAATTTTCCTTGTGTAATACTGGAACTATCTGTAGATTTCGGCAGTTCGGATAGGTGTTAGGAACACCAGGTGATATTTCTCTTGCAGTAATGACTTGTTCCTTATGTAGGGTATATTTCCCTTATGTAATACTGGAACTATCTATAGAATTCGGCAGTTCGGATAGGTGTTAGGAACACCAGGTGATATTTCTCTTGCAGTAATAACTTGTCCCTTATGTAGGGTCAATTTTCCTTGTGTAATACTGGAACTATCTATGGATTTCGGCAGTTCGGATAGGTGTTAGGAACACCAGGTGATATTTCTCTTGCAGTAATAACTTGTCCCTTATGTAGGGTAAATTTTCCTTGTGTAATACTGGAACTATCTATAGATTTCGGCAGTTCGGATAGGTGTTAGGAACACCAGGTGATATTTCTCTTGCAGTAATAACTTGTCCCTTATGTAGGGTAAATTTTCCTTGTGTAATACTGGAACTATCTATAGATATCGGCAGTTCGGATAGGTGTTAGGAACACCAGGTGATATTTCTCTTGCAGTAATAACTTGTCCCTTATGTAGGGTATATTTCCCTTTTTGTAATTCTGGGACTGTTGAGTTAAATCAAACGTGTTGACAGATGCTAAATTGTCTTCTTTTTTTTTTTTATTTCTTTTTTTTTTGAAACTTTTGTATTTTTTAATTTTATTTCTTTTTTTAACTTTTTTTATTTTTTTTATTTTTTATTATTGCATGCACAGTGTGGGGGGGTTGTTGCTGTCACAGGACAATGACTCCTATTTCCACCCTCTTTCCGGTTATACACCTTCCCACAGGCTGGAGGGCAGAGAAATAAAATCTGGCCGTTTGTCCTCTGTTATGAGATTTTCCCTCTGCACTGACAGTGACAGGCTGCTGTCTGCAGCTTTGTGTCGTGGTAGTTTGCTGTGATGGTGGCACGGTGGTTACTGCTTCTGCACCGCCGCACTGAAACCGAAATCGCGTCTGGGGCCAGTCGGAAATCTAGTCAGCGGCTTCAACAGAGCCGCTAGGCCGCAACCGCAAATGTCGTCACACTATCTTCTGACTCACCAGCACTGGGTCCCGCGCGTCAGCGGTGCTGTCTAGTGTGTCCTTCGGAGCAGGCGCGGCTGGTGGCACGCTTCCTCTCCTGTTCCTCTGTTCCGGAACTGGGCCGGCCCGAAATCTAGGCCGTGGCTTCAAAGGCGGCGCTAGGCCGCGACGGCAAAAGTCCGCACACCGATTCCAATCTCCCCGGCTCTGGGTCCCCCAGGTCGGCGGCACCGACAAGAGCTTTATGCTGTGTGAGTGCGTGTGTCTGATCAGGGGATGTGGGCTATTTGTCGCCGAATTTCTGGAGCCCCGTCAAAGCGCGTCCTCTCTGCCTCAGCGCTAGCCACGCCCCCCCTAAGTGACATTTTTTATGATACTGGTCATTTGTTTCCTTGCGATTCACCACGTTGTGTGCGGGTGCAGATATGTGAATGGCCAATACCTTACAAGGTTTATTTAACGGGTCATCATTTACTGTAGTGCAGTTAAAGGTCCATAGGTTTTTATCCTTGGCAGATGCAGATGCTCCCTTGGCACGCACATTTTATCATGAAATGAAGCTACCCATTGTGCCAGTTCTCCTTCCAAGTAATTTTAAATTGTATACGTTCATATCTGCAAAAGGAGATTGTTTTACAGCAATTCATAAATCAGCAGTTCACGTAAATCTATGAAACTAATATATCTTAAAAGTGAAGAAGCCAACAGCACCCTTCTTGATGTCTGCAGACGCTCTGTAAATGTTCAGGACCCTTTTGATGCACAAAAAAATCTGCCTAGATTAAAACAATAAATACTAGACAATGAGGAGGAAGAGGCTGCAGCAGGATCTCTTCCTCAGTGTATGTGTGCTGTGAGAGGGAGGGAGGAGGAGGGGCTACAGTATAAGTAAAACAGCATGGAGAGGGGAATAGAGGGATGGCAGCAACAGCATGGCGGGGGGGGGGGTGGACATCTAATTTCCTCAGAGTACACAGCACAGTGCTAACTAAACATCACCCAGATCTCCCACCAATCCCCCAGCAAGTATGGAGACTGAAACGGAATATTTACAGAAATTATGCAGAAGGAAAGTAAAGACTCACACATAAGTCATAACATTTCTTTTTGCCCTACATATGATTTACATCTACAGCTACCAACAGTTGAAAGAAAGAGTTCGTGAACCCTTAGAAATAACCTGGATTTCTTCATTGATTACTAATATAATGCGGTCTGATTGTAATCTTAGTCACAATTATAGACAAACACAATCAAACTAAACTAATAGCATACAAAGAGTTAAGAGAAGAAAAAATAAGTGAACCTTGAATTTAATAACCTGTAGATCTCCCTTTTTGCAGCAATCACCGCCATCAAATGTTTCCTGCAGCTGCAAATAAGATTTGTACAACATGCAGGAGGATTTATGGACCGTTCCTCCCTACAAATGTGAGACTACCAAGAAAGAATGATCGACTAAGGCACATAGAAATACAAAGAATATACAAATTTTATTAAATACAGACATTAAACAAGTTAAAAATGGATAGGAGGATAAGTCACACAATAAAAACAAATCTCTGTCTCTCTGTAGCAGCCTGCATTGAACCCGGTTTGTCATTCCTTGACTGCATTTGAAACTGGCTCTTTATATTTTCTTACACTTTCTGGAAATTGTTTGCGGTGTATAGAGATGAGCGAACCGGGACAACCGAACCCGGTTTCGGTCCGAACTTCCGGAAAAGTTCGGTTCGCAGCGAATCCGAACTTCACCGGGTTCGGCCGAACCCGTTTTGACCGAACCCGGTCAAAAATATTATACAAATCGGCAGCCACTTGTCTCTATCAATCACTGATAGAGAAAAGAGGCTGCTGATTAAAAATAAAATAAAAAGCATTTCATACGTACCTGGTCGTTGTCTTGCGGACGAGTCCCTCTTCTTCCTCCAGTCCGACCTTCTTTTCTGACGCGGCAGCCTGTGATTGGCTGCAGAGGCCTCTGCAGCCTGTGATTGGCTGCAGAGGCCTCTGCAGCCCGTGATTGGCTGCAGAGGCCTCTGCAGCCCGTGATTGGCTGCAGCGCTCACATGGGCTGCATCGTCATCAAGGAGTATCGGGCCGGATGTCGCGAGGGACGCGTCACCAAGGCAACGGCCAGGAGACCGGACTGGAGGAAGCAGGGAGTTCCCGGTAAGTATGAACGTCTTTTTTTTTTTACAGGTACTCTATATTGTGATCGGTAGTCACTGTCCAGGGTGCTGAAACAGTTACTGCCGATCAGTTAACTCTTTCAGCACCCTGAAGAGTGACTATTTACTGACGTCGCCTAGCAACGCTGCCGTAATGACGGGTGCACACATGTAGCCACCCGTCATTACGGGGCCTCATGCACACGACCGTAAAAACACCCGTTATTAAGGGTCGTAATTACGACCCGAAATAGCGGGCCCATAGACTTCTGTTAGCCACGGGTACCTTCCCGTTTTCTCACGGGAAGGTGCCCGTGCCGTTGAAAAGATAGAACATGTTCTATTTTTTTTATTTTACGGGTTGTGCTCGTAATTACGACTCGTAATTACGAGCATGGCCGGCCACGGGCAGCCGGCCGCTTTTACGAGCCGTGCTGTCATTATAAGGGTATGTTCACACGACAGCGTCCGTTACGGCTGAAATTACGGGGATGTTTCCGCCTGAAAACATCCCCGTAATTTCAGCCGTTACGGCATATGCAGGCGCTTGAACGCCGCGTCCATTACGGACGTAATTGGCGCTGCTATTCATTGGAGTCAATGAATAACGGCTCCAATTACGGCCAAAGAAGTGACAGGTCACTTCTTTGACGCGGGCGTCTATTTACGCGTCGTCATTTGACAGCGGCGCGTAAATTACGCCTCGTGTGAACAGACAAACGTCTGCCCATTGCTTTCAATGGGCAGATGTTTGTCAGCGCTATCGAGGCGCTATTTTTGGACGTAATTCAGGGCAAAAACGCCCGAATTACGTCCGTAATTAGTGCGTGTGAACATACCCTGTTTATGCACCTCTGCACCTCTGCACCGGCTAACACTAAGCCTCGCCTTAGTAATGGATGTTGTCACTCAGACAGCGGCCATTACTAAAGTGGTAGTAATAAAATTTGAAAAGAAAAAGACAAAGATATAGATAAAATATTTTATTAAAATAAAGCACCCCCAACACAACCCTCATTAACCATTTTATTGTAGAAAAAAAAACCGTCATCGAAGTAGTCCTCGAAACCGACATAGTCCAAACACCAAACCTGTAAAAAAAAAAAAAAAATGAAATAAAACATGTCGTAGGCTTAGATTCAGTTTAATGTGTGATACTGACTGTTATACCATGTATAGAAGCCTGCCACGAAGTTGACTTAGATACAGGGCGCCAGCAGACAGTATCATACATGGCCATACATACATATATACAAACAAACATACATGCAAACATACATACATACATATATACAAACATACACACATACATAAATGCAAACTATCATACATACATGCATACACACACACATGAAACCATACATACAAACATGCAAAGATACATACATATATACAAGCATGCACAAATATACATGCAAACATAAATACATGCAAACATAATTACATACATGCACATATATATAAACATACATGCAAACATACATGCAAAAATAAAAACATGCCAACATACATGACAACATACATACATACATGCAAATATACATTTATGCAAACATACATAAATGCAAACATACATACATACATGCAAATATATACATGCAAATATACATACAAACATGCACATATATACATACATGACAACATACATACATGACTACATACATACATGCAAACATACATACATGCAAACATACATAAAATGCAAACATACATACATTCATGCAAACATACATACATACATAAATGCAAATATATACATGCAAATATACATGCACATATATACATACATGCCAACATACATGCCAACATACATACATACATACATGCAAACATACATACATGCAAATATATACATGCAAATATACATACAAACATACATGCACATATATACATACATACATGACAACATACATACATGACAACATACATACATGCAAACAAACATACATTCATGCAAACATACATTCATGCAAACATACATACATACATTCATGCAAACATACATACATACATACATACATACATACAAACATACATTCATGCAAACATACATACATGCAAACATACATACATACATGCAAATATATACATGCAAATATACATACACACATGCACATATATACATACATGCCAACATACATGCACATATATACATACATGACAACATACATACATACATACATACAAACATACATACATACATGCAAACATACATACATGCCCAAAAAAATAATAATACGTTCATACTTACTTTCCTCCTGTCCGGCCTCCAGCGATGACGTTTCATCCATGTCGCTGCTGCAGCCTGTGATTGGCTGCAGAGGCGGTCACGTGGGATGAAGCGTCATCCTGACGTGCGTGACCGCCACTACAGCCTGTGATTGGCTGCAGCGGCGAAAGGGATGAAACGTCTTCGCTGGAGGCCGGACAGGAGGAAAGTAAGTACGAACGTATAATTTTTATTTTTTTATTACATTTAAATTGTATTTTCCGTGCGCCGAGCATGTATTGTCAAGGTTGCTGAAAGAGTTAGTGCAGCCCATTAACTCTATCAGCACCCGAGACAGTAGCATGCTCGGCGCATGTAAGTGACAGGTTCGGTCCAAACTAGTTCGGTCCGAATCAAACTTTTTTGTGAAATTCGGCGAACTAGCCGAACCGAACTTTTGAAAAGTTCGCTCATCTCTAGCGGTGTATATCATTTTGATACTTACCTAGGAACCGCCACCATTTTTCCAGATACAGCCATACACCCATTATAGCTTGGTTTGACCCCTTCTCTACAGTCTGGCTTGACTCTATTTATCTCTGTGCTGCTGCAATATTATGCTCACTTATAACACGCTGAGAAAAGAATCATACCTGGCTCATGATTGATTTGACGTCTTTTTTATTGTGTGACTTATCCTCCTATCCATTTTTTACTTGTTTAATGTCTGTATTTAATAAAATTTGTATATTCTTTGTATTTCTATGTGCCTTAGTCGATCATTCTTTCTTGGTAGTCTCTCATGTTAATCATTGATCGATGCACCAAGTATATCTTGGTCAATACCCAGGATACAATATAGTGCCGTTTACATAGCTAGCAATGGTGTTTTACAGTTCAATGGTGACCTTTTAAGCACTACTTATATTGTATTCCTTTCGTTGGTATTTTTTTGGTTTATCTAAAATTTTCTGTGTCCTCACAGAGCTCAATACCTCGGGTCCTATGGATTATAAAGCCAGGGAATGTGCCTGGCGGTCTCAGATGGAACAGGTTTTCAAGGATGAGTCCCCAATATTTGGTTTTAATGTTTGCGGAAATGTTAGCGAGCTCCAGAATAAATACACTAATTTATTACATCGCCGCATGAAAGTGTGGTGGAATAAAACCTTTCTGGATAATTATATCCAGAGAAGCCTTGTCCCAAGGGGTCTGAGAATTCAGATCTTTCCATCCTTTCCTATTATTGAAGAAGATTTTATTTCCAAATGGGAAGAGGTATGCAACCAGGGCTCCAAGAAATTCATGGAGCTTTTAGTTGACCTCAACCAAAAAATGATATCGTCTATGGATGAAGAAATAGAAAGTGTTCAGGTCCAACTATTCCCATTAATGTCCACAGACAACATGTCTAAATTTAAACACAATCTTGACATCCAATTTGTGGCGTGGGAAAAAGAGATTCAAGAAATAAAATCAAAAAAATTCTCTAGAGATATTGGGGATTTCCATAATAATAAAGTATATAGGTGGAGAAGAATTCAGCTCCCAGGTGGTCGCAGCAGCACCCCTTCTATTTCCTCCGTGTCCTCTCAAAGTGAAACTGACAATATGCCCTATAGATCTAATTTTAATACTCGACCCAAAAGAAAAATGGCACAAAGACAAGTGGCTAACAAAAAGCGACCAGATGTACGGGACCAAAGCAGTCGTTTAAAGGTAATCAATTTGTCAACCCATGTATTCTCTAATATTGATTTAGATTTAATAGCTAAAGGTCTAACCTTTTCACCTTTTCACCAAGCTTTGATATGTTTTCTGCAGTGAAAGACTTACATATCTTCGGTCGTTCACTTATTTTCAAAAAATGCTGTGACAAACCAGTGGATAGTGAATATTTTCCAACATCAGAAGAACAGCAGGCATTGAAAGCATTAGAGGATCTTTTGGATGAGCACAAGAACGATGATGTTGCAGGTAATATTCCAGCATGCATTCATATTAAATCCAAGAACTTTCCTGCCCTCAGTCTATGTCCTGCAGTAGACCTATTCATTAAGTCAGTGACTCAAGAATTCTGGAATATTCCAAGGAGTATTAAATATGATAACTTAACCCCTTCAGAGAGAAATAGCTTGAAACAACTACAAAAAATAAATGACGTGGTATTCAAGGCCGCAGATAAGGGGGGCAATGTGGTAGTCTGGCCGAGTAACATGTATGAGGCAGAGGCAAATAGACAGCTGAGGGATAAACAATGTAATAAGAAACTAACCTTCAACCCTCTGTCATCCTTTAGATACGAGTTACAGGTTAAACTTTTGCAAGCAGTAGAAGATAATACAATTTCAAAGGAACTAAGTAAGGCACTTTCGATTCATGAATCTACTATACCGACCCTCTACCTATTACCCAAGATTCATAAAAATGAAAAAACTCCACCTGGAAGGCCTATTATTTCAGGTAGGGGCAGCCTGACTGAGGGTATTTGTAAATTCATTGACTTCCATCTTAAACATCTGGTTATCAACTTGCCTTCATATGTCCATGACACGGCTGATCTGTTACAGAAGATCAGTGGTGTCAGCATTGATAGAGATATGCTTCTCGTCACCATTGACGTAGAATCTCTCTACACGAGCATCAAGCACTCAAATGGGATCAGAGCAGTTAAATATTTTCTTTCAATGTCTGATTTGGATAAACCGCTTTGCTCCTTTATTGTTCAGATGCTCGAGTACATCTTAACACACAACCTTTTTGTGTTCAATTGCTGCTTTTACCTACAGCTCCAGGGAACAGCCATGGGGGCAGCATGTGCACCATCGTATGCTAACCTCTTCCTGGGGCTGTGGGAGAGGGCTCTCTTCTCGGATGACCGAGGTGACTCAATGGCACGGGTCCTTTTCTGGGCCCGTTACATTGATGACATCCTGGTCATCTGGAAGGGCACACAGGCTGATTTGGATTCATTCATGACCAGGCTGAATACAAATGACTTAAATCTAAAATTTACCTATAAAGCACACCCTAGCCATCT
This sequence comes from Rhinoderma darwinii, assembly GCF_050947455.1. Lineage (NCBI taxonomy): Eukaryota > Metazoa > Chordata > Amphibia > Anura > Rhinodermatidae > Rhinoderma > Rhinoderma darwinii. The sequence goes on from NC_134688.1 coordinate 63,394,730, forward strand.
GGAGTTTCTGGATGTTAAAATCTTTACAGACGAACATGGCTTCCTGCATAGTGACGTTTTCCGCAAGGAAACTTCCGTTAATGCATTGTTGCATTCTTCCTCTTCCCATCCTCCGCAGACTATTCAGGCGGTCCCTATTGGACAATTTCTGCGGATAAAGAGGATTTGCTCTTCTGATTTATTATTCGAAGAACAGGCAGAGGATCTCAAAAATCGCTTCCTCGAACGGGGTTACAGCATGAGATCCATCAAAAAAGCCTATCAAAGGGCAAAGCGCACCCCCAGGGATGACTTGCTATTTCCCAAGAAAAGGGACAGATAAACATAGTCAGGTTAGATTCATTACTGGGTATCATTCCCGATGGCCACAAATGAGAGAAATCTTTAAACGCTATTGGCCTATATTACTGACAGATCCCACCCTGGACAGGTTTATTACGAAACATCCAAGTATTACAGCAAGACGGTCCAAAAATCTAAAAGACCACTTGGTGAAAAGTCATTATGACCCTATAAAAACCAAATACCCGTTTGGGACCAAGGGTCCAAAATGGGGTTGCAACCCCTGTGGACAATGTATTGCTTGCCCTAATATAGAAAAGGCCACTACTTTTATTGATGCTTCTGGCAGCAAGACCTTCAATATCACCCATTCTATAACCTGTACCACTAAAGCTGTTGTGTACTATGCAGTCTGTCCGTGTCCAAAAATTTATGTCGGTCTTACCTCCAGAGAGCTGAAGGTCCGAGTACGAGAGCATATGGCTGATATAAAGCGAGCATCAGGGGCAGAGAATCTGGAAAATTTGAAGCCTGTGGCTCGACACTTCAAATTGCATCACTCCTGTGACCCCTCCAAACTGAAGGTGAGGGGAATCGACCACATCATGTGTGGTATGAGAGGTGGTGCCATCAAACAAAAACTTGCACAATGCGAGGCCCGCTGGATATGGACCCTTGGGACAATGTTTCCACATGGGCTAAATGAATCTCTGAGCTACGCTCCGTTTCTGTAACCATTGATTCCTGTAGTGGGTCTTGGTTTTTAATTGTCTTTTTATATTTGTGTCACTTTTTAGCACTAACTACCCTTTCTTTTTGCCCATATTTTTTGTATAGAGTACTACGTATCATTTTCTGAGTTCATTTGAGGAGGCTTTCAAGTGGACTACATTCAATTGGATCAAAGAGGAATTTTTGTCGCGCACGTTTCTTTGTGGCTCTGTATATGTCTTACTGTAACGTAATTTTGCATTAATGTAATATATACATATTTTATGTATCATTCGTTTTTATGTATTATATACTGTATTGACTCTGTGTCGACATATTTTTGTAGTACACTTGTTTATTTTGTGAATTTGCTTATTCATACATATATCCTTTATTACATACACTGTTCCTGTACGTGTTTTATTTATGTAATTCTTATTGCATTTTATATATTTCAGTGAGTCTAATCACTATTTTATTACCCATTTTTACATAAAGTTCTTTGATGTTTGAATATATCATCTTGTCACGGTTATAATCATTACTTTTGTATCACTATTTAAAATTTCGTTGTCACATTCCACTCAATTACTCTGCATCTTTTTTCACGCGACATCTTATTATTATTCAGCAATTTATTATTTTCTCACTTATTTTTCACTCTCCTCCTTTCCTCAACATTAGTGTATGCATCCGTTTTTCTTTTTTCTTTCTATACTTTTCGTCATCGGTCCCATAAACTGACAAATTGTGTATTTTTAATACTGGACCGTCTTAAATTTCTGTTATTCCCATTATTTTTCACGCACTCACCACTATCTGTTCATTAACACATACAACAATATCACATATTCCTGATTTAACATTTCCCCTTTCTCTATTTTCATTCTGTATATTTATTCTTATTTCCACCTTGCAATTTGCTCTTTTCCCCATATTTTTAATGGCACATCAATGTCTGTCTTTTTTCTTATCATTTCTATCACATACTAAATTATTTATGCCAAACTGTGCAGACATACCTCTTCCCTTACTAAATCATTTACCAGATATTTCTTCTCTTTTATCCTCTAATGGCAGAAGTATGATGGAGGGTGCGCTGATGAAGTTTTATAAATAAACAAACAATCTCGGGGGTGGGAGTGGCTCTGGCTCCTTCCGTCCGCTGTCTCCAATTGGAGTAGGCTGTGGGGGGCGCGGTCAGTCCTCGCCGCCCCACATCCTCTCTGATGACGCGGCACAGGAAGTGGGGCAGCGCCATCTTTGTACCCCACATCAGACGCCGTCTTCCTCCATCCGGCCACACCTACCTCTTTCCTCTTTACTCAGAACACCTGAGATACGCATTATATAAGAGTGGGCACGAATAGTTAGACCCCAACCCCGGACGAAGGCAGGTGCCGAAATGTGCGTCGGGTGCAGACGTCTCATCCACATCACTATGTCCACTGGTATGTCCAAACAAATCTCTGTCTCTCTGTAGCAGCCTGCATTGAACCCGGTTTGTCATTCCTTGACTGCATTTGAAACTGGCTCTTTATATTTTCTTACACTTTCTGGAAATTGGTTGCGGTGTATATCATTTTGATACTTACCTAGAGACTGCCACCATTTTTCCAGATACAGCCATACACCCATTATAGCTTGGTTTGACCCCTTCTCTACAGTCTGGCTTGACTCTATTTATCTCTGTGCTGCTGCAATATTATGCTCACTTATAACACGCTGAGAAAAGAATCATACCTGGCTCATGATTGATTTGACATCTTTTTTATTGTGTGACTTATCCTCCTATCCATTTTTAACTTGTTTAATGTCTGTATTTAATAAAATTTGTATATTCTTTGTATTTCTATGTGCCTTAGTCGATCATTCTTTCTTGGTAGTCTCTCATGTTAATCATTGATCGATGCACCAAGTATATCTTGGTCAATACCCAGGATACAATATAGTGCCGTTTACATAGCTAGCAATGGTGTTTTACAGTTCAATGGTGACCTTTTAAGCACTACTTATATTGTATTCCTTTCGTTGGTATTTTTTTGGTTTATACTCCCTACAAATGTGTTTCCGTTCATCGTTATTTCTGGTTTGCCTTGTGTGCCCAGCACTTTTCAGGTCATGCCATAGCATCTCGATGGGGTTAAGGTCAGGACACTGACTTGTCCATTAAAAACACAAATCTTCTTTTTCAACCATTCTTCAGTAGATTTACTTGTGTGATTTGACTCATTGTCTTATTGCATCACCCAATGTCTCTTCAGCTTGAGGTCATGGACTGCTGCCCTTTCATTGTCCTGTAAAAAAAATTCATACACCTTTGAATTCGTTGTTCCCTCAATGATCGCAAGGTGTCCAAGCCCTAAAACAGCAAAGCAGCCCCAAACCATGTTCCTCCTTCCACCACGCTTCACAGTTGATTTTGGTGATGAGGTGTTGGTGTGTAGTGTCATTTTTCCTCCAAACATAGCATTGTGTATTTATGACAAAAAAGATCCACTTTTGTCTTGTGTCCATAGAACACTTTCCGAAAAGCAAACTTTCCCTGGCAAACTTAAGACGGCCCACGATGTTTCTTTTGAACAGCAGCAGCTTTCTTTGTGCCATCCTTCCATGAACACCTTTCTTGTTTGCTGTTTTTGTAATAGTGGACACATGAAGAGAGGTTTTTGCAATTTGTAGTCTCAGTTGGCCTTTTGCTGTTACCCTTGAGTACTTTATCACCTCATTCATAATTGTCCATTGTGCTGTTGGAGCGATCTTAACTGGATGCCCACTCCTAGGGGGTGAGTAATAACAGTCCAGAATCCAAAATTTTCTCCATTTGTAGACAATTTGTTTAACTGCAGATTGATTTACATACAGGTCTACGGCAATGCTTTTGTAGTCTTTTCCAGCTTCCTGCATCTCTTTAACATGTCTTCTAAGGTCCTCTGAAAATTGTTGCCTCGAGGCATGGTTTACACTAACAAATCTTTCTTGAGAAGAATAGATTTGTCAGCAACCGGGCATTATGTGCCTTTTTATAATGAGCAAAGCACCTGTGAAACCCACACTTCCAAGCTCATCTCATTATTTGAAACACTTTTTGACAATTAACTCTTGGAAATTCATTAACACAGAGGAAAACTGTTTGTGTTATTAGTTTAGTTACATTGTGTTTGTCTATAATTGTGACTTAGATAACAATCAGACCACATTTTATTAGTAATCATCAATGCAGAAATCCAGGTGATTCCAAAAAGTTCACTAACTTTTTCTTGCAACTGTATGAGGAGGAATTATGATTTTTGTTTTGTAACAATAGGTACACTTCAAATTCATTCAAAATGAGTATAACATTTACTGTAATATTAAGCAAAGAGAGCTCGCGCCATTATGTAGTATAAAGGTTGTAAAGGTGCAGTGTAGAAATGCTTTACCCACATGGGGTAAAATTTGATCTTCAGTTGTTGAACCTGGGGCTGTCCTCCCAGTCTGTCATAAATAGTCCTCCTCAGTATTGGGTCAATTATTTTTATATGTATATATATATTTATATATACTACCGTTCAAAAGTTTGGGGTCACCCAGACAATTTTGTGTTTTCCATGAAAACTCACACTTCTATTTATCAAATGAGTTGCAAATTGACTAGAAAATATAGTCAAGACATTGACAAGGTTAGAAATAATGATTTTTATTTGAAATAATAATTTTCTCCTTCAAAGTTTGCTTTAGTCAAAGAATGCTCCATTTGCAGCAATTACAGCATTGCAGACCTTTGGCATTCTAGCTGTTAATTTGCTGAGGTAATCGGGAGAAATTTCGCCCCATGCTTTCAGAAGCCCCTCCCGCAAGTTGGATTGGCTTGATGGGCACTTCTTGCGTACCATACGGTTAAGCTGCTCCCACAACAGCTCTATGGGGTTGAGATCTAGTGACTGCGCTGGCCACTCCATTACAGATAGAGTACCAGCTGCCTGCTTCTTCCCTAAATAGTTCTTGCATAATTTGGAGGTGTGCTTTGGGTCATTGTCCTGTTGTAGGATGAAATTGGCTCCAATCAAGCTCTGTCCACAGGGTATGGCATGGCGTTGCAAAATGGAGTGATAGCCTTCCTTATTCAAAATCCCTTTTACCTTGTACAAATCTCCCACTTTACCAGCACCAAAGAAACCCCAGACCATCACATTACCTCCACCATGCTTGACAGATGGCGTCAGGCACTCTTCCAGCATCTTTTCAGTTGTTCTGCGTCTCACAAATGTTCTTCTGTGTGATCCAAACACCTCAAACTTCGATTCGTCTGTCCATAAGACTTTTTTCCAATCTTCCTCAGTCCAATGTCTGTGTGCTTTTGCCCATATTAATCTTTTCCTTTTATTAGCCAGTCTCAGATATGGCTTTTTCATTGCCACTCTGCCCTGAAGGCCAGCATCCCTGAGTCGCCTCTTCACTGTAGACGTTGACACTGGCGTTTTGCGGGTACTATTTAATGAAGCGGCCAGTTGAGGACCTGTGAGGCATCTATTTCTCAAACTAGGGACTCAAATGTACTTGTCTTGTTGCTCAGTTGTGCAGCGGGGCCTCCCACTTCTCTTTCTACTCTGTTTAGAGCCTGTGTGCGCTGTCCTCTGAAGGGAGTAGTACACACTGTTGTAGGAAATCTTCAGTTTCTTGGCAATTTCTCGCATGGAATAGCCTTCATTTCTAAGAACAAGAATAGACTGTCGAGTTTCACATGAAAGCTCTCTTTTTCTAGCCATTTTGAGAGTTTAATCGAACCCACAAATGTAATGCTCCAGATTCTCAACTAGCTCAAAGGAAGGTCAGTTTTATAGCTCCTCTAAACAGCAAAACTTTACAGCGGTGCTAACATAATTGCACAAGGGTTTTCAAGTGTTTTCTAATCATCCATTAGCCTTCTAACACAGTTAGCAAACACAATGTACCATTAGAACACTGGAGTGATGGTTGCTGGAAATGGGCCTCTATACACCTATGTAGATATTGCATTAAAAACCAGACGTTTGCAGCTTGAATAGTCATTTACCACATTAACAATGTATAGAGTGTATTTCTGATTAATTTAATGTTATCTTTATTGAAAAAAACTGCTTTTCTTTCAAAAATAAGGAAATTTCTAAGTGACCCTAAAGTTTTGAACGGTAGTGTATATATATAAATAAAGAAAAAGTTTTAGGCCTCATTCACACGACAGGGTCCGAGTGTCGGCCGGGAAAATTTTTGGCCGATTTTCCCGGCCGGTTTGCATCCGTTCCAATTCCGTTTCGGGCCGTGTTGCCGTTTTTACCGGCCGATTTGGACCCGATTTGCATCCGTTTTTTTCCCTGTCCGTTTTAAAATCGGATGAATTTCATTTAAATTTGTTGCCATACACAGCCCTTTCTAGATAATGCCACCCAGCCCCCTGCAGGTAATGCCACCCAGCACCCTGCAGGTAATGCCACCCAGTACCCTGCAGGTAATGCCACCCAGCACCCTGCAGGTAATGCCACCAAGTCCCCTGTAGGTAATGCCACCAAGTCCCCTGTAGGTAATGCCACCAAGTCCCCTGTAGGTAATGCCTCACAGCCTCCTGTAGGTTATGCCACCCAGCCCCCTGTAGGTGATGCCACCCAGCCCCCTGTAGGTGATGCCACCCTGCCCCTTGTAGGTAATGCCACCCTGCTCCTTGTAGGTGATGGCACCCAGCCCCCTGTAGGTGATGCCACCCAGTCCCCTGCAGGTGATGCTACCCAGCCCCCTGTAGGTGATGCCACCCAGCCCACTGCAGGTGATGCCACCCAGCCCCCTGCAGGTGTTGCCACCCAGCCCCTGTAGGTGATGCCACCCAGCCCCCTGTAGGTAATTCCACCCTGCCCCTTGTAGGTGATGCCACCCTTCCCCCTGTAGGTGATGCCACCCTGCCCCCTGTAGGTGATGCCACCCTGCCCCCTGTAGGTGATGCCACCCAGCCCCCTGTAGTTTGCACCCATCCCCCCACCTTCCAGGAGAAGTCACTGACTTCAATGTCCATATATGGACAGTGTAGTCACTGACTTCGCCTGGAGAGGAATTCCCTGCCACAGGTCGGGAATTCCGCTTCAGAAGTGAGTGACGTCACTGTGTCCATATATGGACAGTGTAGTCACTCACTTCTCCTGTAGCGGAATCCCTGGCCATAGAGTCGGGGATTCTGCTGCAGAAGTGAGTGACTTCGCTGTGTCCATATATGGACAGTGTAGTCACTCACTTCTCCTGTAGCGGCATCCCCGGCCATAGAGTCGGGGATTCCGCTGCAGAAGTGAGTGACTTCACTGTGTCCATATATGGACAGTATAATTAGACACGAAGTCTCACAGGACATATAAGTATAAAGGTGGGAGACAAATCTCAACCACCCATGAACACAATTAGAGATAAAGACTCTAACAATATATAATAAACTAGAGAAAAAATGGACAGTGTAGTCACTCACTTCTCCTGTAGCAGAATCCCCAATCCCCGGCCAGGGATTGGGGATTCCGACTCCTACAGGGAGCAAAAAAAGACCCTCCTCCTCCTCACATCCCGGTGATGGCCGTGTATTACCCGGCCCTATAGACTTCTATGGGCGCTGGGCGGCCGGGTACCCGGCCGAAAATAGGGCATGTCCCATTTTTTGTGACGGCCGGTTTTCCCGGCCCGTCAAAAAAATCAGTCGTGTGAATAGCCCCATTAGGGGTCTATTGTTCCTAATGCAGCCGGTTGCCGGCCGATTTATGAACGGCCGGCACCCGGCCGGGAAACCCTGTCGTGTGAATTCCGCCTTAGTCAAAAGACTGGTAAAATAAATATATAAAACAATAAATAAAACCTGGAGCTCAACGTTTCGCAGGTGATCCCTGCTTCATCAGGACTGCTAGAGGACTAGTAGTTCAAATCTCATCCACTCTGCTGCTATTGTATTGTGCTGCTGATTTTCCACAATGAAATCCGTTGTGGAAAATCTGCAGTATTTACGCTACGTGTGAACCTGACCCTATATACTACATTCATTTTAAGAGCACTTCTGGTTTTGGCTAAAAAAAAATCTGCAATAAAATCTGCAGCAAATACGTGATGTGTGAATCCAGCGGTTTATGTAAAGAAAATCTTTTTTAATTGTAAAACCTGTCAATAAGGTTTGTATGGGGCTGATGGAAGCAGCCCAATAATCACGTTTGGCCATTTATGATTCCCCCTTGTCTATGGCATAAAATAGATTGTAGGTTCTAAATGCTGCCTGCATATTTAACTAAGAAAACATTTTGAGAAAAATGTGCAGCAAAAAAAGGAAAAATTAATGAATAGTTTGAAATTTAGAAATGTCTTTATTACAGAATGCTGAAGAATTCATTATTAATGTTACAGTATGTGGAGGATATTTTGTTCTCTGCCAGCACCAGAGCACAGATTGCCTCTGCTGTAAAAGCCGTTCATTTCTTACTTTATCTTTCTTAACAGGATTTAGCAGTCCACTTGAGAGATCGTCTTTCATCAAAGCAACATAAATAATCCAAGTATACTAAATAAGACTTTTAGGCATCTAATTAAAAACAAATAAAACCAAAGCAAAGCTAATTCCTCCTAAGAAGTGCAGTCAGTTCCCGCTTACATACGACTGTGCAATGTACAAGTGGTGAAGTGGCATTTATTGATTACTTGCTTCCAGCTTTTTTATAAATGGGTCTGATGTTAACATTTTATGGGGGTGAAAATCTGCCCACAAATTCTTTATTTTTTAATATGCACATTAGATGTAATGTAATTCGATGGATGTCCAGAGGTATATAAGGGTCCATGCAGATGGCATTGCCCATTACAGAACCTTAGGTACGTTGCATGCTGCTGTATGGTGCTTCCGTGAGGCAGTATATTCTCCCTTGTAAGCAATGTTTGAAGAGGAGAACATCTCTATAATACTGCCTGTAATGGAGAATACCACTATTTTTTTGGATTATGGATTCGAACAGAATCCATGAAAAAAACGAAACCTCACTGCGCCTCTGTATAAAATGGGGGGCACACGGAAGAACAGAATGGGCTGTATTTTCCGTTGCTTCTTGCAGTGTCCCTTGAAGATTACATAAAAATCCAGATTCTTACTTAAAAAGATAAATAAAAAATAATAAGTCAAGTTGTCATGTAAAAGTGTACCATATACCTACTGTACAAAGTACAGCTCTTCTACCCTTGTATAAGGAAAATAATGTGTCATGATTTTGTGTTAATCTGTTTGGAACAGATGCAGTAAAAATATTATCAAAAGAGACTATTAAATAACCTTAGAAACACAGAGTTGAAAAATGTATCTATCTATCTATCTATCTATCTATCTATCTATCTATCTATCTATCTATCTATCTATCTATCTATCTATCTATCTATCTATCTATCTATCTATCTAGGGACTTTTGCAGTATGTTTAGGCATTATAATAAGACATTAGTAGTGTTACTTTTTCCTATGCCTACCATATCTATCTTGTAATGTCCGTGGCTGCGGGCTGTAAGCTCTAATTCCCTCCTGACAGCCGCAGCAACGAGTCGGCAAGAGCTGGCCCCAGCCTCCTCCTCAGGAGACGCCAGTGCTCGCTTCCACTCACCTCTGCCAGATCACGTAGGGTGTGCGCGCACGCTCATGCCCGCTCTTAAAGGGGCAGCGCGGGTACCGGACTTTTGATGAACTTTGACCCATGAGTACCCTGGACTATAAGAGGGATGCAGCCCCCTGCTTCTATGTCTGAGCATTGTTGATGTTTCCTAGTTTGTCTATGTGATGGCCTCCTAGTGTGTTCCTGTTTCCTGTTTCCTGTTCCTGTTCCTATTCCTGTACCTGTTCCAGGTCCTGTTCCTGTACCTTCCATTCCATACCAACCTGGTCGAGCACTGTGCTGTGCCAAAGTCGTGTCGTGCTGTATTCCACGTCTGACCTGCTTCACCTAGCCAGACATCTACCTGCTGCCTAGTCCAAGCTAAGCCTACCCTGCTGCTGTCCGAGCTGCCACAGGTACCTATACGAACTATAGACATTGTCCTGCACCCTGTTTGCCAGCTGCCATACCGCCAATGCGGTACGGCCCATTAGGTCCACAGACCCTTTGTGACAGTACGCTCAGGCCATGGACCTTGCTGGTCGATTCAAGACTATGACGACGTCTCAAGAGATGCGAGCGGATATGCTAGACCTCCGGTCTCGACAGGACCAACTCCTCCAGGCGTTAACATTCTTGCACGTCGGCAGGAGGCACAAGCTGTGGTTCCTCCTACTACACCTCCTGGCAATGTTGATCCTCAGAATACACCTCTTGGCAGTGTTGACCCGCATATTTTTTTGCCACTTCCTGACCGCTATGATGGAGAAGCAAGTACCTGTCATGGATTTCTGAATCAGTGCCAGATCCACTTCAGCCTGTATGCTAGGACATTTTCGTCTGATGGCGCAAGGGTCGCTTTTATCATCTCTTTCCTCACTGGCAAGGATCTTGCATGGGCGAACCCTATCTGGAAGAGACAAGGACCAGAGACCCGTGACTTCCCAGCCTTCCTCTGTACTTTTCGCATGGTGTTTGAGGAGCCTGGTCGGGTCTCATCTGCAGCAGCTTCTTTGATTAACCTATGCCAAGAAGACATCTCCGTGAGTGAGTACGCCATCCACTTCCGCACCCTGGCGGGAGAACTCTTATGGAGCAATGAGACTCTAGTGGCTGCATTCTGGCATGGACTGGCTCCTAAAATGAAGGACGAACTTGCCGCTCAGGATCCGCCGTCTACCCTGGATGACCTCATCCTTCTGTCTGCCCGGATTGATATACGGATCCGAGAACGCCTCCAAGAGGTTCGACGGGATGGAGCCCTTCCCAGTCTGGCTCCTACTTTGCAGCAACCATTGCTGTCCTCAGATGTCGATCCTCCTAAGGTGATAATGGACAAATGTAAGTTATCTACCCAGGAGAGACAACGCAGATGCACGTCTTTATTGCTGCCTTGGTGGCCATCTCGTGCACCTGTGTCCCCAAAGATCCCAAAACTTAGGGCTGCTAGGAGTGACAACCTTGGAACCTTGGGTAAGAATGGACTTCCATCTAGTTTGTCCATACCTGTGACTATAGTGACTTGATCAAGCATGAAAAAAGTCCTAATGTTGGACTGAAACGTCACACTTTTTCTATGTTGGCTTGAATAAAAAAACACAGTTTTTCATCTATGCTATCGGAGTGCTGCAAGATTTATTTCTTTGGGATATCGATATAGTCTCTGGATCTGGACTACTTGCTGCCACCCGTTTACATATCTATTTGACTGTGTTGGAGTGCTGCTGTCTTTTCTGCTGGTATATATATGTGTATGTATATATATATATATATATATATATATATATATGTACAGGGGAAAACTGTAAAGTGTGAGACATAATCAGTTGTATAAAATATAATATATTTGTAAAAGTTCAAGAACGAAACCTCAGTTGGGGAAGAAAAAAAAAAGGGGGTGGGGTGCGCCAGCCTATATAGCTACATAAATATATAGTGAAGATATAGTAGGATAGTAGGATATCGTGAAGGTGTGGTCATGTAGTGGGGCCAAAAGTAATGTGGTAAGGTGGCATTAACCGTTAGAATTAAAATGAAGACTCGATCATCTCATTAAGCCCTAGTGGTGCAAGGGTTGAAAGCTTCAAAAACCTGTTGGGGTCACCAATAGCTACTTGTTCTATCGGTATGATCCTAACAGTGCAAAAGTCAGCATTATGTAAAGTGGCACAATGGCTTGATACACTGTTCTTTAGAAACCCATTAGTGACATTGGAACAATGTGTATTCACTCTATGGCATAAAGTCTGGATTGTGGGTCCAAAATATTGAAGTTTACAGGGACATTAAATAAGGTAAATGATGTATTCGGAACCACAATCAAGAAAAATCTTGATGGGGAACTTTTGTTGTGTAATGGTAGAGCTAGTTTCCTTAGTACCATGCGTAATGCTAAAGCAACATAAGCATCGTGCCCTCCCACATCTAAATGTACCATTAATCATAGGGAAGTGGGAAATGGGTTTTGGTGCTTCCTTGCGCAGTCTGCTGGGTGCCAGAATGTTTTCTAGGGTTGTGGACCTTATATATGTGATAGGTTGGTAGCTGGTCCTTGAGGAAAGTGTCAGTGTGCACAATGTTCTAATCGCGCGACAATGCATTCCGGATACAACCATGACCGGTATTAAAAGTAAAGATAAAATTGTCACCTGGTTTACTGCTTTTTGACAAACATTCCTGTTGTGACAGTTTCTTAGCTCTACTTAGGGCATGAATGGACACGCGATTTTAGTGTCTGCCCCAGAGCGGAGTCCCGGGCAGAGCGCTAGCATAGGCTCTGCTCCAGGACTCTGTCGAATCCCTTGACATCGCTGTCCATGAATGGACACGCGATGTCTGGGGCTTCCCCAGAGCCTGAGTCCCGGGCAGAACGCTAGTATAGGTTCTGCTCCGGAACTCTGTGGAATTCAATGACATCACTGTCCATACCCAGTTTTGTCTGGGTCTTCCCCAGAGCAGAGACTCGGGCAGAGCGCTAGCATAGGCTCTGCTCCGGGATTCTGGAATCCCCTGACATCGCTGTCCACATATGGACAGCGATGTCTAGGGATTCCCCAGAACTGGACAGTGATGTCATGGAGAACAGCTGGAGTCCCAGTAGTAGCGCTCTGCCCGGGACTCCAGTTCTGGGGTTGCCCCTGACATCTCTGTCCACATATGAACAGTGTTGTCAGGAGCAGAGCTGGAATCCCAGGCAGGGTGCTAGAAGCGGCTCTGCTCCGGGACTCCAGCTCTGTGCAAGCCCCTGACATCACTCTCCATATATGGACACCGATGTCAGTTGCTTCCCCAGAGTTCCGGAGTAGAGCCTATACTTGTGCTCCGCTCTGGGACACCGGCTCTGGGGTTGCCCCTGACAACACATGCCGGTCCAGGAGGATCCCCTAACGTCACTGTGTATGAACAGTGACATCAGGGGCTCCTCCAGCAGAGGAATCCCTGGCCAAAGCGTAGTCAATGCTCTGGCTTGGGATTCCACTCCTAGAGGGAGCCCCAACGGAGCTATCTACTGGGGGTATCTATGGCACTATCTATAAGGGGTGTGTGTGGCATTATCTACAGAGGGCACTGTGGCAGCATCTACAGAGGGCACTGTGGCATTATCTACAGAGGGCAATGTGGCATTATCTACAGAGAGCACTGTGGCATTATCTACAGAGGGCACTGTGGCATTATCTACAGAGGGCACTGTGGCAGCATCTACAGAGGGCACTGTGGCAGCATCTACAGAGAGCACTGTGGCAGCATCTACAGAGGGCACTGTGGCAGCATCTACAGAGGGCACTGTGGCAGCATCTACAGAGGGTACTGTGGCAGCATCTACAGAGGGCACTGTGGCAGCATCTACAGCAAACGCTGTGGCAGCATCTACAGAGGGCACTGTGGCAGCATCTACAGAGGGCACTGTGGCATTATCTACAGAGGGCACTGTGGCATTATCTACATAGGGCACTGTGGCATTATCTACAGAGGGCACTGTGGCAGCATCTACAGAATGCACTGTGGCAGCATCTACAGAGGGCACTGTGGCAGCAGCTACAGAGGGAACTGTGGCAGCATCTACAGAGGGCACTGTGGCAGTATCTACAGAGGGTACTGTGGCAGTATCTATAGAGGGCTCTGTGGCACGATCTAAGAAGGGGCTGCCTAATTTTGACATTTGTGTGTCTGCCAAACGCTGCCAACTGAGCTGCTGGACTGCATTTAGCGACACTTAAAGAGGCTCTGTCACCAGATTTTGCAGCCCCTATCTGCTATTGCAGCAGATAGGCGCTGCAATGTAGATTACAGTAACGTTTTTATTTTTAAAAAACGAGCATTTTTGGCCAAGTTATGACCATTTTTGTAGATATGCAAATGAGGCTTGCAAAAGTCCAAGTGGGTGTGTTTAAAAGTAAAAGTCCAAGTGGGCGTGTATTATGTGCGTACATCGGGGCATTTTTAATACTTTTACTAGCTGGGCGCTCTGAAGAGAAGTATCATCCACTTCTCTTCAGAACGCCCAGCTTCTGGCAGTGCAGACACAGCGTGTTCTCGAGAGATCACGCTGTGACGTCACTCACAGGTCCTGCATCGTGTCAGACGAGCGAGGACACCGGCACCAGAGGCTACAGTTGATTCTGCAGCAGCATCGGCGTTTGCAGGTAAGTAGCTACATCGACTTACCTGCAAACGCCGATGCTGCTGCAGAATCAACTGAAGCCTCTGGTGCCGATGTCCTCGCTCGTCTGACACGATGCAGGACCTGTGAGTGACGTCACAGCGTGATCTCTCGAGAACACGCTGTGTCTGCACTGCCAGAAGCTGGGCGTTCTGAAGAGAAGTGGATGATACTTCTCTTCAGAGCGCCCAGCTAGTAAAAGTATTAAAAACGCCCCGATGTACGCACATAATACACGCCCACTTGGACTTTTACTTTTAAACACACCCACTTGGACTTTTGCAAGCCTCATTTGCATAACTACAAAAATGGTCATAACTTGGCCAAAAATGCTCGTTTTTTAAAAATAAAAACGTTACTGTAATCTACATTGCAGCGCCTATCTGCTGCAATAGCAGATAGGGGCTGCAAAATCTGGTGACAGAGCCTCTTTAAACTGTAAAAGTGGATTGTTGAAATAAGCACGTGGAGAAATCTCGCAAATTTCCGGTAAGTTTAAACCTAGCGCTATTATTATAGTAACGTAGTATTGTTATAGTAATGTAGTATTATAGTAACATAGTGTTATAGTAGTTCAAATTAATAATTAATGAACAATAATTTTGTAATGTATCAAATTTGGAAATAATGCGGCCCGTCAACTTCAAATTTTTTCTATATGTGGCCCACTTACCCGGCCGAGTTTGAGACCCCTGCACTAGGCCATACCGCCTTAACGGTATGGCAGCTGGCCAACAGGACACAGGTCAAAGTCTACAGTTCGTATAGGTGTACCTGTGGTAGCTTCAGACAGTAGCAAGATAGGCTCGGACGGGACTTAGGCAGCAGGCAGACACCAGGCGTGGTGTAGCAGGACAGGCGTAGTACTCAGCGCAGCACGACTCCATCTCAATACGGCACTTGAACCAGGATAACTCGGGATACAGGTTACAGGTAGCAGGATCGGGAACACTGGGAACTGGAAGACACTTAGGAGACCATTTGCAGAGACAAACTAGGGTAATGACAACAATGATTAGGCAATGCAGTAACGGGCAGAGCCCTTCTTATAGTTCAAGGTGCTCATGGGCTAATTTGGTCTTTAATTCAGGTGCCCTTTAAGAGCGGGCACGAGCGTGCGCACACCCACTGGGACACAGCAGAGCAAATCAGAAGTGAGCGCTGGCATCTCCTGAGGAGGAGATGGAGACCAGCGCTCACTAATCCATGGCTGCGGCCGTCAGGAGGTAAGCAAACCTGGAGGCCCGTGGCCATGGGCATGACAGTATCCCACCCTCTTTTGCCCCCTCCTCTTGGGGCCAGAGTGAGAGAGAAAATTCTTCATGAGGATAGGAGCATTGAGGCTCCCTTCTGGCTCCCAGGACCTCTCTTCAGGACCAAACCTCCTCCAATCCACCAAATAAAAGATTTTTCCAACCACTCTTTTGGTGTCCAGAATCTCCTTAACCTCAAAGTATCTGATGAACCGCTGGGAGCCACTGCAAGAGTAGAAATCCTGGAGAAGCGGTTCAAAACCACAGGCTTCAGAAGGGAGACATGGAAGGAGTTGGGGATTTCGAGGGTAGGAAGCAGCCGAAGCTTGTAGGAGACCGGGTTGATTTGTTGCAAGATCTCGAAGAGTCCGAGGAATCTGGGAGCAAACTTGTAAAATGGCACTCTCAGCCGGATATTTCTGGAGGACAGCCAGACCTTGGTACCTGAAAAAAACTGGGGAGGTTCTCTTCTCCTTGTGTCTGCCTTACGTTTCATGCGGTCCACCACCAGCAGAATGGAGGATCGGGTCTGTTGCCAGATCCGCAGGAAGTCCCTAAAAGCAGAATCTGCTGCGGGCACTTCGGACATAACGGACACTGGGAGAGGAATTCGTCGGTGTTGGCCGTAGATGATGAAGAATGGTGTATTTCATGTGGACTCGCTCGTATGATTATTATACGAGAACTCGGCCCAAGGAAGAAGCTTCACCCAGTCATCATGCTGATTGGAGATGAAGTGTCGTAGGTAGTTCTCCATAATTTGGTTGATCCTCTCGACTTGACCATTGGACTGAGGATGGTAGGCTGAGGAAAAGTCCAACTTTACATTGAGGAGTTTACAGAGGGCTCTCCAGAACTTTGAGGTGAACTGAACCCTTCGATCAGACACAATCTGCCGAGGCAAGCCGTGCAGGCGAAAGAGGTGTTGGATGAAAAGGGCAGCCAGTCGAGAAACAGAAGGTAGACCGGTCAGCAGAACGAAGTGAGCAATCTTCGAAAATCGTTCCATCACCACCCAGACCGCATTACATCCCGCAGAGGGAGGCAGGTCAATAATAAAGTCCATAGCTATATGCTTCCAGGGAGCATTGGGCACAGGCAGCGGTAGAAGCAGGCCAGCAGGTTTGGAGTGAGCAACCTTGTTAGCGGCGCACACCGAGCAGGATGAAACAAAATCCATGATGTCTTTGGGCAGCGTGGGCCACCAAAAATGAAGGGCAATCAGGTCTCGAGTATTATGGGTACCCGCGTGACCTGCCTGTCTGGAGCTGTGTCCCCAGCGGAGGATTCTCCCTCTGTCGGCCAGGCACACAAAAGTCCTCCCCGGAGGGATGTCTCTAAGCTGCAGAGGGTTGACCGAGACAATGCAAGACGGGTCAATAATACTTTGTGGAGACTCCATGGAATCCTCTGTCTCGAACGACCTCGACAAGGCATCGACCCTCACATTATTGTCGGCCAGACGGCAGTGGAGCTCAAGCTGAACCACCTGGCCTGACGGAGATTCAGTCATTGGGTCATCTGGAGATAGGTGAGGTTTCTTATACACATACATGAATGCATCATTTTAGTCATCCATTTCCCATAAATTCCTGATGTACGTCCTGAGATTTTATGGTTAATTGATTATTAGCCCATTTAATCAATTAATCTGCAGGCGGACTGTTTGATCCATATTATCCCTATTGTACACACTACATTTCAACCTACATATCTGACATTTTATGTCTTCCCTAATTCAGCATATCCTCAGTAGTTTATATATTGCATTTTTTTTATTTTCCCCTTTGTTTACATGTTGCCGTGGCAACACTTTGTGCTGTACATTGGATTTGGTATATCTAGCGCTGATATTCGGTAGAAACGGATTCCCTGCATTATTCTTATATGCCTATACGCCGGCCCTGACAACCCAAGATGGCGTTCAGCACAAAATCTCTCACTGACACAGCAGTCAGCTGCTCCCACTGTTTACAGGTTGCCATGACGACCCGCCTCAGCATTCCGTTTTCTACTTTATTTTTATTTTTTAATAAATACTGATTTTAGGTTATCAATACCACAACTGCTGCTCTGGTTTACAACTTACTAGTCTTCCTCTGCACACTTATAGGTAATATACTTTCTGTAATATTTCAAAGTTCTGATATGTCAAAGTGACATGTCAGAGGTTTTGATCGGTGGGGGTTCGAGCACTGTAACCCACACCAATCGCTAAAACGAAGCTGCAAAAGCGCTCGTGTGAGCACTGAGCCGCTTCGTTTCTGTTCGGCTTTTCTCAGAAAGCCGATGTAGTGCTTCTGCCGCTTCATTTGTTGTGGTCTCAGTGCTCGTACCCCCACTGATCAAAACCTCTGACATGTCACTGACATGAAGTTTGTTAAACGTTTAGTTACCCTTTAAGATCAGCGACTTATAATTAATTAAAACATTTTATATTTCAGAAAATTTTGTAAATATTGTCTAATCAAATGAGGGCAGCTTTGGGATTAGTGATAATCAGGAACATATCATCGACAAAGGCCGTAGCTTGGTTAGTTGTTTTTCCTATTTCCAGGCCTTTTGATATCCTTATCTTACCAAATGTTTGAATAAGGATATCCAGAACCATGATAAAAAGACTTGGTGATAATATGTTGTTGAGCCATCTTCTAGCACTGGGATAATGATAGAATGTTTCAATAAATTGGGTAGGACAATTACATTTAAAAAGGGTGGCTTTCATGTAGAGCCAATGTACCCTTGGCATCAGTGCTGAGAAGGATTAGGGTGTACTTTTTTGCAAAGTAAATGCCACTAATCAACTGATGTGTATTTTCTTTACCTCCCTGCCCAACTCAAAACCTTACTGCTCCTTTTGTATAAATTTCAGCATGTACAGTGAAGGAAATAAGTATTTGTTCCCTTGCTGATTTTGTAAGTTTGCCCACTGTCAAAGACATGAACAGTTTAGAATTTTTAGGATAGGTTAATTTTACCAGTGAGAGATAGATTATATAATAAAAAAGAAAATCATATTGTCAAAATTATATATATTTATTTGCATTGTGCACAGAGAAATAAGTATTTGATCCCCTACCAACCATTAAGAGTTCAGCCTCCTCCAGACCAGCTACACGCTCCAAATCAACTTGGTGCCTGTATTAAAGACAGCTGTCTTAAATGGTCACCTGTATAAAAGACTCCTGTCCACAGACTCAATTAATCAGTCTGACTCTAACCTCTACAACATGGGCAAGACCAAAGAGCTTTCTAAAGATGTCAGGGACAAGATCATAGACCTGCACAAGGCTGGAATGGGCTACAAAACCATAAGTAAGACGCTGGGTGAGAAGGAGACAACTGTTGGTACAATAGTAAGAAAATGGAAGACATACAAAATGACTGTCAATCGACGTCGATCTGGGGCTCCATGCAAAATCTCACCTCGTGGGGTATCCTTGATCCTGAGGAAGGTGAGAGTTCAGCCGAAAACTACATGGGGGGAACTTGTTAATGATCTCAAGGCAGCTGGGACCACAGTCACCAAGAAAACCATTGGTAACACATTACGCCGTAATGGATTAATATCCTGAAGTGCCTGCAAGGTCCTCCTGCTCAAGAAGGCACATGTACAGGCCCATCTGAAGTTTGCAAATGAATATCTGGATGATTCTGAGAGTGATTGGGAGAAGGTGCTGTGGCCAAATGAGACTAAATTTGAGCTCTTTGGCATTAACTCAACTCTCCGTGTTTGGAGGAAGAGAAATGCTGCCTATGACCCAAAGAACACCGTCCCCACTGTCAAGCGTGGAGGTGGAAACATTATGTTTTGGGAGTATATCTCTGCTAAGGGCACAGGACTACTTCACCGCATCAATGGGAGAATGGATGGTGCCATGTACCGTCAAATCCTGAGTGACAACCGCCTTCCCTCCACCAGGACATTAAAAATGGCTCGTGGCTGGGTCTTCCAGCATGACAATGACCCGAAACATACAGCCAAGGCAACAAAGGAGTGGCTCAAAAAGAAGCACATTAAGGTCATGGAGTGGCCTAGCCAGTCTCCAGACCTTAATCCCATCGAAAACTTATGGAGGGAGCTGAAGATCCGAGTTGCCAAGCGACAGCCTCGAAATCTTAATGATTTACAGATGATCTACAAAGAGGAGTGGGTCAAAATTCCATCTAACATGTGTGCAAACCTCATCATCAACTACAAAAAACGTCTGACTGCTGTGCTGCCCAAAAAGGGTTTTGCCACCAAGTATTAAGTCTTGTTTGCCAAAGGGATCAAATACTTATTTCTCTGTGCACAATGCAAATAAATATATATAATTTTGACAATGTGATTTTTTTTTTAAATATAATTTAACTCTCACTGGTAAAATTAACCTATCCTAAAAATTCTAGACTGTTCATGTCTTTGACAGTGGGCAAACTTACAAAATCAGCAAGGGATCAAATACTTATTTCCTTCACTGTATGTCCTTATTCGCCTAGCTAACGTATTGGCTCATATTTTTATAAACTGTGTTGAGCAGGGAAATGGGCCTGTAGCTATCACACATTAAGGCCCCATGCACACAAACGTATTTTTTCCTCCCGTAAATACTGGCGTAAATATGGGTCCTTTGTCACACATATTCGACCCACATTCCACCAGTATTTACGGACCCGTGCCCGTAAATACGAGTCCGTTGTCATCAGTATTCCACCTGTATTTACGGACCCGTTTTCTCTGCACTAATCGGCAGTCCCTTCTCTCTATCAGTGCTGGATAGAGAGAAGGGGCAGCCCTTTCAGGCAGAGTTTCCGCAGCGATTGAAAGTAAAAGAAGTTCATACGTACCCCTGCCGTTGTCTTGGTGACGCGTCCCTCTTTTGACATCCAGTCCGACCTCCCTGGATGACGCGGCAGTCCATGTGACCGCTGCAGCCTGTGATTGGCTGCAGCGGTCACATGGGATGAAACATCATCCTGGGAGGCCAGACTGGAGGAAGAGGCAGGGAGTTCTGGGTAAGTTAACTTTTAATACTATTAACTCCAGCGGTAGTCACTGTACCGGGTTCTGAAAGAGTTACTGCCGATCAGTTAACTCTTTCAGCACCCTGGACAGTGACTTCTATGGGCCTGCACGTGCCATAATTACAGCCTGAAATAGGACATGTTCCATATTTCTCAATGGCCCAGGCACCTTTGCCGTAAGCAAACGGGAAGGTACCCGTGGCCAATAGAAGTCTATGGGCCCGTAATTACGGGCCATTATTACGGCCCGTAATTACGGGCGTTTTTACATTCGTGTGCATGGGGCCTAACAGGTATTTTCCTTCTTTTGGAAGAATGGTAATGTGAGCTTCAAGGGTTTGATGTGGTTGGGATGAAACATTTTAAAGGGAGTTGAAGAGGTTGTTAAGATGGTGGTGGTTTTTTTCTGCTTTTTGCTTTTTTTCTATTTTTTTAATAGTTTTTCTTATATTTTTCAGTAAGTTATTGTGATACAAACACAACGGAGAGTAATACAGAATAATACTCCACACAATACCCTACATATTCCCACCACACCCCACCCATCCAAGGAGAAAAAAAATAAAAAAGAAGGGGGTGTTTAACGTTTCTTTGCATGAGATTGTTTCTTCAGGTGATGAGGGTAAATTTAGGTTGCAGAGAATTTCTCCGACCTTTCTCTCTCTGGTAGTCTTCTCCTCAGGAGATTCATTCACTCAAATTCCTTAAAAAGTAGCATAAAAGTCCTGAAACTCTTTAGCTATATCCTCTGTCTTAAAGCTCTTGGTGCCTGTAGCAATTTTTTATGGCTCTTAAATGAGACTATTACTTTACATATTTGATCAGAACTGATATAAGCTTTCCACCCCTTTCACCATGAGCATATATCTTTTTGTTAATATGACATGTAGAGTTTAGCTAATCTACAGTTCAATAGATTCTTACGTTTACTTCTAATTTTAACCAGGTGTGCTTGAAGACGTAGTGCCTTGGTTGTTTTGAGGTAAAAAAATGACTAACCTGTCAATCTCAGTTTCTCATATACCTAATCAACTGTAGTTGTAACATGCAATACGTAGGAAGAACGATCCAACCGTTAGGGTATGTTCACACAACCTATTTTCAGACGTAATTCAGGCGTTTTACGCCTCTAATTATGCCTGAAAAGACGGCTCCATTACGCCTGCAAACATCTGCCCATTGCCTGCAATGGGTTTTACGATGTTCTGTTCCCACGAGTCTTTATTTTACGAGTCGCTGTCAAAATACTGCGCGTAAAATGACGGCTCGTCAAAAGAAGTGCAGGACACTTCTTGGGACGTTTTTGGAGCCGTTTTTTCATAGACTCTATTGAAAACAGCTCCAAAAACGGCCGTAAAAAACGCAGCGAAAACGCAGCGAAAAACTAGAGTTGCTCAAAAAATGTCTGAAAATCAGGAGCTGTTTTCCCTTGAAAACAGCTCTGTATTTTCAGATGTATTTTGTTAATCGTGTGAACATACCCTTACACTGTCCTCTGAACAAGCACAGGTCTAGCTGTAACGCAAATTTCTCCTACACAGCATCTTCAAACACTGTGCTTTGGTACACAATGGAGATTTTAAATGCTACACCCTTATCCCCATCTACCAAATAAACCGGACAGATACAACTTACTCTGTAAGGGCGGGTTCACACATAGCGGAATTTCACTTAAATTCCGCTGCGGACACTCCGCAGCGTTAATCCGCAGCGGAGCCGTTTCTCCATTGACTTTCACTTTAATTTAGCAGTGTTCGTTTACACGATGCGTACAATTCCGCTGCGGAGCATAGGCTGCGGAGCGGAATTTGGTGTCCGCAGCATGCTCTGTCTGTTGCGGAGCAGTGGCGGACTGGTTGCGGACTCATGGCGGAATTTCTCCATTGACTTCAATGGAGAGTCAAAATTCCGCAATGAAGTCCGCAGATCTTATGTGTGCTGCGGAGCGTATTGTTTTTACTACCATGACATTTCTTCATTCTGGCTGGACCCATGTATTTCTAGGTCTACAGCCAGACTGAGGAAGTCAATGGGGCTCCCGTAATGACGGGAGCGTTGCTAGGAGACGTCTGTAAATAGTCACTGTCCAGGGTGCTGAAAGAGTTACGCGATCGGCAGTAACTGTTTCTGCACCCGGGACAGTGACTACCGATCTCAATATACATGTATCTGTAAAAAAATAGATAAGTTCATACTTACCGAGAACTCCCTGCGTCTGTCTCCAGTCCGGCCTCCCAGGATGACGTTTCAGTGTAAGTGACGGCTGCAGCCAATCACAGGCCAAGCACAGGCTGCAGCGGTCACATGGACTGGAGCGTCATCCAGGGAGGTCGGGCCGGATGCCGAAAGAGGGACGCGTCACCAAGACAACGGCCGGTAAGTATGAAATTCTTTGACTTTCACTAGGGAAAGTGCTGTCCCTTCTCTCTATCCTGCACTGAATAGGGAGAAGGGAAGCACTTTTCCTGCAGTCCGCAGCGGCCAGTCCGCATCAATTTTCTGCACATTTTGTGCAGATCCGCTGCAGAATCTGCAACGCAGATTCTGTGCGGCATTGATGCGGACAGTTGCGGAGGAATTCCGCCATGTGTGGTCATGCCCTAAACGGGAGATATACTGGATTTATCAATTGAACACTCTAAGACCTTTAGGATTCAATAAAGTTACAAAAACCATTATTTAATCATTTTAAAGAGTAGTGAGACCAGCAATGTCCTTATCAGAAATAGCGACTTTTTTAAAAACAGGGCATTCCCTAAATTATCACACTACAAATAACTGCTGTTGCCTATTGCTCAATAAATCATCATACCGTATTTCTCGGACTATAAGACGCACCTGACCATAAGACGAACCCAGGTTTTAGGACAACAGAAAATAGGAAAAAAATGATGTGTTAAAATATAATTTATTCTGTTTCACCAATATGGTGAATCAGAATAAATAATTTTTTAACACATTTCTGAGAGCCAAAATTTTTTTATATTTTTTTCATCGATTGAGCAGTGTGAGGGCTTACTTTTTGTGGGACGGGCTGTAGTTTTATTGGCACCATTTTTTGGTACATACGATTTTTTTGATCACTTTTTTTTTTATTTCATATTTTAAGCACTAAGGTGACCAAAAAACTATTTTGATGTTTTACATTTTTAAACTCACCGTGCAAGTTAAATAATGGTATATTGTATATCCGGACTTTTACGGACACAGCGATACCAAATTATTTTATTTTTTACATTGTGCTTGAGGAAAATGGGAAAAGGTTTTTCTTTTTAACTTTTCATATTTTTTTTTTACACATTTAATTAGTTCCCCTAGGGGACTTGAACCAGCGGCCACTTGGCTACATGTGGAGTTACTGAAACACCGTAACTACGCTGTTTCCCTAACTCCCATAGTAGTGAATGACAGTTACGGAAGCAGCGTAGCATGCGAGCTACGCTGTTTCCGTAACTACTGTTCAGCTCTATGGGAGTTACGAAAACAGTGTAGCTCAGCGAGTTACACTGTTCCAGTAACTCCACATGTATTTAAGTGGCCGGGAGAGCACAGAAAGCTAGAACAGGGTTTAGGGGGCCCCGTTATAGTGATAGGTGCAGGTCCCAGAGGTGGGACCTGCATCTATCTGACATTTATGACATATCCTGTGGATATATCAAGAGAAAAAGGATTTTTGAAGAAGCACTGATCCCGAGTATGGTGTCCTACTACTTCTTTGAAATATCCTGTGGATATGTCATAAATGTCCTTCATAGAAAAACCCCTATAAATGCCGCGGTCGCTATTGACCACGGCATTTAACTAGTGAAAGGGGTTTGCCATCAAACACATTTATCCCCTATACACATAGGGGGTCCCAGATAAGGAGAACAGGGGACCGAATGTCACCCAAAGCGCTACATGAGAAGCCTGGGTTCTGTGTCCGTCTTATCTGTTCCGCAGCTCCATAGAGATCAATGGAGAGCCGCTCGTGCATGCACAGAAGAATCCCATTGATATTTATGGAGCTGCCGGACACAGAAAGCGGAAGTCACATCTTATGCAGCGCTCTTGGTAACTTTCGGTCCCTCCCCGTTCTCCGTTTCGATCACACATGTATCCCCTATCCTGTGGATAGGGGATGCATGTTTTTTTATGGCACAAGCCCTTTAAACTGCCAGGAACAGCGAAGTTGCTGTTCCTGGCCGTTAGAGCAGCGTGTCAGAAGCTGACACCTGCAGTGTATGGAGCGGGCTCAGTGCGTGAGCCCGCTCAATACATCATCCCCCTCCAGCTCCATGATGTGCCGGCACGTCATGGGTTGGGAAGGAGTTAAGTAATGAATCGGTCATGGCGCCCGGCGATGCCGGGTCCCTTGACTGCGGACTATAAGACGCCGGGACATTTTAGCAAGATTTACTCTTGCTAAAAACTGCGTCTTATAGTTGTAAAAATACGGTAATCCTTTACCATAGTATAAAATTATTATTTTTAACACTTTAAATGAACCCACAGTTGTCATTATCTTATACATATATGTCCGATTTGGTGTAGTTATCAATAGTACTTTTCTTGGCTCCCTATTTCTCTCCTCCCCCTCTTCATTTCCCCACCCACGATCCCCCTTTTTACAAATATATATATATATATATATATATATATATATTTTATATGAATGTATTTTATCTGGTTTTTGATTGTATTAATTGTGTAACTTTTATACTTACGTTTGCAGATCGAACTGTTGTTGGACTTTCTTGTAATCATGTATTTTTCAAACACCTTTTCACTTGGAGTTAGTATTATCCCCGTGCTTAATCTCATTTTAAATCCTCATGCAAACAAATACTATAACTGATAGTTGTGTATTTTTCTCCATAATGATACCTCTCGACTCATGCTACATATGATGAACTTATATTGATACTGCCGACCTTAATCCAACTGTTTTTTTAGTAGACTCCATATATCCGATTTTGCATCTTAAAGTTCTGTTCAGATAAGCAAAAGGGTGAACATCGGACGATGTGAGCCATCCATCGCTACACACACAGGCTTCCGTATAAAGCTTGCCAGTTCACTTTTTTGACCCACCTAAGCCTCCGTACTTTACAAACCGAAAGCGACTAGTTACTATAGGAACAGCCCAGCCGCCGTCACGACCTCTGATGTTCTACTAGCGGAGTCAGAGTTTTTTTGAATAATTATATTTATTTTTATATTTGCATTTTTCATAAATCCTTGTTGTCAGATGTTAATAGTTTCTAGAACCACAACAATCATAAATAATGCAGATAATTTGAAACTTCAAGTTCTTTTAGAATCTGTCTGGGAATTGCATTCTCCATCCCTGTCAGTTTTTTCTCATAATGCATAGCCCCACCTTGTAGGGATTTTAATTTATGTTTATACTATGTGATGTGTAATCTTTGTTACATTTCTCTGAAAATAATCTATTTTTTTAGAAATCTGCCCATCCACCATCCTTTCAGACGTAATTTGAGCCGTTCTTCATTGAACGCAATGACGTAAAAGCCTGCTATCGTGTGCACATACCCTTAGCCTTTATTGTATTGCTTTTTTATCACAAGTACAAGACCTAAGGAAGAGGTCGGTTCGGCCCCGAAACGCATTATCTTGGTGCACATTAATAAACCATTTTACCCACATCGTGTAATCTATCCGTTTGTCATGAACGGTTACAGCTAAAACCGCCTCGCGGGAGAAAGAAGGGACATGCCCTATATTCGCGCGTTTATGCCTCTGACCTCCCATTGACATCAATGGGAGGCCGAGAAGCGTATTTCGCTGAGTTTTTTACCCGTCGCACTCAATGGGCGCGATCGAAAAATGCTGCGAAAAACCCTTTTGGTTTTCTGCCGACATAGCTGTATTAGGGCTTATTGTCTTGTGGGAATCCTTATAGTTTTTATTGGTACCATTTTATGGCACATATGACTTTTGATCTCTTTTTATTACATTTTTTGGAAGGCAGGATAAACAGAAAATCTCAATTCTGACTTTGTTTTTTATTTTATATATTACGCATTCACCATGCGGGTTGAATGACATGATATTTTTTACATTTTGGGTCGCTACGGATGCGGCAATATCTGTTATGTGTAGCTTTTTTTTTTAAATCACTTTTTTTATATAATAAAGCATTTTGTAATGTGAAAAATTGTGTTTTTCAATTTTTTACTTGGGAATTTTAATTTCTTAATTATTAACTTTATTAAACTATGTTTGTTTTTTTAGTTACCCTATGGGACTTCACAATGCCATCTTTTGATACATTTTATAATACACTTCAATGTTTCTGTGTATTATGCCTATCAGTGTTAGGCCTGATTCACACGAACGTGTTAAACGTCCGTGGGACGGCCATTGAAACAGCGGCCGTCCCACGGACCTATGTAATTCAATGTGGCCGTTTACACAGCCGTTGTTTCAATGGACCGTGTGAAGGGTCCGTGGAAAAATAGGACATGTCCTATCTGTTCATGCATCACGCTTCCCTCCATAGATTCCCAACTATGCGGGATGCGTGACATCGCGTCCCGCAGCGCTGAGCACAGATGCACCTCGGACGTGAAAAACAGCTGAAAAATCGGAAGCAGAACGCGTCCAAACATCTGCCCATTGATTGCAATGGGAAAATGGCGTTCTGTCCTGACGGGCCGATTTTTATTCAGCCGTTTTTAAAACGGACATGTAAAAACAACAGCCGTGATAAAGAAGGGCATGTCACTCCTTGAGCCGTTTTTGGAGCCGTTTTTCATTGACTCTATTAAAAGACAGCTCCAAAAACGGCCGTAAAAATTGCAAGTTTGCTTAAAAAACGTCTGAAAATCAGGACATGTTTTCACTTGAAAACAGCTCCGTATTTTGAGACGTTTTTTATTTTGTGTGTGCACATACCCTTAGGGTATGTTCACACGCAGAGTCAAAAACGTCTCAAAATTTTCAGATGTTTTTTAAGCCACTCGCGATTTTCGTGGAATTTTTTACGGACATTTTTGGCGCTGTTTTTCAATAGAGTCTATGAAAAACGGCTCCAAAAATGGCTGAAGGAGTTACATGCACTTCTTTTTTGCGGCCGGTTTTTTACGTCGCCGTTTTACGCCTAGACAGATTTATTTAGTAAAGATACAGCCACAAATAGCCTCCTAGATGCCACCAGTGCACACTCAGTGAATACTATCAAAGGGATCCCTAAGGGCGAATTTCTGCGCCTTAGACGCAACTGTTCTACTTTCCAACTATTTGAAATCCGGACAGCAGAATTAAAAAACAGACTGTCAGCAAGAAGTTATTCTAAAAGAAGCATCAAAAGGCATATAACTGGGCTTTGAGAATGGAATGTGAGACCCTGTTAAACCCAAAGGTGAAAGCCGACAAGGGACTAGAACAACCACGATTTATTACGGACTTCCACGAAAACTGGGACGAAATTAATAACATTCTGAACTGCCATTGACTGACTCTACTCAGTGACCCAGTTCTCAACAATATCCTAGGTGATAGAGTATCCCTAGGATATAGGAAGGGCAGAACCATTTCGAATATCTTGGTACGAAGCCATTTTTCACGAGTTAACGGGATCAATTCAACTTTGAATCCTGTTTTTTATCCCTGAAATATGTGCAGAGCCTGCAGAATTTTCATAGAGAAAAGGCAGTTTGTAGATGCCTCTGAAATCAACCATCGGATCAGAGACCATATCAGATGCTCCACAACTGGTGTGGTATATTG
Organism: Rhinoderma darwinii; assembly: GCF_050947455.1. Classification (NCBI taxonomy): domain Eukaryota; kingdom Metazoa; phylum Chordata; class Amphibia; order Anura; family Rhinodermatidae; genus Rhinoderma; species Rhinoderma darwinii. Next base: position 63,422,976 of record NC_134688.1, read on the forward strand.
TCTTGAATGTTCTTGTGGCCTCAAGTATATTGGCAAAACAGTGAAGGAACTAAGTGTTCGTATTAAGAGAACACATTAACTCTATAGTAAATTACGACAAACGTCAAAGTGACTGTCAGTTAAAAAATAAACCATTTTGCCCGACTCCAATAGCCAGACATTTTAAAGTCAAGCATAACCTAAACTGGACTGTTTTAAAAGGCTGGACTTTGTGTCAAATACGCCTGGGCATCAGAAGGGGAGATTTAGATTTGCCACTTCTCTAAATCAATCCATTTGGACTCAACAAAAATGTTGGGTTTGATTGTTTCTTCTAACTTTGGATATAGGGATTTGGTATGCCTTCGTCACTCTGGCCTCAATTTGCAATTTTCCCCTCTCTTTTCCTTTTCCCATGCATCCTTGATGGTATTGGAATGTTCTTAATGAATGCATGAAATGCCACTACTGATCCTTGATCTAACCATGGCACTCTATAATCAAATATTCCTCCATTCAATTCAGTCATTTATTATTCTGACAAGAACTATAGATCAACTCGTATTGCAGGCCTATGATTGGGCGGTTTGGCTGTCAATAAATTCTAACCCTTTTTATAGGGCAGTGTTATGGCGGTCCCCCACCTCTAGAAGAAGCCGGAATGCTGGCGAAATGCGCGTCAGGTGTCTAGTACTTTTAACAATCCAAGATGTAATAATATGGTACGTAGCTAATTTCATCCCACAATTGGACAAGCTGTCAGCTGTCCCACGAGTGCACCAGCGGAGTTTTGAAATGCAACACCTCTGTGCTTCACTTTAGCAGTTAGGCGTTACCCAGCACTTACCTGCAACATTGACTGTGGAACGATATCCTAGGTCCATCCCACCGTACGGTCTCTCCTGCACCACTGCCCTACCAATCTGCAGGGGCGCCGCGTAGCCGCTCACCTGTCAGTGTGGTCTCGACCGGCTCACTCTTGCGAGAATATCTCGCTCCTTTTCCGGACAGCGCTAAATCGCAATGCAGCCCTGCGAATCAAGGCAGAGCGTCTGTGCGGGGTCTCGCACTGTCCGGACCACAGTCTAATCACTCATGCGATTGTCCTGCTTCGCTGCCTCAGCTCTCCCTGCTGAGCCGCCGCTGTAGCATACAATCAGTCCCAGTGCATTACAATCCAGTCCCAATAGTACTCACCACATTGATGCTCCGCTATCAAGGGAGCACCGCTGTGGGAGATCAATTGGCTGGAGTCCATTCACACTATGCTGCTTGCAATCGCATGGCAGTACATACTTTAGTTGTGGTACATTACAGTGACATATTATTGTTATACTGTTGAACTAGCCTCAGGGTATGTGAGTTTGGGGGTCACTCACACATTTTTTTAATCACAATTTGCTCATTTTAACCATACTAATAAAAGTTATATATTAACTAGATCACATACTTTCCTTCTTTCCCTTCCCTCCAGCTACATAAATTTCAAGGCAACATTTTGGGGTACATACAAGTTAATTAACTTTTATTCGTTTTTTGGAGTAGAATGGGAAAAAACCTGCAAAATTGGCCAATTTTTTTTTGCGACGGATCAGAACGGAATGGCAGGTGTGAACATAGCCTTACAGCTGAATGACAACATAATTAATAAGATATAAATTTCTCGAGATGGGTGTCTTCTCTCTCATGGAAAGTGGAAAGGGTATCTGTATTCACTTTCCATCAAAGTCACAAAAAGGTAAAATAAGGATAGCCGCAGCGTTCTTTCCATTTATTTTTTTTTAGATCTCTCAAGTCAGTGATACAGGAACAGTAAACTACAAAACAAGGAAATAGCAAATGGTTATCTGCAGAGCATCGGACACGCTTCACTAGTTCTATCCTCACAATCCATCCGCTCTTCATAGCTTTCCCTGTCAGTAAATCATCATCTTCTGCAGCATCCATAATAATAATGTATTGAAATTATTTCATTTCAGCCGCACTGTCCCCTATTCTTCAAAACCAGCCTCACTACAAAGATAATCAAGTCATGTTATTTAAATTGAACATTACCTGTTGCTGAACTTTTGTGCTTGCAATAGTGGATGCAAATCTTCATTGCAAGTGATGGCAGCCATTTGTATGAACTAATGAATTCACCCAGGGTCCTTCTAAGAAATCCAATCTATTGTGCACTTACAATTGTAGACTGTTGTCATATGCAGTTAACTCCTTTGATCATCTTATAAACGAAATAAGTATAATTGTGCATAAAATAAGTAATGTCAGAGAAATCTTTGTAACAGATAATAGATCACAACTTTCAATGGGTTTCTTCAAGCTTTGTTACAATGGCAGTTATTCATAGTAGCTTTATAAGAAATGGGAAACATGATCAGACAAAGAGGGGAAGGAGAGTCCAAACCAAACTTTTAGCACATTTTTTTGCTTAACTCTTCCTGTCTGGATTCTTTGCTGTGTCTGATATGGCAACCAGGGGCATAGTTATAGGAGGTGCAAAGGTAGCAGATGCACCAGGACCGCTTTGCCACATTAGAAGTCACCAGTATTATAAATGGCACATTGTAGGTAAGGTCCCTGTTACAGATTTTGTATTTGGGCTAAGGAGCTTCAAGTTACGCCTCATGAGTAAGGGGGCAGCTTTCCTTAGCAATATTCATCAATTGGTTGGATAAATACATGGGGCCTATATCTGTATTCCATGTTCATGAATGAAACAATCTTAAACATACACTCCAGTCATTAGATCAACTCTTGGAAATCAATTGTCAGCAATGGATATATTAGTATAGATGTGCAAACTGTAAAAAAAAAGTGTTTTTAATCACAGAATTGTAGTTCCCCCATATAGGACAAGGCTAAAATATGGATCTGTATTTTACGCTTTTAGCCTCCATTGTTTGCTTGAAAAATGTCAGCCAAGCAAATTTTTCATATTCGCTCATCTCTATTTGAAAGTTGATATATGTCTAATGCTCCTATAATAACTAGATTAAAAGCATACAACCAGAATTTTTTCACGCACGCCAACTCCAGTACCAGATAGTGGGTAGCTAAGGTACTGAATGGCGCATTCCCTTTTGATAAAACTGCCTGGAGCCAGGGGTGTAACAACTGTGGGTACAGAGGCAGCAGTTGCACCTTGGCCTGGGTGCGTGAGCGGGCCCAAAAGCCGCTCTGCAACATAAGTAGACACCAATGTTATAAATGGTACATGGTTGGTGGTGGGCTTTGTGACAAATTTTGCATTGGGACCCAGGAGCTTTACGTTAAGCAGGGGCGTAGCTAGGGGGGGGGGGCAGGCGGGGCATGTGCCCCGGGCGCAACCCAGAGGATAGGGAAGGGGGGCGCCGAAGAGCAGCTGATCGCTGCTGACAGGTGCCCCGTATGTCGGACACCTGCAGCAGCTTAGGAAGAGCCAGGACATTACGGCGTTCTGACTGGGGTCTGTGATGGCCAGGGAGTGGACCAGTCCAGTCACCTGACCTCACGTCGGTGACATGAGGTCAGATGATTCAGGTCAGGGGACAGGTCCACTCCCGTGTTGCAGCCTTCCAGCATCTGCCTCTACTCTGTGCTCTGCCCACACGCCGAGAAGCAGAGAGGAAGCTCCGCCCACACACAGCCCGTCCTGACCTGTCAGAAAGGAGACATGGTGAGTGTGTGTGTAGTGTGTAATGTGTGTCTCTGTGTTTGTATGTGTATATGTTACAGTGTGTGTGTGTGTGTGTGTGTGTGTGTCTGTCTGTGTCTGTCTGTGTCTCTGCATGTGTTTGTCTCTTACATCTACTACATTATCTGTACTCAGAGAGTTATCTCTGTGTTATCTGTGGTGTTACATAGAACTGCAGGGAACATCTACTACATTATCTGTACTGTGTGCTAAATTACAATCTCAGCTCTGCTACACAGTACAGATTATGTAGTAGATGTTACCTGCAGTCCTATGTAACACCACAGATAACACAGTGATATCTCTCTGAGTACAGATAATGTAGTAGTGTTACCTGCAGTCCTATGTAACACCACAGATAACACAGTGATAACGCTCTGAGTACAGATAATGTAGTAGTGTTACCTGCAGTCCTATGTAATACCACAGATAACACAGTGATAACTCTCTAAATACAGATAGTAGTGTTACCTGCAGTCCTATGTAACACCACAGATAACACAGTGATATCTCTCTGAGTACAGATAATGTAGTAGTGTTGCCTGCAGTCCTATGTAACACCACAGATAACACAGTGATAACTCTCTAAATACAGATAGTAGTGTTACCTGCAGTCCTATGTAACACCACAGATAGCACAGTGATAACTCTGATTACAGATAATGTAGTAGCTGTTGCCTGCAGTCCTATGTAACACCACAGATAACACATTGTGCTAAATTACAATCTCAGCTCTGCTACAATGTGTTATCTGTGGTGTTACATAGGACTGCAGGCAACAGCTACTACATTATCTGTACTCAGAGAGTTATCACTGTGTTATCTGTGGTGTTACATAGGACTTCAGGCAACAGCTACTACATTATCTGTACTCAGAGAGTTATCACTGTGTTATCTGTGGTGTTACATAGGACTGCAGGTAACATCTACATTATCTGTGCTGTGTACATATGTGCCTGTGTGCGTATATATGGGTCTGTTTGTGAATGTGTCTTTGTGCTTGTATATATGTGTCTTTTATGTATTTGTATATGTTCCTGTCTGTGTATTTATCTGCCGGTGTGTGTGCGTATATGTGTCTGTACGTCTATATATTTACCTGTATGTATATATTCCAGAATGTGTGTATGTATATTTGCCTGTATGTCTAAATATTTGTCTTTATGTATGTACAGTATATATGTTCCAGCGTGTCCATATATGTTGTTCATTTTTGGTTTGCGTAGGGGGCGGCAATAGAGAGTCCTGCACAGGGCGCCATCCAACCTAAGGCCGGCCCTGGCTGTCACCAACCCTCATCAGAAGAAACTCCGCCGCTGCCTGCGCCGAATGACCTCCTCGGCTCCTCCGGTAAGTCACACCAGGCAGAGCGGAGATTGGTAGCGGTAGGCTACTGCTCACCGGTCTGTTCACAGTGTGGCGCTAAGTACAAGGGGGGGGAATGTGGCACTATTTACAAGGGGGGGAGTGTGGCACTATTTACAAAGGGGCAGCGGGCTGTGTGTGGCACTATTTGCAAGGGGGGCTGTGTGGCACTATTTGCAAGGGGGTCTGTGTGGCACTATTTACAAGGGGGGCTGTGTGTGGCACTATCTACTGGGGGCTGTGTGTGGCACTATCTACAGGGGGCTGTGTGTGGCACTATCTACAAGAGAGGGGCTGTGTGGCACTATCTACAGGGGGCTGTGTGGCGCTATCTACAGGGGGCTGTGTGTGGCCTCTTTAATTTCTTTTCTTTTCATTTATTTTTATGTTAATTACATTATAGAACTACATCGCTTGTAAAATGTAGAAATGCTTTTATACTCAAGTTACATTAAAAAAATTGTGAACAAAAAATTACATCTCATTAATTGGTAGGGAAAGAAAACATGGCGAGGGGGAAGGAGATGTCGGGAAATAAGTTTGGGGGGGGGGGCAATCCGAATCTTTGCCCCGGGTGCAGGAGAACTTAGCTACGCCTCTGCGTTAAGCCTCTGCATGGATCTACTATACTAAGCAACCAATTTGGGACATGGAGTAAACTCCGATACACCAAGTCCTATATCCAAAAGATGCACCAAAGTAGGTGACCGACAGCTGGAGAGTATAGTAGCACAATCATAATCCCTAAAGGGGTTATCCAGTTTAAAAAAAACATTTTCATATGACCCTATTATGGAATTTTGAGTAAACAAAGGGGGTCCCTTGTTCACAATCCTCATTTCTTGGCCAGAGTGCAAAATGGTTTCACATAGTTCCATCTAGTTCAACATATTGTCCTGCAGGAAGGCAAAACAACATCTAAAACCAATTTACTTAATCTTAGTAGAAAAATAAATCATTCCCGACTCCAGAGATGACAATTAAAATAAATCTCTGTATCAACGAACCAACTCCAGCAATATTGTACAATTTTTCCTTCTCTCCTTAGTATGGATGTGTATTGTTAGAACAGGTAGAACTTCCTATGATCACTTTATTGCATGTACAGTATTGTACAGTAGTAGCTTCATGTCCTCCAATGGTGGTCACTCAGACAGGAATACAAGTGGTTGCAATATAGTATACAGAATACAGCGGATGCTGCAAATTAAGTAATGAACACATTCTTCAAAGGTATGAAATATTAAAACTTTTATGTGTATGAAATTACTGCAGTGAGTTTAAGCTTTATCATTATTATCCTGTTGACAAATTTTGACTTTTATAGCATTTTAGTTATGAATGTCTTGGTTACGATGCGGAAAGAACAATTTTGAAACATATTTTTGCCACCTACCTCTCATACTCAGTGGGATGGTTACGGCTGTAGACATTTGTTTAATATAAAAGATGGTAAAATGATTGGATTACAGTAAGATTTTATAGTGTATGAAGCACATTTGCTATTTAATCTTTGCCTGTGTATATTCTGTATGTTCATAAAACTTCTGCAAACATTTCATACACGCTCAGAGATTTTAGCAGTTCTTTCTAAACATACGTGCAGTGTGCCTTGTTTTGGTGTACATTGTGCTGCTAAAATGTTGCAAGTTATGATGTGCAACATTTTAGTGTAAAATTTGTGACTTTTCTAATCGCAATCCCAAATTTAGCAAACAATGAGAAAAGTGGATGTTGTCTCCAAAGAAAACGTAGTTTATGCCAAATTTATTTTGGAGCAAAAAGAAAAGGTGAAAATTTTGGCAACTTCTTTTATTAACTTTTCCCTTCACTGGAACTAAGGGGCCCAGGGCAACCCCTAATAAACACCCCATAGCATTATCCCTCCTCCACCAAACTTTACAGTTGGCACAATGCAGTCAGGCAGGTAACGTGTGGCTGAGTTTCTCTGTCTCCTAAATGCTTCCACTTTGCTATAATACCACTCACAGTTGATGGTGGAATATCTAGGAGGGAAGACATTTCACAAACTGACTTGTTGCAACAGAGGCATCCTATTATAGTAACACGCTCGAATTTAGTGTGCTCCTTAGAATGACCCATTCTTTTACAAATGTTTATAATGGCAGACTGCATGTCTAGGTGGTGGATTTTATACACCTGTGGCAATGACTCAATGAAAAACCTGAATTCAATAATTAAGAGGTGTGTCCCAATACATTTGTCCATATACCATACATTAGATCTCTCTATATGTCACAAACCTTCATCAAAGTGGCACCGTTTTTCACTTGAGGAGTGTGGGGTGGCATTTTTTATTTACAATTGCGACTGCGATGGCACACAGACAGCCTTACCAACTCAACTTGCCAATGCCTAACATTATTAGGAGTAGCCTAGCGGTCCCGCACTGGCGCCTCAGCACAAGGTTATAAAGAAATATATAGGAGGTTCTGAGAACCTCTTCTTAAGCACTTATTTTACCTCTCGTACTGAGCTCTGTCTTATGTGTAAGAATACATACGATACTGATCTTAAAGCGTTAGTAATCCCCCGTAGGTGTTTTTACAGTGGCCACTAACGGGCTTTATTCCGATGCAGTAGCCTTTTTTATGGCGGTCATATGTAATTGCTATTTTTTTTTATCTCCTCACCTCCCAAAAAATTTAATAAAAGGTGATCAAAAAAATTGCATGTACCCCAAAATGACACTAATAAAAACGACATCTCGTCCCATGAAAAATCAAGCCCTCACACAGCTCCGTCAATGAAAAAATGCAAAACGACGGCCCGACTAATTTATATGTCCAACAGTTCTCCAACTAAAACCCCAAGTCATCATTTGCTAGTCTCCACAGGTAGACTCCATAGATGCAGCGGAGACGAATACATTTTAGGGTCTTGTGATGCACATAAGATTAGGCAGTACTGGAGTGCGGATATTTTGAACAATACCACGGACACCCTTTATAAGTGCGACTCCAGCCCCCAAAAAAACTAGCCTGTGCATAAAGGATTGGTTTTAATTGCATGTCAATATCTATGAATAATTACATTTATTATTTATTATTATTATTTATGTACCCCATTATTATACCACCTTATTATGCTCTAATATACTCCACTAAGCGTACATATGCCTACACATTATAAACTGAAATACCAGTAAAACTCTAAACAAAACTACTACCAAGCAAAATCCCTTGTAAAAATGAAAAATCATGAGCCAAAACAACATATTACTGGAAAAAATTTTTTTTATCACGCCCCAATTCGAATAAAATCTATAAAACACCTGAGGTGCTAAAATGCTCACTACACCCCTAATTTAATTCTTTGAGGGGTATATCACGACTGAGGAATTTCTACTGTACTGGTACTTTAGGGGCTTTGCAAATGCGACATGGCCCCCAGAAAACAATTTAACCAAATCTGCGTTGCAACAGCCAAAATGCGCTTCTTCCCTTCTGAGCCCTGCCGGGTGCCCAAACAGCAGTTTATGACTTACAATGGGTAATTGCTGTGCTCAGGACAAAATGCCCTACAAATGGGGTGCTTTTTCTCATATAGTTCTTGTGAAAATGAAAATTTTTACCTGAAACTACATATTATTGGCAAAAAAAAATGTTTTCCCATTTTACAGTCCAATCCCAATAAATTTGCTGAAACACCTGTGGGGTCAAAATGCTCACTACAACCCAGATGGATTCCTTAAGGAGTGTAGTTTCCTAAATGGGGTAACTTTTTGGGGGTTTCCACTGTACTGGTACCTCAGGGGCTTTGCAAATGCAATATGGCATCAGAAAACCAATCCAGCGATATTTGCCCTCCAAAAGCCGAAAGGAGCTCCTTCTCTTCTGAGCGCTGCCATGTGCCCAAACAGTAGTTTATGACCAGATATGAAGTATTGCCATGCTCATGAGAAATTGTCTAACAACTTTTTCTCCTAAATTTCTTCGTAAAATGAAAAAAAAATTAGCTAAAACTTTATATTATTGGAAAAAAATATATATTTTTAATTTTCACGGACCAATTCTAATAAATTCTATGAAAAACCTGTGGGATCAAAATGCTCACTACACCCCTAGGTACATTACTTGAGGGGTGTCTTTTCCAAAATGGGGTATTTCTTGTGGTGTTTCTAATGTTTTGGCACCTCAAGGCCTGTTCAAGCATGAAATAGTGCCTGGAAAACATCCTAATAAAAAGGAGGCCCCAAAATCCACGAGTTGCTCCTTCAATTCTGAGGCCTGGGTTTCAGTCCAGTAGCACACTAGGGCCACATTTGGGATGTTTTGAAAACTGCAGGATCTGTGAAATAAATGTTCAGCTGTGTTTTTGTGTTAAAACCTGCTGTGTTGGTAAAGTAAATGGATTAAATTGAAAAAAAATAATTTGTAAGTTTTCCCTCCACATTGCTTTAATTCCTGTGAAACACCTAAAGGGTTATTAAACTTCTTAAATGCTGTTTGGAATACCTTGAGGGGTGCAGCTTTTAAAATGGGGTGACTTATGAGGGGTTTCTAATATAGACTCCTCAAAGCCACTTCATAACTGAAGTAGTGCCTAAAAAAATATGTTTTGCAAATGTTGTTGAATTTTTGAAAAACTGAGTAAACAATATCAACCAGAATTTACCACTAAAATAAAAACAATTTGTTACGATAAAACAATCTCAGAATCACTTGGATAAGTAAAACAATTCCAGAGTTATTACTACAAAAAGTGACATATTTTAGGTTTGAAAAATGGGGGTGGTCCTGAAAGTCAAAATAAGCTCGGTCCTGATGGAGTTAATTAGGTTTAATTAAACAAAGAAAATAGTGGGCAAAACCTCTACCATACAATCAAATAGCAGAAATTATTAAAATGGCATATTTACGAGACACCCCCATTTCATAATACTTTAAGGAGACAATTTAATTCTGGACATTTCCTCAATATATTTTTATCAGCCAGCACCGCCACTCCAGTCCTCTCCACTGCTGTTTATTAACATGGCTTTAGCGATGACGTACTTGCATACCCATGTGTTTGCTGCAGCCAATCACCGGTCACAGTGAGTATACGACACAAGACCGCTGAGGCCAGTGATTGGCTGTAGTGATCATGTGGGCATACGGGCACGTCATAGCTGCCACCATGTAAATAAACAGCGGCGGGGAGGACCGGAATGCTGGTGGATCTGTGAGGTGAGTAATGTTTCTTTATTTTATTAATGCAGATTAGGAAGAAAAAGCTGCTCCTCTGAACGGGCGCTCAGGTGTGGATTGTACTGATATCTTCACAAAAAATCGTCAGGGTGTATTTTCAACGATTTTATTATTAAAAAAGAACAATATAAAATTCGATTGCTGCAACGCGTTTCAACCACGCACTGTGGTCTTCATCAGGCATATAAATTTGGTTACAATACATCATCTTATATACTTGTATCATATGCTTCACTTCCAGGTTAAACTGGCAAGGTGAAGGTTCATCATGGGCGTTTCAGCACAGGTGTGTGTATGTTTTTTCCTCAGACTGATTTTCTCTTAATTGCTATTTCTCCTCTTTTCTACCTTTTAACCAACTATTTTCTGCCAAATGGTAGATATTCTTAGCTTTAGTATAGAAGAAGATTAATTTTTTGTATATATATATATATTTTTTTTTCTCTTTTTTTTTTTTCTCTTTTTTTCTCCCCCCTTTTTATCTTAAGAATCTTTATTTTATTGTATCCCTTCCTTCTTTGCCTCTTTTTTTTAACAAGTTGGAGAATCCCTTTAATGGGGAGACAATTTAATTTTGGACATATCCCCAATATATTTTATTAGTCTACAAGCTCAGGATCTAGAGATCAGTAGCTGTGTCACAATTAAAAGAAGTTGTAAAGGTAAAGTGCAAGCAAGGCCCATCCTGAGCTGGCACACCCTTGTAAATATACTGATATTAGGGATGCAAGTCCAGCTAGCATTCCTGCAGTAGGTGCACAATGATACCCAATGTCGAATTGGGCTTTTTTGGGCCCACCAAAGGAGATTACGATGATGAGGGCACCCTCCAGCCATACAGAACATGTACACGTCAACTTTTAATTACATTGTAATCTGTGTTGGTATCATTATACACACAGGACACATCATTAAGGTCTAATAGGTTATTTGTGAATCATCCTATAAGAAATTGATACTAGCAACAAGTGATTGACTCCAAAATCATCTCCAAACGGTGTTGTATTTTACTGGATAATTGGGGCCCATTATTGTGTCAGAGCCAGTGCCCATCGGGGCTTCCCCGGGTATCCTGTGGGCGAGTCCGTTTCTGTCGGTACCAATGACAAAGTCAGTGCAAGATGAAAGGTCGTTAAAAACTATAACAAGGAACTAGAAGAGAAGCTCATGTCTAGGACCTACAAGGTAGTGTTTTCAGAGATATTACTACTGTCACAAGCATCACTAGAAAGACAACAGGAGCTTAAAGGAGCAGTGTCATCACAAAAAATTGTTTAATATGTTAAAGATGTTAGTGCTTTATTAAAAACGTTTGGATTAATTTGTGTGTTTGTGTGTTACTTTTTCTTATTTTTACACTTTTTCTTCCCTATGGGGGCTGCCATTTTTTTTCCATTTTTGTATGTGTCGATTAACGACACATACAGACATGGAATACGGCAGCCACAGTCCCATAGGGACTGCGAACGGGTCCCGTCCCATCCACTTCTGTGTACGCCGTCTGTGTGGGAACGGCGCATGCGCCGCTCCCACACAGTCCAATTTGAAATGCGCGCCGTCCGGCGCCACTTTCCTGTGGACCGGAAGTCGCGGCCGGACAGTAAGATTACTACTTCCGGTCGCGGCTTCCGGACTTGTGCACTTGGACCAGCGGCAGCAGACGGAGCGGACGGGCCGGAGGGAGCCGCGGCGGCAGGAGCAGGTAAGAGATTTCTATGTATGTTCGTGTTTGTGTGTGTTTACTACTGTATGTAAACCTACTACACTGTGTGTTAGCTCAAAAAATGGCGACACACAGTGTAGGAGGTTTGACCGTTCAATCCCCTCGTTTATCCCGGCACTAGCCAGGATAAAGGAGGGGGGAATTCTCAGAGCTCACTAGAGCGAGTGCTTTTTTCCAAATTTTGCAGCAAAAAGCAATGTGGTTGCTTTACCACATGCAATGCTGCAATTTTGGGAATAGCTCCATCTAGTGACCAGCACTGGGAAATATTATAAATTAGAATCTAATTTATAATATTTCCTGACTCGTGAAAAAAATAAAAAAAATGTGAACAATGTTTAATTACCTACACACTAAATGTTTAACTAAAAAAAAAAATACATGTTTTGCTGGCAACACATTCCCTTTAAGTGGCTTAGAAATTGGTGTAGGAAGGAAGAGTTTGGATTCATGGATAATTAGGCTGAGTTCTTTGTCGGCTACAGGCTCTACAGAAGGGACCGGCTGCACCTAAATGGTGAGGGTGCACTGGTGCTGAGGAAAAGTATGGTTAGATGACTGGAGGAGAGTTGAAACTAAGATCTGGGCGAGGGAGGGTGGTGACACAAAACTGGGGTTAGATAGAGTACATAGGAAGGGAAATACAACAAGGGTTAATGGGGATTTAGTTAGTGAGGGGATTACCAAGTCAAGCAGGGAGCTGACTAGGAATAAATGTGGACCTAGGAATAATAAAGAAGTCTTGCATATGAAATGAAAGTACTGGGGGTTCTGCTGACGGACATGGATTATGGTGTAGGGGGCTTAACAGAAACCTCACTGGATGAAATCCATGACTGGGTAACAAATGTGGGTGGCTGCATGGTGTTTAAAAAGGTTAGAAAAAAAAACAAAACAAAAAACGGGGACAGGATTGTCTGTTTGTAAACTCCAGATTAAGACATTGGGGGAGGCTGTGACAGTGTGGAGTCTGCATGGGTAAATATCTATGGCGTGGGAAATAACGCCAAATTATTAATTGGAGCCACCGAACATTGCAGAACCGACTGATAATGAAAGACTGCAACAAATAGAAAAGGCAAGCAAATATGAGGGTCCTTATTATGGGGGATTTCAACTATTTTGACATTAATCGCTCTTCCTGCCCGTTAGTGGTTGAGCCCGCTCTATACATCACACCCCCCCCCTGCACCACGACGTACCTTTACGACGTGGTGTGGAAACGGGATACTGGCATTATTTAGAAAAACAATTATAGTGCAGGAGTGTGGATAATAATGTTTTTTCTTAATAACTTGTATTACCAATTCTGTTCCTAAGGGTATGTGCACACGATAGCAGGCATTTACGTGTGAAAAGACAGACTGTTTTCAAGAGAAAACAGCTGCCTCGTTTCACACGTAAATGCTCCTCCTTGTAATATACGAGGCGTCTGTGACGCTCGTAAATCTTGAGCTGCTCTTCATTGAGTTCAATGAAGAACGGCTCAAATTACGTTGCAAAGAAGTGCCCTGCACTTCTTTGCCGAGGCAGTCAATTTACGCGTCGTCGTTTGACAGCTGTCAAACGACGGCGCGTAAATTACTGGTCGTCTGCACAGTACGTCGGCAAACCCATTCAAATGAATGGGCAGTTGTTTGCCGACGTATTGTAGCCCTATTTTCAGGCGTAAAACGAGGCATAATACGCCTCGTTTATGCCTGAAAATAGGTCGTGTGAACCCAGCCTAACAGCAGCATGGACTGTCTATAGTCCGTGCTGCCGGCGGCCGATAAATCTGCAATTGGGGACAGAGCGTCCTGCTCGTTTCCATCACTCCTGTATTCAAAGTATCCAAAGTGACCACCAGAGCTGTAGGACCACATTACAAAAAGTCCTAGAAGAGAAGCTTAGCTAAGTAATGACAAATGGTATTGAGTGTTATAAACAATTTAGCATTGAATGATGTACAATTAAACTGGGAAAGGTAAGGGCTGCAAATAACCAAATTTTCAAGCACCTAGCTCCAATCTGTGGCATGTGGGAGATTAATAAAGCAAAGTTTTTTTTAACCAAATGAAATCTCAAAAATCAGATCAAGTGGTGTGGGATGATAGTGCAATGCCTCCTGTTCGTCAACATGGCAGTTGTCGCCACTTGTCACAAATTGAGAGAGACAGAATAATTGAACTGAGAGACCTTGGTTTATCACTCTGGCATTTTGCGAAGCTCCTAGACCAAGATGTCAGCACTCATCAATGTTGCCTGTCCCAGAGGTTGGGAGATGAACAGCGAACGGGAGGTGAACCTCTGTATGGACTGATCGTCTGATTGGAAGAATGGAGCGTAGTGGTCCATTCTGTACTGCAAGTAAAATTGTATGTCACATCCCAAGCCTAGGGTGGCTAACCAATGTTGATACAAACAATCAGAAGGCGATTGCACGATATTGGGCTATGAGCCAGACGTCCAGCCACAGGTTTTCCATTGACCACATGCCACAGCTCTCAAAAGCTATCATGGTGCATGGTAAGACGGCAATGGAGGCTGGAATGGAGGTCTATCCTTTTCATCAATGAGTCCGGCTTTTGTCTCGGACACAATGATAGCCGGAGATTGGTCTGGAGACCACGTGGGCAACGCAATGAAGACGCATTCACAAGGGAACGTCGATCCGGTCCTACTCCCGGGATTATGATGTAGGGGGGCAAAATGTATGGTAGCCGGACCCCTCTAGTCTTCATTTCAGGTAAACGAATAGCTCGGCGTTACATTGATTTGGTCGTGCAACCAATGGTACGGCCATTTCTCCAAAGTGTCCCAGGAGTCGTTTTTCAACAGGATGCCAGGCCGTATGTTGCTCGGGCTACTGTGAGCAGCCTGCGTGGCCTAAACGTGCTACCATGGCCTGCAACGACTCCGGAGTTGTCTCCCATCGAGGGACATCATTGGTTGGCAATTGCAAAGAGAGCTGCCAGCAGCCAATCTTGATGGTTTGTGTGCCCAAGTGCATTTAGCGTTGCATAACATTCCTCAGACATCCATTAATTACCTCATTGATAGCATGCCAAGGCGTGTAAGTGTGTGTATTTCTGCATCTGGTGCTCATACCCCATAGTAAATAAATCAAGATATTTGTAATATTTTGTTTCTGTTTTTTTATGCACATCATTAACACGTCTATCGATTCTGTGATTTCCTCAATTCCAAAACTTTTCCTTCTTGGTATTGCAATTTCATAGCAACAGCTAAAGGAACAAAAATGTACTCAAAAACACATACAAAGCATGGCCATTTACTGAGCATGATAAAACACTACGGATATGTTCACATGCAGTGAGCAAAACGTCTGAAAATACGGAGCTGTTTTCAGGCGAAAACAGCTCCTGATTTTCAGACGTTTTTGTAACAACTCACGTTTTTCGCAGCGTTTTTTATGGCCGTTTTTGGAGCTGTTTTTCAATGGAGTCAATGAAAAACGCCTCCAAAAAATTCCCAAGAAGTGTCCTGCACTTCTTTTGATGAGCCGTCATTTTACACGCTGTATTTTGACAGCGACACGTAAAATAAAGACTTGTGGGAACAGAACACCGTAATTCCCATTGAAAGCAATGAGCAGATGTTTATAGGCGTATTAGGGGCGTTTTTTCAGCCGTAATTCGAGGTGTAAAACGCCCGAATTATGTCTGAACCACTGCGTGTGAACCTACACTACCTCCTAACAGGACACGGACGGGCCACAATGGCTATATAGAGGGAGATTGCACAGGTGCAGATACTGATAAAACAATCACTCACACGCCGCCTATTCATGTGGTATGTGGGCGCGTAGTATATACATTGCACACAGATAAGGCTTCTATAAGTATGCCAGTCGCATGTTCGTGCTGTCTTACAGCCTATTAGTTACGCCCATCGTTTACCATCAGGCGGGCTGCTCAGCACATATTAGACGCACTACAGCAAGCGCTGACATACTATTCTCCCCCGGCATTTGCGTGCCAAAGTGCATTTAGCGTGGCATAACATTCCTCAGACATCCATTAATAACCTCATTGATAGCATGCCAATTCATGTCAGTGCGTATATTTATGTACGTGGTGCTCATACCCAGGGCCGGCTCCAGGCTTATGTGGGCCCTTGGGCGATACAGACTTAGTAGGCCCCTTTGCAGGGGAACATACGGCTCCAGTAAAATGGCAGAAAACGTCACGTAGTCGACTGTATCCACCTGTAATCTAACACATCTACGTAACTATCAATCCCTGCTATGGAAAGTGGACTGAATTGCTGCGTTTTGCAGAGGAGATGTCACCATCCCCCAACATTGTGAAAAACGCAGCAAAATACGCACAATTTTCTGAAGCAAAAAATGTAGGAAATGGTGCGGTGTTTCCTGCTAGTGTCTGTGGAATTGCTTCAGAAATGTTCTACAGCAATTCCGTTAGGTGTGGAGAAGTCCTTATGCCACGGATTTTCCCCAACGAAATACATTGGCAAAATCTGCAGTATTTAAACTACGAATTAAATAAATACAACTATAGCGTTCTGCACTCACACCCACTTCATATATATATATATATATATATATATATATATATATATATATATGTACATATATATATATATATATATATATAAAAAGCAAGATAGAAGCAGCACCGTTTTCTTTAGTATCGGGTGCACAGGTTCCTGTTCAGACACACGACTAGTGTCCCAAATAGCCAGCAAAAATTCCAAAAGACAAGACAGCACTCCAAATTCAGTGATAGATAGGATCACTTTAATCACCCCTTGCGACGTTTCAACCCTACTCAATTGCTTGAGAAAGACCCCATTGAGTAGGGTTGAAACGTCGCAAGGGGTGATTAAAGTGATCCTATCTATCACAGAATTTGGAGTGCTGTCTTGTCTTTTGGAATTGTTGCTATATATATATATATATATATATATATATATATATATATATACACACTGTGTTCCAAATTATTATGCACATTGGATTTAAGTGTCATAAACATTTAATTATAAGTTTTTCAATTAAACTCATGGATGGTATTGTGTCTTAGGGCTCTTTGGATCATTGTAATCAATCTGGAACATTGGATATTTCAAGAAAACTTAAGCGTGACCATCGTACTGTGAAAAGATTTGTGGCTGATTCAGAGCACAGACAGGTTCCTTCAGATAAAGGCATAATGAGGAATGTTTCTGCCAGACAAATTAATAGGATTAGGAGAGCAGCTTCTAAAATGCCATTGCAAAGCAGAAAACAGGTATTTGAAGCCGCTGGTGCCTCTGGAGTCCCGCGAACCTCAAGGTGTAGGATCCTCCAGAGGTTTGCAAGTGTGCATAAAGCTATTATTCGGCCACCCCTAAACAATGCTCACAAGCAGAAATGGGTGCAGTGGGCTCAGAAATACATGAAGCATAATTTTCAAACTGTGTTGTTTACTGATGAGTGCCGTGCAACCCTGGATGGTCCAGCTGGATGGAGTAGTGGATGGTTGGTGAGTGGCCACCATGTCCCAACAAGGCTGCAAGGAGGTGGTGGAGTCATGTCTTGGGCTGGAATCACGGGGAGAGAGCTGGTAGGCCCCTTTAGGGTCCCTGACGGTGTGAAAATGACCTCTGCAAAGTACGTAGAGTTTATGACTGACCACTTTCTTCCGTTTTACAAAAAGAAGAACCGTGCCTTCCGTAGCAAAATTATCTTCATGCATGACAATGCACCATCTCATGCAGCAAAGAATACCTCTGTGTCATTGGCTGCTATGGGCATAAAAGGAGAGAAACTCATGGTGTGACCCCCATGTTCCCCTGACCTCAACCCTATTGAGAACCTTTTGAACATCCTCAAGCAAAATATCTATGAGGGTGGGAGGCAGTTCACATCAAAACAGAAGCTCTGGGAGGTTATTCTGACATCCTGCAAAGATATACAAACAGAAACTGTCCAAATACTCACAAATTCAATGGATGCAAGAATTGTGAAGGTGATATCAAAGAAGGGGTCGTATGTTAACATGTAACTTGGCCTGTTAAGTTTTTTTTGATTGAAAGAGCTTTTGATTTCTGTAAATATGACCTCCTGATGCTGCAAATTCAACAGATTACCCTTTTAGTTGTCTTTACAACTAGAGATGAGCGAACTTATGAAAAGTTCAGTTCGGCTGGTTCGCCGAATTTCATGAAAAAGTTTCATTCGGACCGAACTAGTTCTGACCGAACCTGTAATACAAGAAAGCCCCTAAAAATCGTGTATAACACTGTTTAAAAGCCCTAAAAGCCCTGTATAACACTCTTAGGTCACCCATGAGTGTATCCAAGTAATTTTGAGCTGTCTTTAGGGCAAAGTTAGTGTCAAAGTTACGCCAACATGTATGGCTATAGGAAAACGGATGGGACACGGTGATAACTAACAGAAACCATTGCACTTGTGTATGTTGTATGCTTAATGCATTGTTAAAAAAGGTACAAAAATTAACCATTTTTGGCGGCAGATGCCTGCCAGGGTTCATACATATAAGGTGGTAAAAGAAGAAGCAATGGCTTTTGACAAGCCCTCAAAAAATGTACCCTTTATGGTGGCAGATGCCTGCCGGGGTTCATCCATACATGGATGTAAAAGCAACAAGCAATGGCTTTTCACAAGCCCTCCAAAAATGTACCCTTTTTATTGGCAGATGCCTGCCGGGGTTCATCTATACATGGATGTAAAAGCAACAAGCAATGGCTTTTCACAAGCCCTCCAAAAATGTACCCTTTTTATTGGCAGATGCCTGCCGGGGTTCATCCATACATGGATGTAATGTAAAAGCAACAAGCAATGGCTTTTGACAAGCCCTCCAAAAATTTACCCTTTTTATTGGCAGATGCCTGCCGGGGTTCATCCATACATGGATGTAATGTAAAAGCAACAAGCAATGGCTTTTGACAAGCCCTCCAAAAATTTACCCTTTTTATTGGCAGATGCCTGCCGGGGTTCATCCATACATGGATGTAAAAGCAACAAGCAATGGCTTTTCACCAGCCCTCCAAAAATGTACCCTTTTTATTGGCAGATGCCTGCCGGGGTTCATCCATACATGGATGTAAAAGCAACAAGCAATGGCTTTTCACAAGCCCTCCAGGCCTGCTTGTAGCAGACAGCAGTGGAGGTGTATTGGTGGTTGTAGAGGTAGCCAACGGACAGCAAGGGTGGTGGTAGTAGTAGTAGCAGCACATTAAAACAGACTGGACAGTCACAGGACAAAGCCCTGTGGTGGGGCAGGTCTGCTTGTAGCAGGCGGCAGTGGAGGTGTATTGGTGGTAGTAGAGGTAGCCAACGGACAGCAAGGGTGGTGGTAGTAGTAGTAGCAGCACATTAAAACAGACTGGACAGTCACAGGACAAAGCCCTGTGGTGGGGCAGGTCTGCTTGTAGCAGACGGCAGTGGAGGTGTATTGGTGGTAGTAGAGGTAGCCAACGGACAGCAAGGGTGGTGGTAGTAGTAGTAGCAGCACATTAGAAGAGACTGGACAGTCACAGGACAAAGCCCTGTGGTGGGGCAGGCCTGCTTGTAGCAGACGGCAGTGGAGGTGTATTGGTGGTAGTAGAGGTAGCCAACAGACAGCACGGGTGGTGGTAGTAGTAGTAGCAGCAGCACATTAAAAGAGACTGGACAGTCACAGGACAAAGCCCTGTGGTGGGGCAGGCCTGCTTGTAGCAGACGGCAGAGAAGGTGTATTGGTGGTAGTAGAGGTAGCCAACGGACAGCAAGGGTGGTGGTAGTAGTAGTAGTAGTAGTAGTAGCAGCACATTAAAGGAGACTGGACAGTCATAGGACAAAGCCCTGTGGTGGGGCAGGCCTGCTTGTAGCAGACGGCACTGGGGGTGGATTGGTGGTAGAAGTACTAGCAGCACCAACAGCGGCACATTAAAAAAAGAGTGGACAGGACAGAATCCCGTAGTAGCAGGCGGCAGTAGCAGGCGGCAGCGGCAGCAGCAGCAGCAATGTCAGATCTAATCAGTGGCATAAGGCACAGGGGCTTTAAAATCCTCACCGATCCACGCTTGATTCATTTTCAGAAACGTGAGATTTTCCAAGCTGTTGGCGGACAATCTTGTTCGCTTAGGGGTGACGAAGCCCCCTGCCGCGCTGAAAACCCTCTCTGATGCTACACTGGAGGGTGGACAAGATAGTACACCCATGGCAAACTGGGCCAGTTCTTGCCAATGATCCAATCTGCTGACCCAGAAGTCCATGGGGTCTGGGAACAGGATTTCTGACTGAGAAAGGGCACAGTCCAGGTACGAGTGAACCTGTTTTTTTAGGTGCTGGACCTGGTGATGGTGAACATCCCTTTGGTGACTACGATGTGTGTCAGGTCGGGGTATTGGATGTAAAAATGTTGTCATCATATTTTCCAAACTGAATTGGCTGCTGCTGCTGCCGCCGTCTATTGCAGAGGTAGCTCTGCCAGAGGCGGTGGAACGATGAGACAGTGGGGAGCGGAGAGTGGCCTCCCGGTCAGACATGCTTGCAGCAGGTGTTTGCCGTTTGAAAGCCGTGACAAGCTGGCTGCATAGCTTCTCTCGATAATAAGCCAATTTTACCTCCCTCTCGGAAGGCGCAAAAAACTCCCCCATTCTGGCTTTATACCAAGGGTCTAAAAGTGTGGCTATCCAGTACTCATCTCTTTGCTTCATGCTAACAATATGACATTCAGCGCACAAGTAACGAAGCATACAGCTCGCCATCCTGGCCAGCGTTTCAGAGGGCCCGGTTGGTTCCATCTCCGCCCCATACTGCCATGGTTGTCCATCATCAAGGTCGTCGTCAGACTCGTCATCACCATCACTGTCATGTTGTGCGGCTGCCTCGTCCCCTATTCCTTCCTGTGATTCCATCTCCAAATCCAGCTCCTCTTCAGGTCCTGTTTCCTCATCCTCATCCTCCTCCTCCTCCTCCTCAACATCCATAGCCAGATGTGATCCTTCCTCCATCCTTTGCTGAATCATCGCTGTGAGCATTTGCTCCATAATGAATATCAGCGGCATAACATTGTTCATTCCGCTAGCGTCACGGCTCACAAATCGTGTGGCCTCTTCAAAGGGCTTCAAAACGCGACATGCGTCTCTAACCAGCTGCCAGTGCCTGAGCTCAAAATTACACTGGCTCCAAACGCTGCCCGTCTGCTGCATCAGGAAATCATTCACGGCTTTCCGCTGTTCGTACAAACGGTCCAACATGTGCAGGGTGGAATTCCAGCGTGTTGGAACGTCGCAAATCAGGCTGTGTTCTGGGAGATTGTTTTGACGCTGCAAGTCCAGGAGGGCGTGCTTAAATGCATACGAACGTCTAAAGCGAACGCAAACCCTCCTGGACATGGCCAGCACACCCTTTAAAACAACATATGACTTTAAGAAGCGTGTTATGACCAGATTGATCACATGTGCCATGCAAGGAGCGTGTGTCACGTGACCTAGACGCAGTGTAGCCACAACGTTCTTACCGTTATCAGAGACAACGTTGCCCAGTGTGAGTTTCAGAGGAGACAGCCAGCGTGCGATTTCCTCCTTGATGCACAGCAGCAGCTCCTGCCCTGTGTGGCTTTTCTCGCCCAGGCTCAGCAGGTGTAAGACAGTGTTGTGGCGCTTCACTTTGCACCTATGAAAAGAGGAGGGAGGAGGAGTGGAAGATACGCTGTGTCTTGTCGGGGACGGGAAGACCTCCATTGAGGAGGGCAAGGAGGAGGAGGAGGAGGAGGAGTAGGAGGAGGAGGATGGTAGGCGCCTGGTGTCCGGAGTTGAACCAGAAAGATACAAGCGTGGAGGTGGTAATGCCTGGCATTGTTGCGGTGGTGCATCGGACTGCAAAATATTGACCCAGTGGGCCATGAAAGACATGTACTGTCCCTGCCCATAGTTGCTGTTCCACGTGTCGACTGTGGCATGTACCCTGCTGCACACGGATAATTGCAAGGACTGGCCCACCTTTTCCTCCACATGCTTGTGCAAGGCAGGGACAGCTGTTTTGGAGAAGTAATGTCGGCTAGGTATTCGCCATCTAGGCTGAGCGCACGCCATCAATTGCTTAAAGCCGGCGGAGTCGACCAGGTGGTACGGCAGTGACTGCACCACCAACAACTTAGCCAGGTGTGAATTAAGCCGCACGAAAAGTGGATGACTGGGTATATATTGTTGCTTAATGGACAACGATTCCGTAATGGATAACTGACGGGACGTAGGAGGAGCACTAGATGACAGTGATGATGATGATGATGACAACAACATGGTGGATAAGGCCTGGCTACTACTTAGATGACAGGGACTCGGAGCAGCAGCAGCAGCGGCAGAGGGGTCTTCATTAGATGTACATGATGGTGGGGCATGTCGATTGTCCCACATGGCCTTGTGATGCCGCTCCATGTGTTTACATAGAGCGGTAGTCCCTACATTACTGCCCTGCCCAAGCCTTACTTTCTGCTTGCAGATACGGCACTGTGCCATGTTTTCGTCCTCCGGGAAGGTACAGAAAAATTGCCACACGGCAGAGTACCGTAAAGAGGTAGTACCACGTCCACCACCACCACCACCACCACCCGAGTTTGCCCCTTGTCTGGCAGGCTTTTTTCGGGAGCCTACACCAGTAGCATCAGTGTCGCCGTCACCGGCTCCTGAGCTGACCCTACCGCTGCAACGTTTTGCAGATTGACTTCTGCCCCTACCTCGGCTTGGCTGTTTATCACTGCCAGTGCCGCCACTACTACCCTCCTCCTCTGACGCCGTCATCACCTCGTCACCTGGTTCCCACGTCCTGTCTAAAACAACATCATCATCATAGCTCTCCTCATCATCCCTGCCACTTCTGTCACTGTGTTGTGAATGTGATGTGACATCATGGCGGGCTCCATGCCCCCCCTCTAAACTGCGTCTGCCACCACGGCTACCACCAACACCCCCACTACCACAGCTATGCGTCTCGGACACCGCTTCCATCTCCACCACCGCCGCAACACACTCCGTTGGCTGACTCGCGGAAAACAAATCATCATCACTATGTTGTTCAGTATCTTCCTTCGCACCCAAAGAGATGTCTCTTAGGACTTTCAGGAATGATGGCTTCCCGCTAGGAAGGGGGAGTGAAGACATAGATGATGGAATGGAAACGCTAGAAATACCCATATTACTACTGTCACTGTGCCAAGGAACTGTAGAGGATCTGGAATCCAACGAAACCTGGCTTGAAGCCAGATCGTCAGAGTCTTCCTGCTGAGATGACCGCGAGCCAGCTAACCAGTCCACAATGGCCGTATTGTCTAAAGTAACCCGCCCACCGGAGGAGATGGACAAGTCTGGCTGGCTGATACTGCTACTACTACCAGTAGGCACATGGCTGCTGCTACTAGTGGAACTGGGCACATGTCTTGTGCCACAAATAATGGTACTGGGTCTGAAACCAACAGATCCAACATTTGGACTGGAAGAGGACACGGCATGGGTGTTTTTTCCTCTACCCCGTCCTTTCACAACCTTTTTTTTACCAGACATTTCACAGCTGGAATGCAGCAAGTTGAATCAAAACCCCGGGGATGAGCCCCTTCTAAAAGCGTATTCACACACTGGCTTGGCAAATGGCAATGAATGAGAATTTCTATCAGCCACGCCGCGGTGCACTCAGGGAATGATGGGCGTTGTAGTACTACAAAGACTGCCTGTATTGCAAGTTGGATTGTTATGTTAACGGTAACGGGGATGAGCCCCTTCTAAAAGCGTATTCACACACTAGCTTGGCAAATGGCAATGAATGAGAATTTCTATCAGCCACTGCACTGACTCAGGGAATGCTGGGCGTTGTAGTACTACAAAGGCTGCCTGTATTGCAAGTTGGATTGTTATGTTAATGGCCGGGGATGAGCCCCTTCTAAAAGCTTATTCACACACTGGCTTGGCAAATGGAGAATTTGTATTGCAATTTGGATGTTGAGAGTAGACTCCCGCTGTAGTGGATGAGCCCCTTTCGATTGCTGGATTCCTAAAGCTTTTCCTAACTGCACAGAGATGCTATCCCTACAGCTCCTGTCTGTAAAATGGCCGCTGAGCTCCGTGCATAGACTTTTATTGCAGGCTTGAGCCCGCCCCTATGCTGCCTCCCGATTGGCTGGGAGAGCCATTTGCAAGGCATTATGGGGTAGCCTGATGTCAGGTGATATTGTGAAATCCTCCATTTTACATCTAACATGTGGCAGGCGCCAAAATGTTGCCGGGTTCGGTCAAAACGGGTTCGGCCGAACCCGGTGAAGTTCGGATTCGCTGCAAACCGAACTTTTCCAGATGTTCGGACCGAAACCGGGTTCGGTTGTCCCGGTTCGCTCATCTCTATTTACAACCTTTAAAATGTTTTGATCTCTGTTGTGCATAATAATTTGAAACAGTGCAATTTGAGTTTTTTACTTCTAAAAAAAAATCTGCTATCATTAGGAGATTTGTTCAATAAAATTCGCATTGTACTCCAATGGTTGATGGCTTGAAGATTATACTGACTGTCATTTGCATCGACTATTTAGGAAAATCAGCGAAAAAATAACATTCGGATAATAATTTGGAATGCGGTGTATATACACACACACATGTACATGTACACATCACACACACTATATACAGTATACACACATGTACATATCACACAAACATGTACATATCACACACACACTATAAATATATGTACACATCACAGACACACAAGAATATGCACATTATATGCACACACACACATCATATACATACCCATAAGGACATTATACACACATGCACTTACTTTTTATGTAGGATATGTGGGAAGGGAGTTCAGCAGCTTGATGGGGTGAGAGCATTTCTCCTGCTCACAACCCGACACAGTGCCCGCAGACAGTCTCCCCTCCCCCTCCCTCACGTCCCGACTGGTAACAGCAGCAGGAGGAGGAGAGATTTTGTGAAGAGTAGGGAGGGGGGGATGGAGGGGGAGATTTTAAAGTAGCACAGGGAGTTTTAGTAAGATAGCAGCACAGACAACAGCTGCTATTACATGGAAGTCGGACAGCAGTTCTTAGCTGCGGTGCCGCCCCCTTACAAAAGCTGTACTCTGCCACCTGATGTAATGATAGGGGTAGGGAAACGGACAAGTGAGCCCTAATCTACCCGCCACTCTGTCCCTGCCTACTTGCAACGACCCGCCCTAGGCGACAAGGTACAACTGGGCGGCGGTCCCTACGCTCAGTAAGTGCACGAGACAAACAGACAAGGGTACACAAAGCTAAGGGAAATGGGGCAGTTGCCCACGGCAACACCGTGAGCAACAAGAGAGGTGAACGAGCCGAGTCAAACTAGGAGTGTACGAGGTACCAAACGCAGAGCAGGAGAGTAGTCAGTAAGCCAGGGTCAGTATGGAGAAGGATCAAATAGTCAGAAGCTGTAGCAAGGCCAGGAAACCACATGAGAAGAATCACAAGCAAAGGAGGAACAGGAAAGGCAGGTATAAATAGACCGAGGGCGGGAGCTAGCTGAGTCTGGCCAGGCTGCGATAGGCTCTCCCACTCCTAAGCCTGCCAGCCTGAGTGGTGGAAGCTGGAGTCAGTCTCAGAGACATAGACTCAGGTGCCGACTGATTACCTATGGGATTTAACCCCGAAGCTGTGCCTGGCAGATCCTTTACAGTACCCCCCTTTTATGAGAGGCCACCAGACCCTTTCTAAGTGGACCTGGTTTATTGGGGATACGAAGGTGGAACTTCCTGACCAATACCCCAGCGTGAACATCCCGGGCGGGTACCCAAGTCCTCTCCTCAGGCCCGTATCCTCTCCAATGGACCAGGTACTGGATGGAGCCTTGGACCATCTTGCTGTCCACAATCTTGGCCACCTCGAATTCCACCCCCTCAGGGGTGAGAACGGGAACAGGAGGTCTCCTCCTAGCCAAGGACGGGGAGCAGCGTTTAAGGAGGGAGGCATGAAACACGTCGTGTATTCAAAAAGATGGGGGCAACTCCAGTCGGAAGGAGACAGGATTGAGGACTTCAATGACCTTATACGGCCCAATAAACCGGGGAGCAAATTTCTTGGACGGGACAAGTTCCTAGACGATAACCACACCAGATCCCCGACCATAAACAAGGGGTTGGCAGAACGTCTTCTATCAGCCTGAGTTTTTTGTACGCTCTGCGACGCCTCTAGGTTCTTCTGAACCTGGGCCCAGACTGTGCACAGTTCCCGATGAACGACCTCTACCTCGGGATTGTTGGAACTACCAGGTGAAACGGAGGAGAACCGTGGATTAAACCCAAAATTACAGAAAAAGGGGGAGACCCCTGACGAGTTACTGACCCGGTTATTAAGGGAAAATTCGGCGAGGGGAATGAATGAGACCCAATCAAATTGACAGTCAGAGATAAAACACCTTAAATATTGTTCTAGAGATTGATTAGTCCTCTCGGTTTGGCCATTAGTTTCAGGATGGAAGGCAGAGGAGAAGGACAGATCAATCTCCAACTTTTTACAGAAGGCTCTCCAAAACAATGAAACAAATTGTACCCCTCTGTCCGAAACAATATTGACAGGGACCCCATGGAGACGCAGGATGTGTTTGACAAACAAGGTAGCTAACGTCTTGGCATTGGGTAGTTTCTTGAGGGGCACAAAGTGGCACATCTTACTGAAGCGGTCTACTACAACCCACACCACCGACTTGCCTTGAGATGGAGGCAAATCGGTGATAAAATCCATGGAGATATGGGTCCAAGGTCTCTGGGGAATGGGCAAAGAATGTAATAAGCCTGCTGGTCGGGACCTGGGAGTCTTGGACCTAGCACAAACCTCACAAGCGGCGACGTAGGCCTTAACGTCTTTAGGCAACCCAGGCCACCAATAGTTTCTGGCAATGAGGTGTTTGGTACCCAGGACGCCTGGATGACCAGATAGTGCGGAGTCATGATTTTCCCTAAGTACCCTTAGCCGGAATTGCAGGGGAACAAACAGCTTGTCCTCAGGAAGGTTCCCGGGAGCTGAACCTTGATCAGCCGCAATTTCTGAGACTAAATCAGAATCAATAGAAGAAATGATTATACCAGGAGGCAGAGTACAAGCAGGATCTTCCTCCGAAGGGGGGCTGGCCATGAAGCTACGCGACAGTGCATCAGCCTTAATATTTTTAGACCCAGCCCTATAGGTAACCAAAAAGTTGAATCTGGTAAAAAATAGCTCCCATCGAGCTTGTCTCGGGTTTAGCCTCCGGGCAGATTCTAGGAAAACCAGATTCTTGTGGTCGGTAAGGACCGTTACCTGGTGCCTAGCCCCCTCCAGGAAGTGGCGCCACTCTTCAAATGCCCATTTAATGGCTAAGAGTTCACGGTTGCCAATATCATAGTTACTCTCAGTGGGCGAAAAATTCTTGGAGAAGTTGGCACAGGGACGGAGATGGGTGAGGGACCTGGTACCCTGGGACAAGACAGCCCCCACTCCCACCTCGGATGCGTCAACTTCCACGATAAATGGCTCCATTTGGTTGGGCTGAACCAGCACCGGGGCCGAGATAAAGCACTTCTTAAGGACATCAAAAGCCTGGACAGCCTCAGGAGGCCAGTGGAGGAGATCAGCACCTTTGCGAGTGAGGTCCGTAAGAGGCTTAGCGATGACCGAGAAGTTAGCAATAAATCTCCTGTAATAATTAGTGAACCCCAAGAAACACTGTAACACCTTCAGGGAGGCAGGTTGGACCCATTCCGCCACAGCCTGGACCTTGGCGGGGTCCATGCGGAATTCATGAGGAGTGAGGATTTGACTCAAAAATGGTATCTCCTGTACCCCAAACACACATTTTTCGGTTTTCGCAAACAGTTTGTTTTCCCGAAGGACCTGGAGCACCTTCCTGACATGCTCAATGTGGGAGAACAAGTCATTGGAAAACACCAGTATGTCATCAAGGTACACTACAAGAAATACCCCCAGGTAATCCCTTAAAATTTCATTTATGAAATTCTGGAAGACCGCAGGAGCATTACACAACCCAAAGGGCATGACGAGGTATTCGAAATGACCTTCGGGCGTGTTAAACGCAGTCTTCCACTCATCCCCCTCTTTTATGTGGATAAGGTTATACGCCCCCCGTAGATCAAACTTAGAGAACCATTGGGCCCCCTGAACCTGATTAAAGAGATCAGGAATCAAAGGAAGGGGATACTGGTTCCTTACAGTGACCTTATTCAAGTTACGGTAGTCAATGCATGGCCTAAGACCACCATCCTTCTTCCCTACGAAGAAGAAGCCAGCACCTACCGGAGAAGTAGAGGGGCGAATGTAACCCTTGGCCAGGCATTCCTGGATATACTCTCTCATGGCTTCACGTTCGGGACAAGAAAGATTAAATATCCTACCCTTAGGGAGCTTAGCTCCTGGTACAAATTCGATAGCGCAGTCGTTTTCTCTATGAGGAGGTAACACTTCGGAGGCCTCCTTAGAGAAAACATCAGCGAAGTCCTGCACAAACTCAGGTAGCGTGTTCACCTCCTCAGGGGGAGAAATGGAATTAACAGCAAAACATGAAGTCAAGCATTCATTACCCAATTTGGTAAGCTCCCCAGTATTCCAGTCAAACGTGGGATTATGCAACTGCAACCAGGGAAGGCCTAAAACCAAATCGGACGATAATCCCTGCATCAACAGTACAGAGCACTGCTCCAAATGCACTGAGCCAACAAGGAGTTCAAAAACAGGGGTATGCTGTGTAAAATAACCATTAGCAAGAGGAGTGGAGTCGATACCCACTACGGGACAGGTTTAGGCAAATCAATCAAAGGCATAGCTAGAGACATAGCAAATTCCACAGACATGATATTAGCAGAAGACCCTGAATCCACGAAGGCACTGCCAGTAGCAGACCTACCACCAAAAGAGACCTGAAAGGGAAGCAAGATCTTATTCGACAGACCCAACTTAAACTGGCACCTTAAGGCAGGGTCATTCCACCGAGAAGCTACGCACCACTTCCTAAAGTCAGAACAATACTCCTCAACAGGTCTCTTACCCGGATGTAAGGTCACCAGCTGACTCTCGGCAAAGGCAGTCCTGTCAGTCTCGTCATAAATCAGTCCGAGAGCAGAAAAGAAACGATCAACGGAGGAAAGTTCAGGGGCGTCAGGAGCCAAGGAGAAGGCCCACTCTTGGGGCCCTTCCTGGAGCCAGGACATAATTATACCCACCCGCTGGCTCTCAGAACCTGAGGAGTGAGGCTTTAAGCGAAAGTAGAGCCTACAACTCTCCCGAAAAGAGAGAAAAGTCCTCCAGTCCCCTGAGAACCGGTCAGGCAACTTGAGGTGGGGTTCAAGAGGTGAGGTGCGGGGCACTACCATGGTAGCGTCAGGCTGGTTGACCCTCTGAGCCTGGGCCTGGACCTGTAGGGACAGACCCTGCATTTGCTGGGCCAGGGTCTCAAGGGGGTCCATAGTAGAGACAGGGACCAGGGTAGACTAGGTAATGGGCTTGTGATTATGTAATGATAGGGGTAGGGAAACTGACAAGTGAGCCCTAATCTACCCACCACTCTGTCCCTGCCTACTTGCAACGACCCGCCCTAGGCGACGGGGTACAACTGGGCAGCGGTCCCTATGCTCAGTAAGTGCACGAGACAAACAGACAAGGGTACACAAAGCTAAGGGAAATGGGGCAGTTGCCCACGGCAACACCGTGAGCAACAAGAGAGGTGAATGAGCCGAGTCAAACCAGGAGTGTACGAGGTACCAAACGCAGAGCAGGAGAGTAGTCAGTAAGCCAGGGTCAGTATGGAGCAGGATCAAATAGTCAGAAGCTGTAGCAAGGCCAGGAAACCACACGAGAAGAATCACAAGCAAAGGAGGAACAGGAAAGGCAGGTATAAATAGACCGAGGGCGGGAGCTAGCTGAGTCTGGCCAGGCTCCGATAGGCTCTCCCACTCCTAAGCCTGCCAGCCTGAGTGGTGGAAGCTGGAGTCAGTCTCAGAGACATAGACTCAGGTGCCGACTGATTACCTATGGGAGTTAACCCCGAAGCTGTGCCTGGCAG
Organism: Rhinoderma darwinii; assembly: GCF_050947455.1. Lineage (NCBI taxonomy): Eukaryota > Metazoa > Chordata > Amphibia > Anura > Rhinodermatidae > Rhinoderma > Rhinoderma darwinii. Next base: position 63,452,962 of record NC_134688.1, read on the forward strand.
ATCCTTTACACCTGAGGCCAGAAGACCACCTCGCCTCATGGCAGGTGCGGCCCTGGGTGGAGTCCCAGAGCAGAGCCGCTAGCGCTCTGCCTGGGACTCCTTCTCTCCTCCCGACATCGCTGTCCATATATGAACAATGATGCCGTCACAACGGCAGCAACAGCATCCCTCGTCAGAAGGGGCCCCCCCCCAAGGGCAGTAGGCCCCGGCACTTGCCCGGGTTCGCCGGGTGCCAACGCCGGCCATACCCCATGCTGAATAAATCAAGATATTTGTAATATTTTGTTTCTATTTTTTTATCATTTGCACATCATTAACATGTCTATCAATCCTGTGATTTCCACAATTCTATATATTTTCCTTCTTGGTGTTGCAATTTCAATGTTGAGGAGTGTATGATACTTTTACACCCTTCTCTATGAATGTAATTGGAACAGGTGAGACCTGGCTTTTATGTTATGCCTCAACAGTCTGCTTATTAAATAGCTGGTTAAATGTTTCTAATCAGCAGAGCTATATCAATGTAAATTAAAAAGAGGCTTCTGTAATGTATTTGCTCCACTACACTTTACAAACTACACTAAAGGATAGATCCTGTTTCATAGTGGGCTGAAGGACCTTTGATGACGTCATGCCGATGTGACCCTGCCCACCAATCAGGTTCTTCTACCACAGTAAGGCCTAATTCACACGAGCATATTTTACGTCCGTTTACATACTCACCTGATCCCGTTTCCTCACCGTTCTCTTGTAATGCAGACCTACTCTCATATGAGCAGGTCTGTTGGGGCTGAATGACGCAAGTGGTGCGATGACATTATTGCACCTCTTGCTTCATTGAACGATGCTGATTAGTAGGGTGCCTTGCCCTGCTATTCAACGACGCAAATGGCACGATGACATCATCGCGCCACTTGCACCATTAAAAGGCGCTTAATGGAACGGAACGTGCCCTGCCATTCATGAATTTTTCAATTTGGACAACCTCAGATTGAAGAATTATTCAACATGTACCGTGCCTATTCTAATCAATGGGCATATATTTATTTCAATGGAACTTTCAGAGCTGAGATCTGCTTGGACATGCCTCTCATATGTAGCTAAAAGTAGCGTTTCGCTCCAAAATGCTGGTATTTTTTGAACATGCATTTTATTATGCAGAACAAAAGCCCTATGTGAAAGAGGCCTAAAACAGATAACCCTTTTAATAATCCCAAATTGATGTCACTATCCATATCTTCTACATCAATGAGATATACAGACAAAGCACAATACCCGTCAATTGTAAGTAAGCAAGAAAATAGAATTAATATTATAAAATAACAGTAAAATTCAATATCATTATTTAAATAAGAAAAAACACAACTCCCTCTGCTATAAAACATATCAAATACTTGATGGAATAAGTCAGAAAATACATTATGCCAGGAATACTTGTAACACAGCTGTTAGGGTGAGATCATCAACTATAGGAAATTCAGTAATTCTATTACCTTTACTTTCCTGATCTCCGAAGAGAAAATAATCAAATCAAACACGTTAAATAAACTGATGATGAATTCCCGGTACATACATATTAATTACCAGCAGTTATGGCCAAAAACAGGAAAATTGTATTTGCTTACAGTAAACGTATGGGGTACGTATATATCTATATACATTATTACTTGTATCTATCACCATTAAAAGCGAGGAGGTTTTTATCCCACTATAAATTCATAGACTATATCCCCACAGGAAGCCCTTGGAGAGTTTTCTTTAAAAAGTGATTGGGATTCTTAATAAATTCCATTCACACGGTTCAGTAAAAAAATCACTTGCTTTTTAGGGCATACTATGGTTAATTAAAAGAGCAGCATCATGCCATATCCATCAATTGTATGTTGTGTCTTTTCTCCAAAATTGTCGAAACTGCAGTCGTAGTACTGCAACTTGCTTTTCTGTAGAAGCTGTTAGGGCATGGCCAGACGTGGCGTATATTTCTGCCAACACTGTCCGCATCAGTGCCGCACATAATGTGCGTTGCAGATTCTGCTGCGGCTTTGCCTAAAATGTGCAGTAAATTGATACGGATTAGCCGTGGCGTATTCAGGTGAAGAGTACTTCCTGCTGTCTTTTAAAACATTTCATCTCAGTCTTGCTATAGACCTCGAAACACATAGTGAAAAACCTATAGAGGAAGAGGTCAAGTACAACTCACATAATGTGTGATAGAAACAAATTTCTTTATTGACAAACAGACACAAATAATTAAAAAATGAGTCAAACAATGTAAAAAAGGTGTCAGCCCATGCAGGATACATGAAATGGTATTGGGACATAAGCATATATTATAGAGACCCAAGATTAGATGCTGATATCAGTACTAAGCTGAATACATATAACATGTAGGAAGCAGTGTATTTATAAAGTGCCAATGTGCAAAAATAGTATGCTTCCGGTAGGGAAGACACCATTTACTGGTATCAGAAATTATAACCAGTAAAGGTAAGTTGCATAGTAAGACAATACAAAAAAGCCAATGTATGCAGAGTACAGCCTAAATCTAGTGAACAAGCAGCCACAGGAGTCTAATACAAAAAATGATAGTACGTACCCAGATTGATGTCACCGCATGGGGGAGACGCTAGACCCGAAGCGCGTTTCGGCGCGTTTTCTCGAAACACATAGGTCCAGCCAGAATGAAGATATATCCTGTTCGTAAAAAAAATACGCAACGCAACACACATAACATCTGCGGATTTCATTGCAGAATTTTGAAACTCCATTGAAGTCAATAGAAAAATTCTGCAATAAGTCCGCAACAAGTCCGCTACACGTCCGCAACAGCCAGTGTATGCTGCGGACAGCAAATTCCGCACCGCAGCCTTTTGTCCGCAGCGGAGTTTTCCGCCACGTGTGCACGAACCTTACTAAAAAGGTGTGGAAACCAATGGAGAAAATGTCCGCTGCAGATTTCCGTAGCGGACTTGCCGCAGCGGAATTCCAGAGCAATTCCACCACGTCTGGCCATGCCCTTAGGGTGGGTTTAGACGCAGCATTTTTGGTAAAAAAAAAACTCCATATTTTTGATAAAAAAAAATTGTAGGGTTTTTACTGTCGATTTTGCCCTGTTTTTTGCAGCAAAAACACTGTAGCCAGATGTTAGCTGGAATGTAATAGGGAAATATAAAACGCACTACAAACTTGGCATTTTTTTTGTGTATTTATATATTTTGTCTTTTTGCTTTTTTTTGTCTTTTTTGTTTGCTCAGTTTATTCTTAAAATCACAGCAAGGATGGTTTTGGCGTTTATTCCAGCATAGACCTTCACAGGTTTTTTTTGCCTCTTCAAAAAAAGTGTCAATGCGGGTTGCATTTTTTTAATGGCTTTTTTGTGCTATTTTTTTTTTAGAATAAATCATGTATTGCAAAGAGGAATCTTCACATGCTGTGAAATAAATGTATCATTTGTTATGGACACTTTTTACAGCTCACGCAACAGTTTTCAAAAGTGTCTACAAAAAGGGTGTGACTAATAGGAGTCTTAGGGCATGACCACACATGGCGGAATTCCTCCGCAACTGTCCGCATCAATGCCGCACCTAATCCGGGTTGCGGATTACGGCTGCGGATCTGCACAAAATGTGCAGAAAATTGATGCGGACTAGCTGCTGCGGACTGCGGGAAAAGTGCTTCCCTTCTCCCTATCAGTGCAGGATAGAGAGAAGGGACAGCACTTTCCCTAGTGAAAGTAAAAGAAATTCATACTTACCGCCCGTTGTCTTTATGACGCGTCCCTCCTTCGGCATCCAGCCCGACCTCCCTGGATGACGCGCCAGTCCATGTGACCGCTGCAGCCTGTGCTTGGCCTGTGATTGGCTGCAGCCGTCACTTACTCTGAAACGTCATCCTGGGAGGCCGGACTGGAGACAGAAACAGGGAGTTCTCGGTAAGTACGAACTTCATTTTTTTTTACAGATACATGTATATTGAGATCGGTAGTCACTGTCCCGGGTGCAGAAACAGTTACTGCCGATCGCTTAACTCTTTCAGCACCCTGGACAGTGACTATTTACTGACGTCTCCTAGCAACGCTCCCGTCATTACGGGAGCCCCATTGACTTCCTCAGTCTGGCTGTAGACCTAGAAATACATAGGTCCAGCCAGAATGAAGAAATGTCAAGTAAAAAAAGCAAGACGCATCCGCAGCACACATGACATGTGCATGACAGCTGCGGACTTCATTGCGGAACTTTGAATCTCCATTGAAGTCAATGGAGAAATTCCGCCATGAGTCCGCCACTGCTCCGCAACAGACAGAGCATGCTGCGGACACCAAATTCCGCTCCGCAGCCTATGCTCCGCAGCGGAATTGTACGCATCGTGTAAACGAACACTGCGAAATTAAAGTGAAAGTCAATGTAGAAACGGCTCCGCTGCGGATTAACGCTGCGGAGTGTCCGCAGCGGAATTTAAGTGCAATTCCGCCATGTGTGAACCCGCCCTTACAATGCTCCAGATTAATTAACGGCGTGTGCCATTCTGTCGGCTTTAAAACATTGGTGTAGAGTATGCCAGCAATGAGTTGGCATTGAGAACCGAAAAGTGTCCGGCAAGATACACCAAATTTATCATACAGCATGCATCACTGTGATTCATTTGGCAAAGTATCTGTTCTAGTTTTAATGGTCTCTGGTGGACCATGCATGTATTAGCTGGTCAGCTGTTTATTTGAACGGCCAGTATGTAATTCTACCATTCCCCTGCAGGGTAAATGTTTGGCCTGATACTGTTTCCATGACGGAGTCCCTTGTAATAGATTTGACATTAATTAAAGTAAAGTTAGAGTATTTCTTGCTTGATAATTTTGGGTTAACTGTACTTATGGGTTGCACTAAATTACAGTATGTATAACATATGTGTGATCAGGGCCGCCATCATGGCAGTACAGCTGGTACTGCCGTCACGGGCCCGGCCAGAATGATGAAAAATAGGGGCCCGTCGCTTCTCAGCAACTTTACACATTTCATTGAGGGCCCCAGCGTTAGTCACTTGGAGAAAGGAACGGATGCTGCAATGTAATAGGGCCCGTTCCTTACTCTGAAGTAACTAATGCTGGGGCCCTGAGAGGACTTACAGTAGGGGAAGATGCAGCATGTAGACGCTCCGTGTGGAGAGATCCCGCCCCCCGCCAGCTCCTTCTCTATATCGCTGACTGGACCTGCAGGCTGGTGAGTGCGTGTCCCTCTCTCCATCCTGCTTCACATTCCTCCTGACCCCACATGATTATATATAACTTGATTATATAAATTATATTGGCCCCTGTTCACACTGAGTTTTTTTGCTGGCAGAAAATTCTGCCTCAAGATTCTGTATTGAATTTTGAGGCTGATTTTGACCAGCCTGCATGCCACTTGCCGCATTCTTCGTTCACGGCCATTGAGCGCCGTGGGCCAAAACGGTGCGAAAAATGCTTTCTCTGCCTCCCATTGATGTCAATGGGACATCAGAGATGTAAACGCCCGAAGATGGGGCATGTCGCTTCTTTTTCCCGCAAACCGGTTTTACCACCCACAGGGAAAAAACGCCTCCACCTCCCATTTAAATCAATAGGAAGCGTTTTCTGACCTTTTTTGGCACGTTTTACGATGCTGTTTCCGTGTAAAAACATGTAAATAAAACGGCCGAACATGCCTCACGTTTTTTCCCGCGAGCGGTAAAACCGGCTCGTGGGAAAAAGCAGCGAGATGCCCTATTTCGGGCGTTTACTCCTCTGACCTCCCATTGACATGGGAGGCAGAGAAAGCATTTTCCGCTGCGTTTTTGCCCACGGCGCTCAATGGCCACGGGCAAAAAAACGCTGTGAAGAACGTGGCAAACGGCATGCAGACAGATCAAAATCTGCCTCAAAATTCCAGACGGAATTTTTAGGCAGAATTTTCTGCCTGCAAAAAACTCTGTGTGAACAGGGCCTTAAAATTGTTTCCATAGCTTTTTTTTGCCGTGACTTTCGGAATCGCGTCAAAAATGGTGCAGTTTTGCAGCAGTTTTTTAAAAATCGCGGCAAAACCCTGTGATTACGAAAATTGCGTTAAAAAAAAGGATACAAAACATGGTAAAATGGTGCTCTTAGGCTATAGTTAAAGTGCAGTAAAATCAAGTGTGATTTGTCCGCATTGTGTAAATAGGCCAAGGCCTTATTCAGACGGCCGTTCAGGGAGCCAGGCTCCTAGCAACATATTTATCTATGACGCTGGTGTCCCTGTCTCTCCGCGGAAAAACTGCCCCGTACTGTAATCATGTTTTCAGTACGGGACCAGGGACAGTATTCCCACCGAGAGACAGGGACTCCTAGCGTTATAGATAACTATGACGCTAGGAGCCCGGCTCCCTGAACTGTGGTCGTTCCAGGAAATACTGCCGACATATGGTACATATAAAACGGACCGAACACGGACGTTTCAACAAGGCCATTTCAGAAGTGGCGGATTTGTCTTCTATTTCTTGTGTCAATTGCGCACTGAAAATTCACCACAAATGTTCACTTACGTGTGCGAAATGGCCGTTTTTCACTGCCAATTTGCACCCGTGTGGGACCCATTCTCACAGATCCCTCATAGACTCTGTAAAAACGGACATAAATGGGACATGTACTATTTGTTCACGGCCCTTTACATAGTTACATAGTTACATAGTTAGTACGGCTGAAAAAAAGACACATGTCCATCAAGTTCAACCAAGGGAAGGGAAAAGGGAAGGAAAAATTTCTACACATAGGTCCGTTAAAACAACGGCTGTGTAAATAGCCCCATAGAAATACATGCTGAAGCTGTTTTTCTAAAAAAAACGCCCCGTTGGAACGAAATGCCTCTTTTTCCCATTGAAATAAATCGGTAGATGTTTGGAGGCGTCCAGCCTCCGTATTTTTAACAGTTTTTCGCGTCGTTTACGGCTGAAAATAGGCTGTGTGAACTTACCCTTACAATGCAAAGGGTTGCTGCAAATCCCTAGCAAATTCGTAGCAAAATCTGTAAGGCTACACGCACACCTTGAGGAATTTGGTGCAGAAAATCTCTCTTAACGCCCCCTTTACATCGTGTTATTGCCCTACATTTATTGTAGAGAAAATCTCCTAGCGTACACTACAAACAACCTAAACAAAAATTCATAGGGCCCCATTATGTCCTTTTAGCCTCTGTTGGGCTGGTATACGCCAGTTTACCTTATTTTTTAAGGATGGAATAACATAGTAGACTTTGCTATTCCATCCTGAGAGATTCCACAAAAAAACGTATACTGCTCCTGACATTAGTATGTGGACTGACGTCTGGAGCTTCCCAATGCCGGAGTCCCCAGACAGAGCATCACAAGGGCTCTGCCCACGGACTTTGTCACTGGGAAAGCTCCTGACATCACTGTCCATATATGTAAAGTGACGTCAGGGGATTCTCCAGGGCCGGAATCCCTGGCCAGAGCATTGCCGACTCTCTGGCCGTGGATTCAGGCTTTGCAAAGCCAGAGTCCCTGGGCAGAGCGCTAATAGATGCTCTGCCCGGGGACTCCTGCCCTGGGAAAGCTCCTGACAACACTGTCCATTTATGGACAGTGACTTCAGGATTTTCCACATGGACATTCCCCATGCGACATAGGGATTATGCTATACAGTGGGATACGTTTTGGCTAAATAGAACAAAATCCAGAGCATTAACCAGTCACTGCCTGCTCCATGGTGTCATTCACTGTAATTGACATCAGCACCAAAATCAGTTAATGCGTATAATGTACAAACGTGAACGCCACACTTCCCATTGCCCAACACCGGTAATGGAGGGGGGGGGGGGGTCCAGACATCTTGGCTGTATGGGGCCCAGAAATTCCCTTTGTGTGATGTTAAGTGTAAATGGAACTGGTTAACTTTTAAAGACAAACAATCATTTCTATGTGTTTACCCTTTATAGTTGCACAACATTATTGAGTTTCAAGGAAATGTTGTTACGTTATGAGCTGAAGGCTGATAAACTTGCAAAACTGTGTCTTATATTGATATTTTAAAGACTTACACTATATGGCAAAAGCATTGGGAAATACTTCTTAATTATTGAATTCAGGCGTTTCATTCAGTTCCAAGTCTTATCAAAAATTGTCTGAAACTGCTTTTTTAGATGTTTTTGTTCCTTAAGATTTTTGGATCTTTCAGAGGTAGTGGTGGTGGTGTGGCTCCGTGCTTTTGAGGGTGTTGTCCATTTGCTCTGCAGCTGTTTCTTCAGGAGAAATGTGGTATTATTTGGTGGCGATTCAAATACATTCTTGCGTTCTTGCGTTGAGCGCTCCGGAGTGGGAGCTTTGCAGTAACTCTCTAGCTGATAGAGAGCCTATTTATAGGGGTTAACCTGATATAACAACCTTTTAACATGCAAACATACCATAACAGAAATTTAGTGAAACCATATTGAGGAGATTAAAAGGTGGGTTACCAAGTACTGGACAACCAAGTACCAAAATGCACTACTGGCTGTGTATTTCTGTCATTCACCAGTTTTGTTTTAGATGCCGCTGCAGATTTTCTGTTGCAGAAAATCTGCAGCGTATTCTGTGGGTGGGAAGACACCCTTAGGGTATGTGCACACACACTAAATACGTCCGTAATTGACGGACGTATTTCGTCCGCAAGTCCCGGACCGAACACAGTGCAGGGAGCCGGGCTCCTAGCTTCATAGTTATGTACGATGCTAGGAGTCCCTGCCTCGCTGCAGGACAACTCTCCCGTACTGTAATCATGTTTTCAGTACGGGACAGTTGTCCTGCAGCGAGGCAGGGACTCCTAGCGTCGTACATAAGTATGATGCTAGGAGCCCGGCTCCCTGCACTGTGTTCGGTCCGGGACTTGCGGCCGAAATACGTCCGTCAATTACGGACGTAATTAGTGTGTGTGCACATACCCTTACTGTTTAATTTTGTGGGCTTTTGAGAAGCCACAGATTGGGGCAATTATACCCCTAAGACACCACAATCAAAACCGATTGCAGTGTATACATCTGAACGGAAAGCGGCGGGAGGGGGACTCGGGTATGATGCAAACTGGCGGTGACTCTGTGGAGGGGCAAGGCAGAGACAGAAGGTAGGCAAGGGCTCTGACAGGGGACAAGGGGGAGAGACTAGGTGGGCAGGGGCTGTGTGGGGGAAGAGGGCTATGAAAGCACAAAGTTGCTGGGGCGACAGTGGGTCGGGGGGGGGGGTATATGCACCCTGAGAGGAGCTATGTGGAAGGCAAAGGGGGAGAAAGTAAGCGTGCACAAAAAAAAAAACATTGCACTGAAGCTGCTGCTTATACACAGCACAGTCACTCACCAGGATGCAGGTCTAGCTGCTTCTGGCTCCTGCAGGTTCTAGTGCCGCGACACGCCTGGAGAATGTCTCCCCCTCCTCCTCACACATCGCACCCATGTCACCTGAGTAGACACTAGACACAAAATTCATACCACCTGACCAGACCCCTAAATTAATTTACACCCCAAATCAGACCCCCAAATCAATTCAGACTTCCAACCTGAACCTTAAATTTAGACCCAAGACTTCTAATTGGATTTACACCCCCAATCAGAACCCTAAATTAATTTATACACCAGACCAGACCCCCAAAGAACTAGTTCAGACACCATGTACTTATGGCTCTTGGGTCCTCTTGCCTCCACTTCCGGCTGCACCCATTGCCTCCTCTGGGTGCCTCTCCTTCTCTGGCACCTCTTCTCCTCTGGTGCTGAAAACCTAATATACCAGTCTGACATTTGCCACATGTCATGTTGCACAAAACATTGTGACACTAGCGTGAGTCTTGGGAAGAAGGGCCCCAGAATTAGGTACTTTACAGAATATAATGGGGCCCATTACAATCTTCAAATTAACTATGGGCAGCAGCGTTTGGCAGTGAACAGAGGATGAGACGGGCCCCTCGGGACTCTTTTTTAATTTTCTGTGCTGGGCCCTTGATGAGAGCAACAGCAGTACTGCCCTGATGGCAGCAATGATACCAAGAGTGCCCTTTGGATATATGTTTGGCTGGTATACATCGAATTTCACTGTAGATGGCACAGCAGATGCAGCGGAAGATACGACTTGACTTTCACTGTAGATGGCACAGAGTCACGGTAGCACGGGATACAGCGTACAGGCAGCAGGAACGGGTAACACTGGAAACTGGAAAACACTGGGAGACCATTTGCAAGACAAACTTTAGGTATACAACAACGTTCAGGCAAGGAACAAGTGGGCAGAGCCCTTTTTATGGTCCAGAAGCATTCTGGGCTAATTACTGATTATTAACAACTGGACGCGTATTGGCCCTTTAAGACCGTGCGCGCGCCCTGTGGGAAACAGTCTCAGAACCCGGAAGTGAGTGCCGGCGTCGCCCTGGAGGGAGATGCTGCTGAGAACGCAGACGTCCATGCCCGGAGTCGTCAGAGGGTAAGTCTGAACGACGGTCCACGGCCATGGACGTTACAGTATAATATGATTCTTCAATTTTAACTACAGATTTACTGAATAAAAATGTAATAGTTTGAGTAGTTATAGTTAGCAAAAAGCGTCAGTAGGGTATAAATGTACTGAAGCATGGTACAGAAATTAATAAACTGACAAATCACTAGGGAAACCCCAACGATAATTGATCCTACATATGCTACATTATTTTAAGGACCCGCTCAATAAATAGTAGCAGTAATAATAATCCTCATTGTATTTTTCAATTTGAATTTAAGACCTAAAACAATTGCGTAAAATCGGAGAAAAATGAACAACAGGATGATCTCACACGCAGTAGATCTACATTTCTTTGGGTCCATACTGAATGCTGTAACTTTCTGCACTAACAAGATTTATTGCTCTGATGCTGAAATACAAAATGAAAATGGGTCAGGGACGTAAAATCTTTCAAGTAGAAAGTGTTTGAAACAGTTTCAGTCTCGACTTTCATAAATCTATTCTGTATCATAGGTAAATCATATTACTGCTTTCTTATATCTTAGTCTGCAGAATAGTTCTCCACATAATTAATCTTTTGTATTTTACCATTTCCTTATTGTTCTCCATTATTCATTCTTAACCCCTTCCTGCCGCAGCTATTTTACAGATGTTCATTTACATTTTTTCCTCCCCACCTTCCAAAAGCCATAACTTTTTTTTCCCCCGCCGATATAGCCGTATGAGGGCTTGATTTTTGCAGAATGAGTTGTAGTTTTTCATGACACCATTAATCCTACCATATAACGTACCATATAAAGTACTAGGAACAGAGGAGGATTAAGTGTACCATGGGCCTTGGGCTCTTGACACAACTTGGACCCCCTGCATCACCCTCACATGCAAACTTCTGACATTTTACTATGACATGTCAGAAGTTTTTTAAAAGTTTAGTTACACTTTAAAGGGGTTTTGCAATGAGAGACATTTATGACATATCCACAGGATATTCCAAAAGAAGTAGTAGGACAACAGCACATGTCTCCAAATCTTCACAGTGGTTTTGTCAAAACCCCTCACTCACTATGGGTCGAAACGTTGCCTGTCGATTGTGGATGTCTTGACAATAAAAACCACTTTGAAGATTTGGAGACGTGTGCTGTTGTCCTACTACTTCTTTTGGAATTTACATCATGCCGGAGTGGGTTTGACTGGCTTGACAGCGTGCACCGCACCAGATTCGGGATTTGTGCTGCTTCAAAAATTATTTTTCTCTTGATATCCACAGGATATGTCATAAATGTCAGCTAGAAGCGGGTCCCACCTCTGGGAACTGCACCTATCTCTAGAACTGAGCCCCCTAAATCCCATTCTACCTGTTTCTACTCCCGCTGCTTCCCGGCCACTTCCTGACTATATGGTCGGGAGTTAAGAAAACAGCATAGCTCACTGACCTACGCTGTTTCTGTAACTACCATTCAGTTCTATGGGACTTACGGAAACAGCATAGTTCAGCGCAGGGGCATAGTTATGGTCTTAAAACATCAGGGGCACAAGCCCCGAGACATATACAGTTAGGTCCAGATTATTTGGACACAAGTTTTGGCATTTTAGCTGTTTACCGAAACATATTGAATATATAGTTGTATAATGAATATGGACTTAAAGTGCAGACTCTCAGCTTTAATTTGAGGGTATTCACATCCTAATTTGAGGAGGGGTGTAGAAAATACAGCTCTTTAATATGTAGCTGCCTCTTTTTCAAGGGACCAAAGGTAATTGGACAATTATCTCAAAAGCTATGTAATGGGCTGCATGGGCTATTCCCTCGTTAACCCATCATCATTTAAGCAGATAAAAGGTCTGGAGTTGATGCCAGGTGTGGCATTTGCATTTGGAAGCTGTTGCTTTGAACCCACAACATGAGGTCAAAGGAGCTCTCAATGCAAGTGAAACAGACCATCATGAGGCTGAAAAAAATGAAGAAATCCATCAGAGAGATAGCACAAATGTTAGGAGTGGCCAAATCAACAGTTTGGTACATTCTTGAAAAAAAAAAAAAAAGGGCACTGGTGATCTCGTGAACTCCAGAAGGCTTGGACGTCCACGGAAGACAAAAGTGGTGGATGATCACAGAATCCTCTCCATGGTGAAGAAAAACCCTTTCACAACATCTACCCAAGTGAAGAACACTCTCCCGGAAGTAGGTATATCAATATCTAATAAATACCTATTCAAGTATAGACCATGGACATACGCCAAAAGAATTATCATGCATCCTCACAGATCAAAAACGACAAAATTCAAATACCTATCACGAAATGAGAAGACATATATAACATATCCATGCCTGGATAAATAACATACAGCACACAATTTGTACCATGAAAATATAAAAAACTTTATTGAAATACACATAACAATATATTGGCCACCAGACGATAAAATCAATGATACAAGTAATAAAAGAATAGCGTGGAGATACAACAGGGACACATACACATAGCATGCTAGTAAACTACAAACATCATGTGATATGGTATGGTACAGGTTTCTCAGTCCAAACCAAAGGGTATAGCAAGAAAAGTACACACCAACGTAATGGTCATATACATCTAACCAAGGTATATAGCATAAGTTCAAAGATATAATAATGAACAGTATGTTAACACTGCTTAACAAATGTAGAAGAGAGCCCAAAATCACAGGCTCAAAAGGCTATACCAACCTGTAGATTGCATGATATGTCCCACAGAAAATATCACCACACTAGACGCCAAATCAACAGTTTGGTACATTCTTGAAAAAAACAAACAAAGAAGGGCACTGGTGATCTCGTGAATTCCAAAAGGCTTGGACGTCCACGGAAGACAACAGTGGTGGATGATCGCAGAATCCTCTCCATGGTGAAGAAAAACCCCTTCACAACATCTACCCAAGTGAAGAACACTCTCCTGGAAGTAGGTATATCAATATCTAAGTCTACCATAAAGAGAAGACTTCATGAGAGCAAATACAGAGTGTTCACCACAAGGTGCAAACCATTAATCAGCCTCAAAAATAGAAAGGCCAGATAAGACTTTGCCAAACAACATCTAAAGAAGCCAGCCCAGTTCTGGAACAGCATGAAACTAAGATCAACCTTTACCAGAATGATTGGAGGAAGAAAGTATGGAGAAGGCTTGGAACGGCTCATGATCCAAAGCACACCACATCCTCTTTAAAACATGGTGGAGGCAGTGTGATGGAATGGGCATGCATGGCTGCCAAAGGGACTGGGTCACTAGTGTTTATTGATGATGTGACTGAAGACAGAAACTGCCGGATGAATTCTGAAGTGTTCAGGGATTTACGTTCTGCTCAGATTCAACCAAATGCAACAATGTTGACTGGATGTCACTTCACAGTACAGATGGACAATGACCCAAAACATACTGCGAAAGCAACCCAGGAGTTTTTTAAGGCAAAGAAGTGGAATATTCTGCAATGGCCAAGTCAATGACTAGATCTCAACCTGATCGAGCAGCATTTCACTTGCTTAAGACAAAACTTAAGGCAGAAAGACCCACAAACAAGTAACAACTGAAGACAGCTGCAGGAAAGGCCGGGTAAAGCATCACAAAGGGGGAAACCCAGCGTTTGATGATGTCCATGGGTTCCAGACTTCAGGCAGTCATTGCCTGCAAAGGATTTTCTACACAGTATTTAAAAAAAAAACATTTTATTTATGGTAATGTTAATTTGGCCAATTACTTTTGAGCCCCTGGAATGAGGAGGCTGTGTAGGAAAATGGTTGCGATTCCTAAACGTTTCACAAAACAAAGTTAATGGGTGCGTGAAAACCACGGACAGCACATGTACGCACATTCCTGTGCTGTCCGTGTTTCACGCATCAATTACACTGAAAAAAAATGCTTGCAGGTGCGTGAAAAACACATGCCACACGCAAAGCACACTGATGCAAAATGCAAGGCACACAGACAGATTTACTCGCATTTTTTACGAATCTGTCATGCTCATGTGCATGCAGCCTTAGATACAGTGCACTAGCAGTAAGTATCCTTATACTAACCCTCAGAGGCAAATTTGGCATTTCTGGGGCCCCAAGCAAAGTTATGTCTTGGGACTCTAATTAAAGACACCTGTACAGAGTTCCCCACACAATGCCCCCTGTATATAGTGTCACAACCCCCTTGTATGGTTCCACGCACAGTCCCCCTGCCATACATCCCCCTTGTAGATAGTGCCATGCAGTCCCCTGTAGGTAGTCCCACATACCCACCTTGTCTCAGCAGACAGTATCACACATGATAGGCTTAGATACAGGGCCCCAGCAGTATCCTTGTACTAAAATATGTTCACCCCCCAAAAAATGTATGTGCGTGTGTATATGTATATATAGGAGACAGCATATCTGTAGTACTCTGACCTATGGACAGGATTAGATACATTGGCTCAGCAGAAAGTATCACACATGATAGGATTTGATATAGGGTCCAGCTTGCTAACATTGCGACTCCAGAGCTGGACCCAGGAAAGGTAAGTATAATAATGGCTTTGCTTTTGTATGTGTTACTAATTTTTTTGGTGTGTTTGTGTTTTTCTAAAGGTTTGGTTGCTGGCCTACGTCCGATTCAAGGATTACTTCGATGACGGCTTTTTTATTCTCAATAAAATGGTTAAGGAGGGTTGTGTGTTTTTTTTTATTTCAATAAAATATTGTTTCTATGTCCTTTTTTTTAAAACTTTTTTACTATCGCCTAAGTGATGGCCTCTGGCTGATTGACAGCATCCATATAGCGGGGCTTAGTGTTAGCCAGTGAAAAGACTAACAATAACCCCCATTATTAACCCGACACCCACTGCCACCAGGGGTACCGGGAAGAGCTGAGTATGATCCAGTACCCGACCATCTGTAGTGATGGTCGGTTACTGGGGCGACTGCAGGTTGGTATTATTAGGCTGGGAAAGGACAAAAACACCCTGGTAATGCTAGCCTGCTGCTGCTATGTTGTGACTGGCTAGTTTTGAAAAATGGGGGGACGGGGGACCGCAAAACGTTTTTTCCATTCCATTTACAGGTGGTGGATAGAGGGCCCATCTCTTTTAGGCTTGCTGGATTAAGTGGCTTGTATATCAAGTGGAGTTATTAAACCGGAGTTGAAAAGAAGAGTTAAAATCCCAGTAAGTACTCTTCTTTACTATTACTTTTTCAATTGTTCACTGTTTTTTTGTAACTGGAATAATGGATAGCAAGATTGGAGGTTTAGACAATCTTGAGTGGAGCATGCTGCTCTCTGAGCAAGCAGTTAGTGGAGTAGAACTTGAGGGTGAATACATGGATCAGCAGGAGCAGGCAAGTAGCTGGTTTAATGTAGTTAGGGGCAGTAGAAAGGGGTGAAAGAAGTGGAAGGCCAATCCAATTTCTATTATACCAAGAAAAGTTGGGTGATGATGCGAAGGTGTCAGTCTCAGAAATGGCAGCCCTAGTGGATACTGATCTCCCTAACAGCTGGGAGAACAGCCCAGCTAGTAGTTGGCAGGAGGGTAATGCAGGTAAGGCAAGACAATTGGTAGTTGTAGGGGATTCTATAATAAGGAAGACGGATAGAATTATTTGTCGCCAAGACCGCCTCAACCGAATGGTTTGCTGTCTCCCTGGTGCCAGGGTTTGGCATGTGGTGGAACGGGTGGATAAATTACTGGGAGGGGCTGGTGATGATCCAGCTGTCGAGGTCCATGTGGGTGACAGAATACATTGTAGGTGACAGAATACATTTGTAGGTGGAGGAGCCTTAAGAATAATTTTAAAGAACTAGGCTACAAGCTGAAGGGAAGGACCTCCAAGGTAGTATTCTCTGGAATACTGCCTGTGCCATGCACATCACAGGAAAGACAACGGGAGCTCAGGGAGTTAAATGCATGGTTTAAGTCTTGGTGTAGATGTCACGGGCACTGGGTTTGTGGACCCACTAGGCCGCTCCGCCGTAGCGGGAAGGCAGCTGACCAGGTCACAGTCTATGTGAAAGTAGATAGCAGACAGTAATGTTTAGGTACCTGTAATAGTCCGGGCGGTGACTGTGGCCTCAACATGGATGGAGACAGGTGCGGAAAGTGGCGCCAGACGTGGCGGGCAGTATCCGATGAGCCGAGCACTTGAAGTGGCAGATGACACATGACGTGGCAGATGGCACTTGACGTGGCAGATGGCACTTGACGTGGCAGATGGCACTTGACGTGGCAGATGACACTTGAACACGGGTAGGCACAGGAACAATGCGGAATACAGGAACGGTAACAGGGCACGGGTAACAGCAGGAACGGGAGACACTAAGGGACCATTTGCAAGACAGACAGGGAAAGACTAACAACGCTCAGGCAAGGATCAGAATGGCTGGGGCATTCTTATAGAGCAGGGAATCACGTGGGTTAATGATAATTGATTCCATGTGCGCGTGCTGGCCCTTTAAGAGCGGGCGCGAGCGTGCGCGCGCACCCTACGGGACCCGGCCGGACGGAGCGGAAGCGAGCGCTGGCATCTCCTAGGAGGGAGACGGAGGCCAGCGCTCACAGATCCATGGCTGCGGGCGTCGGGAGGTGAGTGAACCCAACGGCCCGCGGCCATGGGCGCTACAGTAGAGGAGAAGGATTTGGGTTCCTAGAGCACTGGTCTGACTTTTCATTGGGGTACAAACTGTATTCTGCAGATGATTTGCACCTAAATGGAAGGGGTCCGCTGTGCTGGGGGAGAGAATTGTAGCTGGGGTGACAGAGTATTTAAACTAGGGCTGAGGTGGGAGGTCAATGTAGAAAATAAAGGGATAGTTAGGTTAGAGAGGTTTCCGACTATATTGGTGGGGGGAGAAATAGACTGTGGGGAGAGGACTAGACAACAGGATAAGGAGATCCTTTTGTTACAAAACAGAAATTAAAATAAAAATGCCCAAATAATGTCTAATAATCACATTTCTGATACCAAACGTGGCAATTTGAAATGCAAGTTAAAGTGCATGTTCACAAATGCCAGAAGTCTAGCAAGCAAAATGGGGGGACTAGAGACCTTGGTACTGGAGGAACATATAGATATAGCAGGTGTTGCTGAAACATGGCCGGACACTTCACATGACTGGGCTGTAAATCTAGAGGGCTTTACACAATTTCGGAAAGACAGGGCAAATAGGAAAGGTGGTGGTGTATATCTGTATGTGAGAAGATATATGAAGGTGGTGGTGTATGTCTGTATGTGAGAAGATATATGAAAGAGACAATAGTGGGGGAAGATTGTGAGGAGATTGAAACCTTGTGGGTGAAATTACAAAGCGTGGTAAACACTGAAAAAAATTACTTTTGGTGTAATCTATAGACCCCCCAATATAACTGAGGAGATAGAAGGTCAAATTTATAAACAGATGGAGCGGGCTGCACAGGGGGGTACTGTAGTGATAATGGGAGATTTTAATTATCGGGCTATTAACTGGTGTCATGGTTCGGCTTCAACTGCGAAGGGGAGAAATTTCCTCAACCTGTTGCAGGAAAATGTTATGGCCCAGTTTTTGGAAGACCGGACTAGAGGTGAAGCTCTGTTGGATCTGGTCATTTCTAATAATGCAGAGCTTGTTGGGAATGTCAATGTTCGTGTAAACCTCGGTAACAGTGATCACAATATAGTTATATTTTGCCTATAGTTTACAAAACAAACACAGCCCGGGAGGACAAAAACACTTAATTTTAAGAAGGCCGATTTCCCCAGGATGAGGGCCTCAATTCAGGATATAGACTGGGAAGAACTAATGCCAAATAATGGTACAAATGATAAATGGGAGATCTTAAAATCTACTTTGTATAATTATAGTGCAACTTTTATTCTTATAGGTAACAAGTATAAATGACTATAATTAAACCCCACATGGCTTACACCTTCTGTAAAAAGGACAATATATGACAAAAAAAAGGGCATTTGAAAAATACAAATCTGAGGGTACATCTGTAGCCTTTGTAAAGTTTAAAGACCTTAATAAAAATCTGCAAAAAAGTAATAAAATCCCCAAAAATATATAAATATATAAGTATATAAATGCAAAAAAGCCGAGGTCTGAACATGTAGGACCCCTAGAAAGTGGTAATGGGGAATTGGTCACCAGGGATCAAGAGAAGGCAGAGTTACTAAATGGGTTCTTCAGCTCTGTATATAAAACAGAAGAAAGAGCAGCTGATGTAGGCGCTGCCAGTGCTGTTAATATATCAGTTGATATACTGAATTGGCTGAATGTAGACATAGTCCAAGCCAAGTTAAATAAAATAAATGTGCACAAGGCCCCGGGACCAGATGAGCTACACCCTAGAGTTATTAAAGAGCCTAGTTCAGTTATTTCTGTCCCCCTCTTCATAATATTTAGAGATTCTCTAGTGACTGGTATAGTGCCAAGGAACATAAACACAAAAGTTTAACCCCTTCCCGACATTTGACGTATCCATAAGCCAAAGTCGGGTAGGGGAAGTATGGAGCGGGCTCACGGAGTGAACCCGCTTCAAACGATGCCGGTGTCGGCTGTTTGTTACAGCCGACACCTCAGAGTAACTAGCAGCATCACGCTCGAGCGTGATCCCGCTAGTTTAACTCGTTAAATGCCGCGGTCAACAGAGACCGCAGCATTTAAATCGTTAGAAAGAGGGGGCGACCCCCTCTGACAGCTCATCGCGCCCCCCGCAATGCAATCGTGGGGGGGCGATGGTTGCTACGGCTGCCTGGGGGCCTAATGAAGGTCCCCAGGTCCGCCATCTTTGTACACCTATTAAGCCCTGCCTCCGGCCACTTAATAGTTACCTGTCAGAATTACGATATACTGCAATACATTAGTATTGCAGTCAGGGGCGTAGCTAGAGGCTCATGGGCCCCGATGCAAAAATTCCTACTGGGCTCCCCCCCCGCAAACTTCTCATGGCCGACGGTCCGCTTTCAGCTGCATCGTTGGGTCTCCTAAGTGACCCAACAATGCAGCACTAGCAGCCGGGGGCGTCACTAAGGCTGGGTTCACACACACTATTTACGGACGTAATTCGGGCGTTTTAGCATTGAATTACGTCCGAAAATGCGGCTCAAAAGCGTCGGCAAACATCTGCCCATTCATTTGAATGGGTCTTACGATGTTCTGTGCCGACGGTCAAGACGCCTGAACATGCCATTACGGCTGAAATTACGGTGCTGTTTTCTCCTGAAAACAGCACCGTAATTTCAGCCGTAACAGACGCTGCTGTGTGAACATACCCTCAGGGCTTAAAATGTCCGGGAAATAGCCCCAATACATGTGTCCGCCCAAAAAAAAGTGTGTATATGAGACAGCATAGCATATCTATAGCACTACGACCCTATAAACTATGGATAGGATTAGATACAGTGGCTGAGCAGACAGTATCACACATGATAGGATTAGATACAGTGGCTCAGAAGGCAGTATCACACATGATAGGATTAGATACAGTGGCCCAGCAGACAGTATCACACATGATAGGATTAGATACAGTGGCTCAGCAGACAGTACCACACATGATAGGATTAGATACAGTGGCTCAGCAGACAGTACCACACATGATAGGATTAAATACAGTGGCTCAGAAGGCAGTATCACACATGATAGGATTAGATACAGTGGCTCAGCAGACAGTATCACACATGATCGGATTAGATATAGGGCCCAGCAGACAGTATCACACAAGATACGATTAGATACAGGGCCCAGCAGACAGTATCACACATGATTGGATTAGATACACAGCTCAGCAGACAGTATCACACATGATTGGATTAGATACAGGGCCCAGCACGCTGACATTGCGGCTCCAGCGCTGGACCCAGGACAGGTAAGAATAATAATTTTGCTTCTTTATGTGTTACTGATTATTTTTGTGTGTTTGTGTTTTTTTTACAGGTTCGGTTGTTGGACTTCGGATACGAGGACTTCAATGACGGTGTTTTTTTTATTCTCAATAAAATGGTTAATGTGGGTTGTGGTTTTTTATTTCAATAAAATATTTTTTCTATGTGCTTGTATCTTTTTAAACTTTATTATCACCGCCTTAGTAATGGCCGCTCGCTGATTGACAACCATTACTAAGGCGGGGCTTAATGTTAGCCGGTGCAGAGGCTACACTAACCCCCATTATTACCCCGGTACCCACCGCCACCAGGAGTACTGGGAAGAGCCGGGTACGAACCAGTACCCGACCATCTGTAGTGACGGGCAAGCACCGGGGTGGCCGCAGGCTGGTAGTATTAGGCTGGGGAAGGCCAAAAACAGTGGCCCTTCCCACCCTTGTAATGCTGCCTGCTGCTGCTGTGTTGTATCTGGCTGGTTATGAAAATTGGGGGGGACCCGACATCGTTCTTTCCAATTTTTTATTTTTTTTTAAATGACGTGGGGCCCCCCCCCATTTTTCATAACCAGCCAGATACAATAAAGCAGCAGCAGCCTAGCATCACCCAGGTGGGAAGGGCCACTGTTTTTGGCCTTTCCCCTCCTGATAATACCAGCCTGCGGCCACCCTAGTGGCCGACCATCACTACAGATGGTCAAGTACTGGATTGTACCCGGCTCTTCCCAGCACCCCTGGTGGCGGTGGGTAGCGGGGTAATAATGGGGGTTAGTGTTAGCCTCTGCATCGGCTAACACTAAGCCCCGCCTTAGCAATGGATGCTGTCAATCAGCCGGCGGCCATTACTAAGGCAGTAGTAATATAGTTTCAAAAAAAACACAGACATAGAAAAAATATTTTATTGAAATAAAAAAAAAACACACACAACCCTCGAAGTAGTCCTGGAATCCGCCGTAGTCCAACGACCGAACCTGTTAGAAAACACACAAAAAATGATTAGTAACACATGTGTTAGGGTATGTGCACACACACTAATTACGTCCATAATTGACGGACATATTTCGGCCGCAAGTACCGGACCGAACACAGTGCAGGGAGCCGGGCTCCTAGCGTCGTACTTATGTACGACGCTAGGAGTCCCTGCCTCGCTGCCGGACAACTGTCCCGTACTGAAAACATGTTTACAGTATGGGACAGTTGTCCTGCAGCGAGGCAGGGACTCCTAGCATCGTACATAACTATGATGCTAGGAGCCCGGCTCCCTGCACTGTGTTCGGTCCGGTACTTGCGGCCGAAATACGTCCGTCAATTACGGACGTAATTAGTGTCTGTGCACATACCCTAAGGCTAAGATACAGGGCCCATGTGTGATACTGTCTGTGGGACCCTGTATCTAAGCCTATCACAAGGTAGGCTTAGATACAGGGTCCAGCAGACAGTAATCTTATACAGTATAAGATTACTGTGTGCTGGGGCCCTGTATCTAAACCTACAGTGTGGTAGGCTTAGATACAGGGCCCAGCAGACAGGATCACGCATGGGCCATGTATCTAAGCCTACCATGTGATTGGCTTAGATACAGGGCCCAGCAGACAGGATCACACAATCTGTGATCCTGTCTCATGGGCCCCCTAAGCCTGCTACATCGTAGGCTTAGGGGTTGTGCAGTCCCTAAACATTGATGGCCTATCCACAGGATAGGCCATCAATAGCTGATGTGTCGCCCGGGACCCGCAAATCAGCTGTTTTGAAGGGGCCGCAGCACTCGTACGAGAGCTGCTTCCCCTTCATGTCACTACTTGCTCACACTGTGAATCGCCGACACCGATTCACAGTGTGACCGGAATGAAGTGACCGGAATGAAGGGGAGCAGCTCTCGTACGAGTGCTGCGGCCCCTTCAAAACAGCTGATTGGCGGGTCCCGGGAGTCGGACCCCGCCAGTCAGGGCTAACCTTACCTTCCTCTTCAGCCGTGGCGGGAGTTCTGTCGTCTCGATGCTGTGCGCGGCGCACAGCGCTTGACGTCAGGACCTCCGCTGCGATCCGGAACCAGGAAGGTAAGTAAAGTATGTTACTATAGTAACAGGGGCCCGCGGCCCGAGTTACTATAGTAACTTTTTATTAATGTGGTGCGGGGGGCCGCGGGCCCCCCTGGCTTCGGGGCCCGGTCGCAATTGCGACCGCTGCGACCCCTATAGCTACGCCAGTGATTGCAGTATATCGTGCAAGCGATCTAATGATCGCTGGTTGAAGTCCCCTAGGGGGACTAATAAAAAAAGTAGAAATTAGTTAAATAAAGTTTTTTTTTGTGTAAAAAAAAAATATTAAATGTTCAAAAAAAAACCTTTTCCCATTTTCCCCCTAGAGCATAGTAAAAACATAAATAAATAAACATAATTGGTATCGCCGCATCCGTAAAAGTCTGAACTATTACAATATATCATTGTTTAAACCGCACGATGAACGCCATAAAAAAAAACAATTGTAAATGCCAGAATCTCTATTTTTTGGTCACCTAATCTCCCACAAAAAAATTAAATAAAAAGTGATCAAACCGTTGCATTTACACCAAAATAGTATCATTAAAAACTGCAGCTTATCCCGCAAAAAATAAGCCATCATACCACTTAAGCTACGGAAAAATAAAAAAGTTGTGGCTCTCTGAATTTGCCGACACAAAATACATTTTCTTTTTTACACTTAGGTTTTTACTTGTAAAATATAGAAAAAACTATATATATTTGGTATCGCCGTAATTTTATTGACCCAGAGAATAAAGTTAACATGTTTTAATTGCACAGTGAATTCCGTAAAAACGGCGCGCAAAAAACCATGGAGGAATCGCTGTTTTTTTTTCGTTTTCTACCCCAGAAATAATTTTTATCCCGTTTCCTAGTACATTAAATGGCACAATAAATGGTGCTACGAAAAACTAAATCTAGTCCCGCAAAAATCAAGCCCTCATAGTACTATATCGATGGAAAAATAAAGACGTTATGGCTTTTGGAATGTGGAGAGGAAAAAACGAAAATGAAAATCTGAAAAACGGCTGCGGCGGGAAGGGGTTAAACAGCACATTCCAACAAAATGAAACAAAATGTGTATGCAGGTGCAAGAATGCCAGTGACTGCAAATTTATGACCAAAATGTGTGCCAAGAACCTCTTTATTGTAAGTAGATAAAGCAGTAATGCATATTTATTTATATTTAGCAGCTTAGGTTACATTGGTGTTCGCAGAGTGCTGTTGTAATTTTCTTGTGTGTGGTATAGTGCCAAGGGACTGGTGCTGGGCAAATGTGGTGCCTATTTTCAAAAAGGGCTCTAGGTCTTCCCCAGGTAATTATAGACCAGTAAGCTTAACATCAATCGTGGGAAAAATGTTTGAGGGGCTATTTGAGGGACTATACACCGTGTTCCAAATTATTATGCACATTGGATTTAAGTGTCATAAACATTTAAATATTAGTTTTTTCAATTAACCCTTTCACGACCAATGACGAAAATGAACGTCATTGTCGGCTGCTAGTTCCGGCACCATGACGTTCATTTTGTCAGTATTTCAAACTGTCACTCTGTGTAAACAAAGAGTGGCAGGCACGCGCTGACATCTGTCCTAGACAGCTGTCACATCAGTCTCGCCGGACAGCGGACCATCGCCGCTGCTTTCGGCAATTAACCCCTTAAGTGCGACGACGGATTGCCGTCGCCACATTTAAGTGGTTTGAAGCACATCGGCAGCCCCCACGAAGTGATCGTGGGTGCTACCTATGCTTGTCGTGGCAATCGGAGTTCAGACAATGACCTCCGGGTAGCCATGTATGGAAGCCTCCGAGGAACAGCTTCCGGCCGGTCCTCCTCGGCTTCCTGTCAGTGTGACTGTTACGTCACAATGACAGTTAGAGTACATTACACTACGTGTGTAGTGTAATGTACTCTAGCAGCGATCAAAGCTGCAAGTCTAAGGGCGGGTTCACACATGGCGGAATTGCACTTAAATTCCGCTGCGGACACTCCGCAGCGTTAATCCGCAGCGGAGCCGTTTCTACATTGACTTTCACTTTAATTTAGCAGTGTTCGTTTACACGATGCGTACAATTCCGCTGCGGAGCATAGGCTGCGGAGCGGAATTTGGTGTCCGCAGCATGCTCTGTCTGTTGCGGAGCAGTGGCGGACTCATGGCGGAATTTCTCCCTTGACTTCAATGGAGATTCAAAGTTCCGCAATGAAGTCCGCAGCTGTCATGCACATGTCATGTGTGCTGCGGATGCGTCTTGCTTTTTTTACTTGACATTTCTTCATTCTGGCTGGACCTATGTATTTCTAGGTCTACAGCCAGACTGAGGAAGTCAATGGAGCTCCCGTAATGACGGGAGCGTTGCTAGGAGACGTCAGTAAATAGTCACTGTCCAGGGTGCTGAAAGAGTTAAGCGATCGGCAGTAACTGTTTCTGCACCCGGGACAGTGACTACCGATCCCAATATACATGTATCTGTAAAAAAAAATGAAGTTCGTACTTACCGAGAACTCCCTGTTTCTGTCTCCAGTCCGGCCTCCCAGGATGACGTTTCAGTGTAAGTGACGGCTGCAGCCAATCACAGGCCAAGCACAGGCTGCAGCGGTCACATGGACTGGCGCGTCATCCAGGGAGGTCGGGCTGGATGCCGAAGGAGGGACGCGTCATAAAGACAACGGGCGGTAAGTATGAATTTCTTTTACTTTCACTAGGGAAAGTGCTGTCCCTTCTCTCTATCCTGCACTGATAGGGAGAAGGGAAGCACTTTTCCCGCAGTCCGCAGCAGCTAGTCCGCATCAATTTTCTGCACATTTTGTGCAGATCCGCAGCCGTAATCCGCAACCCGGATTAGGTGCGGCATTGATGCGGACAGTTGCGGAGGAATTCCGCCATGTGTGGTCATGCCCTTAATGTCCCCTAGTGGGACAAGTAAAAAAAAGTAATAAAAATGTTTTAAAAAAATAGTGTCAAAATAAAAGTTATAAGTTATATAAACACAAAATGCTTTTTTTCCCCTATAATAAGACTTTTATTATAGAAAAAAAATGAACACGTTAAAAAAGTACACATATTTGGTATCACCGCGTTCGTAACGACCCCAACTATAAAACTGTAATGTTATTCTTCCCGCACGATGAACACCCCAAAAAAAATCAATAAAATCTACGACAGAATCGCAATTTTTTTGGTCACCACCACTCCCAAAATAAAGAATAGAAAGTGAAGGAAAAGTCGCATGTACCCAAAAATAGTACCAATAAAAACTTCAATCCGTCCCGCAAAAAACAAGCCCTTACACAGCTTTTTTTTAACTAAAAAATAAAAAAATTATGGCTCTCAGAATATGGTGACACAGAATTTTTTTTAATTTTTATAAATAAGTGATTTTATTGTGCAAACGCTAAAAAAAAGGACCAAACCTATATACATATGGTATCGCCGTAATCGTACCAACCCGCAGAATAAAGTAAAAATGTCATTTATAGCGTACGGTGAGCGCCGCAATAAGTAAACCTAAAAAACGGTGTCAAAAATCCTGTTTTTTGGTCAGGATTGCAAAAAAATTGAATAACAAGTGATCAAAAAAAATGGCATGTACCCCAAAATGGTACCAATGAAAACTACAGATTGTCCCGCAACAAATAAGCCCTCACATGGCTCCGATGGTGAAAAAAAAAAAAGTTCTGCCTCTCAGAATATGGCGATGCAAAATGTGCAGAGTGTTCCAAAAGCGGATAACATCGGGCGCCATTTATCAGTGCGACACCGGCCACATATCTATGAATTATTATTTATTTACCCCATTATTATACCCTCTTATTATGCCCTGATGTACTCCGCACAGATTACATACGCCCCCACATTATAAACTGAAATACCAGTAAAACTCCAAACAAAACTACTACCAAGCAAAATCTGCGCTCCAAAAGCAAAATGGCGCTCACTCCCATCTGAGCACTGCAGCGTGCCCAAGCAGCAGTTTGCGCCCACACATATGGCATCGCCATACCCGAGAGAACCCGCTTAACATTTTATGAGGTATTTGTCTTCTGTGGCAAAAACTGGGCACAACATATTATGCACTAAAATGGCATATCAGTGGAAAATTGCACTTTTCACTTTGAACCATCCGTTGTGCACTAACCCCTTTGCGCACTATGACTTAATTGCCCATCATGGTGCGGCGGTTAATGTATGGAGCCGGCTCCCGTGCTGTGCCCGCTCCATACGCTGCGGGTGTCAGCTGTGTATTACAGCTGACACCCGGGACTAACGGACAGGTACAGCGATCACTCTGTTACAGAAGCCTGTAAGAATAACAATATACTGCAATACATTAGTGTTGCAGTGTATTGTACCAGTGATCCAATGATCGCTAGATCAAGTCCCCTAAGGGGATTGATTAATACAATGTGTAGAAGAATTATAGTTATTAGTAGTGAGATTTTTTATTTTTTTTTAAAGTAAAAAAAAAACAAGCACCTTTTCCCATTTTTCTTCTAGAGTAATGTAAAAAAATGTTGTTTCAGAAAAATAGTAAATTTTAATTTTTACAGACTAATACTAATTATTTAGCGAAAAACCTGTGTGGTCAAAATGCTAACTATACCCCTAGATAAATACCTTAAGGGGTCTAGTTTTCAAAATGGGATCGTTTATGGGGAGTTTCTATCGTTCTGGCAGCTCAAAGACTTTCCAAATGTACAGTGGGGCCTAAAACATTTTCAAGCAAAATATGAGTCCTGAAAGCCTCCGGGTGCTCCCTTCCTTTTGGGCCCTGCCATGTGTCCAGGCAGCGCATTAGGGCCACAATGTGGGTATATTTGAAAACAGGAGAAACAGGGTGATAGATTTTGTGGTGTGTTTCTTCATTTTCATGTTCGCTTTACAAAGAAATCGGTCTTCAAACTGATACTTTTATGAAAAAAGTGATTTTTATTTTTTTTCACCTGTTATGCATTAAATTTAGCAAAAAAACTGTGGGGTCAAAATACTTACTAGAAAGATAAGATAAATACCTTAAGGGGGTCTAGTTTTCTAAATGGGGTCATTTGTGGGGGTTTCCATCACTCTGAGACCTATGAGCCTTTGAAAACCTGGCTTGGTGCAGGAAAACAAAATGTACTTCAAAATTTATAAAATTATTATTCAATTTGTAAGTACTCTAAATTGCTGAAAATTTATTTTATTTTTTCAAAAGTGCTCCCAAAATAGAGTAAAGAGATGGAAATATATATTTAATGAAAAAAATTGTACAGTATGTGTGTACATATGTGACATATTGCAGTTAAAAATAGGGAACAATGGTAATTTTTACAAAATCTCTTCCATTTTTCTTTTTTGGTAATTTCCGCAAATTGTATCAGTCTACTTTTACTACTAAAATAAAGTACAACATGTGACGAAAAAACAATGTCAGAATTACTTGGATATTCAAAACTTGCACAGAGTTATTCTCTGATAAAGTCAGACATACCAGATTTGACAAATCTGGCTTGGTCATTAAGGTACAAACAGGCCCGGTCATTAAGGGGTTAAACTCATTTATGGTATTGTGTCTTAGCGCTCTTTGGATCATTGTAATCAATCTCAGACACCTGTGATAATTAGTTTGCCAGGTGTGCCCAATCAAAGGAAAACTACTTAAGAAGGACGTTCCACATTATTAAGCAGGCCACAGGTTTCAAGCAATATGGGAAAGAAAAAGGATCTTTCTGCTGCCGAAATGCGTAAAACAGTGCAATACCTTGGACAAGGTATGAAAACATTGGATATTTCAAGAAAACTTAAGCGTGATCATCGTACTGTGAAAAGATTTGTGGCTGATTCAGAGCACAGACGGGTTCGTTCAGATAAAGGCATAATGAGGAAGGTTTCTGCCAGACAAATTAATAGGATTAGGAGAGCAGCTGCTAAAATGCCATTGCAAAGCAGCAAACAGGTATTTAAAGCCGCTGGAGCCTCTGGAGTCCCGCAAACCTCAAGGTGTAGGATCCTCCAGAGGTTTGCAAGTGTGCATAAAGCTATTATTCGGCCACCCCTAAACAATGCTCACAAGCAGAAACGGTTGCAGCGGGCTCAGAAATACATGAAGACTAATTTTCAAACCGTGTTGTTTACTGATGAGTGCCGTGCAACCCTGGATGGTCCAGATGGATGGAGTAGTGGATGGTTGGTGAAAGGCCACCATGTCCCAACAAGGCTGTGACGTCAGCAAGGAGGTGGCGGAGTCATGTTTTGGGCTGGAATCATGGGGAGAGAGCTGGTAGGTCCCTTTAGGGTCCCTGACGGTGTGAAAATGACCTCTGAAAAGTACGTAGAGTTTATGACTGACCACTTTCTTCCGTGGTACAAAAAGAAGAACCGGGCCTTCCGTAGCAAAATTATCTTCATGTATGACAATGCACCATCTCATGCTGCAAAGAATACCTCTGTGTCATTGGATGCTATGGGCATAAAAGGACAGAAACTCATGGTGTGGCCCCCATGTTCCCCTGACCTCAACCCTATTGAGAACCTTTGGAGCATCTTCAAGCAAATTATCTATGAGGGTGGGAGGCAGTTCACATCAAAACAGAAGCTCTGGGAGGTTATTCTGACATCCTGCAAAGATATTCAAGCAGAAACTGTCCAAATACTCACAAATTCAATGGATGCAAGAATTGTGAAGGTGATATCAAAAAAGGGGTCCTATGTTAACATGTTAGTTTTTTTTTTATTGAAAGAGCTTTTGATTTCTGTAAATATGACCTCCTGATGCTGCAAATTCAACAAATTACCATTTTAGTTGTCTTTACAACCTTTAAAATGTTTTGATCTCTGTTGTGCATAATAATTTGAAACAGTGCATTTTGAGTTTTTTACTTCTAAAAAAAAAACTTATCATTAGGAGATTTGTTCAATAAAATTTGCATTATACTCCAACGGTTGATGGCTCGAAGATTATACTGACTGTCATTTGCATCGACTATTTAGGAAAATCAGGGAAAAATAACATTTGCATAATAATTTGGAACGCGGTGTATACAGGATTTTGTGACAAAAAATAGTATTACAAGTGACAGCCAGCACGGATTTACTAAGGACTGAAGTTGTCAAATCAACCTGATTTCTTTTTATGAAGAGGTGAGCACAAGCCAAGACAGAGGAGATGTAGTGTTTTTTGACTTTGCAAAGGCATTTTACACTGTCCCAATTAGACGTCTAATGGGTAAATTAAGGACAGTGGCGGATTAAGTAGACTATAGGCCCTGGGCAGTTACCCAAACTTAGTCCCCCCTTCTCCCCCACCACGCCGTAACACTACCTTTTTGTGCAAGCATTAACAAATTGGTGTTATGATTCCCCTTGTCAAAGGGCTGTGTCCCTACATACTGACAGTATCACACTGTGCAGGGACACATCCTCCTGACAAGGGGAATGGTAACACACATTTGTCTATCAGTCCTGGACTGCACAAAGACTTCTTGTGAAACACAAGGATTTCCTATAATAAACATGTCAGGTGAGGTGGCCGATTCTCTATAAATCTAGTGACTCACAGGTGACGACTTCTCAGATTCTGATAACTTTTTTCCTCTTTTTTTCTCCATCCGGTCCAGACTTCATGACAACTTCTCCCGGCCATGACCCATTTCTGCAGAATTTGCCACTTAGATGTCTTCTGTTTCTCACTTTTCCAACATTTCTACACCTATAAACGAAAATAAAATTATCATGGTGCCACACACTGTGCCTCTAAATATAATAGCACCATACACTGCGCCCCTGAATATAATTGTGTCAAACACTGTATAGTAAAGCACCACATGCAGAAAGGCCCGTGTAGATAGCGTCGCACACATCCCCCTGTAGATAGCGTCACACACACAGCCCCTGTAGATAGCGTTACACACACAGCCCCTGTAGATAACATCACACACACATTCCCCTGTAGATAGCGTGACATACACATCCCCCTGTAGATAGCGTCACACACACATCCCCCTGTAGATAGCGTCACACAAACAGCCCCTGTAGATAGCATCACACACACAGCCCCTGTGGATAGCGTCACACACACAGCCCCTGTAGATAGCGCTACACAAAAAGCCCTTGTAGATAGCGCCACACACACAGCCCCTGTAGATAGCGCCACACACACAGCCCCTGTAGATAGCGCCACACACACAGCCCCTGTAGATAGCGCCACACACACATCCCTCTGTAGATAGCGCCACAAACACACAGCCCCCCTGTAGATAGCATCACACACACAGCCCCCCTTTAGATAGTGCCACACACAGCCCCTGTAGATAGCATCACACACACAGCCCCTGTAGATAGCGTCACACACACAGCCCCTGTAGATAGCGTCACACACACAGCCCCTGTAGATAGCGTCACACATACAGCGCATGTTGATAGCGTCACACACAGCAGCTGTAGATAGCGTTACATATGGGCGGGGTCACATGGGCATGACGTCATCAAAGGTCCTTTAGCCTACTATTCGGAGCACATTTATGTACAGAGGTGTAACTTTCACTATCCCAGCTAAGCCCAGCCCAAATTGCTCTCCCTGCACCTTCTCCCCATCTCTGTAGCAACAGTTAGCAGCGCAAGTGCGCTGCATAGTTTTTAAGATTATGTGCAGTTCGGGCAGCCATGGGCCCCCTGGGTGCCTCAGGCCCCGGGCGGCCGTCCGAACCGCCCATATGATGATCCGCCATTAATTAAGGACTATAGGTTTAGAAATTGTAATTTGTAATTGGATTGAGAATTGGCCCAAGGACCGTATCCAGAGAGTTGTGGTCAATGATTCCTACTCTGAATGGTCCCCTGTTATAAGTGGTGTACCCCAGGGTTCAGTGCTGGGTCCACTATTATTCAACTTATTTATTAATGATATAGAGGATGGGATTAATAGCACTGTTTCTATTGTTTCTATTTTTGCAGATGACACCAAGCTATGTAGTAATGTTCAGTCTATGGAAGATGTTCGTAAATATTGCAAGCGGATTTGGACGCACTGAGTGTTTGGGCATACACTTGGTAAATGAGGTTTAATGTAGATAAATGTAAAGTTATGCATCTGGATCTGGGTGTACTTATAGATCATAAACGAAATAACAGCATGCAACGTCAATCAGCTGCTTCAAAGACCAGCAAGATATTGTCGTGTATTAAAAGAGGCATGGACTCACGGGACAGGGATGTAATATTACCACTTTACAGAGCATTAGTGAAGCCTCATCTAGAATATTCAGTACAGTTCTGGGTTCCAGTTCATAGAAAGGATGCCCTGGGGTTGGAAAAAATACAAAGTAGAGCAACAAAGCTAATAAGGGGCATGGAGAATCTAAGTTATGAGGAAAAATGTAAATAATTAAACCTATTTAGCCTTGAAAAGAGACGACTAAGGGGGGGGACATGATTAACTTATATAAATATATGAATGGCACATACAAAAAATATGGTGAAAACCTGTTCCATGTAAAACCCCCTCAAAAAACAAGGGGGCACTCCCTCCGTCTGGAAAAAGAAAGGTTCAACCTGCAGAGGCGACAAGCCTTCTTTACTGTGAGAACTGAGAATCTATGGAATAGTCACCGCAGGAGCTGGTCACAGCAGGGACAGTAGATGGCTTTAAAAAAGGCTTAGATAATTTCCTAGAACGAAAAAATATTAGCTCCTATGTCAATGTGCAGAAATGCTTCCCTTCCCTTTTCCCATCCCTTGGTTGAACTTGATCTACATGTGTCTTTTTTTCAACCGTACTATGTAACTAAGTAGCTATGTTATACTGTCTGTTAGACCCTGTATCTAATCCTACCACAGGAAAGGCTTAGATACAGGGCCCAGGCAGATAGTAATCTTATACTGTATAAGATTACTGTCTGCTGTGGCACTGTTTTTAAGCCTAGTACTGTATGTGGTAGGCTTAGATACAGGGACCATCAGACAGTATCATACATAACAATGTATCTAAGCCTACTATGTGGTAGGCTTAGATACGGGGTCCATGTGTGATACTGTCTATTGGACCCTGTATCTAAGCCTACCACATGTTAGGCTTTGATACAGGGCCCCAGCAGATAGTAATCTTATACAGTATAAGATTACTGTCTGCTGGGGCCCTGTATCTAAGTCTACAATGTGGTAGGCTTAGATACAGGGCCATCAGACAGTATCTGGTCATGTATCTAAGCCCACCATGTGGTAGGCTTAGATACATGTTCCATGTGTGATACTGTCTGTTACACCCTGTATCTAAGGCAGGCTTAGATACAGGACCCCAGCAGGCAGTAATGTTACACTTACCCTCCTTTTCGGCTCTGGGTGCAGCGGATGTCCTTACACCATCCAGCGTTGTGACGTCATGTGCGGCGCACAGTGTTGTGACGTCATGATGCGGTCTGGAAGGAGGGTAAGTATAGTGTTCTTACTATAGTAACAGGGACCTGTGTATTTTATGACATAGGCCCCAGTTACTATAGTAAATTTTTATAGACGCGGTGTGGGGGGCCACTGCGAACCCTGTAGCTACACCACTGAATTTGGCAGTCACCCGTCGATTCGGGGGAACGGGGCCAAAAGTCCAGGGCTTGGGCACCAGAGGCCCGTTTCTAGCGATGCCCCTGAGTTCAGTGAGCTATGCTGTTTTCATAATTCCGACCATACAGATGTAGCCGTATTTAACTTGACTTTTAACGCATTAAAAACACAGTGGAAAGATCCTTTAACTTGACTTTTTCAATGACTTTTCAATGGCTGTTCAATCACTGCCATTTACCCCTTTGATGCAGTGATCGCAAGCGATCGCTGCATCTTAGAGGTTGCTAGCAGATCGCCAGCCCTGCCATGCAATCAGGGCTGCCGATGCTGCTATGGCAAAAGGAAGCCTAACAATGGCCTCCTGCTCTGCCATTACGGAAGCCTATTAGGCCCCGTCGGGAGGCGAAGCCTAATCGGCTTGCTGTCAGTGAATGACTGATAGATCTAATACATTGCACTACATAGGTAGTGCAATGTATTAGAAAAAAAATAATCTGACAGTTGGACCTTCAAGTCCCCTAGTGAGACTTGAAAAAAAAGTGTAAAAAAGTGTAACAAAAAGTTTTAAAACATATAATAAAAGTTTCAAGTAATAAAATAAAACGCCCTGTTCCTTTATCAAGTCCTTTATTATTGAAAAAAAATATATAAACCATATATATTTGTTATCGCCAGCGTCCGTAATCGCCTGAATTAAAAAATATGTTATTCATTCCACGCAGTGAACGGCGTAAAAAAAAACAAAAAACTTAAACAACTATACCAGAATTTCTGCTTTTTAGTCACTTTGCCCTACGAATATTGGAAGAAAAAGTGATCAAAAAGTCGCATGTATCCAAAAATGGTACCTATAAAACCTATAGCTCGTCTCGCAAAAAAAAAAGGCCTCATACAGCTCCGTCGACTGAAAAAATTAAAAGTTATGGTTCTCACAACTTGGCAACAGAAAAAATACATTCTTTTTACAAAAGTAATTTTATTGTGCAAAAAGTTGTAAAACATAAAAAAGTGCTATAAATTTAGTATTGCCGGAAACGGACTGACCCGCAGAATAAAGTTAACATGTAATTTATGATGCATGGTGAACGCTGTATAAAAAAAAAAACTAAAAAACTATGCCAGAATTGCTGTTTTTTGATCACCTTGCCACCCAAAAAATAGGATAAAAAGTGATCAAAAGGTCGCATGTACCCCAAAATGGTACCAATAATAACTACAGCTCGTCCCGCAAAAAAACAGCCCTCATGCAACTACATCTATCAAAAAATAAAATTAGTTAAGGCTTCCATAAGTCAGGATAGAAAAAACATGCAGTTTTACCGGCCCGAGGGGAACATTTCTTCTGTTTCAAGAGACGAATTATCAAGGCCCTAAAATTAGGGAACCAGGAAGGGTAGGGTCCCAACATATCTGCTGGAAGCGAGGGCGCCCGTATTATACCAGGACAACACTTCCCAGCAAAATTCCCCAAACTGCAAAGGTGCGGAGTGTGGACCAAAAGGGGGGTAAGGAAGGACATTTATCAGTGCGACACTGGCCTATGCAGAAAGGATTGCTTCACAGCATAACACACATCTATAGATTATTTTACTGTTTTTTTTAACCCAATTATTATACCACCTGACTATGCCCCTGATGTACTCTGCTCGGCTTACATGTACCCCCACATTATAAAAGTAAACACCAGCAATACTCAAATACTCAAACAAATCTACTACCAAGCAAATCCACGCTTCAAAAGCCAAATGGTGCTCCCTCCCCTCTGAACCCTACAGCGTGCCCAAACAGCAGTTTACTTCCACATATATGGCATCGCCATACCCGGGAGAACCGTTTTAAAAATGATTTGGGTATGTGTCTCCAGTGGCATAAGCTGAAATAGCATATTTAGGGAAAAATGAAAATTTTTACTTTGCACCATCCGAGGTGCAATCATTTATGGAAAAGGCCTGTGGGGTAAAAATGCTCCCTACACCCCTTAATAAGTGTCTTGAGGGGTGCAGTTTCCAAAATGGGGTCACTTCTCAGGGGTTTCTTTTATTATTTCACATCAGAGCTCTGCAATTTTGAACCAATACTTTGTAAATCGCCACATTAGGCTTCAATTTCACATGATACTATTTCACTCCTGAGCCCTGTCAAATGTCCAGGCAAAAGATTAGGGCCACATGTAGGGTTCTAAAACCGGGAAACACTGCATAATAATTTGAGAACTGTCTTGTTATGGTGGCACAAGCTGGGCACCACATATTGGCATATCTATGGAAAAAATCCCATTTTCATCCTGCAACATCGAGTGCACACTAATTTCTGCAAAATACCTGCGGGGTTAACATCCCCACTACACCCCTAGGTGAATACCTTGAGGGGTGTAGTTTCCAAAATCGGGTCACTTCTGGGGGGTTTCCACTGCTTTGGTCCCACAGGGGCTTTGCCAATGCGACACAACGGCCAGAAACCAATCCAGTAAAATCTACACTCCAAAAGCCAATTGGCGCTCCTTCCCTTCTGAGCCCTACTGGGTGCCCAAAAAGCTGTTTATGACCACATATGGGATATTGCCATACTCAGGAGAAATTGCTTTACAAATTTTGGGGTTCTTTTTTTCCTTTATTTGTTGAGAAAATGAACAATTTGGAGCTAAAACTAAGTCTTGTTGAAGAAAAGGGATTATTTTTATTTTCACTGCCCAATTCTAATAAATTCTATGAAACACCTGTGGGGTCAAAATGCTCACTACACTCCTAGATTAATTCCTTAAGGGGTGTAGTTTCCTAAATGGAGTCACTTTTTGGGTGTTTTCATTGTTTTGTCCCCTCAGGGGCTTTACAATTGCGACATGGCCTCCGCAAACCATTCCTGCTAAATTTGAGCACCAGAAGTCAAATAGCGCTCTTTCCCTTCTGACTCCTGCCGTGTGTCCAAACAGCCGTTTATGACCACATGTGAGGTATTGTTTTACTCGGGAGAAATTGATTTACAAATTTTGCAGTGATTTTATCCTTTAGTCCTTGTGGAAATGAAAAAAAAATTGCTAAACCTACATTTTCTTTGAAAAAATGTAGATTTTAATTTTTACGGCCTACTTCCAATAATTTCTGCAATGAACCTGTGGGGTCAAAATGCTCACTATACCCCTAGATAATTTCCTTGTGGTGTGTAGTTTCCTAAATAGGGTCACTTTTTGGGGATTTCCACTGTTTTGGCACCGCAAGAGCCCTTCAAACCTGACATGGTGCCTAAAATATATTCTAATAAAAAGAAGGCCCCAAAATCCACTAGGTACTCCTTTGCTTCTGTGGCCTGTGCTTCAGTACATGACCAAACTAGGGCCACATGTGGGATATTTCCTAAATCTGCAGAACTTGGGCAATAAATATTGAGTTGCATTTCTCTGGAAAAAACCTTCTGTGTTACAAAAAAAATGGATTAAAATGAATTTCTACAAAAAAAAAGTGTAAATTTCACCTCTACTTTGGTATAATTCCTGTGAAACATTTAAAGGGTTAAGAAACTTTATAAATGCTGTTTTGAATACTTTGAGGGGTGAATTTTTTATAATGGGGTGACTTATTGGGGGTTATTTATATATAAGGCCCTCAAACCTACTTCGCAACTGAACTGGCCCCTGTAAAAATAGCCTTTTGAAATTTTCTTGATTATGTGAGAAATTGCTGCTAAAGTTCGAAGCCTTGTAACGTCCTAGAATAATAAAAGGATGTTCAAAAATGATGAAAACATAAAGTAGACATATGGGGATATTAATTAGCAACAATTTTGTGTGGTATAACTGCCTGTTTTACAAGCAGATACATTTAAATTTAGAAAAATTCTAATGTTTGCAATTTTTTGCTAAATTTTGGTGTTTTTCACAATTAAATACTGAATGTATCGAGCACGTTTTGCCGGTACCATAAAGTCCAATGTGTCACGAGAAAACAATCTCCGAATCGCTCGGATAGGTAAAAGCATTCCGAAGTTATTACCACATAAACTGAAACATGTCAGATTTGAAAAATGAGGCTCTGTCAGAAAGGTCAAAAGTGGCCAAAGAGGGAAGGGGTTAAGGGGAATAGGGTTTTTTTTTTAACTGTTAATATTTTTGTTTTATACATACCTTTATTTTACTCTTTTTGCTAGTCTTCCGACGGAATTTGAACCAGCGATCGTCAGATCGCTTGCACTATGTACTGCAATACTAATATATTGCAGTACCTCGTATTCTGATAGACTCCTATTAAGCCCTGCCAGAGGCTTAAATGAGCTTGAGCGCAATCCCACTGGTTTCAGTGAAGTGTAGGTTGTAACATACAGCCGATAACTGCATTGTGTGGCGTGGGCTCAATACATGAGCAAGCTCTATACTTCTCTTACCCGGCTATGACCTAAGCATATGCCAAATTTCGGGAAGGGTTTAAAGGGGTTTTCAGGATTTATACCGAACATCTATGGCACAGGTGAGATGTACATGTAAAAAAATTCTGATCCCAGATGTTTAAACCCTAAAGCGGGCCATACACATAAGGCAATGATTGGCCTCAATGCGCAAGGCAACTGGCCGATCAGGGAGTTCGTTTTGAAAAAACTGACTTCCTGGGGCTGGCGCAAAGTAACAAACAATTGGCCGACACAGGCCGAAATTTCCCTAATATTGTATTATTGTACATTGTATTATTAAAAAGTTAGCCTTTTTGTTTCAATTCCTCATAATTTGCAAGATATCTGTTTGCTGTCATTGAATGGGAATGTTCTGATGCGCATCCAAACAAATAGGAAGGGTGCACACTGACTGTTAGGGTATGTTCACATGGCTTATCTTTAGCCGTTTTTCGAAACGGAAGCTGAACTCCTCCAAACAATTGCCCATTGATTTCAATGGGAAAAACTGTGTTTCGTTCTGACGGGTGCGTTTTTTTACGCGGCCATTTGAAAAAACGGCGTGTAAAAATACGCCCCTTAAAAAGAAGTACATTTCACTAGTTGAGCTGTTTTTGGAGCTGTTTTTCATTGTGTCAATAGAAAAACAGCTCCAAAAACGGCCACAAAAAATGCCTCAGAAAACGTTTGTGGTTTCAAAAACGGCTGAAAAACTTGAAAACAGCTCCGTATTTTACTGCCAATTTTCATCTTGCATGTGAACATAGCCTTAGGGGGAAAATAGGTTTTTTATTTGGGTATTAATTAGGTAGCTGCAGCATGGGTTAAATCCCACCCTCATTTTTATTTTAAAGTGTAGCTAAACGTTTGACAAACTTCTGATATGTCATAGTGACATGTCAGAAGTTTGGATTGGTGGGGGTCCGAGCACTGGGACCCCACCAATCGCTAGAACAAAGCAGCTGAAGCGCTTAGTGTCTGTACAGCTTTTTCCGGAAACCGGTATATCGGAGTACGAGCTCATAGACTCCGTACACCAGAGTCTGTACACGATACATTTATTTCTAGAAAAAGCCGAACAGACACAAAGTGGCTGATCGCTTCAGCTGCTTCGTTCTAGTGATTGGTGGGGGTCTCAGTGCTCGGACCCCCACCAATCCAAACTTCTGACATGTCACTATGACATGTCAGAAGTTTGTCAAACGTTAAGCTACACTTTAAGTTTTAATGAGGATGGTAGCAGCCCCTTTTTACTCCCGTGTTCTGATATAGGTCCTGCCTCTTGTCCTAAGCACCAACAAGGGCTTGAATAGAAGACTCATGCTGGGTGCCCTCCTCTTTCTGCAAGATCCTGGAGGTGAGTTTCCCACCCTCCCTCCCTTGTTCTATTTTATCATTTAAAAAAAATTAAAAACTTGTCTTGCATGCTTGTGACGACCCGTGCCGATACACTGTGTGCTTTTACGCAGCGTATCTGCCCCTTGGAATCTCATATTTTGCTGGTACTGTATAACGCTGCGGATTTGGCGAAGCAAAATCTGCACAGCAAATCTGCATGTAATACTTTGTGTAAATGTGGCCTTGCAGTATTGATCTCATCATACCGGGCAGAAGGACCTTTTAGACATCCTGAGACTCCAGGGCCAGCACCTCCTACAGTTTCGCATTGTAACGTACATTATTTTTGCAATGTAAAGTAGTAAAATTCGTGCAAAATCTTGAATGTTTTCCCTTAATGTTTTCTCTTGTCCATTATAGTCACTATAAATGAACATGGCATTACAGTAATATCAATGATCTGTAATATTATCTTATTGTACTGCAGACTAAAATCATCCCTTTAAGCTATTACCATGAATAATGTTTTTACAATGTAAGGCGCTAATATAACTTTATATGAATATTTGAGTTCCATATTCACACCAATTTATATGCTTAAAATATCCCCGCAAGAAATGTTA
This sequence comes from Rhinoderma darwinii, assembly GCF_050947455.1. Taxonomy (NCBI): domain Eukaryota; kingdom Metazoa; phylum Chordata; class Amphibia; order Anura; family Rhinodermatidae; genus Rhinoderma; species Rhinoderma darwinii. The sequence goes on from NC_134688.1 coordinate 63,492,158, forward strand.
TATTTAAACCTTTTCTTTCAGGAGAGTACAAAGAGATGACTCACAAGACGATTGAAATGATTAGAATTTTATATTCCACTTGTTCAAATGAGGTATAATAAATTTGTCTTTTACTGCAAACAATAGTTGTACATATTCTGATGGAATTATTTATGATGCAGACGCAAGCGTTTTACATCTCTGGTTTCTGTTCAGAGTGTTTTTTTTTTTAATCCCCTACAGTATTTAAAGGGAAAGTTCACCTTTGCAACCATTTTTTTTCATTGTTCCATAGCAACTGAAACAAACTACTTTTCAGATAGTTTTAATTATAAATCTCTTATTATTTTGTGTCTACAGCTTCTAAGCAGAGCTACATGTTTCCATGGTAACAGACTGCCAACAATTTCTGTGTAGTCTGATCCTGCAGTCATATTGTCATATTGTCATCTATTTGTCCCCTACATCTTTCCAACCTAGCAAATATAGGTTAGTAAGAATTAGGGTATGTTCACACGACAGTGTCAAAAACGTCCGTAAATTATGGAGCGTATTTGCCCGAATCCGCTTTGGAATTTCAGTCGTCTTAGAGGTGTTTTTTTTTCGGGGCGTCATTTGGCGCGTTTTTGTGCGCGTTTATGGTGCGTTTTCCCAGGCGTAATTTACGCGCGTAATTCGAATCGCTTTTTGACCAAGTTCCATGCGTAGGCCAAATCCAACCCACTTGGGGCTGCGCTTGTATTCCAGGCCTATAAAAATGCCCAACCCACATCCCCAACTTCCCTTTTTCCCCAAATTAGTGGTTGTTGGGTGTTTTACACAATGAATTCAAGCATCTTAGGAGGGCCATCCCAGTATGACCAGCAGGGCGAACAACATGGAGAAAGGCACATAAGAGTGCGGCGCCGCCATATGGGCCTGTTGATGCATGTTTTGCTGAACGTCATGCGCCGAAGAAGGATTCGCCAGGTAGGTTAGGGCAAGAATGGATTGTGTTCCAAATGAGTTCAAAATATACGCTGTTGCATATTCTAATGGACCATATGGTCACACTTTGTTTCCCAGGCACATGAAAGTCGGCGCAGATATTGGGTGCACCCCATAAATGTGTTGCGCACTGAAAGGGGACACATTGGGAAGCTTTATGAGGAGCTAAGAGGGTGAATTTGTTTTGCGTTGTTTTTTATGCCAGTACATAGATGATATATTTCCCCAAACCTCCCTTGCTAATGCTCGTTTGAGGTACAATTGTGCAGCCAGGTGTGTTGCATGAGCCTGCAATTGCTGCAGCACACCGCGTTTCTCATTACAACCTCACATGAGTATCCAGTTAGGCCTAATTTGTTCACTTACACCACTGTCTCTGAGCCTATATATCTTGGGCCTCTAGTTGACCTCTAATTTATTTAAACCTGCGTACATGGATATGTCCTTTTGTGTGGAATCCAGCTGGTGCCTACATGTGTGTCATTTTATCAGCAATCAGGCGTTTATGTTGCACATGCTATGTTATAGTATTTGACTTTTTGTAACTCTCTTTGTAAGGCAACCTTAGTTCTCTATGTTGTTCCCTTTTGCATCTCAGGATGTATTTTATATTGTGTCTGTCTCAACAGGTTTCCAGATAAGTTCTATTCATTTGTGCGCATGTCAATCCCGGCTTTTGACAGGCTGGCTGAGATTCTCGGGCCCCACCTTAGGAGGCAGGATACCACTATGCGGACGTCCATTCCACCTGTTGAGAAGCTGCTGATCACGTTGCGGTGTGTTTGTATATGTTTGAGGGCTTGTTTTACACATTGTGCTGGATTGAGGTTAGGACTAGCCTGGCAACTCATGTGTGGTTTACTAATGTGTTTGCTAGAGTAATGTAATGTTGTTGTACCTTGTAATGAGTTTTGTCTAATTATGTTTTTTTTTCGTTTTTTTCCAGATTTCTTGCAACAGGGGAGAGTTATTCATCCCTGCACCTGCAATTCCGTGCTGGCAAATCCACCATCAGTGGAATTGTCAGGTGCACATGCCGCGTAATCTGGCAGTATTTGCAGCCCATTGCGATGCCCAGTCCGACTCGTGAGATTTGGTCGCAGGTAGCAGCAGGCTTTCAATCTGTGGCCAATTTCCCCAATTGCATAGGCGCCGTCGACGGTAAGCACGTACGTGTGCAGCAGCCACCTCGGTCAGGATCACATTACTTCAACTACAAGAAGTATTTTTCAGTGGTCCTGATGGCGGTGGCTGATGCATCGTACAAGTTTGTTGCTATTGACGTGTGCGCTTATGGAAGCACTGGGGACTCCCGGGCGCTACTGACATCAAATTTAGGGAGACACATACTGACAGACCAGGTAACTCTACGTCCTCCTCAACCTCTTCCTGGTACCACGCACCCAGTCCCCTTCGTTCTGGTATCGGATGAGGCTTTTCCACTGATGCAGAACTTGCTGCGCCCATACCCACGGAGGAGACTAGATGCCCGGAAGAGAGTCTTCAATGAGAGGCTGAGCCGGGCACGACGCTTCGTGGAGTGCACCTTTGGGATCATGGTTAGTAAGTGGAGGGTTTTTACCTGTGCACTTCAGTTGGATGCGTCCACAGTTGATGGGGTCAATAAAGCTGCTATGTTCTTCACAACTATGTTCGGGATCAGGAGCGTGGTGACGTGGAGGTGGTGACAAAGACAGCTTTCCGTGACCCCCACATCCACTGGAATTTAGGCAGACCATCCAACCGTGGAGTACAGGTGAGAAATGCCTTCACTGACTACTTCATGAGTCCCGAAGGTGCAGTGTCCTGGCAGGATTCCAGCTGCAGTGAGCAGCAGCCCATCCCGGAGTAGTTGAAAGAACATGTTTCGGATTTGGCAAAGAAAAATGTGGATACGGATCAGACATCCACCCCCCCTTCTGAGACACTATGTGTTGGAGCAATGTGGCATGGGGGAAGGCACGTTCAAACGGCTGGAACCTGACAACTGTTGGTAGTGACAATCTGCAGTAATGGTGGAGATATCCGAGCACCTACAAATATGTGTGTTGGCAACTCTGAAGATAATTAGTTGTCTTGCTTTTTCCATGTGTCCGTTTGTGTTTATACCAATGTTGTGGGTTGTGATATTAAAAAGTTACAGCCAATAAAACTACTGAACTCTTTTACTTTCCGTCTAGGTTACATATTGAGCAATTACATCATTGCCTGAAATGCTCCTTCAATCATCCCAACAAAATGTTTGTACATGAAAACATTCAAAACATGAACTCATAACATGAGTGGTACACAACACAAGGGAAGGGGCTACATTTGGGTGAAACGGGGAGGAGAGTCATAATTTGAAGGGACAGGATAATGGGGTGGTAAATGTTGGGTATACATCTGGCTAAAGCCACTGGTGGCGTATTGGGAGGGTGGGTAAGGGAACCTAGGTTCCATGACCTGGGATGCAGCAGAGGGAATGGCTGAGGAGGGTGGGGGCTGTGGTGTCTCCGTCTGGGTGGAGACACTGATGGGTCGTGGGCTCAGGGGCATTGTGGCCGATGGCTCCCTCACGCCAGTGGCCCGATGGAGCTGGAAGACAAGCTCCTCAAGGGGTGGGAGTAGGGCTGCGATCTCAAAGGCTGCCCCCGCGGCTAGAGTGTAAGCCATGTAAGAGTGGCAAACATGGCGTTGCAACTGGCAGCAGCGAGATGCAACGGCGTAGCCAAAAAAATCGTACTCATCATCGCCGTCGACCCTCCGGATAAAGGACATGGCGTTCGACTCAACTTCCAGTTGCCGTTCCATTGTCCAGAGGGTCCTCCGAGATCAGTGTCGTGTGGGAGGAGAGTGGGTGGGGGGTGGCAGAGGGGTTGGGCTGGCAACTGGCTTCTGGGTGGCAGCAGGTGGGGCAGTATTTAGATCGCCCACTTCGGAGGACGGAGAGAAGGCACAAGGTTCCGCCTCTGATGCCGATTCGTGCTCTGCTTCCGCAGGTGCCTGCCGAGAAGTGGAAGGAGTTGGATCCCTGTCCCTCAGCTGCTGGGCCTGTACTGCAGGGGTATCCTCCTCCATCGGGGGCCGAACATTGCCCGAGGATCTGAGAATTTTAAAGGAGAATATGATGTATTTGGGCAGCACACATGTCTCTCATCCTTTCTTAAAAAATTGCTGAACAATACCTAGCCCTCAACCCCTATGCCTACCAATGCGCTGCAATACACCATTAAACAACACGTAGTGCTTTACAAATGGATGTAAAAACTTACTGCCGGAGTGCCCTGTTGGGCAGGAGGAACAGCAGCTGCTTGTGGTATGGGCATTGTGACCCATGTGCCGGAGATGAGCCACTCCTCTCAGCCTTCTTCATGTCCCGCATGAACCTGTCACGGACACTTTTCCAGCGGGTCTGGAGGTCTTTCTCTGCAACAAATAGGCAACATGAACTCTGGACCCCAAGATGACACAATTCCTTTCAAGTCAATGTACCCTTGGTCTGTAGTTTATAAATAAAGTAAAGTGTGGGTTCAAACAAACACAGCTAAGGTGTGTTTTTTTTTTAGATGCGAAAATGTACTTGCTCCTTTACGCCTGTCATCAGAAAAACATTGCTGGCCCGAGACACACCATTTCCCTGTATAAACACTAAACATCATGATTCTATTGACCTACATGGACACATGACAAACACTCACCAATTTCGCCCTGCTCCTTATTGGGCCGCCTCACCCAGTCGGGGTACAGCGCCACGCATATCTCCTCCCAGGAGTCCTGTCTCAGGGCCCGATTGGAATAGCCTGGCACCTGCTTATTCCATAGATTGGTGCGAGACTCCACCTTTAAACATACCAAGGCAAATTAAAACCAACCAGAAATGACAAATCAAACTGTAAGGAACGTGCATTAACTTTGCCAGATGCCTTAGTTTATGCAGTGCCACAAAATAACAACACACACATGGTAATCTTTTTGTTGAATCCCCTAATTAGAGATGAGCGAACCGGGACAACCGAACCCGGTTTCGGTCCGAACTTCCGGAAAAGTTCGGTTCGCAGCGAATCTGAACTTCACCGGGTTCGGCCGAACCCGTTTTGACCGATCAACCGGTCAAAAATATTATACAAATCGGCAGCCACTTATCTCTATCAATCACTGATAGAGAAAAGAGGCTGCTGATTAAAAATAAAAAGCATTTCATACATACCTGGTCGTTGTCTTGCGGACGAGTCCCTCTTCTTCCTCCAGTCCGACCTTATTTTCTGACGCGGCAGCCTGTGATTGGCTGCAGAGGCCTCTGCAGCCTGTGATTGGCTGCAGAGGCCTCTGCAGCCCGTGATTGGCTGCAGCGCTCACATGGGCTGCATCGTCATCAAGGAATGTCGGGCCGGATGTCGCGAGGGACGCGTCACCAAGGCAACGGCCAGGAGACCGGACTGGAGGAAGCAGGGAGTTCCCGGTAAGTATGAACGTCTTTTTTTTTTTACAGGTACTCTATATTGTGATCGGTAGTCACTGTCCAGGGTGCTGAAACAGTTACTGCCGATCAGTTAACTCTTTCAGCACCCTGAAGAGTGACTATTTACTGACGTCGCCTAGCAACGCTGCCGTAATGACGGGTGCACACATGTAGCCACCCGTCATTACGGGGCCTCATGCACACGACCGTAAAAACACCCGTTATTAAGGGTCGTAATTACGACCCGAAACAGCGGGCCCATAGACTTCTGTTAGCCACGGGTACCTTCCCGTTTTCTCACGGGAAGGTGCCCGTGCCGTTAAAAAGATAGAACATGTTCTATTTTTTTATTTTACGGGCCGTGCTCGTACGACTCGTAATTACGAGCACGGCCGACCACGGGCAGCCGGCCGCTTTTACGAGCCGTGCTGTCATTATAAGGGTATGTTCACACGACAGCGTCCGTTACGGCTGAAATTACGGGGATGTTTCCGCCTGAAAACCCGTAATTTCAGCCGTTACGTCATGTGCAGGCGCTTGAACGCCGCGTCCATTACGGACGTAATTGGCGCTGCTATTCATTGGAGTCAATGAAAAACAGCTCCAATTACGGCCAAAGAAGTGACAGGTCACTTCTTTGACGTGGGCGTCTATTTACGCGCCGTCATTTGACAGCGGCGTGTAAATTACGCCTCGTGTGAACAGACAAACGTCTGCCCATTGCTTTCAATGGGCAGATGTTTGTCAGCGCTATCGAGGCGCTATTTTCGGACGTAATTCGGGGCAAAAACGCCCGAATTAGGTCCGTAATTAGTGCGTGTGAACATACCCTGTGTTCACACGCACTAATTACGGACGTAATTCGGGCGTTTTTTCCCCGAATTACGCCCGAAAATAGCGCCTCGATAGCGCTGACAAACATCTGCCCATTGAAAGCAATGGGCAGACGTTTGTCTGTTCACACGAGGCGCATATTTACGCGCCGCTGTCAAATGACGGCGCGTAAATAGACGCCCGCGTCAAAGAAGTGACCTGTCACTTCTTTGGCCATAATTGGAGCCGTTATTCATTGACTCCAATGAATAGCAGCGCCAATTACGTCCGTAAAGGACGCGGCGTTCAAGCGCCTGCACATGCCGTTACGGCTGAAATTACGGGGATGTTTTCAGGCGGAAACATCCCCGTAATTTCAGCCGTTACGGACGCTGTCGTGTGAACATACCCTAATTATAGCAGCACGACCCGTAAAATAGAACATGTTCTATTTTTTTAATGGCACGGGCACCTTCCCGTGAGAAAACGGGAAGGTACCCGTGGGTAACAGAAGTCTATGAGCCCGTTATTGCGGGTCGTAATTACGACCCGCAATAACGGGTGTTTTTACGGTCGTGTGCATAATGGGAGCACGGCTTGGAAAAACGACCAGGTGCCTGTGTCCGGCCGTGCTCATCTCCTGAAATACTCTGTGCTGCCTTAAACTCTGTGGACAGGTCAGGATCCTGTTTCTTTTAAATGCTGCTAGGGAACCCGCTCGATCTACTATATAAGGCTGCGCTACAGTGCAGCATTTAAAAGAAACAGGATCCTGACCTGTCCACAGAGTTTAAGGCAGCACAGAGTATTTCAGGAGATGAGTGTGCAGATTCAGTGCTGCTGTGAACTCTGCTCTTACCATTACGTAGCTCTCAGTCTGTTACCTCTCCTCCACTACTGTCCTCAATAACACCTTCATGATTGGCAAGTCACCACGTAACGGTAAGAGCAGAGTTCACAGCAGCACAGAGTATTTCAGGAGATGAGCGTGCGGATCTTGTGCGCGGTGGTGACTTGCCAATCATGTGAAGATGTTCTTGAGGACAGGAGTGGAGGAGAGGTAACAGACTGAGAGCTACGTAATGGTAAGAGCAGAGTTCACAGCAGCACTGAATCTGCACGCTCATCTCCTGAAATACTCTGTGCTGCCTTAAACTCTATGGACAGGTCAGGATCCTGTTTCTTTTAAATGCTGCACTTTAGCGCAGCCTTATATAGTGGATCGAGCGGGTTCCCCAGCAGCATTTAAAAGAAACAGTGTGTGTGTTTGGGTATGTGTCTTTGTCTGTTTTTATATGTGTGTTTGTGTATATGTGTGTTTATGTATATATGGGTGTGTTTGTGTATATGTGTTTGTGTATATGTTTGTGTATATGTGTGTATGTGTATATGTTTGTGTGTAGATGTTTGTGTGTGTGTGTTTTTGTATATGTGTGTGTTTGTATGGGTGTGTGTTTATGTGTGTGTTTGTGTATATATGGGTGTGTTTGTGTATATGTGTGTGTGTAGATGTTTGTTTGTGTGTGTGTGTTTTTGTATATGTGTGTGTTTGTGTATATGGGTGTGTGTTTATGTGTGTGTGTTTGTGTATATATGGGTGTGTTTGTTTATATGTGTGTATATGTGTGTTTGTGTATATGTGTGTGTTTGTGTATGGTTGTTTGTGTGTGTGTGCGTGTATATATGTGTGTAGGTGAGTAGAAGTATTGGTATTGTTCACATTGATAACTGTTTTTTTATGTTGTTGCAGATTTTGATGTACCGATTGGACTACATCTTCGATTGGTTAGACTACTGCGTAGATCTACGTTTTTTTCAAATTTTAATAAAATGGTTAACGAGGGTTTTGTTGGGGATTTCTTATTTCAATAAAAAAGAATTGTCTTTGTGTTTTTTTTTAAACTTTATTAGTGCCTAGATAATGGCAGTTGGCTGATTGACAGCATCCATTATTAAGGCGGTACTTAGTGTTAGCCGGTGCAGAGGCTAGCACTAACCACCCATTATTACCCCGGTACCCACCACCACCAGGGGTGCCGGGAAGAGCTTGGTACGATCCAGTACCCGACCATCTGTTGTGATGGTCGGGTACTGGGGCGGCCGTAGGCTGGTATTATGAGGCTGGGAAGGGCCAAAAGCAGTGGACCTTCCCACCCTTGTAATGCTAGGCTGCTGCTGCTGTGTTGTATCGGGCTGGTTATAAAAATGGGGGGGACCCCACGTCGTTTTTTTTTTTTTAATTTAACAAATTTAACAATAGACGTTGGGTACGCCACATTTTTAATAACCAGCCATATACAAGGCCGCAGGAGTCTGGCATTACATGGGTGGGAAGGGCCACTGGTTTTGTCCATTCCCAGGCTAATAACACTGTGTTGTTTGTGGCTGGTTATGATAAATTGGGTGGAACACAATGTCTTTTTAAAAAAAAAAATTGAAATAAATAAATAATTTAAAAAATGACGTGGGGTCCCCCCCACTTTTACAACCAGCCAGATACAACACAGCAGCAGCAGCCTAGCATTACAAGGGTGGGAAGGTTCACTGTTTTTGGCCCTTCCCAGCCTCATAATACCAGCCTGCGGCCGCCCCAGAGCCCGACCATCACAACAGCTGGTCGGGTACTGGATCGTAACTGGCTCTTCCCGGCACCCCTGGTGGTGGTGGGTACCGGGGTAATAATGGTGGTTAGTGTTAGCCTCTGCACCGGCTAACACTAAGCCTCCCCTTAGTAATGGATGTTGTCACTCAGACAGCGGCCATTACTAAAGTGGTAGTAATAAAATTTGAAAAGAAAAAGACAAAGATATAGATAAAATATTTTATTGAAATAAAGCACCCCCAACACAACCCTCATTAACCATTTTATTGTAGAAAAAAAAACCGTCATCGAAGTAGTCCTCGAAACCGACGTAGTCCAAACACCAAACCTGTAAAAAAAAAAAAAAATTTAATAAAACATGTCGTAGGCTTAGATTCAGTTTAATGTGTGAGGGTATGTTCACACGATGAGAGGCATTTACGTGTGAAAAGACAGACTGTTAACAGCTGCCTCGTTTCACACGTAAATGCTCCTCGTAATTTACGAGGCGTCTGAGACGCTCTGAGACGCTCGTAAATCTTGAGCTGTGCTTCATTGAGTTCAATGAAGAACAGCTCAAATTACGTGGCAAAGAAGTGCCCTGCACTTCTTTGCCGAGGCAGTCCATTTACGCGTCGTCGTTTGACAGCTGTCAAACGACGACGCGTAAATGACAGGTCGTCTGCACAGTACGTCGGCAAACCCATTCAAATGAATGGGCAGATGTTTGCCGACGTATTGCAGCCCTATTTTCAGACGTAAAACGAGGCATAATACGCCTCGTTTACGTCTGAAAATAGGTCGTGTGAACCCAGCCTGATACTGACTGTTATACCATGTATAGAAGCCTGCCGCGAAGTTGACTTAGATACAGGGCGCCAGCAGACAGTATCATACATGGCCATACAGACATATATACAAACAAACATACATGTAAACATACATACATACATATATATATACATATATACAAACATACAAGCATGCACATATATACATGCAAACATACACACATATATACATACATACATGCAAACTATCATACATACATGCATACACACACATGAAAACATACATACATACAAACATGCAAAGATACATACATACATACATACATACAAGCATGCACAAATATACATGCAAACATAAATACATGCAAACATAATTACATACATGCACATATATATAAACATACATGCAAACATACATGCAAAAATAAAAACATGCAAACATACATGACAACCTACATAAATACATACATACATGCAAACATACATACATACATGCAAATATATACATGCAAATATACATACAAACATGCACATATATACATACATGCACATATATACATACATGACAACATACATACATGACAACATACATACATACATGACAACATGCATACATACATGCAAATATACATTCATGCAAACATACATAAATGCAAACATACATACATACATGCAAATATATACATGCAAATATACATACAAACATGCACATATATACATACATGCAAACATACATGCACATATATACATACATACATGACAACATACATACATGACAACATACATACATACATACATACATGCAAACATACATACATACATACATGCAAACATATATAAAATGCAAACATACATACATACATACAAACATACATTCATGCAAACATACATACATACATGCAAATATACATGCACATATATACATACATGCCAACACACATACATACCTACATACATGCAAACATACACACATGCAAACATAAATACATACATACATGCAAATATATACATGCAAATATACATACAAACATGCACATATATACATACATGCCAACATACATGCAAACATACATGCACATATATACATACATAACAATATACATACATACATACATACATGACAACATACATACATGCAAACATACATTCACGCAAACATACATTCATGCTAACATACATACATGCAAACATACATACAAACATGCATTCATGCAAACATACATACATGCAAACATACATACATACATGCAAATATATACATGCAAATATACATACACACATGCACATATATACATACATGCCAACATACATGCAAACATACATGCACATATATACATACATACATGCCAACATACATACATACATCTAAACATACATACATGCAAACATACATACATACATACATACATGCCAAAAAAAAAAAAAAATATGTTCATACTTACTTTCCTCCTGTCCGGCCTCCAGCGATGACGTTTCATCCATGTCGCCGCTGCAGCCTGTGATTGGCTGCAGAGGCGGTCACGTGGGATGAAGCGTCATCCTGACGTGCGTGACCGCCACTACAGCCTGTGATTGGCTGCAGTGGCGAAAGGGATGAAACGTCATCGCTGGATGCCGGACAGGAGGAAAGTAAGTACGAACTTATAATTTTTATTTTTTTATTACATTTAAATTGTATTTTCCGCGCGCCGAGCATGTACTGTCAAGGTTGCTGAAAGAGTTAGTGCAGCCCATTAACTCTATCAGCACCCTGGACAGTAGCATGCTCGGCGCATGGAAGTGACAGGTTCGGTCCGAACTAGTTCGGTCCGAATCGAACTTTTTGTGAAATTCGGCGAACTAGCCGAACCGAACTTTTGAAAAGTTCGCTCATCTCTACCCCTAATCACATTACAAATATAACTGCTAATCTAAGTACGGTGCAAATTCATCAAGTAAACTGCGTAATGCTACCCGCGGGGGTTGTACATGCAAGGAAATGCAAGCCAGGAGGGATTGTGTGGTGGGGACCCATTGCTGTGCTCCAAACACACAGCAACCATCCGCAAGTGCAAATTGCAAATTCACACATAAAGAGCACATGTGCGTCAGACCTTCAAGACAACATAAATGAGATACAAATATGCCGCACACATTGCGGAAAAAATGGGCCTACAAACGACAAGAAAGCAATGTGGGCAGCTTTAACATTGAGGAGTTTCAAACAGAGAGAGTGGACAGTTTGTTAGTTAAAAACAGCTACACATGCGCTGTGAGGTCTGTGCGCAATTGCATGTGCAGTTGTTGCTCCCCAAATGGCATGTTCCAGAAGCCAAGTTCAACAGTACATACATTGCATTGGGTATGGGTAGATTGTGGCCATGTATGTAAAGATGCACAGATTCACAAAACACATGACAGAAAGAAAATGATAAAACAGGGCCTAGACACATGGTTGCACCTGCATAGTGTCTTCAGTGTACAAGCAAATTCCCCCCCCCCCTCTCTTAATTAAACCCAATCCAAGCAACATTATGCCTATCATTTAGTACTTACTTCTGAGATGAGGGCATCCACGTCTATGTGCATCCTCCTGTACGTGGGGGGTGCCATGCTGAAGCAGTCAAATCTTAGATTTTTATTAACTAGCTTCCAAATGCCTAAAATGGCCTTTGAAAATGGCTGCATTGGCAACACCCCTTGGGGGAGGGCTTTTGAAGGTTGGGGGCGTATTTCGGAGCGTAATTTCACGCGTATTTTCATCCGTAGCGCCTCAAAATACGCGCACAATGGGCGTCCAAACGCCTGAAACACTTTTCTGCAGCAGAATAACATTGGCTTCAATGGGATTACGGCGCGTCGATTACGCCCCAAGAAGTGACAGGTCACTTCTTTGACGCGGGCGTCTATTTACGCGCCGTCTTTTGACAGCGACGAATAAATTTACGCCTCGTGTGAACAGACAAGCGTCAGCGCATTGCTTTCAATGGGCAGATGTTTGTCAACGCATTCAAGACGTCATTTCGGGCGTAATTCAATGCGTTAAACGCCTGAATTACGTCCGGAATTAGTGCGTGTGAACATACCCTTAGGGTACAGATATAAGGGAGTATGACTGCAGATTTATACTTTATAGTTTGATTGTAGTCAGATTGTCATTATAGATGCATTGGAACAAAAGCAAATGGTTGCGAAGCTGGACTTTCCCTTTTAACACCATTTCCACTCCATGACATAATGGTACGTCATGGGGAGAAGTGTTGCAGTGTATTATAAAAATTATCAATCGATTACACATTCAAGTCCAATAGTGGGAATAAAAAAATAAATAAAAAAAGATAATATAAGGTTTATTTAAAAAAAGTTTTAATGTGAAAAACATGACCATAAAAAATCCACCTATAAAGCAAAACAAATAGAAAAACATCAAACATATTTAGTATCGCCGCGTTCATAATGATCCATATAATAAATCAACGAAAATGTTATTTATACCGTAAGTTGAAAAACTAAAAACTGTGTCAGAATTGCTCTTTTCCCCCCATTTATCCTTCTTAAAAATTTAGAAAAGTTAATCCATAAGTTATATGAACTTTAAAATGGTACAATTGAAAAATATAACTCATTCCAAAAAAAACAAGCCATTTGAAAGCTACTGTACATGGGTATCGGAATGTGGCGATGCAAAAACAATTTTTTTCTATGAAAAATCCTTCAATTATTCAAAAGTATTAAAATACGAAAAAAAAAAACCCTGCAAAGAATAAGCCCTTATATGGCTACACAGACAGAAAAATACCAAAGTTATCGGAATACGATAATGAAAAAAACAAAAATAAGACATATAAATTGGAAGGTGATCAGCTCAAAACTCAGCTCCAGGTAGTATCTTCTGCTGGACCTTTGAGAGTATGTTCACACGCTTACTAAAAAACGTCTGAAAATACGGAGCTGTTGATTTTCAGCCGCTTTTTAAGCAAACTCGTGTTTTTCACTGTGTCTTTTACGACTGTTTTTGGAGCTATTTTTCTATAGTCAATGAAAAATGCCTCCAAAAACGTCTCAAGAAGTGACATGCACTTGTTTTTCACGGGCGTTTTTTAACACGACTGTTTTTCAAAACGGCTGCGTAAAAAATCTCCCCGTCGGAACAGAACTAAGCTTTTCCCATTGAAATCAATGGGCAGATGTTTGGAGGCGTTCTGCTTCTGATTTTTTGGCTGTTTGGAGGCCGTTTATGGCCTGAAAAACGTCAGAAAATAAGCTGTGTGAACATACCCTAACTCTTAGAGTATGTTTACACTCACTATTTGCGGAAGTAATTCAGCCGTTTTATTGCTCCTATTGGCTAGTTTCTGTGCAATCGGCTTAGGCTGAATTCAGACAAACGTAGAGTACGTCCGTGGGACGGCCGTCACATGGATGCATGTATTTCAATGGGGCCGTTCACACGGCCGTTGTTTCAACTGACCGTGTGAAGGGTCCGTTGAAGAATAGAACATGTCATATTTTGTTCCGTTTTCACGGATCATTCCATAGACTCAATGCTATGGGGATCAGTGAAAACAGGTCCCGCACAGGGGCACCGCGGACGTGAAAAAGGTCAAGTTTTTCACATCCGAGTTTCCCCACGTTCGTGCGAATCTGGCCTTATTGGGATGACATTCTGTCATGCAACTTCTTCAGCCTGTGATTGGTCACATAGTACGGGATGTTATACCAGGAAGTCATATCAACAGAGACCAGCCAATGGGAGCAGGGACACATCGCTACGGGAGTGCCAGGAGAGGTCAGAATGGTTTAGACATGTTCAGGTTACCTGGTCTAAGTTTATGCTGTCTAAGGCATCATTTAGACGAGCGTAATATACGCGCGTGCGACGCGCGTGCTTTTCACGCGTGTCGTACGCACCTATATTACTCTATGGGGCAGTGCAGACAGTCCGTGAGTTTTGCGCAGCGTGAGTGCGCTGCATAAAACTCACGACATGTTCTATATTTCCCCGTTTTTCGCGCATCACGCACCCATTGAAGTCAATGGGTGTGTGAAAACCACGCAGGTCGCATGGAAGCACTTCCGTGCGAACAGCGTGGTTCGCGCAACAGCTGTCAAACTCTGAATGTAAACAGAAAAGCACCACGTGCTTTTCTGTTTAAAAACATCCAAACGGAGTGTCAAAATGATGGCGGCTGCGAGAAAATCACGCAGCCGCGCATCATACACTGATGACACACGCAGCTGTTAAGTGCCTTTTGCGCACGCAAAACGCCGCATTTTTTGCGTGCGCAAAACGCACACGCTCGTGTAAGTCAGGCCTAAATCTTAGGCAGCTTAGTAACTCTGCCCCAAAAAGTCTAAACCTTATTCTATACCTTATACACCTTTATGGAGTTATTATCCTTTAAGGCTCTGTTCAGACCTTCTGTTCGGCGTATATGCCAGGAGTATCATGCCAAACGTAGATCAACAAAGTTTGCAACTTTATTCCATACAGTTTCATATGTAACCCATTGACTCCCATTCTAAAAAAAAATGTATACCGCACAGCAAACATTTTATTTGTGGGTTCCCCTGTATTGTAAAGCATACATGACCATGCTTTATAATACAGTGAGAAAAAAGGGCACACGTCATACACTGCCCGAATATATGCCGAAAGAACACTATTTTGACATATATTGAGCCCATTAAGGCCACATACAGACGATGCGTATTACGTGTGGATTTGCAGAGTGGATATTCCTGCAGCAAATCCACAGTGTAATACAGTACCTGCAAAGTAAATAGGATTTCAAGTAATCTCATCTACACATTGCAGAATTTTTTTGCACGTAAATTGCCCTACGGTGGGGATTTTCAAATCCACTGCATGTCAATTTATGTTGTGTATCTATCTCCGAATCAATTCCACATCAAAATATAAAACCACACCTAAAAACGCATAAAAAACCGATGCAGATTTTACTTGCGGAACTACTTGTGATTATCTGCAGTTTTGCAATATAGATAATGCACATAGACAATATCGTATCCACACAAGTGTTCAGAAATAATAATGTTTTGTCAAATCTATGCCACTATTTATTATATTTAATAATTCCTTAATAATAGGATATAGCAGAAGACCGACATATAGCAGATGACGTCCCATTGATCAAAATGAGAGTATAAATAAACCCAGGGAATGACGGACCATGAGTTTTACATGTAGAAAAATACAGATTTTATTTGCTGATCTGAACCACCCATCTCTAAAACAAATAAAGTACTGCTGTTTTTATAATGACCACTAGTACACAATATGGGGCAATTTACTAGGGGTATGTTCACATTGAGTTTTGCTGAAGCTTATAAAACAGCCATTGAATCTACCTACAAAATCCGGCATTTTCCAGGCTGATTTTGGATGCCGATTTTCAAGTGAAAGCTATTTTGGATGCTGTTTTGGATGCTTTTCAGCTCCAAAAACGGCACCCAAACCAGTCAGAGCTATTTTTTCAGCTTACCATTGCTTTCATTGGAATTTGTGGCCCGGAATTCGTCGTGCTACTATAGGTCATTTGAATATTTTTTTAACGCTGCTTATTTCCTTTAAAAGCAATAGGAGTAACAATTTGGCTGGGTTCACACGACCTATTTTCAGGCGTAAACGAGGCGTATTATGCCTTGTTTTACATCTGAAAATAGGGCTACAATACGTCGGCAAACATCTGTCCATTCATTTGAATTGGTTTGCCGACGTACTGTGCAGACGACCTGTAATTTGACTGCTGTCAAACGACGACGCGTAAATTGACTGCCTCGGCAAAGAATTGCAGGGCACTTCTTTGCAACGTAATTTGAGCCGTTCTTCATTGAACTCAATGAAGAGCAGCTCAAGATTTACGATCGTCACAGACGCCTCGCATAATACGAGGAGGAGCTTTTACGTCTGAAACGAGGCAGCTGTTTTCTCCTGAAAACAGTCTGTCATTTCAGCCGTAAAAGTCTCTCATCGTGTGCACATACCCTTTGGCGTTTTCTATGCTGATTTTGACGCTGAAAAAGCATCGGAATCATTGCAAAAAACACTCTGTCTGAAACTGGCTTTTTGTATGCCAGTCTTACGCAATGTTTTCAGGTGTAATTCGGGCATAATTTTACTCCTCGAATTACGCCTGAAAAAACGCCCCTAATACACCTACAAACATCTGCCCATTGCTTTCAATGGGAATTACGATGTTCTGTTCCCACAAGCCTTTATTTTACGCGTCGCTGTCAAAATACGGTGCGTAAAATGACGGCTTGTGAAAAGAAGTGCAGGACACGTCTTGGCACGTTTTTGGAGGCGTTTTTCATTGACTATTGAAAACAGCTCCAAAAACGGCCGTGAAAAACGCAGCGAAAATCGCGAGTGGCTTAAAAAACTTCTAATAATCAGGAGCTGTTTTCCCTTGAAAGCAGCTCCGTATTTTCAGACGTTTTTAGTCTAGTGTGTGTGAACATACCCTTAGTCTGGTGTCTGTAGGAGTAAGATGCGACAAAGACGTGCATTCCTCTTAATAAATGTATTGCGTCTTCTGCTGTCTATGCACCAGAAAGTGGAATCTACGCCAGCTAAGCGCTAACGGAGATTTCTGTTACAATTTATACCAGTTTTTATCGTAAAGTAAATGGGTGGCCCCACGCCTTACATTAAGCCTTACACTACTTTTCAAATGAGTGGCGGGAACGGTGTAAAACAGCAAAAAGTCACAAATTATTGCGCAACTATGGCATGCACCATGATTTGCAAGTTTCTAACCTTTTAATAATTTCCCGCCAATGTGTACAATGTTTGCGCCGCGTTCTTTTCAGCTGTGATGTGAAGACTACATGTTATCAGAAGGATTCTCCCACCATCGGGAGTTTTCAACCCCATAATGTTGCCAGCAGTGTAAAAAGACTTTCTAAAGTAATTACCAAGTGCCAAGTAAATGCAACATGGTGAGTTTATAGTGACTGAATTTCAGGTTCGTTGCGCTGCTGGAGAACCCAAAAAACGTATTACAAAATTCAGAAAAATTCACTAGCAGCGTTTTGTATCTGTATGGGACATCTACATAAAAAATTTACAAAATAGAATGAAAGTTAGTGGGGTTTTACAAAACTCCACGCACATGTTGCCGAAACAAGTCAGCGCAAATATGTGCAGATTTTAGGCAAGTTGTACAGAGCAGTAATACTGCACCCATAGAAGTGTATTGGTCCTTACCGTATGTTCGTATGTCTCCGATTTAAAAATTTTCAATCTGTAGGATTGCGTATGAATCAGACAGAAAAAAATTGTGGCATCCTCCATCAGATGACATATTAAAAGATATTCTCCATATGCACCATCTGGCGGAACATGAAGGTCCCACGACTCGTATTATGGAGCCACAGGGACTCCGTGTGCCTCCACATGGATCTGTCGAGTACATGTTGCTTCCGTCTTGGTGGCTCCCATAAGGCTAACCTTAGATAAATTAAGGATCCAGCTGTTATAAACTACATCTAAGTTCATGAACTTAGATGTGATCGATAACAGCTGGATCCTGTGCTTCAGAGACACGCAGGACCAGCGCTTACCAAAGCCGGCAGTCCTGCTACAATATAAATAGGAGCTGTATCTCAAAAAGTCTAACAAGTTTTTAATAAAGACCACTTTAAAAGTTGCTTAAAATCACATAATACATTGTTTTATTTTAAAAAAAAGGTTTAGATAGTATTTAAATCAGTTTCCTAATAGATTATAATTAAATTATGTAGATCACTTGTATCCAAGGAAAATAATGCAAGACTACAGAGCGCAAATGTACGAAGCTGCTGGGGGATTACAGAAATAAACTTCCAGCTGTAATTGCTACTAAATGTTTTTCTAGAAAGCATGAAAATTAGGCAAATCCTTATGTAATTATTTCTTTATAGAATTATGAAAAGCTGTGTTTCCCTGGTATTTTTCACAGAATTAGTATCAGTGTTGAAGTGCTATAAATAAATCCTAGTATACGAGTTCTTACTACACAGGCTCAGTTTTATGCAGTTTTATCTCTCTGTGCAGGCTATGACAAGCTTTTTAGGGTAGAACTCCTTGATAGGATTCACAATTATATGGCTTGTTGTGACACTGTATGAAACTATCCGTAACACAAAGAGGAGAAACATTGTTGGAATATGTGAATAAAATGTATAAAGTTTAAATATTAAAATGCAGCAAATTTTACAACTTAGAAGCAATCTTGACTTGTCTTATTAACAAAGAGAAATTTTATAGTGTGATTGGAAATAGAAGATTTGGAACAAGTTCAAATGAAATGCTAAATTGTAGGGAGTCTGAACACAAGAAAATGCCGACTGTGCTTAAAAATATCACATATGCAAAATAGTTCTCCTCCAGAAGGAAGAAATCTTTGTTCATATTCGTCCTTGGCAGCACACTAGGGTCTTCTTCTGACTCTTTTCTCTTTTCAGCATACAAAAGGTTAAGCAGGCAATTAAAGTGGTTGTCTTGTCCCAAAAAATGGATGGTCTATCCTCAGGATAGGCCATCAATATATGTTTGGTCGGGGTCCGACTCCCAGCACCCCCGCCGATCAGTTGTTCGGTGAGGGTGTCGGGAGTCGGATACCGACCGATCAGATATTAATGGTCTAGCATAAGCATAGGCAGTCAATTTTTGGGGACTGGACAACTGTTTAATTAAACATATAACCAATGTGTTAAGGATCTGCCAGGCACAGCTTCTGTATCCACGCCCATAGGTAATCAGTCTGCACCTGTTTCTATGTCTGGGAGACTGACTGCATCTTCCACCACTCAGGATGGCAGGCTTAGGAGTGGGAGAGCCTATCATAGCCTGGAAGACTTTTCTCTCCTTTCGGGAGAGTTGTAAGCTCTATTTTCGCTTAAAGCCCCATTCCGCAGGTTCTGAGAGCCAGCGGGTGGGTATAATAATGTCCTGGCTCCAGGAAGGGCCCCAAGAATGGGCCTTCTCCTTGGCTCCTGACGCCCCTGATCTTTCCTCCGTTGATTTTTTCTTTTCCGCTCTCGGACTCATTTATGACGAGACTGACAGGACTGCCTTTGCCGAGAGTCAGCTGGTGACCTTACGTCAGGGTAAGAGACCTGTTGAGGAGTATTGCTCTGACTTTAGGAAGTGGTGCGTAGCTTCTCGGTTGAATGACCCTGCCTTAAGGTGCCAGTTTAGGTTGGGTCTGTCGAACGCCCTGAAAGACTGGCTAGTTAGCTATCCCTCTTCTGACTCCCTAGACCAGGTTATGGCTTTAGCGGTACGACTTGACCGACGTCTCAGGGAACGACAACGTGAACGATTTTGTGTTTTCTCCTCCGACTCCCCCATGATGCCTCCCGAGGTTCCGTTGCTTTGTTCTTCCACGGAAGACTCGGAGGTACCTATGCAACTCGGAGCCTCCGTGTCCCCCCAACAACGTAGAGAGTTCCGCAGGAAGAATGGTTTCTGCTTCTATTGTGGGAATGGGAAGCATCAAGTGAACACCTGTCCTAGGCGTAAGAATAAGCAGCCGGAAAACTTCCGCGCCTAAGTGATCATCGGGGAGGTCACTTGGGCGCACAGGTATTTCCCGTAAATATGAAACTTAATAAAATCTTGCTTCCCTTTCGGGTCTCTTTTGGTGGTAGGTCTGCTACCGGCAGTGCCTTCGTGTATTCAGGGTCGTCTGCTAATATCATGTCTGTGGAATTTGCTATGTCTCTAGCAATGCCTTTGACTGATTTGCCTAAACCTGTCCCGGTAGTGGGTATCGACTCCACTCCTCTTGCTAATGGTTATTTTACACAGCATACCCCTGTTTTTGAACTCTTTGTTGGCTCCATGCATTTGGAGCAGTGCTCTGTACTGTTGATGCAGGGATTATCGTCCGATTTGGTTTTAGGCCTTCCCTGGTTGCAGTTGCATAATCCCACGTTTGACTGGAATACTGGGGATCTTACCAAATGGGGTAATGAATGCTTGACGTCATGTTTTTCTGTTAATTCTATTTCTCCTCCTGAGGAGGTGAACACGCTACCTGAGTTTGTTCAGCACTTCGCTGATATTTTCTCTAAGGAGGCCTCCGAAGTGTTACATCCTCATAGAGAATACGATTGCGCTATCGATTTGGTACCAGGAGCTAAGCTCCCTAAGGGTAGGATATTTAATCTCTCTTGTCCCGAACGTGAAGCCATGAGAGAGTATATCCAGGAATGCCTGGCCAAGGGTTACATTCGCCCCTCTACTTCTCCGGTAGGTGCTGGCTTCTTCTTCGTAGGGAAGAAGGATGGTGGTCTTAGGCCATGCATTGACTACCGTAACGTGAATAAGGTCACTGTAAGGAACCAGTATCCCCTTCCTTTGATTTCTGATCTCTTTAATCAGGTTCAGGGGGCCCAATGGTTCTCTAAGCTTGATCTACGGGGGGCGTATAACCTTATCCGCATCAAAGAGGGGGATGAGTGGAAGACTGCGTTTAACACGCCCGAAGGTCATTTCGAATACCTCATCATGCCCTTTGGGTTGTGTAATGCTCCCGCGGTCTTCCAGAATTTCATAAATTAGATTTTAAGAGTTTACCTGGGGGTATTTCTTGTAGTGTACCTTGATGACATACTTGTGTTTTCCAAGGACTGGTCCTCCTACATTGAGCATGTCAGGAAGGTGCTCCAGGTCCTTCGGGAAAACAAACTGTTTGTGAAGACTGAAAAATGTGTGTTTGGGGTGCAGGAAATACCATTTTTGGGTCAAATCCTCACCCCTCATGATTTCCGCATGGACCCCGCCAAGGTCCAGGCTGTGGCAGAATGGGTCCAACCTGCCTCCCTGAAGGCGTTACAGTGCTTCTTGGGGTTCACTAATTATTACAGGAGATTTATTGCAAACTTCTCGGTCATCGCTAAGCCTCTTACGGATCTCACTCGCAAGGGTGCAGATCTTCTCCGCTGGCCTCGTGAGGCTGTCCAGGCTTTTGAGGTCCTTAAGAAGTGCTTTATCTCGGCCCCGGTGTTGGTTCAGCCCAACCAAATGGAGCCATTTATCGTGGAGGTTGACGCGTCCGAGGTGGGAGTGGGGGCTGTCTTGTCCCAGGGTACCAGGTCCCTCACCCATCTCCGTCCCTGTGCCTACTTCTCCAGGAAGTTTTCGCCCACTGAGAGTAACTATGATATTGGCAACCGCGAACTCTTAGCCTTTAAATGGGCATTTGAAGAGTGGCGCCACTTCCTGGAGGGGGCTAGGCACCAGGTAACAGTCCTTACCGACCACAAGAATCTGGTTTTCCTAGAATCTGCCCGGAGGCTAAACCCGAGACAAGCTCGATGGGCGTTATTTTTTACCAGATTCAACTTTTTGGTTACCTATAGGGCTGGGTCTAAAAATATTAAGGCTGATGCACTGTCACGTAGCTTCATGGCCAGCCCTCCTTTGGAGGAAGATCCTGCTTGTATTTTGCCTCCAGGTATAATCATTTCCTCTATTGATTCTGATTTAGTTTCTGAAATTGCTGCTGATCAAGGTTCAGCTCCCGGGAACCTTCCTGAGGACAAGCTGTTTGTTCCCCTGCAATTCCGGCTAAGGGTACTTAGGGAAAATCATGACTCCGCTCTATCTGGTCATCCAGGCATCCTGGGTACCAAGCACCTTATTGCCAGAAACTATTGGTGGTCTGGGTTGCCTAAGGATGTTAATTCCGACGTCGCCGCTTGTGAGGTTTGTGCTAGGTCCAAGACTCCCAGGTCCCGACCAGCGGGCTTACTACATTCTTTGCCCATTCCCCAGAGACCTTGGACCCATATCTCCATGGATTTTATTACCGATTTGCCTCCATCTCAAGGCAAGTCGGTGGTGTGGGTT
Source organism: Rhinoderma darwinii (assembly GCF_050947455.1). Classification (NCBI taxonomy): domain Eukaryota; kingdom Metazoa; phylum Chordata; class Amphibia; order Anura; family Rhinodermatidae; genus Rhinoderma; species Rhinoderma darwinii. The sequence goes on from NC_134688.1 coordinate 63,514,594, forward strand.
GTAGTAGACCGCTTCAGTAAGATGTGCCACTTTGTGCCCCTCAAAAAACTACCCAATGCTAAGACGTTAGCTACCTTGTTTGTCAAACATATCCTGCGTCTCCATGGGGTCCCTGTCAATATTGTTTCTGACAGAGGGGTACAATTTGTTTCCTTGTCTTGGAGAGCCTTCTGTAAAAAGTTGGAGATTGATCTGTCATTCTCCTCTGCCTTCCATCCTGAAACTAATGGCCAAACTGAGAGGACTAATCAGTCTCTAGAACAATATTTAAGGTGTTTTATCTCTGACTGTCAATATGATTGGGTCTCATTCATCCCCCTCGCCGAATTTTCCCTTAATAACCGGGTCAGTAACTCGTCAGGGGTCTCCCCCTTTTTCTGTAATTTTGGGTTTAATCCACGGTTCTCCTCCATTTCACTTGGTAGTTCCAACAATCCCGAGGTAGAGGTCGTTCATCGGGAACTGTGCACAGTCTGGGCCCAGGTTCAGAAGAACCTAGAGGCGTCCCAGAGCGTACAAAAAACTCAGGCAGATAGAAGACGTTCTGCTAACCCCTTGTTTATGATCGGGGATCTTGTGTGGCTGTCTTCTAAAAATTTGCGCCTTAAAGTTCGCTCCCCGGTATATAGGGCCGTACAAAATCATTGAGGTCCTCAACCCTGTCTCCTTCCGGCTGGAGTTACCCCCGTCTTTTCAGATACACAACGTGCCTCCCTCTTGAAAAGCTGCTCCCCGTCCTTGGCTACATCGAGGAAACCTCCGGTCCCTGTTCTCACTCCGGATGGGGTAGAATTTGAGGTAGCCAAGATTGTGGACAGCAGGATGGTGCATTGCTCCCTCCAGTACCTGGTCCATTGGAGAGGATACGGGCCTGAGGAGAGGACTTCGGTACCCGCCCGGGATGTTCACGCCGGTATATTGCACAATACTTATAAATCACTATTTTCTATTAGCACCTGAATAGTGCGTTAACCCCTTCCCACATCTGCTCTATATTTATGGCGGAAGTCGAGGGGGAGAAGTATGGAGTGGGCTGATGTATGTGTTCACAGGGTGCCGATGGTTTTCATGACCGCATGGAGGCCTAATGAAGGCCCCCAAGTCTGCTATATTTGTGCTCCTATTAAGCCCTGCCACTGTTTCCATTTTCCCCCAAAAGCTATGTAAATAAAAATTAACATAACTGGTATTGCCGCTTCCATAGAAGTCCGAACTATTACAATATAACATTATTTAACCTGCACAATGAACGTCGTAATAAAATAATAATTAAAACTCCAGAATCGCTGTTTTTTAGTCATTCTTATCTCCCATAAAAATGTAATAAAGAGTGATCAAAAAGTCGCATGTACCCCAAAATGGTACCAATAGAAACTGCATTGCTCAATCGACAGAAAAAAAAAAAAAAATATGTCTATCAAAATATGCAACACAAAACAAATGTTATTTTTAACAATTAGTTTTTCCTCGTAAAAGTGGTAAACCATAGAAAACTATATGAATTTGGCAATGCCGTAATTGTATTGACCCGCAGAATAAAGTTAACATGTCATTTTTACCACATGGAGTGCACTGTAAAAATCAAAACCCAAATGGCTAAATCGCTATTTTTTTTCCCATTCCATGCCACAAAGAAATATTTTCCAGTTTCCCAATACATTATATGGTACAATAAATGGGGGCATGAAAAACTAAAACTCGTTCCACCAAAAACAAACCCTCATACGAATATATCAACAGAAAAATAAAGGTGGAGAGGAAACAGCGAAAACGAAAATAAAATACAAATGGCTGCAGAGAAAAGAGGTTAAAATACAAAAAAAACAGAGGCTTACCTTTAGTGTGACACTAGGGTTTGCATCTTTTTGCAAATACATATCTAAAGTGAGCTAAATATACCCCAACCCTGCACGTACACGATATGTCATATATATTGTGTGTATGTGCAGGGCTGGGGTATATTTAGCAGACTTTACAACTTCATATACATGGAGACTATATCTAAATTCTGCTAAATATACCTCAGCCCTGCACATAAATGATATATAGCATTTACAGTGAAGGAAATAAGTATTTGATCCCTTGCTGATTTTGTAAGTTTGCCCACTGTCAAAGACATAAACAGTCTAGAATTTTTAGGCTAGGTTAATTTTACCAGTGAGAGATAGATTATATTTAAAAAAAAAACAGAAAATCACATTGTCAAAATTATATATATTTATTTGCATTGTGCACAGAGAAATAAGTATTTGATCCCTTTGGCAAACAAGACTTAATACTTGGTGGCAAAACCCTTGTTGGCAAGCACAGCAGTCAGACGTTTTTTGTAGTTGATGATGAGGTTTGCACACATGTTAGATGGAATTTTGGCCCACTCCTCTTTGCAGATCATCTGTAAATCATTAAGATTTCGAGACTGTCACTTGGCAACTCGGATCTTCAGCTCCCTCCATAAGTTTTCGATGGGATTAAGGTCTGGAGACTGGCTAGGCCACTCCATGACCTTAATGTGCTTCTTTTTGAGCCACTCCTTTGTTGCCTTTGCTGTATGTTTCGGGTCATTGTCGTGCTGGAAGACCCAGCCACGAGCCACTTTTAATGTCCTGGTGGAGGGAAGGCGGTTGTCACTCAGGATTTGACAGTACATGGTTCCATCCATTTTCCCATTGATGCGGTGAAGTAGTACTGTGCCCTTAGCAGAGAAACACCCCCAAAACATAATGTTTCCACCTCCATGCTTGACAGTGGGGACAGTGTTCTTTGGGTCATAGGCAGCATTTCTCTTCCTCCAAACACGGCGAGTTGAGTTAATGCCAAAGAGCTCAATTTTAGTCTCATCTGACCACAGCACCTTCTCCCAATCACTCTTAGAATCATCCAGATGTTCATTTGCAAACTTCAGACGGGCCTGTACATGTGCTTTCTTGAGCAGGGGGCACTGCAGGATTTTAATCCATTACGGCGTAATGTGTTACCAATGGTTTTCTTGGTGATTGTGGTCCCAGCTGCCTCGAGATCATTAACGAGTTCCCCCCCCCCCCCCCGTGTAGTTTTCGGCTGAGCTCTCACCTTTCTGAGGATCAAGGATACCCCACGAGGTGAGATTTTGCATGGAGCCCCAGATCGATGTCGATTGACAGTCATTTTGTATGTCTTCCATTTTCTTACTATTGCACCAACAGTTGTCTCCTTCTCACCCAGCGTCTTACTTATGGTTTTGTAGCCCATTTCAGCCTTGTGCAGGTCTATGATCTTGTCCCTGACATCCTTAGAAAGCTCTTTGGTCTTGCCCATGTTGTAGAGGTTAGAGTCAGACTGATTAATTGAGTCTGTGGACAGGAGTCTTTTATACAGGTGACCATGTAAGACAGCTGTCTTTAATGCAGGCACCAAGTTGATTTGGAGTGTGTAACTGGTCTGGAGGAGGCTGAACTCTTAATGGTTGGTAGGGGATCAAATACTTATTTCTCTGTGCACAATGCAAATAAATATATATAATTTTGACTATGTGATTTTCTGTTTTTTTTTTATATAATCTATCTCTCACTGGTAAAATCGACCTAGCTTTAAAATTCTAGACTGTTCATGTCTTTGACAGTGGGCAAACTTACAAAATCAGCAAGGGATCAAATATTTATTTCCTTCACTGTATACTGCATGTGCATGACTGGAGCAGACTTTATACATGGATATTGTATATGGATGCTCATAGGGAAGTACCTGGTGCCAAATTTAGGTCCACATCAGACCCCAGATCAGACTGAAAAAAGCCATTTCCTTCTAATTTTAAATGATCCCAGATCAGACGTAAAAAAAAAAACCCCAAAAAACAAAACTTCTACTTACCTTTGCGTTCTCTCCTGCTGTTTTTCCTCTTCAGAACTCTACTCTGCACGAACGTCCTGATGCTTGCCTGTGTCAGGACGTAGAATAGGTGTAGGGAATCACTTCGCTGTCAGGAACCTCACAGGAACCCCAGTGTTCTGCAGAACCTCGGTTGGGAATTGCTTACCTAGGCATATGTATAGGGATTGTCTAAACCAGAAAACCCATTTAACAACTAATTTTATAAAGATTTCTGGAGCCCAGTATGACTGTCACTCCAATGTCCAAAGTATTTAATTTCCTATGGCACATAGATTTTTTTTCTATTATTTGCATGTGTCATTGTTTTACAGGAATTCAATAGAATGATCAGGAATTTCATTGTTTACTGCTTGTTCTGTATGTATCTTGTAGCTTCTCTCATATTCATATAATATCCCTGCATTTCACAATGTTTTGCTATTTCAAAAAGCCGCGTAGAGAATAAAATTACAGCATGTGCCTCTTCACATTTGTCTGTCTGGGTTGTGCTGCTGTGACCAGGAAAGAATATATTTTTCAATTGAGATTATGTTACAAGCTCCAAAATAAATAGACATCTAGAAAGGTATTAGGAAAAATCATCTAAGTTTAAGTGTATATATTGACTTTGGTATTGTATTGTTAGATAAATAATAAGAGGGCAAATAACATAGTCAACATAGATAATAAAAGAAATGTCACATGAAAAGAAAAAGAATGTGCGTTTTGCTGGCTTTCTTTGAATGTTGATCCAGTCTGATCACCACTTGCGGTCAGGAATTTTTTTTTCTTTAAATGGTCAGGTTTGCTTATGCCTAAGACCTTATTCACATGGATGTATTTCCCGGACCGACCACAGCACAGGAAGTTGAGCTCCTAACATCATAGTTATCTATGATGCTAGAAGTCCCTGCCTCCCCGCGAGAATACTGTCCCATACTGAAAACATGATTACAGTATGGGACAGTATTTCCGCGGGAAGGCAGGGTCTCCTAGTTTGGGTATTGGGCACAGGGCCCGTGCCCCATACCAAAACTGAATCTTTGACCCAGTGAATTTTTTTTTTACCTCTGGACATGCTGTTGGGGTAGAAAGGATGGTTGTGCACCAACTGTCCCTAATTTTAAGATACTATCCAAGGGTTGTATTGATATAGGTACATGGACTTGCTTATCCCAGAACAAAAATGTCTTAAAATAAGTCACTTTGCTATTTCCTTAATTCATGGTCTGAAATCACATGCTTCAGCCACACCACAGAGCAGTAGAACGGGGTTTAGGGGGCCCCGTTCTAGAGATAGGTGCGGGTCCCAGAGGTGGTATCCGCATCTATCTGACATTTATGACATATACTGTAGATATGTCATAAATGTCTCTGATGGGAAAACCACTTTAATAGCCAAACCAGAGACACCCATCTGTAGAAAGCACTATTTCGGAGTTATTGCACCTCATCAGTACAGAGCAGGGTTATAGTTGGCTGATTTAGCTTCCTTTAAAGCAGCTTTTGGAAGGTACTGATTCTCCTTACTTTGAAGTTGTACATTACCTAATAATATCTGTCTTTTTTGTCTGTTGGGGTAGTTTTATTACATTTTTCCAAGTGCAATATATAATTTAAAATCACAACTAAAATAGTTACAACTTTGGAATATGTGCTAATCTCTTTTATATAAAGATTATTTTATTAAAAATATTTTGACAATTTGTGCACAGTGTGTGATGCATGGTTTTGGGATTCATCGCGTTTGGAAGGAAAATTCAAGTAGACAGCTAGTGACCTAAAAGTTAAGAATCTGGATCTAATTCTAAAAGTAATATGTGTCCAGTGTTCACAGATGGAAATCTAAGTCAAAGAGGCTGTATTAGAAAAGACATTTATGCAAATTTGTTATAAATTAGCTAGGAATTATTGCTACAACATTCTATCACAGGTGTCCAACGCAGGATTGGTGTCTTATAGGGCTGACTTTGCACAGAGCCCATCATTTGTAACCAATAAACGGGACGCCATTAGCCCTGATTGCATGGGCACCAGTAGCTTACACTTCATGCCCGATATTAGGGTAAAGCAGCTGCTCAGGGTGTAGCTATTATATTCCCAAGTTTATTAATTGTGAAGTGTTTAAAAGTGTTATTTGGATTAACATTATAGTAAAAAGTTTTCTACTGTGCTACTATGGGTTCAGTGGTTATCGCTGTTACCTTGCAGCATTAGGGTCCAAGCTTTGATTATAACAAATGGCAATATCTGCATAGAATTTATATGTTCTCACTATGTTTTGGTGGGTTTCCTCCCCTACTACAAAAACATACATACTAGTACAGATAGGTTATTTGGCTTTCTGTTAAATTGACGCTAGTGTATGTTTGCATATCTGATGTTGGATTTTGAGTACACCTCATTGAGTATTGTTGTGTTGTGAATGATAACAATCTCTGTACAGCGCTACAGAATATGTTGGGGATATTGCTAATGATTAATGAATATATGGAAAAAAAATTAGGCCTATTACTGACCCTGTTTCTACGACTTCATGAGAGATGAACCTGATGAAAACTACTGTTTGGAGTAAAAACTCATTATTCAGTTTTCTAAAATAAAAAGATTTATTACATCACAACGAGTCCTGGATATTTTTCGTCCCCTGGTTTCGTCTGGTAGTGCCTTAGAAATAAAATATAAGAAAAAAAACACAGCACTCAGTTTCTTCTTAGGTGCAGATAGTGGGTTCCCAACCCCAAAATAGTATGTATAGAAATACTTTGCACACTCTTTCAACAGCATGTAATAACGTAGTCGGCTACACTCAGGAAAAATTAACATGGATAGACCTAGATGGTTTCTCTGCAAATAGGTAAATCATGAATAATATTATGGGTGAGTATACCAAAAGACACAGTTGGCGTCAGCAAGTTGACCATGCCGAACAGCTCTTCTGCATGGTTTGATGAAGATCTCTTTTTACCGAAAACTTTTACCTATCATTACATTGACCTGCCAGCAGAAGCACTGTGTGTTTAATTAATAATTATTTTCCTGCATTTTTTGTGGCGTTATTTTGTGACAAAATCGACGGCAAAAAAAATGCTCCAATTGAGCGCCGCGGGTTGTTTCTGCTTCCCATTGATTTCAATAGAAGGTCAGAGGCAGAAACCGCTCATAGAAAGAGCAAGCCACCCTGAAAAAAACCAAACCTCTGCCTCCCACTGAGATCAATGGGGGGGAGGGCATTTGAGGCATTTCTTGGCGCTGATTCTGTTGTAGTTTCCATGTCAAAATCAGTGCAAAAAACACCATGGGAACTATTCCTAAGGATTCAAGAGCACAACCCAAACAGTGTGTGGCTGGAAAAAAAAAAAAAAAGTTAACCAAATCCCATGCCTGCGCTGATTTGGGCCCACATCTTGTACGCTTTTTATAGTGAATACAACTCTCTGTACTATAAGGAGCTTTATTAAAATATACCATTCCTTTATGTTTTATATTTCTGTTCTTTGAATATTCAGTGACTTACTAGCTAAATAGAACAACAAAAGATTAATGATGTTTTATGTCTGCAGTGTCAGGACAGTATCATTAATTCCTTATATATTACCATCTAACAGTGACAAATGTGGGGAAAATAACTAAGAGTCTTGTAAATGTTCAGAATAAATTAATACAATCTTTAAAAATGGCAGTCCTTTGGCATCTTTGGCGTAACCGAGAAAGTTACAGTGAAAAACAATTCCTTTGTCAGAAAGGTGACCTGAAGTTGATGAGTATGAATTACTTTGTTTGGATAATGTCCTTGGCATATATAGGTTACAACTAGCAGCTACTTTGAGTTTATGTAATATATAAACTTGGCTAAATGCCATTTGTTTCATGCCAGCAATAAATGAATACATTGTGCTCAGACAGATTTGAAAGTTATGTTTAATATGTATTTGCAGTTAAGAGTTGAATTCATTATTTTTAAAGTTAGTTATGTGGCACAAGGGCCGATTCCTGCTTTTCTGCTGTCTAAAGGCAAAAATATAAATGGTGCCCCCCCCCCTACACAAGACTGCTACATTTATTTATTAATCCATGCTCCCGGTTCTTGTTCACCTCCAGGTGCCGATGCATGACAAGTCATGATGCTGGTTAGCTTCCGGATTAAGCGGTAGCACCTAGAGGTGGAAAGGTATCGAAAGTGAAGAAGTTAAGTGTTCTTTTTCGCTGTGGTAACATTTATCATTCTCCTCTGTACAGTGCATGTTTCATTTTGCTGGACATGTGAAACGTATTTTTGTCAAAATAAGACATTGTACGCACAGACCTCCTAACCACAGATGATCCGGGTCCTAAGGATGCAGATACAATTGAGTGCAGTGGGACTGGTTCTGGATTCTGCTTCTCCCCAGTTCAGCAAACCAGCTCTAATTTTAACAAATAGTTTAAAGGAACCGACCGGATCCCACCCTTGGATGCAGGCATGTCACCGCGCCGACTGGATCATTGAAAAGCGCTGAATGACAAGGCAGGAAACTGATGTAAAATATAGAAACTTTTTGGGAGTTTAAACAACACATCTGACAAACAATTTAAAAACCCATACATGAGAGTCACAGATAATAATGTACATAGAAAGAAAAAAAAAAAAAAATAACGAACCACTAGTCAGGGGACCAGTAAAGTAGAAAAAGGTGGATAATATAACAGTAGAAGTAAAAACTTTTTGACATACTCTGCAATGGGGCTAAATGATACATCAGCTACTCAACCCACTCCAGGTGAAATTGTATGGGTCACAAAGATGAATACTACCGTCTGTTAGCCTGTAAGGATACCGTAGAGTGGTAATCCACAACTCCTCTTTGAGTTATTGGTGATGACGTCTTGCAAATTGGTACGGGGAATATTGCAAGGAGGGAAGGGATCCAAAGGTATTATATAGTTCATATTTAATGGTAAATAAACCAACATTGCAAAGTCCCATACAACGCGTTTTAAAGGTCTAAAGGGTGCATCCTATCTCAAGTAGCATATGCACTCTATAAAAAAATTTGGTTTAAATGTATCCACCAATGACCAGAACCAGTATGGTTCCCGGAAACACGTCTCATTGACTGGATCTAGTACATAGTGCGGGAGATGGAAAGATCATGCATACCAAATGCCAGAACTGATGAAGGTGTATTGAGTAACGATAAATAAATGTATGGTTCTATGTGTTTTTAAAAATACAATTAACATAATAAATTATTGTAATATTAGTTCATATATAAAATAATTCATATATCTAAAGAATATCCTTACTAAAGTGCAAGTTAAGAATGATGATAATTATCTATAAATTCCCATGACAATATAAATATAAGGAATACATAAAATCATATAAAATACAATAAATATATAAAATGACATAATACAAAATGGCATATACAATATTTGAGAGGCTACTCAGATTATTTCTACTGCCTCTCCTTTTTTAGGATTTCGGCAGGACCACTGGTGGCTTTATCTGTCATACTGCAACATCTAGTAGGAATCAATACCAAACAGACATTGTTAGCGATTAAAATTTTTCCAATTCTGAACATTTGCCCGGACAAGATCTCATAAACACCCACGACCAATATCATTAACTTTTATCCACCATTATCGCAATCAAGAAAACGATTAAACAGAAACAAAAGGGAAATCGAGGATGCAAACGTCTCAATTAAAGAGGCTCTGTCACCAGATTTTGCAACCCCTATCTGCTATTGCAGCATATAGGCGCTGCAATGTAGATTACAGTAACGTTTTTATTTTTTAAAAACTAGCATTTTTGGCCAAGTTATGACCATTTTTGTATTTATGCAAATGAGGCTTGCAAAAGTCCAAGTGGGCGTGTTTAAAGTAAAAGTCCAACTGGGCGTGTATTATGTGCGTACATCGGGGCGTTTTTACTACTTTTACTAGCTGGGCGTTCTGACGAGAAGTATCATCCACTTCTCTTCAGAACGCCCAGCTTCTGGCAGTGCAGATCTGTGACGTCACTCACTTCCTGCCCCAGGTCCTGCATCGTGTCGGCCACATCGGCACCAGAGGCTACAGTTGATTCTGCAGCAGCATCAGTGTTTGCAGGTAAGTAGCTACATCGACTTACCTGCAAACGCTGATGCTGCTGCAGAATCAACTGTAGCCTCTGGTGCCGATGTGTCCTCGCTCGTCCGACACGATGCAGGACCTGTGAGTGACGTCACAGCATGATCTCTCGAGAACACGCTGTGTGTCTGCACTGCCAGAAGCTGGGCGTTCTGAAGAGAAGTGGATATTTCAGTAAAAGTAGTAAAAACGCCCCGATGTACGCACATAATACACGCCCACTTGGACTTTTACTTTAAACACGCCCACTTGGACTTTTGCAAGCCTCATTTGCATAAATACAAAAATGGTCATAACTTGGCCAAAAATGCTCGTTTTTTAAAAATAAAAACGTTACTGTAATCTACATTGCAGCGCCTATCTGCTGCAATAGCAGATAGGGGCTGAAAAATCTGGTGACAGAGCCTCTTTAAAGTCACTACCACTAGCCAAATAATATAAGTGACAATACAGCTCAAGTGGGAGTATTTAACTTACCTAAATACAACTAATCTACAATGGAATTAAGTTTATTAAGTAAAGGTCTCTCATTTTTTCCCTTATAGTATTCCAAACCTTTTTTAATTATTTGTGGATCTTAGCCAATTCATTCAGAAGCTAACCATTAGGAGACATTTTGCTTTTAAAACTTTTAACCACTCTATTGGGAAAATACTCATTATTACTAATAAAGGTGCTAAAGTTATTCCACTGCGGCCACTAACGGGCTTTATTCCGATGCAATTGCTTTTTTACGGTGCTGCATCGGAATAAATAAATAGAACAGGGAGCCGTTAAATCTCTCTGCTCTCAGCTACCAGAGGTAGTTGAGGGCTGGGAGCATCCCTGATCTAATGGGTGAGATCGATATCAATATCAATCTCACCTGTTTAACCCCTCAGATTCCGCGCTCAATAGCGAGCGCTGCATTTGAGTGGTTTTGAAGAGAGGGAGGGAGCTGCACCGGCACCTGCGTAAGATACAGATTGCCGGTGTCTTCTATGGCAGCCGGGGCGCCTAGTAAAGGCCCCCAGGTCTTCCACTGGTTATGCTTGCTAGGCCATGCCATAGGCAAGGCCTAGCAGATGCCTGTCCATTTTACACGGAAAGGTAAATAATACACTGGAATACAAAAGTATTGAAGTGTATTATAAAAGCGATCTGGCGATCGCTGTGAATCCTGCCTTAAAAAAATGTGCTAAAAAGTGATCAAAAATGGTACCAATAAAAACTACAAGTCGTCCCGCTAAAAAAAAGTCCCCACACAGCTACATTGACAGAATAATAAAAAAGTTATGACTCTTGAAATATGGAAACACAAAAATAAATAATTTTTAAAAAAAAGTGTTTTTTCTATGTAAAAGTAGTAAAACATACAAAATCAATATAAATTTTGTATCGTTGCAATCGTAACAACCCGTTGAAGTTATTGTGTTATTTATACAACAAGGTAAACGTTGTAAATTTAGGACGGAAAAAAGTGTACCGCAAAATGGTTGTAAAGGATTTGCCAGACACAGCTTCTGTGTCAACGCCCGTGGTTAATCAGCCTGCATCTGTTCCTAGGTCTGCTAGAGTGACTTGATCTGCTACCACTCAGACTGGTAGGCTGAGGAGTGGGAGAACCTATCACAGCCTGGCTAGATGGTCCTAGCTCCCGCCCTTGGTCTACTTATACCTTCATTTGCTGCTTGTCCTTTGCCTGTGATTCTCTTGCTTCCTGGCTCTGCTGTTCCTGCTTTTCCTATTGACCTCTGCTTCATATTGACCCTGGCTTTACTGACTACTCTCCTGCTCTGCGTTTGGCACCACGTACACTCCTGGTTTGACTCGGCTCGTTCACTACTCTTGTTGCTCACGGTGTTGCTGTGGGCAACTGCCCCATTTCCCTTAGCTTCTGTGTACCCTTGTCTGTTTGTCTGTCATGCACATATTGAGCGTAGGGACCGTCGCCCAGTTGTACGCCGTCGCCTAGGATGGACCGTGCAAGTAGGCAGGGACTGAGTGGCGGGTAGATTAGGGCCCACCTGTCTGTCTCCCTACCCCGACATTACAATGGTGCTATTAAAAAATACAACTTGTCCCTCAAAAAACAAGACCTTTTACATCTATGTTGACGCAAAAATAAAAAAGTTATAGCTCTTTGAATGAGTCGATGGAAAAATGTAAAAAATGTCTTGGTCATTAAGGCCTAAAATAGGCTGGTCATTAAGGGGTTAATAAAGTATATAAAAAATTTAAAAAAAATACAGGAACTCCTCAATATGGCCCTAGAAAATAATAGTTTGACTAAAAAACAAACAAAAAAAAAGACATCTTTACCACCCATTCCTTATTTCTATTTTTAATCCAAAATTAAGAAATCCTTGACTTCCCCCCCAGTCGCACCATTATTGCCCATATAGGCTCTGTTACTGGCAATTTGATTACTTAGATCATCAGCTACAATGTTTTGTCACTTCTTTGCCAACTTATTTATAGGACACCGGTCATTTATTAAATCATCTTATAGATACTCATTAGAATACACATTATTTGTGGGCATCATTTGATGTCACATCCTTATATATTAAATTTCCACATGAAAAGGGTATAATGTCTAAATCACATTTTTTTTTAAGTTGACCCACTCATGCCACTTAAGCAACAAGAATTCATTTTAGACTCTATCCAGTTTATTTTACAGCATAATTATTTTAGATACAACCAGCAATTTTATTTGCAAATAAGAGGAATGGCAATTTGCCCCTTACTTTGCCAATCTATGTATAGGGTGCTTTGAAGAAAACTATACCTATACTCCAGGATGATTTTTTATAAATGTTTTATCGATGATATTCTTTAAATATGGAATGGCACTGATGGTAATCTTATCAGTTTTATAAAAAAAAAATCTTAATTGGAATGATTGGGGTCTCCAATTTACAGAACTTATAAATTAAGAAGAGGTTATATTTTTAGACCTCAAAATATACTGTACATTGAAAATATAAGGATGTGCACTGAAACACACTCTAGGAAAGTTGACGCTAGCACTTACTTGGACTAGAAAGTTGCCATCACAAAAGATGGAAGAACAATATTCCATTCGGACAAATGCAAAAAATATGTAGGAATTTTTGTACCTCCAAAAAAGATTAAATGCCCAACTTTCTGTAATGTACCTTAGATTTTTTAGTGAAAGGATATCCAAAAACCCTCTTTCAGGCATCATGTAATAACATCAAGAGTTTTACTCAGGAATCATAACTGATCACCAAACTATTGAGCTTCCTGCCTGTAGTCTAGTTCCTTTCTGCCTCATAAACTTGTCCATTTAATTAAAGCAGACAACTACCATTTTCTCCATGGTGTTGTCAAATTTTACCATATTGACCAGTTCCACTGAAGAGGAATAGAAGACTTCCAAGATCAGGCAATCACTAGTCTAGCAGCCAAAATAACATGGCCTACAACACAGAGACGTTCTGCTTGAATGTCAGAATGACCAAACACAGCGCTAAGGCGAGAGGTTTAGGTTGAGTGGTATTAAAATGTGTTATGGAGGAAGTGAGCAAAAATAGCTTTCCAAAAGTTGAAGACAAGCGGACAATTCGACATGTAGGTAATTACCCAGCATTCCTCAACCTTTTCAACATAGGGGGAGTAGGATGGGTTAATTTAAGTGATTTGTGAGGGTGTTCTATACCACGTAATATAATTTTATGTGCTTTTTTTATATATATATTCTTTCTTTTGTTTTTATTTTTAATAAATTTATAGATATACAATTCATCATATTAAACAAAGCTTTTTACATCCATAAAGCAATAGGAGTAACATAAAAAAAACAAAAAAGAAAAAGTTAAAAAGAAAAAAGAAAGAAATTGAAAAAAGAAAAAGCCGAAGAGCTAGCCACTTAATAGAATAACAACCAAAAGGTTTGAAAAGTGTTGATTTCTTATCCAGGGCATCCTAGGAATAAATACTTTCCCACCTCCCAATCTAATCCTAGGACTTTCTCATACTGAAAATATGTATTTACTTTATTTATTACTTCAGTAATACAAGGAATTGTATTTGTTTTCCAGTTGAATGCAATTATATTTAATGCTGCATCTAAAATTCTGCAACAGACCCTCTCTTTCCTTTGGCGATTAGATTCACTCTCATATTTAATAGAGCTAATTCTATCGTAAGAATTTCTTTACTTTCTCCAACAATTTGATTAATTAGAGCAGAAACTTCAAAAGGTCTTTAATTTTCCACACCCCCACCAAATATGTAACACATCACCCATTATCCCACAGTCTCTCCAACATAACCCATTGTTATTAGAGTTGAACTGGGCCAATTTCTTCGGATGTAAATATATGTAAGTGGATTTTTTTTAAGCGTTACAAGATGATTTATACATTTAGTATTTTGACAGGTATATTTTATAGCAGTCAGCCATTCATCCAACGGAAACTCTTTTTGTAAATCTTTTTCCCATTGTAACATGTACTTAAATTTGCCTTTAATATTTCCAGCTATTAATTTATTATAAATCGGGGACAAACCATTTGAGTGCGCTATAGACTCAATGTCCCATACAGATCCATTTGTATCCCTCTGACTATGTAGTTTAATAGATTCAACAATTTTATATCCATTAATTATATTTTTGATTTGGGCAAGTTTCAAGAAGTCTTTGTCACCTATAGCATAATGCAATGATAACCATTCTGGCAAACCAAGTTGATCTCTATTATAAAGATCATCAAGGCATAAAATGCCTTTTGATTCCCACCAAGTGCTATCCCAATTATGTATTAAGTGACGACAATAATTTATTTTAAAATCTGTCCTTTTTATATCAATAGATAGATCCCCAAGGTCTTTACGCGTAGCGCGCCATATTTTAAAAGAGTTAGAGACAATATAAGGAAGATCGTGAGGAATAGGGAGACTTAAACTATCAAAGATGAGGATTTGTTTTAGATGCCATCCATCTTTTAAAGATGCGGTTTCTAATTTAACCCATACCGGAATTTGTCTTCTTGACACCAACAGTTAATTGGCTCTGCTATTGCTGCTTTATAATAGGATAATAAATTTGGCATCCCCAATGCACCATTTTTTAATTTTAAATATGCTATTTTCCGAAACCTTCACTTTCCCTCTATCCCTTTTCAAAATATAATGAGAAATGTAAACTTGCAATTTTTTTTATCCAGTTATTGGGAAATGTGGGGGGGAAGATGGTGGAAAATAAAGATGATTTTTGGTAAAATATTCATTTTGAAAGTATTAATCCTTGCTATCCATGAAAAATTTATTTTGACCAATTTCCCAATATCTTCCCGAACTACTTCAAACGGCAGCTTTTGATTTAACTCATTTGTTTTAGTGATACTATTTTACTATTTGCAACTTTTAAACTTTTAAACTTCATATTATCTACCCAATTCATTGGGATTCTTTTTTTTTTTAATATGTTGTTTCAGATTTTTTGTAACATTAAGAGGTCAAATTTGTCATTTTCCCTTGTTAATTTATACCATGACTCCTGGGAATAGATGTTAATAATTGTTTTAATACTTTGAAGAGAGTTGTAAATATCAGTACAAGAAATAATGATATTGTCTGCATACAGGGTGACTAGGTTGTATGTCTGGCCGATCTTTATACCACTAACATTTTGGTCCTTTTTTAAGGCTTACACTAGAGGTTCCACAAACAAATAAAAAATGAAGGGAGACAACTGGCAACCCTGTCTTGTTCCATTTGATATATAGAACAATTCTGTGAGAAAACCATTCTATAATACCTTAGAGCTTGGAGACGAATACAAAACCTTCACTGCGTTGATAAACGAACCTGTAAATCCATAGCTTTCCATGGCGTCCCATAGGAAGCCCCAGTGGACCCTATCAAATGCTTTTTTGGCATCTACTGACAGGAGCATACTGGGGCCATTCATATTTTCCATAAAATCTATCAACCCAAGTACTCTTCTAGAATTTTATGCGCTTTTTCCCAGTGACTAACACCGTTAGAGATTTTTTTTAACCCAGTGGATAGCAGAGTATCAGTCCTCTATTGGTATATCTAGGGCTAAGTCTTATTCTCATTTTGTAAAATATCCTGGTTTTGTTAATGAGTGTGAGTGGGTAACACTAGAGTAAAACAAGGAGATACCTTTAATTTTCTGGGATTCGTTGTTAAAGAACGTATAATTGCTAGTGGGAAAAATTGATACTCCCAGTGTGCTCCCTCATTCTAGGGACAAAGGTTCCATCATTTGATCTCCAATGATCTAACATTTATCCCCTATCCAGTGGATATATGGTAAATATAGGCTGGAATACACATTGAATGAAGTGCTTTTTGGTTACACAAAACCAACATAATACTGAATCTAGCCTTAGATGGAAACAGAGACAAAAACATCATGTTTGTCAGAATCAGTACAAACTATCTCAAGCAAAGTATTCCTCAACATTTTCTGAGGATTTTAACTGTGCAAATTGTCAGAAATCGAGTTTCCCTTTCTATTTTCCACTACTGAAATGGCAACGTAGAGCATCGAGTAATTCTTGAGCCGACAAAAAGTCTCCCTATGTAAGGCTTAACTCGAAAAATCCATGTCTACTTCCAGTGTTATATCAGAAATCCATTTAGAGATCAACCACACTTAGGCTACGTGCAGGAGAAGGTGCCATACATTTGGATGCAATACTGGGATTGGGTCCCGTCCTGTGAGCTCACAAAAGCTTTTGCCAAAGCAATCTTCCGCATATGCGTAATAACACAGGACAGGATCAGATCCTATCCTTGACTCTGAATATATGGCTCATGCACAGAGCTGTAATATGGCCATGTACATGAGCACGTATACAAGTTGGCTCCAAAATATCTGATATCACCCTATAAATAATCACAATTGTAATCATATTGGTTTTAGTAGACCTGTCTTGTGATGGACATTTTTTTTTTATATAAAATGCAAACAGATAGGAAAAATTCTTAGTAGATACAAACAAAATCCACCTGTGTAACTACATTGTTTGACATTAGAAGAAAATATAGACAACAGTTAGTGACATCCTTCGTTTTAGGACAAATTGAAATCAGAGCTTTGAGAAAGAACATATTGTTTTGTATATGAAGGAACCATTGATCTGGAAGGTAATCCTATTTATCACCCAGTGTGCTCATATTATAGAAATCTGATTCTAATTAGAAGCCCGCACTGTGCCTGTGACATTTCATATTGCTGGATTATATTTGTTTTGAGGGGCACCAGTGGAATTATATAGGCAATATGTACTTACCTAATTCATCTGCACCACATTAAAATATACAGGTGATTCAAAGAAGGAAACAAAAAATCATAAGACTTGGTGCAGTTTACTGTGAGAGGAAAATGTTACTCCAATGAGAAACTCTGGGTTTATCCAGATGGTTATATATAGCTGTTTTTCCTTATTTTTCTCTCTATAGAGAGAGATAGAGATACATAGAGATCACATGTACATTTGGGAGGCTATCAAGAAGTAGGGGGCAGATAGAAGGGATCAGACTACACAGGGTTAAAGAATATTAAAATTGTGCAGGGTTAAATTCAAAAATTACAGCAAAGTAGAAAAACACTTAGCTAAAATATAACTTTTAATATATTCTAATTAAAATTACATCCCCAAAAATATCAATAAAAAAATAACACTACAAGCATAGCAT
Source organism: Rhinoderma darwinii (assembly GCF_050947455.1). NCBI lineage: Eukaryota > Metazoa > Chordata > Amphibia > Anura > Rhinodermatidae > Rhinoderma > Rhinoderma darwinii. The sequence goes on from NC_134688.1 coordinate 63,532,243, forward strand.
TTAAAAAGCTCTCATTTTTTAAATAAAGCTTAATTATTGTAGAATGTAAAGTTCTGCAACATTCTATATTTTGTTTTTAATCTCCTTAACATTTTCAATGCGATAAATAGATTTTTGAGATTTACGGAATAACTATAATCATCCAAACTTGCAGGAAAAGGAGATTTCGTAATTCTTGAAAAAGAGGGGACTGATCTTTCTGCCTCAGCTATTCATGGGAGGGATAATACTTACTTTTGAGAGTTTGTCAGCTCAATTATTTCTAGCCAACAGAGATTTTTTTTTAGATACCTGCAACTATGAAGCGCTGCTTCTGATTGCCGATTATAGTACACAAACTTCACTCATATTAGATTTTTTTTTATTTCTTCTAACTCGCAAAAGGATGAAATGCAGGTGTATAAATTAATTAGCTCTCATGTTACTTCTAAATTTACCTTTAATTTTAGGATACACTGGAAAAATTATTTCAGTCTATTGACATGTCCTCTCCTTGTGTTAATCACAAAATGGTTCAACTTATGTAGATACATAGACTCTATTATTCTTTTTCTTTTCTGCATAGAATTGGCTTACATCAAAACTCCAGTTATTTGAGGTGTGACGCTTTGGATGCTGATTTCTTGTATATGATCTGGACCTGTTCCAGATTTAAGGGATACTGGTCAAAGGTTTTGGCATATATGCAACTTAAAACTATTACAGTAGTGACGTTTTTCTCTTATGTTTGTGTTTTAGGTGATATGTTTAAATTGTCTTTTCATTCTTTACATGAAAATAAACTTGTAATAAGGCTAATGTTTTAGGCAAAGTTTCTTATAGCAAGAAGATGCATGTCTGCCTGTTATATAATGTGTGAAGCTTGGCTTAATCTGGCAAAACATATTTACAATTATGAGCATTATTTTAAAGTTGAAAGTCTGCACAATCCTCAGAAGTGCTACTTTGATTGTGGTCTAAATTATTTGTTTAGTTCCTGTTCCCCCCCCCCCCAGTCTACCTTCTTGTCACGAGGGGTCTGTGAACCCACTGGGCCGTACCGCCTTGACGGTAAGGCAGCTGGCCAACACTGAGCAGGTGAGAGTCTATAGTTCTATAGGTAGCTGTGGAAGCTCAGACAGCAGCAGGGCAGGCTCGGCTGGGACTAGGTAGCATGTGGACGTCAGGCGAGGTGAAGCATGTAGACGTGGATGAAGCACGGCACGACATTGGTACAGCTCAGTGCTAGACCAGGAATGTATGGATTGCTAGGAACAGGAACTGGAAACAGGTATAGGTACAGGGACAGGGACTGGAACAGGAAACACACTAGGAGGCCATCACATAGACAAACTAGGGAACACAACAACGCTCAGGCTTAGAACTAGGGGCTGGACCCCTCTTATATTCCAGGGTACTTACGGGTCAAAGTTCATCAACGAGGTCCGGTGCGCGCGCACGATCGTGCCCACTCTTAAAGGGGCAGGGCGCGCACCGGACCTACGGGATCCAGCTGAGGTGAGTGGATGCGAGCGCTGGCATCTCCTGAGGAGAAGGCTGGGGCCAGCGCTTGCCGACTCGTGTCTGCGGCTTGTCAGGGGGAGGTCTGAGCTGACAGCCCGCAGCCACGGACATTACAGTATCCCCCCTCTTACGCCCCCTCTTCTTGGGACCAGAGCGAGAGAAAAACTTCTTCAGAAGAGTAGGGGCATTGAGATTCTCCTTTGGCTCCCAGGACCTCTCTTCAGGGCCAAACCCCATCCAATCCACCAAATAAAAAGTCTTTCCTCTCACTCTCTTGGTGTCCAAGATCTCCTTGACCTCAAAGATGTCCGAAGGGCCGCTGGAGGCAACCGCAGGGCTGGGAGTCTTGGAATAGCGGTTCAGGATCACTGGTTTCAGGAGGGAGACATGGAAGGAGTTGGGAATCCTGAGGGTAGGAGGCAGCCAAAGCTTGTAGGCGATAGGGTTGATCTTCTGCAGGACCTTGAATGGTCCGAGCAACCTGGGGGCTAATTTACATGACGGCACCCTCAGTCGGATATTCCTGGACGACAGCCAGACCTTAGTGCCAGGAAGAAACAGAGGACGCTCTCTTCTCCTTGTGTCAGCCTTCCGTTTCATGCGAAAAACTCCCAAAAATATACCTGATTCAAAAATTACATCAATTCTTCATTAAATAGAAAAATATAAATCTTTATTGTCCCTTTAGGGAAAAATTACCCACTAGAATACATACAGTTAAAACAACAAATAATTTAAAAACACCCCGAATAGGAATGCCCACCATAGTCCATAATCATAACCATGTAATTACATGCAGAGTATTGCACAGAGAGCAGGAATCTAGTATCTGATCTCCCTCATATAGCATAGGTATGTTGCATAACCCGTGTATATATATATATACTTAGTTTAACAAATAGTATAGGTGTCGATAATAATATTATTTACCTGTGGTGGACATGATGACAAATTTGGTGGACATTCCTATTCAGGGTGTTTTTAACCCCTTCCCTCTTTGGCCGCTTTTGACCTTCCTGACAGAGCCTCATTTTTCAAATCTGACATGTTTCACTTTATATGGTAATAACTCCGGAATGCTTTTACCTATCCAAGTGATTCTGAGATTGTTTTCTCGTGACACATTGGACTTTATGTTACTGGCAAAATTTGCCCGATACATTCAGTATTTAATTGTGAAAAACACCAAAATTTAGCGAAAAATTTCAAAAATTTTCATTTTTCTCAATTTAAATGTATCTGCTTGTAAGACAGACACTTGTACCACACAAAAATGTTGCTAACTAACATCCCCCATATGTCTACTTTAGATTGGCATCGTTTTTTGAACATCATTTTATTTTTCTAGGACGTTACAAGGCTTAGAACTTTAGCAGCAATTTCTCACACTTTCAAGAAAATTTCAAAATGCTATTTTTACAGGGGCCAGTTCAGTTGTGAAGTGGCTTTGAGGTCCTTAGATATTAGAAACCCCCAATAAGTCACCCCATTTTAAAAACTGCACCCCTCAAAGTATTCAAAACAGCATTTAGAAAGTTTCTTAACCCTTTAGACATTGCGCAGGAATTAAGGCAAAGTAGAGGTGAAATTTACAAAGTTCATTATTTTTTTCCAGAAATTCAATTTGAATCCATTTTTTTTGTACCACAGAATGTTTTACCCAAGAAATGCAACTCAATATTTATTGCCCAGGTTCTGCAGTTTTAGGAAATATCCCACATGTGGCGCTAGTGTGCTACTGGACTGAAGCACCGGCAAAGGAGCACCTGGTGGATTTTGGGTCTCCTTTTTATTAGAATATATTTTAGGCACCATGTCAGCTTTGAACAGGTCTTGTGGAACTAAAACAGTGGAAACCACCCAAAAGTGACCCCATTTGGGAAACTACACCCCTCGAGGAATTTATCTAGGGGTGTAGCAAGCATTTTGACCGGACAGTTTTTTTGCAAAAATTTTTGGAACTAGGCCATGAAAATGAAAATCTAAATTTTTTCAAATAACATGTAGGTTTAGCTAATTTTTTTTCATTTCCAAAAGAACTAAAGTAGAAAAAAGCACCACAACATTTGTAGAGCAATTTCTTTCGAGTAAAACAATACCCCACATGTGGTAATAAACGGTTATTTGGACACACAGCAGGGCTTAGAATGGAAAGAGCGCCATTTGGCTCTTGGAGCTCAAATTTAGCAGGAATGGTTTGCGGAGGCCATGTCGCATTTGCAAAGCCCCCTAGGAGACAAAACAGTGGAAACCCCCAACAAGTGACCCCATTTTGGAAACTATACCCCTCGAGGAATTTATCTAGGGGTGTAGCAAGCATTTTGACCGGCCAGTTTTTTTGCAAAAGTTTTTGGAACTAGGCCATGAAAATGAAAATCTACATTTTTTCAAATAAAATGTAGGTTTAGCTAATTTTTTTTCATTTCCACAAGGACTAAAGGAGAAAAAGCACCATAAAATTTGTAGAGAAATTTCTCCCGAGTAAAACAATACCCCACATGTGGTAATAAACGGTTGTTTGGAGACACGGAGAGGCTGAGAAGGGAAAGAGCGCCATTTGGCTTTTGGAACTAAAATTTAGCAGGAATGGTTTGCGGAGGCCATGTCACATTTGCAAAGCTCCTGAGGGGACAAAACAGTGGAAACCCACAACAAGTGACCCCATTTTGGAAACTACACCCCATGAGGAAATTATCTAGGAGTACAGTGAGCAGTTTGACCCCACAGGTGTTTTATAAAACTTATTGGAAGTAGGCCGTAAAAATGAAAATCTACATTTTTTCAAATAAAATGTAGGTTTAGGTATTTTTTTTTCATTTCCACAAGGACTGAAGGAGAAAAAGCACCATAAAATTAGTAAAGCAACTTCTCCCGAGTAAAACAATACCCCACATGTGGTCATAAACGGCTGTTTGGACACACGGTAGGGCTCAGAATGGAACTAGCACCATTTGGATTTTGGATAGTGTCTGGGCGCCATGTCACATTTGCTGAGCCCCTGTAGTACTAGTACAGTGGAAACACCCCAAAATTGACTCCATTTGGGAAACTGCACCCCCTGAGGAATCATCTAGGGGTATAGTGAAAATTTTGATCCCAAAGGTTTTTTGCTGAATTAATTAGAATTAAGCCATGAAAATGAAAAATAATTTTTTTTTCCAACAAGATGTAGTTTTAGATCAACATTTTTCATTTTTACAAGAAATAGAGAAGAAAAAGCACCCCAACATTTGTAAAGTAATTTCTCCCGAGTACGGTAACACCCCATATGTGGTTATAATAGGCTGTTTACGTATATGGGAGCATTCAGAAGAAAAGGAGCGGTATTTATCTTTTGGAGCGTAGATTTTTCTGGAATGGTTTGCGGACGCCATGTTGCATTTGCAAAACCCCTGATGTACCAAACAAAAGTGACCCCGTTTTAGAAACTACACCCCTAAAGGCATTTATCAAGGGGTGTAGTGAGAATTTAGACATCACAGGTGTTTTTCAGAAATGAATACGCAGTGGATGGTGCAAAGTGAAAATTGCAATTTTTCCACTGATCTGCCCATTCACTGCACAATATGTCGTGCCCCTAGAGAATCTTACCCCATAAATTGTTAAGCGGGTTCTCCCGGGTATGGTAATGCCTTACTTGTGGCCATAAATTGCTGTTTGGGCACGCTGTAGGGCTAAGAAGGAATAGACCGCCATTTTGAGCATGGATTTTGCTTGGTAGTAGTTTTATTTGAGTTTTGCTGGTATTTCAGTTTATAATGTGGTGGCATATGTAATCTGTGCGGAGAACATCAGGGCATAATAAGAGGGTATAATAATGCGGTAAATAATACAATTATCTATTGATGTGTGTTACGCTGTGAAGCGATCCGTTAAGCGCAGGCCGGTGTCACACTGATAAACGGTTTTCTTTCTCACTCCCCCTTTTGTAACGCTCTGCACCTTTTGGGGACTTTTTCTCCTTCGTAGTTTGGGAAATATTGCTGGGAAAGTTTTGCGCTGGTATAATATAGGCGCCCTCGCTTCCAGCGGATGTGCTATGTCCCTTCCCTTTCCTAGTTCCTCAATACTAGGGCCCTGAAACTGCAGGAATGTTCCCCTCCGGCCTGCGCATTGAGATGTTTTTCATCACCGCATTACTAGTGCCGTAACTTTTTTGTTTTTCAGTTGATTGGGCGGTGTGCGGGCTTGTTTTTTGCGAGACGGGCTGTAGATTTTATTGGTATCATTTTAGAACACATACGACTTTTTGATCACTTTTTATTTCATTTTTTGGTAAAGGAAATTACCAAAAACAAGCAATTCTGGAATCGTTTTTTATTGTTTTTTTCATCGGCATCCACAGTGCGCCTTAAATTACATGTTAGCTTTATTCTGCGGGTCGATACAATTACGGCGATACCAAATTTATATAGTTTTTTTTATGTATTGCAGCTTTTGCACAACAAAATCACTTTTTTTATAAAATCATTTGTTTTCTGTGTCGCCATATTCTAAGACCCATAACTTTTTTATTTTTGCGTGCACAAAGCGGTGTCAGGGATTATTTTTTCCAGGATGGATTGTCGTTTTTATTAGTACTATTTTGGAGTAAATGTGACTTTTTGATCACTTTTTCTAGCATTTTTTGGAAGGAGATGTGACCTAAAAACAAAGATTCTGGCGTTGTTTTTCATGTTTTTTTTTTACAGCGTTCACCGTGCGGGATAAATTACATAATAGTTTTGTAGTTTGGGTCATTACGGACGCGGCGATACCAATTATGTATAGTTTTTTTAATTTTTACGGTTTTTCCCCTAATAAAAGACTTACTATGGGAAAAAAGTCAGTTTAGCTTTATTTTTATTTGAAATGTGTGTGTTTTTATTGTTTTACCACATTTTTATAAACTTTTTTTTACTTTTCTGACTTGTCCCACTAGGGGATATGAGGGCCTGATGCCCCGATCGCTACTCTAATACACTGCACTACATACGAAGTGCAGTGTATTAGCGCTGTCAGTTATTCACTGACAGCAAGCCTATGAGGACACGCCGAAGGCGGGTCCTCATCGGCTCCCATACAAGGCAGACTCGGACGCCATTTTCTAGCATCGGATTGCCACAGCAACCCAGCGATTGCATCACTGGGTTGCCGATCGGGTGAAAACTATTGAGCGCAGCATCTGAGGGGTTAATCTGCCGGATCAGAGAGTAGCTCCGGTCCTGGCAGTTACAGGAGGGTGCCAGCTGTATAATACAGCTGTCACCCCGCGGTGATGGTGCTGGCTCTGCTTCTGAGCCCGCACAATCACTGCGCCGTACATGTACGGCGCTTTGCGGGAAGCACCTCCCGACAGCGCCGTACATGTACGGCGCATGTCGGGAAGGAGTTAAATTATTTTTTGTTTTAACTGTATGTATTCTAGTGGGTAATTTTTCCCTAAAGTGACAATAAAGATTTATATTTTTCTATTTAATGAAGAATTGATGTAATTTTTGAATCAGGTATATTTTTGGGAGTTTGATAATAGATACTGGAAGAAAATATAGATATAGTTGGTGTTGCTGAAACATGGCTGGACTCTTCACATGACTGGGCTGTAAATCTACAGGGTTTTACACTTTTTCGTAAAGACAGGACAAATAGGAAAGGTGGTGGTGTATGTCTATATGTGAGAAATTATATGAAGGCGAGTGTGAAAGAGACAATAGTGGGTGAATACTGTGAGGAGGTTGAAACCTTGTGGGTGGAACTAGAAAGGGAGGTAAACACTGAAAAAATTACTTTTGGTGTAATCTATAGTTCCCCCAATATAACTGAGGAGATGGAGGGTCAGATATATAAACAGATCGAGCGGGCTGCACAGGCGGGTACTGTAGTGATAATGGGAGATTTTAATTTCCGGGATATTAATTGGTGTCATGGTTCGGCTTCAACTGCAAAGGGGAGACATTTCCTCAACCTGTTGCAGGAAAATTTTATGGGCCAGTTTGTGGAAGACCCGACTAGAGGTGAAGCTCTGTTGGATCTGGTCATTTCTAATAATGCAGATCTTGTTGGGAATGTCAATGTTCGTGAAAACCTCGGTAACAGTGATCATAATATAGTTACATTTTACCTATACTGTAAAAAACAAACACAGGCTGGGAGGGCAAAAACATTTAATTTTAAGAAAGCCAATTTCCCCAGGATGAGGGCTGCAATTCAGGATATGGACTGGGAAGAACTAATGTCAAATAATGGAACAAATGATAAATGGGAGATTTTCAAATCTACTTTGAGTTATTATCCCCTTCCCGCAAAATCACTTACAGTTACGTCATGGGAGATGGACTGTTCCCGCATCTTGACGTAACTGTACGTCATGGAGATGAAGCTGGCTCAGGAGCTGAGCCAGCGACATCACCGCCGGGTGACAGCTGTATGTTACAGCTGGCACTCTGAGGTATCGGCCAGGACCGGAGCTAGCCTCCGATCCGACCGATTAACCCCTCACATGCTGCGTTGAATAGCGATCGCAGCATGTGAGGAGTTTATAGCCACCGGCGCCCCAGCAACGTGATCGCTGGGTTGCCGGTGGCTGCAAAGGCGATCGGAGGGCTAATGCTTACCTCCCGGTCCGCCAGCAACGGAATCCTCCTATGCCCCGTCGTCGGCGGGGCCCAGGAGGCTTCCGGTACCATCGGCAAGATGGCGCCGGCTCAGCTTCCGGCTCAGAAGCTGAGCCGGCGTCATCAGCAGTGGGTGTCCGCTGTATGTTACAGCGGACACCCCGATCTATCGCCAGGAACCGGAGCTAGCTCCGATTCCTGGCATTAACCCCTTCGATACAGCGATCCATTGTGATCGCTGCATACTAGAGGTTTGTAGCAAATCGGCAGCCTTGCCACGCGATGGCAAGGCTGGCGACTGCTACCATGGCAACAGGAGCCCTAACAATGGACTCCTGTCTGCCATTACGTAAGCTGATTAGGCCCCGCCCAGAGGCGGAGCCTTGATCGGCTTGCTGTCAGTGAACAACTGACAGTTCTAATACATTGCACTACATAGGTAGTGCAATGTATTAGAACATCAAACCAACTGTTGGACCTTCAAGTCCCCTAGTGGGACTAAAGAAAAGTGTCAAAAAAAGTGTCAAAAAAGTAAAAATAAAAGTTGTAAAAAATACAATAAAAGTTTCAAATAATAACACAAAACACAATCGCCCTTTTTCCCTTATCAAGTCATTTATTATTGAAAAAAATAATAAAGCCATACATATTTGGTATCGCTGCGACCGTAACGACCTGAACTATAAAAATATTATGTTATTTATTCTGCACAGTGAACGCCGTAAAAAAAATAACTAAAAAATACTGACATAATTGCTATTTTTTGGTCACTTTGTCTTCCAAAAATTGAAATAAAAAGTGATCAAAAAGTCGCATGTACCTAAAAATGGTATCTATAAAAACTATAACTCGTCTCGCTAAAAACAAGCCCTCATACAGCTCCGCCAACGAAAAATTTAAAACCGTTATGGCTCTCACAACTTGGCGACAGAAAAAATCCATTCTCTTTACAAAAGTTATTTTATTGTGCAAAAAGTTGTAAAACATAAAAAGTGCTATAAATTAGGTATCACCGGAATCGGACTGACCCGCAGAATAAAGGTAACATGTAATTTATAACACGTGGCGAACGCTGTATAAAAAGAACTAAAAAAATATGCCAGAATTGCTGTTTTTTGGTCACCTTGCCTCCCAAAAAAAAAAGGATAACAAGTGATCAAAAAGTCGCGTGTACCCCAAAATGGTACCAATAAAAACTACAGCTCATCCCGCAAAAAAAAACAGCCCTCATACCACTATGTCTATGAAAAAATAAAATTAGTCAAGGCACCAATAAGCCAGGAAATAAAAATATGCAGTTGTGCAGCCCGAGGGGAACATTTCTTCTGTTTCAAGTGGCGAATTATCAAGGCCCCTAAAATTAGGGATCCAGGAAGGGGAGGGCCCAAACATATCTGCTGGAAGCATGGGTGCCCGTATTATACCAGGACAACACTTTCCAGCAAAATTCCCCAAACTTCAAAGGTGCCGAGTGCGGACCAAAAGGGGGATAAGTAAAGACCATTTATTAGTGCGACACCGACCTGTGCAGAAAGGATTGTGTCACAGCATAACACACATCTATGGATTATTTATTTTTTTTTACCCCACTATACCACCTGACTATGCCCCTTATATACTCCGCCCGCCTTACATGTGCCCCCACATTATAAATGGAAACACCAGTAAGACTCCAAACAAAACTACTACAAGCAAAATCCACGCTCCAAAAGCCAAATGGCTCTACCTCCCTTCTGAACCCTACAGTGTGCCCAAACAGCAGTTTACTTCCACATATATGGCATCGCCATACCCGGGAGAACCCTTTTAATAATTTTTGGGGTGTGTGTCTCCAGTGGCACAAGCTGGATATTGGCATATCTATTGAAAAACCATTTTCACTCTGCAACATCACGTGCACACCAATTTCTGCCAATCACCTGTGGGGTTAATATGCTCATTACACCCCTAGGTGAATACCTTGAGGGGTGTAGTTTCCAAAATGGGGTCACTTCTGGGGGGGATCCACTGTTTTGGTCCCACAGGGACTTTGCAAATGTGACATAGCGCCCAGAAACCAATCCAGCAAAATCTGTACTCCAAAAGCCTAAACAGCAGTTTATGACCACATATGTGGTATTGTCATACACAGGAGAAGTTGCTTTACAAGTGTTGGGGTGCTCTTTTACATTTATTTGTTGAGAATATGAAACATTTTCAGCTAAAACTACGTCTTATTGAAGAAAAATGTTTTTTTTTATTTTCACTGCCCAATTCTAATAAAATCTATGAAACACCTGTGGGGTCAAAATGCTCACTACACCCCTAGATGAACTCCTCAAGGGGTGTAGTTTTGTGAATGGAATCACTTTTGGTGAGTTTCCACTGTACTGACACCTTAGGAGCTTTGCAAAAGTGACATGGTGTCAAGAAACCAATCCAGCAAAATCTGTGCTCCAAAAGCCAAATGGCACTCCTTCTCTTCTGATCCTTGCCGTGTGCCCAAACAGCAGTTTATGACCACAAATGGGGTATTGCCGTACTCCAGAGAAGTTGCTTTACAAATGTTGGGGTTCTTTTATTCCTTTATTTGTTGAGAAAATTAAAAATGTTGAGCTAAAGCTACGTCTTATTGGAAAAAAAGGATTTTTTTTATCTTCACTGCCCAATTCTAATAAAATCTATGAAACCCCTGTGGGTTCAAAATGCTCACTACACCCCTAGATGAATTCTTCAAGGGGTGTAGTTTCCTAAATGGAGTCACTTTTTTGATGTTTTCACTGTTTTGGTCCCTTAGGGGCTTTGCAAATGCGACGTGGTCTCCGCAAACCATTCCTGCTAAATTTGAGCTTCAAAAGCCAAATGGCGCTCTTTCCATTCTAACTCCTGCCCTGTGTCCAAAAAGCAGTTTATAACCACATGCGGGGTATTGTTTTACTCGGGAGAAATTGCTTTACAAAAGTAGTGGTGCATTTTCTCCTTTTAGTCCTTGTGGAAATTAGAAAAAATTTGCTAAACCTACATTTTCTTTGACAGAATGTAGATTTTCATTTTCACGGCCTACTTCCAATAATTTCTGCAAAAAACCTGCGGGGTCAAAATGCTCACTATACCCCTAGATAATTTCCTCAAGGGGTATAGTTTCCAAAATGGTGTCACTTTTGGGGGATTTCCACTGTTTTGGTGCCGCAAGTTCCTTTCAGATCCGACATGGAGCCTAAAATATTTTCTAATAAAAAGGAGGCCCCAAAATCCTCTAGGTGTTCCTTTGCTTCTGAGGCCGGAGCTTCAGTCCATTACCGCACTAGGGCCACATGTGGGATATTTCTAAAAATTGCAGAATCTGGGCAATAGATATTGAGTTGCATTTCTCTGGTAAAACTTTCTGTGTTACAAAAAAAATAGATGAAAATGAATTTCTGCAAAAAAAAAAAGAAATTTGAACATTTCACATCTAGTTTGCCATAATTCCTGTGAAACATCTAAAGGGTTAAGAAACTTTCTAAATGCTGTTTTGAATACTTTGAGGGGTGAAGTTTTTAAAATGGGGTGACTTATCGAGGGTTTCTAATATATAAGGCCCTAAAATCCACTTCACATCTGAACTGGCCCCTGTAAAAATAGCCTTTTGAAATTTTCTTGAAAATGTGAGAAATTGCTGCTAAAGTTCTAAGCCTTGTGACGTCATAGAAAAATAAAAGGATGTTCAAAAAACGATGCCAATCTAAAGTAGACATATGGGTGATGTTAATTAGCAACAATTTTGTGTGGTATTACCATCTGTCTTACAAGCTGATACATATAAATTTAGAAAAATGCAAATTTTTGCAATTTTTCGCTACATTTTAGTGTTTTTCACAATTAAATACTTAATGTATCGAGCAAATTTTGCCAATAACATAAAGTCCAATGTGTCACGAGAAAACAATCTCAGAATCGCTTGGATAGGTAAAAGCATTCCGGAGTTATTACCACATAAACTGAAACATGTCAGATTTGAAAAAATCGGCTGTGTCCTGAAGGCCAAAACAGGCTGTGTCCTTAAGGGGTTAAAGTGCAAAATTTATTCCTACAGGTAACAAGTATAAACGACTCAAATTAAACCCCACATGGCTTACACCTTCTGTGAAAGGGGCAATACATGACAAAAAAAGGGCATTTAAAAAATACAAATCTGAGGGTACAGCTGTAGCCTTTGTAAATTATAAAGAGCTTAATAAAATCTGTAAAAATGTAATAAAATTAGCAAAAATACAAAATGAAAGGCAGGTGGCCAGGGATAGTAAAACAAATCCCAAAAAATTCTTCAAGCATATAAATGCAAAAAAGCCCAGGTCTGAACATGTAGGACCCCTAGATAATGGTAATGGGGAGTTGATCACAGGGGATCAAGAGAAGGCAGAGTTACTAAATGGGTTCTTTAGCTCTGTATATACAACTGAAGAAGGAGCAGCTGATGTAGCCAGTGCCAGTGCTGTTAATATATCAGTTGATATACTGAATTGGATGAATGTAGAGATGGTCCAAGCTAAATTAAATAAAATAAATGTGCACAAGGCCCCGGGACCAGATGGGTTACACCCTAGAATTCTTAAAGAGCTTAGTTCAGTTATTTCTGTCCCCCTTTTCATAATATTCAGAGAATCTCTAGTGACTGGTATAGTGCCAAGGGACTGGGCAAATGTGGTGCCTATTTTCAAAAAGGGCTCTAGGTCTTCCCCGGGTAATTATAGACCAGTAAGCTTAACATTCATCGTGGGGAAAATGTTTGAGGGGCTATTGAGGGACTATATACAGGATTATGTGACAATAAATAGCATTATAAGTGACAGCCAGCACGGTTTTACTAAGGACAGAAGTTGTCAAACCAACCTAATCTGTTTTTATGAAGAGGTGAGCAGAAGTCTAGACAGAGGGGCCGCTGTGGATTTAGTGTTTTTGGACTTTGCAAAGGCATTTGACACTGTCCCCCATAGACGCCTAATGGGTAAATTAAGGACTATAGGTTTAGAAAATATAGTTTGTAATTGGATTGAGAATTGGCTCAAGGACCGTATCCAGAGAGTTGTGGTCAATGATTCCTTCTCTGAATGGTCACCGGTTATAAGTGGTGTACCCCAGGGTTCAGTGCTGGGACCCCTATTATTCAACTTATTTATTAATGATATAGAGGATGGGATTAATAGCACGATTTCTATTTTTGCAGATGACACCAAGCTATGTAATATAGTTCAGACTATGGAAGATGTTCATGAATTACAGGCAGATTTAAACAAACTAAGTGTTTGGGCGTCCACTTGGCAGATGAAGTTTAATGTAGATAAATGTAAAGTTATGCATCTGGGTACCAACAACCTGCATGCATCATATGTCCTAGGGGGAGCTACACTGGCGGATTCACTTGTTGAGAAGGATCTGGGTGTACTTGTAAATCATAAACTCAATAACAGCATGCAGTGTCAGTCAGCTGCTTCAAAGGCCAGCAGGATATTGTCGTGTATTAAAAGAGGCATGGACTCGCGGGACTGGGATGTAATATTACCACTTTATAAAGCATTAGTGAGGCCTCATCTAGAATATGCAGTCCAGTTCTGGGCTCCAGTTCATAGAAAGGATGCCCTGGAGTTGGAAAAAATACAAAGAAGAGCAACAAAGCTAATAAGGGGCATGGAGAATTTAAGTTATGAGGAAAGATTGAAAGAATTAAACCTATTTAGCCTTGAAAAAAGACGACTAAGGGGGGACATGATTAACTTATATAAATATATTAATGGCACATACAAAAAATATGGTGAAATCCTGTTCCTTGTAAAACCCCCTCAAAAAACAAGGGGGCACTCCCTCCGTCTGGAGAAAAAAAGGTTCAAGCTGTAGAGGCGACAAGGCTTCTTTACAGTAAGAACGGTGAATTTATGGAATAGTCTACCGCAGGAGCTGGTCACAGCAGGGATAGTAGATGGCTTTAAAAAAGGGTTAGATAATTTCCTAGAACAAAAAAATATTAGCTCCTATGTGTAGAAATTTTTCCTTCCCTTCCCTTCCCTTGGTTGAACTTGATGGACATGTGTCTTTTTTCAGCCGTACTAACTATGTAACTATGTAACTATGTAACTATGTAACTATAGTTATTTCTGATTGTACAGTGTATACTCAGGATAAATTTTTGGTTGATAATTCAGTTTCATGCGGTCCACTGCCATTAGGATGGAGGATCGAGTCTGCTGCCAGATCTGCAAAAAGTCTCTAAACGTGGAGTCAGCTGCAGGTACCTCGGAAGTATCAGGCAGCGGGAGAGGAATTTTTGGGTGCTGGCGGTAGACAATGCAGAACGGTGTATTCCTAGTAGACTCGCTGGTGTGATTATTGTAGGAGAACTCCGCCCATGGGAGCAGCTGCACCCTGTCATCATGCTGCTTGGAGATGAAGTGGCGTAGGTAGTTCTCCAAAATCTGGTTGATCCTCTCAAACTGACCATTAGACTGAGGATGGTAGGCAGAGGAAAAGTCCAACTTCACGCCAAGAAGTCCGCAGAGGGCTCTCCAGAAACTCGAGGTAAACTGAACCCCCCCGATCAGACACAATATGCTGCGGCAAGCCGTGCAGGCTGAAGATGTGTTAGATAAATAACTTGGCCAACTGAGGAGCAGAAGGAAGACCGGTCCGAGGAAAGAAGTGGGCCATCTTCGAAAATCTGTCCACCACCACCCAGATAGTACTGCATCCAGCAGAGAGAAGCAGGTCATTGATAAAGTCCATAGCTATATGCTGCCAGGGAGCATTGGGCACAGGCAATGGCTGGAGTAGACCAGCAGGTCTGGAGTGGGTGGCCTTGTTGGCTGCACATACAGCACAGGAAGAAACGAAGTCCACAATATCCTTTGGCAGTGTGGGCCACCAGAAATGACGAGCAATCAAATCCAGGGACTTACGTAACCCCGCGTGACCTGCCAGTCTAGAGGAGTGTCCCCAGCAGAAGATTCTTCCACGATCAGCCAGGCACACAAAAATCCTCCCTGGAGGAATGTCCCCAATTTGCAGGGGATTGACAGAGACAATGCAAGGTGGATCAATTATGTTCTGTGGACTCTCTATGGTGTCTTCTGTCTCGAAAGACCTGAACAAGGCATCGGCCCTCACATTCTTATCGGCCGGGCGATAATGAAGCTCAAACTGAAACCTTGCAAAGAACAGTGACCACCTGGCCTGACGAGGGTTCAGCCGTTGGGCCGTCTGGAGGTAGGTCAGATTCTTGTGGTCCGTAAAAATCCAGATCGGATGAGCTGCGCCCTCTAGTAGATGTCTCCACTCCTCCAGAGCCAATTTGATAGCCAGTAACTCCCGATGCCCAATCGAGTAGTTGCGTTCTGTGGAAGAGAAGAGCTTGGAAAAGTATCCACATACCCTTGACTGGCCCTTGGGACCTCTCTGGAACAGGAGTGCACCAGCACCGACAGAGGATGCGTCCACCTCCAACGAGAACTGCAGAGAGACATCCGGATGATGGAGGATAGAGGCTGACATGAAGGCACTTTTCAGGCTATTGAATGTGGACTCTGCCTCAGGAGTCCACACCTTAGCGTTCGTACCCTTCTTAGTAAGGTTAAAGATAGGAGAAGTCAGTGAGGAGAATTTCGGAATAAACTGCCTGTAAAAATTAGCAAATCCCAAAAAGCGCTGTATGGCCCTCAAGCCTTGAGGGAGTGGCCACTCCAGGACAGACTTTACCTTTTCAGGATCCATCTCGAGACCACGATTCGAGACGATGTAGCCCAGGAATGGTAGAGCATCCTTGTCAAATACGCACTTCTCCAACTTGGCGTACAGACGATTCTCCCTTAATCGTAGCAGAACCTGACGGACATGTCTCTGATGCGTCATAGGATCTGGGGAGAAAATCAAGATGTCATCAAGGTAGACTACAACACAAACATATAGGAGGTCACGGAAAATGTCATTCACAAACTCCTGGAAGACCGCGGGAGCATTGCACAGGCCGAAGGGCATTACTAGATACTCATAGTGTCCAACACGGGTGTTAAATGCAGTCTTCTATTCATCACACTGGCGAATCCGGACTAGGTTGTAAGCCCCATGCAGGTCTAGTTCAGAGATCAGTGGCAACGGATATTTATTTTTCACCGTGATCTGGTTGAGACCACAGTAGTCGATGCAAGGACGAAGAGAGCCATCTTTCTTTTTGACGAAGAAGAATCCGGCTCCTGCCGGGGAGGAAGACTTTCATATGAAGCCCCTTTCTAAGTTCTCTTTCACATAGGATGACATGGACAGAGTCTCTGGCAAGGCGAGAGGGTATAACCTACCACGGGGAAGGGATGCACCAGGAATAAATTTAATAGGGCAGTCATACGCCCGATGTGGAGGCAATGTTTCCACCTCCCTCTTGCTGAAGACGTCCGAAAAGGCAGCATAATGACCCGGCAATCCTGCCAATGAACGAGGCAGCGAAGGCTGAGCCAAACGAATCTGCACCAGGCATCGGCTTTGACACTCACGACCCCACTGGAGAACCTCTCCAGAATTCCATTCCAGAACTGGGGCATGCAGTCGGAGCCAAGGCAGGCCCAGCAACACAGGGTTAACAGCTTTGGGCAGGACATAGAATGACAGAAGTGAAGGGCTCCCACTTGGATCCTCAGCGGCTTGGTCACAGCTATAACTCGGTCTGGCAGAGGTAGTCCATTCACTGATGCAACTGTCAATGGGCTCTCCAGAGGGGTGGTGGGTAATTGCAGGTCCACCAGATCTCTGCGGATGAAAGTAGCAGCGGATCCAGAGTCCAGATACGCAGAGACCTGATGCGTTTTTTCGCCGGACACTATGGTCACAGGTATGGACAATTTAGACGGAAGTCCTTCCTTACCCAAGGTCGTCACTCCAAGCAACCCTAGGTTTTGGGATTTTTGGGGGCACAGGCACACAAGATGGCCATTGAGACCGGAATAAAGACAGTCCAGATGTGCATCTGCTTTGTCTCTCTTGGGTAGATAACTTATACTGGTCCATTATTACCGACTTCTTGGGAGGATCGACATCTGAGGACAGCAGTGGTTGCTGCAAAGTAGGGACCAGACTAGGAAGGGCTCCCTCCCATTAAACCTCTTGGAGGCGTTCACGGATCCGTATATCAATCCAGGCAGACAGAAGGATGAGGTCATCCAGGGTAGACGGCAGATCCCGGGCGGTAAGTTCGTCTTTAATTCTGGAAGATAGTCCATGCCAGAATGCAGCCACCAGAGCCTCATTGTTCCATAACAGCTCTCCTGCCAGGGTGTGGAAGTGGATGGCGTACTCACTCATGGAGGTGTCCCTTTGGCGCAGGTTAATCAAAGAGGCCGCTGCAGATGAGACCCATCCAGGCTCCTCAAACACCATGCGAAAAGTCCGGAGGAAGGCAGGGAAGTCACGAGTCTCTGGTCCTTGTCTCTCCCAGATTAGGATCGCCCATGCAAGAGCCTTGCCAGTGAAGAGAGAGATGATAAAAGCGACCCTGGCACCATCAGACGAAAATGTCCTAGTATACAGGCTGAAGTGGATCTGGCATTGATTAAGAAAACCATGACGGGTACTTGCTTCTCCATCATAGCGGTTAGGAAGTGGCAAATAAACACGTGGGTCAATACTGCCAAGAGGTGTAGTCTGAGGATCAACATTACCAGAAGGTGTTGTAGGAGGAACGGCAGCTTTTGCCTCCTGCCGACGTGCAAGAATGTTCAACACCTGGAGGAGTTGGTCCTGTCGAGACCGGAGGTCCAGCATATCCGCTTGCATCTTCTGTGACGTCGTCATAGTCT
The DNA here is from genome assembly GCF_050947455.1 of Rhinoderma darwinii. NCBI lineage: Eukaryota > Metazoa > Chordata > Amphibia > Anura > Rhinodermatidae > Rhinoderma > Rhinoderma darwinii. Next base: position 63,550,130 of record NC_134688.1, read on the forward strand.
TGAATCGACCAGCGGGGTCCATGGCCTGAGCGTACTGTCACGAGGGGTCTGTGGACCCACTGTGCCGTACCGCCTTGGCGGTAAGGCAGCTGGCCAACATGTAACAGGTGAGAGTCTATAGCTCTATAGGTACCTGTGGCAGCTCAGACAGCAGCAGGGCAGGCTCGGCTGGGACTAGGTAGCAGGCGGACGTCAGGCGAGGTGAAGCAGGTAGACGTGGATGAAGCACGGCATGACTTTGGCACAGCTCAGTGCTAGACCAGGAATGTTTGGATTGCTAGGAACAGGAACTGGAAACAGGTATAGGTACAGGGACAGGAACTGGAACAGGGACTGGAACAGGAAACACACTAGGAGGCCATCACATAGACAAACTAGGGAACACAACAATGCTCAGGCATAGAACTAGGGGGCTGGACCCCTCTTATAGTCCAGGGTACTCACTGGTCATCAAGTCAGCACTCTACGGGATCCGGCTGAGGTGAGTGGACGCGAGCGCTGTCGTCTCCTGATGAGCAGGTTGGGGCCAGCGCTTGCCGACTCGTGGCTGTGGCTGTCAGGGGGAGGTTGGAGCTGACAGCCCGCAGCCACAGACATTACACTTCTCTTCCTTTCTCTCTGTTACTCTCTCATGATCCATTGGGTGGGGGTGGGGAGGGGCAAAATTGTGTGAATATATTGGATATGGCATTTACATTTTATATAAGGAAAATGAAGATTACATATAAAAAGAGAAAATGAAAGAAAGAAAAAAAAGGAAAGAAACACAAAGAAAACGTAATGGTCAGGCCTCTGTACAGGAGCGTGGACCCAATGTGTCACTAATAGATTTGGCTTAGAGCTAAAACGATTTTGCTATTTTCACCCGGAAACGCCCTTCATGAAGTATGGACTTTGTTCAGTGAATTCCCTGGTTGCATCCCCGGAGTAGTCTACAAATATCGCCTGCTGACAGCTTGCAGATGGTCATACAAATCTGAGGTCATCGCTGGCAGAGTTCATGCAACAAGTTAAGGTAGATAAATTTCAAGGCCAGCAGCAACGATTCAAAGGCAGAGTCAGGAACAGTCCAGGTCAATCCTAGAGAACAAATATATTCACAAATGAATATGAGCCAATAAACTGTGTGGCAGTTTTGAACAGACTTAAATAATCAGGGGTACTCTGACCACCAACCAACCGGCATGTGCCTGTCCCTTTAAAGGGAATGTGTCGCAAATGAAATCTTTTTTTTTAAGTGTCGTTACTTATTTCTATTATATTTTTTTACGTTTTTTGCTGTATTTTTTTTTTCTTCCATATGGTGGAAAGTATTAAAAATTAAATAAGAATTTGACATGTTTTCCTATGTTGGCCACCAGGGGGAGCACTTCCCAGAATTACAGCAAGGTGAATAAGGCAAAGCAACCTGATTCACAGCTGCTGTAAATGTGGGAGGGAATCTCACTCCCCCTCCCACAAGCCAGGAAAAGGTGTCTTCAAATTGCTAAGCAGTGTCCAGCAGCCTTTTGGGTGTGATTCTGCAGCTGGCAGAAGTTATAGGACACACCAAAAGGCTAAGGGTATGTTCACACGCTTACTAAACAAAGGGAAAACAGCTCCTGATTTTCAGCCATTTTTTAATCAAACTCGCGTTTTTTAACGGCCGTTTTTGGAGCTGGTTTTCTATAAAGTCAATGAAAAACAGCTCCAAAAACGTCCCAAGAAGTGATGTGCACTTCATTTTGGTGGGTGTCTTTTTACGTGCCGGTTTTGGAAAACGACCACGTAAAAAACGCCCTGTCGGAACAGAACTCCGTATTTCCCATTGAAACCAATGGGCAGATGCTTGTAGGCGTTCTGCTTCCGATTTTTCAGCTGTAAACATTGTGTGTAAACATAACCTTAGGGCTTATTCAGACGAACGGGATATACATCCGTGCAACGTTCGTGATTTTCACGCGCGTTGCACGGACCTATATTAGTCTATTGGGCTCTGCAGACAATTGCGTGATTTTTATGCAGCATTAGTCCGCTGCGTAAAAGTCACGACATGTCCGTTCTTTGAGCGTTTCTCGCGCATCATGCTCCCATTGAAGTCAATGGGTGCGTGAAAACCACGCATGTCACACGGAAGCACTTCCGTGGGACGCGCGTGATTCGCGCAACAGCACTGAAAAGGATGAATGAAAACAGAAAAGCACCACGTGCTTTTCTGTTTACAAACATCCAAACGGAGTATCATAATGATGGCGGCTGCGCAAAAATCACGCAGCCGCGCATCATACGCTGCTGACACACGGAGCTGTTAAGTGTCTTTTGCGCAGGCAAAATGCCGCGTTTTTTGCGTGCGCAAAAAGCACACGCTCTTGTGAATCCAGCCTTAGGCCGGGTTTACATGAGCGTGTGCGTTTTGCGCACGCAAAAAATGTGACGTTTTGCATGCGCAAAAGGCACTTAACAGCTCCGTGTGTCAGCCGCGTATGATGCGCGGCTGCGTGATTTTCGCACAGCCGCCATCATTATGACACTCTGTTTGGATGTTTGTAGCACGTGGTGCTTTTCTGTTTTCATTCATCCTTTTCACTGCTGTTGCGCGAATCACGCGCGTCCCACGGAAGTGCTTCCGTGCGACATGTGTGGTTTTCACACACCCATTAACTTCAATGGGTGCATGATGCGCGAAAAACGCTCAAAGAACGGACACGTCGTGACATTTACGCAGCGGACATACGCTGCGGAAAAATCATGCAACTGTCTTCACAGCCCCATAGACTAATATAGGTCCGTGCGACGCGCGTGAAAATCACGTGCATCGCACGGACGTATAACACGCTCGTGTAAATGAGCCCTTAGAATGATGAAAGTGAAGTGAATTACTTTTCAGTTCACCGGTTCACACGCCGAGTATTTGATAAGTTGTTTTTTTTGCACATTTTACGGGCAAAAAAACACATTAAAAAGACGCTTGATTACAGTTGATTTTGCGTGTTTGGGGGCATTTGTGGATGTGTGTGTGGGGGGGGGTGCTCGCCGCTGATTCTTCAAAACAGCTGATAAGCGGCTATGAAGTATCAGCGGCGCCCGTGCACACTCTGCTCTGCCACACACACACACACGGGAAAAGTCCTAAAGGGGTCGTCCAGGAAAACATGGCGCCGCACCTGTCCTCAGGTCGTGTGTGGTATTACAGCTCTGTCCTATTCACTTCAATGGAGGTGAACTGCAATACCAGACACAACCTGAGGACAGGTGCGGCGCTGTGTCTCCAATCCGGACACCCCTTCTGTCCTGAGGTGACCCGACGGGGGAGGCGGGAGTCAGAGCCACCCACCGCCATCGTTGCAGACAGAACCATACAACTATGGCATGAGGGCAGGGCTTGTCCTAAGTGCACTGTCTCTTGTTATGGACATATTTATAGTCACATGAACCCTGTCTGATGAACCGGTAACCTAGGTTCGATCACATGACAGAGGGGGATCACCAAAAACCCTGTGCACCCTCAGCCCGTCCATCCAGCCCTTTCCTGGTTATATCTGCTTCTGGGAACGCTGGGTGACCACCATTACCCCTCCTACTGGAGTGTTTGGGGATGGGACTAAAGAACCTCTCACACTCCTGTAGGAGGGATAATGGTGGTCCCCCAGCTTTCCCAGACCCCTGAACGGTAAATCTCTCTAGTTGTGCTGAGACTGTTTGGGGATGTGACTAATGAACCTCTCAGTCTCAGCACAACCAGAGAGATTTACCGTTCAGGGCTTTCCCTGTACAGTTGCATCATGTGTCCTTCAAACCGGGGGGGGCGTCGGGGGGCCGTTAGGGGGGGCGTTAGGGGGCGGTCCCGTCGGGGGGGGGGGGCGTTAGTGGGGGTCCCATAGGGGGGGCGTTAGGGGGTGGGCCGTCAGGGGGGCTGTTGGGGGTGGGGGCCCGTCGGGGGCGGGGCGTCAGGGGGGGGCCCGTCGGGGGTCACGAGAGCGGGGGTCTGTGAGATAAAGAGTGGGACAGAGAGAAACACACATCTTACCTGCAGTGCAGCTGGTCTTCATGATGGCGCCTGCCTTCTCCCTGCAAACAGCTGCTCTGCTGTGTGACTCTGACCTGTGTCTGCGCAGTACAGAGCCAGAGAGCAGAGTCAATGGAACGGCTCCCGTTCATTGTGCCCTATGCACTGTAGCTGCCGTATTCCATCTCAGTATGTGCCGTTAATCGACACATACAGAGATGAAAAACAAAATGGCAGCCCCCATAGAGAAGTAAAAGTTAGAAAAAAGAAAAAAGTAAAACACAAACACACAAATAAATAAAATTTATTTTAATAACATACTAAAAGCAATATTATATAAAAATAAATGTTTTCGCGACACCCGTCCTTTAAGAGATGGTATGGCAGGAACAGTTATGGAGATCCCAGCAGCGGAAGTGAGTAAAGAAGAGGAGCGTTAACTACACAGGTAGGCACAGTGGCCAGCGTCCTACTACAAAGATATGAGATAGACAGAGATACAGTATGAGCAAGATATATACAGTGAAGGAAATAAGTATTTGATCCCTTGCTGATTTTGTAAGTTTGCCGACTGTCAAAGACATGAACAGTCTAGAATTTATAGGCTAGGTTAATTTTACCAGTGAGAGATAGATTATATTAAAAAAAAAAGAAAATCACATAGTCAAAATTATATATATTTATTTGCATTGTGCACAGAGAAATAAGTATTTGATCCCCTACCAACCATTAAGAGTTCAGCCTCCTCCAGACCAGTTACACGCTCCAAATCAACTTGGTGCCTGCATTAAAGACAGCTGTCTTACATGGTCACCTGTATAAAAGACTCCTGTCCACACTCAATTAATCAGTCTGACTCTAACCTCTACAACATGGGTAAGACCAAAGAGCTTTCTAAGGATGTCAGGGACAAGATCATAGACCTGCACAAGGCTGGAATGGGCTACAAAACCATAAGTAAGACGCTGGGTGAGAAGGAGACAACTGTTGGTGCAATAGTAAGAAAATGGAAGACATACAAAATGACTGTCAATCGACATCGATCTGGGGCTCCATGCAAAATCTCACCTCGTGGGGTATCCTTGATCCTGAGGAAGGTGAGAGCTCAGCCAAAAACTACACGGGGGTAACTTGTTAATGATCTCAAGGCAGCTGGGAGCACAGTCACCAAGAAAACCATTGGCAACACATTGCGCAGTAATGGATTAAAATCCTGCAGTGCCCGCAAGGTCCCCCTGCTCAAGAAGGCACATGTGCAGGCCCGTCTGAAGTTTGCAAATGAACATCTGGATGATTCTGAGAGTGATTGGGAGAAGGTGCTGTGGTCAGATGAGACTAAAATTGAGCTCTTTGGCATTAACTCAACTCGCCGTGTTTGGAGGAAGAGAAATGCTGCCTATGACCCAAAGAACACCGTCCCCACTGTCAAGCATGGAGGTGGAAACATTATGTTTTGGGGGTGTTTCTCTGCTAAGGGCACAGGACTACTTCACCGCATCAATGCGAGAATGGATGGAGCCATGTACCGTCAAATCCTGAGTGACAACCTCCTTCCCTCCACCAGGACATTAAAAATGGCTCGTGGCTGGGTCTTCAAGCACGACAATGACCCGAAACATACAGCCAAGGCAACAAAGGAGTGGCTCAAAAAGAAGCACGTTAAGGTCATGGAGTGGCCTAGCCAGTCTCCAGACCTTAATCCCATTGAAAACTTATGGAGAGAGCTGAAGATCCGAGTTGCCAATCTTAATGATTTACAGATGATCTGCAAAGAGGAGTGGGCCAAAATTCCATCTAACATGTGTGCAAACCTCATCATCAACTACAATAAACGTCTGACTGCTGTGCTTGCCAACAAGGGTTTTGCCACCAAGTATTAAGTCTTGTTTGCCAAAGGGATCAAATACTTATTTCTCTGTGCACAATGCAAATAAATATATATAATTTTGACTATGTGATTTTTTTTCTTTTTTTTTATAAAATCTATCTCTCACTGGTACAATTAACCTAGCCTAAAAATTCTAGACTGTTCATGTCTTTGACAGTGGGCAAACTTACAAAATCAGCAAGGGATCAAATACTTATTTCCTTCACTGTGTATATATATATATATATATATACATATATCCGTGTGTATATAAACACCGTCAGGCATCTGCCTCCAAAAAGGAATAATTTTAGGACAATTTTTTTAATTTTGAAAGGTATAAAGAATCCAACAATGCAGCATGTTTTGAAACAAGCTTTTTGTTAGTATTGGCTACCATCCGTTTACCCATAGCCATATATGTTACTGTCACTTTGACATTACTAATGCTGTTTTAGCGTTAAAGAGCTTCAAAGGGGTTGGATACAGTAATAGAACACTTCAGAGTGTCATACACGGCTTTGAGGGCAATTGGAGTGCTCTTGATTTGCGCTGAATGTTTTCGGACGGAATCAAATTTGACAGTCGGTTCGACCTAATCTGACCAGAAACAAATTTTGGGAAATTTGCTCATCTCTTATTACAGGCTTAAATCATATATTTTTACCTTATTTCGGCTGAGCCACGTGTTTACATTTTAAGATCTTGATAAGATATTTAATCCGCAACAAGGTGACTATCAAGCTCATACGTGGAGGACTAGAGAGAAAGATAGAGTTCAAGATGATTTTGTAGTTTGGGACATTTCTTTAGAATGAGACCAAAACTAAACATGTTGACATTCTTCATAAATGTTGCATTAAATGGTTTTGTCTAGTTTAGAAAAAAACTTTTTATATAAGGGGATTTCTGAGTAACTATGTTTAGGATCCTCATCTCTTTGCCAGAGTGGCAAGCGGGTACAAAGTGCATCTCATGCTGAGTAGGACTTGTCCTGTCCTGCATTACAAAGACAACTCATTGTCTTGAATAGGCGCTGTGCAATGCTTACTTTCCCATGTGGTAGCACTGCAGTGAAATTGAACAAATAAAGGAGTGCTCCGCTTTGGACAACCTCTACTTTGTTGATGTGTTCCTTCTGGCAGTTAGGGCATGACCAGACGTGGCGGAATTGCTCTGGAATCTGGAAATCCGCAGCGTACACGTTTCTCCATTGCCTTCCACAGCTTTGTGGTTGGGTTCGTTTACACGTTGCGGACAATTCCACTGCGTAGCATAGGCTGCGGTGCGGAATTTGGTGTCCGCAGCATACAATGGTTGTTGCGGACGTGTAGCGGACTTGTTGCGGACTCATTGCGGAATTTCTCCATTGACTTCAATGGAGAGTCAAAATTCCGCAATGAAGTCCACAGATGTTATGTGTGCTGCGGAGTGTATTGGTTTTACTAACATGACATTTCTTCATTCTGGCTGGACCTATGTATTTCTAGGTCTACAGTCAGACTGAGGAAGTCAATGGGGCTCCCGTAATTACGGGTAACTATGTGTGTGCACCCGTAATTACGGGTGACTACGTGTGTGTGCACCCGTAATCACGGGAGCGTTGCTAGGCGACGTCAGTAAATAGTCACTGTCCAGGGTGCTGAAAGAGTTAAGCGATTGGCAGTAACTGTTTCAGCACCCTGGACAGTGACTTCCGATCACAATATACATCAACCTGTAAAAAAAATAGAAGTTCATACTTACCGAGAACTCCCTGCTTCTTCATCCAGTTCGGCCTCCCAGGATGACGTTTCATTTCAAGTGACGGCTGCAGCCAATCACAGGCTGCAGCGGTCACATGGACTGCCGCGTCATCCAGGGAGGTCGGGCTGGATGGCGAAAGAGAGACGCGTCACCAAGACAACGGCCGGGTAAGTATGAATTTCTTTCTTTTTACTTTTACTAGGGAAAGGGCTGTCCCTTCTCTCTATCCTGCACTGATAGAGCGAAGGGAAACCCTCTTTCCCTCAATACGCAACGGCTAGTCCGCATCAATTTAATGCCCATTTTAGGCAAAGTCGCAACAGAATCTGCAACGCATTGATGCGGACAGTGGTGGAAGAACTCTGCCACGTCTGGGCATGCCCTAAGTGTTCAATGTACTGTATATGAAGACGTTAGGCATGTTTATTTATAGGTCCATTTGGTCCCTGAATGTTCATTTCTGTATTGTTCATATATGTGGTTTCTAAAGACTTCATAAAAGGAATTCATCCATAGAGAGCAATGGACATCCATATTGAGCAGTCTTTATAGATGAGAATCAATGAAGCGCATGAAAGTAAATTATGCCTCTACCCCCAACTCTCTTCTCCATACCTAGATATGAAGGAGATGACCTCAAGATCTGCACTCATGAATAGAACTATAGAACCGTGAAGATGTAGAAATTTGAGATGATCAGTTATTTTAGCAAAATGTTAAAAAAAAAAAAAAAAATCCCATAATACTGAGCAGGATTGCATATAACATTAAAACATTAAAGAATTTTATCCAGGGACCATAAATTGCAAAAATTGCATTGCATTAATATTTTTATGTAAAAAGAAGTCACTTACTAATGCACTTTAATTTAAAATTCGGTACTAAATCATGCAGTTCAAACACTGTGAATTGTTCCCGGAAGTCCTGTAGCTTTTCTAATATTGATGACACACCGACACGGCCCCACGTGACTGAGGACTCACTACCTTTGCTGTTCTTGTTGGCATGCTGTCAATGGCATGACTGCAAGGGGCTGTCACATTGCCTATTGCTGGAGTCCCCGAGCAGAGCATCAGCTAGCGCTTTGCTCAGGAACTCCACCACTGTTCCCGACATTTGGTCAGTGACTTCCGGGATTTCCTATCGCTGGCGTTCTCGAGCAGAGCATTTGCCGATCCTCTGCTCAGGGTCTCCAGTACTGCTGTCGACGTCAAAGTCCATATACAGTATGGACAGTGACAGTGACAGCAGCAGTACTGGAGTCCCCGGGTAGAGCATCAGCTGATGCGCTGCTCTGCGATTCCAATGATAGGAAACCACTGAAGTCCCTGACCATATATCTACAGTGACGTCGGCAGCAGTACTGGAGTCCCTGAGCAGAGCCTCAGCTGATGCTCTGCTCAAGGACTCCAGCAATAGGCAATGTGACAGCAACTTGCGGTCACGCCATTGATAACATGCCAACACGAACAGCACAGGAACAAAGCCCTCAGTCAAGTGGGGCCATGACGGTGCGTCATCAGTATTAGAAAAGCTACAGGACTTACGGGAACAATTCACCGGGTTTGAACTGCACGATTTAGTAGCGAATTTTAAATTAAAGGACATTAGTAAGAGAATTCTATTTACATAACAATATTAATGCAATGCAATTTTTGGTCCCCAGATAACCCCTGTAAATTATACATTTGCTTCTGCATATAATTTTAGGAACAAATTGTATACAAATGTAAAATAGTAACAATCAACATAAATGAATACAGTAATGGTGCACTTTTTAATTAGGAGTCAGAGCTCTTTTCTGCTCGCCATCAGACATTATTGTTATTCTTATAACCCCCTTCAGGGGAAATTTAGTATTACACTACGCCAATTCAATTCAATAGGCAACCATGTAATACTTGATGGTGCCCAGTCTTCTAGAGTAAATGTGGCCATACACCTTAACCCCTTAATGACCAGGCATTTTTGCACGTTAATGACCAAAGATAATTTTTTTTTTTCTCACGGTCGCATTCCTTCATTCGTGATTTTTTTTATCCCGTCGACATAGCCGTGTAAGGGCTTTTTTTTTTGCGGGACGAGTTGTATTTTTCAACTGCAACATTTTTGGATGCATATAATGTATGGATTAACTTTTATTAACTTTATTTTAGGAGAGAATTGAAAATAAGCAGCAATTCCAGCATTGATTTTCACGTTATAAATTTACGACGTTTACAATGCAGCGTAAATAACATGTTACCTTTATTCTATGGGTCGGCACGATTACGGGGATACCAAATATGTAAAGGTTTTATATGTTTTCCTACGTTTCAACAATAAAAACCCTTTTAGAAAAAATATACTTGTTTTTGCTTCGCTGCATTCCAAGAGCCTTAGCTTTTATTTTTTCCGTCAATGTGGCCGCATGTGGGCTTGTTTTTTGCGAGACAATGTGTAGTTTTCATTGATAGTATTTTAGGATACATAGGATTTATTGATTAACCTTTATTTTATTTTCTATGGGGGGAATGGGAGAAAAAAAAGAATTTTGCCATGGTTTTTTGCAGGTTTTTTTAGACGCCATTCATGGCGGTTTAATTAATATGTTAGTTTAATTGTTTGAATCATTACGATAGCGGCGATACCGTATACGTGTATGTGTTATTTGTTTTGCCACTTTTACTAAATAAAACCACTTTTGGGGGAACAAAAGTGGTTTTATTTTATTTGTACTGTAATCTTTTTTTTTTTTTTCATAAAGTTTATTTATCTATTTAAAAAAATGTTTTTGTTCTATTAGGGGACTTCACTTTGCGATCTTTAGATCACAGATATAATGCTTTGGTATACTTAGTATACCAAAGCATTATTGCCTGTCAGTTTAAAACTGACAGCCAATTTATTAGGCCATGCCTCTGACATGGCCTAACAGGCATTTGCTGAAGGCAGACCAGGGGGCTTTTGTTAGGCCCCTGGCTGCCATGGAAACCCAATGGCGCCCCGCGATTTCTTTGCACATTAGATGCCACTGTCGCTTTTGACAGCGGCATCAAATGGGTTAAACTGCCGGAATCAGAGAGTGCTTCGATTCCGGAAGTTGGGGCAGGAGCCAGGCTGTGTATAACAGCCATGCTCCTGCCGCTGATCGCGTGGGTACAGTGGCAGTACCCACGCGATCGGAGGACAGATATATCCGTCCTTAAGTGGGAACTAGCTCCTGCATAGGACGGATATATTCGTCCTTCATCGTAAAGGGGTTAAATAGCTGTCGACCAATAAGTATTCCCCTCATCGTACGCATTCATGCTCGGTTCGGCAAAGCGTGCATGTGTACTCAATGAGGAGACAGGAATAATCCTCTGCCAGGATTTTTATTTTTTTGCCGTGAGTCATGCACAATCCTTTTTTCTCTCGTTCTGTCTTTGGGAGAGTCAGCACAACTCCATACACATTAGATGGATCACCGGTCCTAACAAAATCGGCTTGTTCAACCAATGTTCAATCAATGTGTATGGGCAGCATAAGAGTCACTCTTTGCAGAGGCTCTCCCCTTGGCTGATAGGGGTAATCCAAAATCCTTATGTCCTAATAGGGTTTTGAGCAGACAACCCTCTCAATATCTTTGATTCTTTTATTACACCTCATGACAAAGTAGTTAAAACGTGCTGATGAAAATAGATGAAGCACTCTTTGGCTGTTTAATATTACAGGGGTTGTCTGGTATTTGAACCTCATGGTCTACTCTTAGGATAGAACATCAATGTATGATCAGTGGGGTCTGACTCCTGGAACCTCCATGATCAGCTGAATGAATGGGGCTGTAGCGCTCGGGACATACATACGAGTGTGGTTGCTCTTGGTACCTCAGCTCATTCTGTAACCCACAGAGATGCTGCTCTAACTTGTATGTACCAGCACCATACAGCTGAGGGCACCAGAGCATTGTTCTAGATGGCAAGGTAAGGAGATTCTGCCTGGACAGGTAAGGGTAAAGCAGAGCAGTTCCTGGGGAGAGGGACGCGTGTAAGGAGTGTGTTCAGAGAGAGATGGACCGGCTGCTTGAAGAGCTGCAACAAAAAGAAAGAACCGGCCTGCCACAGGAGCTACTGTATTTATCGATGAACCAGCTGCAAGAAGAACTGGCCTAAGTAGAGTCATGTGCTATTTAAACCTTTTAATTCTATTCACCCCTTTTTTCGGCCCACCTCCCAATAACGACACGTGACAACCGAGGTTGGATATGAAATGGCCACAGCAGCCGTTTATTTATTTACATTATTTAAATGCAATTTAATCCGAAACATTCGGATAACTCCTTTTGGAATTCGACCGGAGAATTCCTCCTCTAATTCACATGACCCAACATGGGTCAGAATCGGAATTAACAATCAACATTTTTAATACTTTAACAGAGCAGGGGAAGTCCTTGAAGCCATTTTTAAAACCGGATTTTCTTTAAATTAGCCATCTGCAAACCAGCACCAACTCTTTACCTCCAGCCGTAAACCAGCTCGGAGGCACCGCTCACCTCTGCAGATGGCTCCAACCACAAGAAGACCACTTCAAAGGGATAACACCCTATGAAGTCTTCAAATGATATACCTTTTTGGGGGACGCATACCCCCGATGCGACCCCCCCACCATTTTGTACTGACCAACCTCAAGGACTCCCCCCGCCAGCTGCCATGACATCCGAACCTGCTCCAAAGAAAATGAGAAACACAAGTTATGTAATCATACATCATAAAATAAAATAAACAAAGTTCACAGCAACCCCGATCCCAAAGCTAACCCCTAACTTAGGGCGGGAGGGTGGGCGCTAACTATCTACCTGTTGTTCCTCCCGCTGCTTCCGGCTCAATGCCGAAAACAGCGGGAGGAACAGATAACTCCCCCCTGTCCCCTCCCCTCTACGTCTCCTTTCCTACCAACTATCTCCTCTCCTATTGGCTCCCTCTCCCTCCTATGGCAGTCATGGAGGCTTCCCCTTAAGCCCTCCGCGCTGCCATCCAGCCTCGTCTTACCTCCCAACTTTCAATTATGGCAAAGAGGGACATCTCCTGTGGCCCCTGTTGTACGGAGCAACTATTAAATAGCGAGATAAAAGTCTTTAGCCATTACCAGATCCATCCCAAGCATGTGCTGCACAGTTGGGCTGTTACCATAAACTGAGCTATATCCTTGAACAGACATGGTCGCAAACAATATAAAGACTTCAGCAACATTTTAGCCTCTTAACGACATGCCATGTAAGGGGAAGTGGGAGTGGGCTGACTGGCTGAGCATGCTCCATACTTGTGTAAAACAGCCGACACCTCACTGCAACCGAATCGCGACCGCGGCATCTAAAGCGTTAGAATGAGGGTACGGTCCCTTCTGACGTGCCTTTGTCCCCCCCCCCCAGTGATGCGATCGCGGGGTGCCAATGGTCATCATGGCAGCCTAGGGGCCTAATGAAGACCTTCAGGTCTACCATCTTTGATCCCTTTCAATGGACTGAGCGGGATTGAGCTGCAGTACCAGTCACAGTCACACTTGTATATCTGTGGCTGTACCAGGATGAAGGGCCCCATTTATTCTGTTGTTCCGGGAGTCAAACCCCAACCAATCATACATTGATCGCTTATGCTAAAAATATGCAATCAATTGAAAATCCTGAAAAACCCTTTTAAGTAAATGAACTTAAAAATATTTTTCAAAACCCTTCTTTTAAGTCCAGTTTTAATAGGTGCCCGTGTATCAGTTGGCACCTTTTAGCTTAGCAGACATTACGATAATACAGCAGCCTTATGGGCCATCATATTAGAAGCTTTAAACTTCTTGCGCCTATTATAGAAAAAATTATAATATGATAGATTCTTGCCATGGATCCCATTATCTTCAGTAGATATACATCAATCAGCCATTACATTAAAGCCACTGACAGATGAAGTAAATAACATATATTATCTTGTTAGGCTGGATTCACACGAGCGTGGCGTTTTTGCGGACGCAAAAACGCCGCGTTTTGCACGCGCAAAAACCACTTGACAGCTCCGTGTGTCATCGGTGTATGATGCGCGGCTGCGTGATTTTCGTGCAGCCGCCATCATAGAGATGAGGCTAGTCGACGTCAGTAAATAGTCACTGTCCAGGGTGCTGAAAGAGTTAACTGATCGGCAGTAACTCTTTCAGCACCCTCGACAGTGAATTCCGATCACAATATCGAGCAACCTGTTAAAAAAAAAAAAAGACGTTCGTACTTACCGAGAACTTCCCTCCCGGCCGATGCCTTGGTGACGCGTCCCTCTCTTGACATCCGGCCCCACCTCCCTGGATGACGCGGCAGTCCATGTGACCGCTGCAGCCTGTGCTTGGCCTGTGATTGGCTGGAGCTGTCACTTGGACTGAATTGTCATCCCGGGAGGTCAGACTGGAGGAAGAAGCAGGGAGTTATCGGTAAGTCAGAACTTCTTTTTTTTTTACACGTTCATGTATATTGTGATCGGAAGTCACTGTCCAGGGTGCTGAAACAGTTTAACTCTTTCAGCACCCTGGACAGTGACTATCTCCTGACGTCGCGTACCGGAATTTTTTTTTCCGGGTTCGGTCAAAACGAGTTCGCCCGAACCCAGTGAAGTTTGGTTCGGTTGTCCGGGTTCGCTCATCTCAAAGACACTCCATTTGGATGTTTGTAAACAGAAAAGCACGTGGTGCTTTTCTGTTTACATTCAGAGTTTGACAGCTCTTGCGCGAATCACGCAGTTTGCACGGAAGTGCTTCCGTGCGGCATGCGTGGTTTTCACACACCCATTAACTTCAATGGGTGCGTGATGCGCAAAAAACGCAGAAAGAACGGACATGTCGTGACTTTTTTTCAGCGGACTCACGCTGAGGAAAAATCACGGACATGTCAGCACGGCCCCACAGACAAATATAGGTCCGTGCAACGTGCGTGCAAAACACGCGCGTTGCACAGACGTTTTTCCCGTTCATCTGAATAAAGCCTTACAATGACAACTTTAATAGGGTGGGATATATTAGGCAGCAATTGAACCGTCAGTTCTTGAAGTTGATGTATTTAAAACATGAAAAATTTGGAATATGTCAGAATTAGGGCGGTTGTGTCAAGGGCCAAATTGTGATGGCTAGTCGACTGGGCCAAAGCATTTCCAAAACGGCAGGACTTGTGGGGTGTTCCTGGTATGCAGCAATTAGTACCTACCTAAAGTGAACTCGTGACAGGGTCATGGTTTCACAAGGCTCATTGATGGCATGGAAGTGAAGGTTAGCTCATCTGGTTCTAACCCACAAAAGAGCTACTGTAGCACAAATTGGTGAAAATGTTAATGTTCGCTATGATAAAAAACACACAGTGGATCGCAGCTTACTGCATTTGTAGTCACAGACTGATCAAAGTGCGCATGCTGAAAAATTTCAGGGCCACATACTGTCAAAGCATCAGGGCTCACCATATTATCGAGAAGTTCCAACGGAAAGCGGCAGAAGGGGGTCTGGGGTGAGATGAACACTGGCAATGGCTCTGTGGTGGGGCCGGGCTGAGACGTTGGGCAGGGGCTATGGCAGGGGACAAGGGGGAAAGATTAGACTAAAGTTCTGTGGTGGGGGAAGAAGGCTTAGAGAGCAGAAAGTGACAAGGGCGGGAGTAAGGCTAGGGGGGATATGCAAGAAATGTCTAAACAAAAAAATACACAAAAGTATTTCTGAAATAGAAAAATACAAATCTTTATTGTCCCATTTAGGGAAATACCCCCTCTCAATTACATACAATAGTTAAAAACATACAATTAAAAAAGCCTCGGATAGAAAAGTCCAACATAACCCTATACAGTTATTGTTCAAGTAAATGAAAAATAATAATAATGTGAGATATTACACCAGAGACCAGGAATCTAGAATCTGGTCTCTCTGGGTATAACATAAGATTTATTGCACAACAATGGTAACATAATAATGATAAATATCTAAATCATTTACCTATGGTAGACATGCTGGCAGATAACAATCTCTGATTCGAGGGAACACCTCGACGCGTGTTTCGCTACCTTCGTCAGGGTGGTCAGCATTTTTTTGGTTTAGACATTTTTTGGTTTTTATAAGATATAATTATGTCTTGACTGTTCATTATATGCTTGGAATACATTTTGGTGGATAAGGTGGGATATGCACCCTGGCAGGGGCTCTGTGGGAAGCCAAGGGGGAGACTGTAAGTGTGCATGGGGCAACATAAATAAAATCATTGCACTAAAGCTGCTGCTTTTACACAGCAGAGTCACTCACCAAGATGCAGTTCTGGCCACTGCTTCTGGCTCCTGCAGACTCTGCAATCTTCCACCACCGCATTACGTCTGGACGAAGTCTACACCTCCACCTCACACGTCGCACACAGATCACCTAGGTAGACACCAGGAACAAAATTAATTCATACCCCTGACCAGATCCTTAAATTAATTCAGACTCCGAGCCAGATTCCTAAACTAACTTAGACACTGAAATTAATCTACACCCCCAAGTTAATTAAGTCTCCCGACCAGACTTCTAAAATAAATCAGACCCTTTACCAGACCCCTACATTTATTTATAGCCTTAAATGAATTCAGTCTCCCGAACAGACCCATAAATTAAATCAGGGCCCTGACCAGATCCCCAAATTAATTTAGACCCCTGACCAAACCTATAGATTAATTAAGATCCCTAATCAGACTTATAAATTAATTTACACCCCGAATCAGACCCCCAAATTAATTAAATCTCATGAACAGACCCCTTAATTCATTCAAACTTCCAACCAGACCCCTAAATTAATTTACACCCCCAATCAGACCCCTGTATTAATTCAGAAACCCAACCTGACCCCTAAATTCAGACCCAATACATGTCTCTGCGTAGACACGAGACACAAAATTCATTCATACCCCTGACGGGATCCTTAAATTAATTCAAACACCCAGCCAGATTCCTAAACTAGTTTAGACCCCTAATTTCATTTACACCCCCAATCAGTCCCCTAATCTAATTTACACTCCAGACCAAACCCTCCCAAAAAAAATCAAACCCTTATGTACTTAATGCTTCTGGGTCTGGGGCAAGTGGTGGTACACAGTTTTGGTGGGCAGGCTTCTTTGTTTTATTTTTTGTGCCGGGTCCCTTACGAGTACCCATGGTACTGCCCTGATAGCGGCCCTGCTGAACCCTGTCCTCTGCTGAAATCGCTCTACAATGGACACGTGAACTTTTGGACCATGGAGCAATGGAAGAAGGTTAACTAGTCTGATGTGTCACGCTTTCTTTCACATCATGTGGACAGCAGGGTGCATGTGTGTCGCTTACCTGGGGAAGATATGGCACCAGGATGCACTATGGGAAATAGACAGGCCGATAGAGGCAGTGTGATGCTCTGGGCAATGTTTTGCTGGGGATCCTTTGGTTCTCGCATTTATGTAGATATTACCTTGACGTGTACTGTGTATTTGCTGGACAAACAAGTCTGATACATGGATACTTTGCAATTTATGGGGTTAAAGGATCTTCTGCTAACGTCTTGGTGTCAGATTCCAAAGGACACCTTTAGAAATCTTGTGGAGTCCATGCCTCGACAGGTCAGAGCTGTTTTGGTGGCATGAGGGGGACCTAAACAATACAAGGCAGCTGGTTCAAATGTTATGGCTGATCGGTGTATGTATAATGTGCTGTAATAAATGCAGATTTTTTTTTCTTTATGTTTATTTACTTATTTTCAGTTCTCAATCTTTGTCCTGTAAAGGCAGAAGTTCATTTTACTACATTTTGAAAGGGAAATCTCACTTATGGTTGTTATGTTCCGTGTTTGACGAAAGACAGTTATGCTGCTTACAAAATGTATCTTTCACGGTCTAGAAGAAATTGCATCTGCAATTAATGTAACGCTATCTTCTTGTTCTTTTTCCAAGACTTTTCCTTACTATTTCTGCATTTCATCCTTATAAGCACTTATTTAGCTTTTGGTTATACTTTTCATGGAGGCAATGACCTGCATATATATTCGTGTTGTAATGGTGCAGATATAATAAACACAGTGAAAGTACAGGAATAATAAAAGTTGTGGTTATACAGTTACCATAGTGCGCTCCGTAATGTCCCAGCACTGGCTAAATAGCCAAGGTGAAGTAACAGCACAGGTATAATAGTCACAGAGATGTCACAGTACAAGCGATAATGCGCACATAAGGTGGTGCTCCAGCTCAAGCAGACTAGAGCATTGGCCAGCAACCCATAGACAATTTCTGCACTCAAACTGACTTTTTGTTGCTGTGCACGAGAACTGTTTGATGCACTAGTTAAGTTAAATGGACCCTCATGTTATGTTTATGCGTTGGGCCAAGGTATTATTAACATGATTTTAAAAGTTGTTCTGACGATTGCACTGTTTACACGTGGACCCACTGGACTGGTGAGGTCTTTTGTCATGTGTGCGGATACAGTAGCGTGGCTCCATTTGGTGCACCTCGAGGAGGAAGTTAAGTGTACTGTATGTATTGAGAGTGTGGGGGAAAAATCCAAACTCTTTACTTGGCTACCTTAACCCCTTAATGACCGCCGATACGCCTTTTCACGGCGGTCATTAGTGGGCTTTTTTCTGATGCAATAGCCTTTTCACGGCACAGAATCAGAATAAATAAACAGAGCAGGGAGCCATTAAATGTCCCTGCACTCAGCTACCAGAGGTAGCTGAGGGCTCGGGGCATCCCTGCTCGAACTGGTGAGATCGATATTAGTATCGATCTCACCTGTTTAACCTCTCAGATGTGGCGCTCAATAGCGAGCGCCGCATCTGAGTTGTTTTGGAGAGAGGGCAGGAGCTCCCTCTCATCCCACTGACAGGTTAGCGATAAGATCGCCGAGTGTCTGTGTCTCCGATGGCAGCCGGGCCTAATAAAGGCCCCCAGGTCTGCCTCTAGTAAATGCCTGCTAGGTCATGCCGGCCTGGATTTCTCAGGTGCTGGTTGTACTGTTTCTGACATGTGCTAAACTCTTACCAAAATTCCTGATTGTGACTTTGTTCATGTCTATGTATTTGTTTGTACTGCAGGACCTGTTGGTCCTCTGAGAGATCTAGCTTTTGTATAGTTGTTTTATGTGTATACTGGGATCTGTAAATCCACGTGTTTTTTTTTTTTGCCTTTTCTGTGAGTATGGTTTGCTGCCAAGCTGTTGTCTTACCCTGCTTTGTAATAGTATTTGGATAGGGTCAGTGAGTGCTGTTAATTCCTGTCCACTGTCTGTTCATCTGTCCATTGCTTGCATGCTATTCATCTGCCATCCACTCTATTTATGCATTATCTACATCTTCTGCTACATTCAGTATTCTCTTCCGCTCATCTACTGGTGGTGTTACTACTGTTTTCTGTCAGTATTGATGCATGCTTCACCCATTTGATAGCTATTTTCTCGTGTTGTGGTCTTGAGCACCACCAGTGGAGTAACAGTGTCTCAGCAGATATATTTGTTTATTGTTGCGAGATTTAGTGCTGTGACTCAGCTGAGCCACAGGCAAAAACATTTGTCTTTTCTTGCAAGATTTAGTGCTGTGACTCAGCCGAGCCACAGGCAGAAATATTTGTCTTTTCTTGCTAGATTTACTGCTGTTACTTAGCCGAGCCACAGGCAGAGACATTTGTGTGTTTTTTTTTTGCGAAGTTTTGTGATGTGACTCAGCCGAGCCACAGGAAGAGACATTTGTATTTTCTTCTGAGGTTCTGCACTGTAACTCAGCTGAGCCACAGGCAGAGACATTTGTCTTTTCTTTTGAGGTTTAGCACTGTCACTGAGATGAGCCACAGGCAGTGACATTTGCCTTTTTTTTTGTTTTTGCAAGGTTTAGAACAGTTACTCAGCCGAGCCACAGGCAGAGACATTTGTCTTTCCTTGTGAGATTATCGCACAAAGATTGGTCCAGGTTGGCACTGTGACTCAGTTGAGCCACAGAAAAGAAAATCCTTTGGGGTTGACCTTGGTTTGCTAGAACACTTTTTTCCAAAAGAGACACATACAAATTCCTTGGAATGCTTTTTTGAGGAAGAGGTCAAAGAAAATTCCATATGGCTGAGTCTGTGAGGTTGGTCTTATTTTCTTCTTCAATGCAGTCTTAGGAATTGCAGACACTCCAGGTCCATTTTCCTCAATTGTCGGTGTAGAATCTATAATGTTTGAACCACTAGAATCAGTAAAAGGGTGGATCATGGCAGCTTTGTAATCATGACTACCACTACTAACTATTAGTATCCTGTCAAATACATAAATTTGGACTTTGGAAACATTATAGTTATGTCATGAGCAAAGCAGAGCCCTGCTACTTATGGTGAAATCTGAAGTGCTTCAAGATATTGATACATTTGTTTAGGTTACATCTCTCCTTGTGTGGAGATTAAGGCCAGGATATTTTGCTCTATAGAACTAGTACAGCCATGATGACTTATTCTGATCTTGAGGAATAGTAAAGTATAATAAAATGTCCAACGCTTCATCCTGTTGTTGAGATAAAACAAAGTGTTAAGATTAATGAGGTATGAACACATTTTCAGATCATTAACATTTTACAGTTCTACTTTATGACACTTGATAGACAATAACATGAGTAGTTACAAATTGTGAACTATTAAAGTCACCCATGGGTTTCAATTATCAAATCTTTTAAAATAAAATCTGGTCTTTTTGCCCATAGCAACCAATCAAAGCTCAGATTTTAGATCTAATAGGCTATGGAAACATTTGCAGACTGTTTTCATTGCATTGTACGATTTTATTAATAGAACATAATAATTGTTTTAATAAAAACACTTTGGACAAGCTTACTGTCGGGTCAGTGTTCAAACACTTGCATTCCTGAATGTTAATCTTAGGTGATATTTTAATTGATTTAAGTCTATTTTCTATTGAGTATTAAGATGTCAGGTCAGATTAACGTTTAGGAGATCAGAGAGGGAGGCTGGAGACTGACCTGACAGTAAGCCCATCTGACTGGATAAGCATTGAATGGCATCTAGCAGCTTGTACTGTAAGACATAAAAGCTGTGGAAGACAAAAGGTTCCAAATTTTTTAATTAAAATATTGTAAATATGTGTTTAATAAAATACATAAAATTTAATGGAAAAAAAAAAAGTCTGCAAAGGTGTCCATACCCTTTTACCTTTTTTCCTGCCAAGCACATATCTCATGCATTCTTGCAGGAAGACACTTTAGTAGCCAAGGACATATCTGATACGTCCATGCTACTAACAACTCTAGCTGTGTTCTACAGTAGTCAGAGTTAGCGCAGGTTGAAGTAGAGATGGATAAACTCCAATTCTGAGGGAGATTTGAACAGGACACAATTCTGCCACTGCTGCCGTTTAATCCAAGGCAGGCTGGAAATTTAAATCTTTCTATGGGTAACACATCCAATTTTGATTTGTACAAGATTTGAGGAGTCTTATAAGGTTTTCATAACTGCCTTGCTGTTACATCTGCTGCAATAATCCTGATCATAGTCATCATGCCCATCATCTTTCTCACCATTACATATGCAGTCTGAAGACTTGCATAGTTCACATTGGAGCAACAACGGTGGAAATAACAAGGTCTCAGGAGTTGGAGTGATAATGTTACTTTACCTGCAATATATGTTGTACACTGAGTAAAACTAGAATTAGCAATACATCGAGGATTGATATATGCAAATAGAAATAAATTATAATGAGCAGGGCAGCCGGCGGATTTCACAATTTGCTGTTCCTTCAATGTTAAATATTATAACAATGGTCTTTCTCCCATTGCAGACTACATGTCAAAGTAAGTGTCAGTCTGCATCTGGGAGAAGATGTAGATTTTTGGAAATTTGCTAAAAGATTCTTGTGTAATTGCTGCATTGGTAAAGAATAATTGTCTGTAAGCGTGTAGTCCCTAGACTCATTAAATCCAACTCCTTCCTTATGCTTGAGATTCACAAAATATTAGGACAGGGCATAAGCAAAAAGGCCTTCATATATTGCTACCAACAACAGATAGTTGATTATTGCTGTCATCATGACCACTTACAGGTTTTTCACCTGGTCAAGGCTTCATCATGAAAATTAATTAAAGGTTGTCACAGCCACTTCCCTATCAATTAAGGCTAAGTTCACATCTCGTTTTGTGCACACGCTTGTGGTATACGACAACATATACGTTTTTATATGTTTGATTCTGTTCTTACTTCTAAAAACGTATACTTTTTTCGTTCTTGAGCTAAATACAACTTTGTAAAGTCTAGATTTCACATATATGGTGACAAAAATTTATACATTTTACGTATAAAAATGTAGGGTTTAACTCCTTCCCGACATTTGTCGTAAGTATACGTCATGGAAAGCCAGTGCATCCCTCAAAATGTCGTATACTTAGGACAAATGAATGGCGCCGGCTCAGAAGCTGAGTCGGTGCCATCATCCCCGGATGTCAGCTGTATCTTACAGCTGAAAACCTGCCATAATGGCGGGTACCGAAGTTAGCTCCGATCCCTTCCATTAACCCCTTAAATGCAGCAGTCAAAAGCTATTGTTGCATTTAAGGTGTTTGCAGCTCATCAGCACCCCAGCAATGAAATTGCCGGGGTGTCGGTGTCTGCAATGGCAACCAGAGGCCTAATAGTGGCCTCCCGTTCTGCCTAGTATGGAAAACTTTCAGCCCCCACCCGTCGGCAGAATGGCACCGGCTCAGGAGATGACCCGGCGTCATCAGCATTGGGTGTCAGTTGTATGTTACAGCTGACATCCACCTGTAATGTCAGGCACTGGAGCTAGCTCCAATCCCTGCCATTAACCCCTCGTTCGATTGCTGCATCTTCGTGGTTGTCAGCAGATTGGCAGCTCTGCCCTGCGATGGCAGTGAATGACAGATCTAATGTATTGCACTATATAGGTAGTTCAATGTATTAGAAAAAGACTCTGACAGTTGGACATTCAAGTCCCCTAGTGGGACTAAAGAAAAATGTAAAAAATTGTGAAAAAAAAAAAAGTTGCAAAATATATAATAAAAGTTTCAAGTAATAAAATAAAACACACCCTCACTCACCCTTTTTCCATTATCAAGTCCTTTATTATTAAAAATAAATAAATAAACCATACATATTTCATATCACCGTGACCATAACAGCCTAAACTATAAAAATATTATGTTGTTTACTCCACGCGGTGAACGGCGTAAAAAAAACCAGTAAAAAACAATGCCAGAATTTCTTTGGTCACTTTGCCCTACAAAGATTAAAATAAAAAAAGTGATCCAAAAGTCGCATAAACTATAGCTCGTCTCGCAACAAACAAGCTCTCATACAGCTCTGTAGACAAAAAAATTTAAAAGTTATGGTTCTCACAACTTGGCGACAGAAAAAAATTGCTTTCTTTTTACAAGAGTAAGTTTATTGTGCAAAAAGTTGTAAAACATAAAAAAGTGCTATAAATGAGGCATCGATGCAATCGGACTGACCCGCAGAGTAAAGTTAACATGTAATTTATAGCAGATGGTGAACGCTGTATAAAATAACCTAAAAGAAACTATACGAGAATTGCTGTTTTTTGGTCACCTTGCCTCACCAAAAAAAAGGATAAAAAGTGATCAAAAAGTCGCATGTACCCCAAAATGGTACCAATAATAACTACAGCTCTTCCCGCAAAAAAACAGCCCTTATACCACTAGGTCTATGAAAAAATAAAATTAGTTAAGGCTCCAATAATTCAGGAAATAAAAATATGCGGTTGTGCAGGTCCGAGGGGAACGTTTGGTCTGTTTCAAGCGGCAATTTGTGGAGGCCCTAAAATTAAGGAGCCATGAAGGGGAGGGCCCAAACATATTTGCTATTATACCAGGACAACACTTCCCAGCAAAATTCCCCAAACTACAAAGGTGCGGAGTGTGGACCAAAAGGGGAATAAGGAAGGACATTTATCAGTGCGACACTGGCCTGTGCAAAAAGGATTGCTCCACAGCGTAACACACATCTATGGATCATTTTATTGTTTTTTTAGCCCATTATTATACCACCTGACTATGCCCCTGATGTACTCTGCCCAGCTTACATATGCCCCCACATTATAAACTGACATACCAGTAAAACTTCAAACAAAACTACTACCAAGCAAAATCTACGCTTCAAAAGCCAAATGGTGCTCCCTCCTCTCTGAACCCTTCAGTGTGCCCAAACAGCAGTTTACGTCCACATATATGGCATACCCGGGAGAACCCTTTTAACAATTTTTTGGGTGTGTGTCTCCAGTGGCATAAGCTGGGTACGACATATTTGCCACTGAAATGGCATATCAAGTGAAAAATTGCAATTTTTACTTTGCACCATATGCAGCGCAATCATTTATGGAACAGACCTGTGGGGTTAAAATGCCCACTACACCCCTTAATAAATGCCTTGAGGGGTGTAGTTTCAAAAATGGGATCACTTCTCAGGGGTTTCTTTTATTATTTCACACCAGAGCCTCTGCAATTGTGAACCAATACTATGTAAGTCGCCAAATTAGACCTCAATTTCGCATGGTACTCTTTCACTCTTGAGTCCTGTCAAATGTCCAGGCAAAAGATTAGGGCCCCATGTAGGGTGATTCTAAAACCAGGAAACACAGCATAATAATTAGAGAGTTGTCTTGTTATGGTGGCACAAGCTGGGCACCACATATTGACATATCTATGGAAAACATCCCATTTTCACTCTGCCACATCGAGTGCACACTAATTTCTGCAAAACACCTGGGTTAACATGCTCACCACATCCCTTGAAGAATACCTTGAGGGTTGAAGTTTCCAAAATGAGGTCAATTCAGGGGAGTTTCCACTGTTTTGGTCCCACAGTGGCTTTGCAAATGCTACATAGCAACCATAAACCAATCCAGCAAAATCTGCACTCCAAAAGCGAAATGGCGCCCCTTCCCTTCTGAGCCCTGCCGTGTGCCCAAAAAGCTGTTTCTAACCACATATGGGGTATTTCCGTACTCGGGAGAAATTGCTTTACAAATGTTGGGGTGCTTTTTCTCCTTTATTTTTTGAGGAAATGAAAAATTTTGAGCTAAAGCTACGTCTTATTGAAAAAGTATGTCATTTTTATTTTCACTGCCCAATTCAAATAAAATCTTTAAAACACCTGTTGGGTCAAAATTCTCACTACAGTCCTAGATAAATTCCTCAAGTGGTGTAGTATCCCAAATGGAGTAACTTTTGGGTAGTTTCCACTGTACTGGTACCTTAGGGGCTTTGCAAAAGCGACATGATTTCAAGAAACCAATCCAGCAAAATCTGTTCTCCAAAAGCCAAACGGCACTCCTCTTCTGATCCTTGCCGTGTGCCCAAACCACATATGGGGTATTTCCGTACTCCAGAGAAATTGCTTTACAAATGTTGTGGTTCTTTTTTTCCTTTATTAGTTGAGAAAATTAAATATTCTGAGCTAAATCTACGTCTTATTGAAGAAAAAGGATTGCTTTTATTTTCACTGCCCGATTCTAATAACATTTATGAAACACCTGTGGGGTCAAAATGCTTACTACATGACTAGATGAATTCCTCAAGGGGTGTAGTTTCCTAAATGGAGTCACTTTTTGGGCGTTTTCACTGTTTTGGTCCCTCAGGGGCTTTGTAAATATGACATGACCTCGGCAAACCCTTCCTCCTAAATGCATACGTTTTGGAAAAGTACTGAAAAGCGTAGTAGACTACGCTTTTCAGGACATTGAAAAAAAGTGATAGAACGTAAGGACACAAAACATATGCACAAACTACACCATTAGGACATCCGTCCTGACCATAGAAATCAATGTGCACGTTGTGGTACACGTTTTGACACTGTTTTTTCATGTCAAAACGTGCACGTCAGACATACAGTAAAAACGAGATGTGAACTTAGCCTTACCCTTACTGAATATATTACAGATGTGTCCATCTTTAAATTTTCTTGAATTTTCAGGATTTTTAACATGGGAACCTATGTAATGTTTTTCAGATGTAAAGAGACCCTAAAGTATATGAACATAAGAGCACACAAAAGAAAGTTGCTGACAAGGTCCTAGGCAGCACACCCACTATATCGGAGTTATGTTGCACTCAGATCTTTCCTTTACTCCTTACAATCTAAAATTAACATCCTCCATTATCCGAACCCCCCACTGTGTCTCCAGGACTTTTCTTGTGCACCAGTCCTCTGGAATGCGCTACCCTGGACAATTTGAATAATCCAAAAAATCCACAGTTTTAACCATGCCCTAAAAACACATCTTGTTAGGCAGGCCTATCACATCCCCTAATCTGACTCCTTTCCTTTAGCTCAACCCCTCCCTACCACATTATTTCTCAATACCTGATCCCTTAATTCTACAGTATCCCCAATACTTCTTGCACCCTAATGCACTTCATGTCTGTCATACACAGACACTGGCTGGTGAACGGCTCATGCAGCTTTATGTGCACTAGCCTAATAAGCATAAAAGATGCACTTTTAATATTTTGTGTCAACTGTATTTTCTCATAGATTGTAAGCTCCTCTTAGCAGGGTCCTCCCTCCTCTTGTCTAAATTGTTAATTAGTTTGTCACAATGTAATGTCTGTCGGCGCTATATAAATAAATAAAAAATATTATTATTAGGCCAAGTTAAAAAATAAAAACCCTGAGAACTTACTGTCAGAGGTGTCCACGTCTTCATATGCCCACATCATCTGGGCAGATATTTATGCTTACATCATTGGAGCCTCGCATGGAGATCTTAGTGTCTTCAATTATGTCACTTTTTTCCGCCAGTCCATGAGGAGCATCATCATTTCTTTTAACTCCTTAACGACCGGCGTATAGTGTTTTTACGTCGGCCGTTCAGGGTAGTTTTTCTGAAGTGTTGGCTTTTCTCGTCGGCACTTCAGAAGAACTTTCCCCGCATCGTGCGGGGTGCTGCTGAAAACCGGGCTGCTGGTAACAGCCTCGGGCTTCAGGGCAACGATCGGAGACCACTAGCAGTGGTCTCCGATCGTATTTAACCCCTCAGATGCGGTGCTGAATAGCAAGTGCAGCATTTGAGTGGTTTGCGAGGGAGGGGGCCGCATCGGAGCGGTTTTCGCGGGGATCTCCTGAAGACTGGGCTGTTAGTAACAGCCTCGGGCTTCAGGGCAACGATTGGAGACCACTAGCAGTATTTAACTCCTCAGATGCGGTTTGGGAGTGGTTTGGGAGGGAGGGGACCGCATCGGAGCAGTTTTCGTGGGGAAATACTGAAGTCTGGGCTGCTGGTAACAGCCTCGGGCTTCAGGGCAACGATCGGAGACCACTATTTCCACCTATTAAAAATACTCCCTATACCCCTAGATGAATATTAGCAGGACATTTATACTTGTCAAAATGACCTGCAGTACCACGGCAAATATAGCGTGGTTCCCTAAAATCGGCTCTGGCGTAAAAAGGCCTCCAAAAGCCAAAATGGACTCCTTCTACACCGCGTTCCAAATTATTATGCAAATGTTATTTTTCGCTGATTTTCCTAAATAGTCAATGCAAATGCAGCCAGTATAATCTTCAAGCCATCAACCGTTGGAGTATAATGCGACTTTTATTGAACAAATCTCCTAATGATAACAGATTTTTTTTTAGAAGTAGAAAACTCAAAATGCACTGTTTCAAATTATTATGCACAACAGAGATCAAAACATTTTAAAGGTTGTAAAGAGAACTAAAATGGTAATTTGTTGAATTTGCAGCATCAGGAGGTCATATTTACAGAAATCAAAAGCTCTTTCAATAAATAAAAACTTAACATGCCAAGTTACATGTTAACATAGGACCCCTTCTTTGATATCACCTTCACAATTCTTGCATTCATTGAATTTGTGAGTATTTGGACAGTTTCTGCTTGAATATCTTTGCCGGATGTCAGAATAGCCTCCCAGAGCTTCTTTTTTTATGTGAACTGCCTCCGACCCTCATAGATATTTTGCTTGAAGATGCTCCAAAGGTTCTCAATAGGGTTGAGGTCAGGGGAACATGGGGGCCACACCATGAGTTTCTCTCCTTTTATGCCCATAGCAGCCAATGACACAGAGGTATTCTTTGCAGCATGAGATGGTGCATTGTCATGCATGAAGCTAACTTTGCTACGGAAGGCACGGTTCTTCTTTTTGTACCACGGAAGAAAGTGGTCAGTCATAAACTCTACGTACTTTGCAGAGGTCATTTTCACACCAAGGACCCTAAAGAGGCCTACCAGCTCTCTCCCCATGATTCCAGCCTAAAACATGACTCCGCCACCTCCTTGCTGACGTCGCAGCCTTGTTGGGACATGGTGGCCATTCACCAACCATCCACTACTCCATCCATCTGGACCATCCAGGGTTGCACGGCACTCATCAGTAAACAACACATTTTGAAAATTAGTCTTCATGTACTCTACCGTTCAAAAGTCTGGGGTCACCCAGACAATTTTGTGTTTTCTATGAAAACTCACACTTATATTTATCAAATGAATTGCAAAATGACTAGAAAATATAGTCAAGACATTGAGAAGGTTAGAAATAATGATTTTTATTTGAAATAATAATTTTCTCCTTCAAACTTTGCTTTCGTCAAAGAATGCTCCATTTGCAGCAATTACAGCAATTGCAGACC
Organism: Rhinoderma darwinii; assembly: GCF_050947455.1. Classification (NCBI taxonomy): domain Eukaryota; kingdom Metazoa; phylum Chordata; class Amphibia; order Anura; family Rhinodermatidae; genus Rhinoderma; species Rhinoderma darwinii. Next base: position 63,578,346 of record NC_134688.1, read on the forward strand.
TTTGGCATTCTAGCTGTTAATTTGCTGAGGTAATCGGGAGAAATTTCACCCCATGCTTCCAGAAGCCCCTCGCACAAGTTGGATTGGCTTGATGGGCACTTCTTGCGTACCATACGGTCAAGCTGCTCCCACAACAGCTCTATGGGGTTGAGATCTGGTGACTGCGCTGGCCTCTCCATTACAGATAGAATACCAGCTGCCTGCTTCTTCCCTAAATAGTTCTTGCATAATTTGGAGGTGTGTTTTGGGTCATTGTCCTGTTGTAGGATGAAATTGGCTCCAATCAAGCGCTGTCCACAGGGTATGGCATGGCGTTACAAAATGTGATAGCCTTCCTTATTCAAAATCCCTTTTACCTTGTACAAATCTCCCACTTTACCAGCACCAAAGCAACCCCAGACCATCACATTACCTCCACCATGCTTGACAGATGGCGTCAGGCACTCTTCCAGCATCTTTTCAGTTGTTCTGTGTCTCACAAATGTTCTTCTGTGTGATCCAAACACCTCAAACTTCGATTAGTCTGTCCATAAGACTTTTTTCCAATCTTCCTCTGTCCAATGTCTGTGTGTTTTTGTGCATATTAATCTTTTCCTTTTATTAGCCAGTCTCAGATATGGCTTTTTCTTTGCCACTCTGCCCTGAAGGCCAGCATCCCGGAGTCGCCTCTTCACTGTAGACGTTGACATGGGCGTTTTGCGGGTACTATTTAATGAAGCTGCCAGTTGAGGACCTGTGAGGCGTCTATTTCTCAAACTAGAGACTCTAATGTACTTGTCTTGTTGCTCAGTTGTTCAGCGGGGCCTCCCACTTCTCTTTCTACTCTGGTTAGAGCCTGTGTGTGCTGTCCTCTGAAGGGAGTAGTACACACCGTTGTTGGAAATCTTCAGTTTCTTGGCAATTTCTCGCATGGAATAGCCTTCATTTCTAAGAACAAGAATAGACTGTCGAGTTTCACATGAAAGCTCTCTTTTTCTAGCCATTTTGAGAGTTTAATCGAACCCACAAATGTAATGCTCCAGATTCTCAACTAGCTCAAAGGAAGGTCAGTTTTATAGCTCCTCTAAACAGCAAAACTGTTTACAGCGGTGCTAACATAATTGCACAAGGGTACCATTAGAACACTGGAGTAGGCTGACGTCATCGGCGGATGTGCAGTAGTGCGGATTACAACGGCGGACACATTGTTTACACTGCTCATGCGCTGACTAAGGTGCATTCACAACACTACGGGGCCAGGCGTGAACTTGCCAAGTACACTGCCTGGCCCCTTTCAATCACATCCAGCAGGGAGGGACAGGGGTTTGAACAGGGCAATGACGCACTAGCATTTTTGTGTAACGGACACGCCATCGTTGCACCAAAATGCTAATTTGCATAAACTTAAAGGAACAGTGTCACCCCCAAAAAATTTTTTATATCAGTTTGATGTTAGTGTTTTATTAAAAACTTTTATATTTATTTGTGTGTTTGTGTGTTACTTTTTTTTTATTTTTTTACTTTTTCTTCCCTATGGGGGCTGCCATTTTTTTTTCCATTTCTGTATGTGTCGATTAACGGCACATACAGACATGGAATACGGCAGCTACAGTCCCATAGTGAATGCGAACGGGGCCCGTTCCATCCACTATGGTGTACGCCGTCTGTGTGGGAACAGCGCATACGCCGCTCCCACACAGTCCAAGTTGAACTGAGCGCCGTCCGGCGCCATTTTCCTGTAGACCGGAAGTCGTGGCTGGACAGTAAGATTACTACTTCCGGTCGCGGCTTCCGGACTTGTGCACTTGGAGCAGCGGCAGCAGACAGAGCGGACGGACCGGAGGGAGCGGTGGCGGCAGGAGCAGGTAAGTGATTTCTATGTATGTTCATGTTTCAGTGTGTATTTACTAGTGTATGTAAACCTACTACACTGTGTGTTAGCTCAAAAAATGGCGACACACAGTGTAGGAGGTTGGACCGTTCAATCCCCTCGTTTCTCCCGGCACTAGCCAGGATAAAGGAGGGGGGGGATTCTGAGAGCTCACTAGAGCGAGGGATTTTTTTCCAATTTTGCAGCATAAAGCAATGTGGTTGCTTTACCACATGCAATGCTGCAATTTGGGGAATTGCTCCATCTAGTGACCAGTGCTGGGAAATATTATAAATTAGAATCTAATTTATAAAATTTCCTGACTCCTGAAAAAAATAAAAAAAATTAGAACAATGTTTAATCACCTACACACTAATTGTTTAACAAAAAAAAAAAAGCAACAAATTCCCTTTAATAAAAGTGTTTTCAATGCAAAGCAGTCACCCTGGGGAACAAGGAAAACACATTTAAAATCAGGTTAGCATGAACTATATTAGCATACTGCTAGTTCTGGTGACAGACTCCCTTTTAAAAAAAAAGTCGTTTTGTGTCACCACATTCTAACATGTTTTAGGCGAGGTGTGCAGTAGTTTTTATTGGTACCATATTGGAGTAGGAACGAGTTTTTGATAATTTTTAATTCCATTTTTTTGGGAGGCAAGATGGAAAAAACAACAATGCTTGCATTGCGAAAAAAAAAATGTCCACTGTGTTTACCCAGTAAATTAAATAACTTTAGATTTCTTAGTAGTTCAGACTTTTACAGACAAGGCAATACCAATTATGTTTACTTTTTTGATAAGTTATATAATATTTTGTAGAAATGTGGGTTTTAAACTGCTATGGATTTTATTTTTTGGGTTTGTAAAAATTGTTTTCACTTTAAGTTTGTTTTTTTTTAACATTAGATTACACTGTAATATTCATGTATTGCAATGTACTCGCTTTATCTGTGCTCCAATATTAAGTATCGCCGCTGGCAACGCTTAATGATGGCAGTGTGGGGGTGGCTGTCAGGGACAGAGGGATTGATAAAGGCATCCGCAGGGTTAAACTGCAGAAATTGGAGTTTTCTCTAAGCCCAGCCATTGCAGGCGAGTGTGAACTGTTTGAAAAAGCCAGCACCCCCTGCAAATGGCGCAAGCACAGCTACTGAGCCTGCACCATGTTGGTCTAGTGCACACCCGACGTAACTGTAGGTTGGATGTCGCCAAGGGATTAAAAGACAAAAGTCCTGAGAATTCACAATCAGAGAAGTTGTCCACATTATCTGTGGTTGATATTGATGGTTATGGCACGGAGAACTTAGTGTCTTCAATGATGTCGCTTTTTTCACCCAGTCCATGAGGTGCATCGTCATTTATAATATTTATTTTTTCCTCATGTTTTTCTGCAACACAGAACATTGAAATAAGTAATTATAAAAAAGAAAAAAGGCTTCTATATTTTGAATGGCACATTAAATCAGAAGAATACAAAAGAGCACAACCTCCAAAGCTCTCTCTACATCTAGGGTTCCTTCTCTCAAATATTCCTTTAGGGTCAATGCACACAATGCGTATTACATGCGCATATTTGCATGTGACAAAACTGCAGCGTAACCCAGTACCAGCATAGGCAATGAGATTCCAGGGAATCTCATGTACACGCTGCAATATTTTCCCCCACATAAATTGATCTGTGGTGTGTATTTTCAGAACCGCAGCATGTCAATTTATCTCGCTATTCCGCTTGCGAATTCTATCTCCCTAGTACCCGTGAAACTCCGCAGCAAAAACCGCAGCAGGAAAGCGCCATTATTTACGCAGAAAAACGTAAAAATCGCAACGAAGAACGCATCAAAATACACAACTTCAGATGCGTTTTTCCCCTGCGAATTTGTTGTGGTTTCTTGCAGTTTTGCTGTTCATTTTCAGCAGCAAAATACCAAACTTGTGCATGTAGCCTTAAGACTCTCTGTCCAGGGCCGGCCTTAGGATAGATGGCGCCCTGTGTGAAATTTTCTTTCAGCGCCCCACCCCATCTAAAAAAATAAAGCCCCATAGAAGAGTATAATGCCCCCACACAGTATACAGCAGGGGTCTCAAACTCGGCCGGGTAAGTGGGCCACATATAGAAAAAATGGGAAGTTGACGGGCAGCATTACTTTCCAATTTGATACAATACAAAATTATTGTTAATCAATTAGTTATTTGAACTAATATAACACTATATTACTATAATATTAATACTACATTACTATAATAATAATAATAATAATAATACATTACTATATTGTGAGTCTTCTCCACGTGCTTATTTCAACAAACCAGTTTTCCAGTTTAAGTGTTGCTAAATGCAGTCCGGCGGCTCAGTTAGCAGCGTTTGGCAGACACACGTCAAGATTGGGCAGCCCCTTTTTAGATAGTGCCACAGTGCCCTCGGTGGATGCTGCCGCAGTGCCCTATGTAGATGCTGCCACAGTGCCCTCTGTAGATGCTGCCACAGAGTCCTTTGTAGATGCTGTCATAGTGCCCTCTGTAGATAATGCCACAGTGCCCTCTGTAGATAATGCCACAGTGTCCTCTGTAGATGCTGCCACAGTGCCCTCTGTAGATGCTGCCACAGTGCCCTCTGTAGATGCTGCCACAGTGCCCTCCGTAGATGCTGCCACAGTGCCCTCTTCAGATGCTGCCACAGTGCCCTCCGCAGATGCTGCCACTGTGCCCTCCGCAGATGCTGCCACAGTGCCCTTCGCAGATGCTGCCACAGTGCCCTCCGCAGATGCTGCCTCAGTGCCCTCCGCAGATGCTGCCACAGTGATGTCAGGGGCTTGCCCAGAGCTGGAGTCCCGGAGCAGAGTCGCTTCTAGCACTCTGCCTGGGATTCCAGCTCTGCTCCTGACATCACTGTCCATATATGGACAGAGATGTCAGGGGCAACCCCAGAGCTGGAGTCCCGGGCAGAGCGCTAGTAGGCTCTTCCTGGGACTCCAGCTGTGCTCCTGACATCACTGGGACTCCTGCTCTGGGGAAGCCCCTGACATCATTGTCGATGTATGGACAGCGATGTCAGAGGCTTCCTCAGAGTCCCAGAGCAGAGCCTATACTAGCGCTCTGCCCGGGTCTCCGCTCTGGGGGAGACACTGACACACTGTCCATATATGGACAGTGATGTCAGGGAATTCCACAGAGTCCCAGAGCAGAGCCGATACTAGCGCTCTGCACGGGACTCCGGCTCTGGGAAAGCCCCAGACATCGCTGTTCATATGTGGACAGCAATGTCAGGGAATTCCAGAGTCTCGGAGCAGAGCCTATACTAGCAGCTCTGTGTCCCGCGGGCTGCAGATGACAGGCTCAGGGGCCGCATGTGTAGAGAAATGGATTGCTGAATTAAAAGAGTATTGCAAGCCTCAAAGCATATGTTCCCCCTCTCTCACAAAAAAATTATCTAGCTACATATACAGTTATAACATCATACCACTATACCAGATTAATTATTACCTGTATACTTTTACTGAACGCAACTCACTATTATAAGATCAATATTACCAATAACAATAAACTATAAGGTCCAAATAATACCGCCACACCATAACCACATAGTGACTGAATAATACCACCATACTGTTACTGAATAATACCACCACATCATAACCACATAGTGAATGAATAATACCCCTCTACTGTTACTGAATAATGCCAGCACATCATAACCACATAGTGACTGAATAATACCACCATACTGTTACTGAATAATACCTCCACACCATAACCACATAGTGACTGAATAATATCCACATATGGTTACTGAATAATACCTCCACACCATAACCACATAGTGACTGAATAATGCCCCCATACTGTTACTGAATAATACCCCCATACTATTATGGAATAATACCCCCATACTGTTACTGAATAATACAGTCACACCATAACTACATAGTGACTGAATAATACCACCATACTGTTACTGAATAATACCACCACACCATAACCACATAGTGACTGAATAATACCCCCATATTAATATTGAATAATACCCACACACCATAACCACTGTTACTGAATAAAACCGCCACACCATAACCACATAGTGACTGAATAATACCCCCCTACTGTTACTGAATAATACCACCCCACCATAACCACATAGTGACTGAATAATGCTCCCATACTGTTACTGAATAATACCTCCACACCATAACCACATAGTGACTGAATAATTCCAACATATAGTTACTGAATGTCACGGTTTGGGGGTATGTGGACCCACTAGGCCACACCGCAGTAGCAGGGAGGCAGCTGGCCAAACAACAGGGAACCCCAGAAATACAAAGTCCCGCACAAGGGTACCTGGATAGTCCAGACAGTGGCCGCAGCTCTGGCACAGATGGCGGTGGGTGCAGCAGGTAACGCCAGATGTGGCGGATGACAGCAGTTGCCGCAGGTTGTGCCAGACGTGGCGAATCCCTCAGGTCATGACAGAAGACACAGGATGTTGCAGAAGACACTGGACGTGGCAAACGACAGCGGGTGCAGTAGACACGACTCCAACACTAGTAGGCACAGGAACAAGAACACAGCACGGGATACAGGAACGGCTAACAGGGCACGGGTAACAACTGGAACGGGAAACACTAAGGGACCATTTGAAAGACAGACTTGGGATAAACTAACAACGCTCAGGCAAAGATCAGACGGGCTAGGGCCCTCTTATAGTCCAGGAAATCATGTGTGTTGATGATAATGATTTCCTACATGTGCACGCGCTGGCCCTTTAAGAGTGGGCACGAACGTGCGCGCGCACCCTACTGGACACAGCAGACTGGAGCGGAAGTGAGCGCTGGCGTCTCCTGGGAAGGAGATGGGGACCAGCGCTCACAGATCCATGGCTGCGGGCGTCAGGCGTCAGTGTAGCGTCGGCCCGCAGCCATGGACGCTACACTGAATAAAAAACATTAAACAAAGACCTATACTACCACCATATAGTGACCATACTGTGGTAGATGTCAGTTATAAACAGGAGCTCTGCAGATGATATAAGTGATTACAGCACATTTTTTATCTAGTAACTCACAGGTGATGTTTTCTGTGATTAGAGTCGTTTACTTTCTCTTTTTTTCTCCATCCGGCCAAGACCACTGTGACGACTTATTCCAGCCACGACTCGTCTCTGCAGAATTTGACACACAGACATGTTGGTTTCTCACTTTTCCAGCATCCTTCCCACCTATACCCCATCCTCTAAACAAAATCGTAATCCACATTGCCCCAGATGGTAATAATGATCCCTCAGTGCTCGACACAATAAAAGTGCCCCATCAGTAACCATGCCCCCTTTGTGCCCCCACATAGAAATAATGCCCCCTTTGTGCCCCATCAATAGCGTCACTGCATCCCCTGTAGATAGCACCACACACACACACACACACACACACACAGCACCCCTCTTGTAGATTGTGCCACACAGCCCCCCTTGTAGATACAGATGTAGCCGTCTTCACCTTGATTTTTACCGCATTAAATAAACTGACTAGATCCCTAATCTTAACCTTTTCAATGACTTTTCAATGGCTTTTGTTGTGTGATATCACGCTGCAGCAAGTTATCAGAATCACGTTAAATATGGCTACATCTGTAGTGCCACATCCCCCTTGTAGATTGTGCCACCTCCCCTTGTAAATAGTGCCATACAGTCCCCCTAGATAGTGCCAAACAGCCCTTCCCCTGTTGTGCTATACAGCCCTCCCCTTGTATAGTGCAACACAGCCATCCCCCTATATAGTGCCACACAGCCCTCCCACCTGTATAGTGCCACACTGCCCCCCCTTGTAGATAACGCCACACAGCCGTCTTTTAGATAGTGCCAGACAGCCCTCCTCCCTGTATATTACCACACAGCCCGCTCTCGTAGATAGTGCCACACAAAAATCCCCCGTTTTAGATACACAGCCCCCACAAAAAAAATTATTTACCCAACACCGTTCCCGTAATGGACGCAGCGTTCCACGACCTCCAGACAGGACACATGCGCAGACCAGAGTGATGCAGTGACGTCATCATGCCGGCCTGTGCAGGGACACTGTACCAATGTCTTATAGGCTGCAGGTAATACTATTCAGTTGTAATACTATTCAATTGTATGCCACAAGCGAATGTTGTAGTCGCTAGCACCGTGCCCCCCGTCCCCCGGTGCTATAGACGCCACCAGGCCACCCGACTCATAAATGTTATGTGCCGGGCTAGGGGGCGCCCTCATGCCATGGGCCCCGTAGGCGCTTTAGAAATGAAAGGGGAGGGGTGCCAGCGTAGCGCCCCTTCCTATTACTGAAGTGATGCGCTCTGTGCGATCGCACAGGTCGATCACGCCAAAGGCCGGCCATGTCTCTGTCGACATGATGGATCCTTTAAGACTCCCTGTATAACCATGCTCCTGGATCATCCCTCAGCACTATATGTTTTTATTCTTTTCTTTTTTTTATTAACATGGCAGTGAGATAGAGCAGCCAAATCAAATTTACAATCCTGAACCAGTGGTTCTCCCGAGTGTTTTAGTGAATAATCTATAAAATTTAGTATTTTACTGTAATGTGAATCTACTTAAGGTTAGGTTGGATTAGGTTGTTTTTCTATCAAACAAATTGTATATAATGAAATGGAAAAAACAGGATATTCCCGGTATCCAAGTGATATAAAACCCTCCTATATGTTATATGTGGATATTAACCCCTTCCAGACATATGACATATGTAGCCATTTTTATCTTGACTTTTAAGAAAAAATAAAATGCCTGAATCGATATTTTTTTGGTCATTTCATCTCCCACAAAAAATGTATTAAAAAGTGATCACAAACTCATATGTATCCTAAAATGGTACCATTAATAACTACAGTTTGTCCCTCAAAAAATATGCCCTCCTACCCGCTCAATTGATGGGAAAATTATCCGTCGACAGAAAATAAATTAAATTTTTTACAGTTCGTTATTTCCTTTTAAAATTAGTAAAATATGAAAAAAATAAGGAAATTTGGTATCGCCATAATCATATTGACCCGCAGAATAAAGTTAACATGTCGTGTACGGTGAACGCCTTAAAAACGAAGCGCAAAAACAATGGAGGAATCACAGTGTTTTTTAATTTTCCACCCCACAAATAATTTTTTTTCCCGTTTCCTAGTACATTATATGGTACAACAAATGGTTCCATGAAAAACTACAACTCGACTTACAAAAATTAAGCCCACATAGGGCTAAAGTTATGGCTTTTGGAAGGTTGGGAAGGAAATAATGAAAATGAAAATCTGATAAATGGCTGTGGTGGAAGGGGTTAAAATGTCAGATCTGTTAAACTGTATTTAACGTTTATTTTGACGCTACTCTTTCTACTTGCGTGGGTGGAACATCCAGTCCCAACATCTAGATTTTCTTTAACCCCTTTGCGCCATTTCACGTACAGTTACGTGATGGGAGATGGTCTTTTTGCGCATCTCCACGTAACTGTACGTGAAACAGATGAAGCTGGCTCAGGAGCTGAGCCAGCGACATCACCGCCGGGTGACAGCTGTATGTTACAGCTGGCACCCTGAGGTATCGGCCAGGACCGGAGCTAGTCTCCGATCCGACCGATTAACCCCTCACATTCTACGTTCTATAGAGATCGCAGCATGTGAGGAGTTTATAGCCACCAGCACCCCAGCAACGTGATCGCTGGGTTGCCGGTGGCTGCAAAGACGATCGGAGGGCCAATACTTACCTCCCGGTCTGCCAGTAACTAAATCCTCCTATGCCCCGTCGTCGGCAGGGCCCAGGAGGCTTCCGTTACCATCAGCAAGATGGCGCCGACTCAGCTTCCGGCTCAGAAGCTGAGCCGGCGTCATCAGCAGTGGGTGTCCGCTGTATGTTACAGCGGACACCCCGATCTATCGGCAGGAACTAGAGCTAGCTCCGATTCCTGCCATTAACCCCTTCAATGCAGCGATTCAATGCAATCGCTGCATCAAAGTGGTTTGTATGAAATCGGCAGCCCTACCATACGATGGCAAGGCTGGCGACTGTTACTATGGCAACAGGATGCCTAACAATGGCTTCCTATCTGCCATTACGTTAGCCGATAAAAAAGTGCTATAAATTAGGTATTACCGGAATCGGACTGACCCGCAGAATAAAGCTAAAATGTAATTTATAATGCGTCGTGAACGCTGTATAAAAAGAACTAAAAAAATATGTCAGAATTGCTGTTTTTTGGTCACCTTGCCTCCCAAAATAAAAAGGATAACAAGTGATCAAAAAGTCACATGTACCCCAAAATGGTATCAATAAAAACTACAGCTCGTCCCACACAAAAAAAACAGCCGTCATACCACTACGTCTATGAAAAAATAAAATTAGTCAAGGCACCAATAAGCCAGGAAATAAAAATATGCAGTTGTGCCGGCCCGAGGGGAACGTTTCTTCTGTTTCAAGTGGCGAATTATCAAGGCCCTAAAATTAGGGAACCAGGAAGGGGAGGGCCCAAACATATCTGCTGGAAGTGAGGGTGCCCGTATTATACCAGGACAACACTTTCCCATCAAAATTCCCCAAACTTCAAAGGTGCCGAGTGTGGACCAAAAGTGGAATAAGTAAAGACCATTTATTAGTGCGACACCGGCCTGTGCAGAAAGGATTGTGTCACAGCATAACACACATCTATGAATTATTGGATTGTTTTTTTTTTACCCCACTATACCACCTGACTATGCCCCTTATATACTCCGCCCGCCTTACATGTACCCCCACGTTATAAACTGAAACACCAGTAAGACTCAAAACAAAACTACTACAAGCAAAATCCACGCTCCAAAAGCCAAATGGCGCTACCTCCCTTCTGAACCCTACAGTGTGCCCAAACAGCAGTTTACTTCCACATATATGGCATCGCCATACCCGGGAGAACCCTTTTAACAAGTGGCACAAGCTGGTCGCCACATATTGGCATATCTATTGAAAAACAATTTTCACTCTGGCAGAAATTGGTGTGCACTCGATGTTGCAATCACCTGTGGGGTTAATATGCTCACTACACCCCTAGGTGAATACCTTGAGGGGTGTAGTTTCCAAAATGGGGTCACTTCTGGGGGGTTTCCACTGTTTTGGTCCCACAGGGACTTTGCAAATGCGACATAGCGACCAGAAACCAATCCAGCAAAATCTGTACTCCAAAAGCCAAATGGCGTTCCTTCCCTTCTGAGCCCTACTCTGTGCCCAAACAGCAGTTTATGACCACATATGTGGTATTGCCGTACACAGGAGAAGTTGCTTTTCAAGAGTTGGGGTGCTTTTTTTCATTTATTTGTTGAGAATATGAAAAATTTTCAGCTAAAACTACGTCTTATTGAAAAAAAAGGAGTTTTTTTTATTTTCACTGCCCAATTCTAATAAAATCTATGAAACACCTGTGGGGTCCAAATGCTCACTACACCCCTAGATGAATTCCTCAAGGGGTGTAGTTTTGTGAATCGAGTCACTTTTGGGTAGTTTCCACTGTGCTGGTACCTTAGGGGCTTTGCAAACGTGACATGGTGTCAAGAAACCAATCCATCAAAATCTGTGCTCCAAAAGCCAAATGGCGGTCCTTCTCTTCTGATCCTTGCCGTATGCCCAAACAGCAGTTTATGACCACAAATGGGGTATTGCCGTACTCCAGAGAAGTTGCTTTACAAATGTTGGGGTTCTTTTATTCCTTTATTTGTTGAGAAAATGAAAAATTTTGAGCTAAAGCTACATCTTATTGGAAAAAAAGGATTGTTTTATCTTCACTGCCCAATTCTAATAAAATCTATGAAACCCCTGTGGGTTCAAAATGCTCACTACACCCCTAGATGGATTCTTCCAGGGGTGTAGTTTCCTAAATGGAGTAACTTTTTTGGTGTTTTCACTGTTTTGGTCCCTTAGGGGCTTTGCAAATGCGACGTGTGTTCCGCAAACCATTCCTGCTAAATTTGAGCTCCAAAAGCCAAAAGGCCGCTCTTTCCCTTCTAAGCCCTGCCGTGTGTCCAAACAGCTGTTTATGACCACATGCGGGGTATTGTTTTACTCGGGAGAAATTGCTTTACAAAAGTAGTGGTGCATTTTCTCCTTTTAGTCCTTGTGGAAATTAGAAAAAATTAGCTAAACCTACATTTTCTTTGAAAGAATGTAGATTTTCATTTTCACGGCCTACTTCCAATAATTTCTGAAAAAAACCTGCGTGGTCCAAATGCTCACTATACCCCTAGATCATTTCCTCAAGGGGTATAGTTTCCAAAATGGGGTCACTTTTGGGGGATTTCTACTCTTTTGGTGCCGCAAGAGCCTTTCAGACCCGACATGGAGCCTAAAATATTTTCTAATAAAAAGGAGGCCCCAAAATCCTCTAGGTGTTCCTTTGTTTCTGAGGCCTGTGCTTCAGTCAATAAGTGCACTAGGGCAACATGTGGGTTATTTCTAAAAAGTGCAGAATCTGAGCAATAGATATTGAGTTGCGTTTCTCTGGTAAAACTTTCTGTGTTACAAAAAAAATAGATGAAAAATGAATTTCTGCAAAAAAAAAAAAGAAATTTGAAAATTTCACATCTACTTTGCCTTAATTCCTGTGAAACATCTAAAGGGTTAAGAAACTTTCTAAATGCTGTTTTGAATACTTTTAGGGGTGAAGTTTTTAAAATGGGGTGACTTATCGAGGGTTTCTAATATATAAGGCCCTAAAATCCACTTCACAACTCAACTGGCCCCTGTAAAAATAGCCTTTTGAAATTTTCTTGAAAATGTGAGAAATTGCTGCTAAAGTTCTAAGCCTTGTGATGTCATAGAAAAATAAAAGGATGTTCAAAAAACGATGCCAATCTAAAGTAGACATATGGGTGATGTTAATTAGCAACAATTTTTTGTGTGGTATTACTATCTGTCTTACAAGCGGATACATATAAATTTAGAAAAATGCTAATTTTTGCAATTTTTCGCAAAATTTTGGTGTTTTTCACAATTAAATACTTAACGTATCGAGCAAATTTTGCCAGTATCATAAAGTCCAATGTGTCACGAGAAAACAATCTCAGAAATCTCAGAATCGCTTGGATAGGTAAAAGCATTCCGGAGTTATTACAACATAAAGTGACACATGTCAGATTTGAAAAAATATGCTGTGTCCTTAAGGCCAAAACAGGAGTTAAGATTGTAGTAAGGGAATTAATATTATGGATTAGTGAAATTAAACATATCTGTTTTCTGTAGAATTTTATTAAGATTCATGTTGTTTCATAATTTATTTCTATCTGTAAAAATATTACACCTTAGTTATTTTTACATCTATGACAATAGGCAATTATTTTTATTATGTACATAGAGGTTTCCTGTGTACCCATTAGGCCACCTCGAGCGCACAACTCCAGAGTGACATTTTAAGGAGCCACAAAAAGTCTACGTTGAAATATACCCCTGGCTGGATCATGTCATAACGAGAAGATGTGGTACAGTGTTTCCTATATAGACTCCTGTGTAGCCCTGGTACCCTGAAAAGGGAACACAATTACATACCCTCCAATATTCAAAAATGCAAATAGATCACAACATCTCAGGATCTTCTTGGTGCAAAAAATGCTGTTTATTCCATTGCATCCATATAACAGGGCAATGTTTCGGCTTAATTAACTGCTATTTATGAGCATGTTTGAAAAAGGAAGTTTATTCTGCTGAAATGTTGCACTGTTATACGAATGCAATGGAATAAACAGCATTTGTGTTGGCACCAAGAAGTTCTTGAGATGTTGTGATCTATTTGCATTTATGGATGGTATGGGATTGGCACCCCAAAGATCACAAGCAGAGCAGGTGTAACGTCTATGGCCGTGGCCTGTCGTTCTAACTTACCCCTCGACGGCCGCGGCCATGGACATGTGAGTTCCCTGCAGCGTTGTCCCCCTGTGTGGCGCCGGCACTCACTTCCGGGTTTTGAGACTGTCTTCCAGAGGGTGCGCACGCGCCCATGCGTGCACTGTCTTAAAGGGCTAGGGCGCGCATAATTGCAGGGAGTCTGCAATCAAGCACAGAATACTACTGGACTATAAAAAAGGCTCTGCTCTCTTGTTCTTTGCCTGAGCATTGTTCATTACCCATAGTTTGTCCTGCAAATGGTCTCCTAGTGTCTTCCAGTTCCCAAGTGTTCCCTGTTCCTGTATCCTTTATCCTGTATCCCGTACTATCGTGGTCAAGTGCCGTGCTGAGCTGGTGTCGTGTTGTGCTGTATTCCACGCCTGTTCTGCTACTCCACACCTGACATCTACCTGCTGCCTGGTCCCAGCCGAGCCTGCCTTGCTAATGTTCAAGTTGCCACAGGTACCCTTTCTGGACTATAGACTGCGTAATATACCTATTTGGCCAGCTGCCACCCCGCTACGTGGTATGGCCCAGTGGGTCAACACTCCGCATCGTGACAGTATGCTCAGGCCATGGACCCCGCTAGTCAATTCAAGGGCATGTCACCCTCCCAAGCCATGCAGGCGGACCTGCTGTATCTCCGAGCAAGATAGGATCAAATTCTTGTGGCAGGGGACTCCATGGCACAGCAGCTAGGGATGCTAGCTGCTTCCCTTCCTGCTCCTATGCAAGCTCCTCCATTCGACCCTCCTGCTACACCTCCTGGCAATTCCAGTTCGGATCCTCGGTTCTCGCTGCCATTACCTTCTCGGTTCCATGGAGACGCAAGTACATGCAGGGGGTTTCTGAACCAATGCCATATCCATTTTACCCTGCACGCCCAAGCATTTCCGTCGGACGGAACCAAGATCGCCTTCATCGTGTCTCTACTTGCCGGCAAGGCCTTGGCATGGGCGAACCCAATCTGGGAACGTCAGGGACCCGAGACCCAAGACTTCCAGGGGTTCGTGCTGTTATTCCGTACTGTTTTCGAGGAGCCAGGACGAGTCTCGTTGGCAGCCACTGCTATCTTTAACCTTAGCCAGGAGGACACCTCCGTGGGCAAATACACCATCCAGTTCCGGACCCTGGCAGGAGAAATGTCCTGGAACAATGAGGCCTTGCTAGCATCCTTCTGGCATTGTCTATCGCTCGAGATCAAGGACGAACTTGCTGCTCGAGATCTACCACCTGACTTGGACGACCTGATTCTGCTTGCTACTCAGGTGGACATAAGGCTCAGGGAGAGATCTCATGAGGTTCAACAGGAGAGACGGCTTCCTAGACTGGCTTCCAACTTCCAGCAACGCCTCTTGCCGCCTTCTACTGCTTTGCCCAAGGTTCCGATGCAGGTGGATCGGCTAAAATTGTCAGTTGAAGAGAAACAGCGCAGGCGCACCTCTGGACTCTGTTTATATTGTGGCCTCGCTGGCCATGTCATGTGTCTGTGTCCAGAGAAGCCAAAAAAGCCGAACGCCTAGGTTTGGTTGGAGAGACAACCCTGGGCGCTACTGCATTTAATCGAGAACTGTCCTCCAAACTGTTCATTCCCATGACCATCATTGCTGGCGAATAGCCCCATCCGGTCTCTGCCTACCTGGATTCTGGCTCTGCAGCCAATTTCATCTGCCAAGACCTTGTGGATCTTCTTCAGTTGCCCACTGTCCTGCTGGAAAGGCCATTGATTGTTGCCTCGGTAGATGGACTGCCATTGCCTGACCCAGTTTTGTCTGTGACCAAGCCATTGAGACTTCAAGTGGGAGCTCTTCACTCTGAGCTCATCTCCCTGCTTGTCCTGTCCAAGGCCGTCAACCCCGTGCTGCTGTGTTTACCTTGGCTCTGTTTGCATGCCCTAGTCCTGGATTGGAACTCTGGAGAGGTTCTCCAGTGGGGTCCCAAGTGTCTCGAGCGCTGTCTGGGTCATATCCATCCACCGCAGTCTCCTCCGCATCAGTCATTGGCAGGGTTGCCTTCTTGTTACTCTATGTTCTCAGACATCTTCGACAAGAAGGAAGCAGAGACGTTGCCGCCACGTCGAGCATATGATTGTCCGATCGACTTGGTTCCTGATTCGTCCCCTCCTCGCAGTAGAGTGTACCCTCTCTTCTTGCCTGAGACCCAGTCCATGTCTGCCTACATTATGGAGAATCTGGAGAGGGGCTTCATTCATAAATCCTCATACCCGGCCGGAGCTGGGTTTTTCTTTGTCAAGAAGAAAGATGGATCCCTTCGACCCTGCATTGACTACCGAGGCTTCAACCAGATCACGGTGAAGAACAGGTACCCATTGCCCTTGATTTTGGAACTGTTTGATCGCATACGGGGGGGGCAATTTTTTTTCTAAACTGGACCTGCGGGGGGCCTACAATCTGATCCGGATTCGTCAAGATGACGAGTGGAAGACTGCTTTTAATACACATGATGGGCACTATGAATACCTAGTTATGCCCTTCGGCCTATGTAACGCCCCCGCGGTATTTCAAGAATTTGTCAATTACATTTTTCGCGATCTCCTCTATGTCTGTGTTGTGGTGTATCTCGATGACATTTAGATTTTTTCCCCAGATCCAGTAACTCATCAGAGTCATGTCCGTCAAGTGTTGCTTCGTTTAAGGGAGAATCATCTTTATGCCAAGCTGGAGAAGTGTGTGTTTGAAAAAAAAGTCTCTTTCATACCTGGGCTATATCATCTCTGATCAGGGTCTCAAGATTGACCCTGAGAAGGTAAAGGCTGTCCTGGAATGGCCACACCCCCAAGGCTTAAGGGCCATACAACGCTTCCTGGGATTCGCCAACTTCTACCGGCTGTTCATTCCCAACTTCTCGTCTTTGAAAGCTCCCATCTCTACCCTCACTAAAAAGGGTATGAATGCCACAAGCCGCATTTGAATCCTTAAAAAAAGCCTTCACATCCCAGCCTCTATTCTTCACCACCCTGATGTATCCCTACAGTTTTCATTAGAGGTGGAGGCTTCCTCTGTTGGTGCTGGTGCACTGTTGTTCCATAAAAGATCGAAAGGCATGACTGTGGTATGTGGCTACTATTCTAAGCTGTTTTCTTTCGCAGAGCGCAACTACTCGATTGGGGATCGGGAGTTACTGGCCATCAAGCTGTCTCTGCAGGAGTGGAGACACCTACTGGAAGGCGTAGCCCATCCTATCTTGGTCTTCACGGATCACAAGAGCCTGACCTATCTACAGTACAGACGGCTCAGCGGTTTAATCAAGCCAGGTGGTTGTTGTTCTTTGCTCGTTTACGGTTCGAACTCAACTACTGACCTGCCCACAGAATATTATTGATCCTTCCTGCATCTTCTCTGTGAAACCTCTGCAAGTTAGAGACATTCCTCCGGGAAGGACTTTTGTACGTCTGGCAGACAAAGGAAGAATCCATCGCTGGGGTCACAGTAACCAGCTGGCAGGTAACACGTGCTCGTAAGACCCAAGATCTAATTGCCCGTCAGTTCTGGTGGCCCACGCTGCCCAAAGACGTCATGGACTTTGTCTCCTCATGTACGGTATGCGCAGCAAATAAAGTTGCCCACTCCAGACTAGCTGGTCTGCTCCAACCACTGCCTGTGCCCGTTGCTCTCTGGCAGCATGTTGCAATGGACTTTGTTACGGATCTCCCTCTCTCTACGGGTTGCAGTGTGATCTGGGTGGTGGTGGATCGATTTTCTAAAATGGCTCATTTTGTTCCCTTGACTGGTCTGCCTTCTGCTGCGCGATTGGTCGACCTCTTCATTCAACACATCTTCCGTCTGCACGGCTTGCCTCTGCATATTGTCTCGCATCCAGGGGTCCAGTTCACCTCGATGTTTTGGAGCGCACTCTGCGGTCTCCTCGGTGTAAAGTTGGACTACTTTTCGGCGTATCATCCCCAATCCAATGGGCAAGTCAAGACGGTTAACCAGATTATGGAGAACTATCTGCGCCACTTTGTTTCCTGACGGCATGATGACTGGGTGCAGCTGCTCCCGTGTGCAGAATTCTCCTATAATAACCACACTAGTGAGTCCACCACCTCCAGTCCGTTCTTCATCGTCTACAGCCAACACCCTTGTATACCTCTTCCTGTCTCTACTATGTCCCAGGTGCCTGCAGCTGACTCTACCTTCAGGAACTTTCTGCAAATATGGCAACAGACCCGATCTTCTATCCACAGTGGCTCCCGGCGGCTCATGAGGGACTTTCGAAGTAAGGGAGATTCTGGCCACCAAGAAGGTGGGAGGAAGGACGTTTTATTTTGTGGATTGGAGTGGACTCGGTCCAGAAGAGAGGTCTTGGGAGCTAGAGGAGAACATCGATGCCCCTGTCCTCGTGAGGAAGTGTCTCTCCCACTCTGGTCCCAAGAAGAAGGCGTAAGAGGGGGGATATTGTAACGTCTATGACCGCGGCCGCGTTCTGACTTACCCCTCGACGGCCGCGGCCATGGACATGTGAGTTCACTGCAGCTCGTCCCCCTGTGTTGTGCCGGCACATACTTCCTGGTATCTAGACTGTCTCCCGGAGGAAGGGCGCACCCGCGCGTGCATGGTCTTAAAGGGCCAGTGCGAGCATAATTGCAGGAAGTCTGCAATCAAGCCCAGAATGCTACTGGTCTATAAAATCGGCTCTGCCCTCTTGTTCTCTGCATGAGCATTGTTTGTTACCAAAAGTTTGTCTTGCAAATGGTCTCCTAGTGTCTTCTAGTTCCAAAGTGTTCCCTGTTCCTGTATCCCTTGCTATCCTATTCAAGTGCCCTGCTGAGCTGTTGCTGTATTGTGCTGTATTCCACGCCTGTTCTGCTAATCCACCGCTGAAGTCTACCTGCTGCCTGGTCCCAGCAGCCTGCTTTGCTACTGTCCGAGTTGCCACTTGTATCCTTTCTGGACTATAGACTCTGTACTATACCTGTTTGGCCAGCTGCCATCCCGCTACGCGGAACGGCCCAGTGGGTCCACACCCCGCATCGTGACAGCAGGACTGAACCTCAGTGATGACTCTTTTACCCTCCAATATTCAGATATCAAAATAGTTACAACACCAGTAACAGTAGCCCACAAAAGGTCCAGCTACAGATGACCCCATAAAAAGGATCGACATGTTTGATTTCATCATGCCAGGTCCTTTATTCCTGCAGGAGATGGAACAAGTGTTCGGTTGACAGGTAAAGTGTACGGGCAGCTTAAAACGTTCCGGTTAAGATACGTTTGTCACATTTTAGTGCTTTGCACTTCAGAGCATTTAGAATCCACTGTTCTAATATAATATGAAATCCGGGCAAATCACCGGCAGATTTTTAGCTATTAACCTCTTGTTCTTATACATAGAGAAGAGTGTAAAAGGAACTACAGATTAGTCATCTTTTTTTTTTTTTTTCAAATTTTTCAAATGGTACAGTAAAGGTAATTCAAAAGATTCTAGACATATCTTGTGGTTCAGTACAGATTTACATCCGAACAGAGATCAAATGTACATAATAAGGCATCATTTACACGAGCGTAATATACGCGCGTGCGTCGCGCATGCTTTTCACGCGTGTCGTACGCACCTATATTAGGCTATGGGGCAGTGCAGACAGTGCGTGAGTTTTGTGCAGCGCGAGTGCGTTGCGTAAAACTCACGACATGTCCTTTCTTTGTGCGCTGTTCGCGCATCACGCACCCATTGAAGTCAATGGGTGCGTGAAACCACGCAGGTCGCACGGAAGCACTTCCGTGCGAACTGCGTGGTTAGCGCAACAGCTGTCAAACTCTGAATGTAAACAGAAAAGCACCACGTGCTTTTCTGTTTATAAACATTCAAACGGATGACACACACAGCTGTTAAGTGCCTTTTGCACACACAAAACGCCACATTTTTTGCGTGCCCAAAATGCACACGCTCGTGTAAATCAGGCCTAAGGCACAGTCAGAAGGAAAGGCAGCGATATGTATCATAGCATATACAAAGGTATACATCAAAACAAAATACACTCTATAACATTTACAAGGGAAATATAAATGTGCATAGGTGAGAGAATATAGACAAAATGAAAATAAAATAAAATAGGCTAAAGCTTACAAAGCCATATTCAATTTTCACCTGCAATATAGTTGTTATGGGATAATATCTAGAGGGGGAGGAGGTTAGTGTGTAAGTGGGTTCGTGGGCAATTTGCTCTGAATTAATAAGTTCCAATGCTCCCATTTGGAGGCGCATATGGATATGTGGTCGTTAGGTGTTGCAAATATAATTTGATACTGTGTGTCTACCCTTTTAAGGACCTCTGAGGTAGTCCAAGTATCTAAAAACTTCCACTTGGAAGCTAAGCATAACCGAGCGGCCATTTCATGCGAAACTGGCCACCTATGCGATGCTGGAATAAGGGTAAGGTTGATATTCAATAAAGCCAAAGCCGATTCTGGTCCAGGCTGGTATCCTAAGAAGTCTGACAATAGAGCAAAAACTTGTTTCCAGAAATGCGCTATGACTTTACAATGCCACCACATATGGGATAAGGAGACGATTTCAGAGCACATTCTCCAGAAATGGATCTGATGTGAGGGAAGTGTGCGGTATTCTGAGAGGGATCAAATACCATCGCATTTGTATTTTGCATAACATTTTGGTGATTTATACAGAATATTCATTTGAAAACTCTGGTTTGTGAATAGATGACAAGGCAGGGCATACAATTATTATTTACAACTCTTACTTAGATCTGTAATAGATGACAGAAAAAAAGATATAAAGTAAGATGATAATGATGGTTGATTCTACAGCAGCCAGAATTAATTTATTTCCAAAGAGAGAGTGATGATGTTAGAAGCTGAGGTAATCCAACAAATTTATTCCTAAAGGGTATTGGAGGCACAGAAGTAGTATGTACTGGAAAAAAAAAGGAGAAACCATATGTCTTCAGATAACATGTCCTTTATTAACAACTTCCTAAACAGGAGCTTTACCCCCCTTCCTGACCAGGCCCATTTTTAAGTTTTAGCCATGTGCCAATTTAAAAGCAAATTGTTGTTCTATTATTTTTCCAACCTACATGTATTTGGTCTTGTTTTTTTCAGAACATATTGGGCTTCCATATTGTGTAAAAAAATAATAGATATATTTTACTTTTTTTTTAAATATTAAAGGACAAATGGAAACTAAAGTTGAAAAAAATGTGAATGTGTGAATTTAGGTGATTTTTGTTTTTACATCTGGTGCATGCCACTGAGTAAACACACCTGAATACATATTTGGCAACTTCTAGCGACTTCAACGATACCAAATATGTGTGCATTTCTTACACTCTGGGCGCAAGGTGGCGCTTACAAAGAATGGTGCGCAAACTGGCTTTTAGAGAAAAAATTTCCAAAGCTGGTTCGCTGACACCTTACGACCATTACAGATGTTGGTGACGTTTCCAGTCCACGAAAACTGATCGGTCAGGGACCGACACCCGGCAACCCCCATCGATCAGCTGTTTTAAAGGGGCCACAGTGCTTATATGAGCGCTGCTTCCACGTCATTTCCTTTACTGCTCACACTGTGAATCGCAGATACACTTGTAGCGGTGGTTCACAGTATTACAGCCTTCTACCGTTCAAGTGTATACAGTAATACTGTGAACCGCCGCTACAAGTGTGTCCGCGATTCACAGTGTGAGCAGTAAAGGAAATGAAGGGCAAGCGACGATGGTACGAGCATCGCGGCCCCTTCAAAACAGCTGATCGGCGGGGCTGCGGGGAGATGGGTCACCACCAATCAGTTATTGATGGCTAAGGCTCTATTCACACGACAGGGTCCGAGTGTCGGCTATTTTTCCCAGCGGTTTTGCATCCGTTCCGGGCCGTGTTTCCATTTTCAATGGCCGATTTTGACCCGTTTTGCATCCGTTTTTTTCCCTGTCCGTTTTAAAATTGGATGAATTTCATTTGTACATTTTTTGCCCCACACTTCCTTCTGTAGATAATACCACACACTGCCCTCTGTAGATACTGCCACAGCCCCGCTGTAAGTAGTGCCACACAGCCCCCTTGTAGGTAGTGTCACACAGCACCTCCTGTAGGTAGTCTCACACAGCCCCCCCCCCCCCCCCGAGTGAGATGTATGGACAAGAGGCTGGTAGACAACTAAATGATTTGGACACCTATAGGGCTTTAGAACAAAACCCTATGAGGTTGTTCAATTCTAAATTGGATAACATTCAGTCAGCGGTCGATAGGGGTATCATCACACGGGAGGTACATGAGGGATTAATTGTGAAAGAACCTAAGGTTCCTACTTTATATTTCTTGCCCAAAGCACATAAAAGCTTGCAATGTCCTCCAGGTAGACCTATCATTTCGGGGATCGGAGGGATTTGTGAAATGACTTGTAGATTTATTGACTTGTATCTCAGACCTCATGTTGAAACTCTTCCATCATACAGTACATCTGTGACTCAACTGATGTTCTTGTTTCGCTTGAGGGTATAAGATTGGAGCATGATATGTAACTTGTCACGAGTGATGTCGAGTCCTTATACACTTCTATTAAACACGATCACGGTCTCCGGGCTTGTAGATTATTTCTACAAACGGGTAAGATGGCTAATGACTTGGTTGATCTTATTCTTGAATTATTAGAATTCCTACTTAGTCACAACCTTTTTGTTTTCAAAGACAAATTCTATTTGCAAAATCAAGGAACAGCGATGGGGGAAACTTGCGCCCCATTGTATACTAATTTGTTTATGGGCTTTTGGGAGAGATACATGATCTCCACTGAGAATAATCCTTTTGAAACGTCTGTAGTGTCTTTGAGGCGTTTCATTTATGACGTGTTATTTATTTGGCAGGGTACTGAAGATGATCTTAATATTTTTCTGAATTATCCGAAAATAGGCCGTGTGAAGATACCCTGAGGAGGAGAGAGAGCGAGCGACGGAAGACACGGCCGTCACTCGGAACTCATTCAAATGATGGCCGTGTATTACCCGACCCCATAGTCTGGGCATGACTGGTAAACTGGGCCGTCAAAAAAATCGGTCGTGTGAATAGCCCCAACTTGGAGTCTATCGTTCCTAATGCGGCCATGTGACAGACGTTTTTTGAACAGCCATCACACGGCCGGGAAACCCTGTCGTGTGAATAGGGCCTTATCCTGAGGATAGGCCATCAATTTTTGTGGACTGGAAAACCCCTTTGACACCCCAAAAATGATTATTTTATGGAAAGTAGACCCCCAAGATATTAATTTAACGACATATCAAAGATTTGATCTGCCGTGTAGAATGTCTGCAGCAAGCAGATGAGTTTTGCAAAATCTCATCTACTTGCCTTGTACTGTAATCCGCAAATCTGCAGGTAAAATTTGCAGTGAAACCACGACATCTAATGTCACCCTAAAGCCCAATTCACACAGTTTTTTGGTGCTGATTTTGACATGGAAACCGCGTCGGAATCAGCACCAATATACAGCCGAAATTGTTGTTTTTTCCCGGGCGGCTGGGTGGCAGAAAAAGCGTTTTACGCCCGAGTTCTTCAATGGCCTCAGGCGAAAAACACGGCAAAAAAGTGCAGGCAGGTCGAGATTTTTTTTCTGCCTGCAAAATACTCCGTGTACAGGTTGTCCGACCAAAGATCGCTATGTCCCATAGCCTACACTGCAAGTAACGAAAGTCAATGTGGTCGCGTTGCAACCTGTCTAGAGACAGCTGTATCACAGAGCTAAAGGCCGCCGGAGAGCGGCATACCTGCTAACTCTGCAGGATGTTCAGGATGTTTATAGTCTATGGGCGGTCTGGAAGTGGTTAATAATATTAATAATAATAATAATAATAATAATAATAATAATAATACTAATGATACTACTACTACTAATAATAATAATAATAATAATAATAATAATATCTAATAATAATAAAACAGTCCCACTGGTACAAACTTGGAATCCAAACTGAATATCCGCAAGATAGTCAAGAAACCTAAATGGTCTGTTTTATATGTGATCTATACCAAAGTGTGGTGTCAGTGATGTTAGCAGTGATTCAGCACTGGATATGAATTAACAGTGGCTGGATATATATATACCATATCATTGGACCATACATAGATATATTGGGGGGAATTTATTAGGACTGGCATTTCAGACGCCAGTCTTAATCTAAAGAGCGCTGGAGTAAGATGCGCCTAATCTATTATGAGACGCCAGGTCCTGCCTACTTGTTTGTAATGTGGCTTGAGTGGAATTTTTGTGCAAATTGCGACTTTTGAGGCATTTCTAACTTGTCTATGCCAGAAAACTGGAGTAGAACAAATAATAAATTCCCTCCTTTGTGTAGAATTGTGGGCACTAGTGTATAAGAAGGACATAGCAGAGCTGGAGCAGGTTCAGAAATGGATAACAAATAAATTCAATAGGTGGAAGGCAGTTTCCAGGAATACTATTAAATATGGATTTTTTAAGTTTGGTAAAAAAGACAATTTAGTAGGGACCTAATAACTATATATCATATACATGTATATCAATGGGCAGGACAGACGTCTGTCTAATAGTCTTTCTTATAATCAAGCCTGTAAATAAGGGGGCATCCACTTCGTTTAGAGGAAAAAAAATTGTCACCATCATTATATATGTGGATTCTTTACTGTAAGAGCAGTGAAACAGGATGTTAATTCAAAAGTGTTCCAAAAGGTCCCGAAATTTTTTAGCTTAACCAGATTTTTCAACAGGGAGTCCACCTCAGTCTGTCACTCACTGAATAGGAGAGAGATACGCTGAATCGGAAATAACGGCGCTCCCCCCTATAAAGATCTGATATAATATTTCGGTGAACATTAACTTAAAAAAAAAAATACTATATTTATCAGAGCTCTGAGTCGGGGATGGGGTACATCCTAAGTTATATGGGACCATATAATTTCTGTGTAGGCCCCTGCCCCAACCCCTCCCCAACAGTACACACAGCCTTTCATTCCTTGCCGCCTGTAAGCACTGAGCATGACTCACTGATCAACGCAGGATCCGCAGAGGATTCTCTGCTGCTGCTTCTTCAGGTAGCTTGGAGGAAAGGCGGCTATTGATGTCTGCCCCAAACTGCCGTACAGTGTACTCACTGCACTGCACAGCCTAATAGTCAGTGACTGTAGCAGTTTGTGTAGTGCAGAGAGTACACTACGTGCTGCTCTGGGGAAGCCGACTGCCAGGGAGGAAGGGGCAACCGGCCCATCTGGCATTTGCTCGAATTGCTGGATGGGAAGTGTGGCCCTGCTGCCAGCGTTCATCGCTGAAAATGTAGTGACCCTCTGTATCCTGCTGAGCAGTTGCGGACCACTTTCAGTGCCTTCATCCGGAGGTGGACTGCTAAATTACTTTGGTCTGCCAGGGAGAGTGCGTGTAGTATTTGCCATTGTACATCTTTGTACAACCCCATATTGGCCACAAGCTAATGGAGAAGTGGAACGCCAGAACCGGACCCTGTTAAAAACGTTACAAATTGCTCATTTGGAGGGCAGAGACTGGAAAAAAGAACTGTGGCATTTTCTTTTGGCTTATCGTACAACTCCACATACTACTATAGGGGTCAGTCCTGCTAAACTTCTTTGTGGACGCAAATTCAGGACAAAATTACCAGATATTTTGGTTCCAGCTCCCACTGGTCTTGGGAGTATTAGGGAGGTTGATGAGGAAAGAAAGCTCTGGGGTCAACAATATGTGAACCACCGACGCCATTGACAAACTAGTGACCTCAAACAAGGAGATAAAGTATTGCTTCAAACAAACCGGTTTACCAAACTGTCTCCATTTTTTGAGCCTGAGCCTTACTTAGTAAAGGAAAAGAGAGGCACTCAAGTGGTTCTGGAGGATTTTGCAGAATTCATCTTTTGTCAAAAATTTGTTGAGCCAGAAAGCCAAGTGATGGATGATTGTGAACCAGCCACAAGCAGCAGTGTGGTACTCCTGATACCTCGGACACCACCCGACAAACCTCCATATCAGAACCACCAAGAGTCAAGCGAGCAACAAAGCCACCTGCATACCTTAACCCCTTCAGGACTGAGCCTGTTTTGGCCTTGAGGACGAAGCCGATTTTCTCAAATCTGACATGTCTTACCTTATGTAGTAATAACTTGAGAATGCTTTTACCTGTCCAAGTGATTCTGAGATTGTTTTCTCGTGACATATTGTACTTTATGTTAGTAAAAAAATTTGGTCGATAAATGTAATATTTATGTGTGGAAAAACACCAAAATTTGAGAAAATTTGCAAAAGTTTGAATTTTTCTAAAATTAAATGTATCTGCTTGTAAGACAGACAGTAATACCACACAAAATAGTTAATATTTCATATATACCATATGTCTACTTTATATTTGCATCATTTTTTGAACATTCTTTTATTTTTCTAGGACGTTACAAGGCTTAGAACTTTAGCAGCAATTTCTCATATTTTCAAGAAAATTTCAAAAGCCCATATTTTCAGGGACCAGTTCAGTTCTGAAGCGGCTTTGAGGGCCTTATATATTAGAAAGACCCCATAACTCACCCCATTTTAACAACTGAACCCCTCAAAGTATCCAAAACAGCATTCAGAAAGTGTTTTAACCCCATAGGTGTTTTTCAGGAATTAACGCAATGTAGAGGTGAAATTTACAAATTTCATTTCTTTTTGCCAAAATTCATTTGTAATACAGTTTTTTCTGTAACACAGAAGGTTTTACATGAGAAATGCAACTCAATATACATATTGCCCAGATTGTGCAGTTTTTAGAAATATCCCACATGTGGCCCTAGTGTGCTTATGAACTGAAGCATCGGCCTCAGAAGCAAAGGAGCGCCTAGAGGATTTTGGGGTCTGCTTTTTAAAAAATATATATTTTATACACCATGTCAGTTTGGAAGAGGTCTTGTGGTGCCAAAACAGTAAAAAAAAAAAAAAGAAAAGTGACCCCATTTTTGGAAACTACACCCCTCAATGAATTTATCTATGGGTAAAGTTAGCATTTTGACCTCATAGTTTTTATGCTAAATGTATTTTAATTAGTCAGTGAAGTTGAAAATCCACTTTTCTTCTGAAAAAACGTAAACATTTTTAATTTTTACAAGGAATACAGGAGAAAACACACTGCAGCATTTGTAAAGCAATTTCTCCCGATTACGGAAATACCCCATATGTGGTAATAAACTGCTGTTTGAACCCACAGCGGGGCTTAGAAGTGAAGGAGCGCTATTTTGCTTTTGGAGCTATGATTTAGCTGAAATGGTTTTCGGGTGTCATATCGCATTTGCAAAGCCCCTGAGAGACCAAAACAGTGAAAATACTCCAAAAGTGACCCCATTTGGGGAACTACACCACTTAAGGAATCTATCTAGGGTTATAGTTAGCATTTAGACCCCACAGGTCTTTTTTAGAATTTATTACAATTAGGCTGTGGAAATGAATATTGACATTATACCCACTAAAATGTTGAATTTTTGCATTTTCACAAAGAATAAAGGATGAAAAAGCATTTGTAAAGCAATTTCTAGTACGGCAATACCCCACATGTGGGCATAAATGCTTTTTTATTAGAAATTAATTAACCCTTTCTGGACTGATCCATTTTTTGCTTTTTTATTTTCGTTTTTCACTCCCCGCATTCCAAGAGCCATAAAAATTTTTTTATTTTTCCGTCAATAAAGTGGTGTGAGGACTCATTTCTTGTGGGACCTACTGTCGTTTTTATTGGTACCATTTTTTGTTACGTACAACTTTTTGAGCACTTTTTGTTAACATTTTTTTAGAGCTGAGGTGACCAAAAAACAGCGTTCACCGTGTGAGTTAAATAATGGTATATTGTAATCGTTCGGACTTTTACGGAAGCAGCAATACCAATTTTGTGTATTTTTTTTATTTTTTACATTGCTTTAGTGAAAGAATTGGGAAAAGGGTTTTCTTTTGGACTTTAAATATTCATTACATTTTTTTCACAAATAACTTTATTTACTTTTTTTTTAAACATTTTATTAGTCCCCTAGGGGACTTGAATCAGCGATCATTAGATCACTGGTACAATACACTGCAATACTGATGTATTGCAGTATATAGTCATTTTTAAAAGCTCCTGTAACAGCGCGATCGCTGTTCCTGTCCGTTAGTCCTGGGTGTCAGCTGTATTACCTGCAACGTAAGACACGGGCTCAGTGCGTGAGCTCCCTCCATACATCCCCCCTGCACACCACGACATGTTATTAAGTCGTGGTGCACGAAGGGGTTAATGCGCAACGGGTGGTGAGGAGTGAAAAATTAAAATTTTCCACTGATATGCCATTTGAGTGCACAATATGTTGTGCCCAGTTTGTGTCACTGAAAAGAAATACCTCATAAAATATGAATCGGGTTCTTCTGGGTATGGCGATGTCAGATCTGTGGGTGTAAACTGCTGTTTGGGCACACTGCAGGGCTCAGAAGGGAGGGGGCGGCATTTGGCTTTTGGAGCGCAGATTTTGCTTGGTAATAGTTCTGTTGGGCGTTTTGATGGTTTTTCAGTTTATAATGTGGGGGCATATGTAAGCTGGGCAGAGTACATCAGGGGTATAATAAGAGGGTATAATAAGGGGGTAGATAAATAATAATCCGCAGATATGTGCCCGATGTCGCACTGATAAATGGTGCCCAATCTTATCCATTTTTGGACACTCTGCACATTTTGCATCAGCATATTCTGAGAGCCAGAACTTATTTATTTCTTCTCCACTGGAGCTGTGTGAGGGTTTATTTGTTGCGGGACAATCTGTAGTTTTCATTGGTACCATTTTGGGGTTCATGCGTTTTTTTATCACTTTTTATTACATTTTTTGGCAAGCAATGTGACCAAAAACAAGCAATTCTGACAATGTTTCTTATTCTTTTTTTTTATGGCGTTCACCCTGCGCTATAAATGATAATTTTACTTTATGCTGCAGGTCGATACGATTACAGCGATACCATATGTATATAGGTTTTTTACGTTTTGCAGCGTTTGCTTTTCTTATAAAATAATTTATTTTCTGTGTCACCATATTCTGAGATCCATAACTTTTTATTTTTCAGTCAAAAATGCTGTGTAAGGGCTTGGTTTTTGCGGGACGGGTTGTAGTTTGTCTTGGTACCATTTTGGTGTGCATACGACTTTTTGATCACTTTTTATTGTATATTTTGGGAGGGGTGGTCACCAAAAAATAGTGATTTTGGCATTCTTTTTTACTTATTTTTTTTGCAGTTTTCACCGTGCGGGAAAAATAACATTATAGTTTAATAGTTGGGGTCGTTACGAACGCGGTGATACTTTTAACGTGTTCATTTTTTTCCTATAATAAAAGACTTATTATAGGGAAAAAAAGCATTTTTTTGTTGATGTAACTTATAACTTTTATAAAACATTTTTATTACCTTTTTTTACTTTTTTTTACTTGTCCCACTAGGGGACACTTAGGCTATGTTCACAATGAGTTTTTTGCAGGCAGAATTTCTGCCTCAAAATTCCGTTTGGGCGTTTGAGGCAGATTTTCCTCTCTCTGCACGCCGATTTTCGCTGCGTTTTTCTCTGCATTTTTCGCCTGCGGCCATTGAGTGCCGCGAAATATGCTTTCTCTGCCTCTCATTTAAGTCAATGGGAGGTCAGAGGCGTAAACACCCGGATATAGGGCATGTTGCTTCTTTCTCCCGCGAGGCGGTCTTACCGCTCGCGGGAGAAAGCCTCCCATTGAAATCAACGGGAGGCATTTTCGGTCCGTTTTTGACGAGTTTTGCGGCTCGGTTTCCGCGTCAAAAAACTCGTCAAAAAACTCCTTGTGAACATAGCCTAAGACTTGCAGCTCTGATCGTTGTTAGAACACATTACACTACCTACGTAGTACAATGCATGCCAACTCTCATTGTAACGTGACAGTCACTCTGACAGGAAGCCTACGAGGACCAGCCTCCGACTGGTCCTCATAGGCTTCTGTACATGGCAGCCCGGAAGCCATTGTCTGGCGTCCGGATGCCATTGGTACCATCGCCAGCCTCCGTGATTTCACGTGGGGCTGCTGGTCTCCGCTAAACTCCTTAAATGCGGCGATTGCAATCGACTGCCGCATCGAAGGGGTTAACTGCCGAAATCAGCGGCGATGGGCCGCTGAACGGCAACAGTGAATGCAGGACAGACACCCTGCACAGTTAACCGCTGCTGCGGTGTAGCGCAGCATGCTGGTTAACTGTCAAAGTACAGACATAACTGCACGTCGAGGTGCGCAAAGTTACTGCTCATCTTGATGTGCGGTTACGTCAAGGTGCGGGGAGGGGTTAAGGTCTATGTGTATGGACAAGAGTTTCAAATCTAACATGTTATTTGTTTCACTGTACAATTTATTTCACATGTACAACCTGTTATTGCCATTGAGAAATTGTTCATGTTAATTAAGCTTTTCTTAAATGAAAGGAGGGGTTGTAGTATATCTGGGGCATTAATGTGTTAAATTGCTGGCTGCATTTTCTTACAATGTTATATGACTTGACCCAGAGCGCTGGGTGTGGTCAGTCAGTGTATTGCCCATGTAGCTGGAGAATAAAGCAGCATCCTGAAGTCTGGGCCTGATAACCTGTGTCATACACTACAGTGTGAGTGACTAAAAAAGGATCTGTGTATTCTGAAAGTGGTTTCAGATCACTTCCAGTGGGTTCCTGTACCAAGGGCAGGTGAAAGCCTTGTCACCTCTGCCAGCAAGTGAACAGAGATTGAGACAGTGCCAATCTCACAGTGATCCAGCATCATGTGATTTCCTCTGTGAGCTTAGCAGGGACTGTAGCCGCCAAGCTATGTGCTTAATTGAAACTGTGAACACCAAGCTGAGTGCCTATCTGGGACTGTAAATGCCAAGCTGTGTGCCAACATTTGTGACCTCCAGCTGTGTACCAATTTGATACTGTAACCACAAATCTAAGTGGCACTGTTTGTAACCATTACGCATTGTGCCCAGCCAGCGTAAAGTTCTGCTCCATTGAACTATGCGGTGTCTGCCTCCATTACTGCGCCATCCTCGAGTGGGGTGCCGTTTTAGGGCCGCCCGTGACCCTCTTACATGCATATGTGATGTTACAGGACACAGATGATTCACACGGGTCATAAAACAGTTATAATGTATCATAATAAAGGGACACACAAAGTAATGTCACAGAACAGGAATAACAAAACACAGATGTCACAGTACATGGATAATAAGCACTGTGAATTCATAGCAAAAGGTTAGTGCCCACAGTGATGTAACATTAATGATGTCACAGAACAGGAATAAAAAACATTGATGTTCCAGCTAATGGCTAAGGACCAAAGTAATTTAGATGATGATTACAGTGGCATCACATAACTAATATATATTAAACATGGTGAATCACCATGTTTAATATACATTAGTTATGTGATCATTGGTGATAAAGCTAAGGAATAATGCACACTGTAACGTCACAGTACAGAGATAATAAACACTGGTATTCACCTGTGTGGAAAAATAACTATCTGGTTCCATTAGAAACTAGGTCCCAGGGGTGACTTTAATCTTTGCACCCCCTATAGTCATGTCCCTATTAGTGTAGAGAACCATCTGAATGAGCTCGCCATGTTGTGGGGGATGGGATTACACAATATGATCCTTACAGTTACAGTAAGTATAGCAGTAATGGAACTTAAAATGATTAAAATGTTTAATGTTTGCAAGTATTTTCGCAGCAGTGCTGATGCATTTTTGCTTGGTTGCCCTTATTGAAGGAGACATTATTTTTACATTATACCATTTACATTCATAAAGAGCTTGTCCAGTGAAGTGTCTGGAAAGTGTAATTGAGTTACAGAGTACGAAAATGGTTCAAAGCACATTGGGATTGTCAAATTTCTGACAGGAGGTGTTGTGGCAGAATCTAAAACAAGCAGTACATGAAAGAAAAACCACCAATGTGCCTACGTTTACGCAGTTATGCAAAGAAGAATGGGCTAGAATTCCTCAATATGAGAAAAATTATAGATGATAGATAGATAGATAGATAGATAGATAGATAGATAGATAGATAGATAGATAGATAGATAGATAGATAGATAGATAGATAGATAGATAGATAGATAGAGATGGATAGATAGATAGATAGATAGATAGATAGATAGATAGATAGATAGATAGATAGATAGATAGATAGATAGATGATAGATAGATAGATAGATAGATAGATAGATAGATAGATAGATAGATAGATAGATAGATAGATAGATAGATAGATAGATAGATAGATAGATAGATAGATAGATAGATACTTTATTTATCCCCAAAGGGAAATTGGTTTACAGTTGTAACTTCCATTTTCAGTACATATTATACAAAAACCATACAACATACATCGACAACATATAATAAAATATGTATTAAAAAGCATCATCACACACTATAAAGACATATTATAAAGTGCAATAGCTTTTGGCATAAAAGATCTTTTAAATCGTTCTTTCCTAAATCTAAATTGTAGCAATCGATCACTAAAACAGCTTTGTTTATCGATTAAAATGCTATGCAACGGATGCAGCTCCTCTAATTTAATTGCACTAATCTTCCTTAATAACCTTTTATCTAATACCTCCTCAAATAACAGCACCTCACTAACCATGATCGCTTTTCCCTTTTTGATCACCTTATTCAATTTATTCTTTTCTGCTTCTCTGATATTACCTCCCCAACAGACAGCACCATAAAATATAACGTTAGTGACCACAGAGTTATAAAACATTAATATCATTTTATCACACACATTAAACGAGCGCAAATTTTGTAAAAAATACAACCGGCTCATTGCCTTTTTGTACACCTTTTCTGTATTCTCGATCCAATCCAATTTCTGGTCCAGATATATACCCAAATATTTGTATGATTTGACTCTCTCCACTTCCTGATTTAGAACAGACACCGGCACCACTATCTCTTTTTTCCTGCGTAAATCAATAATCATTTCTTTTGTTTTCCCAATATTTAATTCCAACCCATTATCCACACTCCATTTAACAAATTCAGATATCACATCCCTATATTCTTTATCACATCCTCCCTTTACCGCCCCCATAATTACGGAATCATCAGAGAATTTCTGCAGATGACAACTTCCAGTATTGTACCTAAAATCTGCCGTATATAGCGCAAATAAAAACGGCGATAACAACGTCCCCTGTGGTGCTCCAATATCACTTATTTATATCCTCGATGTACATTCCCCACTCCACACACAATGGGGGCGTCCCCTTAAATAATCAAATATCCAATTAGACACTCTAGGGTTAATTTGCATTCCTTCCAATTTATTTTTCATTAGATCCGGCCTTATCAAATTAAAAGCACTAGAAAAATCAAAATACATGACTCTCACAATCACCCCCTGCGCCTCCAAAAAAGAGTACAGCCTATGTAAAAAATATAAAACTGCGTCCTCCACCCCAATTCTACGTTTATAGGCAAACTGTAAAGGATCATCATATTCTACCACAGCTGATTTAAGGTACACCAACATTAGCCTTTCAAACACCTTCATCATATGAGAAGTTAATACCACCGGTCTATAATCGCCCACCCTCAAGGGTTTCGCTATTTTAGAAATTGGGACTATACAAGAGGTTTTCAATACCTTCGGCACTTTTTCCATTATCAAACTCCAATTATATAAATCCGCTGTAATTTCACACAATGCATCAGCACAATTTTTCAGTACCCTAGTACTAATCCTATCCGGGCCTGACGTACGCACGTCAGTGGATCCTCTGGAGCGGAATCCCTGTTGCTGATGCTCTGGCAGGGGATTTCGCTCCTAGATGTAACCCCTGATGTCACTGTCCTTATATTGACAGTGCAACGGGGATTCCGGTCCAGAGGAGCCACTAGCGTCACTGTCCATATACGGTATGGACAGTGACATCAGGGGTTCCATCTAGGAGCGGAATCCCCGGCCTATGCTCTGGCTGGGGATTCCGCTCCTAGAGGGAGTCCCAATGGCGCTATCTTCAGAAGGGGGGGAAAGCTTTCTACAGGGATGGTGGTGCGATCTTCAATGGAGATGTGGCACTAACTACATGAGCACTGTGGCACTATATAGGGGCACTATCTATAGGGGACACTGGTGCTATCTACAAATTTCAATCCGCTGGATGTCCAATCCTTTTTGCCAAACTGTATCTTTATTTTATTCACCGACTAATGCTTCAGATCATAGTTTTCCTATCATGGAATACATTAATTCAATCCTTTGCAGAATACGAATATAATACAATAGATGTATTTCAGTTTATACATTTACATTCTAAAATAATTTATTTATGTTTGCGCCTAAAAATAAAAAAAGATGTAGTGTATCCACTAGCTTGAATATAAAGTTGTTTATTCAGTCATGAGAACATAAAAACACAATTCTGCTGATAAAATATAGACAGAATGCAGCACACATATGGGAAATAAATGGTTTTATGTGGCATTGCTGGGTTAGGCTATTATTTCTAGGAAATGCTCTGTTGAAATACATTTGTTCGGTATACTATGTAAACTTTAAGATAATTTTAATCCAACATTCTGAATCCCATCCTTTATAGTCAAAGTAAATCATTGGCTTTATCGGACCAGTAATCGTCAATTGAAAAGTTGAATCCATATCTTGCACAAAAGCAACAAGGAGGCAATATGATATTCACCATTTCTCTTTATACAGATGTAGCCATCTTTAACTTGACTCTGATAACTTGCTGCAGCGTGATATCACACAACAAAAGCCATTGGAATGTCATTGAAAAAGTAAAGATAAGAAATCTAGCCATTGTTTATTTAAGCGGTTCCCGACCGCTGGCTGTTTTAACGGCCAGCGGTCAGGGTCCTTAAAACCCGCGCCATAGACTTTTTACGCCACTGGTTTTAACTTGCTACCCGAGCGATCGGGCAGCTGAATGTCGGGTCTCCGGCATTCAGTGACTGCCGGGGACCTTGAGCAGAAGATAGAAGCAGCTTTCACTGCTTCTGTCTTCTCCGATCTCTTCTACACAGCGCTCAATGAACGCTGTGTATAGGATTAGAGGCAGCGGCCGCGCCGCTGTCTCTATTGGTCCCGGTGTTCATGTGACTGGTCACATGATCGCCGGGTGCCGTTAGTGTCAGAATGCTGCTGGGTCTTACTAGACCCAGCACAGCCCTATTAGGGACAATCATCACTATGAGAGGGCTGAGTAGTGACGAGAAATAAAGTCCCGAGTCTTACGGACACCAGAGTGTCCAGCTGACTTGGAATTATGACCCCAGATGAGAATTTTCTGTTCTCAGAACGAACAAAAAGTTTTCCAGGAGGAATGTCTCTAATCTGTAGAGGGTTAACAGAAATAATCCTAGAAGGATCGATTATATGTTTAGGGCTCTCGACAGAGTCATCTGTCTCAAATGACCGAGACAGGGCATCGGCCTTTATATTTTTATCTACAGGACGTAAATGAGGTAGGAACTTGAATGTGACAAAGAACAGTGACCATCCGGTTGACGAGGGTTTAGTTGTTGTGCAGACTGTAAATACGTGAGATTCTTGTGATCGGTGTAGATGACTAAAGGGTGAGCAGCCTCCTCTAGCTGGTGCCTCCACTCTTCTAAGGCTAACTTGACGGCCAGCAACTCATGATCCCCAATGGAGTAGTTGCGTTCTGCAGGAAAGAAGAGTTTAGGGAAGAAGCCACATGATACTGCCTTACCCTTGGAGTTTCTATAAAAGAGTAGTGCTCCGGCACCAATGGAAAAAGCGTCAACCTCTAACGAGAACGTATCAGGATGGTGAAGAACGGAAGCAGAAGTGAAGGCTCTCTTGAGGTTGGTGAATGCCGACTCTGCCTCAGGGGCCAGACTTTAGCGTTCATGCCCTTCTTGGTGAGCGCTGAGATTGGAGCAGACATAGATGAGAAATTAGGGATGAATTGACGGTAGAAATTTGCGTCTGTATAGCACGGAGACCTTTAAGATGTGGCCACTCTAAGACGGACTTCACTTTCTCGAGATGCATCTGGAGTCCACGATCAGAAATGATATAGCCCAGGAAGGGCAAGGATTTTTTTTTCAAAAACACACTTTTTGAGTTTGGCGTAGGGGTTATTCCCCCTTAACCACGACAGGACTTGAAAAACATGCTTCCTATGCATTGCCAGATCTGGTGAGTAGATCAAGATGTTGTCCAGATATACCACCACACAGACATACAGTAGATCTCGGAAGATGTAGTTTATGAATTCCTGTAACACAACTGGAGCATTACACAGTCCGAAGGGCATCAGGAGATATTCGTAGTGACCGTCTCATGTGTTAAAAGCGGTTTTCCACTTGTCACCTTACCGGATCAAGTTATAAGTCCCGCATAGATCCAGCTTTGTGAAAATGTTGGCCCCACGAATTCTGACGAAGAGCTCAGAGATTAGCTGCAAGGTGTAATTATTCTTGATGGTGATTTGTTTTAAACCACGGTAGTCAATACATGGCCAGAGAGATCGATCTTTCTTTTCTAGGAAGAAGAATCTGGCTCCGGTTGGAGATGTAGATTTCCTAATAAACCCCCTCTCGAGGTTCTCTTTGACATATGCCGACATGGCCTGGGTTTCAGGCAAGGAGAGAATATAAACCCGTACATGAGGTGGTGAATCTTCAGGGAGGAATTCAATTGGACAATCGTAGGGACGATGCGGAGGAAGGACTGCTGAAGACATCCGCGAAACAGGCATACTGTAGGGGCAGTCCATAGAGTGACTGAGGCAATCGGGACATGACAGGACAAACCTGAGGCAGGCAGTGGAGAAGATATTGGGATCCCCATTGGAGGACCTCTCTGGAATTCCAGTCAAGGTCAGAAGTGTGTAGGCGACGCCATGGCAGTCCCAGCAGGATGGTGTTAATAGCTTTTGGCAGGACATAGAGAGCTATTTGAGTGAAGAACTCCCACTTCCAATTTCAGAGGTTTAGTGATGGAAAGAATTGGATTTGGCAGAGGTTGACCATTCACAGAAGCGGCCGCCAGAGGTTTCTCCAGAGAAACTGTTTGCAAATGGAGACTGTCTAGGCCTGTTGGATGAAATTTGCTGCCGCTCCAGAATCCAGATAAGCAGGAATAGAGTGTGATTCATCACCAGTGAATATTGTCACAGGAATAGATAAATTAGAAGAGAATTTTGCAGTTTGCATTGATCCACCTAGAGTAGTCTCTCCTATCGACCCTAGGTGCTGGAGTTTCCCGGCTTCTGGGTACATTGATGCACAAAATGTAGCCGCAGTACAGACATAATGTAACGTCCATGGTCGCTGACCACGAACTCCTTCCATCCAGTCGACGCCCTTCTCTCAAGAGACGTTTGCACATACGGCTGTCCTGCTCCACAGTGACCACCAGGGTGCGCTCACGAGCTCAGTCCAGACTTAAGAAGCCAGAGCGCATGCATGTTGGAGATTGAGCTAATTGCTCCAGAGCACCCTGGGCTATAAGAAGGTCCCAGCCCCATCCTCCCATGCCTGAGCATTGTCATATTCCAAGTATGTCTTGCAATTAGTCCCCTAGTGTTTCCTGCTCCCTGTGCTCCCTGTTCCTGTATCCTGTAACCTGTATCCTGATCTAGTGCCATGCTGAGCTGTAGCCGTGCTGTATACCATGCCTATCCTGCTTCTCCACGCCTGGTGTCTACCTGCTGCCTAGTTCCTGCCAAGCCTGCCTTGCTACTGTCCGAGCTGCCACAGGTACCCTATATGAACTATAGACTCTGACCTGCGCCCTGTTGGCCAGCTGCCATACCGCCATGGCGGTACGGCCCAGTGGGTCCACAAACCCTACGTGACACATAATCCTGCTGCCGCTCCTGGTCAGACAGATTGAGTTTGTCCACCTGCAAAGTCTCTTCTGGGGAAACAAGCGAAGGAAGCAGTAGGGGTTTCTGGAATTTTGGCGCCAGTCTATAGGACCTTTTTCCCGACTAATTTCCAGGGTGCATTCCTGAAACCTCATGTCGACCCATGTAACCAGAAGAATTAGGGCATCCAAGGTAGACGGGAGATCACGAGCTGACAGCTCATCTTTTATTTGAGGAGCTAACCCTTGCCAGAAGATTGCCACCAAGGCCTCATTATTCTAGGCAAGCTCTGGTGCCAACGTGCGGGACTGGATGGTGTACTCCCCTACCGTCGATTCCCCTTGATGGAGAGTCAGAAGACGTTCGACCCAGTTCTTCAAATATAGTACGAAATGTCTCCAGAAATAATTGCAGGTTTGAAGATTCCGGGCCATCATGTTTCCAGATAGGGTTCGCCCATGCCAGGGCTTTGCCAGAGAGGAAAGAGACAATAAAGGCAACCTTGGTCACATCAGAGGGGAACAGATAAACATGTAACTGAAAATGGATCTTGCACTGGTTGATAAAGCCTCTACAGGTTTTTGCATCTCCATTTTAACAGGGTGGAATTGCCAACGAAATTCCGGACCCAGAACTGACAGGAGGGATAGCAGGTGGTGGAGTAAAGTGAGCAGCCACAGAAATGATCGACATATTTAATGATTAACAATCAAGTTAACAGCTTGTAGGAGCTGATCTTGTCATGTACGGAGGTCACTCATGTGCGCTGGCATTAATTGGATCGGCATCCTGGGTTGACCAGCGGGATCCTTGTCCTGAGCAAACTGTAACGACTGGCAGATATGTGGACCTACTGGGCCACGCCGCCGTAACAGAGCAGCTGCTGATCAACAAATTCTATGGCAGTCAGTGCGGTGACAGCACCTGGATAGCTAGAGGTGGGCTTGTGCCAGACAGTCTGAGGAAGCCGGCTTGTACAGGTTAATGGAACTTGGCTACGACATCGGACAGGAATAGTGTAGTCGTCTTGGACACTGGACTTGGCTAGGACACCGGACAGGAGTAGTGCAGTCATATCGAACACTGGACTTGGCTAGGACACCGGACAGGAGTAGTGCAGTCATATCGAACACTGGACTTGGCTAGAACACTGGACAGGAGTAGTGCAGTTGTCTCGGACACTGGACTTGGCTAAGACACTGGACTTGGCTAAGACACTGGACAGGAGTAGTGCAGTTGTCTCGGACACTGGACTTGGCTAGGACACTGGAAAGGAGTAGTGCAGTTTTCTCGGACACTGGTCTTGGCTAGGACAGCGGAAAGGAGTATTGAAATCGTCTCGGACACTGGACTTGGGTTGGCTAGGACACCAGACAGGAGCAGTGCAGTCGTCTCGGACACTGGACTTGGCACGGACACTGGACACAGATGGTAAAGTCGCCTCAGACACTCGACATAGTATGGGCACCGACCCCAGTTGGTGAAGTCATCTCGGACACTTGGCTTGGCACCGACACCGGACACAGATGGTGAAGTAATCTCAGACACCCGTCTTGTTATGGGCACTGGACACAGATGGTGAAGTCATCTCAGACACCTGACTTGGCACGAGAACACAAAACAGATACTGGATACAGGATACAGCTAAGGAACCATTTGCAAGACAAGCACTGGGAAGACAAAACATTGCTCAGGCAAAGACGGAGGGTATTCCAGGTATGCTGGGATAGATTGGGGGAGGATTTCCTGGTGCATGCCGGCGTCTCTGGGGAAGGAGATGCCGGTAAGTCTTCAGAGACCTGCGGTCGTGGCTGCCGGTAAGGGTATGTTCACGCGGCTTTGTCAAATAAATCTGAAAATACAGAGCTGTTTTCAGGCGAAAACAGCTCCTGTTTTTCAGACGTTTTTGTAGCAACTCGCGTTTTTCGCAGCGTATTTTACGGACGTTATTGGAGCTGTTTTTCAATGGAGTCAATGAAAAACGGCTCCAAAAACGTCCCAAGAAGTGACATGCACTTCTTTTTCATGGGCGTCTTTTTACGCGTCGTATTTTGACAGCTACGCGTAAAATTACACCTCGTGGGAACAGAACACCGTAAAACCCATTACAAGCAATGGGCAGATGTTTGTAGGCATATTAGGGACATTTTTTCAGGCGTAATTCGAGGCGTAAAATGGCCAAATTACGCCTGAAAGCAGTGCGTGTGAACATACCCTAAGTGGGAAATGCCGGCGGTCAGTGACTGTGGGCATTACAATACAGAGATAAGATAACATGCTGGCTGCCTGCAGCTGCACTAGACAGAATTTAGGAGCATACTGCATACTCTTTATACATTGAACTCAATAAAACCACAGTATACATTACGTTTCTAAAAGCCCTCTAGTGGCAGCTTCACGCAGCCAGCATGTTATCTCAGTTCTGTAGCTGAAAAAATGCTCAGACTCTATGATTCATTTATATAAATATATTAATGGCATATACAAAAAATATGGTGAAATCCTGTTGTGTGTAAACCCCCCTCAAAAAACAATGGGCCACTCCCTCCATCTGGAGAAAAAAACGTTCAACCTGCAGAGAACGGTGAATCTATGGAATAGTCTACCACAGGAGCTGGTCACAGCAGGGACAGTAGATGGCTTTAATAAAGGCTTAGATAATTTCCTAGAACAAAAAAATATAAGCTCTTATGTGTAGAAATTTTTACCTTCCTTATTCCCATCCCTTGGTTGAACTTGATGGACATGCGTCTTTTTTAATACGTATGAACTATGTAACTATAAAGTTTTATTAAGAAATATTGTTTCAATGGTTATCTTTAATGATGGTTATTTTTCAAAACTATGTCTATGCAGGAGATTTGTAGCTCTCAGAAAAATGGAGCTCCAACTTCTATAAAGGTATATTAAAGAGGTTTTCCGAAATATAAAGAAAAAAAAATGATGTCTTCACCCAGGCATTGTGTCCCTGCACAGATCTTTATTCAGCTACTTATCCGGCTGAATAAAAGGAGCAGTGATGTCCACGCATGCGCAGTGCTGTCTGAGATAGGCAGCAGTGCAGGCGCCATAAGTCTAAAGGCGCATGCGTGGAAGCAGAAGAGAACAGTGGGCAGAGACTTTCACCTCCTTCACCACACAATAGGTATACCTCACTTCAGCACAGCGGACACGGATCTTGACGTCAGCAGTCACCTTAGCTGTAGCGGAATCTGGAATCGGGGCATTTTAGAGAAGGTAAGTGAACTACAAATGTGATGTCTCTAGCAACTTATCAGCAGTGCCAACAAAAATAATTATCTCGGAAGACACCTTTAAGAAATTAATCAGCACAGAATTTTGGACCATTAAAGAGGCTCTGTCACCAGATTCTCAAATCCCTATCTCCTATTGCATGTGATCGGCGCTGCAATGTAGATAACAGTAACATGTTTGTTTTTTTTAAAACGTTCATTTTTGGCCAAGTTATGAGCTATTTATATATATATGCAAATGAGCTTTGAAATGGACAACTGGGCGTGCTTTTTTTCGTATGTCCAACTGGGCGTGTATTGTGTTTTTAACTGGGCGTGTTTACTTGTTTTACTAACTGGGCGTTGTGAATAGAAGTGTATGATGCTGACGAATCAGTGACCAATCAGCATCATGCACTCCTCTCCATTCATTTACACAGCAGCATCACGTTCTTGTTAGAACGATGTTTAGCCACATACACAAGTGTCCTGATAATGAATACACATGACCTCCAGCCTGGACGTCATGTGTATTCAGAATCCTGACACTTCTGAATCTTTTCTGTGAGATTTCCAGCAAGGGAAACAAAATCTCGTTTACCTCGTAATCTCGCGAGATTACGAGTGGCTTGCTGGAATCTCACAGAAAAGACTCAGAAGTGTCAGGATTCTGAATACACATGACGTCCAGGCTGGAGGTCATGTGTATTCATTATCAAGACACTTGTCTATGTGGCTGCACATCGTTCTAGTAAGAACACTATGTGCTGTGTAAATGAATGGAGAGGAGTGCATGAAGCTGACTGGTCACTGATTGGTCAGCATCATACACTTCTACTCACAACGCCCAGTTAGTAAAACAAGTAAACACGCCCAGTTAAAAACACAATACACGCCCATTTGGACATACGAAAATAAACACGCCCAGTTGTCCATTTCAAAGCTCATTTGCATATATATAAAATAGCTCATAACTTGGCCAAATATGAACGTTTTTAAAAAAACAAAAAAACGTTGCTGTTCTCTACATTGCAGCGCCGATCACATGCAATAGGAGATAGGGGTTTGAGAATCTGGTGACAGAGCCTCTTTAAAACGACATGATGATAAAAAAATGGAGTTCACAGTGGAAACCGCACGGTATACATTTTTTTAATATGGCAGCCTGTAAATCACTCTATGGGATACATCACAGACAAATGTTTAACGTATATGTCATGGGCTTTTTAATAGATTTTCATTACATGAAACAGATACCAGATAAAGTTTATGGTTGACAGGTGCCTTTGACGGATGCCTAATAATCTGTCACCTATAGACTATAATGGTTTCTGTGTAAAGGGGGGTGACCCTACCTCCCAGTTTGAAGTAAGTTTGTCCTGTCTTTTTCTTCTTCCTGGGTC
The DNA here is from genome assembly GCF_050947455.1 of Rhinoderma darwinii. Lineage (NCBI taxonomy): Eukaryota > Metazoa > Chordata > Amphibia > Anura > Rhinodermatidae > Rhinoderma > Rhinoderma darwinii. Next base: position 63,620,556 of record NC_134688.1, read on the forward strand.
CTTCCTCTGTCCCCCATGTGTGTGTAATGCTCCTTGTTTCCACTTCTCAGCCTCTAGCACGCGTTACTGGATGTTATGGATCAGGCTTCCTTTTGCGATGGAGCAGTGAGGAGGAGCTGAGTATCAGGTGACCATACCAGTCGATGCTGATTGGTGCTGCGCCAGAGGGACATAGGGGATTAGCAAAGGGGGAGGAAGTTGGTTAACAATTAGTGTGCCTGAATATAGGAGTCTTAGCGAGAGCTGTTCTCCTGTATATACCAGTTTGACAGCCATAAGGTTTTAGTCCACTGGACCTTGTCTGTGGGTCTGTACCAGGGGTTTCCTGAGAATGTACAATCCAGACTGTGTGCGAAATACTTTTTTTTTTAAATTTCATTATACTTGATGAGTATGTATTATGATATTCTAAATAAAGAAAGGAAAAAAGCACAAAAAAATGTGAATCAATGCAAAGACACAATTTGAACGCAACGTGAAAACCCACCCAAAACTTAAGCCTCTTTTTTTCCATTTTAAAGTAAAATTCTGGTGCTAATAGCTTGTGGTTATTTATAGGTTAAAAAAAAAAAAAAAGGATCCAATCCCCTTAATGCAAGTGCAAAAGAGAGTCATACATTAACTATATGGGGTGACCCTAGGCTTAAGTCCTAAATACATCAATTAACATATATCAAACCTACAAGCAGAATTGATGCTACAAGAGACAGAAATATAGAAAATTGAAAAAAATCTTTATTGAGATAACCGATGAAAGTTAAGTTACATTACAATTAAAACGAATCCACAAACCTACAGGAAGAAGGACAACTCACTGTGTGACTAGCTGGCAAGATAACAATATTATTAAACCCCAACACTGCACTGACCTGTGCATGATGAATAATGTATAAATGCCGGATGCCGTAGATAAAAAGCTATAAAGCCCAAAAATAATCAGTGCATTGACAAGTGTCAAAAATATTTTAATATCTTTATATGTGTGAACCTAAAATTGCTTCACATGGACGGACAGTTGAAGCTGAAACAGCCTACAGGGGGGATGGCTATTCTATTCTAAGCCTCCTGGTATATGACTTTGCATCCAGCTGTTACAAAGGCAACGTGCCAAAATGTGATGACATTGTATTTCTTATGCCTAAAGATATATACTAAAGAGGAGATTGGGATTCTGTATATTACCATATCTAGAATGTTTATGTGCAAGTTGAGGATACCGCCTACTCTCATTTTCTTATAAATAAAGATGCATTGCCCCCTGGGGGCAGACACTGTTTGAACACTGACGCTGCGTGTGATGGTCTCTCTCCGGCCGGCCGGCCTCTCTCAGATCCACCAGTGAGAGAGCATTCATTAATTTGGAACTCATAGACAAATGCAGATAATGTCCAAAGTTAACAGACAAAGTAAATTCTGCAGCGACACAAGTACAGAGATAAATCTAATGTTGGACAAATACAAAGAGACATAATGTACCCATAGTAAATTCAGGAGCAACAACACAGGGAGCGTCCGCCCCAACGCGCGTTTTGGTGCTACATGCCTTTGTTATTTATGAGTATTTTGTATCACTTGTTGTTAGCTTGTTTTTGTCTTTTGTAAAAACTTTATCTTTTTTGGGTTCCCTGAGATGGTTGGGATATACTGCAGTGTAGGTATCTATTGACCAGAACCACAGACAATAATTAAATATATTGACAAAATGCCCGGAATCATAATGACTCTTGGTATCCTTGAAAAAGCAGCAAGTTTTAAAACTGACATTTAAGAGAAATCAGCTTAGCGACACATAATTTGGGGATTTTATTTCTCTCAAATGCTAATTTCTTGAGTTTAGCAGACCCCACCTCACCGTCAGACCGTCCACTTTCTTAAATTCCCACATTTAACGTCTTCTCAGTTACCTAGTTAAAAAAAAAAAAGATACATGCCCATCAAGTTCAACTAAAAAAGTGTAAAATAACCCCCTGGGCAACCGTAGCCGACTTCACCTCACAGTGGAAAAATTATTATTTTGTGAGTTCACAATGGTAATGAGTAAGTTCCCTGGATCTAATTAACAATCCTCTTACTTGTTAATTATAACTCAATGCCCTTAGCCATGAGAAAAATGTCCAGAGTTATTTTACCCTTGCCCAACGTTTTTAAGTATAGGGCTTTGCAGGGGTAATATAGGATATATAATTTGTTTTTCACCACTCTGCAAGCTAGTAAATTTAACATACATGTTGTGGGTGAATCTTTGTTCTTGGTCAAAAGAAAAGCTAGCTACGTCTCTGTGTTACAATGTCAATAGACTACAAGTTATGTTGTACTATTAACTTGTTTCCGACCGCTGTCTGTATATAAACGTTTGGCGGTCGAGGTCCTTAAAAACCATGCCATAGTGTATCTAAAGTGCGGGTTTTAGCCGGCTGCCCGGGCAGCTGAATATCGGGTGCCCGGCAGTCAGTGTCTGCCATGGACCCTGAAGAGAAGATAGAATCTGATCTCTTGCACACAGCGGTGTGTATAGAATCGGTCCCAGTGATCATGTGACTAGTCATGTGATCGCCGGGATGCCATTAGTGAGAGGCTGATGGGTCTAACTAGACCCAGCAAAGTCTTATTAGTGACAATAATTACCATAAAGGGGCTGATTTCTCCTGTAACACAGCAGCCACGGTTACAGTGGAAAAACAAGGTGTAAAAAAATAATAATAATAATAATAATAATGTCCTCCAAAAGTCTCTTCTGACCTTTGAGGGACAGACCATAATAATAATAAAATAAAAGTAAAATAAAGTACAAATAAACTCAATAATAAATGCACATAAAATAGTCACCCAAAAAAACGTTCCCCACACCAATTATTGTCGTAACGCTAGCCCTGACCCAATTACCCTAAAATAGACAAGTATCTTATCAAAATTTACAGTAGACAATGACGATCACAAATAAAAGGTCTATTTTAGGGTAAAAATGTAAAAAAGCATATTTTTCACTATCGTTTTTAAACTATAAGCCTGAAATTTCTAAAATGGCAAAAAGGATGCATATAAAAATGCTAAAAAAAAGAAACCTGCATTGTCTACGAAAAAAACGTCACAGAAATCACGTCGCTAGCCCAAAAAATAAAAACGTTTTGGCTGTTTAACTAACGTGTAATGGCAGGAAGGAGGTGAAGGGAAAGTGAGCCCTAATCTACCCACCGCCCTGTCCCTGCCTACTTGCAACGACCCGCCCTAGGCGACGAGGTACAACTGGGCGGCGGTCCCTACGCTGGCTAAGTGCACTGGAAGACAAACGGGGAACACGCAAGGGAAGGGGCAGTAGCCACGGAACGCCACGAGGAAACGGGGCGGCGAACGAACAGTCAGGACCAGGACGAAGTGAGTACACCCGAGCGGGCACGGAGACAGAAGCAAGCCAGGGCAAGCAAAGCAGGTCAAGCAGAACTGCAGCAAGGCAGAAGCACGGCAGAAGCAGGCTGGAGCAAGCAGCAGTGGGGCCAGGAATCCAAAAGAATTACAAGCACTGAGGGAGAGCACAGGGCAGGTAATAAAGGGCAGGGGGCGGAGCTAACTCCGAGAGACCAGGCCGCGATAGGCTCTCCCACTCCTGAGCCTGCCACCCTGGTTGGTGGGAGATGGTGTCAGTCGAACAGGTCTGGCCTCAGGTGTGGATTGATTAATCCCAGGAGTATAGCTAGATGAAGTACCTGGCAGATCCCTAACAGTACTCCCCCTTTTATGAGGGGCCACCGGACCCTTACTAAGGGGACCCGGTTTAGTGGGGAAGAGGAGGTGGAACCTCCTGATCAATACCCCAGCGTGAACATCACGGGCAGGTACCCAAGTCCTCTCCTCCGGCCCGTATCCTTTCCAATGGACCAGGTACTGGAGGGAGCCCTGGACCATCCTACTGTCCATAATCTTGGCCACCTCGAATTCCACCCCCTCAGGGGTGAGAACGGGAACAGGAGGTATCCTCGAGGGGGACCAGGACGGGGAGCAGCGTTTAAGGAGGGAGGCATGGAAGACGTCATGTATGCGAAAGGATGGGGGGAGCTCCAGACGGAAGGATACAGGGTTGAGGACTTCAATGATCTTATAAGGTCCAATGAATCGGGGAGCAAACTTCCTGGACGGGACCTTAAGGCGCAAGTTCCTGGACGACAACCAGACCAAATCCCCGACGACAAACCGGGGGTTAGCAGAACGTCTACTATCCGCCTGAATCTTTTGTGCGCTCTGGGACGCCTCTAGGTTCTTCTGAACCTGGGCCCGGACAGTGCACAGTTCCCGATGAACCTCCTCTACCTCAGGATTATTGGAACAACCAGGGGAGACGGAGGAGAACCTTGGGTTAAACCCGAAATTACAGAAAAACGGGGAGACCCCTGACGAGTTACTGACCCGGTTATTCAGGGAAAATTCAGCAAGGGGAAGGAATGAGACCCAATCGAATTGACAGTCCGAGATGAAACACCTTAAATATTGTTCCAGGGATTGGTTGGTCCTTTCCGTTTGGCCATTAGTTTCGGGATGGAAGGCGGAGGAGAAGGACAGATCAATCTCCAACTTTTTACAAAAAGCTCTCCAAAATAAGGAAACAAATTGTACCCCTCTGTCAGAAACGATATTGACTGGGGCCCCATGGAGACGCAGGATGTGTTTCACGAACAAAGAAGCTAACGTCTTGGCGTTAGGTAGCTTCTTAAGGGGCACAAAGTGGCACATCTTGCTGAAGCGGTCGACTACCACCCACACCACCGACTTGCCCTGAGATGGAGGCAAATCGGTGATAAAATCCATGGAGATATGGGTCCAAGGTCTCTGGGGAATGGGCAAGGAACGTAGTAGGCCCGCAGGTCGAGACCTAGGGGTTTTGGACCTAGCGCAAACCTCACAAGCGGCGACGTAAGCCCTAACATCTTTAGGCAACCCAGGCCACCAATAGTTTCTGGTAATGAGGTGTTTGGTGCCCAAGATGCCAGGATGACCAGATAGAGCGGAGTCATGGTTTTCCCTGAGTACCCTCAGCCGGTATTGCAGGGGAACAAACAGTTTGTCCCCAGGGACGTTCCCGGGAGCTGCACCCTGATCAGCCGCGATATCAGAAGCTAAATCAGAATCCGTGGCAGAGACGATTATACCAGGGGGTAAAATACAAGCGGGATCCTTCTCGGAAGGAGGATTGGCCATGAAACTACGTGACAGAGCGTCAGCCTTAATATTCTTGGACCCAGCCCTATAGGTAACCAAGAAATTAAATCTGGTAAAGAATAGTGCCCACCGAGCTTGTCTAGGATTAAGCCTCCGGGCCGATTCTAGGAAAACCAGATTCTTGTGATCCGTAAGGACCGTTACCTGGTGTCTGGCCCCCTCCAGGAAGTGCCGCCACTCCTCAAACGCCCATTTAATGGCTAGAAGTTCGCGGTTGCCAATATCATAGTTACTCTCCGTGGGCGAAAACTTCCTAGAGAAGTAAGCACAGGGGCGGAGATGGGTGAGGGAGCTGGTACCCTGGGACAAGACGGCCCCCACTCCCACCTCGGAAGCGTCAACCTCCACAATAAATGGCTCCTCTTGGTTGGGCTGAATCAGCACGGGGGCCGAGATAAAGCACTTCTTGAGAGTCTCAAAGGCCTGGACGGCCTCAGGGGGCCAATGGAGGACATCGGCACCCTTGCGGGTGAGGTCCGTAAGAGGCTTAGCGACGACCGAGAAGTTGGCAATAAATCTCCTGTAATAGTTGGCGAACCCTAAAAAACACTGTAACGCCTTAAGGGAGGCAGGTTGGACCCATTCCGCCACAGCTTGAACCTTGGCAGGGTCCATGCGGAATTCATGAGGAGTGAGGATTTGCCCTAAAAATGGTATCTCCTGTACCCCAAAGACACATTTTTCAGTCTTAGCAAACAGATTATTCTCCCGAAGGACCTGGAGCACCTTCCTGACATGCTCCACGTGGGAGGACCAGTCCTTGGAAAACACCAGTATGTCATCAAGGTACACAACAAGAAATATCCCCAGGTAATCTCTCAGGATTTCATTAATAAAATTCTGGAAGACAGCAGGGGCATTACACAACCCAAAGGGCATGACCAGGTATTCGAAATGACCCTCGGGTGTGTTGAACGCAGTTTTCCACTCATCCCCCTCTTTGATGCGGATAAGGTTATATGCCCCCCGTAGATCGAACTTAGAAAACCACTGGGCTCCCTGAACCTGATTAAAAAGATCCGGAATCAAAGGAAGTGGGTACTGGTTCCTTACGGTGACCTTATTCAGGTTACGATAATCAATGCACGGCCTAAGACCACCATCCTTCTTCCCCACGAAGAAGAAGCCAGCACCTACAGGAGAAGTCGAGGGGCGAATGAAACCCTTGGCCAGGCATTCTTGGATATATACCCTCATCGCTTCACGTTCAGGACATGAAAGATTAAATATCCTACCCTTAGGAAGCTTGGCACCAGGCACCAAATCGATGGCGCAATCGTAATCTCTATGGGGGGGCAACACCTCAGAGGCCTCCTTGGAAAACACATCGGCGAAGTCCTGAACAAACTCAGGAAGCGTGTTTACCTCCTCCCGGGGAGAAATAGAGTTAACAGAAAGACATGACATCAGACATTCATTACCCCATTTGGTGAGATCCCCAGTATTCCAATCAAACGTGGGATTATGCAACTGCAACCAGGGAAGACCTAATACCAGATCAGACGATAATCCCTGCATCACCAGTACAGAGCACTGCTCCAAATGCATGGAGCCAACCAGGAGTTCAAAAACAGGGGTATGCTGAGTAAAATAACCATTAGCAAGGGGGGTTGAGTCGATTCCTACTACAGGGATAGGATAAGGTAAATCAATACAAGGCATCTTTAGAGACATAGCAAATTCCACAGACATGATATTAGCAGATGAGCCAGAATCCACGAAAGCACTGCCCGTGGCAGACTGGCCAGCAAACGAGACCTGAAAGGGAAGCAAAATTTTATTGCGTTTCACATTAACGGGAAATACCTGTGCGCCCAAGTGACCTCCCCGATGATCACTTAGGCGCGGAAGTTTTCCGGCTTCTTATTCTTGCGCCTGGGACAGGTGTTCAGTAGATGCTTGTCGTCCCCACAGTAGAAGCAGAGACCATTCATTCTGCGAAACTCCCTACGTTGTCGAGGGGACATGGAGGCCCCGAGTTGCATAGGTACCTCCGAGTCCTCCGTGGAGGGGCGAGGAGACGGGACCTCGGGGGGAATCGCAGAAAAGTCAGAGGGGAACACACTGAAGCGTTCTAGCTGACGTTCCCTGAGACGTCGGTCAAGTCGTACTGCTAGGGCCATAACCTGGTCAAGGGAGTCAGGCGAGGGGTAGCTAACCAGCAGATCCTTCAGGGCGTCAGATAATCCTAACCTAAACTGGCACCTTAGGGCCGGATCGTTCCACTGAGAAGCTACGCACCACTTCCTAAAATCAGAACAGTATTCCTCAACCGGTCTCCTACCCTGACGTAAGGTCACCAGCTGACTCTCGGCTAAAGCAGTCCTGTCAGTCTCGTCGTAAATGAGTCCGAGGGCAGAGAAAAAACTATCAACAGAGGAAAGTTCAGGGGCGTCAGGAGCCAAGGAGAAGGCCCACTCTTGGGGCCCTTCCTGGAGTCGGGATATGATGATACCCACCCGCTGGTTCTCGGAACCTGAGGAGTGGGGCTTTAGGCGGAAATACAGTCTGCAACTCTCCCGGAAGGAGAGAAACGTCTTACGGTCCCCTGAAAACCGGTCAGGTAACTTGAGGTCGGGTTCTAGAGGTGAGGTGAGGGGTACTACTAAAGCAGCGTCACCCTGATTGACCCTTTGGGCCAGGGCCTGGACCTGTAGGGAGAGGCCCTGCATCTGCTGGGTCAGGGTCTCAAGGGGGTCCATGATAGCGTCAGCGTAGGAGAAAGGGTAGACTAGGTAAGGGCTTGTAATTATGTAATGGCAGGAAGGAGGTGAAGGGAAAGTGAGCCCTAATCTACCCACCGCCCTGTCCCTGCCTACTTGCAACGACCCGCCCTAGGCGACGAGGTACAACTGGGCGGCGGTCCCTACGCTGGCTAAGTGCACTGGAAGACAAACGGGGAACACGCAAGGGAAGGGGCAGTAGCCACGGAACGCCACGAGGAAACGGGGCGGCGAACGAACAGTCAGGACCAGGACGAAGTGAGTACACCCGAGCGGGCACGGAGACAGAAGCAAGCCAGGGCAAGCAAAGCAGGTCAAGCAGAACTGCAGCAAGGCAGAAGCACGGCAGAAGCAGGCTGGAGCAAGCAGCAGTGGGGCCAGGAATCCAAAAGAATTACAAGCACTGAGGGAGAGCACAGGGCAGGTAATAAAGGGCAGGGGGCGGAGCTAACTCCGAGAGACCAGGCCGCGATAGGCTCTCCCACTCCTGAGCCTGCCACCCTGGTTGGTGGGAGATGGTGTCAGTCGAACAGGTCTGGCCTCAGGTGTGGATTGATTAATCCCAGGAGTATAGCTAGATGAAGTACCTGGCAGATCCCTAACATAACGTGTGCTAAAAATGGCTGTCACGGTCTGTGGGTTTGTGGACCCACTGGGACATATTGCCATAGCAGGATAGCAGCTGGCCAAACAGGGTACCACGACAAAGTCTATAGTCCGAGCACAAGGGTACCTGTGGTAGTTCACACAGTACTAACTGCTAGACTCAGATGGGAGCTTGGCAGCAGACACCAGGCGCGGTGTAACAGAGCAGGCGTGGACGCAAGCAGCACACAACTCCAACTCTTCAAGGACTTGAAACCAGGTATAGCACAGGATACAGGATACAGGTAGCAGGGCACATGAACACTGGGAACAGGAAAACACAAAGTGACCATTTGCAAGACTAACACGGTTAAACACAACAATGCTCAGGCAATGAGTGAAAGGGCAGAGCCCTTTTTATAGTCCAGGGGAATTATGGGTTTATTACAGATTTCTGACATGTGCGTGTACTGGCCCTTTAAGGGCTGGTGTGAGCATGCACGCGCACCCTACGTGAGTCAGTACATTAATGCGGAAGTGAGTGCCAGCGTCTCTCAGGAGGGAGAACAATGGTCCACGGTGGTGGACGTTACAATGGCTAAACAGTTTGGTCCTTAAGGCTCGAAATAGCCCGGTCCTGAATGGGTTAGGGAATGTTCACACGCTTAGCAAAAAAACTTCTGAAAATACGGAGCTGTTTTCAAGGGAAAACAGCTCCTGATTTTCAGACATTTTTTTAGCCACTCGCGTTTTTCGCAGCATTTTTTACGGCCGTTTTTGGAGCTGTTTTCAATAGCCTATGAAAAACGGCTCCAAAAATGTCCCAAGAAGTGACCTGCACTTGTTTTTCAAAACTGCCGCGCGAAAAAACGCCCCGTCGGAACAGAACGCCGTTTTTCCCATTGCAATCAATGGGCAGATGTTTGGACGCGTTCTGCTTCTGATTTTTCGGCTGTTTTTCGGGCATTTACAGCCAGAAAAAACTGCCGAAAATGGGCCGTGTGAACATACCCTTAAAGTAACACTAAGGGTATGTTCACACGGCAACGCCAATTACATCTGAAATTACGGAGCTGTTTTCAGGCAAAAACAGCTCCTGAATTTCAGACGTTTTCCTAAGTACACGCGGTTTTCGCGGCGTCTTCTATGAACGGAATTGGAGCTGGTTTTCATTGGAGTCAATGAAAAATGGCTCCCATTACGTCCCAAGACATGACATGCACTTCTTTGAGGCGGGCGTCTTTTTATGCGCCGTCTTTTGACAGCGGCCCGTAAAAAAAAAGCCCGTCGGCACAGAACACCGTAAGACCCATTGAATTCAATGGGCAGATGTTTGCAGACGGTTTGGAGCCGTTTTTTTGGTCAAAATTCGAGGCGTAAAACGCCTGAATTACGTCCGTAAATAGGGCGTGTGAAAATACCCTTACTGTAACTTGCAAAATACACCAAAAAAAGAAATAAAACACATATCCCAGCAATTCCTTCCTTAATCTTCTCCTATCCTTTGATCGTATTTTGTCTCATATTGTAATTAAATGGGTTTTCTGACCACTAAAAATTATCTTGCATTTAACTTATCTCACCGAAGTAAACTGTTTACTGAATAACTTTACAAAGCCGGTGTTGATGATGTACACGGACACAGCAGGAAAAGCTTTCACTATGAGAGGCCCAATCTCTTACATATTGCAGTTCAGGCTGGCAGTTGATGGCTGTCTGGCCCAATTTGTAATGGACAGAGACAATGGCATTCCTTCCAAGTGGGGCGCTCTTAAGCTTTGGTACCGTCCCATAAACAGAAGTATTGCAGGTTGGCCGAACGAAACTTGGATAATGAATATTTTTGGAAAAGTGTACTTCAAATATGACATGGAGATCAAGGAGCAATTTAAATGCTGATTTTAGATTTATTTGTTTTGGTTTTTTTTGGCCATCGGAAAACCTCTGTAAAACTGATATATATATAAAGACATTTTCATTGAGTGTCCCAGAAGATCATCCATTTCCCTCTCTTTCTTTTTGAAATCTGGTGTATGGTTCAAGGCAACTGGCTGCTCTGTCTGCAGTAGGACACAAGTATTGTTAAACCCTGCCCCCTTTGCTAAGCCTTGCCCCTCGGCTGCTCACCAGAAGTACACCAGAATTTCCCTACTGGTGGACCAAAACTCTCCATGTATTGCATAGATGGTTGCTGATTTACTTGAATAGCCAACATAATCAGTCAGAGTTCCCCATGATCATAACAGCTGATCAACTGACTGCTGTTTTCAGAGGAGGGGTTGCCTTTATAAGACAATTCTTTTAAACACGGGAGAACGTTTTATCGTAAGCAGCATTAAATTTCCTATGGCAAACATCAAAGATACTCTCTAAATACAATAGTGCTAAATCCTCATTTATATTCGCAGATTTCAAGTGCCAGCCAGAACACGTGCTGTAACTCTGGGGCAGACATACCGCCTGTGCAGCCGGTTCAGCTGCACAGGGGCCTAGAACGTAGGGGGGCACAGCCAGGTAGCTGCATCTTTGTTGAAAATATAAATGTAAAAAAAAATTGTGTGGCGTTGCTCCTCTTAACATTCTAAGGGGGCGTGAAATGCAGAGTTATTGTCTGCTAAAGCTACACTTACCCAACAAAATACTACCAATGACCACCTCCCTCTTCCGACTGATGGAAGCACTCATTAGCCAATGACTGCCTCCATCAATGTGAGTGAGAAAGGAAGTCAGAACTAACTATCTTCCCTACTCGGCAGATTCTCGGCAGGCTGCTTACATAGTGGGCCACCTGGCCCAGCACACAAGGTTCTGATTCTAGCCAGTGTCGGGGCAATGTGTGTGTCAGCTTTGTCACAAACAAGGTCCTAACTCTGGTCAGTGTCAGAGTGTTCTGTGTACAGCTCAAGTCTGTCTGTCGTCTGGCTGACTCTATCTCCCTCTCCCTTTTTTCTCTTGCCCGCTCTGAAGAAACTGTCCTCCACATCTTCCTGATAAAGACAACAGGCTAGCAGTCGGCACCTGTGGGCCACGGTGAGTCCAGATTTAGACCGAGCCAGTGACTGTGAATAACTCCATTGCGCAGTATAAGTCTGGCTGATACTTTGTGTCTGTCACACTTTTGTTTGAGAATTATGTATGTGTGTTCTTGTTTGGGCACTGTTATATAACAGGCCTCAGGGGCGTAGCTAAAGGCTCATGGGCCCCGATGCAAAAGTTCTTATTGGGCCCCCCCCCCGCAAACTCCTCATGGCCGACGGTCCGCAGCTTTCAGCTGCATCGCTGGGTCTCCTAAGTGACCCAACAATGCAGCACTAGCAGCCGGGGGCGTCACTAAGGCTGGGTTCACACACCCTATTTACGGACGTATTTCGGGCGGTTTAGCATTGAATTACGTCCGAAAATGCGGCTCAAAAGCGTTGGCAAACATCTGCCCATTCATTAGAATGGGTCTTACGATGTTCTGTGCCGACGGTCATTTTTTTTACGTGCCGCTGTCAAAAGGCGGCGCGTAAAAAAGACGCCCGCGTCAAAGAAGTGCCTGTCACTTCTTCAGACGTAAATGGAGTCGTTTTCCATGGACTCCATGGAAAAACAGCTCCAATTACGTCCGTAATGGACGCAGCAAAAGACGCCTGCACATGCCTGTACGGCTGAAATTACGGTGCTGTTTTCTCCTGAATACAGCTCCGTAATTTCAGCCGTAACGGACGCTGCCGTGTGAACATACCCTCAGGGCTTAAAATGTCAGGGAAATAGCCCCAATACATATGTGTCCGCCCAAAAAAAAATGTGTGTATAGGAGACAGCATAGCATATCTGTCCATAGCACTACGACCCTATGAACTATGGATAGGATTAGATACATTGGCTCAGCAGACAGTATCACACATGATAGGATTAGATGCAGTGGCCCAGCAGACAGTATCACACATGATAGGATTAGATACAATGACTCAGCAGACAGTATCACGCATGATAGGATTAGATACAGTGGCTCAGCAGACAGTATCACACATGATAGGATTAGATACAGTGGCTCGGAAGGCAGTATCACACATGCTAGGATTAGATACAGTGGCTCAGCAGACAGTATCACACATGATAGGATTAGATACAGTGGCTCAGCAGACAGTATCACACATGATAGGATTAGATACACAGCTCAGCAGACAGTACCACACATGATAAGATTATATACAGTGTCTCAGAAGGCAGTATCACACATGATATGATTAGATGCACCAGCTCAGCAGACAGTATCACACATGATAGGATTAGATACAGCGGCCCAGCAGACAGTATCACACATGATAGGATTAGATACAGTGGCTCGGAAGGCAGTATCACACATGATAGGATTAGATACAGTGGCTCAGCAGACAGTATCACACATGATCGGATTAGATACAGTGACTCGGAAGGCAGTATCACACATGATAGGATTAGATACAGCGGCTCAGTAGACAGTATCACACATGATAGGATTAGAGATAGGGCCCAGCAGACCGTATCACACATGATTGAATTAGATATAGGGCCCAGCAGACAGTATCACACATGATAGGATTAGATACAGTGGCTCAGCAGACAGTATCACACATGATAGGATTAGATATAGGGCCCAGCAGACAGTATCACACATGATAGGATTAGATACAGGGCCCAGCAGACAGTATCACACATGATTGGATTAGATACAGGGCTCAGCTCGCTGATATTGCGGCTCCAGTGCTGGACTCAGTAAAGGTAAGAATAATAATTGTGCTTCTTTATGTGTTACTGATTATTTTTGTGTGTTTGTGTTTTTTTACAGATTCGGTTGTTGGACTTCGGATTCGAGGACTTCAATGACGGCGTTTTTTTTATTCTCAATAAAATGGTTAATGAGGGTTGTGTATGTTTATTTCAATAAAATATTTTTTCTATGTGCTTGTATTTTTTTAAACTTTATTATCACCGCCTTAGTAATGGCCGCTGGCTGATTGACAACCTCCATTACTAAGGCGGGGCTTAATGTTAGCCAGTGTAGAGGCCAACACTAACCCCCATTATTACCCCGGTACCCACCGCCACCAGGGGTACTGGGAAGAGCCGGGTACGAACCAGTTCCCGACCATCTGTAGTGACGGGCAGGCACCGGGGCGGCCACAGGCTGGTAGTATGAGGCTGGGTTCACACGACCTATTTTCAGACGTAAACGAAGCGTATTATGCCTCGATTTATGCCTGAAAATAGGGCTACAATACGTCGGCAAACATCTGCCCATTCATTTGAATGGGTTTGCCGACGTACTGTGCAGACGACCTGTAATTTACGCGTCGTCGTTTGACGGCTGTCAAACGACGACGCGTAAATTGACTGCCTCGGCAAAGAAGTGCAGGGCACTTCTTTGCAAAGTAATTTGAGCCGTTCTTCATTGAAGTCAATGAAGAGCAGCTCAAGATTTACGAGCGTCACAGACGCCTCGCATAATACGAGGAGGAGCTTTTACGGCTGAAACGAGGCAGCTGTTTTCTCCTGAAAACATTCTGTCTTTTCAGACGTAAAAGCCTCTCATCGTGTGCACATACCCTTAGGCTGGGGAAGGCCAAAAACAGTGGCCCTTCCCACCCTGGTAATGCTGCCTGCTGCTGCTGTGTTGTATCTGGCTGGTTATGAAAATTGGGGGGGACCACACATCGTTCTTTCCAATTATTTTTTGTTTTATTTTGTTTTAAATGACGTGGGGTCCCCCCCATTTTTCATAACTAGCCAGATACAATAAAGCAGCAGCAGCCTAGCATCACCAGGGTGGGAAGGGCCACTGTTTTTGGCCTTTCCCCTCCTGATAATACCAGCCTGCGGCCGCCCCAGTGGCCGACCATCACTACAGATCGTCAGGTACTGGATAGTACCCGGCTCTTCCCAGCACCCCTGGTGGCGGTAGGTACCAGGGTAATAATGGGGGTTAGTGTTAGCCTCTGCACTGGCTAACACTAAGCCCCGCCTTAATAATGGCGCTATCAATCAGCCGGCGGCCATTACTAAGGCGGTAGTAATATAGTTTTAAAAAAACACAGAGACATAGAATTATTTTTTTATTGAAATAAAAAAAAAACCCACACAACCCTCATTAACCATTTTATTGATAATAAAAAAAAAGCCGTCATCGAAGTAGTCCTGGAATCCGCCGTCGTCCAACGACCGAACCTGTAAGAAAACACACAAGAAAAACAATTAGTAACACATGTGTTAGGCTTAGATACAGGGCCCATGTGTGATACTGTCTGTGGGACCCTGTATCTAAGCCTACCACAACGTAGGCTTAGATACAGGGTCCAGCAGACAGTAATCTTATACAGTATAAGATTACTGTGTGCTGGGGCCCTGTATCTAAACCTACAGTGTGGTAGGCTTAGATACAGGGTCCATCAGAAAGGATCACGCATGGGCCATGTATCTAAGCCTACCATGTGATTGGCTTAGATACAGGGCCCAGCAGACAGGATCACACATGGGCCATGTATCTAACCCTACCATGTGATTGGCTTAGATACAGGGCCCAGCAGACAGGATCACACAATCTGTGATCCTGTCTCATGGGCCCCATAAGCCTGCTACATTGTAGGCTTAGGGGTTGTGCAGTCCCTAAACATTGATGGCCTATCCACAGGATAGGCCATCAATAGCTGATGTGTCTCCCGTACGAGAGCTGCTCCCCTTCATTTCACTACTCGCTCACACTGTGAATCGCCGACATGGATTCACAGTGTGACCGGAATGAAGTGACCGGAATGAAGGGGAGCAGCTCTCGTACGAGTGCTGCGACCCCTTCAAAACAGCTGATTGGCGGGTCCCGGGAGTCGGACCCCGCCAGTCAGGACTAATCTTACCTTCCTCTTCAGCCGCGGCGGTAGTTCTGTCGTCTCGATGCGCGGTGGTGCGCGTGGTGACGTCATGCGCTGCGTACAGCGCTTGACGTCAGGACCTCCGCTGCGATCCGGAACCAGGAAGGTAAGTAAAGTCTGTTACTATAGTAACAGGGGCCCGCGGCCCGAGTTACTATAGTAACACTTTATTGATGTGGTGCGGGGGGCTGTGGGCCCCCCTGGCTTCGGGGCCCGGTCGCAATTGTGACCGCTGCGACCCCTATAGCTACGCCAGTGACAGGCCTGGTATAATATTATGACGTTAGCCCTTCTGGTTTGCTTTTATTGTGTGGGCATATTTGTGTGTCTGGCAGTTTTATAAAAAGTTCCTTTATTTTTGGATGTGTTGCCTTGTCTCTCTTGGATTTGTAGCAAGGGACTTTTGGATCAAGTCCTGTAAGGCTTGCACCCATCTATTTTTTAGAAATCCGTTGCTGAGGTTCTTTTGGGTTTTGACTATTTGTTATGGCAACAGATACTTTGGTGATTCAGTGGATTAACTGGAAGGGCCATCTACATAGAAGTACTCATAATATTGTGCCAGCATAATAAATCAGTGACCAAACAATAGCAGGCACATGATGCTGATACAATTATGCCAGCTACATAGTAGCACCCATAAAATAGTATCTGTCATATAGCAGTGCCCATGTCCATAGCAAAGTATCAGACACACAGCTATGCTCACATAACAATAATATCGAATGACACATGAACCATTATTAGCGAAAAATAGACAATATTTTATTGAAAGACAAAATCATTAAAAATAAGTACATTGGCAGTAACATTACCCATAGAAAAAAGATCCCCACATAGGGCGGGTCCCGCAGCCTCTATAGTAAACTGCAAATACTGCATGCAAAGACTGGTACATAAGTAATACAATGAATATGGATAGTTCTGGTCTGTATGCCTCCTTAATTGTACCTTTTTGCTGTCTGGTTTTTTATATTACTTTGCTTTGGATGGTTTCTATCCATATTCATCGTATTACTTATGTACCAGTCTTTGCATGCAGTATTTGCAGTTTACTATAGAGGCTGCGGGACCCGCCCTATGTGGGGATCTTTTTTCTATGGGTAATGTTACTGCCAATGTACTTATTTTTAATGATTTTGTCTTTCAATAAAATATTGTCTATTTTTCGCTAATAATGGTTCATGTGTGATTTCTTATATAGGTGTTCATATTCGTATATCACACGGTTCATTTGAGTTGCTATATGCATGTTTTAGCCCAACTATCTTAATAGGTGTTATAATAATATCAAACGAGTAGTGCCAGCTACATAGTAGTACACATAATAATGTGCAAGCAATAAAGAAGTGCCTAAACAATAATGGGCTCATAATGCTCATACAAAGTTGCCAACCACACTCTAGCCCCGATACATAATAACAGGCACCAGCAGTTGTCAGTAGAAATCGTCATGGCGGTCTGGGCTGGATGAAGAAGAAAAGGAAAGAGTACGTCTGCAATCACAGAAGACATCACCTATGAGTCACTGGATGTAGCAGTTATGTGTTCTGTCTGTCGCTGTGTCTGATCAGTGGTGTACTCTCTTTTGTAGTCTACAGCCTGATAATACTCTACAGAACATGTTTCTTGCAATCCCCTAAATCTCCTATCTGGTGTACTACTGGTGTCTATATATTTTTCGAAATCTTTGCATAGGTTTGTTGCCATTGATTGCAGGGTGGCCCAGACAAATTTTCTGCACCGGGGTCCTTGGCTGTCAGTGTCTGCCCCTGCTGTAACTCACGATACAAGATCTTTAAAAGTGGTTATTTATTCTGATGAAAACTGAACGTTATGTTCAAAAGTCGAGCTTCACTTTGAAACTATTTTTGTTTAATAAATGACTAAGACAATCCAAATCCTTCAAACAAGTAGAAATTTCACGTGGAAGAACAGAAAGACTATGTTCCCACTTCTTACTAAGAATCTTATTTTATCACCTGGCAAAAGACAAATGCAGTCGGCAATCATTTTTATTGTAGAAAATAATTGAATTTCTATTTTTCAAGCTAGTCATTCATCCTTTAATCTGACACACATATATACTGTATATTAAACTAATTCTACAAGGCAATCACTGACTTGCATTTTGGTTGATATTTTCATTAAACTACTTCTGAAAGGGATTGATGAGTTAGGCAGTCATCCTATCTGTAGATCCTCATACCTAGAGAAGGATATGGCACAGAGCAGTTCTAAGAAAATATGTTCCAGAAATGTGGTTTTATGGGCAATACAAGTATTTAATAAAATAGACATATCAGGAGAGCTGTCAGGTCGTCTTTAATATTAATTAAGGGGTTGTCCGGTGAAATAAATTTTACCTATCCTCAGCATAGGTTATCAATAGCTGATCAGTGGAGGACTGATAATCGGCACACAAACTAATCAGCTATTTGAAAGGGCCGCAGCGCTCCTGTGATCACTGCTTCATTGCTTACACAGCTTAGTACTGCACAATGTGACTCGGGGCCAGATTAAGGCTGCTAGCAGTATGGAGCAGTTATTTATGATGGGCCCCCCACCCAACTAACACAGGGTTCCCCACGGCAATGCTTCTAGGCATTGGAAGCTTAGTACAACCTATTATAAACTGTGCCCCACAAAATAGAAGCCAGAGTGCTTGAGATATTAAAAGTCCACTAAGTTAAACATTAAAATCAGTGACTTACATTTGATGCCCATCATTCTTTACTCTGTACACATAGATGGTGGGTGGCATGTAGTGAGTGTAGTTTCATCTTTGCTAAGTGATAAACAGAAATGCAGATAACATTAAACTCATTGCTGGCTGGGCCGGTTGCTCTCATGAAACATATGCATGATTAAACCAGGGGTCTTAAAAAGGACACGCTGTCCTAGAGGTCACCGAGACATCAGTGACCAAAAGTAAAATATACATGATATATAAAATATGTATAATAAAAGATGTTTTCTCATCTCATACATTTACACAGCGAATTACACTGTTTTCGTAATTCAGGAGTCATATATTATCTCATTCATTTATCGTATATTAACAGAATAGCTCGCTATGCTATTTGTTTTTATCCAATTGACTTCTATTGGAGTTATGAAAACAGCCCGCTTGGCTATTTCTGTACCTCCCCTCCACTTTAGAAGACTTGACATTCGTAGCAGCAGTGCACAGTATAATAGCTTCCTTCCATTTACTTCAATGGGAGGAAGATATAATACTGTGCAGGTCCGCTACGAATGTGACAGCTTTGCACTGTGCTAAACTTTTTAAGAATTGAAGGCCCACGGCTCATTCAAACTTGAAGAACGTCCATCAATTTTATTTCACCGGACAAACCCTTTAAGGCCTCATTCACACGTCAGGGTCCAA
The DNA here is from genome assembly GCF_050947455.1 of Rhinoderma darwinii. Lineage (NCBI taxonomy): Eukaryota > Metazoa > Chordata > Amphibia > Anura > Rhinodermatidae > Rhinoderma > Rhinoderma darwinii. The sequence goes on from NC_134688.1 coordinate 63,639,350, forward strand.
GTGTCGGCCGATAAAATAGGTCGTTTTGGGCCGTTTTTCCCGGCCGGATTGCATCCGTTTTGCATCCGTTCCAATTCCGTTCCGGGCCGTGTTGCCGTTTTTAACGGCCGATTTTGACCCGTTTTGCATACGTTTTTTTCCCTGTCCGTTTTAAAATCGGATGAATTTCATTTAAATTTGTTGCCACACACAGCCCTCTTTAGATAATGCCACAGCCCCCCTGGTAGGTAATGCCACCCAGCCCCCTGTATGTAATGCCACCCAGCCCCCTGCAGGTAATGCCACCCAGCCCCCTGTATGTAATGCCACCCAGCCCTCTGCAGTTAATGCCACCCAGCCCCCGGCAGATAATGCCACCCAGCCTCCTGTATGTAAAGCCACCCAGCCCTCTGCAGGTAATGCCACCCAGCCCTCTTCAGGTAATGCCACCCAGCCCCGTGAAGGTATTGCCACAGCCCCCTGAATGTAATGCCACCCAGCCCCCTGCAGGTAATTCCACCCAGCCCCCTGCAGGTAATGCCACCCAGCCCCCTGAAGGTAATGCCACCCAGCCCCCTGTATTTAATGCCACACAACCCCCTACAGGTAATGCCACCCAGCCCCCTGTATGTAATGCCACCCAGCCCTCTGCACGTAATGCCACCCAGCAGGTAATGCCACGCAGCCCCCGGCAGGTAATGCCCCCCAGCCCCCTGCAGGTAATGCCACCCTGCCCCCTGCAGGTAATGCCACCCAACCCCCTGCAGGTAATGCCACCCAGCCCTCTGCAGGTAATGCCACCCAGCCCTCTGCAGGTAATGCCACCCAGCGCCTGGCAGGTAATGCCACACAGCCCCCAGCAGGTAATGCCACCCAGCCCCCTGCAGGTAATGCCACCCAGCCCCCAGCAGGTAATGCCACCCAGCCCCCGGCAGGTAATGCCACCCAGTCCCCTGCAGGTAATGCCACCCTGCCCTCTTCAGGTAATGCCACCCAGCCCCGTGAAGGTATTGCCACAGCCCCCTGAATGTAATGCCACCCAGCCCCCTGCAGGTAATGCCACCCAGCCCCCTGCAGGTAATGCCACCCAGCCCCCTGAAGGTAATGCCACCCAGCCCCCTGTATTTAATGCCACCCAGCCCTCTGCAGGTAATGCCACCCAGCAGGTAATGCCATGCAGCCCCCGGCAGGTAATGCCACCCAGCCCCCTGCAGGTAATGCCACCCTGCCCCCTGCAGGTAATGCCACCCAACCCCCTGCAGGTAATGCCACCCAGCCCTCTGCAGGTAATGCCACCCAGCCCTCTGCAGGTAATGCCACCCAGCTCCCGGCAGGTAATGCCACGCAGCCCCCGGCAGGTAATGCCACCCAGCCCCCTGCAGGTAATGCCACCCAGCCCCCGGCAGGTAATGCCACCCAGCCCCCGGCAGGTAATGCCACCCAGTCCCCTGCAGGTAATGCCACCCAGCCCCTGCAGGTAATGCCACCATGCCCTCGGCAGGTAATGCCACCCAGCCCCCGGCAGGTAATGCCACCCAGCCCCCTGTAGGTAATGCCACGCAGCCCCCGGCAGGTAATGCCACCCAGCCCTTTGCAGGTAATGCCACCCAGCCCTCTGCAGGTAATGCCACCCAGCCCCCTGCAGGTAATGCCACCCAGCCCCCTGTATGTAATGCCACCCAGCCCCCGGCAGGTAATGCCACCCAGCCCCCTGTATGTAAAGCCACCCAGCCCTCTGCAGGTAATGCCACCCAGCCCTCTTCAGGTAATGCCACCCAGCCCTCTGCAGGTAATGCCACCCAGCCCTCTTCAGGTAATGCCACCCAGCCCCCTGAGGGTAATGCCACCCAGCCCCCTGAAGGTAATGCCACCCAGCACCCTGCAGGTAAAGCCACCCAGCCCCCTGCAGGTAATGCCACCCAGCCCCCTGAAGGTAATGCAACCCAGCCCACTGTATGTAATGCCACACAGCCCCCTGCAGGTAATGCCACCCAGCCCCCTGTATGTGATGCCACCCAGCCCTCTGCAGGTAATGCCACCCAGCAGGTAATGCCACCCAGCCCCCTGCAGGTAATGCCACCCAGCCCCCTGCAGGTAATGCCACCCAGCCCTCTGCAGGTAATGCCACCCAGCACCCGGCAGGTAATGCCACGCAGCCCCGGCAGGTAATGCCACCCAGCCCCGGCAGGTAATGCCACCCAGCCCTCGGCAGTTAATGCCACCCAGCCCCCGGCAGGTAATGCCACCCAGCCCCCTGCAGGTAATGCCACCCTGCCCCCTGCAGGTAATGCCACCCAGCACCCTGCAGGTAATGCCACCCAGCCCCCTGTATGTAGTGCCACCCAGCCCCCTGTATGTAATGCCACCCAGCTCCCTGTATGTAATGCCACCAAGTCCCCTGTAGGTAATGCCACACAGCCCCTTGTAGGTAATGCCACCCAGCTCCCTGTAATGCCACCAAGTCCCCTGTAGGTAATGCCACACAGCCCCCTGTAGGTTGCACCCATCCCCCCCTTCCAGTAGAAGTAACTGACTTCAATGTCCATATATGGACAGTGCAGTCACTGACTTCTCCTGCAGAGGAATCCCCGACCCGGGGAATCCGCTTCAGAAGTGAGTGACGTCACTGTGTCCATATATGGACAGTGTAGTCACTCCCTTCTCCTGTAGCGGAATTCCCTGCCACAGGGTAGGGGATTCCGCTTCAGAAGTGAGTGACGTCGCTGTGTCCATATATGGACAGTGTAGTCACTGACTTCTCCTGCAGAGGAATCCCCGACCCCCGACCCGGGGATTTCGCTTCAGAAGTGAGTGACGTCACTGTGTCCATATATGGACAGTGTAGTCACTCCCTTCTCCTGTAGCGGAATTCCCTGCCACAGGGTCGGGGATTCCGCTTCAGAAGTGAGAGACGTCGCTGTGTCCATATATGGACAGTGTAGTCACTCACTTCTCCTGTAGCGGAATTCCCTACCACAGGGTCAGGGATTCCGCTTCAGAAGTGAGAGCCGTCGCTGTGTCCATATATGGACAGTATAGTCACTCACTTCTCCTGTATCGGAATCCCCGGCCATAGGGTCGAGGATTCTGCTTCAGAAGTGAGTGACGTCGCTGTGTCCATATATGGACAGTGTAGTCACTCACTTCTCCTGTAGCGGAATTCCCAATCCCCAGACGGGGATTGGGGATTCCGACTCCTACAGGGAGCAAAAAAAGACCCTCCTCCTCCTCACATGCACTCTGCACTGTGAGGAGGAGGAGGAGAGAGAACGCGAGTGACGGAAGACACGGGCGTCACTCGGGACAAATTCCGGTGATGGCCGTGTATTACCCGGCCCCATAGACTTCTATGGGAGCCGGGTGGCCGGGTAAACGGCCGAAAATAGGGCATGTCCCATTTTTTGACGGCCAGGTTTCCCGGGCCATCAAAAACTCGGTCGTGCGAATAGCCCCATTAGGGGTCTATTGTTCCTAATGCAGACGTGTGACGGCCGATTTATGAACGGCCGTCACCCAGCCGGGAAACCCTGTCGTGTGAATAAAGGCTAACACTTCCAGCACCTAGGATCAGGTAAATATTTTTCTTTTATTTATTAATCTACCCAATTTTTTTTGCTTATGGGAAATATTGGTTCAGGTAAAAAAAAGAATTACTATCTTTTTGATTTGTCAAAATTGAATGGAAAAAACTGATTTGTCCCCTCATTCTAATGCAGTTAGCATAATAAAATAAATTTATTACATAAAGTAATTTTCTGTTTCTCCAATATAATCATACCAAATATATATACTGTATATACCTCATTTGTCGCCTGACAAAACAAAGCCATTATCGCCTCGAACAAAGATTTTCTACTTTTACTGTATCACTTCACGGATCAAGTTGTCACCATGACTTCCTGGTCTGAGGACTTGTAGTGTGCTATAAAAACCAATCTGCTATCAAACTGTCCACATAGAGGAGTTGTCTCAACTCAAAACATCTTACCCTATACCCCATATGAAACAGAGTGAGCGCCGCTAACTTTCAGTGGCTCTTATTCTTGAAGACCCAGACCCTGGTCGGAGAAGTAGCTCTCATATTGACCCCTTGTGGACTGAGCCAATTTTGGCCTTGAGGACCAGAGCAATTTTTTTATTTTTCCTCTTTGCATTTTGGCGAAAATAACTTATTTTTATTTTTTTGTTCGACATATCTGAATGAGGCAGTGTTTTTTGCAGAACAAGTTGTACTTTATGTTGGTGCCATTTTTTGGTAGGTATACACTTGTCTTTAATTGATATAAATTTTATTTTGGCAAAAAAGCTATTTTGCTGCAGTTTTTAATTATTTTTAGCTTTTTACAGCATACACAGATAATCATAATTGATGCTATAAATTTATTGTACGGATTGTTACACATATTTATTCATTCAAAAAAAATGTGCATGTGTGTAGGGTTTTACATAATTTTTTTTTAAACATAATTGTTTTTATTTATAATGTACTGACATATATCTATATCAGGGGTCTCAAACTCGGCCGGATAAATGGGCCACATATAGAAAAAATGTGCAGTTGACGGGCCGCATTACTTTCAAATTTGATACAATACAAAATTATTGTTAATTAATTCGTTATTTGAACTATTATAATAATACTACATTACTATAATAATACTAAATTTATATAACAATATTACATTACTATAACAATACTACATTACTATAATGCTACATTACTATAATAAATACTACATAACTATAATGATACTACATTACTATAACAATAATACTACAATACTATAATAATACTACATTACTATAATAATACTAGATTACTATAATACTACATTACTCTAATAATATTACATTACTATAAGAATACTACATTAGTATAATAATACATTACTATAATAATACTAGATTACTATAACAATACTACATTACTATAATAATACTACATTACTATAATATAATAATACTACATTACTATAACAATACTACATTACTACAATAATAATAGCGCTAGGTTTAAACTTAACAGAAATTTGCGAGATTTCTCCACGTGCTTAATTCAACAATCCAGTTTTACCGTTAAAGTGTCGCTAAATGCAGTCCGGTGGCTGAGTTGGCAGTGTTTGGCAGACACGCAAATGTCAAGAATAGGCAGCCCCTTTTTAGATAGTGCCACAGACCCCTTTTTAAATAGTGCCACAGACCCCTCTTTAGATAATGCCACAATGCCCTCTGTAGATACTGCCACAGTGCCCTCTGTAGATAATGCCACAGTGCCCTCTGTAGATGCTGCCACAGTGCCCTCTGCAGATGCTGTCACAGTGCCCTCTGCAGATGCTACCACACACACTGCTTGTAGATAGTGCCACACACACCCCCTGTAGATAACTCCATTGGGGCTCCCTCTAGGAGTTGAATCCCCAGCCAGAGCGTTGCCGACGCTTTGGCCAGGGATTCCTCTGCTGGAGGAGCCCCTGACGTCTCTCTCCATACACAGTGACGTCAGGGGATCCTCCTGGACCGGAATGTGATGTCAGGGGTAACCCCAGTGTCGGTGTCCCAGAGCGGAGCGGAGTACTAGTATAGGCTTTGCTCCGGAACTCTGGGGAAGCCCCTGACATCAGTGTCCATATATGGACAGTGATGTCAGGGGCATGCCCAGAGCTGGAGTCCCAGAGCAGAGCCGCTTCTAGCACTCTGCCTGGGATTCCAGCTCTGCTTCTGACATCACTGTTCATATGTGGACAGAGATGTCAGGGGCAACCCCAGAGCTGGAGTGCTGGGCAGAGCGCTAGTAGCGCTCCTACTGGGACTCCAACTGTGCTCCTGACATCATTGTCCAGCTCTGGGGAAGCACTAAAAATCACTCTCCATATGTGGACAGCGATGTCAGGGGATTCCACAGTGTCCCAGAGCAGAGCCTATACTAGCATTCTGCCCAGGACTCTGCTCCGGGAAAGACCCTGACAACACTGTCAATATATGGACAGCAATGTCAGGGAATTCCACAGAGTCCCGGAGCAGAGCCTATACTAGCTCTCTGCCTGGGACCCCCGAGATTCACCACAATTGAGGCACATCTTCAGGCATCTGTGCGCTGAACATCTTTTTTTTTTTAAATAAAAAATTCATAATTTGAAATAACAACGGGTGGTCCCCTTATTTTCCATAACCAGCCAGATACAATAAAGCAACAGCATGCTACCATTACCAGGATGGTAAGGCCTACACTTCTTGGGCATTCTTAGTATAATAGTACCAGCCTGCGACCGCCCCAGTGCCCGGCCATAACTAGATGTTCGGGTACTGGATTGTACCCGGCACCCCCCGATACCCCTGGTGGTATCGGGGGGGGGGGCAGTGGCGTAACTACCGCGGTAGCAGCAGTAGCGGCTGCTACGGGGCCCGGGGCTTGAGGGGGCCCGTGCCGCCAGCCGACACGCCCTCCCAAATGCCCGGTGGCGCCGCTAGCAGCCGTTATGGCTGCTACAGGGGTAGCACCGCTACTGTGGGGCCCGCGCCAACGAGCCTTACACAGGCACTCTCATGCCTGTAGGTGTCGCTAGCACCGGAGGGGGCCCCGGTGCTAGCGGCAGCCAAATACATGTATTAGCACTGAATGGCCGGGCATGTTCCGTGCCTGACCATCCAGTGCCTTACAATGACACTGATTGGCTAGCGGCGCGATGACATCATCGCGCCGCTTCCATGCTTGGAAGGTGCTGATTGGCGGGGCAAGTCATTCTGCCCCGCCAATCAGCGTCATTGGAGGACGCTCGTTCAGCTCCTGCAGACATGCTCAGAAGAGAGCATGTCTGCATCGCCAGTGAACAGCGTGGGAACCGGAGAATGTGAGTATGTCAACTTTATATGTTTTTTTTCCTCATAAAAATATGAATGGCATTATCTATAGTGGGGGGGGTCTATCTACAGGGGGGGTCGTCTTTATGTGGGCTATTATATATAGGGGGGTCTATATGTGGGGCAGTAGCTACAGGGGGGTCTATATGTGGGGGTGGGGGCCACTATATACAGGGGGGTCTATATGTGGGCCACTATATACAGGGGGGGGGTCTATATGTGGGGCACTAGCTACAGGGGAGGTCTGTATGTGGGGATGTGGGCCACTATCTACAGGGGGGTCTATATGTGGGGCAGTATATGTGAGACACTATACAGGGGTGGGCTATATGTAGAGCACTATCTATAGGGGAGCTATTTTTTAGGGTACTTTCTATAGGGGTGGGCTATGTGTGGGACACTATATACAGGGGTGGGTTACCTGTGGGGCACTAGCAACAGGGTGGCTATATGTAGTGCGCAGTCTACAGGGGTGGGCTATATGTGGGACAATATCTACAGAGGTGGGCTATACGTGGAGCACTAACTATAGGGGAAGCTATATGTAGGGCAGCACGGTGGCTCAGTGGTTAGCACTATTGCCTTGCAGCTCTGGAGTCCATATGTGGGCACTATCTACAGGGGCTTCTATGTAGGTCACTATCTACAGGGGGCACTATCTACAGGGGGCACGGTGTGTGTGTGTGTGTGTGTGTGTGTGTGTGTGTGTGTGTGTGACAGTTATATTTAGAGGTGTTGAGAATTTTAACTTTGTTTACAGGTGCAGAAATGTTTTAAAAGTGAGAAGCTGAAGACATCTAAACGGAAAACTGCAGAAATGGGTCATGGCCAGGAGAAATCCATCATAGATGTCTGAACCGGAGTGAGAAGAAAAGAACTAGAATCTGAGACGTCACCGGTGAGTCACTTAATGTAAATGTTTATTCTGCCTCTAATCAGTATTGTAGTCACTGTATGATCTGCAGCGAGATGATGGTGGTATGATTTTTTTTTGTGAAACCGCATCTCCCAGCATATCCTTATCATTGTTTCGGCCATGCTGGGAGCTGTAGTTTTACGCCGTACAAACCTATGCGCAGTGGCGTAACTACCGCTATAGCAGCCGTAGCGACTTCTACGGGGCCTGCAGCATGAGGGGGCCCGTGCCACCCGCCGGCACGGCCCCTCCCATGGCCGCAGGCTCCGCTAGCAGCCGCTATGGCTGCTACAGCGAGACGCCACTGAAGGGGTTGTTCCTACAAAAGACATGCATCCCCTAACCACAGGATAGGGATACATGTGGGATCGCTGGGACGCCCAGCGATGAGGAGAACGGGGGACCGAAAGTCCCCCCTAAGTTCTCCATGGCAAACCTCGGACTTCTGTAGTCTGTCTGCAGCTCCATGGAAATGACTTGCGCACCGGTCGTGCTTGTGCGCATGCGTGACCAGCGCTCCTTTCATTTTTATTGAACTGCGCAGACGCCAGAAGTCCGAGGTTAGTCATGGAGAACTTCGGGGAACTTTCGGTCTCCTTATCGCTGCCAGCGATCACACATGTATCCCCTATCCTGTGGATAGGGGATGCATGTCTTTTGTAGGACAAACTATAGGCCGCTTTTTTTTTGGGGGGGGGGCTGTATGGCGTAATCTACAGAGGGGGCTGTATGGCGTTATCTACAGAGGGGGTCTGTATGGCGTTATCTACAGGGGGCTGTGTATTGTGCTATCTATAGGGGGGCGCTGTGTGGTGGAATCTATAGGGAGGCACTATCTACAAGGGGGGGGGGTTGTGTGATACCCAGCAGAGGGGGGGGGGGGCCCAGTCAAAAGTTTGCTATGGGGCCCAGTCTTTCCTAGTTACGCCCCTGGGGGGGGGGGGTACCAGGGTTATAAAGGGTGGTTACAGTTAGCCTTTTTTGCAGCTAACACTAAGTCCCACTTTAGTGATAGATGTTGTCAATCAGACAGGGGTCATTACTAAGGCAGTACTGTAGCAGTAAAGTTTAAAAAAAAATCGGAAATATATAAAAGATATTTTTTTTAAATAAAAAAGAAAACCACATAACCCTTGTTAACCATTTAATAAAAAAAAAAAAGACTGGTTATCTAAATAGTTCTCAAATGCGAAGTAGTTCAAAGCAATCCTAGGGAACCTGTAAAAAAGCACAAAAAAACACTTTTATAAACATAAAAAAATAATACAATTATAATACATACCTCTCTAGCTCCAGCGATGCTTCCCCGGCAGAGTAAACCAGCCAATGACTTCTCATTGGCTGGTTTGGATCACGTGACCCAGGTTACTAGATTTTATTGGACTTCTTTCAAAAGTGAAAGTCAGTCAAAGATGACACCTCAGTGTGTCCTACTACTGTTGTTGAAGCGAAACTTGGGCACGAATTGGACGAATCAGAAACAAAACTAAACTTGAGAGTGTCGCTCATCACTACCCAAAATATACAATAGGTCTTTTCCCTCTTAACTCCAAGCATCAGGACTGTCTAGTAAAAACTTATATATTTAAGGCAGACAAAGACTGTTCAGTGCCCCTGAGCTGGGGGTAGTGACCTAATTTTGTCTGATGACATCACTGACAGATGAAAGAAAGTAATTCACTCCGACAGTTCCAAAAAGGGTCCACCTCTGATGCCCAACATCTATTTTAGGAGAACATCTTGTAGACTTAATTATCTCCTGTGCCCTTAAGCTCAGCTTACCCAGTTCATCAGTGCTGTGTGAATGACGCTCAGCGGCTGCTTCAATGGAGCAACCCTAGGATATGCCATCACTTACTGATCAATGATGGTCCAACTTCCGGAACCACCACTGATCCTTAGAATGAAGGGCTTCCTTTACTGATTTCCCCTGCTGTGCAGGCAACTGGAACACAGTCGTCCCTTTGATCTCCTGTCAGCAGGGGTCCCAGGGGTTAGACCCCCCCCCCCCACCGATCAGAATGTTATGGCAAATCCTTTAAAGAGCCATACTAGTTTCTACTAAATATATCTCAATAAACTTGAATGAAAATGTTATGCACCACCACAGATGTAAATAAAACGTACAAAACTTGGTCAAACACAACGTACTACAATTTTAGGTTTCCCTCCCCATTGACAATTTTGCCCTAGTCACATGCCTGTATGGTACATGAATAGAAACCTGCTAGTGCTGTAACTACTCATGTAGTGTGGAGAAATAATATCTGAAATAATATCCGAAAAATAGTAGGAAATATCATCTCTGGCACAGCCATAAAATATATTTCTGTGTATTACATTTAGCTTCATCACTATAATTTCATATAGAGAGTTCACGCTTCTTTATTCATGGGCAACACAAAAAAAGTGCAACTTAAAGGCCCTGGGCTCCAATGCAAAAATCTGGACAGAGAGACCTGTGGGCAACCTCAGCCACCAGGACCCAGGTGCGACTGCTACCTTTGCACCCCCTATTAGGGGCACAGCTAGGGGTGGCAGGCGGGGCATATTCCCCTGGCGTAACTAAGAGGGAAGGTGGGGGGGTGCCAGGGCCGCAGTATCGTCCATGACGGTGGCCTTCTGCCTCTCTGTGGGGTGACGGCACCACTGAAACCAGCCGCCGCCACCCTCACCTACACTTTGATTGTACCTGCGTCTTTCAACGACACAAGCAGCACGATTACTTCTTTGTGTCGCTGAAAGGCGCAGATTGACAGGGGAAGTCATTCTGCCCTGCCGATCAGCACTTTTCATAGACGTAAGCGGCGCTATTGCATCATCGCTCCGCATTCGTCTATGAAAGGCACTGATTGCCATGGCAGAATGACTTGCCCTGTTAATCAGCGCCTTTCAACTACGCAAGCAGCACAATGACGTTTTTGCGCCGCTTGCGTCGTTCAACCCCAGCAGACCTGCTCAGAAGAGAGCAGGTCTGCATTGCCAAAGGACGGCGCGGGAACGGGATTAAGTTGAGTATGTTACTTTTTTTTTTATCCTAATAAAAATGTGTGCCATTATCTACAGGGGGGCTCTATCTACAGGGGTTGGCTCTATGTACAGGGGGGCTATATACAGGGGTGGGCTATATGTGGAGCACTATAGGGGGAGCTATATGTGAGGCACTATATACAGGGGTGGGTTATATGTGGAGCACTATTTACAGGGGGAGATATATGTAGGGCACTATCTACAGGGGTGGGCTATATGTTGGACAATATATACAGGGGTGGGCTATATCTACATGGGGTCTATATATAGGGGTCGGCTATATGTTGGACACTATATACAGGGGTGGGCTATATGTGGAGCACTAACTATAGGGGGAGTTATATGTGAGGCACTATCTACAGGAGTGGGCTATATGTTGGACATTACATACAGGGGGAGCTATATGTGGGGCACTATATAAGGGGGCTATATGTGGGGAACTATCTACAGGGGTGGGCTACATGTGGGGCACTAGCTACAGGATGGCTATATGTGGGGCACTATTTTCAGAGGGGACTATATGAGGGGCACTATCTACAAGGGTGGCTATATGTGGGGGACTGTCTAAAGGAGGCCGTATGTGAGGCACTATCTACAGGGGCTCTATGGAAGTAACTATCTACAGTGGGATCTATGTAGGACACTATCTACAGGGGGCATGGTGTGTGTGTGTGTGTGTGTGTGTGTGTGTGTGTGTGTGTGTGAGTGAGTGTGTATGTGTGTGTGTGTGTGTGTGTGTGTGTGTGTGTGTGTGTTTGTGTGTGTGGAACACAGTGTATGGTGCTATTATATTTAGGGGCACAGTGTCTGGCACCATGAGAACTTTATCTTCGTTTATAGGAGCTGAAATGTTTAAAAAGTGAGAAGCTGAAGAGATCTGAGGGCCAAACTGTAGAAATGGGCTGTGGTCGGGAGAAGTCATCATAGAGATGGAGAAGAAAAGAGAAAAAGAACAACTAGAATTTGACGTCACCTGTGAGTCACTTAATGTAAATATTTATTCTGCCTCTAATCAGTACTGTAGTCACTGTATGATCTGCAGCGAGATGATGGGTGGTATGATTTTTTTTTGTGAAACAGCATCTCCCAGCATATCCTTACCATTGTACGGGCCATGCTAGGAGCTGTATACAATTTAGGGCAAACCTTTATGACAGGGGTTGCACTAAATTGAGCTGTATTTGTGCTGGTGTTTTATTTATCTACTGAGCCTGGTTCTGGTGTTGTATATATATACTAAGCTTTTTTCTGGTACTGTGTATATAAATTGAGCTTGGTTCTTGTCCTGTACTTATGTATGGAGCTTGGTTCTGGTGCTGTATTTATGTAATAAGCTTGGTACTTGTGCTGTATTTATGTACTGAGCTTTGTTTTGGTGCCGTATATATGTACTGAGATTGGTTCTGGTGCTGTATATATGTACTGAGCTTGGTTCTGGTACTGTTTAATATATATATATATATTGACGGTATGGCAGCTGGCCAACAGGACACAGGTCACAGTCTATAGTTTGTATAGTGTACCTGTGGTAGCTCAGACAGTAGCAAGACAGGATCGGCTGGGAATAGGCAGCAGGCAGGTGCCAGGTGTGGTGTAGCAGGACAGGCGTGGTATACAGCACAGAATTACTTCAGCTCAACACGGTACTTGACCATGATAGCACGGGATACAGGTTACAGATAGCAGGAACTGGAAACACTGGGAACTGGAAAACACTTAGGAGACCATTTGCTTAGACAGACTAGGGTAATGACAACAAAGTTCAGGCAAGGCAGGAAGGGGCTGGGCCAGGGCTCATGGGCTAATTTTGTACTAATTTCAGGTGCGCGTGCTGGCTCTTTAAAAGCGGGCATGAGCGTGCGCGCGCACCCTACGGGACCCGGCCACGAGAAGCGGAAGTGAGTGCTGGCGTTTCCTGAGGAGGAGATGGGGACCAGCACTCACAGTTCCATGGCTGCGGGCGTCAGGAGGTAAGTAAGCCTGACGGCCCGCGGCCATGGGCATGACAAATAGATATTGAGCTTTGTTCTGGTGCTGTATACATGTATGTGCTTTGTTCTGGTGCTGTTTATATATTGAGCTTTGTTCTGGTGCTGTATTTATGTACTGAGCTTGGTTCTGGTGCTGTATATATGTAATTAGCTTTGTTCTGGTGTTGTATATATGTAATGAGCTTTGTTCTGGTGCTGTAAATATGTATGAGCTTGGTTCTGGTGCTGTATATATATATTGAGCTTGGTTCTGGTGCTGTATTTATGTACGGAGCTTTGTTCTGGTGCTGTATACATGTAATTAGCTTGGTTCTGGTGTTGTATATATGTAATGAGCTAGGTTCTGGTGTTGTATATAGAACTATATTGCTTGTAAAATGTACAAATGGTTTTATGCTTGAAAATGTGGAAAAAAAATGACACCTCATTGATTAGTAGAGAAAAAAAAAACATGGCAAGGGTTAAGGCGATGTCGGGAAAAAGGTTGGGGGGGCACCAAACTGAATATTTGCCCCGGGTGCTGGAGAACCTATCTATGTCTCTGCCCCAATACAGATGTAGTCTCTCTTTAGCTTGACTTTTAAAGCATTAAATACACAGTGGCAAGATCTTTTATCTTGACCTTTTCAATGGCTTTTTTTGTGTGATATCACGCTGCAGCAAGTTATCAGAATCAAGATGAAGATGGCTATATCCGTAGATACACCCCTAGCAATACGGTTGATGACAAAACATATTTTTTATCTTATTTGATTTGAACTGGTTTTATCATTACATGTGGGAAGGTTTCAGGGTAATCATGATTGTTATGTCAATCCTGAATTTTGTTGGCCTTTATCTTATAAGATATCCTGCATTTTGAGTATGTTGTATTGTACTCGCAGGCTTGGTTTAAGTACTATTAATGTGATTGGGACCCTGCTATTACTTTGTCATCAGTTCTGTCTGCAGTTTTCATATTTCAGTTATTGTTGGCCATTTTCGTACTTGAAACTATTTGCAGATTTGAATTTGTCATAAAGACATGCATGCAACATGACATCTGTAGATTTTAATAAAACACTTCTTTACAAGGCACCATTTGCTCTTTCAGTGCAGATAAAAAATAAATGTGTATTAGCAAGTTCTGTCAGTAAAATCAATCTCGCAATTGTAACCATATGGTAGATATTATAATGTATTAGATAATTATTTACCTTTGCTGAACACCACGAGGAGTCGGCATCCATGCGCACAAACTGAGTACATCACAATAGTGACGTCCAAACCGGAAGTGCAGCAAGTGGAACGCAATCTATCTATCTATCTATCTATCTATCTATCTATCTATCTATCTATCTATCTATCTATCTATCTATCTATCTATCTGTCTGTCTGTCTGTCTGTCTGTCTGTCTGTCTGTCTGTCTGTCTGTCTGTCTATCTAGTAAATGGTCTGACTTTAAAATGATGTCTTCCCTATGTAACTGTAAGTATAAAATGTACAGTGGTTATGCTGTAAAAAATCCAAGCAAATGAATCTTCCAATCTTGTTTATCTTGGCAAAAAAAAGAAATCAACTGCTTCTGAGTCTTCTTTCTTATCTTTATCTTAGCAATTTAAGCCTATTCTGAACTGAGCCAAGAACATTACTCTTCAGGTATGTGCACACGATAACTGCAATTACGTCTGAAATTACGGAGCTGTTTTCATGCGAAAACAGCTCCTGAATTTCAGAAGTTTTTGCATGTACTTGCGTCTTTCGTGGCGTCCATTACGGATGTAATTGGAGCTGTTTTTCAATGGAGTCAATGAAAAACGGCTCCAATTACGTCCCAAGAAGTGACATGCACTTCTTTGAGGCGGCCGTCTTTTTACGCGCCGTCTTTTGACAGCGGCACATAAAATAAATGCCCGTCTGCACAGAACACCGTAAGACCCATTGAATTCAATGGCCAGATGTTTGCCTATGGTTTGGAGCCGTGTTTTCAGCTGTAATTCCAGGTGAAAAACGCCTGAATTACATCCGTAAATAGGGCGTGTGAATATACACTTAGACTCTTTTTGTATTTTTATTTTGTAAACTTGCTAGAACATAGTTTCTGTGTCTTAAAGATATACATTATTCTTCAGAATGCAGTGGGGCCCATCAATGTTGGTCTACTGTGTATTGCATGGTCCGTGAGTTCTTGTTCACTTAATGAGCATGTGTCACCAAAATGCTGAGTTTCTGCATTTGGATTAATCATTAACGAATCATATGATTAATATATTGTTCTCTATGTGACTGTTATATTCTTCTACAACTGTGCTACTTTTTATCTATATACCTTAACAAAATGTCTGCTCGTGAATATTTATGGTACACAGTAATGGGGTTCCACGATAGTTCAGCCCTCTTAGAATGAAGGCTTTAGCAGCTGATTGGTTGATCATATCACCGGATGTACTCTGATGAATTTGATAAGTCAGAGTCCTCATTGCAGCTCCAGCCTTTAGACTCATTCAGACACTAGCCGACCCCCTAGACTCAATCACTTCAAAGTGGAAGTTACTGTAAAATGTCAGAAAGATACATTACAAGACGTAAAATATATAACTTACCTGAATGTCCACAAGAGAACATATCGTAAATTTATGCAGATTACACCTAAAAATTTGGTGACAGATAAACTTGAAATTTCCCTTCTCTCCACATTTAAAGAAATGCAAGTTTCGCATTATATTAAAGAATGTAGTATATTACAATTTGTACATACTGTATGCACCATAATTCTATAAATTAAATAAAACATAAAAACTTTTTTGCCCCATCACAGAAATTTAACTTTTCCATTTCTTTAAGAAACAGCAAACTAGAAGTGACTTCTCTGATGTTTAGAAAAGACGTCAAGCACAGTAGTATGACAAATCTCTAACAAGCAAAGAGGAATCCGCTTCTACTGCGCCTATTCCTATTGGCTGGTCCACACAAAACCAGGAATCACTGTGCCACACGTATACAAAAGAATCAGAGCAGTGGGTCTGAACTACTGGGCATGTCTGCCCATCATCACTGGACACATTGAGTGGACGTTCTGAGAGAGAATCAAAAGATCTGAATTGAATGATTTCTGTGATCTAACAGAGAGAGAAACATAATATTTAATCATAGGACAACCCCTTTAAGCTATGAATCATATACCAAAGTGGTTGGACTATAGAAACCAATGAAACCGTCGCAGTATACGCATGGATTTTTTATTTTTTTGCTAACTAAACATATCCTTCAGATGTAGCCGGTAGAGATTGTGTGAATAGAGCAGATGAAGCAGCTGGCCAGTAGCCCCAAGGTAGAAGGCGATCTTGAACGAATCCTTGAAGAAATTTTCTCCTGCAAATTCTTACAGTATAATGATTCATCATTTTCACTATGATGTAAAGGGCTGCTTGTTGTTTCTGCAAAAATTGAACAGGCGCTCTGAAACTTAATTTTTTTATTTGATCACATTTCCTACTGTCCTCGCGAAAAAAACCTCTTATGAAACAAATATATTTTATTTGTCACTTTTATTTATTTTTTACTTTTACAGATACAGGTTCTTTTTTTAGATATTCATAGTGCAAGCCAAACCAGGGTCATGGTCCCAATTCACTCCAAATAACGTATAGCAGAAGAAAGAAGGTAAGCAGCACTCAAAAAACGCTGCCTACCTTCTTTTTTCTACTATATGTCACTATGACATGTCAAAAGTTTTTTCAAAGTTTAGTTACCCTTTAGGGTATGTTCACATGCAGTGTTTTCAGGTGTACTTCGGGGCGTTTATGCCTCAAAAAATGGCTGAAAAAACGGAAGCTGAATGCCTACAAACATCTGCCTATTGAAATCAATGGGAAAAACAGCATTTAGTTCATAGGGGGCGTATTTTTACGCCGCTGTTTTAAAAAAAACAGAGTGTAAAAAGACGCTCCGTAAAAAGAAGTAGGATGTCACTTAGGCTGGGTTCACATGACCTATTTTCAGACGTAAACGAGGCATATTATGCCTCGTTTTACGGCTGAAAATAGGGCTACAATACGTCGACAAACATCTGCCCATTCAGACAACCTGTCATTTACGCGTCGTCGTTTGACAGCTGTCAAACGACGACGCGTAAAATGACTGCCTCGGCAAAGAAGTGCAGGACACTTATATACATTATATGCAGGACACTTATATACATTATATGCAGGACACTTCTTTGCAACGTAATTTGAGCCGTTCTTCATTGAAGTCAATGAAGAGCAGCTCAAGATTTACGAGCGTCAGAGACGCCTCGCATAATGCGAGGAGGAGCTTTTACGTCTGAAACGACACAGCTGTTTTCTCATGAAAACAGTCTGTCTTTTCAGACGTAGAAGGTAGCTAGCGTGTGCACATACCCTTAAGGTGTTTTGGAGCTGATTTTCAAAAAACGCCTCAAAAGAAGCTCCAAATTAAAAAAAAGCTTAATTTTCAGCTGAAAATCAGAGGCTGTTTTCTCTGAAAACAGTTCCGTATTTTCAGATGTTTTTTGTTAAGCGTGTGAACATACCCTTTAACTCACGACTGGCAGGCACTTTAACCTTTAAAGAAATTCTGCATTGGACCCATATTAAGAATGGAAGATGTAATTATTTAGTCAATATAGACACTATTTATTGCTTTGCTATCTTATGCCTCTTATGAAGAACTGAAGACAATTTATTATAATAATAAATATATCTGCTTAGTTACATAGTTACATAGTTAGTACGACTGAAAAAAGACACTTGTCCATCAAGTTCAACCAAGGGACGGGAAAAGGGAAGGTAAAAATTTCTACACATAGGAACTAATACTTTTTTGTTCTAGGAAATTATCTAACCCTTTTTTAAAGCCATCTACTGTCCCTGCTGTAACGGCTGCTGCGGTGACTATTCCATAGATTCACAGTTCTCACAGTAAAGAAGGATTGTCGCCTCTGCAGGTTGAACCTTTTTTTCTCCAGACGGAGGGAGCGCCCCCTTGTTTTTTGAGGGGGTTTTACATGGAACAGGATTTCACCATATTTTTTGTGCCATTAATATATTTATATAAGTTAATCATGTCCCCCCTTAGTCGTCTTTTTTCAAGGCTAAATAGGTTTAGTTCTTTTAATCTTTCCTCATAACTTAGATTTTCCATGCCCCTAATTAGCTTCGTTGCTCTTCTTTGTATTTTTTCCAACTCCAGGGCATCCTTTCTATGAACTGGAGCCCAGAACTGGACTGCATATTCTAGATGAGGCCTCACTAATGCTTTGTAAAGTGGCAATATTACATCCCTGTCCCGCGAGTCCATGCCTCTTTTAATACACGACAATGTCCTGCTGGCCTTTGAAGCAGCTGATTGACACTGCATGCTGTTATTTAGTTTATGATTATTTAGTTATCTCTTTATATCCCTCTGATATAGACACAAAATCTCAGTTTAAACTTTTTCATTTAAAAATGGCAAAAATAATACGATTCACTCTGACATTTAGATTCAATTGCTTTGGTGATCTCTTTGCAATACGAGTCCATGAAAAGGTCTTTTCACAGCTTGATCCTCTTCATAGTGCCCTTGGAGACACTTTAATTGATGAGTTACCTGCTGTGCTGAGCTATTTGATGATACAATGTTGAGTATGCGGAAATCAATGCAGCCTCCTAGTGCAAACACATACAGAAGAGGTGATGCTGCCGTCAGCATTAATAACAAATTTCATGACACGGCAGCTAAGGGAGAAGAGACATTTCAGATTAGCCATAGTATTATTTTCAACCGTAAATAATATAGAATGGCAATTATGACTATTCAATGATTACAATCACCAAGGGATGTATACATACATGTCATCTATATTGTAGGAACCTGATATTGCCTACTATATATAGGGGTCCATTGAAATGTATTGCCAGTTCTCACCAACAATTTGGTGTGTGGGATTGGTAGATATTATCTTGCAATGGAACATATTCACATAATAAGCCAACACCAATAAGTCACCATATAAATTTCTAAACTTACGTATTACAGAAATGTTTCTGTAAATGTTTGGCACACCAGTGAGAGATTTTAACTATTTAGTGACAAACCTATTTTGGGCCTTATTGACAGAGTAATTTTTTTCCATTTTTTTTTTCATCAGCACATTTTACAATTCATAACTTTTTTTTATTTTTCTGTAAACATAGCCGAGTGAATTTTTTTTCCTAGATGAGTTATATTTTTTAATGGCATCATTTTGGTGTACACAGAATTTATTGGTTAACTGTTATAAACATTTTTTTTCGGGGGGGGGGGGGGTTGTAATAGAAAAAGAACAGCCGTTCCACCCTTCTTTTTTGCGTCTTAAATTTATACCGCTGGAGAAGACCACGTTTCCTCTATAGACCTCTCAAACTGGCATTCCAAAGGGTTACTTTCCATTGGAGATTTATTTGTTCAGTGCGGTACTCTTCACTTTCAACACATCAGTGGCCATTTCAAAGTTCAACATAGAGATTTTTTAACATTTTTGTAAATCAGAGATTTTTTGTAGCGTGAAACTCCTAATTCTGATTACATTACTGAAGAGGTTTTGAAACATTTCAATAATACCTCTCTAAGGAAAAAAGGGTATCTCTTTCTTCTATTTAGGAGACAAAACCAGTTTAATCAAAACTGCTCCAACCTCTCTACTACCCAATGACAACTTGCATTTCGTTATATTTGCAAAGTTTTCCATTGTACTTAGTTACAAGAGGTTGTTTTTAAGACCAGCCTAAGATGATACTTCACCCCTTCTAGGTTACATTTGACGTTCCGTATGTCTTCCCCTTTTTGCTTGCAGAACTGTGGTACCACAGGTACTCTCCTACACACTCTATGTGAATGCACAAATATTTACCAACTCTGGATAGCTGCTCACCACCTAATCCAGACAGTTACTAAATTTACTTTATTTCTGAGTCCAGAACTAGCTCTTCTGTTCATAGGCCTAGATGTTTTCCCGAGCCCCTTTTGTCACTGTTGTTGCACATATACTCATGTCCACGAAACTAATGAGATACTGGAAAAAGGCTTCCCCAACCCACATTCAAAGGGTTATCAACCTTGTCAACAACACATGAATGTATGAAAAATTGATTGCATTACAACAGCTACATGATCCTAAATGTCTAAGTAAATGGGGTAGCTGGATCCAATGCCCTTACTTTACTGGCTGAAATGCTGTACCTCCAACATGTTATTAACCGATATATCTGCAGTATATTCTGTCGTGCTGCACGAAGCAATGTTCGCTTCGTATTCATACTGCCTCTCCTCCAACTCCTGTCATTATTGACATGTTGACTTGCTATAACTTTCTTGTTATATTGTTCGGATTTACATGACTGCCAATGTTTTTACGTCTTTTAAATGGAAGAACCATTTTTTTTATGACTCAGTTGTACCTGTTCTTGAAAGTTTTTTCTCTTTCTGTCTTCAATAAAAATCTATTCATTAAAAAGAAAAAAAATTGGCACCGCTTACTGTGTGGTATGATATATTAATATGTTAATAACATATTAACATGAATCCGCAGGTTGTTATGATTAGGTCAATATTAAATTTATATAGTTTTTTAATTTTCCATCAATAAAGCCGTATGAGGGCTTGATTTTTGCGGGATGAGTTGTCTTTTTTTCATGGCATCATTTACTGTACCATATAATGTACTAGAAAACGGAAAAAATTATTTGTGGGGTGGAATGTGAAAATACAGCAATTTCTCCTTTCTTTTTTGGGTTTAGTTTTTATGGCGTTCACCGTGCAATAAAAATTACATGTAAACTTTATTCTGTGGGTCAATACAATTACGGTGATACCAACTTTATATAGTTTTTGTTAAGAATAAAAAAAAATTGTCACCATATACTGAGAGCTATAATTTTTTAGTTGATTGAGCGATGTGGGGGTGTTGTTTTTATTGATATCATTTTGGGGTACATGCACGTTTTTGATCACTTTATATTCCATTGTTATGTGAAAGTTGAGGCAACCAAAAGACAACGATTCGATTTTATTTTATTACTGCGTTGATTGTGCGGGTTAAAAAATGTTTCATTGTAATAGTTCGAAATTGTGAAAATGTAGTGATACTAATTATGTTTATTATTACTTTCTTACAGTGCTTTAGGTGGGGAAATGCAAAAGGTGTTTTTTTAACTTTTAATATATTTTTGTACATAATTTTTTTTAAATGATTTAATAAAAAATTTTCTTTTTTTATTAGTCTCCTAGGGGACTAGAGCAAGTAATCGTTGGATTTAACGTATTGCAGTATATCGTGGTTTTGACAGGCACCTATTAAGATCTGCCTCTAGCAGGGCTTAAAGAGGCTCTGTCACCAGATTATACATGGCCTATCTTGTACATGATGTGATCGGCGCTGTAATGTAGATTACAGGAATGTTTTTTTATTTAGAAAAATTATAATTTTTGACGGAGTTATGACCTATATTAGCTTTATGCCAATGAGTTTCTTAATGAACAACTGGGCGTGTTTTACTTTTTGAATAAAAACCTAAAAATAAAGTCAAAACCATGCTTATACTGATAAAATATATAATTTTATTGGTAAAAAATATTAAAAAGCACACATTAAAATCAAAGATGATTACCACAGTGTGAAGCAGATGAGGCCAGACAGTTGTCAATAGTTGGATAATAAATACACATACATATGTGTTTTGGAAGTATCATCATGAGTAAGGCTTGGAGTAACTGCAACCATGAAAGCAAATTCAGTGCTCTACATAGTGTATACAATATATAAACCCAGGAGACATGTAATGTGTTCTAGATAATATGCAGAGTCCCAGGTCTGAGTAAAAATTTTAAGGCAAAGATGCAATCAGCACCAGACCCAAACAAATGGTTACATAAAAAGTATATGTGGATATATAATATAAGCAACTTACCCATAGATTTGTGCTGTCTGGCGTCACATGTAACCATTTGTTTGGGTCTGGTGCTGACTGCACCTTTGCCTTCAAATCATTACTCAGACCTGGGACTCTGCATATTATCTAGAACACATTACATGTCTCCTGGGTTTATATATTGTATACACTATGTAGAGCACTGAATGTGCTTTCACGGTTGCAGTTACTCCAAGCCTTACGCCTCATTCACACGACAGGGTCCGAGTGTCGGCCGATAAAATCGGCCATTTTGGGCCGTTTTGCATCCATTTTGCATCCGTTCCGATTCCGTTCCGGGCCGTGTTACCGTTTTTAACGGCCGATTTTGACCCGTTTTGCATCCGTTTTTTTCCCTGTCCATTTTAAAATCGGATGAATTTAATTTAAGGCGGGATTCACACGACAGGGTCCCGTCCGAGCCCGAGTGTCGGCCGGTAAAATCGGCCATTTTGCCCGGCCGGTTTGCATAAAGTTTTGCATCCGTTCCGGGCCAGGCAGATCTGGACAGTGACATCAGCGGCAACTCCTGAAGGGGAATCCCCATGTGTTCGGGGATTCCGCTTCAGGAGTTTCCCCTGATGTCACTGTCCAGATATGGACAGAGACATCAAGCGCTCTTTCCAGGAGCGGAATCCCCGAAAACACGGGGATTCCGCTCCTTCAAGGAGCTAAAGTGGGGCTAGCACATAGCAGAGCGGGGAGATACCTCCCTGCTCTGCTATAGTGGCGTCGCTACAGTAGTAGCAGCCGCAGCAGCAGCAGCTACTAGCGGTGCCATGGAAGGTGTCGCCGGGCCAGGGTGCTTTTAAAACAAGCAGGGGAAGGGAGCCAGCGCAGCGCTCCCTCCACCTGCTGTACACCCCGGCCCTGCAACACAGTCTCCAGCGTAGCCATTCGTCCGAATGGCAGCAACTCCTCCTCCTCACATGCACTCTGCGCTGTGAGGAGGAGGAGATAGAGCGCAAGCGACGGAAAACCTGGCCATCACTCAGGACACATTCCGGTGATGGCCGTGTATTACCCGGCCCCATAGACTTCTATGGGAGCCGGGCGGCCGGGTACCTGGCCGAAAATAGAGCATGTCCTATTTTTTGACGGCGGGTTTTCCCGGCCGTCAAAAAATCGGTCGTGTGAATAGCCCCATTAGGGGTCTATTATTCCTAATGCAGCCAGGTGCCGGCCGATTTATGAACGGCCGGCACCCGGACGGGAAACCCTGTCGTGTGAATGAGGCCTAAATTTGTTGCCACACACAGCCCTTTGTAGATAATGCCACACAGCCCCCTGTAGGTAATGCCACCCAGCCCCCTGTTGGTAATGCCACCCAGCCCCCTGCAGGTAATGCCACCCAGCCCCCTGCAGGTAATGCCACCCAGTCCCCTATAGGTAATGCCACCCTGCCCCCTATAGGTAAAGCCACCATGCCCCCTGTAGATAATGCCACCCTGCCCCTTGTAGGTAATGCCACCCTGCCCCTTGTAGGTAATGCCACCCAGCTCCCTGTTGGTAATGCCACCTAGCTCCCTGTTGGTAATGCCACCCTTCCCGTTGTAGGTAATGCCACCCAGCTCCCTGTTGGTAATGCCACCCTGCCCCTTGTAGGTAATGCCACCCTGCCCCTTGTAGGTAATGCCACCCTGCCCCTTGTAGGTAATGCCACCCAGCTCCCTGTTGGTAATGCCACCCATCTCCCTGTTGGTAATGCCACCCAGCGACCTGCAGGTAATGCCACCCAGCCCCATGCAGGTGATGCCACCCAACCCCCTGCAGGTGAAGCCACCTAGCCCCCTGTAGGTGATGCCACCCAGCCCCCTGTAGGTGATGCCACCCAGCCCCCTGTAGTTGATGCCACCAAGTCCCCTGTAGATGATGCCACCAAGTCCCCTGTAGGTGATGTCACACAGCCCCCTATAGGTTGCACCCATCCCCCCCCCACATTCCAGGAGAAGTCACTGACTTCAATGTCCATATATGGACAGTGTAGTCACTGAATTCTCCTGGAGAGGAATTCCCTGCCACAGGTCGGGAATTCCGTTTCAGAAGTGAGTGACGTCACTGTGTCCATATATGGACAGTGTAGTCACTCACTTCTCCTGTAGCGGAATCCCCGGCCATAGAGTCGGGGATTCTGCTGCAGAAGTGAGTGACATCGCTGTGTCTATATATGGACAGTGTAGTCACACACTTCTCCTGTAGCGGAATCCCCGGCCATAGAGTTGGGGATTCCGCTGCAGAAGTGAGTGACATCGCAGTGGCCATATATGGAAAGTGTAGTCACTCACTTCTCCTGTAGCGGAATCCCCGGCCATAGAGTCGGGGATTCCGCTGCAGAAGTGAGTGACATCGCTGTGTCCATATATGGACAGTGTAGTCACTCACTTCTCCTGTAGCGGAATCCTCGGCCATAGAGTCGGGGATTCCGCTGCAGAAGTGAGTGACATCGCTGTGTCCATATATGGACTGTGTAGTCACGCACTTCTCCTGTAGCGGAATCCCCAATCCCCAGCCAGGGATTGGGGATTCCGACTCCTACAGGGAGCAAAAAAAGACCATCCTCCTCCTCCTCACATGCACTCTGCACTGTGAGGAGGAGGAGGAGAGAGAGCACCCGAGTGACGGAATACATGGCCGTCACTTGGGACACATTCCGGTGATGGCCGTGTATTACCCGGCCCCATAGACTTCTATGGGAGTCGGGCGGCCGGGTAAACGGCCGAAAATAGGGCATGTCCCATTTTTTGACGGCCAGGTTTCCCGGCTGGGAAACCCTGTCGTGCGAATAAGGGCTTACTCGTGATATTTCCAAAACACATATATGTTTATTTATTATCCAACTATTGACAACTGTCTGGCCTCATCTGCTTCACACTGTGGTCATCATCTTTGATTTTAATGTGTGTTTTTTATATTTTGTACCAATAAAATTATATATTTTATCAGTATAAGCATGGTTTTGACTCTATTTTTAGGTTTTAGGTTTAGGTTTCTGATTATGTTATGAGTCACCGCTGACGTCACCCGTAGTCATGGGCGTTTTCTAATATATGCCCTCCCCCCATATAATATATTATATATGACTTACTGATATCTTTTTAGTTTCTTTATAGAGGGGTATTTAGGTTGTCCTCCATATTGGTTAAGTGTTTTACTTTTTGGCCAAGTGGGCGTTGTACAGAGGAGTGTATGACGCTGACCAATCAGCGTCATACACTTCTCCCCATTCATTTACACTGCAGATAGCGATATATCTATATTGCTATGTGCAGCCACATAAACACACTATAACATTACTGCAGTGTCCTGACAATGAATATACATTACCTCCAGCTAGGACGTGATGTGTATTCAGAATCCTGACACTTCGCTAATACAAACCCGACACTACAGTACAGCAAGCGTAATCTTGGGAGATTACGCTGTAAACTGTCAATTCAAACGAGATTACCTTTGCTGTGCTGAAGTGTCAGAATTCTGAATAAACATCCCATCCTGGCTGGAGGTAATGTATATTAATTGTCAGGACACTGCAGTAACTTTATAGTGTGTTTATGTGGCTGCACATAGCAATATAGCTTTATCGCTATGTGCTGCGTAAATGAATGGAGAGAAATGTATGACGCTGATTGGTCACTGATTGGTCAGCGTCATACACTCCTCTGTACAACGCCCAGTTGGCCAAAAAGTAAAACACGCCCAGTTGTTCATTAAAACTCATTAGCATAAAGCTAATATAGGTCATAACTCCGTCAAAAATGATAGTTTTTCTAAATAAAAAAACACTGCTGTAATTTACATTACAGTGCCGATCACATCTTGTACAATATAGGCCACTTATAATGTGGTAACAGAGCCTCTTTAATAGGAGTACAAAGATGGCAGACCGGTGGGCCTTTATTAGGCCCCAGGCTGCGAAAAAAAACAACGCCACCCCACCCCACGACCACATCATTTTTGTGTTGCGATATTATTTTTATTTTTCCATCTACGTATCTGTACGAGGGCTTTTGTTGCGCAAGACAATTTTTGTTTTTTATTGGTACTATTTTGTGGTACATACAAATCATTATACGCTTTTTATTGCGTTTTTTGCAAAGCAGGATGAGCAGAAATTAGCAATTTTTGAGTTTTGTTTTATTTTATTTTTTACGACGTTCAGAAAAAGGTTTAAATAACGTAATAGTTTCATAGTTCGGGTCGTTGCCGATACAGTGACAACAATTATGTGTAATTTTTTTTAATTGTTTTAGTTTTTTTATAAGTGTCGGTTTTTAACATTAATCTGTATTCAGTTAGTCCTAACAGCAGCACAATAATACAGTATTTCAGCCCTTGTGTACTAGTAGAGCACATGGAATTTTTATTAATCAAATTAAACGCTAATTAATTAAAGCCCCCTGATGCTATAACAAGATGTCTAGCCCCTCCCACCTTGTGTTTATTATAAAGTAGAAGCATTAATCAGGGCGTGAAGCTTGTGCTGCTGTTACTACTTAAGGAATACAGATTAACGTTAGCCTTTTATTACATGCTACCAGCAGCGCAATTGTAAAGGATTTGCCTGACACAGCCTCTGTGTTGACGCCCGTGGTTAATCAGTCTGCATCTGTGCCTAGGTCTGTTAGAGTGACTCGATCTGCTACCACTCAGGCTGGGAGGCTGAGGAGTGGGAGAACCTATCAAAGCCTGGCCTACTTAGCTAGCTCCCGCCCTCGGTCTATTTACACCTTCATTTCCTGCTTCTCCTTTGCCTGTGATTCTGTCTGGTTTCCTGGCTCTGCTGCTCCTACTAGTATTATTGACCTCTGCTTGAAATTGACCCTGGCTTTACTGACTACTCTCCTGCTCTGCGTTTGGTACCTCATACACTCCTGGTTTGACTCGGCTCGTTCACTACTCTTGTTGCTCACGGTGTTGCCGTGGGCAACTACCCCATTTCCCTTAGCTGCTGTGTACCCTTGTCTGTTGGTCTGTCTTGCACTTATTGAACATAGGGACCGTCGCCCAGTTGTATGCCGTCACCTAGGACGGGCCGTGCAAGTAGGCAGGGACTGAGTGGCGGGTAGATTAGGGCTCACCTGTCTGTCTCCCTACCCCGTCATTACAGCAAAGAGACCTCTGAGAACCAAAAACTCAGCCTATAATGGTTGATAAATATAAAGTGTGTGCTCCAGGCTGCACAGTAACTCTGATCCAGCTGGATCAGACTTTATCCAGCCCAAAAGGTGGACAATGCTGTAGTAGAGAGGGCTCTAGCAAAATTAGGTGGAGTGGAGTTTGTACAATGTAAGTCATTCTGATGGCGTCTTCCATGATAAGCTATTGCAGGGAATAGGGGCCCATATACCCCTCTTGCATTGAGGCTTTCTGCCGCCTGTGTTTACCCCTGGTTATGACCAGGAGGAAAATAACCTTTTAGGAAAGGTAATAATGTAGACCTCTTCCAGAAGTAGATTAGTATAAACCTCTTAGGACTAAAGCAACACCAGACTAAAACATACAATAGCAGGTGGCAAGCAGCAGCTTCATAGATTGCATAGGTATAAGAGACACCCTTGTACACCTAGCAGTTCAATCTAGAAAGTCCAGCATAATAAATAAAAACAGAAAAATAATGCAAAGCAAGCAAGCAGAGGAAACTTTCCACGTCCACACAGGACATAAAAAAATACAAGTATTGCAAAAATGGATAGCTGTCATTAAACAAAATAACCTGTATTTGCTGAAACTGGAATACTCCTTTAAGTACTTGTTGTTGGGAGCATTAATGTAGATATTAATGAGAAAGTCTATCGCATACACCAATTTCTAGCCCAGTGGAACAAATATACTTTAGAATACTTTGTTTTGTTTATTTAGTTTGAAAAAAAGTAAGCCACCTAAGAAAGTGCCTTCATTATCAAACAACAACTGAGATTGTGGAACAGATGGAATATTGTATATATAAATCATTTCATATCACAGGAAGAAATAGGTGCATTTCTATGTAAATTGTTACTACTTGTTTTAGTTGCACATTTTAATGTCATTTTCCTCCCCTAACAACATCCAAGGAAAGCTTCACAATGTTGTCATTGTGTAAAAATATTTTATTTTTGCTTTTTTTTTTTTACTAAATACCCAGTGTAATGTAGACTGTAATAAAATAACAGTTCTTTAATTTATGCTAAGGCTAATAAATTTTCCCTCAGTGAAAGCAAAATGATGACCAAGCAGAGATATTTCATCTCTTAATATACTAAATGGTATACACAAAAATTTTTCTAATTTATGGACTACTCTCAGCACTGTATTAGGTTTTACTTTTTAATTTGGAATGTTTTCAGAGTATTGCGGAATATGGTCTATGCATTAATCATGAAGCAGATCTTTCTGGCACTAACACAGCAACAGTCACAGCATGATTTGACACCCCAAAAATCAATTTAATTGCATTCAGCCAATCAAGAGCATGCTACTGTCTATACATAAAATACTGGTAACACTGACAGCTTTCTGCTCCTTTTCGCAAAATTCTCTTTGCTTTCTGTTCCAAAGGCAGGAAGAAGCAGCTAAAATGGGGAAGAGCGCTCTCAGGATTACCAGTGTTATGTGCAGTTTAAATGCAGGGGCGGGCAGAGAAGGAAGTCTGGGAGGTGCAGCTTCAGCCAATCGCTGTAAAGCACTGAGTGATGTCAGAGAAGGGGATGTCAGTTTGACAACTTCTCCTATACAGCCCTATAACATGCAGTCATTTCGTTTTGCATAAGGTGTTAAGTACATATGTAGCCGTCTTCATCTTTACTTTTAACGCATTCAATACACAGTGGAAATACCCTTTATCTTTTTTTTAATGACTTTTCAATGGCTTTTGTTGTGTGATATCATGCTGCAGCAAGTTATCAGAGTCAAGTTAAAGATGGCTACATCCGTACCTATAGTGTAAATACCCAGGGCCACAATCAGGGAAGTATGACTAGTACTCTCATCAGAGGCCCAGCCACAAAAATTAAAAAAAAAGAGCTTGCCCTCTGACACCCAGCTGGTAGTTAATTTGTAGAAAGGAATGGGCCCAGTTATAATGTAGGGCCTGTTCCCTTCTCCAAAGCAACTGTCCCTCGGGTCCCTGCTTTAAAATATAATGACGCTGGCCGATGTCAAGACATTAAGTGCTATATAAATTTGGTATCAATGTAATCATATTGACCCATAGAAAAAAGTTAACATGTTATTTTTACGGTGAACGCTGTAAAAACAAAACACAAAAAACTATGAAGGAATCACATATTTTTTTCTATTCCCCCCCACAGATAATTTTTTAAATTTTTCATTACATTATATGGTACAATAAATGGTGCCATTAAAAGCAAACGGATTTGATCGGTAGTATGAAGGGGACCTCATGCGACCACCACCGATCAGTAGTATGAAGGGGACTGAACTGCAGTACCAGGCATAGCCACAACCATATGTATGGTGTTGTGCTTTCTGGCCGTGGCCCTTTCATTCTACTGATCATTGGGGGTCGTGGGACTGAGACCCTGACAATCAAATATTGACCGCCTATCCTAAGGATTGACCATCAAAATTAAACTCTTGATAAAAACCTTTAAAGCATACCTCCAGTTTTACAAACATAATTTGAAAAATGATTGTAGTGCAGGAGTGTGCACAAAAATAGTTTTTATATATAACTTGTATTAGTCACCATGGCTCCCGTATCCAGAGCGTCCGCCAGTGCTGAACAATGTAATATGATCCTACAGCGCTGGAGGCTGTTCTGGAGACGGGAGCCTAGGAGGAGAAGTACGCTCTTTCTCCTAATGTAGAGCTATGGTCCGCCGGCAAAACAAACTATACACAATCTGTGCTGCTGTTAGAACAAAAGTCACTAATACAAGTTATTTAGAAAAACAATTATAGTGCACAGTCCTGCCTGTCTGTATAATTGGAGGTATGCTTTAAGGTAATCCTGCAAAAATTCTTAGCAGTCATTTAAAATATAGCAGTCAGTAGCAGTCACAACCGTGCACTATTGCCTTAGCAATAGATAGTCTCAGTAAATTTATATAAAAAAACAGTGTGCATTACATGCTATTTGGATTGGATACCACTAGTTATGCAGGTCCCCCAGGAATATCAACAACTTCAGGACTAGGTAAAGTGTGAGATTGGCACCGGTGGGAAATTGCAGCAGGCAAGGCCTCAGAATCAGAAGCGGTTCATGTGCACTTTGCATGCCTGCACAGTCCCAAGAGTCAAGAGTGGAGGTCGGAGTAACAACCCATGCACACGACCGTAGTTTTTATCTGTAATTACGTAAACGGGCCGTGAAATAATCTGCAAAATATAAAACATGTCTTATTCCTGGACATTAGAAGTCTATGAGAACGTGCAAAATTGCGAACGGCGATGGATATCCGTAATTGCGGAAATGCGACGGCAAGGAATTCCCAAGAAATGGCCCCTGAACGATCATGTGTCCATCTCAAGGGGTTGGGACATGATGGTGACATCATTTGTAGCCTCCCTGTTTTGTGCAGATCTGTAAAGTCGGATGCACTACGGACCGTATTTGCAGATAGCGTGCCAGATATGCGGATGACTTGCGGTTGACTACGGATCATTATTTGCGGACAGTAAGGGGGGATTCACACGAGCGTGATTTGGCAGCGTGTAGGCCGCGTGGTTTTCGCGCGGCACGCAATGCCCTATAGAAGTCTATGGGGCAGTACACACAGTCCGTGTATTTTGCGCAGCGTTTGTTCGCTGCGCAAAATACGCGACAGGTTCAATAACTCTGTGTATTTCACGCATCACGCACCCATTGAAGTCAATGGGTGCGTGAAAACCTGGCAGTTCGCACGGAAGCACTTCCGTGCGAACCGACTGAAACAGCGCAAGAGCTGTCAAAAGGATGAATGGAAACAGAAAAGCACCACGTGCTTTTCTGTTTCCAAGCATCCAAACGGAGTGTCTTTGCGAGGAGCGAACCCCGACAACCGAAGCTAACTTCACCAGGTTCGGCCAAACTCGTTTTGGCCGAACCCGGCAAAAAAAATTCCGGTCCGCGACGTCGGGAGACATTCACTGTGCATGGTGCTGAAAGAGTTAAACTGTTTCAGCACCATGGACAGTGACTTGCGATCCCAAAATACATGAACCTGTAAAAAAAAACGAAGTTCTAACTTACCGATTACTCCTGTCTCCTTCCTGCAGTCCGACCTCCCGGGATGACACTTCAGTTCAAGTGACAGTTCCAGCCAATCACAGGCCAAGCACAGGCTGCAGCGGTCACTTGGACTGCCGCGTCATCCAGGGAGGTGGGGCCCGATGTCAAGAGAGGCGCGTCACCAAGGACGCGTCACCAAGGCAACGGCCGGGAAGTTCTCGGTAAGTAGGAACTTTATCTTTTTTTTTTACAGGTTTTTCGCTGTTGTGTTCGGCATTCACTGTCGAGGGTGCTGAAAGATTTAGCTCTTTCAGCACCTTGGACAGTGACGGGCGTCGACAAGCCTCATCTCTATGATGCCGGCTGCGCGAAAATCACGCAGCCGCGCATCAGACATGCATGACACACGCAGCTGTCAAATGGTTTTTGCGCTCGCAAAACGCTGCGTTGTTTGCGCGCGCAAAAACGCAACGTTCGTGTGAATCTGCCCTAAAAAAAACTATGGTCGTGTGCATAATGCCTAAGAGGTCATTGTCTGGCTGAGGATCCAAGATCTAAGTTGCAAATTACACTCAATGTGAAGAAACTCCCCCAAAACCACACCCCATTTTATCTGTGTAAGACTTCCACGTATTTCCCTTGCCCTCTAATTTGCCAGATTTGAACCCAATTGAGTATCTTTGGGACCACCTCGATCGTCTTGTTCGCTCTATGGATCCTCCTCCATGCACCATCCAGCAAATGTGGGATGCACTGCAGTCAGCATGGCTCCAGATACCTGAGACAACCTACCAGCACCTTATTGAGTCACTCCCAGTCTGTCTAGCTGCTGTCCGTGCTGCACACGACTGTTACTCTGGATACTTGCTGGTGGTCATAATAATGTGACTCGACTGTGTGTGTGTGTGTGTATATATATATATATATATATATATATATATATATATATATATATTACCGTTCAAAAGTTTGGGGTCACCCATATAATTTTGTGTTTTCCATGAAAACTCACACTTATATTTATCAAATGAGTTGCAAAATGACTAGAAAATATAGTCAAGACATTGACAAGGTTAGAAATAATGATTTTTATTTGAAATAATAATTTTCTCCTTCAAACTTTGCTTTCGTCAAAGAATGCTCCATTTGCAGCAATTACAGCATTGCAGACCTTTGGCATTCTAGCTGTTAATTTGCTGAGGTAATCGGTAGAAATTTCACCCCATGCTTCCAGAAGCCCCTCCCACAAGTTGGATTGGCTTTGTCGCTGCAGAATTTACATTGTCCATTAACGTTGGACATTATCTGCATTTGTCTATGAGTTCCAAATTAATGAATGCTCTCACAATGGTGGATCTGAGAGAGGCCGGCCGGACAGACCATGACACGCAGCTTCAGTGTTCAAACAGTCTCTGCCCACAGGGGGCGATCCATCTTTATTTATAAGAAAATGAGAGTAGGTGGTAACCTCGTACTTGCAAAGCATGAACATTCTAAATATGGTAATATCCCAAAACTCCACATATATCTTTAGCCATAAGAAATACAATGTCAGCACGTTTTCTCACGTTGCCGATGTAACAGCTGAAATGCAAAGCCATAAACTAAACGACTTGAAATAGAATAGCCAACCCCCCATGTAGGCTCTTGTGTCAGCAGATCTGTGAGCTCCAGTGACAACTGTCTATAGCACTTTCAGGTTCACACATATAAAGATAATTAAAATATTTTTGACAATTCCCTTCTTTTGAACATAAAATTGCTTAGCCATGTATTCGAATATTCACCCGAGATTACGTTCTTGTTAGCTCCCCTAAACCAGGGCATTTAATGGCATTCACCGCGAGATGAATGCTCAGGATACGTGTCTAGCAATAGGTGCGCGTACAGCGTTACATACTGTACACCCCTGAAGAGTTAGGGAAATACAGATTTCACAATTCGGGCAATACCATCTATCTTGGTGGTTTTCTACGGCTTGACAGATAACTTTATCAGGTATGGAAGTATTTAGTGTCACGTAAACAGGTGGCTCTGAATGTTTCCTCCCACCTCGGTGGTTGGTGGTCTGGACCTCATGCACTTTAATATCCTGTGCTATTTTCTTAACTGCTGATACTTTTGCAATCAAACATGTTACATAATATATCTCTATCTAAGTAGCTGGTTGTAGTCTAGCTAAGGTACATACTCCTGGTCTCCTGGGTGGCAACCACTTATATGCCTCGTACCCACATATATGACGTACATGTTGGGTTGAAGCACATCCCTGGAGTGATTTAACACTCCTGCAATCCAGGAGAACAAGATCATGTCCCATCCGGTGGCATTCATCGATGCCACCCCCTTTATCAGTTAGATGACCTCGTGTTACACCCTCTAGACCCTGCGTCATCCATTTTCTAGTTCGCTCTGAGCACTAGGAGCTGCCAGTTGCTCTTCTCCCCAGACTATACATATTCTGTGTCTCTTCCCTCACAGCCAGCCGGTGAGGTTTACAGCAACAAATAACATGTCATTTTTATTAACCTGACCCATGTTTACACATCACACACTGTCATTGGGGTAACATCTAATCATGAACGGCAGCATTCCTGGCCTGAGATCTGTTTTCCACAGCGCTTCCCTCTTTGAATATCTTACACGGGTAAACAGACAGGGAACCAATGCCCCCGCTGCTATTACACGAAGGACAACTCCAGGAGAGTAAGGGTTAAGCGCTAGGGAAAAGAGATGGGACTGCAAGGCCAAGGCAATAACTTCATCTATCTTCAGATATGGCATCGTTTTTGAATGGAGACGTATACAATAGTCCAGCAATGTAGTCAATACTGATATCACTTGATGTTTGATAAACTTGTGTATATATATATAATTCAAATGAAGAGACAGGACTCCTGGGAAATAGGTGAAAAATATGGTGTTTATTCACCCCACAGGCAGGCAACGTTTCGATCCGTCTCAATGGGATTTGACCCATTGAGACGGATCGAAACGTTGCCTGTGTGCGGGGTGAATAAACACATCACCTTTTTCACCTATTTCCCTGGAGTGCTGACTCTTCATTTGAATTTTGTTTTGACAAGGGTTCTTAGCCTCAACCCAGGAGGCCTGCACCCACCGCTGTAGATGTGCTGCTTTATCCCTTTTTTTTTTTCTTTTTTTTATATATACAGTGAAGGAAATAAGTATTTGATCCCTTGCTGATTTTGTAAGTTTGCCCACTGTCAAAGTCATGAACAGTCTAGAATTTTTAGGCTAGGTTAATTTTACCAGTGAGAGATAGATTATATATATATAAAAAAAAAAAAGAAAATCACATTGTCAAAATTATATATATTTATTTGCATTGTGCACAGAGAAATAAGTATTTGATCCCCTAGCAACCATTAAGAGTTCAGCCTCCTCCAGACCAGTTACACGCTCCAAATCAACTTGGTGTCTGCATTAAAGACAGCTGTCTTAAATGGTCACTTGTATAAAAGACTCCTGTCCACAGACTCAATTAATCAGTCTGACTCTAACCTCTACAACATGGGCAAGACCAAAGAGCTTTCTAAGGATGTCAGGGACAAGATCATAGACCTGCACAAGGCTGGAATGGGCTACAAAACCATAAGTAAGACGCTGGGTGAGAAGGAGACAACTGTTGGTGCAATAGTAAGAAAATGGAAGACATACAAAATGACTGTCAATCGACATCGATCTGGGGCTCCATGCAAAATCTCACCTCGTGGGGTATCCTTGATCCTGAGGAAGGTGAGAGCTCAGCCGAAAACTATACGGGGGGAACTTGTTAATGATCTCAAGGCAGCTTGGACCACAGTTACCAAGAAAACCATTGGTAACACATTACGCCGTAATGGATTAAAATCCTGCAGTGCCCGCAAGGTCCCCCTGCTCAAGAAGGCACAGGTACAGGCCCGTCTGAAGTTTGCAAATGAACATCTGGATGATTCTGAGAGTGATTGGAAGAAGGTGCTGTGGTTAGATGAGACTAAAATTGAGCTCTTTGGCATTAACTCAACTCACCGTGTTTGGAGGAAGAGAAATGCTGCCTATGACCCAAAGAACACCGTCCCCACTGTCAAGCATGGAGGTGGAAACATTATGTTTTGGTGGTGTTTCTCTGCTAAGGGCACAGGACTACTTCACCGCATCAATGGGAGAATGGATGGAGCCATGTACCGTCAAATCCTGAGTGACAACCTCCTTCCCTCCACCAGGACATTAAAAATGGCTCGTGGCTGGGTCTTCCAGCACGACAATGACCCGAAACATACAGCCAAGGCAACAAAGGAGTGGCTCAAAAAGAAGCACATTAAGGTCATGGAGTGGCCTAGCCAGTCTCCAGACCTTAATCCCATCGAAAACTTATGGAGGGAGCTGAATATCCGAGTTGCCAGGCGACAGCCTCGAAATCGTAATGATTTACAGATGATCTGCAAAGAGGAGTGGGCCAAAATTCCATCTAACATGTAGGCAAACCTCATCATGAACTACAAAAAACATCTGACTGCTGTGCTTGCCAACAAGGGGTTTTCCACCAAGTATTAAGTCTTGTTTGCCAAAGGGATCAAATACTTATTTCTCTGTGCACAATGCAAATAAATATATATAATTTTGACTATGTGATTTTCTTTTTTTTTCTTTATATAATCTATCTCTCACTGGTAAAATTAACCTAGCCTAAAAATTCTAGACTGCTCATGACTTTGACAGTGGGCAAACTTACAAAATCAGCAAGGGATCAAATACTTTTTTTCCTTCACTGTATATATATATATATATATATATATATATATATATATATATATATATATGGTATTTATACACTTCATTCTAAAAAGTTTCAGGCTGATCATCATCAGTATTGTATAGGGGTTATCAATTAGGTGACTTGAAAGTCTTGAAACACGGAGTAACATAATAATTAACATAATATGTATTCTAGGTGTGGATAGGACAATCGTCTTGTATTTCTTTCTTTGAGACATATTATGCTCCACAGTCTACTATAAAAAGATACAGTTATCAAGTTTAGTAGGATTTATACTGTGAGCATGGGTCAAACAGATACCTTATCTGTTTTTGCAGATATTCAAACAAGTTATTAGCTATATAAAATCTCAGTCCGTTATGGCATGTATTATTGTAACATTGTGGATAATTTCTATAAATTTTGTTTTTCTCCAGACACGGCCGCCAACAGTGCAGTACTGCTGGTACTCCCGTCAGGAGCCCGGCCAAAAATGGGTGACATGGGATATGCCTTACTGTTTTTAGTATTTTTGTTCTGGAGCATCTTATATACCCTTTAAATCGAACTAAGGCATTCATATATAATAACCTCCAATAGTTGCATACCTCATCAACATGGGGAAAAATTGAATAACCTCATTTACTCTTCCTGCAATAAGGAGGGAAATACAATCCCTTATACGACGCTATGTGAGTCTACATTTGTACATAAATATTTTTAATATAATATTAGTAAAAGTTATATTTTATTTAAACTCCAGTCCTACCCCAGTGATTTTTGTTTAACTCAAGTGGAGAATTTATTATTGCACAATACCTTGGGTGAAAGGTCTCCAAGCGATTCTGAGATTGTTTTCTCGTGACATATTATACTTTATGTTAGTGAAAATTTGGTTGACAAATTGAATATTTATTTGTAAAAAAAAACACCAACATTTTTAGCAAATTTGCAAAAAATAGCATTTTTCTAAATTTAACTGTATCTGCTTGTAAAACAGATATTAATACCACACAAAAAAAACATTTCCCATATGTCTACTTTATGCTTGCATTGTTTTTTGAACATCCTTTTATTTTTCTAGGACGTTACAACATTTAGAATGTTGGCAGCAGTTTCTCACATTTACAAGAAAATTATAAAAGGCTATTTTTTCAGGGACCATTTCAGTTCTGAAGTGACTTTAAGGACCTTATTTATTAGAAAGTCCCCATAAATCACCTCATTTTAAAAACTGCACCCTCAAAGTATTCAAAACAGCATTCACAAAGTAAGCTCTATGGCACTACAGCTAGGGGCGCTAGCTGCTTTTTCCCCTGCTCCTGTTCCAGCTTCACCGACTGATCCTCCTGCTACACCTCCTGTCAAGACCAGTTCTGATCCTCGGTTCTTGCTGCCACTACCGCCTCGTTTTTACGGAAACGCAAGCGCGTGCAGGGGATTTCTCAGCCAGTGTCATATCCACTTCACCCTGCACGCCAGAGAATTTCCCTCGGACGGCGCCAGGATCGCCTTCATTGTTTCTCTGCTTGCCAGAAAAGCCCTGGCGTGGGCGAACCCAATTTGGGAACAACAGGGACCCGAGACTTCCAGGGGTTCCTGCTGTTATTCCGCACTGTGTTCGAGGAGCCTGGAGGAGTTTCGTCGGCAGCTACCTCTCTACTGAACCTTCGCCAGGAGGACACCTCCATTGGCGAGTAGACCATCCAGTTCTGGACCCTGGCAGCAGAGCTGTCCTGGAACAATGAGGCGTTAGTTGCTTCCTTCTGGACAATTTTATATGCGGAGACATTATGGATCTTCTTCACTTGCCCACTACCCTTCTGGAGGAGCCTTTGATCGTTGCCTCAGTAGATGGACTGCCGCTGCCTGACCCAATATTGTCTGTGACCACCCGCTGAGGCTTCAAGTGGGAGCCCTTCATTCTGAGCTCATCTCCTTTTTTGTCCTATCCAATACCCTCAACCCCGTGCTGCTGGGTTTGCCTTGGCTCCATCTACACGCCCCAGTCCTGGATTGGAACTCCGGAGAGGTTCTCCAGTGGAGCCTCAAGTGCCTCAACTGCTGTCAGGGGCATATCCATTCGCTTCAGCCTCCTCCGCATTTGTCATTGGCAGGGTTGCCCTCTTGCTACTCTCAGTTCTCAGATGTCTTCAGCAAGAAGGATTATCTATAGACAAGGAGAAAAAAAACAAAAAACACCTGGCGCACATCGTGCATCATCTCTTGTTTAAAGTGACAAAATGTCGGGGGTAAGCGGTTGTGCTTACCTTGTGGTGTTGTGCTAGGAGCACAACACCCAGATGTATCTGTTTGGTCTCAAAGGACTGCAGCTGGTAAGTCCGTGCAGGGGTTGTCAGGGTTCCCTCAGTAGATCGAGATAAATTGTGAAAAAATGGAGGATAAAATTCTCCAGCGCTGTCCAAATGTTGTGGAATTGAACGATTCAATCCAAGGCAAGAAGTTTAAATAAGATATATGTTTAATGGATAAGAATGCTATTAATTACGAGATCGGACCGATCTCTTCATCAGGCAAAGAAATATACATGATCCCAAACTCCTTTCACGTCTCTCTGCTGAAGCATGTGGTCCTGAACTGCTACCCCAAGACTCCTAGTTCCGCAGTTGCTCCCAGCGGCTCGTCAGGGACATTCGAGGTGAGGGAGATCTTGGACACCAAGAGAATAGGAGGAAGAATGTTTTATTTGGTGGATTGGAGGGGAATTGGCCCGGAGGAGAGGTCTTGGGAGCCAGAGGAGAACATCAATGCTCCTGCCTCGTGAAGAAGTTTCTCTCCCGCTTTGGTCCCAAGAAGAGGGGGGATACTGTAACCTCTATGGCCGCGGACCGTCGCCCTGACTTACCCTTTGACGGCCATGGCTATGGACGAGCTAGTTCCTGGCGGCATCTCCCTCCTGGGAGATGCCGGCACTCACTTCCTGGTGCAGGCACTGCCTTCCGCAGAGTGCGCGCGCCCACATGTGCATGGCCTTAAAGGGCCAGTAGGTGCACATTTGCAGAATACCTGCAATTAGCCCAGAATGCCTGTGGACTATAAAAAGGGCTCTGCCCTCTCGAACATTGCCTGAGTGTTGTTGTGTTACCTTAAGTTTGTCCTTGCAAATGGTCTCCTAGTGTTTTCCAGTTCCCAGTGTTTCCCATTCCTGCTGCCTGTACCCTGTATCCCGTGCTACCGTGCATCTGTGCCTTCAAGAGTTGGAGTCATGTTGTGCCCTCCGCTGCATCTATTGTGTTGCACCCTGCCGGGTGTCTGTCTACTGTCGGAGCCTCATTTTAGCCTGAAACCACCGCTACTGTCTACATTGCCTCAGGTAACCTTTCAGAACTAAAGACAGTGCATTTTACCTGTTTGGCCAGCTGCTATCGCGCTATCCGGTACGGCCCAGTGGGTCCACACCCCGTGCCGTGACACCTGCATTGACACCAGATATTAAATTAATTCATACCCCTGAACAGACCCTTAACCCCTAGGTGCACCACAATGCAACTGTAGGTCTTGGTGGCCAGTGTCGTAGCGCACCAGGACATACAGTTACTATACAGATCCACCAATTACATCGTTTTGCAAATAAAGTGTTAAAAACCGTTCCCGGGTCTTGTAATTAAGTCTGGGATCAGTTAATATGGCTCCACCCCTGCCCCATGCCTCATGTGACCAGATGGACCAATAGCAGCGGTCCACTGCCGGCAATTGCTGTAATTGGTGGGTCTGTTCAGACCCACCAATAACAGTGCGTTTTGCACCAAGGGCTGGTGAAAAATAACTGACACAGGCATCTCTTTGTTGGTGAAGAGAAGTTGGAGAGATCAGAGCCTGTATCGTGTTGTGTGCCCCACACAAAGTTAATATCAGAATTAAGCCCTAATTTCCTGCTCCCCTGTTCCCAGTGTGTGACCCCAGACACATCCCAGTGTATAAGGGAGATTTTCTTTATTTATTTTTTCCATCCATAAATCACTAAAAATAATAATAGTTGTTAGGTAGTTGTCTAGGTCGTCTACGTCAATTTGTCACATCAGTTTTCAGTTAGTTTCAATCCGTCACTGTCAGTCGCGTCACTTGTCATTGAGCCCCTAGGCATGCATTGGGTCTCTTTCTGCGCATGCTTGGCATACTTCAAACAAGTTAGGTATAAATGACCATTCCAAGGATATACATGGTGAACTGTTGTGACTGGGTTCTTCATATGATGGGGGTGACTCTGTATGGGATGACCTCCATGGGGACTATGGATTACGAATACATCTAACTGTGATTGTGTTCCGTGGACAGTGGGTTTCGCTCCATACAGGATGACCACTTACTATATTATAATTTTCTGCATTTACTGTATATTCCTATGTATAATGTGGGGACTAGTAACTTTGTTTTGCTGGCACTGTTTATCATCGGTGCCATCATCCAACATGGCTGCAGCCGATCTATGAATGTAGTGCGCATGTGGGTGGTGAGGGGCCATTCGTGATGTTGTTCACGGCGCAACATGGAATTGGGTGTTGTGCAGTTGTGCACTACTCACTTCCGGATGCCATGTTCAGAGCTACTGAGGTGCCGCCTCCCCCCCTCGCATGACATCTTCATAGTTAGGTAACAGGGTCTAATTTAATTTCATTTCAGCTGCTTGCTGACTATTTAAACCTTCCTACTACACTGATCCAGCACCCACTGACGAAGCTAGGTGCGAAACGCGCGTTGGGGTGTTAGACAGTGTATATGCAGCTACGATGGCTTATGGTGGGTGAGGTCTTGCGTGATATATGGTCTCAGTTTTGATAAATACTTGCGCTGAATTTGAAATGGTGTCACCGTGGCTCTATTTTGGAATAACTGATGTGCACATAGTGTTTGTATATATACAAGGTATACTACCATTCAAGAGTTTAGGGTCACTTAGAAATTTCCTTATTTTTTGCAAGAAAAGCAAAGTTTTTTTCAATGAAGATAACATTAAATTAATCAGAAATACACTCTATACATTGTTAATGTGCTAAATGACTATTCTAGCTGCAAACATCTGGTTTTTAATGCAATATCTACATAGGTGTATAGACGCCCATTTCCAGCAACCATCACTGCAGTGTTCTAATGGTACATTGTGTTTGCTAACTGTGTTAGAAGGCTAATGGATGATTAGAAAACACTTGAAAACCCTTGTGCAATTATGTTAGCACCGCTGTAAACAGTTTTGCTGTTTAGAGGAGCTATAAAACTGACCTTCCTTTGAGCTAGTTGAGAATCTGGAGCATTACATTTGTGGGTTAGATTAAACTCTCAAAATGGCTAGAAAAAGAGAGCTTTCATGTGAAACTCGACAGTCTATTCTTGTTCTTAGAAATGAAGGCTATTCCATGCAAGAAATTGCCAAGAAACTGAAGATTTCCTACAACGGTGTGTACTACTCCCTTCAGAGGACAGCACAAACAGGCTCTAACCAGAGTAGAAAGAGAAGTGGGAGGCCCCGCTGCACAACTGAGCAACAAGACAAGTACATTAGAGTCTCTAGTTTGAGAAATAGACGCCTCACAGGTCCTCAACTGGCAGCTTCATTAAACATTACCCGAAAAACGCCAGTGTCAACGTCTACAGTGAAGAGGCGACTCCGGGATGCTGGCCTTCAGGGCAGAGTGGCAAAGAAAAAGCCATATCTGAGACTGGCTAATACAAGGAAAAGATTAATATGGGCAAAAGCACACAGACATTGGACAGAGGAAGATTGGAAAAAAGTGTTATGGACAGACGAATCGAAGTTTGAATCACACAGAAGAACATTTGTGAGACGCAGAACAACTGAAAAGATGCTGGAAGAGTGCCTGACGCCATCTGTCAAGCATGGGGGAGGTAATGTGATGATCTGGGGTTGCTTTGGTGCTGGTAAAGTGGGAGATTTGTACAAGGTAAAAGGGATTTTGAATAAGGAAGGCTATCACTCCATTTTGCAACGCCATGCCATACCCTGTGTACAGCACTTGATTGGAGCCAATTTCATCCTACAACAGAACAATAACTCAAAGCACACCTCCAAATTATGCAAGAACTATTTAGGGAAGAAGCAGGCAGCTGGTATTCTATCTGTAATGGAGTGGCCAGCGCAGTCACCAGATCTCAACCCCATAGAGCTGTTGTGGGAGCAGCTTGACCGTATGGTACGCAAGAAGTGCCCATCAAGCCAATCCAACTTGTGGGAGGGGCTTCTGGAAGCATGGGGTGAAATTTCTCCCGATTACCTCAGCAAATTAACAGCTAGAATGCCAAAGGTCTGCAATGCTGTAATTGCTGCAAATGGAGCATTCTTTGACAAAAGCAAAGTTTGAAGGAGAAAATTATTATTTGAAATAAAAATCATTATTTCTAACCTTGTCAATGTCTTGACTATATTATCTAGTAATTTTGCAACTCATTTGATAAATATAAGTGTGAGTTTTCATGGAAAACACAAAATTGTCTGGGTGACCCCAAACTTTTGAACGGTAGTGTATGTGTATGATATTTGGGGATACTGACCTGTGTTACCACCATATATGCCCTGCCTTATGATATACACTGTCCTCTTTTTGTACTTTGTGTACATGTGTTTTAATGGGTGTTTTTAAACGGTATGTACAACTGTTTTTGTGTCTTAATAAAGATTTTTTATTTTTGTCTACAATTGATGGACATTCGTCATTATAGCATTTAGGTTAGTTATTGTCGGTTTATATATCCTATACGGGTTCCCATGTGCAGTGATCATGTACTAATTGTATGACCTTACATATATTGGGTATTCTTTCTCAGTTTAATTATTATTATATGTTGTTTACATTTACAAAATAATTAAGATTTCCAATTGAATTCATGAAATATACTTTTAAAGTTTAAGAATAAGTACATTTACTTTTTTCAAGCACAATTTTTAAAACAAGTATATTACTAGCCGTCATCTAACTAAAATTCCTGATAATGATTTCAGAATATACTGTACAGTACAATTCTATTATTGTAACTCCTAGAAGAATCTATCAAATTTGATGGATTTTGATTAAATGTTCTTAAAGCGGGTATCTGGGTAAAGAAAACCCATTTTCACATACTGTATTGGGAACTCTGTGTTACGGAAATCCCTCATTTAGGACATCAATCGATTAGTCAGAGTAGACAGCAGCTGCCAATAGCATCTATTTCTGGAGGACCGAGCATATCCATTCATTATGCATTATGCATACATGTAATTAATTATTTAGCCTGTGGTGGCATGGTAGGGGAATTAAACACATGCTCCCCGGTTCCAATGAAGATTAAAGATTGTCACTAGGGTAACAGCAGTTGGACACTTTGTGGTCAGTTTATTTTCAGAAAACCTATTGACAGTCCCTTTTAAAGTGGTTCTAAATAATTTGTTAAATTGTACTTTACCAACAAACTATATATAGGCATTAATTAAAAGTTCAGGGAAGAGGACTTTGGGTATTGTAACCTTGTTCCTAAAAGTTCTCAATGCTGTAGTGGCATTTCCAATTCTGAGTAAAAGATATACAAGAAAAATTGGTCCGCTCACCACTCATTCGAAGTAAAGACGCCACATTCCATGATTATTCGGTGCACGGGCAAGAGAGCTACGTTGGGAGTAGGTAGAAATCCAAGGAAAAAAGTTAGAGGTCCAGCACACGATATGATGTGAAAAAATAAATTTAAGTCAAAATTAAAACAGGAAAGTAAAAAGTCCCAATTTTGTATTGAGTTTATGCCTATATTTCCAGTAAACTATCATGTATTTTCTGGATAGGATTGAGGCATCTATACCTGTAAAATATTTCCCTATGTATATATGTCACCCTTTGCCTCACTATCCAAGCACCTGATTTATAAATTGACTAATTTGTGAAAAGACACTCCTTTCCAGGAG
Source organism: Rhinoderma darwinii (assembly GCF_050947455.1). Taxonomy (NCBI): domain Eukaryota; kingdom Metazoa; phylum Chordata; class Amphibia; order Anura; family Rhinodermatidae; genus Rhinoderma; species Rhinoderma darwinii. The sequence goes on from NC_134688.1 coordinate 63,682,867, forward strand.
ACAGATAAATAGATTGCACATTTTTATGCTTTAGATTAAAAGATACAAAAAGTACAAAGAAACTGTGTACCCAATAGCCAATCAACTTGAAGGGGTTAATTCTAAGCACTCCCACTTCCTTGTTTTTCCCAATATCTGATCCATAAAAGCAAACTCTATACATCAGAGAGTAGCTATGATTAAGAACTGAAAAGTTCGAAACACGTAGGCGTTCCCTCCCGGGATTTTTTAATTTCTTGTTTTAATTTTGACTTAAATAAACAGTTTTGTATTTTTTCACATCATATTGGGTGCTGGACCTCTAACTTTTTTCCTTGGATTTCCAATACTGACTCGACCCTGACACAATCACTTAAAGCTTCCAGCACAGAGATAACAGGTAGGAGCACAAAGATAGCAGACCTGGGGACACTTACTAGGACCCAGTGGCGTCAAAAACGCGGTAGCAGCCGTAGCGGCCGCTACGGGTCCCGTGGCTTGAGGGTGCTGCTAGCCGACACGACCCCCATATGCCTGATGGTGCCGCTATGGCTGCTACTGCTGTAGCGACGCTACTACGGGGCCCGCACCGCCGAGCCTCTAACATTTATGGGCCGGGCAACACAGGCCCCCTCATGCCCGGGGGCGTCGCTAGCACCGGAGGGGGCCCCCGGTGCTAGCGACAGACATCCCGTCTTGCAGTAATTGTACCTGCGTGTATAGGATGCAGGTACAAATATATGCATTAGTGCTGAATGGCTGGGCATTCAATGCCTTAATGACTCTTGATGACGTCATCGCGCCGCTTCCGTGCTTGAAAGGCTCTGATTGACGGGGCAAGTCATTCTGCACCGCCAATCAGCGCCTTTGAGCAACGCGTCGTTCAGCTACAGCAGACCTGCTGAGAAGAGAGCAGATTTGCATTGCCACCGGACGGGATCATGTGAGTATGTAAAGTTTTATTTTTTTCTCTACGAAAACTGAGTGGCATTATCTACAGTGGGGGCTCTATATACAGGGTGGGGGTCGTCTATATGTGGGGATGTGGGCCTCTGTATACAGGGGGGGGGTCGGGTCTATATTTGGGGATGTGGGCCTCTGTATACAGGGGGGGTCGGGTCTATATGTGGGGATGTGGGCCACTATATACAGGGGGGGTTTATATGGGGATGTGGGGCACTATGTACAGGGTGGTATATATGTGGGGATGTGAGCCACTATATACAGGGCGGTCTATATGTGGGTATGTGGGGCACTATCTACAGGGGGGGTCTATATGTGGGGCACTATCTACAAGGGGGTCTATATGTGGGGATGTGGGGCACTATATACGGGGGAACTATATGTGGGACACTATATACAGGGGGAGCTATATGTGAGGTACTATCTACAGACACAGTGTATGGTACTATTATAATCAGGGACACAGTGTATGGCGCTATTATATTGAGAGGTTTTGAGAATTTTAACTTCGTTTATAGGTGCAGAAATGTTTTAAAAGTGAGAAGCTGAAGACATCTGAGCGGAAAACTGCAGAAATGGGTCTTGGCCGGGAGAAATCCATCATAGAGGTCTGGACCAGAGGGAGAAGAAAATAACTCGAATCTGAGATGTCACCGGTGAGTCACTAAATGTAAATGTCTATTCTGCCTCTAATCAGTAATGTAGTCACTGAGTGATCTGCAGCGAGATGATTTTTTTTTTGTGAAACCGCATTTCCCAGCATATCCTTACCATTGTTCGGTCCATGCTGGGAGCTGTAGTTTTACGCCGTACAAACCTATACGACAGGGATTGCACTAAATTGAGCTGTATTTGTTCTGGTGCTGCATATATGTACTGAGCTTTGTTCTTGTGCTGTATATATGTATGAGCTTGGTTCTAGTGCTGCATTTATGTACTGAGCTGGTTCTGGTGTTTTATATATGTACTGAGGTTTGCTCTAGTGCTGTATATATACACACGTGCTGAGCTTGGTTCTGGTGTTGTATTTATGTATGAGCTTGGATCTAGTGCTGTGTATATATATGTATAAACTTGGTTCTGGTGCTGTATATATGTCAGAGCTTGGTTTTAGTACTGTATTTATGTACTGAGCTTGGTTGTGGTACTGTGTATGTATATATATATATATATATATATATATATATATATGAGCTTGGTTGTGGTACTGTATATATGTATGAGCTTGGTTCTGGAGCTTAATTATATAGGATATATCTATAGTAACAAATTTGCAGGGCAGATGGAGTTGGTAATACATGACCTGACAATATTTCCCTTGTATGTTTTTTCTCAGATGCAGCAAAATCTTTAAAATCCACTTTTAAAATGGCGCACACTATATGCTAATTACTCATTAATGGGTCATGGGGCGGTGCCACTATCCTGACGAGTCACATTGTCCTGCCTCCAAACCCACCTTTCCATGTTTGATTGACATCCACTGGCTGATACAATCTTCTCGGATGCGCCATTGCCTTGTGGCACTATACACAAAGGGGGGATGCGTGGCACTATATACAAGGGGAGCTGTGTGGCACTGTACACATGGGGGAGCTTTGTGGCACTATATACAAGGGGCCGTGTGGCACTACTAGGGGGGTGTTGTGTGGCACTATTTACAAGGTGGAGGGTTGTGGCTCTATCTACAGGGGGCTGTGTTTGGCGAAAACTACAGGGGTCTGTGTGTGGCACTATCTACTAAGGGGGGGCTGTGCAGCACTATATACAAGGAAGGGGGGCTGTGTGGCACTATATACAGTGGGCGCTGTATATCGCTATATACCAGGGGGGCTTTATGGCAATATCTACAGGGGGGCTATATGGTCGCTATCTACAAGTGGGGTGTGACAATGTTTATAGGCGGGGCTGTATAGCACTGTCTACAGCGGGGCTGTATGGCACATTCTACAGGGGGCACTATCTATAAGGGGGCTGCTTGTGGCACCTGGGGGGGCCCCAGTCAAGAGTTTTTGTCTGCTTGCTATGGGGCCCAGTCTTTCCTAGTTATGCCCCTTCTAGGACCCCAGTCTGCCATGACAACCATACAGCCAACACGCTCAACTTATGGAGGGGGTTCAGCCCGTGAGCCCACTTCATACTTCCCCCCGCCTGCCATGTCGGAAAGGGTTAAGGTCCATGCCATATTTAAGAGCCATAAACTTTTTTTATTTTCCTATCCAGATAGCATCAAGGGGGCCTGTTTTTTGCAGAACAAGTTGCAGTGGCATCATTTAATGTACTATTTAATGTACTTGAAAAAAAAAATCTGCGTGGAATCGGAAAAAAACAGCAATTCCTTGTTTTTACGGTGTTCATCGTGCAGAAAATGTTACTATATAAAATGTGGGGAAACCATTCATGCAAAATAAAACAAATATGTCGAATCAGATAATGTGATGTATTAGTTAAAATGTAGCAAACTGACATTTTTATTACAGTTAATATTTCAAAGAGACAGCAAGCAATGGAAAATAGAAATATAAATGCAAAATAATGAGTGCAACAATTGTGGTAAAGAGAGACTGGTTCAACTAAAATGAATGATACGTGTATTACAATGTTAAATATACGGCTTGTCAAGCTATATGGATAGCTTTTAAAATTGAAAAGCTTTTTCTTAAGAATAATAAAAAATAAAAATAAAACATTGCCAATGGGGGGGGGGGGGTACAAAAAATGATGGATGTATCATGTGTCTCTATTTTTCTCTATTCAGCCGTATACTATTATACTATTATAGTATTACAGATACTATTATTGTTACACGAGTTATACTTATAGTCATACATGACTGGCCAGGTCAATGCCCCCCATAAAGTTAGCTTATCTTTTTACAAAAATATAGTAGTCAATTGGAACATAACTGTCTAGAATCACTAGGATCACTGCAAATTCCTTTAAAGTGACACTATGTTTTCGTATTATACAAGTAAGGCTATATATCTACTTAGATTTTGAAGATAAAAAACATCAGAATACAGAAGTGTCCACATTACCTTTGCTTGAATTTGGTTAAGGACTCCAATATTTAATTAAATCAATTCAGTACAATATCGCGACATACTGGAAAAACCCTTGATAGGCAGCAATTCACAATTCACATAACAACCACTATGTGGTCACACATAGACACATGTAGCAAAATCATCTTGTCACCATACATCTCATGTTTTTTTCTAAGCTGGCCATCTCGTACCACATCTCTCAGAATATATTGAGATAAGAAAAAAGGTAGGAAAGGACACATCTGTAGCCCTTCAAAAAGTTCACAATTTAATTTGCTTTAGTTGCTAAATGTAGAAGGCTATTTCTGGAATCCCAACCACCTTCCCCACCTGGAGGCAGTGGCTAGCGGACGCCTCAACAGGCAGGGATGGGGTCGGGGGACCCTGTTCTTGAGATAGGTGCGGCAGCGGCCATAGCACATGTGTCCAGCCTGGGCATTAACCTGGGCTGCTGTCAGAGCCCTGTGCTTACTGACGAGATGGCTCTGAACCAGGAGTCAGAAGCGCACAGACATGCAGCGAGGGCGGCACGACAGAAGGAGTTGCAGAGAGGGGACCGGGCCATATGCACTGAGCGTCAGTGAACAGTAATAGTGGACAAGCGGGAACCTGCAGTGCTTGGGCAAAGTGTTCATCAGGAATGCTTTGCCTATGCTTTATTTTACTTTATTTACCTCCTGAGCTGACAGGAGAAATTGCAGGGGGATGCAGGGATACAGGTGCCACTAACTAGCAGCTCCCCCTGCACCAGCTGTGCTCGGGGCTAAACTGTATTGTCCTTTTGCCTATGCCCGAGCAAAGCTTGGTATAAATTATTAGGGGTTTAAAGGAAAACAAGCCAAAAAACTTAACTTCCTGAAAACTGTTACTTTATCCTTGACACTTCTAAGGGCATTTAGTAGCTTGTGGCCAGTAGATCTGTTTTGATATGTGATTATCCAGATGCCATATCATGGTGTATGTTTCCCTGAGAATGCCATTAATTCTTCTCTTCTTGCAGAATATTAAGGCCCTGTTCACACTGAGTTTTTTTGAAAAGTTTTTTGGCGCGGAAACCACTCCGCAAAACTCGTCTAAAAACCGCCCGAAAATGCCTCCCATTGATTTCAATGGGAGGCGGACGAGTTTTTTTACCGCGTCGCGGTAAAAAGAAGCAACGACCTATCTTGAGGCAGTTTCCGCCTCCAAAACCCCATTTCAATCAGTCAGAAAAGGGGAAAAAACGCCTCGACGAGTGTTTTGACGAGTTTTTGTCCTCCTGCAAAAAAACTGTGTGAACACAGCCTTATATGTAAAGCTCTGGAAGTGAACAATATTTATGTTGGGGGTTTTTTTGTAGACATTTTCACAGATCTTCACAGACATATTTTTGGATGATATTTACCTTGACTAATGTTAATAATTAGACTGCAGATATTTGATTAGCTGTGCACGGTCACAAATAGACCTCCTGATGTATCTTGTTATCAAGCCTACAATTTTCTGAGCATTTAAATGTAGAGCTTATTAACATCCTTCTGTGACCATTGATTGTATACTCACCACAGCTAAATGATACTCTAATAACAGCTTCCTATCTAAGATGTTTGCCAAATTATTAAAAATATGTCTTTAAATTATATTTAAACACTAGCTGTGCCCGCAAATTTGTACACGCAGACCACTGAAAAACATACCGATGTAGTTTTTTCTAAGTATACTCCTAGCCTTGGACCATACTCTAAACCAGGGGTCTCAAACTCGGCCGGGTAAGTGGGCCGCATATAGAAAAAATGGGAAGTTGACGGGCCACATTACTTTCAAATTTGATACAATACAAAATGATTGTTAATCAATTAGTTATTTGAACTACTATAAGGCTGGGTTCACACGAGCACATTAACGTCCGTAATGGACGGACGTATTTCGGCTGGAAGTCCCGGACCGAACTCAGTGCAGGGAGCCGGGCTCCTAGCGTCATAGTTATGTACGATGCTAGGAGTCCCTGCCTCTCTGCAGGACAACTGTCCCGTACTGTAATCATGTTTTCAGCACGGGACAGTAGTTCCACGGAGAGGCAGGGACTCCTAGTGTCGTACATAACTACGATGCTAGGAGCCCGGCTCCCTGCACTGAGTTCGGTCCGGGACTTTCGGCCGAAATACGTCCGTCCATTACGGACGTTAATGTGCTCGTCCACTATATTACTAGAATAATAATACTACATTACTATAAAATGAACACTACATTACTATAATAATACTGCTAGGTTTAAAATGTGAGAGATTTCTCCACGTGCTTATTTCAACAATCCAGCTTTCCAGTTTAAGTGTCGCTAAATGCAGTCCGGCAGCTCAGTTAGCACACCTGTCAAGATTGGGCAGCCCCTTTTTAGATAGTGTCGCAGTGCCCTCTGTGGATGCTGCCGCAGTGCCCTCTGTGGATGCTGCCGCAGTGCCCTCTGTGGATGCTGCCGCAGTGCCCTCTGTGGATAATGCAACACACCCCTAGATAAGGCCACAGTGCCCTCTGTAGATAAGGCCACAGTGCCCTCTGTAGATAAGGCCACAGTGCCCTCTGTAGATAAGGCCACAGTGCCCTCTGTAGATAAGGCCACAGTGCCCTCTGTAGATAATGCCAGTGTCCTCTTCAGATGCTGTCACACACCCACTTGTAGATAACGCCACAGTGCCCTCTGTAGAGGCTGCCACAGTGCCCTCTGTAGAGGCTGCCACAGTGCCCTCTGTAGAGGCTGCCACAGTGCCCTCTGTAGAGGTTGCCACAGTGACCTCTGTAGAGGCTGCCACAGTGCCCTCTGTAGAGGCTGCCCCAGTGCCCTCTGTAGAGGCTGCCCCAGTGCCCTCTGTAGAGGCTGCCCCAGTGCCCTCTGTAGAGGCTGCCCCAGTGATGTCAGGGGCTTGCCCAGAGCTGGAATCCCAGGCAGAGCGCTAGTAGGCTCTTCCTGGGACTCCAGCTGTGCTCCTGACATCACTGGGACTCCTGCTCTGGGGAAGCCCCTGACATCATTGTCGATGTATGGACAGCGATGTCAGAGGCTTCCCCAGAGTCCCGGAGCAGAGCCGATAATAGCGCTCTGCCCGGGACTCCGCTCTGGGGAAGACCCTGACACACTGTCCATATATGGGCAGCGATGTCAGGGAATTCCACAGAGTCCCTGAGCAGAGCCGATACTAGCGCTCTGCCCGGGACTCCGCTCTGGGGAAGACCCTGACACACTGTCCATATATGGGCAGATATGTCAGGGAATTCCGCAGCGTCCCGGAGCAGAGCCTATACTAGCGCTCTGCCTGGGACTCCGCTATGGGGAAGACCCTGACACACTGTCCACATATGGGCAGCGATGTCAGGGAATTCCACAGAGTCCCGGAGCAGAGCATGTACTAGCGCTCTGCCCGGGACTCCGGCTCTGGGGAAGCCCCAGACATCGCTGTTCATATGTGGGCAGCGATGTCAGGGAATTCCACAGAGTCCAGGAGCAGAGCCGACACCAGCGCTCTGCTCCGCTCTGGGCAAGACCCTGACACACTGTCCATATATGGGCATCAATGTCAGGGAATTCCACAGAGTTGCGGAGCAGAGCCGACACCAGCGCTCTGCTCGGGACTCCGGCTCTGGGGAAGCCCCAGACATCGCTGTTCATATGTGGAAAGCGATGTCAGGGAATTCCAGAGTCTCGGAGCAGAGCCGACACCAGCGCTCTGCTCCGCTCTGGGCAAGACCTTGACACACTGTCCATATATGGGCAGCGATGTCAGGGAATTCCACAGAGTCCCGGAGCAGAGCCGACACCAGCGCTCTGCTCGGGACTCCGGCTCTGGGGAAGCCCCTGACATCGCTGTTCATATGTGGACAGCGATGTCAGGGAATTCCAGAGTCTCGGAGCAGAGCCGATACTAGCGGCTCTGTGTCCCGCGGGCCGCAGATGACAGCCCCAGGGGCCGCATGTGGCCCGCGGGCCGCGTGCTTGAGACCCCTGCTCTAAACAAAGTGAAAAAAAAACAAAGACAATAAACAAACTTCAAATAAAAATAGTTTTCTTTCTGTAGTCAGGTTCACTACGACAATGATTCCCTGTAAACAATGTTAGCAGTAGAACCACCAGGGATGTGTGAATAAAGATTGGTGGAGTTGCTAACACGGGAGAGAGCCACATAGAGCTGACACTGAGGTCCACGCCCGCAATGCGCAGCGTTTGGCCCTGTGTTTTGTTGATAGTCATAGCATAACATAAGCTGACAGGAAACTGTACACGTTTAAAACTGAAGGGAAAATTATTTGGAATGAGTGGGATTCAGAGTATAAAAACGCTATCACCTGCGCCACATCCTGTTAAAATCTCAGCTTCTATCACGTTTTGTTGTAGATTCGTGATTTTTAGTCGGGTGTCGTTACATAGTTTTGGTGGGCTTAAATTTCTAAGGAGAATTATGGGGACGCCTACTTTTAAATTAATTTTGTGTGACGGAAGACCGGGTGTGCTTAGGGAATTTAAAAATTCCACTGGATAGTTGGTAGCATCTTCTTGTTCAATGACTGATAGAGATATATTCTGCACTTTCCCCATGAACACATGTCAATATTTCAGCGTTTATTGCTGCTGCCTGGTCGTTGCGAGGGGTCAAAATATTTTTTTCGCATAGCCAAGAATTTTCATGATTTGATATTTGCATTGGGTCACCGTACACAGAAGAAATGAGGTCTTGAAGCGATGGAACAGTATAACATAAATTATCAGGCAAAATAACTTTCTCTACTTCTTGCGGATTCGTGCCATGACCAATTTTTAGTAATAAATCTAAAAACTTTTGTGCATTTGTGTTGCCTCCTGTTCGCGCCCGCATATTTATTGTTAAATGCATCGGTATAACGTTGCGCCACGGACTTGAGCTCTTTAGGCAGGCTCTAATTTCATCTGCCCTCGTTCCTCGTGGTATGACTGGCAAAGTCTGCTTTAAATCGCCACAGAAAAGCATTGTCATATCACCCATGGGCTGGTAATTTTGTCTGATATCTCGCAAGGTTCTATCTACCGCTTCTACCGCTTTACGGTTTGCCATAGTGCACTCGTCCCATATTACTAAGCAGCACAATCACGTAGAACCGAACCCTTGCTTTGTCGCTGTTTCTAGAAACATTACACACTGGGCTTTCCGTAAGATTCAAGTAAATCGGGATCTTGAACATTGTATGGGCGGTTTTGCCTCCGGGCAACAATGTAGCTGCTATGCCTGATGAAGCGACAGCAAGAGCAATTTTGCTTTGATTGCGTATTTGGGCCAAGATGACTTTGGTGAGAAATGTCTTTACTGTCCCACTGGGTGCATCTAAAAACAGGATTTCTCCCAAAGTATCATCTACGCTATGACACACGCGATCGAATATCATACGTTGTTCCGCTGTCAGACTCGAGACACCGTTTTGCAATGTTTTGGCCAGTTCCGCTGGATTATAGTTTATTTCCACCGCGTACTCCCTGTTAATGCGTTCCCCGTGTAAAGCTGGTGCGGGCATACCATATTGAGAGACAGGATTACCCCCTATAGATGTAACTATGTCTTGGATAGCCAGCAAAACATTGATTCATATTACTTTCATGCAACGTGTCATTCAGTTCGTCGTTATTGTTTAGTTGTGCATTCCTGAAAAAGTCTTCAGCTAATTTTTCCTGATATTTTTGCCACAACTGTGCAGCTTTCGAAAGTCCACAATAAACCAGCAAAATGGCAAACAAATGACCCAAGCGATGTGGACTATCGCTGACGCATGCTTCGGCCAAAGCGCCATCCCAATGCTGATCACCATCTAGCAAGTGACGCACTCGGCAAGCAGCCTGGTAAGTAGGATATTCAATATTGTCAACTTTTCGCAATTCGGCAAAAGAAGTAGGTCCTCGCACTGTATGTAGAAGCAAGCGTAGGTAATAGCATTCAGAGTTGTTTGGATGTACCATATAGACTCTTCTAATGAGGTGTTCTTTTAAAATGCCGGGCTCGCGATTCACAGCTGTTCCACGTTTTTTACGGTTGAAAACACATTGCTGCTTAATATAAATATAATATGACGGAACTTCGTTATATAACAGTGTTTTTGCGAAATCATCTGTTTCACAAAGTTGAAAGTACGCCAGTAAAGTGGTTTGTACACCCGCTGCCCGCTTTCAAGGTGAACATCACGATGCATCACTGGCGGATGTCTCTCCTGAATGTGGAAGCTCAAAATGCGCCACACCGCATCAGAAGAGCTTATATATCAGCAAGATTGGAACCTCGTGACTCCGTCGTATTCATTATTATTACTCAATGCAAACGTGGCCTGTCACTACCCTTGTTGATGTATTGATACATATATATTTGATGGCTTTGACGCTGTTACATATTTCGACATTGATGTGAGCTTGCAAAGTTCTTGATAACACCGGTCAATAGGGTACAACCCATCGATTGTCCAAAACAATTTATTGACCATGTAACCTGCCTGTAGCTGTGGAACCGCCTTGTAGGGGTGATTTTTGACAAAACAATGGATACCTGTTTTCCCTCGACATTGTTTGCTCTAATAGCGCTCTAGGGTATATTTTAGAACAATGACCCTCCTGCATGCAACGAGAGTTTCTATTTAAAGCACTGCATGCCCCATGAACCATGTGCGTCTTTACAATCTCGTGCAATATCAGATCCTCATTCCGGTCAGGAAATTCAGCACTTATGACCATGTCAACAGCATCGTGACTAATTTTTTCTTGCAGCCACAGGAGAATGTGGGCGTGTGGCAAGTCACACTTTTGCCACTCAAAGCTGCACATAAAACAAAGAATATGCCTATATTTAGTCCATTAAGCTAGAACAATGGCTTAAGCTCCAAAAAAGGACTTAAAGGAAATATGTCGCTAGAATTTTATTTTTTATTTTTTTAGTTAAACAATTATTATTTAAGTGATTACACATGCTTTTATTTTTTTTTATTTTTTCACAAGTCAGGAAATATTATAAATTAGATTCTAATTTATAACATTTCCATGTGCTGGCCACTAGAGGGAGCAGTTCCCAAAATTGCAGCATGGTCAATGTGGTAAAGCAACCTCATTGCTTTATGCTGCAAATTTGGGGTAGACACACTCTCTCTAGTGTCCTCACACAATCCCCCCTCCCTTATTCTGGCTAGTGCCAGGAGAAGGAGGGGTTTGAAACTTCAAACCTCCTACACTGTGTGCCGCCATTTTCTGAGCGACTGCACAGTGTAGGAGGATTAGATACAGTGCTCAGCAGACAGTATAACACGAACATACACGAACATAATACACACATCACATACACGAACATAAATTACCTGCTCCTACCGCCGCCTCCGCTCCTATTCCTTGCGCCTACGCTTACTTGAACATATGGCCGGAAGCCGCGGCCGGAAGTCGTCATCTTAGTGTCCGGCAGCGGCTTCCGGTCCACATGAAAATGGCGCCGGATTTCGTTTTGCAAACGAGCTTCGTTTTGGTCTGTGTGGGAGCAGCGCATGCGCCGTTCCCAGACAGACGGCGTACGCTTCAGAGAATGGAACGGCTCCCGTTCGCATTCTCTATGGGGTTGTATGTGCCGTATTCCATCTCTGTATGTGTCGTTAATCGACACATACAGAGATGAAAAAAAATGGCAGCCCCCATAGAGAAGTGAAAGTAAAAACACAGTAAAAAGTAGAACATGAGAACACAAATAAATAAAATTTATATTAATATCATATTAAAAGCAATATGATAAAAAATAAATACATTTCAAATGAAACCAACTCGAAAAGATATTGGAGCATGGAAACCATAGATTAAAATATAATGTGTTTTATTCAACAATAGAGAAAAAATTGAAAACATACAAAGAGTTAAAAAAAGATATATGATCAGCAGTGATACAAACAACACTTCTGTATGTCAAAGTAAATAGGTTTACATGGGTATAACATGCATGCAGGTATGTACACACTTCAATTGGATATAGGATATAGAGAATGCAAAAAAATTGTATGCGTAAACCTGAAGACAAGGCGTCAGTAGCAATGCCCAGTTGGTAACATCAGTAGATAAATAGTGCTTCATGTACTAACTTTAAATACAGATATTATTATAGTGTGTCAGTACTAGTAGCAGTGAACAGTTAATGACAGCAATATCTGAATGTTGTTTGACATGCTATCCATCAGCAAGCAATTTTCTTCACATGAAAAAAATATAAATATATATATACAATAATGATACAGTGATCCAAAGTAATATTTCACATGCAAACCAGAAAACAAGCAATTTTACTTACATAGCCCAATGTATACAAGAGTGAAGAAGTGACAAGCGTGTTTGACGGCCTCGACGCACGTTTCGTCGTAGTTCTCCTCAGGAGGCATAATTAATGAGGTATTAGAGACATCTTTAAAGAGGCTCTGTCACCACATTATAAGTTGCCTATATTGTACATGATGTGATCGGCGCTGTAATGTAGATTACAGTAGTGTTTTTTATTTAGAAAAACTATTATTTTTGACGGAGTTATTGACCTATATCAGCTTTATGCAAATTTGTTTCTCAATGGACAACTGGGCGTGTTTTACTATATGGCCAAGTGGGCGTTGTGGAGAGAAGTGTATGACGCTGACCAATCAGTGACCAATCAGCATTATACACTTCTCACCATTCATTTGTACAGCACATAGCGATATAGCTATTTATCGCTATGTGCAGCCACATAAACACACTATAACGTTACTGCAGTGTCCTGACAATGAATATACATTATCTCCAGCCAGAACGTGATGTGTATTCAGAATCCTGACCACTTCTCTGCACGTCTCTGTGATTTACAGCACAGCGAGATCTCGCTATAAATGACAGTTCACAGCAGCCCAGAATCTGCACGCTCCTCTCCTGAAATACTCTGTGCTGTTGTGAACTCTGCTCTTACCATTACGTAGCTCAGTCTGTTACCTCTCCTCCACTCCTGTCCTCAATAACACCTTCAGATGATTGGCAAGTCACCACCCCGCACAAGATCCACACGCTCATCTCCTGAAATACTCTGTGCTGCTGTTAACTCTGCTCTTACCATTACGTGGTGACTTGCCAATCATGTGAAGGTGTTATTGAGGACAGGAGTGGAGGAGAGGTAACAGACTGAGAGCTACGTAATGGTAAGAGCAGAGTTCACAGCAGCACTGAATCTGCATGCTCATCTCCTGAAATACTCTGTGCTGCCTTAAACTCTGTGGACAGGTCAGGATCCTGTTTCTTTTAAATGCTGCACTGTAGCGCAGCCTTATATAGTGGATCGAGCGGGTTCCCCAGCAGCATTTAAAAGAAACAGGATCCTGACCTGTCCACAGAGTTTAAGGCAGCACGGAGTATTTCAGGAGAGGAGCGTGTGATTGGCTGCAGAGGCCGGTGCAGCCTGTGAGTGGCTGCAGAGGCTGCTGCAGCCTGTGATTGGCTGCAGAGGCGGTTACGTGGGATGAAACGTCATCCCTGGAGGCCGGCCTTCTGACGTCATCCTGACGTGCGTGACCGCCACTACAGCCTGTGATTGGCTGCAGCGGCGACATGGATGAAACGTCATCGCTGGAGGCCGGACAGGAGGAATGTAAGTATGAACGTATTTATTTATTTTTTTATTACATTAAAATTGTATTTTCCGTGCGCCGAGCATGGTACTGTCAAGGTTGCTGAAAGAGTTAGTGCAGCCCATTAACTCTTTCAGCACCCTGGACAGTACCATGCTTGGCGCACGGAAATTACAGGTTCGGTCAGAACTAGTTCGGTCCGAATCAAACTTTTTCGTGAAATTCGGCGAACTAGCCGAACCAAACTTTTCATAAGTTCGCTCATCTCTAGTCCTGAGATCTGTACTTCCTCAGTGTAGTGCAATTGGAAGGGGGGCTTGTAAGCAGACAAGGAATTCAATATTTCGAAAAAAAGAAGATATTCCTCAGCACATCCACAATATGTAGTATAAAAAGAGCTTTATTTGGTCATTTTTAAAAGTCCATAGAGGACACAAGAAGGGCGTGTTACCGCTTACGCATTTCAAACAGAAGTCTTCTAAGGGCTTATTCTGACGAACGTATAATACGTCCGTGCTACGCGTGTGATTTTCACACGCGTCGCACGGACCTATGTTAGTCAATGGGGCCGTTCAGACAGTCCATGATTTTCACACAGCGTATGTCTGCTGCGTAAACTCACATGTCCTATATTTTGCCGTTTTTCGCGCATCACGCACCCATTGAAGTCAATAGGTGCGTGAAAACCACGATGATGATGCGCGCTACAGTAGTAGATGATGATGCGCGCTACAGTAGTCAAAACTATGAATGAAAACAGAAAAGCACCACGTGCTTTTCTGTTTACAAACATAAAAACAGAGAGTCATAATGATGCCGGCTGCACGAAAATCACGCAGCCACGCATCATATTCTGATGACACACGGACCTTTTGCGGACCATTTGTGCGCACAAAAGCCACGTTTTTTGCGCGTGCAAAACGCACACGCTTGTGTGAATCTGACCTAACTCATAGCATATGGAACAGATTCGATACATGTGTTTTAAAATCACAGTTACCAATCCTGACACATCTAATTAAAAAAACAGTTCTACACACAATTTTTAGAAACAGATTAAATGTATAACAAAGTTACCAAATGTATAGACGCATGTAGAAACCTATGCAGAGTGACTTGCGATAAGGTTATATAAAGTGTAATTCATATTCTAGAACAAAATGAAGAAAAAGTATCAAAATATAACCTAGGAAATGTCTAATAAATGAGAAATGTGTAAGAGGACACAGTCCCTATGGGTCAAATGGGTTTTGAAACTATGCTTATATAACTATATATATTTCAGTTGCACCAAAAATTTTAAAGTAATGAGACTGTTTTTCATTTGAAAAAAAACTATTCCAAATGAAAAAAATTGCAAAACATATCAATTGTACAAAGAAATTGAACAAAAACCACAGTAAAAGAATTAACCCCTTCCCGTCGTAAACAACTTTCAGATTTAAATTTTCGTTTTTTCCTCTCCATCTTCCAAAAGCCATAACTTTTAAATTTTTCCGTCTATATAGTCCTATGAGGACTTGATTTTTGCGGAACGCATTGCAGTTTTTCATAGCGCCATTTATTGTGCCATATAATGTACAAGGAAACGAGAAAATAATTATTTGTGGGGTATAAAAAGAAAAAAACAGCGATTCCTCCATTGTTTTTTTGCGCTTCGTTTTTACAGAATTCACTGAGCAATCAAAACAACAGGTTAACTTTGTTCTGCGGGTCAATACGGTTACGTTGATACCAAATATATATTGTTTTTTCTATATTTGACTACTTTTACAAGTAAAAAACGAAGTGTAAAAAAATTAAAGTTATTTTGTGTCGCCAAATTCTGAGAGCCATAAGTTTTCTATTTTTTCGTCGATTAAGTGGTATGAGGGCTTATTTTTTGCGGGATAAGCTGTAGTTTTTAATGATACCATTTTGGGGCACATGCGACCTTTTGATCACATTCCATTTTTTGTGGGAGATGAGGTGACCAAAAAATAGGGATTCTGGTGTTTACAAATGATTACACCGTGCGGGTTAAATAATGATATATTGCAATAGTTCGGACTTTTATGGATGCGGCGATACCAATTATGTTTATTTTTTTTTACTATGCTCTAGGGGGGAAATTGGAAAAGGTTTTTTTTTTTAATTTTAAATTTTTTTGCTTTAAAAAAAACAAAACTTTATTTTACAAATTTTTACTTTTTTTCACTCACGGAGTGAACCCGCTCCATACGATGCCGGTGTCGGCTGTATGTTACAGCCGACACTTCAGAGTAACGAGCGGCATCGCATTTGAGCGCAATCCCGCTCGTTTAACTCGTTAAATTCTGCGGTCAATAGCGACCACAGCATTTAAATTGTTAGAAAGAGGGGGGGGGGCGATCCCCTCTAACAGCTCATCGCGCCCCCCGCAATGCAATCGTGGGGGGGGGGCGATGGCTGCCTGGGAGCTTAATGAAGGCCCTCAGGTCCGCCATCTTTGTGCTTGATCAGGGCTTAATAAATGCCTGTCAGAATCACGATATACTGCAATACATTAGTATTGCAGTTTATCGTGCAAGCAATCTAATGATCACTGATTGAAGTCCCCTAGGGGGACTAATAAAAAAAGTAAAAATGAGTTAAATAAAGTTTTGTTTTTTTGTGTAAAAAAACAAAATAATATATTAAAATTAAAAAAACGTTTCCCATTTTCCCCCTAGAGCATAGTAAAAAAAAAAAGAAGAAATAAACATAATTGATATTGCCGCGTCCGTAAAAGTCTGAGCTATTACAATATATCATTATTTAACTCGCAAGGTGAACGCCGTAAAAAAAAAAAATTGTATACGCCAGAATCTCTATTTTTTGGTCACCTAATCTACTTGTAAAGTAGTCAAATATAGAAAAAAAACTGTATATATTTGGTATCGCCATAATAGTATTGACCCACAGAATAAAGTGAACATGTTGTTTTAATTGCACAGTGAATTCCGTAAAAACAGCGCGCAAAAAAAACATGGAGGAATCGCTGTTTTTTTTCATTTTCTACCCCACAAATAATATTTTTCCCTTTTCTTAGTACATTATATGGAAAAATAAATGGTGCTACAAAAAACTACACCTCGTCCCGCAAAAATCAAGCCCACATAGTACTATATCGACGGAAAATAAAGACGTTATGGCTTTTGGAAGGTGGGGAGAAAAAAACGAAAATTAAAATCTGCAAAAGGGCTGTGGCGGGAAGGGGTTAAGAAACTTATTTTAAAAAGAAATCATTAGAAAATACAAATAGGAAAAAACTTTTCCCTTCAAAGCCAAACTTATTAGCTAGTATAAATATAGGATATCTCCCCTCCAATTTAACCCATTGGGGTGACGAGTATCCATTTGAAGGAGCCAATGGGCTTCCCTATTAAAGAGATGTCTCTTCCAATCGCCTCCCCTGACAGGTTTTTCCACAACTCAATACCATGGAATCTGAAATATTCCAGGGAACTATTGTGTTTGTCAATGAAATGTTTGGCAGCCCCAGATGTCTTTATAGAATTTTTCGATATGTCTGATGTATGCTCCGCTATACGTATTTTAAGTTTTCTGGTTGTATACCCAATATAGTTTAAATTGCATAAAGCTCAAATACTCATATAGACTACATGGTGTGTATCACAATTTATAAAAGAGTAAAGAGTCTATTTTATGTATTTTATTGTTAGGTAGATTAAATTCTCTATGGACTTTTAAATATGACCAAATAAAGCTCTTTTTATACTACACATTGTGGACAAGCCTCCCCTTCCAATTGCACTACATTGAGGAACTACAGATCTCAGAACGAAATATTGGGTGAGCACATCTGTGGCTTTTGCTGCTGTCTTTTTTTTTTCTTGTTTGTGTTTGACTTTGGCTAGTGGTGCTCCCATTTTATCTGATTGATCTATATATTATTATTTCCTCAAGTTGACTACTATGTTTAAACAATTATACGAGCTTGATTTGAATCATGATTTGGTCTCTACTACCAAAGAAACAGCTATTTTACCTATATGTGATACCACTACTATGGATGCACGTTTTTCCAAACCAGCACAAGTTTTTGGGCAATCCTTCCCACATGATACAAGCACAATGGAATGTAAAGAGCTATTTTTCACCTTAGAGAAGCTACTAAGCTCAGAACAACGTACTTGGTGGGACCATAACACATTGAAAATGTTTGTGGAACGTAATATGATACCGAGAGGTCTCAGAATCAAAAAAATTCCCACCACTATATACTCATCGCAATTTGTGGTTGAATGGAATGAAATTCTGACAAACTGCTCCATCAAACTTATAAAGTTAATCGTCAAATATGAAGAACTAAGACTACATGAGATTAATATAGAAATTAAATTTAGAAATACACAAATTTTCAGATTTTGAAGCATGGCAAACTAATGTGAAAACCAACATTTCAAAATTGGAAACCATTATTATGGACATTAAGAAAAGAAATTACCAATGGGATGTTGATGACTATTCTAATGACTAAATACACAATTGGAATCAAGACAAACATAATGTTCTTAGATCTATCCTAAAAAGGAGAAAATCAAATAAATCAATCAGAAGTAATGCTCGTTCACAAGATCTTCATGTCAGTTTTTCTTCAACAGAGGCTGAAACCTCTGATTCCAATACAGATTTCACTGAATCAGAAAAAGAGTGCAGCACTCCGAATAAATATACACCACAAAAGAATGGTGATCGGATTGTACATTAGAAAAACGAATATGAATATGAAGGAGTGGCAGGAGCAGCGTTCCCTATAAGGTGCGCGGCTGCGCGGTCGCGTACCCTCCACGGTCTTCCCGCTCACTGAACTTTAAAGCCCGCGCACTGAAGTTTGTTAATCCCCTCCCTCACTCACCTTCACGGAGCGGCCACCCAATGAGAGGTCCCCGGAGGTGAGAGAGGGAGGAGATAGCCCAGAGTATCAGAGAAAATAATAAACTAAAAGGGAGGAGATCTTAGGCGGTCAACAGCAGCATTATACGATGGAACGTAAAGACGTAGAAATAAAATATTTTAGTTAATTTAGTTGGTACCCTTCCGTAATGAGGTATGGAAACTAAAGATAGCTCACAAGACATCACTGGTAAATAACAGTTAGAAATAAAAAAAGGGAATTTTTTTGAAAGACAAAAGAAGTACTGATAATGAAGTGACAAGATAAATACAACAAACGTGAATATGTGACTATGAGGAAAAAGAAATGTTTATGATACATAGTAACATTATCTAATAGTAACAGACATAGGGGATAAAAAGACAAAAGAAGAATTTCTTGTCTGTAATATGAGATAAGAACGATACGATAAATATATATATAGAATATTGAGGGAGATGAACATTTGGCGGTTTAAATACTAACAATATGTGCATTATTTTGCAACCAAGTAATGCAAATATAGAAAACCGCAACAAAGCAGCAGCAAGTATAAATAGGACCTTAACAGACAAAAAACTGATTTAATGTCAATGGAGAGGTGTTTGGAAACAACTCATCCTTAGCAATACTCCTATGCATGGAAACCCGTGAAATATTAATACTAAAGCAGTATAAGGGACTAGCACGACATATAGTCATTTGGGCGTAAATTGCTACCGGGATGTGTAACATGTAATGCAAGTGTCGATAAACGCTCATGACTATAATACACAAGTGCGAGCAACTCAAAGCTCAAGCTATGACAGAGATGAATAATTTTTACAAGTATTGTATTGGATCTCGAATTTAGAGTTACAATTAGAAAAAAGCTATCAAAAACAGGAAAAAATGTATGTATGAAAAAACAGGCATATTTATGGAGACTTTAATAATGGAACATGAGCTCCTTCCTGAGATTCAAGCCTAGAGGAAATCTCGTATTGAGATTGTAGATCCAAAAGGCTTCTTGGGTTAACAATCTAAGTTTTAAGTCGCCTCCTCTACTGGAATTTCTGATTTTTTCAATGGCTTGTGTTTTAAAGGAGTTGATGTTTCTGTTTTGACAAGATATAACATGTTTGCTCGCATTGGAGATATTAACAATGGCTGGATTTCTGATGTAACTCAGATGTTCAAGAATCCTGATTTTAAGTTTCCTGGTGGTACATCCAACATATTTGAGAGTGCAACTCGTGCACTCGATTATATAAACAACATAATCACTGTTGCAGTTGATATGTGTTTTTATTGGAAAATCAATTTCCCCACTGGAATCAGAAAACTTTTTTGTGGTTTTAGTAACTGTGCATACCTTACATGGATGAGACCCACATTTGTAAAAGCCCACATGATGAAGCCAAGTTGGAGTTGTTTTGTTTAGTGACAAGGATGATGGAGAAAGAATATTACCTAGGGTAGATGCTCTACGGGATACTATACGGAATCCATTTTTGAGTATCATCTCCAGTTTGGCATCCTCATAGAGCATAGGGATATAACGATGTATCATATCTCGGATGTCATTAAATTGGTTGCTAAATTAAAGGACAAGTGTAGGTTTATCTGTTCTCAAGGTGCAGGTGGAATCACTATTGTCCCCAACTCTATCTCCTCCCTCACTCACCTTCACGGAGCGGCCACCCAATGAGAGGTCCCCGAAGGTGAGAGAGGGAGGAGATAGCCCAGAGTATCAGAGACGGCATTCAGGGCGTCCGCTGACAAGTAAAAATATGCAGGCCGGCCACTGACAAGTGAGCTCGGTGACAGGAGTGCACCATTCCAGTCACCTGACATGAGGTCAGGTGATTGGACCAGTCATGTGCCATCACCGACCCCAGTCAAAAGTGTTCCTTCGCCGCATGACCACCTCCTCCTCCTGACGGTGAGTCTTGTTAGGCAGAGCGGAGAGTGGTAGTGGTAGGCTACCGATATCCGCTCCGTTTGCACTAAGTACAAGGGAAAGGGGGAGGCTGTGCGGCGCAACTTACAAGGAAATGGGGGACGCTATCTAGAAGGGGGCACTATCTAGAAGGGGGGCTGTGTGTGGCTATCTACAAGGGGGGCTGTGTGTGGCTATTTACAAGGGGGCTGTGTGTGGCTATCTAAAAAGGGGTCTATGTGTGGCTATCTACAAGGGGGAGCTATGTGGCTATCTACAAGGGGGGGGGTGTGTGGCGCTATCTACAAAGGGGGCCGTGTGTGGCACTGTCTACAAGGGGGAGCTGTGAACGGTGCTATCTACTAGGGGGGCTGTGTGTGGTGCTATTTACTAGGGGGCCTGTGTGTGGCTATCTATAAGGGAGGCTGTGTGTGGCACTATCTACTAGGGGGCTGTGTATGCCTATCTACAAGGGGGAGCTGTGTGTGGCACTTTCTACTAGGGGGGCTGTGTGTTGCTATCTACGAGGGGGAGCTATGTGAGGCAGTATCTACAGGGGGTCTGTGTGGCACTATGTACAGGGGGGTCTGTGTAGCACTATCTACAGGGGGACTGTGTGGCACTATCTACAGGGGGGTCTGTAGGGCAGTATCTACAGGGGGTCTGTGGGGCAGTATCTACAGGGGGTCTGTGTGGCAGTATCTACAGGGGGGTCTGTGTGGCACTATCTACAGGGGGTCTGTGCGTCAGTATCTGCTGGGGAGTCTGTGTGGCAGTACCTACAGGGTGTTTTGTGTGGCACTATCTACAGGGGGTCTGTGTGGCAGTATCTACAGGGGGTTCTGTGTGGCAGTATCTACAGGGGGTGTGTGTGGTATTATCTACAGGGGGGTCTGTGTGGCACTATCTACAGTGGGGGATGTGTGGCGCTATCTACAGTGGGTTGGCTGTGTGTGGCGTTATCTACAGGGGGAAGACGCTATCTACCGGGGTCTGTGTGGTGCTATCTATAAGGACAGTGGTGTAATGAGGGATTCTTTCATTGATGCCGTCTATTTTACTGCTGGACTTTCTAATATTATAGTATGTAAAAAAGTAATTACAACTAATTTAAAATAAGTTTTCTTATTCTCTTATTCAGTCGCGATATTAGCGTTTACTGGGGGTATTACTTTTGGTCATCAGATCGCCCAACATTGATGGAGAAAAAACATAAGGGAAGAAGGAGGGGAGGAGGAAACCTCCAGCTCACCAGCTCTGTGTCCTGCACTCAGATCTCGCCCGGATCTCCGCGACGGCACACGGCAGACAACATAGAAGAAGAGAAGGTAGGATCTAGCGAAGTATGGTAGATAAAAGGAAATCACCATTTCCACTTTATTGAACAATCAAATATAAAATATAAAGCACGGGAGGAAGAACGCAGTATAAGGTTGTCTCAAATGTGACAAAAATGTAGAAGCCTACGCGTTTCGAATACAATCAGTATTCTTAATCATGGCTGATGTCAGTGTGCAAATGCGAGCTCTTCTCAGTAAATATACCGGGAAACTAAATGCAGGGAGGTTCTGACCATAAATTACGCACATGGCCCTAAAAAATGCAGGTGGGAAAGTAACCCCCGCTGCCCCAGCGAAAACTGGAAATGACAGAAAAAACATTGTCGATATAGAAAATAATAAACTAGAAGGGGGAGATCTTAGGCGGTCAACAGCAGCAGTATACGATGGAACGTAAAGACGTAGAAATAAAATATTTTAGTTAATTTAGTTGGTACCCTTCCGTAATGCGGTATGGAAACTAAAGTTAGCTCGCAAGACATCACTGGTAAATAACAGTTAGAAAAAAAAAGGGAATTTTTTTGAAACACAAAAGAAGTGCTGATAATGAAGTGACAAGATAAATACAACAAATGTGAATATGTGACTATGAGGAAAAAGAAATGTTTATGATACATAGTAACAGTATCTAATAGTAACAGACATAGGGGATAAAAAGACAAAAGAAGAATTTATTTTCTGTAATATGAGATAAGAATGATACGATAAATATATATATATATATATATATATATATATATATATATATATATATATATATATATATATATATATATAGAATATTGAGGGAGATGAACATTTGGCGGTTTAAATACTAACAATATGGGCATTATTTTGCAACCAAGTAATACAAATATAGAAAACCGCAACAAAGCAGAAGCAAGTATAAATAGGACCTTAACCCCTTAACGCTCCAGGACATACTATTATGTCATGGTAAGTGCATCGTTCGCGCTCCATGACATAATAGTATGTCATGGAGTAAACACGGCGCCGTTCGCGCGGGGCGCGTGCATGAGCTGTGATAGCTGCTGTTTCCGACAGCAGACTATCACTGCTCAATGTGCCGGGACCGATCGCGGTGGTCCCCGCAGATTTAACCCCTCAGAAGCCGCGTTCAATAGCAATCGCGGCTTCTTAGGGGTTAATCCGCCATCGCCGGCCTGCTACACGATAGCGGCCGGCGATGGTGACTATGGCAACCGGACACCAAAAAATGGCGTCCGGCTATGCCATAGACGGAAGCCTAGTGGGTCCTGACAGAGTCAGGACCCACTATGCTTGCTGTCAGTGAGTAGCTGACAGTTCTAATACACTGCACTACGCATGTAGTGCAGTGTATTAGAATAGCGATCAGGACCTCCTGCCCTCAAGTCCCCTAATGGGACAAAGTAAAAAAGTAAAAAAAAAGTTAAAAAAAGTTGTGTAAAAATAAGAAAATAAAAGTTTTAAAAGTAATAAAAGTAAAAATCCCCCTTTTTCCCTTGTCAGTCTTTATTATTAAAATAAATAAACAAATAAACTATACATAATTGGTATCGCCGCGTCCGTAACGGCCTGAACTACAAAATTATTTCGTTATTTATCCCGCGCGGTGAACGCCGTAAAAAAAATAAATAAATAAACCGCACCACAATCACAATTGTTTGGTCACTTCTCCTCCCAAAAAAACGAATAAAAAGAGATCAAAAATTTGCATGTACCTAAAAATGGTACTGATCGAAACTACAGTTCGTTACGCAAAAAATAAGGCCTCGCACGGCTTTTTTGAAGGAAAAATAAAAACGTTCTGGCTCTTAGAATAAGGTAACACAAAAAGTGAATGATTGTTTACAAAACGTATTTTATTGTGCAAACGCCATAAGACATAAAAAAACTATAAACATCTGGTATCGCCGTAATCGTATCGCCCCGCAGAATGAAGTGAATGTGTCATTTATAGCGCACGGTGAACGCTGTGAAAAAAATAGAACAAAAAAACAATAGTAGAATTGCGGTTTTTTAGTCACCACGCCACATAAAAATAGAATAAAGACTGATCAAAAAGTCGCATGCATGACATGAAAACTGCAATGGATTCCTCAAGGTCTCTAGTTTCCAAATTGGGGTCACTTTTGGGGGTTTTCCACTGTTTTGGCACCACAAGACCTCTTCAAACCGGACATGGTGCCTAATAAAAAAGAGGGCTCAAAATCCACTAGGTGTTCTTTTGCTTCGGAGGCCGGTGCTTCAGTCCATTACCACACTAGGGCCACATGTGGGATATTTCTCTACACTGCAGAATCTGGGCAATACGTATTAAGTTGCGTTTCTCTGATAAATCCTTTTGTGTTATAAAAAAAATGGTATAAAGAGGATTTTCTGACAAAAAAAAAAAGTAAATGTCACCTCTACTTTGCTCTAAATTTCTGTGAAACACCTAAAGGGTTCATAAACTTTCTATATGCTGTTGTGAATACTTTGAGGGGTCTAGTTTCTAAAATGGGGTGTTTGATAGGGGTTTCTAATATATGGGCCCCTCAAAGCAACTTCAGAACTGAACTGGAACCTAAAAAAATAAATAAATGAGGCAATACTTCGCTTCTCACATTATACTGATAATGAGTCGTGCCCACCCCGAGATGACCCCATTTTGACCGTTTGTATAAACAGAGACCCCTATTAGACCGTTTCAGTGCCCGGTTTTCCCAAGCATACACCCCCGAGAAGTGTATTTCTATTGATGAGTCCCTGGTACATTTTAAAGCTAGGGTTCAATTCCGCCAGTACCTGCCGGGTAAGAGGGCAAGGTATGGCGTGAAGATGTATAAGCTGTGCGAGAGTGCATCAGGGTATACCTACAGGTTTAGGATATATGAAGGAAAGGCCACCCCCAAACCAGACTGCATCCTGGACTACAATAGGTACATGGGAGGGAAGGACTTGTCAAATCAAGTCCTGAAGCCCTACAGCGCCATGCGGTGTGGTATAAGAAGCTGGCCGGGCACATCATACAGATGGCTTTGTACAATGCGTACGTGCTACGTCGATGTGCAGGCCAGAGGGGAACTTTCCTGGAATTTCAAGATCTAATCTTTAGGGACAAGGAAGGGGGGGCACCCAGTACTTCTGGAAGCGAGGCCACACGCATCGTACCAGGGCAACACTTTCCAAGAGAAGTTCCCCAAACCGGTGGAAAGGGAAAGAGTCAAAAGAGGTGCAGAGTCTGCTATAAGAGGGGGATAAGGAAGAACACAATATACCAATGTGACACGTGTCCCGAAAAACCAGGGCTCTGTATAAAAGATTGTTTTAAAATGTATCATACATCCCTTGATTTTTAATTTACCCTGATGCACTCCGCACAGCTTACCCCCCTCATCTTTTCCTTCTGAGCCCTGCTGTGTGCCCAGGCAGCTGATAACAGCCACATGTAGGGTATTGCCGTACCCAGGAGAACCCACATTACAATTTAAGGGGTGTATATCTCCGGTGGCGCATGCTGGGCACACTATATCGGACACTGACATGCCATATATATATATATATATATAAAATTGCAAATCTCACTCTGCACCATCTGCTGCGCATTATCTTTTACACAGTACCTGTGGGGTCAAAATGCTCACTACACCTCTAGATGAATGTCTTAAGAGGTGTAGTTTTTAAAATGGGGTCACTTCTCGGGGGTTTCAACTCTACTGGTACCTCAGGGGCTTCTGCATACATGACTTAGCACCAGAAAAGCTCCAGTAGGCCAAATGGTGGTCCTTTCCTTCTGAGCCCTCCCATGGGCCCAAACGGCAGTTTATCACCACAAATGGGGTATTGCCGCACTAAGGACAAATTGGGCAACAAAATGGGGTATGTTGTTCCTTGTGAAAATAAGAAATTTTGATCAAAAATGACATCTTATTGGAAAAAATATCATTTTTTTCATTTCACAGCCCAATTCAAATAGGTGCTGTAAAAAAACTGTGCGGTCAAAATGATAACAAAAACCATAAATGAATTCCTTGAGGGGTGTAGTTTCCAAAATGGGGTCACTTCTGGTGGGTTTCCATTGCTTTGATACCTCTGGGGCCCTGTAAATGCGACATGGCACCCGAAAACCAATCCAGCAAAATCTGGACTCCAACAAACACATAGCGCTCCTTTCCTTCTGAGCCCTCCCATGGGCCCAAACGGCAGTTTATCACCACAAATGGGGTATTGCCGCACTAAGGACAAATTGGGCAACAAAATGGGGTATGTTGTTCCCTGTGAAAATAAGAAATTTTGATCAAAAATTACATCTTATTGGAAAAAATATCTTTTTTTTCATTTCACAGCCCAATTCAAATAGGTGCTGTGAAAAAACTGTGCGGTCAAAATGATAACAAAAACCATAAATGAATTCCTTGAGGGGTGTAGTTTCCAAAATGGGGTCAATTCTGGTGGGTTTCCATTGCTTTGATACCTCTGGGGCTCTGCAAATGCGACATGGCACCCGAAAACCAATCCAGCAAAATCTGGACTCCAACAAACACATAGCGCTCCTTTCCTTCTGAGCCCTCCCATGGGCCCAAACGGCAGTTTATCACCACAAATGGGGTATTGCCGCACTAAGGACAAATTGGGCAACAAAATGGGGTATGTTGTTCCCTGTGAAAATAAGAAATTTTGATCAAAAATTACATCTTATTGGAAAAAATATCTTTTTTTTCATTTCACAGCCCAATTCAAATAGGTGCTGTGAAAAAACTGTGCGGTCAAAATGATAACAAAAACCATAAATGAATTCCTTGAGGGGTGTAGTTTCCAAAATGGGGTCACTTCTGGTGGGTTTCCATTGCTTTGATACCTCTGGGGCTCTGCAAATGCGACATGGCACCCGAAAACCAATCCAGCAAAATCTGGACTCCAACAAACACATAGCGCTCCTTTCCTTCTGAGCCCTCCCATGGGCCCAAACGGCAGTTTATCACCACAAATGGGGTATTGCCGCACTAAGGACAAATTGGGCAACAAAATGGGGTATGTTGTTCCCTGTGAAAATAAGAAATTTTGATCAAAAATTACATCTTATTGGAAAAAATATCATTTTTTTCATTTCACAGCCCAATTCAAATAGGTGCTGTGAGTGAAAAAACTGTGCGGTCAAAATGATAACAAAAACCATAAATGAATTCCTTGAGGGGTGTAATTTCCAAAATGGGGTCACTTCTGGTGGGTTTCCATTGTTTTGATACCTCAACACCTCTTCAAACCTGGCATGCTGCCTAAAATATATTCTAATAAAAAAGAGGCCTTAAAATGCACTAGGTGCTTCTTTGCTTCTAGGGCTTGTGTTTTAGTCCACGAGCGCAGTAGGGCCACATGTGGGACATTTATAAAAACTGCAGAATTTGGACAATACATATTTAGTAGTATTTCTCTGGTAAAACCTTCTGTGTTACAGAAAAAAATTTAATAAATTTGAAATTCAGCAGAAAAAATGAAATTTGCAAATTTCATTTCCACTTTGCTTTAATTCCTGTGAAATGCCTGAAGGGTTAAAAAACTTTCTATATTCTGTTTTGAATACTTTGAGGGGTCTAGTTTTTAAAATGGGGTGTTTTATGGGGGTTTCTAATACATAGGCCCCTCAAATCCACTTCAGAACTGAACCGGTACCTTCAAAAAAAGGCTTTTGAAATTTTCTTAAGAATATGAGAAATTGCTGTTTATGTTCTAAGCCTTGTAACGTCCAAGAAAAATAAAATAATGTTCAAAAAACGATGCCAATCTTAAGTAGACATATGGGAAATGTGAACTAGTAACTATTTTGGGTGGTATAACCGTCTGTTTTTCAAGCAGATGCATTTAAATTCTGAAAAATGCTATTTTTTGTAAATTTTCTCTACATTTTGCAATTTTTCACAAATAAAGACTGAATATATCGACCAAATTTTACCACGAACATGAAGCCCAAAGTGTCACGAGAAAACAATCTCAGAATCGCTTGGATAGGTTTAAGCATTCCGACGTTATTACCACATAAAGTGAAATATGTCAGATTTGAAAAATGGGCTCTGAGCCTTAAGGCCCAAACTAGGCTGCGTCCTTAAGGGGTTAAATAGAAAAGGATATCCAGAATCCCAGAATATTGTGGTTGAGGGCCACACGGTGCCGTTCTAGTAACTAAACCAAAAACAATAAACCAAAAAACTATCCAGGACAAAACAAGCACTCATCTGGGTAAGAGAAATTCAGATATTGATATATAAAAAATAAATATATCTATAAATATTGTGATATAAAATTAGTAGAAAAATTCGTAGAAAAAAGAAGAAAGTAATGTAGACAAATTCCCACAAAATTCATATACAGTAATAGAATACAATTTAAAAACTACCTGGCCAGGGATAATTTTGAGTATATATCGATATAAGCATAAATATGCTAAATGAGATACAAAAGGATATATCGGCAAGATACATATAACAAGTTACAGCCTAAAAGAGACAGTAAATTCAAACCTGTCGGGACGGCAAAATTGTTAAGCACATCCAGGAACCAATATAAATACGGTAAAGTGGAGTGAGCAATGAGAATATAAATGATCCACAATGATTTTCCGCATACTCATCTATGTGTGCACATCAGTCCATAGATGGTCTTTATTAGAGATGAGCGAACTTATGAAAAGTTCGGTTCGGCTAGTTCGCCGAATTTCACGAAAAAGTTTGATTCGGACCGAACTAGTTCTGACCGAACCTGTAATTTCCGTGCGCCGAGCATGGTACAGTCCAGGGTGATGAAAGAGTTAATGGGCTGCACTAACTCTTTCAGAAACCTTGACAGTACCATGCTCGGCGCACGGAAAATACAATTTTAATGTAATAAAAAAATAAATAAAATATGTTCATACTTACATTCCTCCTGTCCGGCCTCCAGCGATGACGTTTCATCCATGTCGCCGCTTCAGCCAATCACAGGCTGTAGTGGGGGTCACGCACGTCAGGATGACGTCAGAAGGCCGGCAACCAGGGATGACGCTTCATCCCACGTGACCGCCTCTGCAGCCAATCACAGGCTGCAGCGGCCTCTGCAGCCAATCACAGGCTGCACCGGCCTCTGCAGCCAATCACACGCTCCTCTCCTGAAATATTCTGTGCTGCGCTGCCTTAAACTCTGTGGACAGGTCAGAATCCTGTTACTTTTAAATGCTGCTGGGGAACCCGCTCGATCCACTATATAAGGCTGCGCTACAGTGCAGCATTTAAAAGAAACAGGATCCTGACCTGTCCACAGAGTTTAAGGCAGCACAGAGATGAGCGTGCAGATTCAGTGCTGCTG
The DNA here is from genome assembly GCF_050947455.1 of Rhinoderma darwinii. Lineage (NCBI taxonomy): Eukaryota > Metazoa > Chordata > Amphibia > Anura > Rhinodermatidae > Rhinoderma > Rhinoderma darwinii. Next base: position 63,711,901 of record NC_134688.1, read on the forward strand.
TGAACTCTGCTCTTACCATTACGTAGCTCTCAGTCTGTTACCTCTCCACCACTCCTGTCCTCAATAACACCTTCACATGATTGGCAAGTCACCACGTAATGGTAAGAGCAGAGTTCACAGCAGCACAGAGTATTTCAGGAGATGAGCGTGAGGATCTTGTGCTGGGTGCTGACTTGCCAATCATGTGAAGGTGTTATTGAGGACAGGAGTGGAGGAGAGGTAACAGACTGAGCTACGTAATGGTAAGAGCAGAGTTCACAGCAGCACAGAGTATTTCAGGAGAGGAGCGTGCAGATTCTGTGCTGTTGTGAACTCTGCTCTTACCATTACGTAGCTCTCAGTCTGTTACCTCTCCTCCACTCCTGTCCTCAATAACACCTTCACATAATTGGCAAGTCACCACGTAATGGTAAGAGCAGAGTTCACAGCAGCACAGAGTATTTCAGGAGATGAGCGTGCGGATCTTGTGCGGGGTGGTGACTTGCCAATCATGTGAAGGTGTTATTGAGGACAGGAGTGGAGGAGAGGTAACAGACTGAGAGTTACGTAATGGTAAGAGCAGAGTTCACAGCAGCACAGAATCGGCACGCTCCTCTCCTGAAATACTCTGTGCTGCTGTGAACTCTGCTCTTACCATTACGTAGCTCAGTCTGTTACCTCTCCTCCTCTCCTGTCCTCAATAACACCTTCACATGATTGGCAAGTCACCACCCCGCACAACATCCGCACGCTCATCTCCTGAAATACTCTGTGCTGCTGTGAACTCTGCTCTTACCATTACGTGGTGACTTGCCAATCATGTGAAGGTGTTATTGAGGACAGGAGTGGAGGAGAGGTAACAGACTGAGAGCTACGTAATGGTAAGAGCAGAGTTCACAGCAGCACTGAATCTGCACGCTCATCTCCTGAAATACTCTGTGCTGCCTTAAACTCTGTGGACAGGTCAGGATCCTGTTTCTTTTAAATGCTGCACTGTAGCGCAACCTTATATAGTGGATCGAGCAGGTTCCCCAGCAGCATTTAAAAGAAACAGGATCCTGACCTGTCCACAGAGTTTAAGGCAGCACAGAGTACTTCAGGAGATGAGCACGGCCGGCCACGGGCAGCCGGTCGTTTTTCCGAGCCGTGCTCCCATTATAAATTATAAGAGCACGGCCCGTAAAATAAAAAAATAGAACATGTTCTATCTTTTTAACGGCACGGGCACCTCCCCGTGAGAAAACGGGAAGGTACCCGTGGCTAACAGAAGTCTATGGGCCCGCTATTTCGGGTCGCAATTACGACCCGTAATAACGGGTGTTTTTACGGTCGTGTGCATGAGGCCCCGTAATGACGGGTGACTACGTGTGTGCACCCGTCATTACGGCAGCGTTGCTAGGCGACGTCAGTAAATAGTCACTGTCCAGGGTGCTGAAAGAGTTAACTGATTGGCAGTAACTGTTTCAGCACCCTGGACAGTGAATTCCGATCAGAATATAGAGTAACCTGTCAAAAAAAAAAGACGTTCATACTTACCGAGAACTTTCTGCTTCCTCCAGTCCGGTCTCCTGGCCGTTGCCTTGGTGACGCGTCCCTCTCGACATCCGGCCCGACATTCCTGGGTGACGTTACAGCTCATGTGACCGCTGCAGCCAATCACAGGCTACAGAGGCCTCTGCAGCCAATCACAGGCTGCAGAGGCCTCTGCAGCAAATCACAGGCTGCCGCGTCAGAAAAGAAGGTCGGACTAGAGGAAGAAGAGGGACTCGTCACCAAGACAACGACCGGGTACGTATTAAATGCTTTTTATTTTATTTTTAATCAGCAGCCTCTTTTCTCTATCAGTGATTGAAAGAGACAAGTGGCTGTCGATTTGTATAATATTTTTGACCGGGTTCGGTCAAAACGGGTTCGGCCGAACCCGGTGAAGTTCGGATTCGCTGCGAACCGAACTTTTCCTGATGTTCGGATCGAAACCGGGTTCGGTTGTCCCGGTTCGCTCATCTCTAGTCTTTATCATTCTTGAAGTTTCAGTGCAACTTAACAGCCACGTGTATCTGACCTTAGAATCGTAATCTTGGTCACTTCGATTCCTTCAAGCAGGCGGATTCCTGATTATACGCAGAGTGGATTTCTCCCTTGCTTCCTTGTCCGTAACAGGATGGGTTAATTCCCGGGTACAGGTGAATTTAAGGGCTGTTGTAGCGTGCATGCAAAGTTCTTGCTTCAAGTTTGAAACAGCCAATTGATATCCTTTAGATGTTAATTCCCATACCTCGTAAGTAATAGAGGTTAAGAATCTCAAGTCCAGGGACCCAATAAAGATATACCAGCCAAGGTAGTAGGTAACAAACCAAGCATGGTTTGAGGCATGGAGTTTACAGGTAACCACGCCTGAGGAAAACGGTGTGAGGACGTCTTTCACCACCGTGCATACGTCTTACGTGTTTCATCCCAGCTGGGACTTCATCAGAGACAGGAAATCATGTTCCCGATAGTACCTGCTTGATCTAATTAGTCAGGAATACAATCTTACAAAAAATTTATATTTTTCTCTCGACAATTTAAAGAAAAACAAAAATATTGTCATACGTAAAGCTGACAAGGGTGAGCAGTAGTGATTTTGGATTCCTGTTTATATAAGAAACAGGTGTGCGATTCATTAGCTAACACCAAATCATATCGCAAATTGACGTCTGACCCAACCGCAATTTGTACACTGTCATTAGGCAAACTTTTGAAAGAGGGCTTAGGCTTGTGAATAGAGATGAGCGAACTTATGAAAAGTTCGGTTCGGCAGGTTCGCCGAATTTCGTGAAAAAGTTCGATTCGGACCGAACTAGTTCTGACCGAACCTGTAATACAAGAAAGCCCCTAAAAATCGTGTATAACACTGTTTAAAAGCCCTAGAAGCCCTGTATAACACTCTTAGGTCACTCATGAGTGTATCTAAGTACTTTTGAGCTGTCTTTAAGTCAAAGTTAGTGTCAAAGTTACGCCAACATGTATGGCTATAGGAAAACGGATGGGACGCGGTGATAACTAACAGAAACCACTGCACTTGTGCATGTTGTATGCTTAATGCATTGTTAAAAAAGGTACAAAAATTAACCATTTTAGGCGGCTGATGCCTGCCAGGGTTCATACATATAAGGTGGTAAAAGAAAAAGCAATGGCTTTTGACAAGCCCTCAAAAAATGTACCCTTTATGGTGGCAGATGCCTGCCGGTGTTCTTCCATACATGGATGTAAAAGCAACAAGCAATGGCTTTTGACAAGCCCTCCAAAAATTGACCCTTTTTATTGGCAGATGCCTGCCGGGGTTCTTCCAGAGGAGGCCACTACTTTTGGCTCCCGCCTGGTGGCCCACCACGAGGAATATAAAGACCTGGGGAGGTCCCTGCAGCGACTCCGAGGAGACCTAACGGTGGCCCGGCAGAGAGCGGCAAAATCCTCCGGCAGCAGGAGGGCCAAATACTCGGAACAGGTCCGCTCCCTGCTGCGGGAGGTAAAGGAGATAGAAGACAGGAGAGCCGCAATCTTGGAAGGGGGAGGAGCTTTCTCTGAAAAACTGCGCAACGACGACAGGTTTCTGCAAATTGCTGGATTAAGCCAGGAAGAAAAAAAAACAAAAAAACTGACAGCAAGCAGAGGAGGAAGTAAACAAGCAAGCAGAGGTACTTCAGAGGAGGAAACTCCTGACATACCAATGCCGGTCTCGGCACACAACGAGGCGGGTGCAGAGACACCAAGCCAGGCGGGGGAAGCCTCCATCAGCGGGATCGTGCCAAATGCGGTGCGGCTGCCAGATTCGGGGAGGAGCTCCAGGTCCGAGGGGGATCATCCCCCTGGTCTGATGACCCAAATCTGCGACCAGGAGTCCCCCATGTCGCTGGAGGGGTTTAGTTTTGGATCGGAGCTGCCCCCGGAAGAGGAAGAGAGGAGTGCGGCATCGGAGCGGAGACGGAGGAAAAAACTAAAACAGAAACAGATGGAAGAACGGCGGAAAGAGGTGAGGCTGGTATATGTGCACGGGTCTCCCCTGCACTCCGGGCCAGAAGAGATTCTGGTCCGACGTGCAGGACCCGCAAACCCCCCAGCCCCGGCTTCTGCAGTGGAATCGGCGCGGGAAAGCGGGGAGATAGCATAGAGGGCGGGCAAGATGGCGCCGGACGCCGCTCACTGTGAAGTGGGCGGCGCTGGCTGTCAGAGCGGTGCAGGGGGCGTGGCCCCAGTCCCGGCTGACGGCGAGCCCCGGAGACTGGTGTGCTTTGTGAGCCGCATACCGGAGGAGGGGGCGGACCGGAAGTCGGGGGCACCGCTGTCCCGCGGGTCGGGTGCCTGCAACGTGGCCGGTCCGGTCGCACCGGGACCGGCCAGCGTGATAGGCCAGCGGGCACCCGACGCCTCGGACAAGGGTGTAGCCAAAGCCTCTGCTGGAGGCGAAACCGGCCACTCCAGTATGGAGAAAAAGAGTGGCCTGGCTAGTAAACAGGTGGAGCGGCCGCTGCAGTGCAGCTCGGCAAATGAAAGGGGCGGAGCCGGCCACTCCGATATGGAAGAGGGGAGTGGCCTGGCTGATATATGCACAGAGCGGCCACTGCTAAGCAGCTCAGCAGGCATAATAGAGATGGAGGTGGCATGCGATATTCCAAATGGAGATGTTAATAAAGATGTTAATAATAGCAAAGTAAATACAAAAGTTAATAATATAAAAGTCAATGATAATAAAGTGAATGAAAATGTAAATAAAAATGCAAATGAAAATGTGCCCTTCCCTGCCCTGGCAAGTGACATGGACACCAATGATGCGGAGGGTTGCGTGGAGGTGCCGCTTATGTCATCTGGCGGCCCCTCCGTATTTGCGCCTGATGATGCAGAGGTGGGGGTTGGGGTCAGGGCAGGGAAGGCAAGCCAAAAACGTAATAATGTGGAACCTGGCTTGGCCAAAAGGGTGTTAGGATCACGGGAGGATGTTTCAGCCGGAAGTGTGGGGGGGCCTGGCGCTCCCCTTCCCAGTGCCTCGAGCAGGACTTATGCCGGGGTAGTGGGGAGGGGACCGCCGGTCCGCCCACCCTCGTCCTCTGGCCCTGGGGAGGGTCACTTGCAACAGCGCCTCCTGCAGGCCTTAAGGGAGGGGAAGCAGTCCCTAACTATAGAGGGTGTGCAGAGGGATCTATCCTTCTGGATAGATAGGTACGGGTTAGAGGCCTACCGAGAGAAAAGAGGAGATCAGTGGTCGCTCCCGACAACCGGGCAGGCTGTGGTCAGGAGGAATGTGGTCCGTCTCCGGTGGCGTGGCAATGAAATCTGTCCCCCCAGAAAAACGGTGGTGGAGCTGCTGCTGGGGATGGGCATCAGGGCACGTGACATCTTCACCCTGATACATCCTCATGGCTCAGCTGAGTTCGACATCAGCTTTGTTCAACCGGGAGGCCTAGAGGTCTTCTGGGGGAATTATGAGCTGGTGAAGGACGAGCCCGGCTGGCGGGATTTTGCTGCACAAGCAATATCCCATCAGAATGGTCTCAAGAAGGTGACCGTTCTCACCCATAACGAGTCACTTTCTTGCGTTGACATCATGACCTGGCTAAGTCGGTATGGGGAAGTAGCGGAGATGCCCAGGAAGAACCTGGACGAGTTTGGCATCTGGTCGGGGGCCTGGACGTTTATGGTGAAACTTAAACGTCTGGGGCAAACTGTGTCCCACATCCCATCTTCTGCTTTCCTTGGGAGGGATCGTATCCTGGTCTTCTACCAGGGGCAACCGAGGCTGTGTCACCGGTGTGGCGACCCCTCGCATTTGAGTGCAGCCTGCACAGTGCAGAAGTGCGCTCATTGTGGGGGGATAGGTCATCTAGCCGCATCGTGTGACCAGATTAGGTGTCACCTGTGTGGTGACTTAGGTCACCCATTTAGTAGGTGTCCCCGCTCCGTGGTCAATGCCGTCGCCAGTCCTGCAGGAGGAGAAAGTGGGGTCGCTCCTGTGGGTGAGGGGGCGTGCAGAGATGGCGGAGCAAAAGGGCAAGTGAAGACATCACGGAAAGGGCTCCAGCCTTCCTACCATTGAAGGCTGGAGAAGAGGCAAAAGGAGAGGGAGCTGAGGGAAACCCAGGCAAATGGGCGGACCTCTGGCCTGAACCCGGAGCCTGCCCTGGAGGCGGATGCCCTTGGGGACACTGAATTGGATGAGGAGGTCAGGAGGATCCAGAGGGAGCAAGCGGCTGAGGACTCTCAATCCTCCCAATATGAAAGTGTTGGTGAGGAAGAGAGGGTACAGCCTAAAAAAACACCTGGGACACAGGGCAAGATCTTGAGCGGGCCAAAGTCATCTGGCCATGCCCCGGCCACGGATGGCAACATCTGCACCCCTCTGGTGCTCTCCCCCAACCGCTACCAAGCCCTCATGGATTTTCTAGCTCTTCAGCAAAGTGAAGAGGAGGGTGAGGTAGGGGTCTCAGAGGGCGCCGAACCACTTCCCCCGAGAGGTACAAAGGCCTCTGGGGCAGGGGTCAACCTGGGGCAGGGGGACAAGGATGGGAGTGTGAGTGAGGGGGGGGAGGTCCGCCAGGAGGGAATGGACTCCACCACCTCCAAAAAACGTGCCAAAAAAGGAAGAGAGTCTGGGGGGTCCTCCTCAGACCATGACAGGGGTGGGAAGAAGAAAGCCATCTAATTTTATCATCCAGGATGGCGGTACCCACACCGTTGACGCTGGCTTCCATTAATGTCGCCAGCATTAAGTCAGATATGGCTAAATTTATGGCCTTTGATTTTCTCAGCCGAGTTGAAGCTGACATTTTGTTTTTGCAAGAGACCAGGCTGTCACTTTTGGCAGACGTCGTAAAAGCCAGGAGGGATTGGCGACACGGGCCCTCCTACTGGTCTCTTGCGGCCGAGCCATATAGCGGTGTGGCGGTTCTTTTCACCGCACCGGTAAAATGCAGACGGATGATAGAATTAGAAATGGGGAGGTGCCTGATTTTAGATGTTCTCATAAAGGGACAAGAATTACGATTAATCAACATCTATGGTCCCCAAACTAAGTGGGACCGGAAAAGTCTCTTTATGAGGATTAAGCCTTTCCTTTTTTCTAGTCGACAGGTCATCTTTGGAGGGGATTTTAACACTGTCGTTAGACCCCGCGATAGAGGAGGTTCCATAGACAGACTGGCCTACGATAGTGTAGCCTTAAATAGCATAGCTAGCGAGGCTCGCCTGGTGGATTTCCACATCAGGCATACCCCAGGTCACCCCGGGTTCACCTATCAAAGAGGAAGCTGTAGGTCTAGGATAGATAGGTTTTTTTTGAAGGAGGAAGCCATCTCTTCACCAGTGTCCGTTGTTGAGGTGGAATTCTCCGACCACTGTATGATTTTGTTTTCTCTGGACATTGCAGAATCCCTTCGGATGGGTCGAGGTATATGGAGGCTGAATTCCACTCTCCTGGAAGAAACGGAAATAAGACAGGCCTTTGAAGATTTTCTCCAGGGCCAGGTACCTTTGTTGGATCTAGGTGGCACTAAGTCTGAGTGGTGGGAGTTGTTCAAATATCGGGTGGCAGGATTTTTCCGCCGGCTTTCAGGCCTCAGGTCCATGAGCAGGTACCGCCTGTATCAGGAGCTGAGGAGGAAACTCGAACGTCTGGTCTCGGACGGAGGTAGCCAGGAGGAGATCTCCGGGGTGAAAGCGTTGCTCAAGAGGTGTCAGTATGATAGGCACGCATCTTTGGTTCTTGAGAGGGATTTCGGGAGGTACCGCTCGCCCGACCCCTACAGGTACTGTAAGATGTCAGTGAGTCGTAAAATAGTGACAGGACTAATGGACAGTACAGGGTCCCTGAGGAGATCCAAGTCAGGGATCCTGGAGGTCGTTAGATCCTTCTACTCTCACCTTTTGGGTAGGCAGGATCCAGACCGAGAGGAGATGTCGGCTTTCCTGGCTGAAACTATCCCTGAGCCGGGAGAGGACTCCTCCCTTAATGTTTTGATAGATCCAATCAAAGAAGAGGAAGTAATGCTGGCGATTGACGGACTAGGTCTGAAAAAATCGCCAGGGCCGGATGGCTTAACATCTGAGTTCTATAAGACCTTTAAAGGAACCCTAGTTCCTCTCTTGACAGCGATATTTAATGAGTGTCTATCCTCGGGCACTCTGCCAAAGTCAATGAGGAGGTCAGCTTTGATTGTTCTATCAAAGGGTAAAGATTCGACCCGTATTGAGAATTGGCGTCCCATAGCGCTCCTCAATACGGACAGAAAAGTTCTCGCAAAGGTGCTGTTTAATCGGCTGGTGAAATTTGCACCCCGGCTCCTTTCGCCGGTCCAGCATTGTTCCGTTCCAGGCCGCAGCACTTTTAGTGCTGTCCTCAGTGTCAGAGAGGCAGTGGAGCGGGGAAATTCTGGCCAGTGGAAGGGGTACGTCCTGTCCTTGGACCAGGCCAAAGCGTTTGATCGAGTGAATCATGAGTATCTATGGTCGGTCCTTCTGAGGTATGGTCTGCCGGGAGGGTTTGTCAATTGGCTCCAGACCTTATACGCTGGGGCAGAGACTTTCGCGCTGGTTAATGGTTGGGTTGGAAGCCCCTTTGAGGTTGGGTCTGGTGTCCGCCAGGGCTGTCCTCTGAGTCCCCTGCTATATGTGTTTGCGATTGACCCTTTTTTAAGAAGGGTTGACCGTGGACCATTGGCGGGGATGGGGGTCGGCTTGGAAGGGCCGGAAGCCACTCAGAGGGTGGTTGCATACGCGGATGACGTCTCCATTTTCGTCTCCTCGCAAGGGGAGGCGGAGTGGGTGATGTCAGAAGTGGAATGTTACTCACGGGCATCTGGGTCCAAGGTTAATCATGACAAGTGCGTGAGTCTCTGGCTGGGAGGAGGAGATCCTAGTTTTGGTCTCCTGGACACCCTTCCAGAGCCTCAGGGGTCTGCAAAGATCTTAGGAGTGGAATTTGGCCCGGGTGATTATCCCAAGAAAAACTGGGATGGCAGGCTAAAGTTAGTTGCCCAGAAGGTCGACCAATGGAAGGGTTGGTCCTTAACCCTTAGAGAAAGGGTTCACTTGGCCAAAGCTTACCTGGTGCCCATGTTTAGAGATGAGCGAACTTATCAAAAGTTCGGTTCGGCTAGTTCGCCGAATTTCACAAAAAAGTTCGGTTCGGACCGAACTAGTTCTGACCGAACCTGTCACTTACGTGCGCCGAGCATGCTACTGTCCAGGGTGCTGATAGAGTTAATGGGCTGCACTAACTCTTTCAGCAACCTTCACAGTACATGCTCGGCGCGCGGAAAATACCATTTAAATGTAATAAAAAAATAAAAATTATACGTTCGTACTTACTTTCCTCCTGTCCGGCCTCCAGCGATGACGTTTCATCCCTTTCGCCGCTGCAGCCAATCACAGGCTGTAGTGGCGGTCACGCACGTCAGGATGACGCTTCATCCCACGTGACCGCCTCTGCAGCCAATCACAGGCTGCAGCGGCGACATGGATGAAACGTCATCGCTGGAGGCCGGACAGGAGGAAAGTAAGTATGAACGTATTATTATTATTTTTTGGCATGTATGTATGTTGGCATGTATGTATGTATGTATATCTGTGCATGTATGTTTGCATGTATGTTGGCATGTATGTATATATGTGCATGTTTGTATGTATATTTGCATGTATGTATGTATGTTTGCATGTATGTATTTTTGCATGTATGTTGTCATGTATGTATGTATGTATGTATGTATGTTGTCATGTATGTATATATGTGCATGTGTGTATGTATATTTGTATGTATGTATGTATGTTTGCATGTATGTTTGCATGAATGTATGTTTGCATGTATGTATGCATGTTTGTATGTATATTTGCATGTGTGTATATATATATGTATGTATGTTGTCATGTATGTATGTATGTATGTATGTATGTATGTTGTCATGTATGTATATATGTGCATGTATGTTGGCATGTATGTATATATGTGCATGTGTGTGTGTATGTATGTATATTTGCATGTATGTATGTATGTTGTCATGTATGTATGTATATATGTGCATGTATGTTTGCATGTATGTTGGCATGTATGTATACATGTGCATGTTTGTATGTATATTTGCATGTATATATGTTTGCATGTGTGTATGTATGTTTGCATGTATGTATGTTTGCATGTATGTATGTTGTCATGTATGTTTGTATGTATGTTGTCATGTATGTATGTATAGATGTGCATGTATGTATGTTTGCATGTTTTTATTTTTGCATGTATGTTTGCATGTATGTTTATATATATATGTGCATGTTTGTAATTATGTTTGCATGTATTTATGTTTGCATGTATATTTGTGCATGCTTGTATATATGTATGTATGTCTCTTTGCATGTTTGTTTGTATGTATGTATGTTTTCATGTGTGTGTGTATGCATGTATGTATGATAGTTTGCATGTATATATGTGTGTATGTTTGCATGTATGTATATTTGCATGTATATATGTGCATGCTTGTATATATGTATGTATGTTTGTATATATGTATGTATATTTGTATATATGTATGTATGGCCATGTATGATACTGTCTGCTGGCGCCCTGTATCTAAGTCAACTTCACGGCAGGCTTCTATACATGGTATAACAGTCAGTATCACACATTAAACTGAATCTAAGCCTACGACATGTTTTATTTCATTATTTTTTTTTTCCACAGGTTTGGTGTTTGGACTACGTCGGTTTCGAGGACTACTTCGATGACGGTTTTTTTTCTACAATAAAATGGTTAATGAGGGTTGTGTTGGGGGTGCTTTATTTCAATAAAATATTTTATCTATATCTTTGTCTTTTTCTTTTCAAATTTTATTATTACCACTTTAGTAATGGCCGCTGTCTGAGTGACAACATCCATTACTAATGCGAGGCTTAGTGTTAGCCGGTGCAGAGGCTAACACTAACCACCATTATTACCCCGGTACCCAAAACCACCAGGGGTGCCGGGAAGAGCCAGGTACGATCCAGTACCCGACCATCTGTTGTGATGGTCGGGCCCTGGGGCGGCCGCAGGCTGGTATTATGAGGCTGGGAAGGGCCAAAAACAGTGGACCTTCCCACCCTTGTAATGCTAGGCTGCTGCTGCTGTGTTGTATCTGGCTGGTTATAAAAGTGGGGGGGACCCCACGTCATTTTTTTAAATTATTTATTTATTTACATTTTTTTTTTTAAAAAGACATGGGGTTCCACCCAATTTATCATAACCAGCCACATACAACAGTGTTATTAGCCTGGGAATGGACAAAACCAGTGGCCCTTCCCACCCATGTAATGCCAGACTGCTGCGGCCTTGTATATGGCTGGTTATTAAAAATGTGGGGGACCCGTCTATTGCTAAAGTTGTTAAATTCCAAAAAAAAAACGACGTGGGGGTCCCCCCCATTTTTATAACCAGCCCGATACAACACAGCAGCAGCAGCCTAGCATTACAAGGGTGGGAAGGTCCACTGATTTTGGCCCTTCCCAGCCTCATAATACCAGCCTACGGCCGCCCCAGTACCCGACCATCACAACAGATGGTCGGGTACTGGATCGTACCAAGCTCTTCCCGGCACCCCTGGTGGTGGTGGGTACCGGGGTAATAATGGGTGGTTAGTGCTAGCCTCTGCACCGGCTAACACTAAGTACCGCCTTAATAATGGACGCTGTCAATCAGCCAACTGCCATTATCTAGGCACTAATAAAGTTTGAAAAAAAAACACAAAGACAATTATTTTTTATTGAAATAAGAAATCCCCAACAAAACCCTCGTTAACCATTTTATTAAAATTTGAAAAAACGCAGATCTACGCAGTAGTCCAACGAATCGTAGATGTAGTCCAATCGGTACATCAAAATCTGCAACAACATAAAAAAACAGTTATCAATGTGAACAATACCAATACTTCTACTCACCTACACACATATATACACGCACACACAAACAAACAACCATACACAGACACACACATATATACACAAACACAACAAGATATACACACACACATAAACAGACAAACACACACATATACACGAACTCACACATATACAAACAAAAACACACATATCCAAACACACACACACACAGTTATACACACATACACGAACACATATACACAAACACATATACAAACAAAAACACACATACCCAAACACACATATACACAAACACATATACACAAACACACCCATATATACACACAAACACACACCCATATACACACATATACACATATACAAAAACACACACAAACATCTACACACAAACATATACACAAATACACCCATATATACACAAACATATACACAAAACACATATACACAAACACACCCATATATACACACACACATATAAAAACAAAAACAGACAGTCACATACCCAAACACACATATATACACAAACACACACATACACAAACACGGTTTCTTTTAAATGCTGCTGGGGAACCCGCTCGATCCACTATATAAGGCTGCGCTACAGTGCAGCATTTAAAAGAAACAGGATCCTGACCTGTCCATAGAGTTTAAGGCAGCACAGAGTATTTCAGGAGATGAGCGTGCAGATTCAGTGCTGCTGCGAACTCTGCTCTTACCATTACGTAGCTCTCAGTCTGTTACCTCTCCTCCACTCCTGTCCTCCAGAACACCTTCACATGATTGGCAAGTCACCACGTAATGGTAAGAGCAGAGTTCACAGCAGCACAGAGTATTTCAGGAGATGAGCGTGCGGATCTTGTGCGGGGTGGTGACTTGCCAATCATGTGAAGGTGTTATTGAGGACAGGAGTGGAGGAGAGGTAACAGACTGAGCTACGTAATGGTAAGAGCAGAGTTCACAGCAGCACTGAATCTGCACGCTCCTCTCCTGAAATACTCTGTGCTGCTGTGAACTCTGTTCTTACCATTACGTAGCTCAGTCTGTTACATCTCCTCCACTCCTGTCCTCTATAACACGTTCACATGATTGGCAAGTCACCACCACGCACAAGATCCGCACGCTCATCTCCTGAAATACTCTGTGCTGCTGTGAACTCTGCTCTTACCATTACGTGGTGACTTGCCAATCATGTGAAGGTGTTCTTGAGGACAGGAGTGGAGGAGAGATAACAGACTGAGAGCTACGTAATGGTAAGAGCAGAGTTCACAACAGCACTGAATCTGCACGCTCATCTCCTGAAATACTCTGTGCTGCCTTAAACTCTGTGGACAGGTCAGGATCCTGTTTCTTTTAAATGCTGCACTGTAGCGCAGCCTTATATAGTGGATCGAGCGGGTTCCCTAGCAGCATTTAAAAGAAACAGGATCCTGACCTGTCCACAGAGTTTAAGGCAGCACAGATTATTTCAGGAGATGAGCACGGGCAGCCGTTCGTTTTTCCGAGCCGTGCTCCCATCATGCACACGACCGTAAAAACACCCGTTATTGCGGGTCGTAATTACGACCCGCAATAACGGGCTCATAGACTTCTGTTACCCACGGGTACCTTTCCGTATTCTCACGGGAAGGTGCCCGTGCCGTTAAAAAAATAGAACATGTTCTATTTTTCTATTTTACGGGCCGTGCTGCTATAATTATAATGACAGCACGGTTCGCAAAAGCGGCCGGCTGCCCGTGGCCGGCCGGCCGTGCTCGTAGTTACGAGTCGTAATTACGAGCACGGCCCGTAAAATAAAAAAATAGAACATGTTCTATCTTTTTAACGGCACGGGCACCTTCCCGTGAGAAAACGGGAAGGTACCCGTGGCTAACAGAAGTCTATGGGCCCGCTATTTCGGGTCGTAATTACGACCCGTGATAACGGGTGTTTTTATGGTCGTGTGCATGAGGCCCCGTAATGACGGGTGGCTACATGTGTGCACCCGTCATTACGGCAGCGTTGCTAGGCGACGTCAGTAAGGGTATGTGCACACACACTAATTACGTCCGTAATTGACGGACGTATTTCGGCCGCAAGTACCGGACCGAACACCCTGCAGGGAGCCGGGCTCCTAGCATCATATTTATATACGATGCTAGGAGTCCCTGCCTCTCCGTGGAACTACTGTCCCGTACTGAAAACATGATTACAGTACGGGACAGTTGTCCTGCAGAGAGGCAGGGACTCCTAGCATCGTACATAAGTATGATGCTAGGAGCCCGGCTCCCTGCACTGTGTTCGGTCCGGTACTTGCGGCCGAAATACGTCCGTCATTTACGGACGTAATTAGTGTGTGTGCACATACACTAAATAGTCACTGTTCAGGGTGCTGAAAGAGTTAACTGATCGGCAGTAACTGTTTCAGTACCCTGGACAGTGACTACCGATCACAGTACCTGTAAAAAAAAAGACGTTCATACTTACCGAGAACTTTCTGCTTCCTCCAGTCCGGTCTCCTGGCCGTTGCCTTGGTGACGCGTCCCTCTCGACATCCGGCCCGACATTCCTTGATGACGATGCAGCCTTGTGAGCGCTGCAGCCAATCACAGGCTGCCGCGGCCTCTGCAGCCAATCACAGGCTGCAGAGGCCTCTGCAGCCAATCACAGGCTGCCGCGTCAGAAAAGGTCGGACTGGAGGAAGAAGAGGGACTCGTCAACAAGACAACGACCGGGTACGTATGAAATGCTTTTTATTTTATTTTTAATCAGCAGCCTCTTTTCTCTATCAGTGATTGATAGAGATAAGTGGCTGCCGATTTGTATAATGTTTTTGACCGGGTTCGGTCAAAACGGGTTCGGCCGAACCCGGTGAAGTTCGGATTCGCTGCGAACCGAACTTTACCGGAAGTTCGGACCGAAACCGGGTTCGGTTGTCCCGGTTCGCTCATCTCTACCCATGTTGCTCTACCTTGGCAGTGTGTGCATCTTGCCAGAACCTCTCTGGGCTCGGGTCTATAGCCTGTTATTCCAACTGTTATGGGGGAACAGGCTCAACCTAATTAGGAGAGATGTTACGTATCTACCAAGGAAACTAGGAGGGTTAGGTATGGTTAGCACAGTGGTGTTCCTAGTGAACACCTTTGTTAAGATCAATATGGCAAACCTCTGGCAAGAGAGGGCTCCTTGGTGGATTCTCTCCTGCAGGGAGTGGTTTCAGCCCTTCTTCCAGGAATGGGAGAGAGGAGGCCAAGTGAAAGACCTGCGTACACCCCACGGACAACTCCCGGCTTATGCCGCCCTGGTCTTGAAGATGGTACGCCGGTGGGGTCTGGGGGTGTGGAAGATCAGGACCATGCCGAGGAAATTCCTCGACAGAAAGGTTCTGATGACCCACTTCCAGAAGCCCCTGGCACTCAAAGACTGCCCAAGTAGTGACCTCGGGGAGGGATTAAAACTTTTAAATTCGGTGAGGATTCCCCAGAAGTTTTGGGATCTGGCTTGGCGCTGCTTCCACGGGAGACTGTACGTAAGGGGCAATTTGAAGTACAGAAACACTGACGACAGAGGATGTCCTCGGGAGGAGTGTAGCGATACACTAGAGAGTATGGAGCATTTCCTGCTTCATTGCCCCTTTAATGCAGAGGTGTACAAAAGGGTGGGTGCCTCCATCGGCTGGCTCGGCTTAGCCAACCTCTCCTACGCCGGGTGGGCTTATGGAATGTTCGGAGACCTAGGTGGTAGGGACCGTAACACTTCTTTTTTAGTTAGCATAGTGGTTAGGCACTTTACCTGGAACGCAAAGTGTTTAGTATCTACGCAGAGCAAAATCCTTCTGGTGGAAGAGGTTGTAGGGAACATCATCGGTGACCTGGTGAAGGTACGTTCTTTGGAGGTTTATAGACTGGGAGCATCCAAAGCCTCTCGCTTATGGAGGGGCTTTTCTTTTGGGGTGCCTTAGGGTATTGACCTTCAGGGGGAGGGGGGGCTCATCTGGCTCGTCTGGGGGGGGTCCGCCCTCGCTTAGGCACTAAAAAATTAAGCGATAGGGAAAACAATAGGGAAAGGGGGGCGAGTTTAGGGCTAGATCAAACATAGGGTAAGAGAAGGGACAGCATTAGGGGAAAGCGATAGGGGAAGCGATAGGGAATGGTGTCGGCATGGGTGGATCCTTTCCCCGGGGGGGTCGGGTGGGTCTCTTTCTCCTCTTTCTGGTGGTAGGCTGAGATTGTGCACAGCAGAGTTTTTTGTTTTCAGTACATAAAGGCAGTATAAAGGCTTACAGGAACCGAACTTGGTGCTTTCGGGTTGTGTTTTTGTTGTTATGTATATGCAAGGGAGAGTGACAGGGGTTTAGATAGGTTGGGTGGGGGAATTGGGGGGTGTGGGGAGGATTATATTGATTCTTCTTTTTTCTCCCGCTCGGGCCCGGACTATGCAGAACATGAGAGGACATGGGGCGAGGGTCTGAGTGGGAGGTTTACGGTGTGGTGGCGGAGGCCAACATCAGGACTAAGTGGACATGAGAGGACATGAGGCGGGGTGTTGGCCTGGTGTGGTGAAGGGTTAGTTTAGTTAGAGTTAGAGTTAGGGTTAGTATATATATATATATATATATATATATATATATATAAAAAATAAAATAAAAAAAATAAAATAAAAAAAATTTAAAAAATATATAGGTATATAGGTGGAAGTGTATATAGGTGTATATATATTGTTATGTATATGTGGGTGTATATTAAAGTGTGTTGTATGTATATAAATATGGGTATGTATGTTGGGGGGTTTGACATATTCCGGCTGATTGTTTCAAATGAGTACGGAAGGGAGTGAGTGGGGGCGAATGGATACTGGGAGGTGGCGGGGGGAAATGATAAATGTTGAATGCGGATGAGTGTAGCTGGATGAGGAATTGGCCAAGTCCAGGAATATTGAGGAATACAGTGATGTATTAAAAAGTATGTATATAATGTCTCATGTTTATGTTTGTATATGTTGTATTTTGGTTATGTTTTACATCGGCTGATGTTGTTGTTATGTTTTTTTACTTTTATAATAAAAGAGTTCCATACATGGATGTAAAAGCAACAAGCAATGGCTTTTGACAATCCCTCCAAAAATTTACCCTTTTTATTGGCAGATGCCTGCCGGGGTTCATCCATACATGGATGTAAAAGCAACAAGCAATGGCTTTTGACAAGCCCTCCAAAAATTGACCCTTTTTATTGGCAGATGCCTGCCGGGGTTCTTCCATACATGGATGTAAAAGCAACAAGCAATGGCTTTTCACAAGCCCTCCAAAAATTGACCCTTTTTATTGGCAGATGCCTGCCGGGGTTCTTCCATACATGGATGTAAAAACAACAAGCAATGGCTTTTCACAAGCCCTCCAGGCCTGCTTGTAGCAGACTGCAGTGGAGGTATATTGGTGGTAGTAGAGGTAGCCAACACAGACAGCAAGGGTGCTAGTAGTAGTAGCAGTACTTTAAAAAAAGAGACTGGACGACAGTCACAGGACAAAGCCCTGTGGTGGGGCAAGCCTCAGGCCTGCTTGTAGCAGACGGCAGTGGAGGTGTATTGGTGGTAGTAGAGGTAGCCAACACAGACAGCAAGGGTGGTAGTAGTAGTAGCAGCACATTAAAAAAAGAGACTGGACGACAGTCACAGGACAAAGCCCTGTGGTGGAGCAGGCCTGCTTGTAGCAGACGGCAGTGGAGGTGTATTGGTGGTAGTAGAGGTAGACTAGCCAACACAGACAGCAAGGGTGGTAGACTGGTAGTAGCAGCACATTAAAAAAAGAGACTGGACGACAGTCACAGGACAAAGCCCTGTGGTGGGGCAGGCCTGCTTGTAGCAGACGGCAGTGGAGGTGTATTGGTGGGAGTAGAGGTAGCCAACACAGACAGCAAGGGTGGTAGTAGTAGTAGCAGCACATTAAAAAAAGAGACTGGACGACAGTCACAGGACAAAGCCCTGTGGTGGGGCAGGCCTGCTTGTAGCAGACGGCAGTGGAGGTGTATTGGTGGTAGTAGAGGTAGCCAACACA
Organism: Rhinoderma darwinii; assembly: GCF_050947455.1. Taxonomy (NCBI): domain Eukaryota; kingdom Metazoa; phylum Chordata; class Amphibia; order Anura; family Rhinodermatidae; genus Rhinoderma; species Rhinoderma darwinii. The sequence continues at coordinate 63,729,797 of NC_134688.1, forward strand.
GACAGCAAGGGTGGTAGTAGTAGTAGCAGCACATTAAAAAAAGAGACTGGACGACAGTCACAGGACAAAGCCCTGTGGTGGGGCAGGCCTGCTTGTAGCAGACGGCAGTGGAAGTGTATTGGTGGTAGTAGAGGTAGCCAACACATACAGCAAGGGTGGTAGACTGGTAGTAGCTACACATTAAAAAAAGAGACTGGACGACAGTCACAGGACAAAGCCCTGTGGTGGGGCAGGCCTGCTTGTAGCAGACGGGCGGCAGTGGAGGTGTATTGGTGGTAGTAGAAGTAGCCAACACAGACAGCAAGGGTGCTAGTAGTAGTAGCAGTACATGAAAAAAAGAGACTGGACGACAGTCACAGGACAAAGCCCTGTGGTGGGGCAAGCCTCAGGCCTGCTTGTAGCAGACGTGCGGCAGTGGAGGTGTATTGGTGGTAGTAGAGGTAGCCAACACAGACAGCAAGGGTGGTAGTAGTAGTAGCAGCACATTAAAAAAAGAGACTGGACGACAGTCACAGGACAAAGCCCTGTGGTGGGGCAGGCCTGCTTGTAGCAGACGGCAGTGGAGGTGTATTGGTGGTAGTAGAGGTAGCCAACACAGACAGCAAGGATGGTAGTAGTAGTAGCAGCACATTAAAAAAAGAGACTGGACGACAGTCACAGGACAAAGCCCTGTGGTGGGGCAGGCCTGCTTGTAGCAGACGGCAGTGGAGGTGTATTGGTGGTAGTAGAGGTAGCCAACACATACAGCAAGGGTGGTAGACTGGTAGTAGCTACACATTAAAAAAAGAGACTGGACGACAGTCACAGGACAAAGCCCTGTGGTGGCACAGGCCTGCTTGTAGCAGACGGGCGGCAGTGGAGGTGTATTGGTGGTAGTAGAGGTAGCCAACACAGACAGCAAGGGTGGTAGTAGTAGTAGCAGCACATTAAAAAAAGAGACTGGACGACAGTCACAGGACAAAGCCCTGTGGTGGGGCAGGCCTGCTTGTAGCAGACGGCAGTGGAGGTGTATTGGTGGCAGTAGAGGTAGCCAACACAGACAGTAAGGGTGGTAGACTGGTGGTAGCAGCACATTAAAAAAAGAGACTGGACGACAGTCATAGTACAAAGCCCTGAGGTGGGGCAGGCCTCAGGCCTGCTTGTAGCAGACGGGCGGCAGTGGAGGTGTATTGGTGGTAGTAGAAGTAGCCAACACAGACAGCAAGGGTGGTAGACTGGTAGTAGCAGCACAATAAAAAAAGAGACTGGACGACAGTCACAGTACAAAGCCCTGTGGTGGGGCAGGCCTGCTTGTAGCAGACGGCAGTGGAGGTGTATTGGTGGTAGTAGAGGTAGCCAACACAGACAGCAAGGGTGGTAGTAGTAGTAGCAGCAGCACATTAAAAAAAGAGTGTACAGGACAGAATCCCGTAGTAGCAGGCGGCAGTAGCAGGCGGCAGCGGCAGCAGCAGCAGCAATGTCAGATCTAATCAGTGGCATCAGGCACAGGGGTTTTAAAATCCTCACCGATCCACGCTTGATTCATTTTCAGAAACGTGAGATTTACCAAGCTGTTGGCGGACAATCTTGTTCGCTTAGGGGTGACGAAGCCCCCTGCCGCGCTGAATACCCTCTCTGACGCTACACTAGAGGGTGGACAAGACAGTACACCCATGGCAAACTGGGCCAGTTCTTGCCAATGATCCAATCTGCTGACCCAGAAGTCCATGGGGTCTGGGATCAGCATTTCTGATGGAGAAAGGGCACAGTCTAGGTACGAGTGAACCTGGTTGTTTAGGTGCTGCACCTGGTGATGGTGAACATCCCTTTGGTGACTACGATGTGTGTCAGGTCGGGGTATTGGATGTAAAAATGTTGTCATCATATTTTCCAAACTGAATTGGCTGCTGCTGCCGCTGCTGCTGCGGCTGCAGCCTATTGCAGAGGTAGCTCTGCCAGAGGCGGTGGAACGATGAGACAGTGGGGAGCGGAGAGTGGCCCCCCGGTCAGACATGCTTGCTGCAGGTGTTTGCCGTTTGAAAGCCGTGACAAGCTGGCTGCATAGCTTCTCTCGATAATAAGCCAATTTTGCCTCCCTCTCGGAAGGCGCAAAAAACTCCCCCATTCTGGCTTTATACCGAGGGTCTAAAAGTGTGGCTATCCAGTACTCATCTCTTTGCTTCTTGCTAACAATACAACAGTCAGCGCGCAAGTAACGAAGCATACAGCTCACCATCCTGGCCAGCATTTCAGAGGGCCCGGTTGGTTCCATCTCCGCCCCATACTGCCATGGTTGTCCATCATCAAGGTCGTCGTCAGACTCGTCATTACCACCATCACTGTCATGTTGTGCGGCTGCCTCGTCCCCTATCCCTTCCTGTGATTCCATCTCCAAATCCAGCTCCTCTTCAGGTCCTGTTTCCTAATCCTCCTCCTCCTCCTCCTCCTCAACATCCATAGCCAGATGTGATCCTTCCTCCATCCATCCATCATTATGTTATCCTTCCTTGCTCCATAATGAATATCAGCGGCATAACATCGTTCATTCCGCTCGCGTCACGGCTCACAAATCGTGTGGCTTCTTCAAAGGGCCTCAAACGCGACATGCATCTCTAACCAGCTGCCAGTGCCTGAGCTCAAAATTACACTGGCTCCAAACGCTGCCCGTCTGCTGCATCAGGAAATCATTCACGGCTTTCTGCTGTTCGTACAGACGGTCCAACATGTGCAGGGTGGAATTCCAGTGTGTTGGAACATCGCAAATCAGGCTGTGTTCTGGGAGATTGTTTTGACGCTGCAAGTCCAGGAGGGCGTGCTTAAATGCATACGAACGTCTAAAGCGAACGCAAACCCTCCTGGACATGGCCAGCACACCCTTCAAACCAACATATGACTTTAAGAAGCGTGTTATGACCAGATTGATCACATGTGCCATGCAAGGAGCGTGTGTCAGGTGACCTAGACGCAGTGCAGCCACAACGTTCTTGCCGTTATCAGAGACAACATTGCCCAGTGTGAGTTTCAGAGGAGACAGCCAGCGTGCGATTTCCTCCTTGATGCACAGCAGCAGCTCCTGCCCTGTGTGGCTTTTCTCGCCCAGGCTCAGCAGGTGTAAGACAGCGTTGTGGCGCTTCACCTTGCACCTATGAAAAGAGGAGGGAGGAGGAGTGGAATATACGCTGTGTCCTTTCGGGGACGGGAAGACCTCCAAGGAGGAAGGCAAGGAGGAGGAGGAGGAGTAGGAGGAGGAGGATGGTAGGCGCCTGGTGTCCGGAGTTGAACCAGAAAGATACAAGCGTGGAGGTGGTAATGCCTGGCATTGCTGTGGTGGTGCATCGGACTGCAAAATATTGACCCAGTGGGCCGTGAAAGACATGTACTGTCCCTGCCCATAGTTGCTGCTCCACGTGTCGACGGTGGCATGTACCCTGCTGCACACGGATAATTGCAAGGACTGTCACACCGTTTCCTCCACATGCTTGTGCAAGGCAGGGACAGCTGTTTTGGAGAAGTAATGTCGGCTAGGTATTCGCCACCTAGGCTGAGCGCACGCCATCAATTGCTTGAAGCCGGCAGAGTTGACCAGGTGGTACGGCAGCGACTGCACCACCAACAACTTAGCCAGGTGTGAATTAAGCCGCACGACAAGTGGATGACTGGGTATATATTGTTGCTTATTGGACAACGATTCCTTAATGGATAACTGATGGGACGTAGGAGGAGCACTAGATGACAGTGATGATGATGATGATGATGATGACAACAACGACATGGTGGATAAGGCCTGGCTACTACTTAGATGACAGGGACTCGGAGCAGCAGCTGCAGAGGGGTCTTCATTAGATGTATATGATGATGGTGGGGCATGTCGATTGTCCCACATGGCCTTGTGATGCCGCTCCATGTGTTTACGTAGATCGGTAGTTCCTACATTGCTGCCCTGCCCACGCCTTACTTTCTGCTTGCAGATACGACACTGTGCCATGTTTTCGTCCTCCGGGAAGGTACAGAAAAATTGCCACACGGCAGAGTACCGTAAAGAGGTAGTACCACGTCCACCACCACCACCACCCGAGCTTGCCCCTTGTCTGGCAGGCTTTTTTCAGGAGCCTACACCAGCATCAGTGTCGCCGTCACCGGCTCCTGAGCTGACCCTACCGCTGCAACGTTTTGCAGATTGACTTCTGCCCCTACCTCGGCTTGGCTGTTTATCACGGCCAGTGCCGCCACTACTACCCTCCTCCTCTGACGCCGTCATCACCTCGTCACCTGGTTCCCACGTCCTGTCTAAAACAACATCATCATCATAGCCTTCCTCATCATCCCCGCCACTTCTGTCACTGTGTTGTGAATGTGATGTGACATCATGGTGGGCTCCATGCCCCCCCTCATTACTGCGTCTGCCACCACGGCTACCACCACCAACACCCCCACTACCGCAGCTATGCGTCTCGGACACCGCTTCCACCTCCACCACCGCCACAACGTACTCCGTTGGCTGACTCGCGAAAAACAAATCATCATCATCACTATGTTGTTCAGTATCTTCCTTCGCACCCGAGCAGATGTCTCTTAGGACTCTCAGGAAAGATGGCTTCCCGCTAGGAAGGGGGAGCGAAGACATAGATGATGGAATGGAAACGCTAGAAATACCTATATTACTACTGTCACTGTGCCAAGGAACTGTAGAGGATCTGGAATCCAACGAAACCTGGCTTGAAGCCAGATCGTCAGAGTCTTCCTGCTGAGATGACCGCGAGCCAGCCAACCAGTCCACAATGGCCGTATTGTCTAAAGTAACCCGCCCATCGGAGGAGATGGACAAGTCTGGCTTGCTGATACTGCTACTACTACCAGCAGGCACATGGCTGCTGCTACTAGTGGAACTGGGAACATGTCTTGTGCCACAAATGCTGGTACAGGGTCTGGCACCAACAGATCCAACATTTGGACTGGAAGAGGAGACGGCATGGGTGTTTTTTCCTCTACCCCGTCCTTTCACAACCTTTTTTTTTACCAGACATTTCACTGCTGGAGTGCAGCAAGTTGAATCAAAACCTGGGGGATGAGCCCCTTCTAAAAGCGTATTCACACTGACACTGGCTTGGCAAATGGCAATGAATGAGAATTGCTATCAGCCACGCCGCGGTGCACTCAGGGAATGCTGGGCCTTGTAGTACTACTACTACTACTACTACAAAGGCTGCCTGTATTGCTAGTTGTATTGTTATTTGTTTGTTATGTTAACGGCCGGGGATGAGCCCCTTCTAAAAGCGTATTCACACTTACACTGGCTTGCCAAATGGCAATGAATGAGAATTTCTATTAGCCACTGTGCACTCAGGGAATGTTGGGCGTTGTAGTACTACTACAAAGGCTGCCTGTATTGCAAGTTGTATTGTTATTTGTTTGTTATGTTAACGGCCGGGGATGAGCCCCTTCTAAAAGCGTATTCATACACTGACACTGGCTTGGCAAATGGCAATGAATGAGAATTTCTATCAGCCACGCCGCGGTGCACTCAGGGAATGCTGGGCCTTGTAGTACTACTACTACTAAGGCTGCCTGTATTGCAAGTTGTATTGTTATTTGTTTGTTATGTTAACGGCCGGGGATGAGCCCATTCTAAAAGCGTATTCACACACTGACACTGGCTTGGCAAATGGCAATGAATGAGAATTTCTATCAGCCACGCCGTGGTGCATTCAGGGAATGCTGGGCCTTGTAGTACTACTACAAAGGCTGCCTGTATTGCAAGTTGTATTGTTATTTGTTTGGTATGTTAACGGCCGGGGATGAGCCCCTTCTAAAAGCGTATTCACACACTGACACTGGCTTGGCAAATGGCAATGAATGAGAATCTGCCTCCACCATGCCTCCCACTGCCTCCACCATGTTTTACAGAGGATGTGGTGTGCTTTGGATCGTGAGCTGTTCCAAGCCTTCTCCATAATTTCTTCCTCCCATCATTCTGGTACAGGTTGATCTTAGTTTCATGCTGTTCCAGAACTGGGCTGGCTTCTTTACATGTTGTTTGGCAAAGTCTAATCTGGCCTTTCTATTTTTGAGGCTGATTAATGTTTTGCATCTTGTGGTGAACCCTCTGTATTTGCTCTCATGAAGTCTTCTCTTTATGGTAGACTTAGATACTGTTACACCTACTTTCAGGAGAGTGTTCTTCACTTGGGGAGATGTTGTGAAGGGGTTTTTCTTCACCATGGAAAGGATTCTGCAATCATCCACCACTGTTGTCTTCTGTGGATGTCCAGGCCTTTTGAAGTTCATGGGATCACCAGTGCGCTCTTTCTTTTTCAAGAATGTACCAAACTGTTGATTTGGCCACTCCTAACATTTGTGCTCTCTCTCTGATGAATTTCTTCATTTTTTCCAGCCTAACGATGGTCTGTTTCACTTGCATTGAGAGCTCCTTTGACCTAATGTTGTGGGTTCACAGCAACAGCTTCCAAATGCAAATGCCACACCTGTAATAAACTCCAGACCTTTTACCTGCTTAATTGATGATGGATTAACGAGGGAATAGCCCATGCAGCCCATTAAACAGCTTTTGAGATAATTGTCCAATTACCTTTGGTCCCTTCAAAAAGAGGCAGCTACATATTAAAGAGCTGTAATTCCTAAACCCTTCCTCAAATTAGGATGTGAATACCCTCAATTTAAAGCTGAGAGTTTGCACTTTAAGCCCATATTGATTATATAACTGTATATTCAATATGTTTCGGTAAACAGCTTTTTTGCTATTTTTAACTGTTTGGGGCCAGTTGAGGGTTATTTTTAGTGGTTTTAAAACCTCTTTAAAGAAATAATCCAGTTATTTCATAATGCTACATTGCTGAGTTCCATTTAGGATGTCAATGATGATACGATGCCAATGTATGAAAATATTTTGTTTAATTAAATTCATCTGACTGCTCCCATGGGTCAAAAGAGAATTTGTTATTTTCTTCTGGATGACATAGCGATTGTTCTAATAAACTAAATTTACCAACATCTGAGTTTACGCTGTTCTTCAGCAGACCCTTTTTTTTTTTAGTTTTTTATTGTACTACTGTAGCAACCTAGTGACCTATGGTCTGACAAAAGGGGAGCAGCAGTTGATATTGTGACAGTACATGCCTCTAACAGTGTTGTGCCTGCTCCAGCACAACCAATCAAGGTGTGAATTTACCTTTTGGGACATTGGGGAGCGGGACTATTTCTGAACCAATCCTAGGATCCGTTGCACTATGGGTTGCTGAGATTGTTTCTTCTCCTTCTAGTTTATTTACACAGGAATCCAGCAGGTTCCAGTTTCGCACACAATAAACAGACAGCAGGTTAGTTGGAAACAGGTGAAATGTCTAAATGCCTGTTGGCAGCACAGTCAGGGCTCTGGATCATGAATATCAAAGAAACAGGCAATTTACAAATTTAGCAGCCAGGCGACAAAAAAGCGAGGATGTCCTTTGAAAAGGGGGGATTGACTGCAAGTGCTCATTCACTACCACAGTGACTAAGGCTTGCCATAACAGAAATGATGCCACTGGAGCACGGTCTGGGTAAGACAGTCAAAATTACCCAAGGTACTTTTTCCACCTTCATCCTGATCACTATATTTTATATGGCATTTGTTTTTATTTTGTTGTTAAAAAGTAGAATTGTGTGTTTTACTACAGCACATATTTGTTTATTTTAGCTATAAGTGTGGGGGCTCGTGTGAGAGTACTATATATACTATAACTACAGACATGTAAACCTATGCAGTCTATAATTTACAGCTCGGGAGGACTGCTTAGGGCCCCCAAAAGGAATAAGAAGTAAAGGGAATCTGTCACCAGACAGACATTTATATTTTTATTTCGAGAAAAAAAAAAGATATTCCTCAGCACATCCTCAATGTGTATTATAAAAAGAACTTTATTTGGTCACCTTTAAAAGTCCATAGAGGACATGGGTAAGCCGTGTTACTGCTTACGCGTTTCGAACAGAAGTGTTCTTGCTCATAGCATAACATAATAGATTCGATACATGTGGTTTAAAATCACAGTTAGCCAATCCTGACACATCTAATTAAAAAACAGTTCTACACACCATTTTTAGAAACAGATTAAATGTATAACAAAGTTACAAAATGTAGACACATGTAGAAACCTATGCAGAGTGATTTGCGATAAGGATTTGCGATAAGGATATTTAAAGTGTAATTCGTATTCTAGAGAAAAATTAAGAAATAGTATCAAAATATAACCTAGGAAATGTCTAATAAATGAGAAATGTGTAAGAAGATACAGTCCCTATATTATCAAATGGGCTTTGAAACTATGCTTATATAACCAAAAATGTCAAAGCAATGAGACTGTTTTTCGTTTGAAATTATTCCAAACGAAAAAAAATGGCAAAATATGTCAATTGTACAAAGACATTTAAAGTGTAGCTAAACTTTCGCAAAAAAAGACACATCTTCTCTACTCCACCAATGCTAAGTATCTAAAGTTGGTTTTATAAAGTATCTGATAGCATTCGGATAAATACCTCCTATCCCAGCTCTCACATTTTCCAGCATCCCCCTCTGCCTCCATATTCCTGCATTTTTTTTCCCTGCCTGGTCTCACTTCAGCCATACACTATGAGGTACAATATGGTCTGTACACAGTATATATACACTATAAAGACAGCTCTGTATACACTATACAGTATATACTATTAGGACAGCAGTGCACAGCACTGTATACAGTATATATACTATAAAGACAGCTCTGTATACAGTATACAGTATGTACAATAAGGACAGCAGTGTACAGCACTGTATACAGTATATATACACTATAAAAATCGGCTGCGTAATACAGTAGCATTTTAGATAATGAGATTTTCAAAATCTCATGTACACGTTGCTGTTTTGTCCGCAAATAAATTGACAAGCTACAGATTTTACAATCTGCAGCATGCCTATTTTTGGTGCGGATCTTCCCTGTGTATTTAACCTCTTTCAATGCGAAGGGTGAAATTCTATCAAACATAAACACAAAAAACGCATATCCACGCACTGAAATCCAAACTAAAATATGCAAGAGTCCATGCAGATTTTATGCACAGATTTCAGTGTGTGTGCCTGTGGATTTTGATGTGGATTCTCCACATATAGTACCCTTAGCCCTAATACACACAACCGTGTGTGCTGCATGAGTCCCGTCCATGATCTGTGGAAAAGATAGGACATGTTCACAACTTCAAAAAGGTGCAATGTTCCAATCCCACATTGGGATCTTTCTCAAGCAATGTGGGATTTAAACGTTGCACCTTTTTGAAGTTGTCCGAATAAACCAATTTTATACTTTGAACTTGGAGTGCTGCAAGATTTTCTTCATGCATATATATATAATCCCTAGGACTGGGATTACTTGCTTGGCACCCAGACTTCACATGCCTTCTTGTGAATGCTGCCATTTTTTGCTAGTGTATATCTATCTATATATATATATATATATATATATATATATATCTAAAATATATACATATATATATATATATATATATATAGATATATATATATATATATATATATATATAAAATATATATATATATATATATACACATACATACACACACACACACACACACATATATATACACACATTTTAAAACACACGCAAATAAATATATATATATATATATATATATATATATATATTTCTCATAACCTACTGTAGTGTTTATGGGAGCTGTGGCTATTTGGAAGGAGTATAGCAGTACAGTTTGAAATATTGTAACCTGCTATGTGTGTAGCGGGTGCACGAGCTGTAAAGGCGCACTGCTCTTTGAGAAGAAGCGCAGGTCTGGAGCCGCCTACATGTCCCCTCTTCCCCCTGTCCACAGTACTATAACTGGCAGTAGCAGAGCGCTGGGAAGAGAATGACAGCTCTGCTGCTGTCCGGACTATTTTATGTGTGAGAGGCGCTTCAATAGCAGAAGCGCAGGTCTAGTGACGGCTCCCTGTCCCCTCTTCCCCCTGTCCACAGTACTATAACCGGCAGCAGCAGAGCGCAGGGAGAAGAATGACAGCTCTGCTGCTGTCCAGACTATTGTATTTTATGAGGGGCGCTTCCGTAGCAGAAGCGCAGGCAGGAGCGTAGCTAAAGGCTCATGGGCCCTGGTGCAAAAGTTCAGCTTGGGCCCCCCTTTCCCCGCAACTTCACTTTGTCTGTGGCCCACCTGTAACTTACAGCTGCATCGCTGGGTTTCTTAAGTGACCCATTGATGCAGCATTAACAGCCAGAGGCGTTGCAACTGTCAGAAAAGATCATGGGCACAAACTCAAAGACATATACTTTGTACCGCCCCCCATACCTCTAAATAATGCAGCCCCCAATAAGTGTCAAATGCCAGTTCTACACAGTGAATGGTGAGCATAGTAGAGTTACATCCAATAACTTACATGTGATGTCTTCCAAGTTCCAGTCATGACTCGTTTTTGCGCACACACTTCCTATTCTGCTGCTACCCGCAGTGCTTCTACAGAGTAAGGGTATGTTCACACGAGGGCGTCCGTTACGGCTGAAATTACGGGGATGTTTCAGCCTGAAAACATCCCCGTAATTTCAGCCGTACCGGCATGTGCAGGCGCTTGAACGCCGCGTCCATTACGGGCGTAATTAGCGCTGCTATTCATTGGAGTCAATGAATAACGGCTCCATTTACGCTCAAAGAAGTGACAGGTCACTTCTTTGACGCGGGCGTCTATTTACGCGCCGTCATTTGACAGCGGCGCGTAAATTACGCCTCGTGTGAACAGACAAACGTCTGCCCATTGCTTTCAATGGGCAGATGTTTGTCAGCGCTATTGAGGCGCTATTTTCGGACGTAATTCGGGGCAAAAACGCCCGAATTACGTCCGTAAATAGGCCGTGTGAACATACCCTTAGGCTATGTTCACACAGGGCAGATACGCTGCGGCACAGGGAATTCCGGACTAAAAACTGCTCCAAATTGTGGTGCAGTTTTTTGGCCGGAATGTCCACAGCGGAAAATTGCACATAGAAAAGTCATACTTTTGAATAGCCATGGAGACGCGTCCCTCTGCCGTCCTGCAGGCTGGCCGCCTGGGATGGCATTTTATCCCATATGACCGGTGCAGCCTTTGATTGGCTACAGTGGTCACATGGGATGTCCCAGGAGGCCGACCTGGATAAAGAAACACATAATTTTGGGTAAGTATAAGAATATTTTTTTTTTCGGAGTTGAATTGCTGCTTTTCCGGCGCAAAAAAACACAACATCTGCTATTTGTTGCAGGTTTTAGGCTGGGTTCACACGACCACATTAACGTCCGTAATGGACGGACGTATTTCGGCCGGAAGTCCCGGACCGAACTCAGTGCAGGGAGCCGGGCTCCCAGCATCATAGTTATGTACGATGCTAGGAGTCCCTGCCTCTCCGTGGAACTACTGTCCCGTACTGAAAACATGATTACAGTACGGGACAGTTGTCCTGCAGAGAGGCAGGGACTCCTAGCATCGTACATAACTATGATGCTAGGAGCCCGGCTCCCTTCACTGAGTTAGGTCCGGGACTTCCGGCCGAAATACGTCCGTCCATTACGGACGTTAATGTGGTCGTGTGAACCCAGCCTTAAACCCGCAAAAAAAAATAAAAATACAATTGACATGCTGCAGATTAAAAATCGCACCGCAGGTCAATTTCTGAGCAGATTTTCCCGCTCTTCATTTATGCAGCGTGTGGATGAGATGTGATTAAATCTCATCCACTTTGCTGCTACTGTATTAACCTGAATATATAGACTCCAAACAGAGTTGTGTTAATGGCTGGAGACTGCTTTAAAGCACCACTGTCCCCCCAAAAAATCATCTAGGCAGCTCCATACACAGATAGTTATAGCACAAAGAGACAAAAGAGCTTTTAACGCCAATGTATCAATATATAAAAAGTTATAAATTTTATTTGGACAGACAACATATACATTAAAAATAATACAAAAAGTATGACTCTAGTAAAGTTACGGAGACCGCACTCACAGACTGCTACACACTATAATATGTGGGCAAGCAATACCCAACACTGTATGGACCACCCCACTGTTAAAGTCAAAGACACATCCCCTTGAGGAAGCTTTTCGTGGCGAAACGCGCGTCGGGGTATACGACGGAGCAGACACTCTTTCACCTTCTGTCTCACACATGGGTAAGTCCCTTGATCTGACCATTGAACCCTATGCTATGCATTGTCTTTGACTTTAACTGTGGGGTGGTCCATACAGTGTTGGGTATTGCTTGCCCACATATTATAGTGTGTAGCAGTCTGTGAGTGCGGTCTCCGTAACTTTACTAGAGTCATACTTTTTGTATTATTTTTAATGTATATGTTGTCTGTCCAAATAAAATGTATAACTTTTTATATATTGATACATTGGCGTTAAAAGCTCTTTTGTCTCTTTGTGCTATAACCTACTGTATTAACCTGCGGATTTTTCGCAAAAAAAATCTGTTATGGAAAATCTGCAGTATCTACGCCTCGTGTGAACTTACCCTTAAAATATTCCTTTTTGTACCCCAAAGTAATAATCCCCTCTATGCTCCCCAATGTAAAAATACCCCCTGCAGTCTGCTGAGACAGACTGAGAGGTCCGCTGCCGCCCGCCTTTTATCATGACATGTCTTTATTGGCAGTGTCTATATTGCATATATATCTAAATATAAAGTATTTGCAGGTTTGTTTGTTTTTGTTTTGTTTTTTAAATAACTCAGTGACCCCTTTTATGGATTTCTCCCTCCAGTTCTTTGTCTGTTCCCAGTTGGTTGGCGGGCAATCCTTGTAGGCCAGCACAGCAAACACAGTTTGTACTTCTATACCAGCTTAAAGGGGTTTTCTCATCTTGGACAATTATGCCATATCCACCTCTGGGTCCTGCACCTATCTCTAGAATGGTGCCCCATAAACCCCATTCTAGCTTACACGGCTCTCCTGGCCACATCCTGGTTAGGTGGTCGGAAGTTACGGAAAAACCCGAGCTCACTGAGCTACGCTGTTTCCATAACTCCCATAGAAGTGAATGGGAGTTATAGAAACAGCGTAGCACAGTGAGCTATGCTGTTTCCGTAGCTACCGAGTTCTGGAAATAGTGTATATCGCCATGCTACGTTGTTTCAGTAACTCCCATTCACTTCTATGTGAGTTACGGAAACAGCGTAGCTCAGTGAGCACTCGGCTGTTTCCGTAACTCCCGACCACCTAACCAGGATGTGGCCGGGAGGCAGCGGAGTCGAGAAAGCTAGAACGGGGTGTAGGGGGCCGCATTCTAAAGATAGGTGCGGGTCCCGGAGGTGGGACCCGCATCTATCAGACTTTTACGACATATCAATTGTCCAAGATGGGAAACCTCTTTAACAGGCGCTATTTTACGATTTGTCTGTATCTGTCATGGGTAGTGAACTCTGAGGTGATAACTACAATACTGTGAGCGTGCACTGAGCTATGCACAGCACAACACATTATATATAGAGATGTAAATATCTCTGCACACTCCAGAAGAAAGGAATCAGAGTTTTTCTTTTCACTTTCCCTGGCAAGTGCAGGGAAGATAAGACGGGACGGCAGGGTGCATGCGGGGGACGAAGCAGTAATAGTCTTATCTGATGCTAATTAGCAGCTCAGATTACTGTGTCCTGAGAGTCTTTGCCGGAGGGAAGGGGGAGAATCACCCAGGCACAGAGACCAGTGCGTGCAGAAAATTCATCCTAATGACGGGGAAGTAAGAGAACAGCAGTGCATGCAAGTCCATCACTGCAGCCTGACACAGCGCAGAGTGCGGCATTGTGATTATCCAGGCTCCTCCTCCTCTTTAGTAGAGCCCAGTCAGCATTAGTGTGGCGAGGGGGGCATGCGGGCCCCCCTGGCTTATGGGTCCCGTAGCAAGTGCGACCGCTGCGACCCCTATAGCTATGCCACTGAGCGGAGGTCTGGTGCCCCCTCGCTGTCCCCTCATCCCCCCTGTCCACAGTACTGTAACCGGCAGTAGCGCATGCAGGAGAATGACAGCTCTGCTACTGTCTGGTCTATGGTATGTGTGAGAGGCGCTTCCATAGCAGACCTGCGCTTCTGCTACGGAAGTCCCTCTCACACATACTCTAGTCTGGACAGCAGCAGAGCTGTCATTCCCCTCCCTGTGCTCTGCTGCTGCCGGTAAATCTATAGAGAACTGTATAGTACATAGAGGCAGAGAGACCATCCTGACGGCACGATGGGGGCGTGCACATCTGACGTCAGGATGGGGCCACAACCCACCCATACTCACAGGCAACCGAGTACATACACCAATACATTCAAACGGTGTACGGATTTCTGCTAGCAACAGGAGAAATACAAGAAATAAAATGTATTAAAAAAGTGTGAGTGGCCATTTAAAACACATATAACACAAAAAGGAGCCCAAATTCATTAATAAAGTATATTACAAAATATATTTATATTACACATGCTGCTAGAAAATATAAATATTATGTACAAATTAGAGTAATGGATCTACTTTACACTTTGAAATCCAATTTATATATATAAGGAATGTTATAAATTATGTCTCCGACATTCAAGATTGTACAAAACAGCCTTGGAATCTTACATACATTTTAGATGGTTTTTGCCGGCTTAATGATTTTAAGAACCTTATTTTAAAAAGAAATCATTAGAAAATACAAATAGGAAAAAACTTTTCCCTTCAAAGCCAAACTTATTAGCTTTTATAAATCTTCTAATCGCCTCCCCTGACAGGTTTTCCCACTAACTCAATACCATGGAATCTGAAATATTCCAGGGAACTATTGTGTTTGTCAATGAAATGTTTGGCAGCCCCAGATGTCTTCATAGAATTTTTCGATATGTCTGATGTATGTTCCGCTATACGTATTTTATGTTTTCTGGTTGTACACCCTATATAGTTAAAATTGCATAAAGCTCAAATACTCATATAGACCACATGGTGTGTATCACAATTTATAAAAGAGTATTTTATGTATTTTATTGTTAGGTAGATTACATTTTCTGATCGTCATGCTATATTTGCAAACATTACATCTATTGCCACCACATTTGAAAAAGCCCTTTTTTGGGATAACCATACTTTATTGGTGGCTTTGGATGAAAAAAGGCTTGGTGAGAGGATATCACCCAGACTTTTACCTCTTCTGGCCACATATTTGCAGCCTTGTTTTATAATTTGAGGCAAAGTAATGTCTTGATTTAACATGGGAATATATTTCTTTATGATGTTAACAATATCCGTGTAATTAGGGCTATTAGAGTAGAAAAAATATAGAAGATATAGCTGAGGAATTAATTGTACTACTGTTTTTCAGAAAAGACTGTTGCGATTTATTTTTCAGTGTCCCCACTCAAAAGTCAATTTGTATATAAAACGTATTGTCGAAGCTGAAGAAATTGTGACTCAAAAGGTATTCTACTGACATTACAATGAACTTTTGGAGTTCTAACTTTTTAGAGCTGTATTTATTTAAATGGAATTCAACAGCATGGAGTGCGATGTCGAGGGGGATACAATAATATATTCCCACGACATCGCATGTAAGCCACGACAAAGTATTAGACCATGTGAAGTTTTGAAAAGATTTCAAAACATCTTTACTGTCTTTTAAGAAACCTGGACTTCTTTGGACCAGTGGTTGTAATAGATATTGAATAATTTTTTCGTCCAAAATTCACAAGTAGAGATGAGCGAACCGGGACAAACGAACCCGGTTTCGGTCCAAACTTCCGGAAAAAGTCAGTTCGCAGTGAATCCGAACTTCACCGGGTTCGGCCGAACCCGTTTTGACCGAACCCGGCTACATTTTGGCGCCTGCCACATGTTACATCTAAAATGGAGGATTTCACAAGATCACCTGACATCAGGCTACTCCATAACGCCTTGCAAACGGCTCTCCCAGCCAATCGGGAGGCAGCATAGGGGCGGGCTCAAGCCTGCAATAAAAGTCTATGCACGGAGCTCAGCGGCCATTTTACAGACAGGAGCTGTAGGGATAGCATCTCTGTGCAGTAAGGGAAAGCTTTAGGAATCTAAAAGCCAGGAATCCAGCAATCGAAGGGGCTCATCCACTACTCACTACTCAGCCAGTGTGTGAATACGCTTTTATAAGGGGCTCATCCCCGTTGCATCCAACTTGCAATACAGGCAGGCTTTGTAGTACTACAACGCCCAGCATTCCCTGAGTCAGTGCACAGTGGCTGATAGAAATTCTCATTCATTGCCATTTGGCAAGCCAGTGTCAGTGTGAATACGCTTTTAGAAGGGGCTCATCCCCGGCCGTTAACATAACGAAATAACAATCCAACTTGCAATACAGGCAGCCTAGTAGTACTACAAGGCCCAGCATTCCCTGAGTGCACCGCGGCGTGGCTGATAGAAATTCTCATTCATTGCCATTTGCCAAGCCAGTGTCAGTGTGTGAATACGCTTTTAGAAGGGGCTCATCCCCGGCCGTTAACATAACAAACAAATAACAATACAACTTGCAATACAGTCAGCCTTTGTAGTAGTACTGCAACGCCCAACATTCCCTGAGTGCACAGTGGCTGATAGAGGGTGAAAGAGTGTCTGCTCCGTCGTATACCCCGACGCGCGTTTCGCCACGAAAAGCTTCCTCAAGGGGATGTGTCTTTGACTTTAACTGTGGGGTGGTCCATACAGTGTTGGGTATTGCTTGCCCACATATTATAGTGTGTAGCAGTCTGTGAGTGCGGTCTCCGTAACTTTACTAGAGTCATACTTTTTGTATTATTTTTAATGTATATGTTGTCTGTCCAAATAAAATTTATAACTTTTTATATATTGATACATTGGCGTTAAAAGCTCTTTTGTCTCTTTGTGCTATAACTATCTGTGTATGGAGCTGCCTAGATGATTTTTTGGGGGGACAGTGGTGCTTTAAAACAGTCTCCAGCCATTAACACAACTCTGTTTGGAGTCTATATATTCAGGTTAATACAGTAGCAGCAAAGTGGATGAGATTTAATCACATCTCATCCACACGCTGCATAAATGAAGAGCGGGAAAATCTGCTCAGAAATTGACCTGCGGTGCGATTTTTAATCTGCAGCATGTCAATTGTATTTTTTTTTTTTTTTGCGGGTTTAACGTCCGTAATGGACGGACGTATTTCGGCCGGAAGTCCCGGACCTAACTCAGTGAAGGGAGCCGGGCTCCTAGCATCATAGTTATGTACGATGCTAGGAGTCCCTGCCTCTCTGCAGGACAACTGTCCCGTACTGTAATCATGTTTTCAGTACGGGACAGTAGTTCCACGGAGAGGCAGGGACTCCTAGCATCGTACATAACTATGATGCTGGGAGCCCGGCTCCCTGCACTGAGTTCGGTCCGGGACTTCCGGCCGAAATACGTCCGTCCATTACGGACGTTAATGTGGTCGTGTGAACCCAGCCTAAAACCTGCAACAAATAGCAGATGTTGTGTTTTTTTGCGCCGGAAAAGCAGCAATTCTACTCCGAAAAAATAAAATATTCTTATACTTACCCAAAATTATGTGTTTCTTTATCCAGGTCGGCCTCCTGGGACATCCCATGTGACCACTGCAGCCAATCAAAGGCTGCACCGGTCATATGGGATAAAATGCCATCCCAGGCGGCCAGCCTGCAGGACGGCAGAGGGACGCGTCTCCATGGCTATTCAAAAGTATGACTTTTCTATGTGCAATTTTCCGCTGTGGACATTCCGGCCAAAAAACTGCACCACAATTTGGAGCAGTTTTTAGTCCGGAATTCCCTGTGCCGCAGCGTATCTGCCCTGTGTGAACATAGCCTAAGGGTATGTTCACACGGCCTATTTACGGACGTAATTCGGGCGTTTTTGCCCCGAATTACGTCCGAAAATAGCGCCTCAATAGCGCTGACAAACATCTGCCCATTGAAAGCAATGGGCAGACGTTTGTCTGTTCACACGAGGCGTAATTTACGCGCCGCTGTCAAATGACGGCGCGTAAATAGACGCCCGCGTCAAAGAAGTGACTTGTCACTTCTTTGAGCGTAAATGGAGCCGTTATTCATTGACTCCAATGAATAGCAGCGCTAATTACGCCCGTAATGGACGCGGCGTTCAAGCGCCTGCACATGCCGGTACGGCTGAAATTACGGGGATGTTTTCAGGCTGAAACATCCCCGTAATTTCAGCCGTAACGGACGCCCTCGTGTGAACATACCCTTACTCTGTAGAAGCACTGCGGGTAGCAGCAGAATAGGAAGTGTGTGCGCAAAAACGAGTCATGACTGGAACTTGGAAGAAGTTTAGAAGAAAAGGGAAAGAGAAGACATCACATGTAAGTTATTGGATGTAACTCTACTATGCTCACCATTCACTGTGTAGAACTGGCATTTGACACTTATTGGGGGCTGCATTATTTAGAGGTATGGGGGGCGGTACAAAGTATATGTCTTTGAGTTTGTGCCCATGATCTTTTCTGACAGTTGCAACGCCTCTGGCTGTTAATGCTGCATCAATGGGTCACTTAAGAAACCCAGCGATGCAGCTGTAAGTTACAGGTGGGCCACAGACAAAGTGAAGTTGCGGGGAAAGGGGGGCCCAAGCTGAACTTTTGCACCAGGGCCCATGAGCCTTTAGCTACGCTCCTGCCTGCGCTTCTGCTACGGAAGCGCCCCTCACAAAATACAATAGTCTGGACAGCAGCAGAGCTGTCATTCTTCTCCCTGCGCTCTGCTGCTGCCGGTTATAGTACTGTGGACAGGGGGAAGAGGGGACAGGGAGCCGTCACTAGACCTGCGCTTCTGCTATTGAAGCGCCTCTCACACATAAAATAGTCCGGACAGCAGCAGAGCTGTCATTCTCTTCCCAGCGCTCTGCTACTGCCAGTTATAGTACTGTGGACAGGGGGAAGAGGGGACATGTAGGCGGCTCCAGACCTGCGCTTCTTCTCAAAGAGCAGTGCGCCTTTACAGCTCGTGCACCCGCTGCACACATAGCAGGTTACAATATTTCAAACTGTACTGCTATACTCCTTCCAAATAGCCACAGCTCCCATAAACACTACAGTAGGTTATGAGAAATATATATATATATATATATATATATATTTATTTGCGTGTGTTTTAAAATGTGTGTATATATATGTGTGTGTGTGTGTGTGTGTATGTATGTGTATATATATATATATATATTTTATATATATATATATATATATATATATATCTATATATATATATATATATATGTATATATTTTAGATATATATATATATATATATATATATATATATAGATAGATATACACTAGCAAAAAATGGCAGCATTCACAAGAAGGCATGTGAAGTCTGGGTGCCAAGCAAGTAATCCCAGTCCTAGGGATTATATATATATGCATGAAGAAAATCTTGCAGCACTCCAAGTTCAAAGTATAAAATTGGTTTATTCGGACAACTTCAAAAAGGTGCAACGTTTAAATCCCACATTGCTTGAGAAAGATCCCAATGTGGGATTGGAACATTGCACCTTTTTGAAGTTGTGAACATGTCCTATCTTTTCCACAGATCATGGACGGGACTCATGCAGCACACACGGTTGTGTGTATTAGGGCTAAGGGTACTATATGTGGAGAATCCACATCAAAATCCACAGGCACACACACTGAAATCTGTGCATAAAATCTGCATGGACTCTTGCATATTTTAGTTTGGATTTCAGTGCGTGGATATGCGTTTTTTGTGTTTATGTTTGATAGAATTTCACCCTTCGCATTGAAAGAGGTTAAATACACAGGGAAGATCCGCACCAAAAATAGGCATGCTGCAGATTGTAAAATCTGTAGCTTGTCAATTTATTTGCGGACAAAACAGCAACGTGTACATGAGATTTTGAAAATCTCATTATCTAAAATGCTACTGTATTACGCAGCCGATTTTTATAGTGTATATATACTGTATACAGTGCTGTACACTGCTGTCCTTATTGTACATACTGTATACTGTATACAGAGCTGTCTTTATAGTATATATACTGTATACAGTGCTGTGCACTGCTGTCCTAATAGTATATACTGTATAGTGTATACAGAGCTGTCTTTATAGTGTATATATACTGTGTACAGACCATATTGTACCTCATAGTGTATGGCTGAAGTGAGACCAGGCAAAAATGCAGGAATATGGAGGCAGAGGGGGATGCTGGAAAATGTGAGAGCTGGGATAGGAGGTATTTATCCGAATGCTATCAGATACTTTATAAAACCAACTTTAGATACTTAGCATTGGTGGAGTAGAGAAGATGTGTCTTTTTTTGCGAAAGTTTAGCTACACTTTAAATGTCTTTGTACAATTGACATATTTTGCCATTTTTTTTCGTTTGGAATAATTTCAAACGAAAAACAGTCTCATTGCTTTGACATTTTTGGTTATATAAGCATAGTTTCAAAGCCCATTTGATAATATAGGGACTGTATCTTCTTACACATTTCTCATTTATTAGACATTTCCTAGGTTATATTTTGATACTATTTCTTAATTTTTCTCTAGAATACGAATTACACTTTAAATATCCTTATCGCAAATCCTTATCGCAAATCACTCTGCATAGGTTTCTACATGTGTCTACATTTTGTAACTTTGTTATACATTTAATCTGTTTCTAAAAATGGTGTGTAGAACTGTTTTTTAATTAGATGTGTCAGGATTGGCTAACTGTGATTTTAAACCACATGTATCGAATCTATTATGTTATGCTATGAGCAAGAACACTTCTGTTCGAAACGCGTAAGCAGTAACACGCCTTACCCATGTCCTCTATGGACTTTTAAAGGTGACCAAATAAAGTTCTTTTTATAATACACATTGAGGATGTGCTGAGGAATATCTTTTTTTTTTCTCGAAATAAAAATATAAATGTCTGTCTGGTGACAGATTCCCTTTACTTCTTATTCCTTTTGGGGGCCCTAAGCAGTCCTCCCGAGCTGTAAATTATAGACTGCATAGGTTTACATGTCTGTAGTTATAGTATATATAGTACTCTCACACGAGCCCCCACACTTATAGCTAAAATAAACAAATATGTGCTGTAGTAAAACACACAATTCTACTTTTTAACAACAAAATAAAAACAAATGCCATATAAAATATAGTGATCAGGATGAAGGTGGAAAAAGTACCTTGGGTAATTTTGACTGTCTTACCCAGACCGTGCTCCAGTGGCATCATTTCTGTTATGGCAAGCCTTAGTCACTGTGGTAGTGAATGAGCACTTGAAGTCAATCCCCCCTTTTCAAAGGACATCCTCGCTTTTTTGTCGCCTGGCTGCTAAATTTGTAAATTGCCTGTTTCTTTGATATTCATGATCCAGAGCCCTGACTGTGCTGCCAACAGGCATTTAGACATTTCACCTGTTTCCAACTAACCTGCTGTCTGTTTATTGTGTGCGAAACTGGAACCTGCTGGATTCCTGTGTAAATAAACTAGAAGGAGAAGAAACAATCTCAGCAACCCATAGTGCAACGGATCCTAGGATTGGTTCAGAAATAGTCCCGCTCCCCAATGTCCCAAAAGGTAAATTCACACCTTGATTGGTTGTGCTGGAGCAGGCACAACACTGTTAGAGGCATGTACTGTCACAATATCAACTGCTGCTCCCCTTTTGTCAGACCATAGGTCACTAGGTTGCTACAGTAGTACAATAAAAAACTAAAAAAAAAAAGGGTCTGCTGAAGAACAGCGTAAACTCAGATGTTGGTAAATTTAGTTTATTAGAACAATCGCTATGTCATCCAGAAGAAAATAACAAATTCTCTTTTGACCCATGGGAGCAGTCAGATGAATTTAATTAAACAAAATATTTTCATACATTGGCATCGTATCATCATTGACATCCTAAATGGAACTCAGCAATGTAGCATTATGAAATAACTGGATTATTTCTTTAAAGAGGTTTTAAAACCACTAAAAATAACCCTCAACTGGCCCCAAACAGTTAAAAATAGCAAAAAAGCTGTTTACCGAAACATATTGAATATACAGTTATATAATCAATATGGGCTTAAAGTGCAAACTCTCAGCTTTAAATTGAGGGTATTCACATCCTAATTTGAGGAAGGGTTTAGGAATTACAGCTCTTTAATATGTAGCTGCCTCTTTTTGAAGGGACCAAAGGTAATTGGACAATTATCTCAAAAGCTGTTTAATGGGCTGCATGGGCTATTCCCTCGTTAATCCATCATCAATTAAGCAGGTAAAAGGTCTGGAGTTTATTACAGGTGTGGCATTTGCATTTGGAAGCTGTTGCTGTGAACCCACAACATTAGGTCAAAGGAGCTCTCAATGCAAGTGAAACAGACCATCGTTAGGCTGGAAAAAATGAAGAAATTCATCAGAGAGAGAGCACAAATGTTAGGAGTGGCCAAATCAACAGTTTGGTACATTCTTGAAAAAGAAAGAGCGCACTGGTGATCTCATGAACTTCAAAAGGCCTGGACATCCACAGAAGACAACAGTGGTGGATGATTGCAGAATCCTTTCCATGGTGAAGAAAAACCCCTTCACAACATCTCCCCAAGTGAAGAACACTCTCCTGGAAGTAGGTGTAACAGTATCTAAGTCTACCATAAAGAGAAGACTTCATGAGAGCAAATACAGAGGGTTCACCACAAGATGCAAAACATTAATCAGCCTCAAAAATAGAAAGGCCAGATTAGACTTTGCCAAACAACATGTAAAGAAGCCGCCCAGTTCTGGAACAGCATGAAACTAAGATCAACCTGTACCAGAATGATGGGAGGAAGAAATTATGGAGAAGGCTTGGAACAGCTCACGATCCAAAGCACACCACATCCTCTGTAAAACATGGTGGAGGCAGTGTGATGGCATGGGCATGCATGGCTGCCAAAGGCACTGGGTCCCTAGTGTTTATTGATGATGTGACTGAAGACAGAAGCAGCTGGATGAATTCTGACGTGTTCAGGGATATACTTTCTCCTCAGATTCAACCATATGCAGAGAGGTTGATTGGATGTCACTTCACAGTACAAATGGACAATGACCCAAAACATACTGCAAAAGCAACCCAGGAGTTTTTTGAGGCAAAGAAGTGGAATATTCTGCAATGGCCAAGACAATCACCAGATCTCAACCTGATCGAGCTGCATTTCACTTGCTTAAGACAGGAAGACCCACAAACAAGTAATAACTGAAGAAGCTGCAGTAAAGGCCGGGCAAAGCAACACAAAGGAGGAAACCCAGCGTTTGGTAATGTCCATGCGTTCCAGACTTCAGGCAGTCATTGCCTGCAAAGGATTCTCTACAAAGTATAAAAAAAAAACATTTTATGTATGGTAATGGTAATGTTAATTTGTCCAATTACTTTTGAGTGCCTGAAATGAGGCGGCTGTGTAGAAAAATGGTTGCAATTCCTAAATGTTTCACAGGATATTTTTGTTCAACCCCTTGAATTAAACCTGAAAGTCTACACTTCAATTCCATCTCAGTTGTTTAATCTCAAATCCAATGTGGTGGCATGCAGAGCCCAAATCATGAAGATTGTGTCACTGTCCAAATAATTCTGGACCTAACTGTATATCCTCAGTAATGTAACCTGTATGTACTGCACATCACAGCTGTGACCAGTGATTGGCTGCCGCTATTGTGTCTTATCTATGACATGTGTTTTCACTCAGGATGTAAAGACAACACTGTAAGCGCCCTTTTACACCAGCGGATTTATGCCGGTAAATGAGTGCCGCTCGATGTTCTAACACGTGGATCGGCGCTCATTTAGGCCCATTTTTTTGAGCAATCATCAAACTGTATAGGGTCGAGCAAGATCGCATGTGCGCCATACAGTCTGCATCATTGCCGTCGCACATCCAATGTTTACACAAGGGGATGTGCTGTCGACAACAATGATTCTTAGGACCGCATGAAAGATGCGATCAGCCGACAAATAAGTATTTGCTAATTTGTCGGCTGATCACTAGCCCATTTTACAATGCCCAATTATATGAAAACAAGCATTCCATTCCCCCAATTATTGGTCTGTGTAGAAATACTTTTAAGTGTAGGTGTAACATTTTAGTCTGCAAATGCCATTGTGCGTTATATTTGTAGTGCTCCTCTGTATCATATAGCCACGTCCACAAGCAGAAACCTGTATTAGTGACTTTTATATGTAAAATCAATATGGCTCGTGGACTTGTCTCATTTTGTATATCAATTCTGCTCGAAATTATAGTCTGTTCCATTATTTTTTTTTTTTTTAATGATCCTTATGAGCTCCAGTTGGGACATCAGAATCTTTAGTCTTCTAAGTGAACTGCTGTTATGGGCTAAATCACAGCGTGAGGGTGAATACCAAGAAATAGTTGTGTACAAAGTATTTGCACCATGTAATATCTACTTAGTCTTCAGATGAACAGACGTGAAGAAATCACACTGCATATACTGATCAATGGACTGTGCTGCCTCTCTCCGGTTAATTTTCTACGACGCTAAACAGCATAAGTATTCGGGTTTACATAAAGCATAGCAGAATACAGCAACTCATCTAAAATAGTGACCCCAACCAGGTCTGCTAATGAAATGCATTAAATCTGAATACTCTTCAGTAAACTAAAATTGGGAGAATAACAGGGTCAAACACTAATTTACTAATATAATCCAATATGTTAATTGGATTCATTTGTTAATAAATTTACATTAACAAAAAGAAAAACAGACTGTATGCAATTATACAACTGTCAAATAATTATTTATTCTTCATTGTGTGCTCATTATTATTCTAACTGGACAGCAGTCTCAGAACAGCAATCATCGTCAAATTCAGCTTTTTGCTACAAGGGGTTGTCTTACCATGACAACCTCTTTTCATGTATGAAGCTTGTCCGGCAAGTAGCTAATTCCCACGATTTTAACATCAGAAACCCCAAGCGATCAGCTATAATCTGCTAGAAATAAATGTGTCTGGCGTTACATTTGACCCTACACTAGAAATTCAGTATTACATACAGACCAATGAAATGATTGACAGACTATAACAAAAAAATAAACAGGCCGGGTCCACCAGAGCTGTCACTCTTTGTTTGCGGCTCTCCACTGTCGCTCATAGAGAGGGTCCCGCTATGATATCCATACTGTATGCTCTAAATGGAAAGTTGTCTTCATGAGAAAAAGCCTTTAAAGGCTATGTACACCTTTGACATTGTTATCCTTCTTTTATATATATATATATATATATATATATATATATATATATATATATATATATATGTACAAAAATGTAAATCAGTGCAATTGGTGCAACTTCCTATATACATTTTATGAAAAAAAAAAAAATTCTTTTTGAGATACAGCTGCTTTGTATTCTGTATACAAAGCGGATGTATCTTGCACTGAATCCTGTATTTGTAAGGTCCGTGGCACTAACGGGTTCAGTGACAGCGGGTCCTGCGTGTCTCTGACACGCAGGATCGAGCTGTTACCGATCACATATACGTTCATAACTTAGATGTTATTGATTGCAGGTGCGTTGTCACTGGACCTGTCAGTCCCGCGGACCTGACGGATTCAGGTCTTAGCAAACGATACAACTGCTCTGTATACAGAATACAAAGCAGTTGCATCGCAAAAAGTAAATTGTAAAATGTATTTAGAAAGTTGCAACAATCCCACTGATGCACAATTCTATTAAATAAATAAATAAATAAATAAAAACGATGTCAAAGGTGTACATAGCCTTTAAAGGGGTTGTCCAGTCCCTAAAAATTGATGGCCTATCCTTAGGCCATCAATAGCTGATGGGTCGGGGTCCGACTCCCAGGACCCCAGCCGATCAGCTGTTTTAAAGGGGGTGCAGCGCTGCTTGCTTCCCCTTCATTTGTACGTGCTCACTGTGAATCGACGACACGGATGTAACGGCTATTCACAGGTATCGCAGCCTTCTTTTTCCATTGAAGTGCCCTCAAATCCCTGCCTCACCCTTTGCCGCTGATGCTGCGTTACGAGGTGGCCGGGTTTTCCGGAAACAGACGAACACATTTTGCTATGCGGTTTCCTGAACTCCCATAGAGTTAAATAGGCGTTACAGAAACAGTGTAGCACAGCGAACTATGCTGTTTCCATAGCTCCCGAGTTCCGGAAGCAATGTAGCTCATTTTGCTAATCTGTTTCCCGAACTCCCATTTACTTCTATGGAAGTTCCGGAAACAGCATTACAAAACGTGTTCGGCTGTTTCCGGCAGAGCCCAGCGACAACTGCAGAAGGTAGGACAGGGGTCAGGGGTCAGGGGACCTGGTCTAAACATAGGTACAGGTGGGACCCACATTAATGACATATGTTGTGGATATGCCATAAGTATCCCAGATGGGAATATTCGTTTAAATTAGAAAAAGGAGACACTTTTTTTCCAGAAATTGGCTGTCTGGTGTTGCAGCTCAGTCACATTTAAGCAAAAGAAGCTGAGCTGCAATACAAAAGACACAGGTGGCGCTGTTTCTGGAAGAAATGAAAAAACAGACTTTATTTTCTAGTTTCGTAGAATCCCTTCAAGTAAAAAATTGCCTTGATGGTAAAAACAAATAACTTATCAAAAATATTCTCCAGACGTCAGGTAATTCATACTTGGATAAGTTTATAGTTGGAGGATTTGAGACCATGATGTAGTACCCATGATTAAAAACTTTGAAAATCTTCCAATTTCTCCAACAATACAGCATAAAACTTTTTGAAACAGTTAATCACATTTGAGGTATATTCATTCACGACTAAGGTCAGTAGGCAACATATACATGGAACCCATTCTTAGCAGATAGCGGAAATCTAGAGCCTGAAGAATAGCAGCTACAGTGTTGTGAAAACGTATGACTCTAATTATTGCATATTTGTCACATTGAATGATTTCTGATCTTTAAAATCTCAACTTTTCCAAAACCATATTTACTACGTTTCACAGTCTATGAATATTTTGAAAATGCAGTGACATTTCTTAAATTCAGAACAATGAAAATCAATACTTCTATAATGATATTTCTAGTGTAATTGTTAAAAGTGTTTTCAAGGACTTTTAGCGTCACTTCACATAGAGTTTTATGCTGATGACTTTGACATGGAAACCAGGTCTGAATCAGCGCCAAAAAACAGCCGTTATCACTCCCCCCCCCCCCCAATGGGAGGCAAATGCGTTTTTTTCCCAGGCGGCTCTTGGCTGCTCGCGGGGGGGAAAAAAAGCAGCATGTCCTTTCTTACCGTGGTTTTCGACTTTGACCTCTCATTGAAATCAGAAAATAACTGCAGCGCTCATTTGAGAATTTTTCGAGGCATTTTTTGACAGCGATCCTTCATTAGCTTCAATGGTCGCGGGCGAAAAACTGGCGAAAAGATTTATTCTGCCTGCAAAAAAACTCAGTGTGAACCGGAACTTATGTTGATTACTTATACTTAGAATAGGACATCAATATAAGATCTATGGGGGTCCGACCCCCGCCGACCAGCTCACTGGAAGGGCTGCAGCATTGTCGCCATGGTCTCATCAGTGTTTACAAGGCACAGTGCCGTACTCTTCCATAACGGCTGTGTGTGGGATTGCAGCTCAGTTCCATTAAATTGAATGGGACTGGCACTGCAATCTCAGACACAGTCTCTACGGAAGTGTGGAAGTGTAAGGCGCTATGCCTGTAAACTGGGAAAAGGCCATTGAGATGAATGCCACGGCCTCTACGGTCAGCCGATTGGCGGGGGTGTTGGAAGTCACAAATTTTATATTGCTGACCTATCCTAATGATAGGCCATCAATAGAAAAGTCCCGGAAAACCCCTTTAATACTAGTTATAATTAGAAGATCTTTGAAAATTTGCTTCATCGGCAACAATAGATGCTGAAACAGGTATCTGTATTAAAGCAATACAGCTTTCATTGTTATATATGCTGCAAATATGGCTCCGTAATATGAATGTTTGCAGTCGACGAAACAGCGTTGAATTAAATGTTTAGATACGCGTATCTCTAGCTATAATTTAAAATTATTAAAAGATGTAGGTTGCTTAAAGATGAGCATGTTAAAAGGATTTTCCAACATTAGACATTTATCGCATTTCCCCAGGAAATGCTATAAATGTCTGTTTGATAGAAGTCCCACCCCTGGGATCCCTACCCATCAGAAAAATTAGGGCCCCCTGACCGCTGTACTACACGGTAAAGTGGCCTGAAGGCCGCCACATCTACACAGTGTTTGACTGGAGTGGTGGCTGTGCAAGCTATGCTTGCCTGTTCTCATATCACCCATAGAATTGAATTAAAAGAGGTGGAAATACATGAACAGCTCCATCCTCATTCAATCTCTACCGGGATGTGGCGGACAGCGGCCTCCTGGATAGATAGTGGCTTCAGATTCGGGAGCCACACCTATCAGACATGTGTGGCATATCCTGCGGATATGCTAAAAATTTCTAATATGGAAAAGCATTTAAGCACCTTCCTCATTTTAAGGTGTACCCTTTAAATTTCCAACATTGTTCTGAAAACATCTCATCTTTCACAACAGGCATAAAGTCACAGGTCAGATTTGGCTTCGGTATACAACAAGCTTCGAATTAGATGTCGAGACATCTAAATCTTCATTTAATCTGAGGAGATGACTCAATTATCTTGGCTGCATCGTGGCCCTAGTAAACATTCACGCTTAAGTCTGTTATGCTAACACGCCAGGAAAGTTTCATCTCCCCTCTTTGGAAATTACAAGGTATAATTACTTTTGTCCAGGCAGCACATCATGGCTTTGACTAGGGAAATAAAAACAAAGTCGAGTTTGAACTGAATGAGACGTCACAGATTTAAAGATAAAACTAAGCAGAAAGAGAATTTCATTATATGAGATCTTGGAGTCACTGAACTCTACTGTATTGTTAGCAGAGAAGTGTACAATATACTACCCATCAGCAAGATTATAGTAGTCCTTCGTCTACCAATGGTATAAACAAAAACTATAGACTAGGAAACTTGCTAAAGCCTGCTGACCGATCTACAGAAAAGTTGTACAGAATTTCAACTCCCCCATCTGTTTATCTCTATTTTCTCATAGCTTGTGCAGCTAACAGAACCAATTCCATTCTTGAACTCCAATGACCAGAATGCATTTTCACCAAAATTGTCAAATTTTTTAAACTGCCAAAATGTAAAATTTTCTCAGTATTTATTATCATGCAAAATTAGAGCCAATATCCTTACATTGTGTTAGACTTCATGCACATGACTGTATTCAGGATTCATATCACAACTTGCTAATAGAGCACCCATAACATTCTATGGGCTTTACTGTACTTCTAATTTTTACATGAAGAAATGCAGGTTTTTTCCTCATTGATTCCAGGAGAATCTTGGAGCAAAAAAAATGTGGCATGCTTCAAATCGTGGCATATAATTGGGAGAATACTCTGTCTGACAAAGGAACTGCATTACAATATTGTAATCTGTGTGCCGCTGTATGCCCCATCCACTGTGTGCATTAGGTGTTAGGCTGGGTTCACACACCCTATATACGGACGTAATTTGGGCGTTTTAGCCCCGAATTACGTCCGAAAATACGGCTCCAAAGCGGCAGCAAACATCTGCCCATTCATTTGAATGGGTTTTACGATGTTGTGTGCCGACGGTCATTTTTTTTACGCACCGCTGTCAAAAGATGGCGCGTAAAAAAGACGCCCGAGTCAAAGAAGTGCCTGTCACTTCTTGAGACGTAATCGGAGCCGTTTTCCATTGACTCCATGGAAAAACAGCTCCAATTACGTCCGTAATGGACGCAGCGAAAAGTGCCTGCACATGCCATTACGTCTGAAATTCCGGAGCTGTTTTCTCCTGAAAACAGCTCCGTAATTTCAGACGTCACGGAGGCTACCGTATGAACATACCCTCAGTCTTATCTACAGGAAAATTTGGAGCACCCAATTCTTAACCTGCTCCAGTTTAGCTATGTAACTTTATAGTTTGTAACGGTAATTTGTAATTGGATTGAAAACCAGCCCAAGGACCATATTCAGAGAATTACGGTCAATGATTCCTACTCTGAATTGTCCCCAGTTTGAGGTGATGTATCCCAATGTTCAGTGCTGGGACTGCTATTATTCAACTTGTTATTATTGATATAGAGGATGGGATTAATAGTACTATTTAAATTTTTAAAGATGACACCAACCTATCTTCCAGTCTATGGAAAATGTTCATAAATCACAAGTCAACTTGGACACACTGAGTGTTTGGACATCCACTTGTTAAATTCGATGATTCGCGATTCGATGTGGATAAATGTAAATTTATGAATCCGAGTCACTCATTGAGAAACATCTGGGTCTACTTTAGTATAGGCCAGCAGGATACTGTCATGCATGAAAAGAGGCATGTAACTGCAGGACAGGGACTTAATGTTACCACTTTATAAAGCATTAGTGCGGTCTTATCTAGACTATGCAGTTCAGTTCTGGGCTCTAGTTTATAGGAAGGATGTTGTAAATAATACAAAAAATAGCAACTAAACGAATAAGGTGCATGGAGGGGCTTAGTTATGAGCTATTGAATTTATGTAGTCTTAAGAAGAGACTAAGGGGGGATGGGACATGATAAATCTATATATGTATTAACCCCTTCCAGTCCAAGCCATTTTTTTTTTCCATTTTCGTTTTACACTCCCCGCCTTCTATGAGCCATAACTTTTTTATTCTTCCATCAATGGAGTGTTGTTAAGGCTTGTTTTTTTTTTGCGGGAGGAGTTGTAATTTCTATTGGCACCACTTAACCCCTTAAGGATGCAGCCTGGTTCGGGCCTTAAGGCTCAGAGCCCATTTTTCAAATCTGACATTTTTCACTTTACGTGGCAATAACTTCGGAATGCTTTGACCTAACCAAGCGATTCTGAGTCTGTTTTCTCGTGACATATTGGGCTTTATGTTAGCGGTAAAATTTTGTCGATACATTGAGTGTTTATTTGTGAAAAATAGCAAAATGTAGTGAAAATTTTGACAAATTTGCATATGTTTTATTTTAAATGTATCTGCTTGTAAGGCAGATGGTTATACCACACAAAATAGTTACCTATTAACATTTCCCATATGTCTACTTTATATTGGCATCATTTTTTGAACATTATTTTATTTTTCTAGGACGTTATAAGGCTTAGAAGATAAACAGCAATTTCTCATATTTTCAAGAAAATTTCAAAAGCCTTTTTTTTAGCTACCAGTTCAGTTTTGAAGTGGCTTTGAGGGGGCCTATGTATTATAATCCCCATAAAACACACCATTTTAAAAACTAGACCCCTCAAAGTATTCAAAACAGCATTTATAAAGTTTCTTAACCCTTTAGGCTTTTCACAGGAATTAAAGTAAAGTGGAGGTGAAATTTGCAAATTTCATTTTTTTTGCAGAAATTCAATTTGAATCCATTTTGTTCTGTAATACAGAAAGTTTTACCAGAGAAACAAATATGTATTGTCCAGATTCTGCAGTTTTTAGAATTGTCCCTCATGTGGCTCTACTGTGCTCGTGGACTAAAACACAAGCCCCAGAAGCAAAGAAGAACCTGGTGCATTTTGGGGCCTATTTTTTTATTAGAATATATTTTAGGCACCATGCCAGGTTTGAAGAGGTCTTGTGGGTGTTGTGACCATTTAGACCCCACATATTTTTCACAGAATTTATTTGAATTGGGCTGTGAATTTAAAAAAAATGACATTTTTTCCAATAATATGTAGTTTTGGCTCAAAAATTCTTATTTTGACAAGGAATAAAATACCCCATTTTGTTGACCAATTTGTCTTGAGTGCGGCAATACCCCATTTGTGGTGATAAACTGCCGTTTGGGACCATGGGAGGGCTCAGAAGGAAAGGAGCGCTATGTGTTCTTTGGAGTCCAGATTTTGCTGGATTGGTTTTCGGGTGCCATGTCGCATTTGCAGAGCCCCAGAGGTATCAAAGCAATGGAAACCTACCAGAAGTGACCCCATTTTGGAAACTACACCCCTTAAGGCATTCATCTAGAGGTGTAGTGAGCATTTTGACCCCACAGGTATTGTTTAAAAGATAATACGCAGCAGGTGGTGCAGAATGAGATTTGCAAATTTATATATATATATATATATATATATATATATATATATATATATATGCCATTTCAGTGTCCAATATATTGTGCCCATCATGCGCCACCGGAGATATACACCCCATAAATTGTAATGTGGGTTCTCCTGGGTACGGCAATACCCTACATGTGGCTGTTATCTGCGGCCTGGGCACACGGCAGGGCTTAGAAGGGATGGACCACCATTTGGCCTAATGGAGCTTTTCTGGTGCTAAGTCATGAATGCAGAAGCCCCTGAGGTACTAGTACAGTTAAAACCCTCAAGAAGTGACCCCATTTTAAAATTTACACCCCTTAAGGCATTCATCTAGAGGTGTAGTTAGCATTTTGACCTCACAGGTATTGTCTAAAAGGTAATGCGCAGCAGATGGTGCAGTGTGAGATTTGCAATTTTCTACATATCTATGCCATTTCAGTGTCCAATATATTGTGCCCAGCATGCGCCACCGAAGATATACACCCCATAAATTGTAATGTGGGTTCTCCTTGGTACGGCAATACCCTACATGTGGCTGTTATCTGCTGTATGGGCACATGGCAGGGCTCAGAAGGGAAAGATTAGGGGGATAAGCTGTGCGGAGTGCATCAGGGTAAATAAAACTGGGGTAAATTAAAAATCAAGAGATGTATGTTACATTTTAAAACACTCTTTTATACAGATACCTTGCTTTTCGGGACACGTGTCACATTGATATATTGTGT
The DNA here is from genome assembly GCF_050947455.1 of Rhinoderma darwinii. Taxonomy (NCBI): domain Eukaryota; kingdom Metazoa; phylum Chordata; class Amphibia; order Anura; family Rhinodermatidae; genus Rhinoderma; species Rhinoderma darwinii. The sequence goes on from NC_134688.1 coordinate 63,762,620, forward strand.
CCTTCCTTATCCCCCTCTTTGAGCAGACTCTGCACCTCTTTGGATTCCTTCCCTTCTTGCCAGTTTGGGGAACTTCTCCTGGAAAGGGTTGCCCTGGTACGATGCGTGTGGCCTCGCATCCAGAAGTACTGGGTGCCCCCCCTTCCTGGTCCCTAAAGATTAGGTTTTTGATAACCACCTCTTGAAATTCCAGGAACGTTCCCCTCTTGACCTGCACATCGATGTAGCATGTACGCATTGTACAATGCTATCAGCATGATGTGCACGGCCAGCTTCTTATACCACACCCTCAATTTCCGCATGGCCCTGTAGGGCTTCAGGACTTGATCTGACAAGTCCACCCCTCCCATATACCCATTATAGTCCAGGATGCAGACTGGTTTGGGGGTCTATGTACTAGTACCTCGTACAGGTACATGGGTACTGGTGTGGCCATGTATTGTTATCAATACAAGGACATCTCTCTTGTACTTGACACACAATGTGTTGCTGCTAGAATGTGCCCTGCTCTCACCCCTTCTGAGTGTTTGCCCAAGCAGAGTCTTAGGGAGGCCTCTTAGGTTTTTTCTAGCAATGCCGCATGCCACAGTACTTCTGGAAGCGAGGCAGTTGAAGAATGGGACGCTGGTATAAAAATTATCCAGGTAGACGTGGTAACCCTGGTCCAGCTGTGGGTGCACCAAATTCCACACAATTTTTGCATTAACTCCCAGTAAGGGGGGGACATTCCGGGGGGCTGAATACTGGTGTCCTTCCCTTCATATACCCTCAATTTGTAAGTATAGCCTGATGCACTCTCGCACAGCTTATACATCTTCATGCCGTACCTGTCTCTCTTACTCAACAGGTACTGGAGAAATTGAAGCCTCCCTTTAAAATGTACCAGGGACTCATCAATAGAAATACACTTCTTAGGGGTGTATGCTTGGGCAAACTGGGCACTGAAATGGTCTAATAGGGGTCTCAGTTTATACAAACGGTCAAAACTGGGGTAATCTCGGGGTGGGCACTGCTCATTATCAGCATAATGTAAGAAGCAAAGTATTGCCTCATAACGCATCCTGGATATGGCCATGCGGTACATCGGGGTGTGGTATAAGATGTCTGTGCTCCAGTAGATCCTAATGGATGGCTTTGTCAGAAGCCCCATGTTCAAGTGAAGTCCCCAGTACTTGCCCAACTCTGCTGCGTCTACAGGGGTCCACCTGTGGGTTTGGGCATAAAATTATGTGGGGTTCTTAGTAATATATTGTTGGGCATATAAATTTGCTGGAGACTATAAGCTCTATAAAGTCATCAGTGAAAAAGAACTTGAAAAAGTCCATCTCACTGAGCCCTGCCGTGTTAAATTTGATCCCCGGACTGCCCGTATGCTCGAGGATTTGGGGCTCATAATTGTCTGGTGTGGGGGTCCATATGGGGTCACTTCGCTCGGGGGCTTCAACTGTGATGGGGTCACTTCTCTCAGGCGTTTCAACTGTGGTGGTGGTCCTGGGACGTCTCCTAGGTGAGGATGTTGACAAATAAAAAAGAGTCTCACCATCCGACGAGTCTGTGTTGGAGGCAAGAAACGACCTTTGGGACATTTGTTATTATTTATGTGTGATACGTGTAAATTGTGTGCTTAGACACGTGTATTATGTATACAGCAAAAAAAAAAAAAATGTTCGGAAACTTGAAAAGAGTAAAATAAAAATATAATTCCCTGACTAAAAGCAATAGGATGCTACCCAAAACGTGATTTATTTATTTTTTGTTGTTTTTTTTATAGAATGAGTGGACTTCCCTACACTAAAACAAACTAGGACGAGGGTTCCTAACACTAAACCTAACTAGATTTTTTTTAACTTCCCTAATGCTAAGCCTACCTACGGCGACGATTCCCTGACACTAAACCTAACTAGATTATTCCGAGCTTCTCTGACGCTAAACCTAACTAGATTATTCCGAACTTCCCTGACACTAAGCCTAACTACGGTTACGGGTGCCTGACACTAAACCTAACTAGATTATTCCGAGCTTCCCTGACACTAAAGCTAACTACAGTGATGGATCCCTAACGCTAGATCTAACTACGGTGATGGATTCCTGACGCTAAATTCCCTGACACTAAACCTCACTACGCTTTTTGATGGTTCCCTGACACTTAGTGTTTACTCAGGTCAGTACATTTACTGAGCTCAGTGCTCGACATAATAGTACTGAGCTGAGCGGGAAGGGGTTAAAGTACCATATAATGTACTGGGAAATCGAAAAAAATTCTATGTGGGGTGGAATTGGAAAAGACTGTGATTCCTCCATTTTTTGGGGAGTTTTGGTTTTACATGTTTCTCCGTGCGGTACAAACTGCAGAACAGGGACATAATATTACCACTTTACAAGTGGAAAAAATACAAAGAAGACCAACTAAACTAATAAGCGTCATTGAGGAGCTTAGTTATGAGCTATTGAGTTTATGTAGTCTTGAGAAGAGACTAAGGGTGGACATGATAGATCTGTATAAATGTATTAACCACTTACAGTCCAAGCCATTTTCAAATTTTTTCATTTTCGTTTTACACTCCCTGCCTCTTATGAGCCATAACTTTTTTATTTGTTGTCAATGGAGTGGTGTGAAGGCTTGTTTTTTTTGCGGGAGGAGTTTTAGTTTCTATTGATACCATTTAAAATACCATATAATGTACTGGGAAACTGAAAAAAAATTCTATGTGGGGTGGAATTGGGAAAAACTGTGATTCCTCCATTTTCTTTTGGATTTTGTTTTTACGTCTTTCACTTTGCTGTAAAAATGACAAATTTACTTTATTCTGCTGGTCAATACAATTATGGTGATACCAAATTTATATAAGTTTTTTTAAGTTTTACTCCTTTTACAAAGAAAAAACTATTTGTTAGAAATTATTTTTATTTTTTTTCCATATTCTGAAAACCAAATCTTTTCTATTTGTTTGTCGATTGAGCGGTGTGAGGGCTTATTTTTTGCGGCACGAGCTGTTATTTTTATTGGTACTATTTTTTAGTACATATGACATTTTAATCCCTTTTTATTACATTTTTTTCACTGCTAAGTTGACCAAAAAACAGAGATTCTGGCGTTTTATATTTTTTTATTTTTACGGCGTTCACCGTGCGCATTAAATAATGCTGTATTGTAATAGTTCTGACTTTTACGGATGCAGCTATACCAATTTTGTTTATTTTCTACATTGCTTTAGAGAAAAAATGGAAAAAGTTTTTTTTTTTTAAACTACATAGTTACATAGTACGGTTGAAAAAAGACACATGTCCATTAAGTTCAACAAAGGCATGGGAAAAGGGAAGGTAAAAAATTCTACACATAGGAGCTAATATTTTTTGTTCTAGGAAATGATCTAAGCCTTTATTAAAGCCATCTACTGTCCCTGCTGTGACCAGCTCCTGCGGTGACTATTCCATAGATTCACAGTTCTCACAGTAAATGAGGCTTGTCGCCTCTGTAGGTTGAACCTTTTTTCATTGTCTATAGGGGGGCTGTATAGCACTGTCTGCAGGGGGGGGGCTGTATAGCACTGTCTACAGGGGGGCTCTATACCACTGTACAGGGGGGCTGTATAGCACTGTCTACAGGGGTTGGGCTGTATAGCACTGTCTACAGGGGGGCTGTATAGCACTGTCTACAGGGGGGGCTGTATAGCACTGTCTACATGGGGGCTGTATAGCACTGTCTACATGAGGGGGCTGTATAGCACTGTCTACAGGGGGCTGTATAGCACTGTCTACAGGGGGGCTGTATATTATTGTCTACAGCGGGGCTGTATATCATTGTCTACAAGGGGGGCTGTAGTGCACTGTCTACAAGGGGGGCTGTATAGAACTGTCTACAGGGGGGCTGTATAGAACTGTCTACAGGGAGAGCTGTATAGAACTGTCTACAGGGGGGCTGTATAGAACTGTCTATAGGGGGGCTGTATAGTATTGTCTACAGGGGGGTTGTATAAAAGTGCCTACAGGGGGTCTGTATAACATTGTCTATAGGGGGGCTGTATAGCACTGTCTGCAGGGGGGGCTGTATAGCACTGTCTACAGGGGGGCTCTATACCACTGTACAGGGGGGCTGTATAGCACTGTCTACAGGGGGGCTGCATAACACTGTCTACAGGGGGGATTGTATAGCACTGTCTACAGGGGGGCAGTATGGCATAATCTAAAGAGGGGGCTGTATGGCACAATCTACAGGGGTGCTGTATGGGACTATCTACAGGGGGGCACTATCTACAGTGGGGCACTTTCTATAAGGGTGGCTGTGTGTGGCACCCAGGGGAAGGGGGGCCCAGTCAAAAGTTTGCTACGGGGCCCGGTGTTTCCTAATTACGTCCCTGACTTCATCCACATCATCCTCCTTCTCATGCCCCCCCCCCCTCTTATTGAAGGGGCTTGGATTTGTCAATGCAGCCCAACAGTAACAGGATTTTTGGTGGTAAATAAAAAAAATTACTATATAAGACCAATTCTAATAAGATGGAGGGAAATATGAGTTGAAACACTGGAATTGGGCTCCTGTCAGATTGTGGCCCCCAGAAATGGTGACAAACATCAAAAGTCGTGTGTTCAAATTGATGTTCTTGGGTCGATGCGATCAAGTACATTGGAGGTCAATTTAGGAAGATGCGAGCTAAAGATGAGTGAATCAATTTTACACAAATCGAATTAGGATAGAATTTCCCAAAAGTTTTGGATTTGTCGAATCATTAATGTACGACATAAGGACGGATGTTGGTCAGCGCCGGCCCCAATTTTACTAATTAGAACAAGGATCACATGACCTTGAGTGGGCTTTCCCATAATGCCTTGCAGGCAGTCTTCCCAAAATACACTGTGGTTATCTCTCCCACTATCCATATATGTTGCAAGAGCTTGAAAGGGGTTGGATCTAACCTGGATAAAGTCCTAGAAGTCATCAGAAGGTTAGGCACGAGTATTCAGGGCAATTAGGGCACTTTCGAATAGCGGAAAATGTATTTGGACCGAATTGAATTGGATGGCCGATTTGACCGATTCAGGCCCAAAACAAATTTTCGAATTGTTATTAATGCCTTCAAAGGCTCTTCCTCTAAAACATTGGGCTTATATATTAAGATTAGAGATTTAATGCCAGTGTTGAAGTCAATGGTTAATTAATGGCAAAGAGAATATTATCCATGGGTAAAAAATATGCCATAGCTGCCGAGCATGTCTTAAATCCTTCCATTTATGTAACTTCCACAGAAAACACAAACAAAATACAAACAATTTTATGTCATGTAATGTCCCATTTACTTTCTGTACTCACATATGTCAGAGACAGGAATAATTTCACTTGCACTCGACACAAGCTGAGCACCAGAACCTGAACTGTCCCAGACTTGGATCAAATGCTTATTATTTATTTAAATCCTTTATTCAAGATGTTACAGATTGTCCGACCAAAATGAGATTCCAGTTACAAACTCTAATTTTACACATAGTTATATCTCTAACACATTTCTAATCTGCGGTTTATATAGGTTTTGTCTCAGATGTAGCAGAGCTGAGTATCTCACAACTCCTTGCCTGTGTTATATGGGGTCCATGATTAAACCAACCTACATTATAGTAACTCAGATCGTTATTACCATGCACAACGGACGAAGCTAAATGTGTTAAATGACAACTTCAACTTTGCCACATCCGTAACTAGAGAAAAGGAGAAATAACATATAGGTAATCCTAAATAGAAGTGTGATACTGGCGTTAAATTCCAGAATACAAATTCTACAAATGATTATGTCTTTTCAAGTACACAATGACTTTCGGAACTGTACTCTTTGCAGTTTTGTGATTGATTAAAGCATTTGTTTCGCTTCCTATGCCTCCCGCTTAATGTAAAAGCACGCAATGCAAAGATGTAAGTAAAAAAAACAAAAACATCTGTCTGTACTATTACACTATATCATGAGCTGATAGATGGCATGCGAGGCCAACTCAAGGTCTAGTCTAGTGCTGAGAATACCTGATTGCCATGACAGCATTAACTGTGGGCACGCTCACTACCGACACCAAAACACACAAAATACCCTAAACATGTACATAGTACAATCGCTTCAATTTCGGTGTGTCGCTGTAAATCTAGCACACAAAAGTCAGCCCTTGCTGTATTATACAGAACAGTGTAATGAGCATCACTTTGCCACGCAAGATCTGCCTCAGTAGCTGTGAGCTGATCCATCTGAGCATGCTCTGCAATGTGAGAAGCTTGCACAGGGATTTTCTGTCTCAGAGTAGCTTGGGAGGTATCCTAAGAAAGCATAACTACAAGTCCATCAGCCTTCTACCTAGTCTTAGACCATGGTAACTACAATGATTCTTTTCCTGCAGCTGGTTGTTTTTCTTCACATTAAAGGTAAGACCTGTGCTGTGTCATTCTATCTTCAAAGACATTTCTACAAGACTTGTCTATATCTTGCTTAGTGCATATTACGCTTTATATTGGCAGGTATATACAACTTTATTTAGAGGGTATATCTGTACAATCACTGACCAGTATGATATCTTGTCATTTTCACCTATTCTTACATTGTGTTCATTAAACGTACCCATATACAGATGTAGCAGAGCTAAATTTGTTATTTATCAGTTTCTCTTGTGACAACTCATTGAATTAAAATAGCGCAGTGGTTTTACCTGAAGTCCTATGAAAACCACAAGTTGTGTCAAACGACAAATACAGCTTGCTTGCACCGACTCAGCTCTGCTATATCTGTATAAAAATTCAATATGTAAAATATTGATTTATACTGATTGCTGCTAAATGAAGTCATATAAATATGGTGTAGATATTAATGTATGAAAATATTAACAGAATTTATGGATGGCAAGGGTTGTATATAACTAAGTAGTCTTGATGTACAGTGTTTCCACTATTGGTTCTTAAAATTTTTAAGTGAATATTTTACAAAGTTCTACATGTGTCATCAGTGATTGTGTGTAGTATCTAAACCGTCATATGAATGCAGCTAGGGAGTCAGTAAGGTTTGATAATGTCATTATTTAGTGTATAGATAGTAAATTTGCTGGCTTGACATTGTGAATTTAGATTTCTGCATTGGTTTTGAGAGACATTGTTCCTGTATTATGGGAAATTGAAGACGTATAGAAATACAATATGATTGGTCATCTTTTCTGTCTGACATATATAATGTATATTTACAGAGATTACCCTGTTCTGTATTAACTCAATGTAGATGAAAGTTTTATATTATAAGGCTAAAGTATCAATATCTATAAAAGTATCTATATTTTCCAATATTAAATATAGAACTAAGTATAATCAATTAGATTTTCATGTGCTTATTATAATATATATATAAAATAGATGATAGATAGATAGATAGATAGATAGATAGATAGATAGATAGATAGATAGATAGATAGATAGATAGATAGATAGATAGATAGATAGATAGATAGATGGATAGATAGATAGATAGATAGATAGATAGATAGATAGATAGATAGATAGATAGATAGATAGATAGATAGATAGATAGATAGATAGATAGATAGATAGATAGATAGATAGATAGGATATTATTCTGTATATTATATATTAATTTGTGCATGGGCATAGACATATATTTAATAGTTGTATTTACTTGTTGTTTATTACATATTTATTGCTTTATATGTGACATTGGGCAGTGACTCTCCATTATGGATACACTTTATTGAATTAATTAGATAAGCGCATGTGATGTTGCCGCAGCACTTTGGATTATTTTTGCATTACTTTTTCAATAATAACCTTGAAGCTAAAAGAAGATATCCAGTCCTCCCCGAAAATATTTTCCTGCTTAGAAAGCATTGGCCTAATGTTTGTTCTTTTTGTTTACTCATTGAATGTGACAGATGAAATATAAATGTATTGACAGAAGGTTTACAAACAGATTAATTCATCTAAAGTGGAAAGCTTTGCATTTTTTTTCCTGAATACAGACCTGTTTTCCTGACAGATGTGACTAGGAAGGACATACAACGCAGCCACCTAACAGATATCTCTCTGCTTGACTCAGTCATTTGTACAGAGTATAGTCTAAGCAGTGAAGATGTGTGTTTTACGGCCAGAAAATGTGCAGGAGAGCAGATATGTTCTGGCAGGGCTACTTTACAAAATTTGACTTATTAGATCTACATGCAAATTGTGCCAGGACATTTCTCATTGATTACTCCCCTGGATCCCAGATATTTGATCTAAATGCGCAACTGGTTAAACATCCCATACAGCTCCTCAGCTGATGTATATGCTATGTTAGTAAATGTACTAAATGTGTACTATACTGTAATGGTTAAAAGAAAGAACATCACTATAAAATTCTTATAATTTCAAACTGACTTTGGATGTTGGCACAGTTATACACAGATCTAAGGTTAAATGTAACAAGAAGATGAGAGAGAGAGAGAGAGAGAGAGAGAGAGAGAGAGAGAGAGAGAGAGAGAGAGATAGGTAGTAAAGAACCCCTATCAGTACCCTCTACTCAAACGCTATAAGAAATAAGACTAGCATGACCTCTCAACCTTAAATTCTTATCCATACCTTCCAATCTGTCTCCAATAACATGCTCATCACAATTTTTTTTTAACTCTCTATAATTGATTATATGGTGTATATATTAAAGATTTTCATCATCTGTCTAAGAAGACAACTATCAAACCCCAGTAAATAATTCATGTTAGTGAGCATTACATAGACATCAGTACCCAACTTGTTGCCATCTATGTAAAGCTTTGCATCCACAACTTGTATCATCTCCTTGGAACTGACAAGTGTGAATTTCACCTCTGAATATATGGTATTAAAGAAAGAATGAAATTGTCCCAGTTTTTCAGGTAGCCTAGCCAAATGAGAAACACGTCATCGATGTACCAACTCACAATGTATACATAGTTGTGGGATACATAGATGTGTTTCTGTTCCAACATGTCCATATATGCTATATTTTGGCATAAGTAAGCGCTATGTTAGAGCCCATAGCAGTAACCCTTAGTTGAATATAAAGTGCATCCTGAAAGAGAAAATAATTACATGTAAGGGTAATCTCTAAAAAGGGCAGTACGAACTCATGACATTTCAAAGAGAAATCTGAAGAGGCAAGTGCTCTACCTACTGCTGCTAGTCCGAGCTCATGGTCAATGGAACTTTATAAATGAACATCTTTGAAAGATACCAAAAAAATAAACCTGAAGGTTGTAATACAACATCCTGTAACTTAACAAAAAAAACGACTGTATTCCGTATATAAGATGTTGTCCATGTCATAGATGTACATAATGTTTTATCCAGAAACATAGCGTTATTGCTAAAAAAAAAAAAGAAGAGGCGCGCCCAGAATAATCGCCATCCCGCTGGGTTATGTAAAGACTTATGTATCTTTGGTAAAATGTATACTACAAGTGTAACCAGATTTTCAATAAAAAGAAACGTATGTAATTCAACGTCAATAATATTCATTAAATTTAGCATCATCAATTACAGTTTTAATACCTCTGGCTGTATAAAATGTATGCTCAGTATGTACTGTATATAGCAGTAGACACCCTCAACACTCAATTGTCTCTAGATTTCACTAATGTAAGTATGTATGTACTTGATCCAAAATGACAACCACACTGTTTGTACCTGCAGGTTTTCTGATGAGGCTACTTTCACTGCCCAAATCTTTAAGGGGCCTTATTTCTTCCCTTTTAAAAATTAGGATGTATAAATCTATGATCAATGATCAACACACCCTTTTTCAATGCATCAATGTAATTTTTACCACTAAAGTAAAGGCTTCTATTCACATTCGAAGGGGGTTGAATATAGCCATTGTCATGTAACTCAGATTGTGCTAAACAGAGGATTTAAGTCTTAATATTTCGTAGATGCTCTGTAAATGATGCCTTTTGTTTAATGGATATAAAAAATTATATAAATCCATCTCAAACTGAAACCAGGCAAAGTGAGATATGGGGCAGAATAATAAACCCTTATTCAGTAAGACATTTTTGTGTAGTTGCTAATTGAACAGAGGAAATATTTACCACTTCAAGTCCTGTTGGAGTTTCCTCTTCCTCAGAAGTTGTGTTCGTGGAATCATGGTCCTTCCTTGTTTTCAATTCTTTGACTTTAAACTTTCGTCTATGTCAAACAACTGCCAGTCCGGTGCATTTCCTGTCTTCAGTGATATTTCAAAGATGTCCCTAAAAAGGTCCTCTGTTTAATCCTTCTGGGAATCCAGTTGTTTCCATCGGAATTATTTTGGAGATAGGTGGTTGACCGCTCCCACCAGGTTTCACCTCATCAATTTGCCAAGTGTAGATTCTTCCTGCAGTATAGTCCATAATGTCCCTATGCCTTTAATGATACTCGACGGAAATTTATAAAATTCTTCAGTAGGAAGAATGGATCCCATACAGTAACTCTTGGTATTCTTTGTACCTTGTAATATTCACCAAGTGTCATCAGATTGTATTTGTAAAGTAATCTTTTTTTATTCTGATTCAAATCACCCCATCAAATCTGCTGTGGATGGTTTACCCAAAAAGGTGGCATCTACCACCAAACCTGGCATGTCTATAAAGTGAATTCATGTATAAATAAAAGTGCATCCATATAATATAAGAATATAATGTTACTCACAAGTGATAAAAAGTGATACATGGTTTAATAGAGACAATAACATCAATATCAGCACAGGTATTACAATATACTGTATGTTAGAACAGCTCACCATCATAGATCCGTTATATCAAACATATGAAGGAAAAAAAAGGGGCATTCTCAATGCACAACCTGGGATTCCTAGCCATGCTGGTACTTGCCAAACCTGAAGTTGTATATCATCTGCGATCTAACACGGGTAGGAATATTCACCTTACGATGGCCATTGACAATTCTGTGCATGTCAAAGCAGAACATGTAGACTCTTAGTAATAATGTCCGTACACTTCAAAAGTCGGTACATGCGCATAGGATCAGGGGAACAGATGATTACTGTCAGCAAACTGGCAATGTATCAGGGCCGACCCAGGTCCCCATAATAAGTGAAGACAGCCCATATATATCGGATCTAATGCATATAGAGAAATAAACACTGAGACACTAATCCGTACAACTAAGTAACAACCAGTCACACTACTAATCTGAACAGCATTTTATTTGAGACAAGTTGTAAATCCAATATTAGGTGCAATAACATGGTGTGCTCAAAGGACTACTCTAAACCCATACAGGGACATTATATTCCCACTTATGTGCACCAGTCCCATTCACAAAGTGCTCAGTTCATACAGTGACAGCACCCACCCACAAGCGCAGCATTTAAATAGCATCCCATAGTGAAGCATGAGATGCGCTGGATATGTCCCATCACGAGGTGCAGGCTACACTTTGCCACACAGGGTAACCATAGAAGAATAACCATAAAATAAAATTCAATACACCAAGGATATAGGCTCTTACATTTTTATTACCAAACCGATAGCGGGCAAAAATATGGGTGAACCTTTGGAAATAATGTGTTCGGTTGCCAACATTATAAAAAAAACAAACAGTTATATAAAAAGTTTGTACTGATATCAGACAAGTCTTAAATATGGATAATAATAGGTGGGTGTATAATTCTTGTGTCCCCTTAACTACATTTACATGTGTTACATTTATTCTAATGCATTTGTTTTTAGGCTGACAATTTTAAAAGTTCAGATAATATTCTTTATAATATATATTTTTTTTACAAAGATACTACTTTGAACTTTAACATGCTCTGTTTTAATTTAACAAACAACAGACTACTCTAATTTTACTTCATTTTGTATTTATTTTTATTATTTTAGCAGCAGTTTTTAATGGAATGAACATGAACTATTTAATACAGTATATATTTAATATGAACCTTAATATAAAAATAAAAACAAAATAAACAAATGAATAATAATATTATTATAGATTGAATTACAATTAAAAAAATTACAGCTGCAGCTAAATAATAACAATATATATATATATATATATATATATATATATATATATATATATATATATATATATATATATATATACAGTGAAGGAAATAAGTATTTGATCCCTTGCTGATTTTGTACGTTTGCCCACTGTCAAAGACATGAACAGTCTAGAATTTTTAGGCTAGGTCAATTTTACCAGTGAGAGATAGATTATATAAAAAAAAAAAAGAAAATCACATTGTCACAATTATATTTATTTATTTGCATTGTGCACAGAGAAATAAATATTTGATCCCTTTGGCAAACAAGACTTAATACTTGGTGGCAAAACCCTTGTTGGCAAGCACAGCAGTCAGACGTTTTTTGTAGTTGATGATGAGGTTTGCACACATGTTAGATGGAATTTTGGCCCACTCCTCTTTGCAGATCATCTGTAAATCATTAAGATTTCGAGGCTGTCGCTTGGCAACTCGGATCTTCAGCTCCCTCCATAAGTTTTCGATAGGATTAAGGTCTGGAGACTGGCTAGGCCACTCCATGACCTTAATGTGCTTCTTTTTGAGCCACTCCTTTGTTGCCTTGGCTGTATGTTTCGGGTCATTGTCGTGCTGGAAGACCCAGCCACGAGCCATTTTTAATGTCCTGGTGGAGGGAAGGAGGTTGTCACTCAGGATTTGACGGTACATGGCTCCATCCATTCTCCCATTGATGCGGTGAAGTAGTCCTGTGCCCTTAGCAGAGAAACACCCCCAAAACATAATGTTTCCACCTCCATGCTTGACAGTGGGGACGGTGTTCTTTGGGTCATAGGCAGCATTTCTCTTCCTCCAAACACGGCGAGTTGAGTTAATGCCAAAGAGCTCAATTTTAGTCTCATCTGACCACAGCACCTTCTCCCAATCACTCTCAGAATCATCCAGATGTTCATTTGCAAACTTCAGACGGGCCTGTACATGTGCCTTCTTGAGCAGGGGGACTTTGCGGGCACTGCAGGATTTTAATCCATTATGGCGTAATGTGTTACCAATGGTTTTCTTAGTGACTGTGGTCCCAGCTGCCTTGAGATCATTAACAAGTTCCCCCCGTGTCGTTTTCGGCTGAGCTCTCACCTTCCTCAGGATCAAGGATACCCCACGAGGTGAGATTTTGCATGGCGCCCCAGATCGATGTCGATTGACAGTCATTTTGTATGTCTTCCATTTTCTTACTATTGCACCAACAGTTGTCTCCTTCTCACCCAGCGTCTTACTTATGGTTTTGTAGCCCATTCCAGCCTTGTGCAGGTCTATGATCTTGTCCCTGACATCCTTAGTAAGCTCTTTGGTCTTGCCCATGTTGTAGAGGTTAGAGTCATACTGATTAATTGAGTCTGTGGACAGGAGTCTTTTATACAGGTGACCATATAAGACAGCTGTCTTTAATGCAGGCACCAAGTTGATTTGGAGCGTGTAACTGGTCTGGAGGAGGCTGAACTCTTAATTGTTGGTAAGGGATCAAATAATTATTTCTCTGTGCACAATGCAAATAAATATATATAATTTTGACTATGTGATTATCTTTTTTTTTTTTATATAATCTATCTCTCACTGGTAAAATTAACCTAGCCTAAAAATTCTAGACTGTTCATGTCTTTGACAGTGGGCAAACTTACAAAATCAGCAAGGGATCAAATACTTATTTCCTTCACTGTATATATATATGTATATATGTACTAGTATATATATATATACACACATATATTTGTTATTTTATATGTATATATATATATATATATATATATATAGGTAGAGATAAGCAGCACTCTGTGACAGATTCGAACACGGTAATGGGTGCAAGCAGGTAATCCAGATCCGTGGATTATAAGACATAAACGAAAGAAATCCCACAGCACTCCGATGGTTCCAAAAAGTATGTGATTTACTCAGTGAACAGCTGCAACGTTTCCGTCCTGCTATAGGACCATTTTCAATGCTTGAAAAAGGTCCTATAGCAGGACGGAAACGTTGCAGCTGTTGACTGAGTAAATCACATACTTTTTGGAACCATCGTAGTGCTGTGGGATTTCTTTCGTTTATATATATATATATATATATATATATATATATATAAAATGAAAAAAAGAGAAAAGCAGCACAGCTACAGCAGTGGGTGCAAACCTCCTGGGTTGAGGTTAAGAACCCTTGTAAATACAAAAGTTCAAATGAGGAGGCAGCACTCGAAGGAAATTGGTGAAAAAAGGTGATGTGTTTTATTCACCCCACAGGCAAGCAACGTTTGGATCCGTATCAATGGGATCTTTGTCAAGCCTTGACAAAGATCCCATTGAGACGGATCGAAGCGTTGCCTACCTGTTTGTAGCATGTGCATGGATTCTTAGGCCATTCAGACATGGTGGAATTGCTGTTGAATTCCGCTGCGGACAGTCCACAGTGGAATTCTGCAGCAGCCGTTTTTTTACTTTTGTTTCTATAATTTTTTAGGAAACTTAGTTTAGACATTGCGGAAAATAACTGTGCGGAAATTAGGCTGCGGTGCAGAATTTTCTCTCTGCAGCATGCACAATATGTTTCAGAGAAGTAGTGGAATTTCACTGCGGATTTCAGCCTTTGCAATGCAAAAACTGAAATCTGTGATATCTGCAATGTCTGAATTACCTGTCAAATATGCAAATGTTGGTGCAGATTTGTTGCGTAATTGCCCCCAATCTGCATCGACATTTGCTGCGGAAAAATTCTGCCATGTGTGAACGTGGTCTTACAAGCCCCATTCAGATTTATGGAACAGTCACAGAAATTTTTGCAACAAATCTGCCACATGCAAACCTACTCTAAGGGCATGGCCAGACATGGCGGAATTGCTCTGGAATGCCGCTGCGGACAGTCCACTGCGGAAATCCGCAGAGGACATTTTCTCCATTGGTTTCCACACCTTTTTAGTTAGGTCCGTGCTGACGTGGCCGAAAACTCCACTGCGGACCATAGGCTGCAGTGCAGAATTTGGTGTCCGCAGCATACACTGGCTGTTGCGGACTTGTTGCGGAATTTCTCCATTGTCTTCAATGGAGACTCAAAATACTGCAATGAAATCCGCAGATGTTTTGTGTGTTGCGTTGCGGATTGGTTTTACGAACAGGATATTTCTTCATTCTGGCTGGACCTTTGTGTTTCGAGGTCTATAGCCAGACTGAGATGAAATGTTTTAAAAGACAGCAGGAAGTACTCTTCACCTGAATACGCAACGGCTAATCCGCAGAAAATTACTGCACATTTTAGGCAAAGTCGCAACGGAATCTGCAACGTAGATTATGTGCGGCATTGATGCGGACAGTGTCTGCAGAAATACGCCACATCTGGCCATGCCCTTACTGTTGTTTAAAAACAGATAATGTGCTGACTAAACCAAACTAAATTGATGTTAAATATATTCATGATGTTTTCTTGGTTTTAAAAATTGTATTTGGTTTGTTTAGTTCTGAGAAGCTTGCTTATGAGAAAAATTGTGAACTTTTCCTGTTATTCATGTGATTTATATAGTAAATATTTCTGTATATTTGCTTAGCGTACAATCTGGTGTTTTTGGAGTAACTTTGAAGTATATTATATAGTTTACCCACGAAAAAAAATATTTTTAAGACATTTATGTTTACCAGCTAACGTGTCATTAGAGACTTTTATTGCTATGAGTATGTAATAGTTAATAAGTTATTATTATATAAAAATAGTAGCGTTCACATACATGTGTTAGTCTTTCAATGTGGAGACCACATGTCAGATTACACCTTTAGAGCTCATGCACATGGACTTCCATCAATTAATGTATGTGTTTGCGTTCACAGCTATAGGGACATTGGAATATTATGTTAATATGGGAAACAATGGAAATTATCAATAAATGTACACAAACATTTTCAGCAATTTATCTTAAATTAGTGGCATTGCTCATGAACACACGCAAGTCATTAAAGGCTCATGCATGTATCCATATTAATATTTCATACAACCTCTGAGTTTTACAAAACCATAATACCAGAAATGTATGGGGCCCTACTGTAACACCCAATGCCTCAGGTGCCATAATACGGAGATATTCTAGCCTAGAAGCATTGATTTTAGAGGAGAATAGCTCTGTAATACAGTGCTGTATGAAGGCACCATGCGGCAGCACACTCTGTAGTAGGGAGCCATAAGGAATCCATGTGCTAATGTACAGGCATAATTTATTAACGGTTACCTACACCTTTCACCATTTATTAGGGAATTTATTCTAAACTATTTCCTAACATACTTTTACTATCAAACATGTTTTTCATTTAACTAATGGAGTGATATAAAAGAAGTGAACTCTAAAATACAAGTTCTTAGATCTCTGCAATTCCACATTCCTACAACAGACTCCAGGCTACTACGGGTTTCAGTGTATTGCGTTCTGTATTCAGCTTATCTGATTTAGATGACAAACTATCCTAAAAGTGTTGGTAGCTGCAGAGGGAAAGTACGTCATATTTTTAATTCTTCAGTTCTGCAGTCAGGTAATATTGTTCCATGGGCTTCCTCAGATCTTCGAAAACATAAAATGTTAAAGACTCTTTTTGAATCATGAAATGTTGTTTTTTTTTAATGTCACGTTAGAGATGTGTATTACAGACTTGGGAAGTGTTAGACTGGCTGTGTTTTTATTTCTGAAAACTGTTCTGAAATTTCAGACTTTGCTGTCAGGATAATGTCTCTCAGATTGGACTTTTTTGTGCCTATTAAGTTTGAAGAATATATATTATCTTTTTGTTTTTTCTAACTTACATGATAAACGCATAACTAGCATATCCATACTAGCAGACAGTGTCCATATACAAACTCATATAGCCAGCAACAACCTAATAGCATCCCTTCACCTAATACCAAATTCATACTTAGCCCCTCCGCTAAAATTTATGTAACCCACGGGAGCTCACAGACAGTTAAGTAATTAAAGTTAAGCTGTTAGGTCACATGTCTGACAGCAGAGCAGAGGTATACAGCAGTCTGTTTCCAATGGCAACAGGAAGGCTAAGTAAATCAGCTCAACACAAAGGTAATCTAATAAGCAAACTCAAGTAAGGAGAGCAATGGAGTGGGGTGAAACCATAGCGGAGTGCGGCTTGACTGGGGCAGAAGTAACAGGATCAATAATGGGGATTAGTGGGATTTTAGTGGAGGCTTGTAATACTTAATTTTGGCCTGGGGTATGGGTATGGCCTGGGAGGGGATATATAAAGGAGAGGAAAAGGGAGTTAACCTCATTCAGTAACAGTATAGAGAAGTTGTAGGTTGCTGCAGGAGTAGCTAGTTTCAGCTTCAGGAAGCATGGCGTCTTCCATGGATGAATTTCTGGCGGCCGTCCGGCAGGTGGTGACTCAGCGAGGACAGGACTGAGTGCAGGCCACACTAATGGCTGCAGTGGCCGGTCCTGGGGAAGCAAGGACAGCACTTCCGGTCCAGGAGCGGGCCCGCCGTTCCAGGCCACCAGGCCGCCCAAGTCCAGAGCCCACGCCCAGGGTTCGGCGCCGGCTTGGGAGCCCCACATGGGACCCTCCCGTAGTTGCAGGCAGGCAACGGTCTGCTCCGGTGGGCCTGCGGTCGGGGAGGAATCCCGTGCACCGGCGGAACCCAGCGGAAGGTGGGAGAGGGGCCGCCCCTCCTCCCCCTCCTAATCGTCGCATTGAAGCGGAGGAATCGGCGGCTACATCCCCAGGTGAGAGACCGGCCGGGGAGGCAGCCATGCAGGGGGACGTACCTGCTACGGGAGCCCCCGTTCCCTGCGGCGGGCTGGCTCTCGGAGGAAGAGGGCGACTGCAGCTTCCCCTGCGTGGGCCCTGCAGATCTGGCCGCGGCCTGCACAGTCCGGCTGGCCGATGGCTTGGACAAAGAGGAGGGGCGGAGCCTGTATTCCTTGCTGCCGCACGTGCTGCTGGAGCAGCAATAGCGGCTGGAGAGCCCCAGGAAGAGGGTGAAATCATGGATGAAGACGACGCAGACGACGTGCCAACACGGAGGGGTCCTCCTTCAGGAGATGCGACGGCCGTTAGACCTACTAGACGGCCTGGATGTCGGGACGGAGCTTTCACGGCGGCTGCTGGGGATCCTGCCCAGGGACAGCCAGGTTAGGGCACTTCGGCGCAAATGTGGAATTGTCCAAGTGTGGGGGCTGTTTTACCCGTGGGGGTTGAGGGACATGAGCGTATAATTCAGGGAGTGTTGTCGGGTATGTTCGAATGGTTGGCACGTGTTGGGGGGCTCACGGGGGTTTAGGGTCCCCCCGCGATGGCGTGGTCAGCGTTAGGGTCGCAGCCGGATGTCAGTGTGGTAGTTGCGCACCCGCCCGTTGCGTTACCGGCAACTGCGGGGGGAGCTGGAGAGGTTGCGGTGGGTGCCCCGGGGGCTGGGACTGTAGTGAGCGTCGCATCCAACGGGGGGGATGCGCTCGCAAGCACAAATGAAACGAGGGACGGTGTTGAAAAAGCTAAGGCGGTGAAGGAAGTGAGGCTGGCGGACGCGGCAAAAGGGGAGGTATACGTGTGCTTTGAAGGTCCGTTAGGCGCTCATTTAAAAATAGAGACCAAGGAGAAAATTTGGAAGGACGAATTTGTTGAAATCTTCTCTTTGTTGCCTCTAGAAAAATTTAACTTGGATAGGGTTAAACCGGACGAGAGTAAAAAGGACGAGGAGGAGAAGCGTCGTTATCGCTTAATTCCCCACACTTTCCCTCACACAAATTGGTTGCAGGCTTTTGCAATCTTGGCAAGCGTAGTGGGAGAGAAGGCAAGATTGGGGAGGCTTATCGTGTGTACGGGGGCATGGCGTGGTTACGGTACGACGAGCAGTTCCGCCAGAGGAAGTCGGTACGGCCTAGTTTGCGTTGGGACCACAAGGACATTGGTCTTTAGATGAAGCTTATGGCGGCGCCAAAAGGGGGAGGACAGTCCTTTCCCGGACCAGCCGGGGGCTCCTCAGCAGCGGGGTTCCCGGCCAGTTCGCGCAAGGGCTGCTGTTGGCAGTTCAATGAGGGACACTAAGTTCTTGTCGGAATGCCGCTACAAGCACGAGTGCTCTGGTTGCGGAGGAGGACACAGCTTGTCGCGATGTTTCAAGCAGGGAAAAGGAAGAGGCGCAGAGGTTGGACAAAAGAGGGGTGACGCCAGTGAGGGTGGCAGAGATGCTGGGGTTCCTCGGTAGGTATCCAGATAAGGCGGCAGCAGAGTTATTGCGGGCGGGGATTTCAGACGGTTTTCGTATCCCTTGTCGTTTGGCCGGTTTGGGGCGGGTTTATAAGAATTTTCATTCGGCGTTAGAACAATCGGGGATAGTTTAAAAAAAAATAGAGAAGGAAGTTCGACTGGGGCGGATCACGGGGCTGTTTTGCGATTCTCCGTGGCCTAATATGTGGGTTTCTCCTTTGGGCTTGGTACCAAAGAAGGAACCTAACAAATTTCGCCTCATTCATCACCTGTCGTAACCTGCGGGTGGGTCGGTGAATGATGGCATTGATCCTGACTTATGTTCGGTGTCTTATACGTCATTTGACACCGCCGTTTTGTGGGTTTGGAAATTTGGTAGGGGCTCCTTGCTAGCAAAAACCGACATCGAGTCAGCTTTTAGGTTACTGCCAGTACATCCTGATAGTTTCCCATTGCTGGGGTTTTGCTGGCAAGGAGCTTTTTACGTAGATTGTTGTCTTCCAATGGGCTGTTCAATATCTTGCGCATATTTTGAGGCGTTCAGTTCCTTTTTGGAGTAGGTGGTGCAACAGGAGGCGGGCTGAATGTCGGTATTGCATTATCGCGACGATTTTTTGTTTGTGGGCTCACCAGGTTCGAGGATCTGTTCAATTTTGTTGCATACCATGGAGCGGGTAGCGGGTTTGTTTGGGGTCCCGTTGGCGCCTGAAAAAACGGAAGGTCCGGCGACTCAGGTGAAGTTTTTAGGGATCATAATTGATACCGAATGGATGGACTGCAGTTTGCCGGTTGATAAAGTGTTATATTTGCGCGATACAATAGCTAAAATGGCGGGGATGCGAAAAGCACAGCTGTGGGAAGTTCAGTCCTTGTTAGGTAAATTGAATTTCGCCTGTAGAATTCTGCCGATGGGAAGGGTGTTCTGCCGCCGGCTGGCCTTAGTTACGGCGGGGGTGGCGGAACCTCATCATTTCGTTCGCTTGTCGGCTGACGTGCGGGCAGATTTAGCAATCTGGCAGGAGTTTCTGGGGTGCTACAATGGAAGGTCTGTGTGGATGGAGGCGGTAGTGTCCAATGTTGATCTCGAGATGCATACGGATGCATCGGGAGTGCACGGATTTGGGGCATATTTTCAAAGAGAGTGGTGTCGCAGGGACGTGGCCGGCCTCTTGGAGGGAGGAGGGGCTGGTGACCAATTTGGCATTGTTGGAATTGTTCCCCATTGTTTTGGTAGCTGAGATATGGGGCGAGCAGCCAAAAAATAAGAGGGTGCATTTTTGCTGCGATAACTTGGGGGTAGTCCAGGCCATTAACAAGCAGACGGCCAGTTCCCCCCCGGTGGTAAAATTGCTGCGCCAACTGGTGCTGCGTTATCTCAACTTGAATGTGTGTTTTGTTGCTGTCCATGTTCCGGGTATTGTTAAAGATATCGCTGATTCTCTTTCTCGGTTTCAGTGGGACAAGTTTCGCAGGTTTGCACTGGGAGCGGAGCAACATGAGAAGTCCTGCCCTCCCTGGCTGTGGGACGTGGTCTAGGGGTATCGGCAGCGCTGATTAGACGGTCCGTGAGTTCTAGTACCTGGGCGGCTTATTCCAGGGTGTGGTCTCGTTGGGAAGGCTTGATGCAACAAGTGGGTGTACCGGTGGCGGATGACTCCTTGGAAACTTTGTTGTTATATTTTATTGGTTTGTCGTTTAGCGAGGGGGCATCTTTTTCAGTGGCGTCTCAGAGAGTGGCTGCAGTGGCCTTTTGGTGTAAGTTGCACGGAGTACGCGATGTGTCCAAGTCCTTTTTGGCACGATAGGCACTTAAGGGCTACCGAAAAGGCAGGGCGTGGCGGGATGTTAGGCGCCCCGTATCATTCGAGTTACTGGGAAAGTTGTGTGTCAGTCTCGGGGCTGTTTGTACTTCACAGTATGAAGTTGTTTTGTTCCAGGCAGCATTTTCATTAGCATTTTTTGGGGCGTTTTGGATTTCAGAGTTGGTATCACGGAGTGGCCTGGCGGTTGGGGGTTTGCTATTGGATGACGTGGCAGTACTGGGTGACATGGTTTCTTGTTTGATTAGGCGGTCAAAAACGGACCAGATTGGAAAAGGAGTGAAAGTGGTGCTTTCACGTTTGGAGGGCTCCCCATGGGCACCAGTAGGGTGTGTGGAGCGCTTCTTGAATATTCGGAAGACGGGCGGTGACTCTTTCTTAATACACGGGAATGGCAAGTCATTGTCTCAGTTTCAGTTTATTGCGGTTTTCAGAAAGTGTTTGGTGGCACTGGGTTTGGTTGCTAGGGATTTCTGTTCGCATTCGGTGGGGTCTTGGGGAGTCTGTGATTAAGTAGATTGGGCGTTGGGAATCTGCTAGGTTCAAGGGGTATGTTCGTCCTCAGTTGTTATAGTAGTGGTGTTCCTGCTTAAAAAATGCGGAGGTGTTGTGTTTGAGTCTTTGTATACTATGTTGTTATTTCTATTTCAGGAGTGGCACCGTGTCTGGCGTGGATTGTGGGTCATTCTTACGTGTACTGGGGCGCACTGCGAGCCTATGTTCGACCGGACGGGCGGCAATTGGGTTTCCACAGGGCAGATATGCAGGTTCGCTGGTTAGGGCTGCGGGGCATGCTGTGGAACAGGGTGTTGTCGGAGGTCCAGTTCTATGCAGGCATGGATAGGCCGTCGGATATCTTATTGCTACACGTCGGGGGTAACGATTTGGGGATCCGCCTCTCTAGAGAGATCGTGTGGGACATCAAATTAGACCTGTTAAGGCTCTGGTCATCATTTCCTAAATTGATTGTCATCTGGTCGGATATCGTGGCCAGACAGGCGTGGCGGAATGCGAGGAGTGTGGAGGGGTTGAACAGGGCCAGGGCTAAAATAAACAAAGAGGTGTCACGTTTTGTCCGCCATAACGGGGGTTTTGCAGTGCGGCACAAAGAATTGGAGATACTGTCCCCTGGGATATCGCTGCAGCGATGGGGTTCACTTAGCCCGGTAGGCAAAGATATGTGGTGCTTAGGCCTGCAGGACGGATTGGAATTAGCCCTCAAGGTTTGGCGGGACGGCCTCCAGTAAGGATTCACTGTGGTCCGTCTGTGGCGGGGAGAATGGGTCCTTGGAGGCAGAAATTTTATGGTCAGGTGCACGAAAATGGGCCGTGCATCTGAAGGTGTAATACAACGAATAGAGTCCTGGGGGGAAGGAGTCCCCCAGGAATAGTTGGAGAGTTGTATTTTGGTGCCCTTAGGCCAGGTGTGGATGGCTAAGGGTAAGGAGTTTTACCTTACTTGGAGAGTAGGGGTTAAAAAATGGAGACTGCCTCTAAGGATCGCTTTTTCCCCCCAAAATGGAGAAGATAGAACAGGGAATAACTTCTAGGATGTTTTTGTTGATTATTTGTCATTTTACATTGTATTTTATGTAAAGTTATTTATGAAAGTTGTTTATGAAAAAGTTATTTATAAAATGTTGTTAATAAATATGGCTGCTATGGCCTTTCTCCAACAACGGCAGTGGAGTCTTTATTGGGGGAGAAAAGGTGGGGCCATGGTAGAGACGGGTGTCAATCTTCTGTCCTTAAAGTCAGGAGAGCAATGGAGCGTGGTGAAACCGTAGCGGAGTGCGGCTTGACTGGGGCAGAAGTAACAGGATCAATAATGGGGATTAGTGGGATTTTAGTGGAGGCTTGTACTTAATTTTGGCCACTAGATGGGGTATGGGTGTGGCCTGGGAGGGGATATATAAAGGAGAGGAAAAGGGAGTTAACCTCATTCAGTAACAGTGTAGAGAAGTTCCCGCCCACTCGCACATTATAAGTAAGGGGTTATTCTTGTCATAGCAGTTGGGTAATAGCGGGGAGAAGCGGTACTTGGAGGCAGAAATGTTATGGTCAGGTGCACGAAAATGGGCCGTGCAACTGAAGGTGTAATACAATTGAAGAAAAACACAAAAATGAAGAATTAGCTCTTGCGGACTCAGGTCATGTATCACATGGTAGCCCATTCATTACATTTGGTGCCATGTAATACTACATAACAATGGGCAAGCTGCAACTTCCCTCAGAAATATCAGCTAATCGCCTGATCAGAATAGTTACTGGGGCTTCTTTATTCCGAAAAGGGCTTGTCTTGTTGGGACAACCCCTTTAATGTTTATATATAAAGGCTGAAAGCAGCCATGTACACTATAAATATTTTTGGAGTCTGTGAAATAAGGCAGCAGATATTGAAAAGAGCAGAAAAACTGAAGCTTGCCACACATTTTCCGGGAATAACTCTTGATGCCAGCCAGTTGGCACAGTCCAGACACTTGTTCAGGCTCAAAACAAGCATTGGCCAGAGCACTAAAATGATTAATATTATGGTCAGTCACACTGGAAATTGCTACGTGATCTGGATATATGATTTGCCTGTTGGAATTTAGTTCTGATTGGCCATATCTTATTAAAACTGCCAATATCTGTGCATCCTTGCCCACAAGTAAATGACAATGTGTATGCTCATTATGATTCCAGACCTGCATACAATTAGCTACTTAATTGAGATGATTAAACACATTTGTCACATCTTTGGTAGATCAAGAGTTAAATAATGCTTTAGTAATCACACAAGTCCCTTTTGAATACAATGTTAGGTTTATTTATATAGTTTCTCAATGTTTCATACTGCCTTTATTCTCCTGTTTAGTTTCTATCTAATTATATATTTGAAAGGGTCTAAATGTGTAGATAGATAGATCGATCGATCGATCGATCGATCGATCGATCGATAGATAGATAGATAGATACAGTGGCATAGCTATAGGGGTTGCAGCGGTCACAAATGCGACCTGGTTCGTACCCGGCCCCTCCCAGTGTCCCTGGTGGCGGTGGGTACCGGGTAATAATGGGGGTTAGTGTTAGCCTTTGCACCGGCATAACATTAAGCCTCGCCTTAGTAATGGACGCTGTCAATCAGCCAGTAGCTATTACGAAGGTGGTAATAATAACGTTTAAAAAAATAAAAGGACATAGAAAAAATAGTTTATTGAAGTAAAAAAGACACACAACCCTCGTTAACAACTTTATTGAGAATTTAAAAAAAATGCTGTCATTGAAGTAGTCCCCCAATCCGATGTAGTCCAACGAACCTGTAAAACATACAAAAATAAATAGTAACACATAAAGAAGCAAAACAATTATAATTCTTACTTTTCCTGGGTCCAGCGCCAATGTCAGCGAGCTGGGCCCTATATCTAATCCTATCATTTGTGATACTGTCTGCTGAGCCACTGTTTCTAATCCAATCATGTGTGATACTGTCTGCTGAGCAACTGTATCTAATCCTATCCATAGTTTATAGGGTCATAGTGCTATAGATATGCTGTCTCCTATACACACATATGCCAGAGGCGTAGCTAGGTTCTCCAGTACCCGGGGCAAAGATTCAGTTTGGCGCCCCCCCCCCCCCCCACAAAACCTCTTTCCCGACATCTCCTTCTCCGTCGCCATGTTTGTTTTCCCTAACAATCGATGAGGTGTCCTTTTTTTCCACATTTTTTTATGTAACTCGAGCATAAAGCCATTTGTACATTTTCATAGTTCTATGTACAGCACCCAAACCAAGCAAATTGCATATATACAACACCAGAACAAAGCTAATTACATATATACAGCACCATAACAAAGCTCAGTACCTATATACAGTACCAGAACCAAACTCAATACATATTTACAGCACCAGAAACAAGCTCAGTACATATATACAGTGCCAGAACCAAGCTCAGTACATAAATACAGTACCAGAACCGAACTCAGTATATATATACACAGCACCAGAACCAAGCTCAGTACATATATACAGTGCCAGAACAAAGCTCAGTACATATATACAGTGCCAGAACAAAGCTCAGTACATATATACAAGATCAGAACCAAGCTCAGGACATAAATACACCCCCAGAACCAAGCTCAGCACATAAATACAACACCAGCACGAATACAGCTCAATTTAGTGCAACCCCTGCAGTATAGGTTTGCACTAAATTGTATACAGCTCCCAGCATTGCCCAACAATGATAAGGATATGCTGGGAGTTGCTGTTTCACAAAAAAATCATATCATAATTATACAACCCATCATCTCGCTGCAGATCATACAGTGAATACAGTACTGATTAGAGGCAGAATAAACATATACATTAAGTGACTCACCGGTGACGATCTCAGATCCCAGTTGTTCTTTTTCTCTTTTTTTCTCCATCCGGTCAAGACCTCTATGATTACTTCTCCCGGCCACAGCCTATTTCTGCAGTTTGCAACTCAGATGTCTTGAGCTTCTCACTGTTCAAACATTTCTGCACTTATAAACAAATATAAAGTTATCATGGTGCCAGACACTTAAAAATACTTAAATATAATAGCACCATACACTGTACCTCTAACTATAATAGCACCATACACTGTCCATGATTATAATAGCACCATACACTCCACGTCTAATTATAATATCACCATACACTGTTCCCACTTTAGATAGTGCCCACCATAGAGCCCCATGTAGATAGTGTCCTACATAGATCCCCCTGTAGATAGTGACCCCCATAGAGCCCCTGTAGATAGTGCCCCACATACAGCCCCCTGTAGAGAGTGTCCCACATATAGCCACCCCTGTACATTCTGCCCACATATAGCCACCACTGTAAATAGTGCCCCGCATGTAGCTCCCAAGTAGATAGTGCCCCACATATAGCCCCCTGTAGATAGTGCTCCACATATAGCCCACCCCTGTAGATAGTGCCCTACATATATTCATATATCTCCCCCTATAAATAGTGCTCCACGTGTAGCCCACCCCCGTATATAGTGCCTCACATATAGCTCCCCCTATAGTGCTCCATATATAGCCTAGCCCTGTATATAGCCGCCTGTAGATATAGCCCACCCCTGTATATAGTGTCCAACATATAGCCCACCCCTGTAGATAGTGCCCTACATATATCTCACCCTATAAATAGTGCTGCACATTTAGCCCACCCCTGTATATAGTGCCTCACATATAGCTCCCCCTATAGTGGCCCACATATAGCCCACCAATGTATATAGACCTCCCTATAGCTAGAGCCGACCTCTGTATATAGCCCCCCCGGTAGATAGAGCCGACCTCTGTATATAGCCCCCCCCCCTGATGATAGAGCCTGCCATCTGTAGATAGAGCCCCCCTGTAGACAATGTCACTTACATTTTTATTAGGATAAAAAACCAAAAACTTTACATACTCACCTTAATCCCATTCCCACACTATCCGGTGTCAATGCAGACCTGCTCTCTTCTGACATCCTCATGCCGCTTGCATTCTTGAAAGGCGCTGACTTACAGGGCAAGTCATTCTGCCCTGCCAATCAGCGCCTTTCATAGACGCAAGCGGCACGATGCCATCATCGCGCCACTTGCGTCTATGAAAGGCGCTGATTGGCAGGGCACTATGACTTGCCCTGTCAATCAGCGCCTTTCAACGATGCAAGCGGCGCAAAGAGGTAATCGTGCCGCTTGAGTCATTGAAATACGCTGAATAGCCGGGCACAGAACGTACCCGGCCATTCATCGCCTACAGTGCAGGAGGGGGTAGCGGCGGCTGGTTTCAGTGGCGCCGCCGCCGCCGCCGCCTCCTCAGAGAGGCAGCAGGCCGCTGTCATGGACAATGCGCTCCTGGCACCCCTCACACCTTCCCTCTTAGTTGCACCCAGAGCACATGCCCCACCTGCTCCCCCTAGCTACGCCCCTGCATATACACACACATTTTCTTGGGGGGGACATATGTATTGGGGCTATATCCCCTGACGTTTTAAGACCTTAGTGACGCCCCTGGCTGCTAGTACAGCATTGTTGGGTCACTTAGGAGACCGAGCGATGCAACTGAAAGCTGTCGGCCATGAGAAGTTTGCGGGGGGCCCTATAAGAACTTTTGCATCGGGGCCCATGAGCCTTTAGCTATGCTCATAGATAGATAGATAGATAGATAGATAGATAGATAGATAGATAGATAGATAGATAGATAGATAGATAGATAGATAGATAGATAGATAGATAGATGTTGGTCGTAACTTCATTGTACGTTCAGGTTTATCTGCAGTCCTCAATCTCCCAATCCCTCCCCTTTAGTCATAAAGAGCTCATAGAATCTGAGCTCTTGACACTTTTTTGGGTCCCCTCCTTACACTAGAAGGCTCTTCCTGCAGAATTGACAAGGAGGATTCAAGGTGGTAACTGGTGAATATCACTCAACAAAGTGACTCTGCAGGGTCAAAATAAATTTTGTGAAGATATGGTTAAAAAGAGACATAAGTGAAAACGAGCACTGGTCAACAGGGCAGATTGTTGATTGGCGCTCGACTGCTATTTTCACAAGGATCTATGCTCGTTACTACGTTACTATGTTTCTACGATCGTTACTACGATCGCTCGTACCCATACATTTTCATCATGTCAGCAGCACATCTCCTGGTTGACAACGATAATATTTCATGCGCATAAACGATACAATCAGCTGATGAACGAGCTTTGGCTTGTCCATCAGCTGATGGTGGCACTGTTTACACAGGGTAAAGAATGGGGGTGAGGGTTCATATGAACGCTCGTTTCCTCGATTATTGGCCTGTGTAAAAGGGCCCTTAAGCTCTAAAAAAAAAAAAGAAGCTCAGTGCAGATAAATTGGGGCTAAGATTAAAATGACACGGGGATTAACAGGGATACAAACTGTGATTTCAGGTTTTAGGAAATATGTTATAATATGTGTCCTCTGTGTCATTGAACATCCAATATTATCCCATATGTCATCTGTACAGAACAGTTTTCAACACATACAAGTGGGATTAAAGTGTTATCTGAAATATTCGTCTTTAGATCGTTCCCCTAACATCAGTCTTCCCATTCATTATGTGTGGTAAACCATTTTTTCAGAGTAAATTCTATTCTCCCCTCAAGCAATCTCTTACAGAAAAGTACTTAGTGCAGCAGTAACTGCATCTACTGAGAAGTATAATCCACTGGCCACCAGCCGTAAAAGGAGATGAATTGCTGCAGTAGGTTCAAGGTTTTGGAAAATAATAATACTTAACAGAAACTTGAGCGAAGTTGATTTTTACTCTCCTATTTACATAATTTATTTTCTATTATTATACTTTTTTAAGGAGGTTCTGCACAAATGTAAAATTAGATTACACAGTCTATATGCCATCACTTACTAATCATGGAGGTCTGACTGCCAGGATCCCCACAATCCCTTTAGAATGCAGAGGCACGGAAACAAAAGTTCTTCAGATTGCACTTTTGCTTCTGTCAAAAAAACGGAAACCTAGCGAACGGAGACAAATGGAAAGTAGCTGAAACAAAAGAATTAACATTGAAATTAGTGTTAATTCTAACGGAACCGTTGCTTTCCATTTAACGTTTCGATCCTCTCTTACGGAAGAGTAGTAAACGTATACTAACTCTAGTGTGAACTAAGCGTTAACCGCTACAACCCATATAATAAATGTAAAACATAATTTAAAGTGTTCGAAGAACTACAAAGCAAAAAGTAGTGAAAAAAACACTGCAATTTTTTTGCACATTTCATTTAAAAAAAAATTAAATATAAATCAAAATGCATTTTTATTGCACCAAAAAATAATGCACCCAAAAATATACCTCAAAATTTAAAAAACAAGACCTCACACAGCAATGTTAACCCGTTAGTGACCACCAATACGCCTTTTCATGGCGGCCACTAATGGGCTTTATTCTGATGCATACGCCTTTTCACGGCGCTGCATCAGAATAAATAAACAGAGCAGGGAGCCGTTAAATCTCCCTGCTCTCAGCTACCAGAGGTAGCTGAGGGCTGGGGGGCATCCCTGCTCTAACGGGAGAGATCAATATCGATATCACTCGTTTAACCCCTCCCTCCTCCCACCGCACCCTGTGTAAGATCGCCGGGTGCCGGTGTCTTCTTTGGCAGCCTGTAGTGTGTGCCTGCTAGGTCATGCCAGAGGCATGGCCTAGCAGAAGCCTATCCATTTTACACAGACAGGCATAATACACTGCAATACATAAGTATTGCAGTGTATTATAAAAGCGATCAGAGGATCGAATAATGAAGTCCCCTAGTGGGACTAGTAAAAGGGTTAAAAAAAAGTTTACTAAAGTTAATTAAAAAAAATTTGAAAAAAATATATAAAACCCACTTTTTCCACTTACAAAATTCTTTATTATTATTAAACAGAAATTAAAAAAATGTACACATATTTGGTATTGCCACGTCCGTAACAACCCCAAATAAAATAAAAAACAATGCAAATATTGCTGTTTTCTGTAAATCCTGTCTTAAGAAAAATGTGTTAAAAAGTGATCAAAAAGTTGTATCTACTCCAAAATGGTACCAATAAAAACTAAAAGTTGTCCCACAAAAAAAAAGCCCTCATACAACGGCATCGGCGGAAAAATAAAAAGTTATGGCTCTTCAAATATGGAGACACAAAAACAAATAATTTTTTAAAAAAAGTGTTTTTACTGTGTAAAAGTAGTAAAACGAACAAAATCTATATCAATTTGGCATCTTTGCAATCGTAACAACCAGCTGAATAAAGTTATTGTATTATTTATACCACACGGTAAACGGCATGAATTTAGGACGCAAAAATGTGTGGCAAAATTGCAGTTTTATTTCTACCTCCCCCCCAAAAAAAAAAAAAAAAGTTATTTAATAAATTATATATACCCCAAAATGGTGCTTTTAAAAAATACAACTTCTCTCGCAAAAAACAAGACCTTACACAGCTATGTCAACACAAAAATAAAAAAGTTATAGCTCTTTGAATGAGGCGATGGAAAAATTTAAAAAATAGCTCATTAGGTCAATAGGTCATTAAAGGGAATGTGTTGCCAGAAAAACATGTTTTTTTTTAAAAAAATTAAACATTTAGTGTGTGGGTGATTAAACATTGTTCAAATTTTTTTTATTTTTTTCACGAGTCAGGAAATAGTCAGGAAATATTATAAATTAATTCTAATTTATAATACTACCCATTTTTGGTCACTAGATGGAGCTATTCCCAAAATTGCAGCATTGCAACATTGGGTTAAAAGCCCTCGCTCTAGTGAGCTCTCAGCATCCCCCCCTCCTTTATCCTGGCTAGTGCCGGGATAAACGAGGGGTTTGAACGGTGTAACCTCCTACACTGTGTGTCGCCATTTTTTGAGCTAACACACAGTGTAGTAGGTTTACATACAGTAGTAAACACACACAAACACGAACATACATTGAAATCTCTTACCTGCTCCTGCCGCCGCGGCTCCCTCCGGCCCGTCCGCTCCGTTTGCTGCCGCTGGTCCAAGTGCACAAATCCGGAAGCCGCGACCGGAAGTAGTAATATTACTGTCCGGCCGCGACTTCCGGTCCACAGGAAAATGGCGCCGGACGGCGCCAATTTCGAATTGGACTGTGTGGGAGCGGCGCATGCGCAGTTCCCACACAGACGCCGTACACTGAAGTTAATGGGACGGGAGCCGTTCGCAGTCCCTATGGGACTGTGGCTGCCGTATTCCATGTCTGTATGTGTCGTTAATCGACACAGACAGAAATGGAACAAAAAATGGCAGCCCCCATAGGGAAGAAAAAGTGTAAAAATAAGAAAAAGTAAAACACAAACACACAAATAAATATAAACGTTTTTAATAAAGCACTAACATCTTGAACATATGAAATTTTTTTTGGGTGATGACACTGTTCCTTTAAGGCCTAAAATAGGCTGTCAATAAGGGGTTAAAGAAAACATGTAAAACGTTATGGCCGTCTGAAGCTGCCACCTTCCCTCCCAATTCTGAAAAAGTCTCCATTTCTCTTATCTTTGCAATGTGGTAATTAACAGGTTTTCTCTAAAGGTCAATTCCTCATCAGATTTTGTGGTTAAGCAAATCCTGGATTGTAAGAAGGTTCGTGGGAGACTCTATTATCTAATTGATTGGAAGAGTTATGGTCCAGAGGAGAGAACCTGAATTCCTAAGGAGGTCCGCCAACCAAGAAGTTGGGCAAGAAGCATCCCCTCAAGCCTCTAGGAACCGCTTTTGGAAGATGCCCTAAGAGGGGGTACTATTACACACCTTTCCTCGCTCCTGCACCAAGTTCCTGCTGGTGGCTATAGTGTCTATGTCAAAGCCATATATAAATAGAAAATAGTATCAATTTTATTATAATAAAAAAAGACAAACATTATAAAAATAGAACAGAGGATCTAAAGAACATTGTCTGTACGTGGACCACACACACAGTAATAGTGCAATCACAGGCAGATATTCATTAATACACACGGAACCACGTTAAATACCATGCGGCTAGAGAGGGCACCTAGTTCAGTTGTAGATGCTGTAATGGTATCGTATTGTTGGAATATAGTATGTGATTTGAACAAAAAGTACAAATTGTACATAAGACCATATATGGAAAAGGAGAAGAAATGCCCAAATTGCCACAAGTGCATCAAATCAGGATGTCCTGAGATAGTCCCAAGTATGAGTCTATACCCACCTGGTAAATCCAGGGGGGTCTGTGTGAGAAATCTTACCCATGGAGTCAAGGAGAGAGTAGTGGTCCGCAGAGTGATTACAGCGCCCCAACGCGCGTTTCGCAAATACAGCTTCTTCAGGAGGGTATTGAAAGGTAAGTGACATGTCCAGTTTATATCCGGTATCCCGGGTAGTCAGCAGGTGTGTTTCGGCGTATCGCACCCGATGGTCCATGGCGCATGCGCGGGACTCACCTAAGATCGCGAGTCCTTCAACGCCTGTCGTCACACAGCTACTGCACGCGCGCATCCCCAGGACGCGTCTCTAAGGGGACAGCGCATGTGCAGAGCTTGTGTATTGACGAGAGGGGAGGAGGAGGCAAATGCTCAGTGTCACCGACGCATGCGCAACCCCAAAGGGAGAGGAGAATGCTGTGAGTGTATATCTATGCTTTGGAATCGTATCAAGTAATTTCTATGTACTGAATTGAAACATAAAGAAAGAATCTAACCCAAATATATAATGTGTATATAAGTTATAAAGAAAAAGGGGGGGGTGACAAGTGATGATGTGAAAAGGCAATTAGTCCATGAATATAATACCATCATAGTATACACAAGGGATGAAAAAGAGCCCATAAAAAATATATAGAAATATATAGAGAGCTGCATAAAATAAGTGCACAATAGTGAAAAAAATATATCATAAGCATTAATAAATCGCGATATAGTGTATCAATACAAAAGAAACACAAAATAAAACACAAAAAGTGAAAGCAGTGAGTTAGGTACATGAAAACCATGTAAGAAAAGACGCAAATAAATCAAAGCGATACAACACAAAGTAAATATGGTATCTGGTAATACACAGAATAAAAAATAAACAGCAAAGAAAACTGTCAATTCAGAAAGACCAACACACTTGAATTAAGTTAAGAGATGTCTCTCATCAAAGGCTGTTGATAGATGGTCAAAGAAATATCTGATGACTCCTGATATTGTGTACACAATCACGGACACTCATCTAAGCTGCTCCCAGCGTATATATCGTCACGGACACCAAAATATTAGACACTATAAGGAATCCTCTAACAGGATCTAAACATGGACAGAGAGACACAAAGTTAATAACATATAAATCGACAAATAAAAATACAAAGAAATATAAAGATAAATAGTAACGGCAGGACAAACAGAAATAGACCGTTTTAACCCAAAAAGATGGGGGGGGGGGTTAACATAACCTTATAAAAAGGCAGCGAAACTTAATTTTTCATTAAGGCCAAATGGGGTCATAGTTCCCAATGTAACAATCCACCTACATTCCTTCTGTGCAAGCAGCATCTTGGCATTTCCCCCTCTGACACCACAATGTATCATGTCTATACCCCAAGCCAAAAATGTTTTGAGGTTTGGTTTTAGATAGTAACGGCAGAGATATGAGGGAATTAACAAATAGACTAAAAGACCTGCTCAAACAGAGGACCAAAATTTGGTGGAATAAGGCCTTTCTCGAGAGATATCTGAGTAAAGGGTTGATCCCAAGGGGTCTTAGAATCCAGATTTTTCCATCTTTCTCTATGGAAGAAGAAAATTTTAAAGACAAATGGGAACAACTTTCCACAACCTGTTCTCGGGGTTACATGGACTTCCTGACCCAGTCGAATCATATTACCTTAGGGGTCATTGAGAAAGAAATATAGGAGATACAAATAGCCCTCAAAAATGACCTTTCTAGTGAGGCACTAGATAAACTGAATGCTGACCTTGACAAAGACTTCCAGAAATGGGAGCAAGAAATATGTTGTAAAGGATCTGCCAGGCACAGCTTCGGGGTTAACTCCCAGAACTAATCAGTCAGCACCTGAGAATACATCCCTGAGACTGACTCCTGCTTCCACCATTCAGGCTGGCAGGCTTAGGAGTGGGAGAACCTATCGTAACCTGGCCAGACTCAGCTAGCTCCCGCCCTCGGTCTATTTAAGCCTGCACTTCCTGTCCCTCGGTGCTTGTGATTCTTTCCTTGTGGTTTCCTGGCCCAGCTACAGCTCCTGCTATTTTTGATCCTGCTCCATACAGACCCTGGCTTACCGACTACTCTTCTGCTTTTCGTTTTGTACCTCGCACACTCCTGGCTTGACTCGGCTCGTTCACCACTCTGGTTGCTCACGGTGTTGCCGTGGGCAACGGCCCCTTTTTCTTGCTTGTGTTCCTTTGTATGTTTGTCGTGTTTGTCGTGCACTTACTGAGCGCAGGGACCGCCGCCCAGTTGTACCCTGTCGCCTAGGGCGGGTCGTTGCAAGTAGGCAGGGACAGAGTGGCGGGTAGATTAGGGCTCACTTGTCCGTCTCCCTACCCCCTGCCATTACATATGTTCTACTAAAACAAAGAAATTTCAGAGAGATAGTAATGATTACCAACAAGGTAGAGTTTATAAATGGTGACTTGGAAGATCACGCCCAGGACCCCGCTCTAGATCAGGGTCTATATCGTCTCACACCTTTAGTGAGGACCATGCAGGTATTAGATGGAATGGGGACAGTATAATGAATAGACAAGACCCCATTTTCCCACAAAGGCACAGGGAGAGACAAGCAGCAAAAACGCAAGACCCCATCCCCTTATCAAAGAGGGAAAAAATCTAAGAATTTGGAGGTAATTAATCTATCAACACATACCCTCTCTGACACACAATGTTATGTCCTCAATAAGGGTCTCACATTCTCCCCGAGTAATTCGTTTGATTTTTTCACAGCGTTAAAAGATCTCCATTTATTCTCA
This sequence comes from Rhinoderma darwinii, assembly GCF_050947455.1. Lineage (NCBI taxonomy): Eukaryota > Metazoa > Chordata > Amphibia > Anura > Rhinodermatidae > Rhinoderma > Rhinoderma darwinii. Next base: position 63,797,115 of record NC_134688.1, read on the forward strand.
CGCAAGTTGATTTTAAAAAAAATGTCACAGTCTTAATAGTACAATGGAAAAAGAAGCTTTGTTAGCCTTGGAAGAATTATTGCAAGAACAAATTCCTATTGAACAAGGTGGGTTTCCATTTTCGATTGTTCCAAAATCAACAAGGTTCCCCCCTCTGTCCCTTTGCCCATCAGTTGAGATCTTTACCAAGTTGATAATGGAGGATTTTCCACAAATCTCCATTAACAAACAATATGACAATTTGACAGCTGCACAGCGGGTCGCCCTGAAGGAATTACAATCATATGATGAGGTGGTATATAAGGCAGCGGACAAGGGGGGGGGGGACATTGTGATTTGGCCAATCAAGTTATATGAAAAGGAAGCTTTTCGACAGCTGAGAGACAAAGAGACCTGTCAGAAACGTACACAAAATCCAATAGGCTCCTTCTCTGCCGAACTTAGTAAGATTCTGAATCTAGCTCTGGATAGAGGGATTATCCCGAAAAAGGTGTTTGATGGTCTCTTTGTACAACACCCCAGAATCCCCACCTTTTATCTTCTTCCAACGTTTCACAAAAGTTTGGTAGAACCACCCGGTCGACCAATAGTGTCAGGGATTGGGGTCTATGTGACCCTGTATGTAGGTTCATTGACTTCTATTTGAAGCCATTGGTCGAATGTTTGCCATCATATGTGAAAGACACCACCGACGTACTTACGAGAATCGACGGGATATCCCTGGAGCCAGATATGCTTCTAGTTACGGCCGATGTGGAATCATTATACACCAGTATTCGACATCAGGATGGTGTCAACGCAGTCCGCTTTTTCCTGGGGATGAGCAACTGGGACAGCCAGGTTTGTGATCTGGTGGTCGAATTATTGGAATATATCCTTACTCATAACCTATTCATCTTCAAGGATGTCTTTTTTGTACAAAAGCAAGGCACTGCCATGGGCGTGCGCTCCGTCATATGCAAACCTGTTTCTCGGCTTTTGGGAGAGGCAGGTTTTGCACTGTGGCGGCGTCCGCGCCGCTGACCATGTGCAGTGCTGGTTGTGTTATATTGATGATGTACTAATCATCTGGCAAGGTACAGAAATTCATGCAGGAATTAAACAACAATTTTTTTTTTACATAAAATTGACATACACCCTTGATAGACGAAGGATAGACTTTTTAGATGTGACTATTGAGGCTGATGAGGGGGGAGTATTACAGACTGACGTCTTTAGGAAAGAGACGTCGGTCAACTCCCTCCTACATGCTACCTCGGCACATGTAGACTCCACGGTTAGGGCTGTCCCAGTTGGTCAGTTTCTCAGGATGAAGCGGATCTGCTCTTCTGAGAGTAAGTTTGAGACTCAGTCACAAGATCTTAAAAATAGATTCAGAGAAAGAGGCTATAGCCAGAGATGCATCAAGCAAGGGTATAGTCGGGCCAAAAAAATGGAACACAAACAACTGCTACATCCGAGTTAGATGATAAAAAAGAAGGACATGACCAATAATAAGATCAGATTAATTTCTACTTATAATAATCAGTGGCAGACAAAACAGATAAAAACAAGGACATTTATTCAAAAACACCGAAAAAGGCCATACTTACAAATGGACACAGCCAGGTCTGAAACGCTGATGAAGGCGAGTGAGCAGGTGCTTTAAATAATAATAGCCACTCCCACTAGTCTTGAGGGGAGTGGTATGTGGTGCATGGGATGTGTAGTAAGAAATAATAAATGAATAGTGTATGTGCAAGTGTAATAATGTGAGTGAAATATAGGGGGCAGTAATGAGTGAAGTGCCTAAAAAATAAATGAATAATGGGATGCAAGTGTGTGAAACATGGAGGAATAGTGTGTAAGTCATGAGGCGCAACGTGACTAGCCAGGTAGAAGCCTATTTGTGACGCCTTGATAATTCATAGAGCGGGCTACCCTGCTTGCTAGGCCAAACAACAACACACCATGCTCTCCCAGCATCAAAGACCTGGCTGTGTCCAAAAGAAGCGAATATAAGTAATAATGAAAAATACCTGGGGTATTAGTGATCATTTTGGCCAAAAGGACGCAAGCTCGCAATCCACGACAAGGATCCCCAGACTTGCGAGTCCCTAACTGGAGCGAAAAGCTCCTGATGTACAGACAAAACAGATAAAAACAAGGACATTTATTCAAAAACACCGAAAAAGGCCATACTTACAAATGGACACAGCCAGGTCTGAAACGCTGATGAAGGCGAGTGAGCAGGTGCTTTAAATAATAATAGCCACTCCCACTAGTCTTGAGGGGAGTGGTATGTGGTGCATGGGATGTGTAGTAAGAAATAATAAATGAATAGTGTATGTGCAAGTGTAATAATGTGAGTGAAATATAGGGGGCAGTAATGAGTGAAGTGCCTAAAAAATAAATGAATAATGGGATGCAAGTGTGTGAAACATGGAGGAATAGTGTGTAAGTCATGAGGCGCAACGTGACTAGCCAGGTAGAAGCCTATTTGTGACGCCTTGATAATTCATAGAGCGGGCTACCCTGCTTGCTAGGCCAAACAACAACACACCATGCTCTCCCAGCATCAAAGACCTGGCTGTGTCCAAAAGAAGCGAATATAAGTAATAATGAAAAATACCTGGGGTATTAGTGATCATTTTGGCCAAAAGGACGCAAGCTCGCAATCCACGACAAGGATCCCCAGACTTGCGAGTCCCTAACTGGAGCGAAAAGCTCCTGATGTACAGACAAAACAGATAAAAACAAGGACATTTATTCAAAAACACCGAAAAAGGCCATACTTACAAATGGACACAGCCAGGTCTGAAACGCTGATGAAGGCGAGTGAGCAGGTGCTTTAAATAATAATAGCCACTCCCACTAGTCTTGAGGGGAGTGGTATGTGGTGCATGGGATGTGTAGTAAGAAATAATAAATGAATAGTGTATGTGCAAGTGTAATAATGTGAGTGAAATATAGGGGGCAGTAATGAGTGAAGTGCCTAAAAAATAAATGAATAATGGGATGCAAGTGTGTGAAACATGGAGGAATAGTGTGTAAGTCATGAGGCGCAACGTGACTAGCCAGGTAGAAGCCTATTTGTGACGCCTTGATAATTCATAGAGCGGGCTACCCTGCTTGCTAGGCCAAACAACAACACACCATGCTCTCCCAGCATCAAAGACCTGGCTGTGTCCAAAAGAAGCGAATATAAGTAATAATGAAAAATACCTGGGGTATTAGTGATCATTTTGGCCAAAAGGACGCAAGCTCGCAATCCACGACAAGGATCCCCAGACTTGCGAGTCCCTAACTGGAGCGAAAAGCTCCTGATGTACAGACAAAACAGATAAAAACAAGGACATTTATTCAAAAACACCGAAAAAGGCCATACTTACAAATGGACAGAGCCAGGTCTGAAACGCTGATGAAGGCGAGTGAGCAGGTGCTTTAAATAATAATAGCCACTCCCACTAGTCTTGAGGGGAGTGGTATGTGGTGCATGGGATGTGTAGTAAGAAATAATAAATGAATAGTGTATGTGCAAGTGTAATAATGTGAGTGAAATATAGGGGGCAGTAATGAGTGAAGTGCCTAAAAAATAAATGAATAATGGGATGCAAGTGTGTGAAACATGGAGGAATAGTGTGTAAGTCATGAGGCGCAACGTGACTAGCCAGGTAGAAGCCTATTTGTGACGCCTTGATAATTCATAGAGCGGGCTACCCTGCTTGCTAGGCCAAACAACAACACACCATGCTCTCCCAGCATCAAAGACCTGGCTGTGTCCAAAAGAAGCGAATATAAGTAATAATGAAAAATACCTGGGGTATTAGTGATCATTTTGGCCAAAAGGACGCAAGCTCGCAATCCACGACAAGGATCCCCAGACTTGCGAGTCCCTAACTGGAGCGAAAAGCTCCTGATGTACAGACAAAACAGATAAAAACAAGGACATTTATTCAAAAACACCGAAAAAGGCCATACTTACAAATGGACACAGCCAGGTCTGAAACGCTGATGAAGGCGAGTGAGCAGGTGCTTTAAATAATAATAGCCACTCCCACTAGTCTTGAGGGGAGTGGTATGTGGTGCATGGGATGTGTAGTAAGAAATAATAAATGAATAGTGTATGTGCAAGTGTAATAATGTGAGTGAAATATAGGGGGCAGTAATGAGTGAAGTGCCTAAAAAATAAATGAATAATGGGATGCAAGTGTGTGAAACATGGAGGAATAGTGTGTAAGTCATGAGGCGCAACGTGACTAGCCAGGTAGAAGCCTATTTGTGACGCCTTGATAATTCATAGAGCGGGCTACCCTGCTTGCTAGGCCAAACAACAACACACCATGCTCTCCCAGCATCAAAGACCTGGCTGTGTCCAAAAGAAGCGAATATAAGTAATAATGAAAAATACCTGGGGTATTAGTGATCATTTTGGCCAAAAGGACGCAAGCTCGCAATCCACGACAAGGATCCCCAGACTTGCGAGTCCCTAACTGGAGCGAAAAGCTCCTGATGTACAGACAAAACAGATAAAAACAAGGACATTTATTCAAAAACACCGAAAAAGGCCATACTTACAAATGGACACAGCCAGGTCTGAAACGCTGATGAAGGCGAGTGAGCAGGTGCTTTAAATAATAATAGCCACTCCCACTAGTCTTGAGGGGAGTGGTATGTGGTGCATGGGATGTGTAGTAAGAAATAATAAATGAATAGTGTATGTGCAAGTGTAATAATGTGAGTGAAATATAGGGGGCAGTAATGAGTGAAGTGCCTAAAAAATAAATGAATAATGGGATGCAAGTGTGTGAAACATGGAGGAATAGTGTGTAAGTCATGAGGCGCAACGTGACTAGCCAGGTAGAAGCCTATTTGTGACGCCTTGATAATTCATAGAGCGGGCTACCCTGCTTGCTAGGCCAAACAACAACACACCATGCTCTCCCAGCATCAAAGACCTGGCTGTGTCCAAAAGAAGCGAATATAAGTAATAATGAAAAATACCTGGGGTATTAGTGATCATTTTGGCCAAAAGGACGCAAGCTCGCAATCCACGACAAGGATCCCCAGACTTGCGAGTCCCTAACTGGAGCGAAAAGCTCCTGATGTACAGACAAAACAGATAAAAACAAGGACATTTATTCAAAAACACCGAAAAAGGCCATACTTACAAATGGACACAGCCAGGTCTGAAACGCTGATGAAGGCGAGTGAGCAGGTGCTTTAAATAATAATAGCCACTCCCACTAGTCTTGAGGGGAGTGGTATGTGGTGCATGGGATGTGTAGTAAGAAATAATAAATGAATAGTGTATGTGCAAGTGTAATAATGTGAGTGAAATATAGGGGGCAGTAATGAGTGAAGTGCCTAAAAAATAAATGAATAATGGGATGCAAGTGTGTGAAACATGGAGGAATAGTGTGTAAGTCATGAGGCGCAACGTGACTAGCCAGGTAGAAGCCTATTTGTGACGCCTTGATAATTCATAGAGCGGGCTACCCTGCTTGCTAGGCCAAACAACAACACACCATGCTCTCCCAGCATCAAAGACCTGGCTGTGTCCAAAAGAAGCGAATATAAGTAATAATGAAAAATACCTGGGGTATTAGTGATCATTTTGGCCAAAAGGACGCAAGCTCGCAATCCACGACAAGGATCCCCAGACTTGCGAGTCCCTAACTGGAGCGAAAAGCTCCTGATGTACAGACAAAACAGATAAAAACAAGGACATTTATTCAAAAACACCGAAAAAGGCCATACTTACAAATGGACACAGCCAGGTCTGAAACGCTGATGAAGGCGAGTGAGCAGGTGCTTTAAATAATAATAGCCACTCCCACTAGTCTTGAGGGGAGTGGTATGTGGTGCATGGGATGTGTAGTAAGAAATAATAAATGAATAGTGTATGTGCAAGTGTAATAATGTGAGTGAAATATAGGGGGCAGTAATGAGTGAAGTGCCTAAAAAATAAATGAATAATGGGATGCAAGTGTGTGAAACATGGAGGAATAGTGTGTAAGTCATGAGGCGCAACGTGACTAGCCAGGTAGAAGCCTATTTGTGACGCCTTGATAATTCATAGAGCGGGCTACCCTGCTTGCTAGGCCAAACAACAACACACCATGCTCTCCCAGCATCAAAGACCTGGCTGTGTCCAAAAGAAGCGAATATAAGTAATAATGAAAAATACCTGGGGTATTAGTGATCAGTGGCAGACAATGAGAGCCATATTACAGAAACATTGGCCCATCTTACAGATGGAACCAACTTTGTCAGTAGCCCTATCGGGAAATCCACAGGTGACGACTAGAAGAAGTAAAAACCTTAAAGATCTATTGGTGAAAAGCCACTATATACCTAAGCAACCGAACCCCTTTTCAACAAGGGGTCCAATCCAAGGTTGTTACCCATGTGGAGGTTGCGTGGCATGTGCTAACATTTCACGGACCACTTCTTTTGTTTCCATCAAAAATGGACACCGCTTTAAAATCTTACACTACATTTCATGTAGTACGACCCATGTCATCTACTACGCGGCATGCGGGTGTCCAAAGGTTTACATAGGACTAACAACTAGACAACTTAGAATTCGTATCCGTGAGCATGTACAAGATATAACTGCTGCAAAGGAGATTGATGACCTAACATTACTGAAGACTATTCCTAAGCATTTTAAATTACACGATGGGTGTGACCCCAAAAATTTTTGGGCTTGGGGTATAGACATGATACATTGTGGTGTCAGAGGGGGAAATGCCAAGATGCTGCTTGCACGGAAGGAATGTAGGTGGATTGTTACATTGGGAACTATGACCCCATTTGGCCTTAATGAAAAATTACGTTTCGCTGCCTTTTTATAAGGTTATGTTAATCCCCCCACCTTTAGGGTTAAAACGGTCTATTTCTGTTTGCCTTGCTGTTATTTTTTATCTTTATATTTCTTTGTATTTTTATTTGTCAATTATATGTTATTAACTTTGTGTCTCTCTGTCCATGTTTAGATCCTTATAGTGTCTAATATTTTGGTGTCCGTGATGATATATATGCTGGGAGGAGCTTAGATGAGTGTCCGTGATGGTGTACACAATATCAGGAGTCATCAGATATTTCTTTGACCATCTATCAACAGCCTTTGATGAGAGACATCTCTTAACTTAATTCAAGTGTGTTACCACATACCATATTCACTTTGTGTTGTATCGCTTTGATTTATTTGCGTCTTTTCTTACATGGTTTTCATGTACCTAACTCACTGCTTTCACTTTTTGTGTTTTATTTTGTGTTTCTTTTCTATTGATACACTATATCGCCATTTATTTAGGCTTATGATATATTTTTTCACTATTGTGCACTTATTTTATGCAGCTCTTTATATATTTCTATATATTTTTATGGCCTCTTTTTGATCCCTTGTATATACTATGATGGTATTATATTCATGGACTAATTGCCTTTTCACATCATCACTTGTCACCCCCCCCCCCCCCATTTTTCTTTATAACTTTGGATCATTGTAATCAATCTCAGACACCTGTGATAATTAGTTTGCCAGGTGTGCCCAATCACAAGAAAACTACTTAAGAAGGACGTTCCACATTATTAAGCAGGCCACAGGTTTCAAGCAATATGGGAAAGAAAAAGGATCTCTCTGCTGCCGAAAAGCGTGAAATAGTGCAATACCTTGGACAAGGTATGAAAACATTGGATATTTCAAGAAAACTTAAGTGTGATCATCGTACTGTGAAAAGATTTGTGGCTGATTCAGAGCACAGACGGGTTCGTTCAGATAAAGGCATAATGAGGAAGGTTTCTGCCAGACAAATTAATAGGATTAGGAGAGCAGCTGCTAAAATGCCATTGCAAAGCAGCAAACAGGTATTTGAAGCCGCTGGTGCCTCTGGAGTCCCGCGAACCTCAAGGTGTAGGATCCTCCAGAGGTTTGCAAGTGTGCATAAAGCTATTATTTGGCCACCCCTAAACAATGCTCACAAGCAGAAACGGTTGCAATGGGCTCAGAAATACATGAAGACTAATTTTCAAACCGTGTTGTTTACTGATGAGTGCCGTGCAACCCTGGATGGTCCAGATGGATGGAGTAGTGGATGGTTGGTGAATGGCAACCATGTCCCAACAAGGCTGCGACGTCAGCAAGGAGGTGGCGGAGTACTGTTTTGGGCTGGAATCATGGGGAGAGAGCTGGTAGGCCCCTTTAGGGTCCCTGACGGTGTGAAAATGACCTCTGCTAAGTACGTAGAGTTTATGACTGACCACTTTCTTACGTGGTACAAAAAGAAGAACCGTGCCTTCCGTAGCAAAACTATCTTCATGCATGACAATGCACCATCTCATGCTGCAAAGAATACCTCTGTGTCATTGGCTGCTATGGGCATAAAAGGAGAGAAACTCATGGTGTGGCCCCCAGGTTCCCCTGACCTCAACCCTATTGAAAACCTTTGAAGCATCCTCAAGCAAAATATCTATGAGGGTGGGAGGCAGTTCACATCAAAACAGAAGCTCTGGGAGGTTATTCTGACATCCTGCAAAGATATTCAAGCAGAAACTGTCCAAATACTCACAAATTCAAAGAATGCAAGAATTGTGAAGGTGATATCAAAGAAGGGGTTCTATGTTAACATGTAACTTGGCCTGTTACGTTTTTTTTGATTGAAAGAGCTTTTGAGTTCTGTAAATATGACCTCCCGATGCTGCAAATTCAACAAATTACCATTTTAGTTCTCTTTACAACCTTTAAAATGGTTTGATCTCTGTTGTGCTTAATAATTTGAAACAGTGCATTTTGAGTTTTTTACGTCTAAAAAAAAATCTGTTATCATTAGGAGATTTGTTCAATAAAATTAGCATTATACTCCAACGGTTGACGGCTTGAAGATTATACTGACTGTCATTTGCATCGACTATTTAGGAAAATCAGCGAAAAATAACATTTGCATAATAATTTGGAACGCGGTGTATATAATTGGTTTAGATTCTTTCTGGGAAATGTTTCAATTCAGTACATAGAAATTACTTGATACGATTCCAAAGGATAGATATACACTCATGGCATTCTCTTCTCCCTTTGGGGTTGCGCATGAGTCGGTGACACTGAGCATTTGTCTCCTCCTCCCCTCTCGTCAATACACAAGCTCTGCGCGTGCGCTGTCCCCTTAGAGACGCGTCCTGGGGATGCACGCGCGCAGTAGCTATGTGACGAAAGGTGTTGAAGGACTCGCGATCTCAGGTGAGTCCTGCGCATGCTCCGTGGACCATCCGGTGCGATACGCCAAAACACACCTGCTGATATAAACTGGACATGTCACTTACCTTTCAATACCCCCCTGAAGAAGCTGTATTTGCGAAACGCGCGTTGGGGCGCTCTAATCACTCTGCGGACCACTACACTCTCCTTGACTCCATGGGTAAGATTTCTTACACGGACCCCCCTGGTTTTACCAGGTGGGTATAGACTCAGGTATAGACTCATACTTGGGACTATCTCAGGACATCCTGATTTAATGCACTTGTGGCAATTTGGGCATTTCTTCTCCTTTTCCATATATGGTCTTACGTACAATTTGTACTTTTTGTTCAAATCACATACTATATTCCAACAATACGATACCATTACAGCATCTACAACTGAACTAGGTGCCCTCTCTAGCCGCATGGTATTTAACGTTGTTCCGTGTATATTAATGAATATCTGCCTGTGATTTCACTATTACTGTGTGTGTGATCCACGTACAGACAATGTTCTTTAGATCCTCTGTTCTATTTTTATAATGTTTGTGTAAAGGATTTGCCGGACCCAGCTTCTGTGTCAACGCCCGTGGGCACTCAGTCTGCACCTGCTCCTATGTCTGTGAGACTGACTCCATCTTCCACCACTCAGGATGGCAGGCTTAGGAGTGGGAGAGCCTATCACAGCCTGGCCAGACGGAGCTAGCTTCCGCCCACTGTCTATTTATACCTGCCTTTCCTGTTCCTCCTTTGCCTGTGATTCTTCTATGCTTGTTTCCTGGCTTGCTGCTGCTTGTACTACTTGTCTTCTACTTCATATTGACCCTGGCTTGACTGACTATTCTCCTGCACTGCGTTTGGTACCTCGTCCTCTTCTGGTTGACTCGGCTCGTTCACTATTCTCCTGCTCTGCGTTTTTTACCTCGTCCACTCCTGGTTTGACTCGGCTCGTTCACTATTCTTGTTGCTCACGGGGTTGCCATGGGCAACAGCCCCATTTCCCTTAGCTTCTGTGTACCCTTGTCTGTTTGTCTGTCGTGCACTTAGTGAGCGTAGTGACCGTCGCCCAGTTGTACGCCGTCACTTAGGACGGGCCGTTGCAAGTAGGCAGGGACTGAGTGGCGGGTAGATTAGGGCTCACCTGTATGTCTCCTTACCCCGCCATTACAGTTTGTCTTTTTTTTATTATAATAAAATGTATACTATTTTTTATTTATTTATGGCTTTGTGACTCATTGTCCTCTTGTTCTGCTTATGATATATGGGAGTCGGCTATCTTTTTGTTGGAAGTGCTTCTGTACTCAATGGATTGCACTTAACTGGTTACCTGACCTGTGAGACGTATGTTTATAAGTGTCCATTTCAAGTTGTTAGGCCAATAGTCTCTCTGCTCTCAAGTCAAGGCTCAGCCGAATTATTCACTGCACAGTATAATAAAGTAATAATATATTATTGAAAGTTATTGAATCCCAGAAAACCAATTTTAGGTGATCACATTTAGTAATATACATAATGATAAGGTTTTGCTGATGACTTCAGAACGTAGAAGTATGAGGGAGCACTAAGGCTGCGAGATCATCCATGTGAACAGTTGCAGGGACAAGCCTTTTTCTATAGAACTCAATGAACGCAGAACCATCTTGCAACTACTGGTATCACTTACCTCCTGCACTGTGCTCATCTGTTCAGAGCAGCAACATTTTAACACCACATATTACAAATAGTGAGCACTTAGTGCGGTCAGACTGTGTGATTTACTCTTATATTTGTAAGGAACGCCTACAGAATATGATTGAACATGTCTGTCAGTAATCATACCTGGGTATGGCTAGTGAAATTTAACCCAATTGTCAATTGAATTTGGGTAACTGGTTTATTTAGTAGCTAAGGGCAATTACTTTTTGACATAGTGCCAGGTATTTTTCCTGTCAATATATAAAATTATAAATTAAAAACAGCATTGCCTAATTTTAAAAGTAGTTTTATGATCTGAAACATTCAAGTGGGACAAATTAGTAAAAATCTGAGACATTTTGATTTTCACGGAAGAAATACTTTTTCACGGGACTGTATTAAGGGGATGTGAGAGATAGAAAAAAATGTCTACTTTTTACCAAAAAATCTGTGCCACTCTTGCCACTTAGCATAAACTTTAAGAAAAGGTTCCAAACTTATTTGTATAAACCCGGGCTCATATGATCGGCAGGGACTCCTGATGAATTTCTCTTAAGACCATGCTCTTTATTCATGTTTTTATTTTTTTATTATATAAATGTTTCCTGCAGTGTCCCATAGTTGTCTATGAAGAATACAGTGTAGACCAGCGCTTCTGGAACTGTGAGGCAACAGTTGTTGGTGATGTGCAACTGGGGAGGCAGTTTTGACAGAAATTAATTAATGCTGCATAGGTCTTTCTGTGGTTTAACCAATTCCTAGTTAAATAACATAATTGACTCATTTTGTGCTAATTTTAATGTTATACTGTGTTTTTGCAATTAAAGTCATTGAGGCAATATATGCAAACATATGGCATACATTTGCATCCATCTGAATATTTTTGTTTTGCCATAATTTTTTTTCTGCAACACACATAATAAAGAGTTGTTTTTTTGACAAATGTTACGATTATATATACTTCTAATTGTCAAAAGGATGCAAAATGTTTCAATTCCTTTTTCAATATATATTTTTGGCCTTAACCCCTTAAGGACCAAGACAAATTTTGAAAATCTGATATTTGTGAACATTTAAAAAAAATAACTCTGTAATATGTTTGTGTATTCAAGTAATTTCAGATACAGTTTTTTTTGTCACATATTGTACTATATGTATGTGGTAAATTAGGCTGATACAAATTGCACTTTTTTTTATGCAAAACACAAAGAAATGTTTTTTTCCTATTCCTAACTCTAATATGTCACATATATTTGTACAAACTGTACTAATGCATTATGAAAATGTGTACGATACCGCACCCACAGAAGTGAACCCATTTTGGGGGGGCGGAGCGTAGCCGTGCAGTGTGATGGCAGCTTGAGATTATATCTCCTCACTGATACCAGCCAAAACCCTAGCTTTACCTGCCCACATAACTAGATCATGGTAAAACCAGCGAAGGAAAAGCCTAAAGAACAGACTGACACTCCTAAACCGGAAAAAGCACAAGCAGAAATGGAGAAATTTCTCCACAAACGGCATGAGGGGTCGCCGGCCCGGAAATCTAAGATGGCGCCCGCACATGCTGCTTCACAGAGCCGGGAGGACGACTTAGAGGATGATAGTGGAGGTGAGCAGTCTGAGACGGGGGATACTTATGACCCAGCACCAGTGCAACGGGGGTTCATGAAACAAATTCTATATAAAGCTCTGACTCCTATTACTAAGGAACTTTCTGAGATTAGCACTGATTTCCGCCAGATAGGCACGCGGGTGGAGACGCTGGAGTCTGTACAGGCGGACATGAGAGTTTACCATGAAACAGTGAGAAGCACTTTGCAATCTCAACAAGACCAACTTAATGAAATGTTCCTGAGGACAGAGGATCAAGAGAATAGGAGCAGGAGGAAGAGCATCAGACTACGAGGAGTGACTGAGTCATATGCACATGAGACTTTGGGCAAACTTGCTCAAGACATCTTTTCTTCGGTTTTGGGAGAGAGCAGCCATGACACGATTAGGATTGAACGCGTCCATAGAGCACTCCGCCCGAAACCTCGCCCTAATGATCCCCCCCGTGACATTATATGCGGTCTTCTGAGCTACACTGATACGGCTGCGATTCTTAAAGCTGCACGGATGAAAGGTACAATTGTATTAGAAGTGAACCCATTTTGGAAACTACACTCCCTAAGTTATTTATTTAGGGGAATAATGAGTCCTTTGAGCCCACCTTTTATTCAAAGAATATATGCAAACTAGTTTAAAAAATGTACATTTACATTTAACCCCTTCAGGACTGAGCCTGTTTTGGCCTTGTGGACGAGGCTGATTTTTTTCAAATCTGACATGTGTCACTTTATGTGGTAATAACTTAGGAATGCTTTTACCCATCCAAATGATTCTGAGATTGTTTTCTTGTGACATATTGTACTTTATGTTAGTGGAAAAATGTGATCAATAAATTCAGTATTTGTTCATGAAAAACACCAAACTTTAGAGAAAATTCAAAAAATTTGCATTTTTCTAAATCTAAATGTATCTGCTTGTAAAACAGATAACAATACCGCACAAAATAGTTACTAATTAACATTTCCCATATGTTTAATTTATGGCATAATTTTTTGAATATCCTTTTTTTTTCTAGGACGTTACAAGGCTTAGAACTTTAGCAGCATTTTTTTCACATTTTCAAAAAATTTCCAAAACCTATTTTTATAGGTACCAGTTCAGTTCTGAGGTGGTGTCATGTTGGGTTCGTGGACCCACTGGACAGTACCGCCTTCGTGGTATGGCAGCTGGCCAACAGGGCGCAGGAAATAGTCTATAGGTTGTATAGGGTACCTGTGGCAGCTCGGACAGTATCAAGGCAGGCTCGGCTGGGACTAGGCAACAGGTAGACGTCAGGCGTGGAGTAGCAGGACAGGCGTGGTATGCAGCACAGCACGACTACAGCTCAGCCCAGGAAGCCCAGGAGGGGTAGAGCATCTCTCTCAAACACGCACTTCTCCAACTTGGCATACAAACAATTCTCCCTTAACTGCAGCAAAACTTGACGGACATGTCTCTGATGAGTCATAGGATCTGGAGAAAAAAATCCAGATCTCATCAAGATAGACTACTACACAAACATAGAGGAGGTCACCCAAGATGTCATTAACGAACTCCTGGAAGACCGCGGGAGCATTACACAGGCCGAAGGGCATACTAGATATTCATAGTGTCCATCATGGGTGTTAAATACAGTCTTCCATTCATCACCCTGGCGAATCCGGAATAGGTTGTAAGCCCCAGGCAGGTCTAGTTTAGAAAAAATCTTGGCACCACGTATATGATCAAATAGTTCTGAGATCAATGGCAACGGATACTTATTTTTCACCGTGATCTGGTTGAGACCCTGGTAGTCGATACAGGGACGCAGAGAACCATCCTTTTTCTTGACGAGCTCCTGCCGGGGAGGAAGATTTCCGGATGAAGCCCCCGCTCCAAGTTCTCTTTAACATAGGCGGACAGAGTCTCTGGTAAGGAGAGAGGATATACCCTACCATGGGGAAGGAATGCACCAGGAATCAGCTCAATAGGGCAGTCATACGCCTGGTGTGGTGGCAGCATCTCCGCCTCCCTCTTGCTGAAGACATCCGAAAATTCCGCATAATGACCAGGAAATCCTGCCAATGACTGAAGCAGAGGAGGCTGAGACAAACAAATCTGTCCCAGGCAACAGTTGTGACACTCGGGGCCCCACTGGAGAACCTCTCCAGAGTTCCAGTCCAGGACTGGGGCATGTAATCAGAGCCAAGGAAGCCCCAGCAGCCCGGGGTTAATGGCCTTGGACAAGACAAAGAACGATAACAGCTCGCAGTGAAGAGCTCGCACTTGGAGCTTCAGCAGCTTGGTCACAGCTATAAATGTGTCTGGCAGAGGTAGTCCATTTACCGATGCAACCATCAACGGCCTCTCCAGAGGGTTAGTGGGTAATGGAAGAAGATCCACCAGGTCTCTACAAATGAAATTAGCAGCGTATCCAGAGTCCAGATACGCAGTGACCCGATGCGTTTTCTCGCCGGACACTATGGTCATGGGTATGGACAATTAGACGGAAGTCCTTTTTTACCCAAGGTTGTCTCTCCTAGCAACCCTAGGCTTTGGGACTTTTGGGGACACAGACGCACAAGTTGGCCTCCGAGGCCGCAATATAGACAGAGTCCCGAAGTGCGTCTGCATTTTTTCTCCTGGGTAGATAGCTTACACTGGTCCATCCTCACAGACTCCATAGGAGGATCGGCACCTGAGGATAGCAAAGGTTGCTGCAAGGGTGGGACCGGACTAGGAAGGCCTCCCTCCCGACGAGCTTCTTGGAGCCGTTCTCGGATCCTCATATCAATCCGGAGAAGAAGGATGAGGTCATCCAGGGTAGACCTAGAGCGGCAAGTTCGTCCTTAATCTTCGGTGACAGTCCCTGCCAGAATGTAGCCACCAGGGCCTCATTGTTCCACAACAGTTCTCCCGCCAGGGTGCGGAAGTGGATGGCGTACTCGTCCACGGATGTATCTCCTCGGCGTATCTTTAGCAAGGAAGCCGCTGGAGATGAGACTCGTCCAGGCTCCTCAAACACCATGCGAAAAGTCCAGAGGATGCCCTGGTAGTCACGGGTCTCTGGTCCTTGTCTCTCCCAGATAGGATTCGCCCATGCAAGAGCCTTGACAGTAAGGAGAGAGATGATGAAAGCAACCCTTGCGCCATCAGACAAAAATGCCCTTGCATACAGGCTGAGGTGGATCTGGCACTGGTTCAAAAATCCATGGCAGGTACCTGCGTCTCCATCATAGCGGTCAGGAAGTGGCAAAGAAAAATGGGGATCAACACTGCCAGGTGGTGTAGTAGGAGGAACATCAGCTTGTGCGAGAATGTTCAAGGCCTGGAGGAGTTGGTCCTGTCGAGACCGGAGCTATAGCATATCCGCTCGCATCTCTTATGACATCATCTTGATCTTGGATTGACCAGCGGGGTCCATGGCCTGAGTGTACTGTCACATTGGGTTCGTGGACCCACTGGACCGTACCGCCTTCGTGGTATGGCAGCTGGCCAACAGGATGCAGGAAACAGTCTATAGTTCGTATAGGGTACCTGTGGCAGCTCGGACAGTAGCAAGGCAGGCTCGGCTGGGACTAGGCAACATGCAGATGTCCGGTGTGGACAGGCGTGGTATGCAGCACAGCACGACTACAGCTCAGCACAACACTTGACCAGGATAGCGCGGGATACAGGATACAGGTACGGGAAACACTGGGAACTGGAAGACACTAGGAGACCATTTGCATAGACAAACTAGGATACGACAAACAACCGTCAGTCATGGGAGAATTGTGCTCGGACCTTCTTACAGCCTAGGGTGCTCTTGGAGCAATCAGCTCAATCTCCCACATGCGTGCGCTTTGGCTTCTTAAGTCTGGACTGAGCTCATGAGCGCACCCTGGTGGTCACTGGGAAACAGGACAGCCATATGTGCAGACATCTCTGGAGAGAAGGGCGTCGACTGGATGGAAGGAGTTCGTGGTCAACGACCACGGACGTTACAGGTGGCTTTGAGGGCCTTATATATTAGAAACCCCCATAAGTCACCCAATTTTAAAAACTGCACCACTCAAAGTTTTCAAAACACAGGAATTAAAGCAAAGTAGAGTGGACATTTACAAATTTCTTTTTTTTTTGTCAGAAAATCCATTTTAATCAATTTTTTTCTGTAACACAGAAGGTTTTACCAGAGAAACGCAACTCGATATTTATTGCCCAGATACTGACGTTTTTAGAAATATCCCACATGTGACCCTAGTGTGGTAATGGACTTAGGCCTTGTTTACACGAGCGCAGCGTTTTGCGTGCGCAAAAGGCACTTACCAGCTCCGTGTGTCAGCCCTGTATGATGCGCGGCTGCGTGATTTTCGCGCAGCTGCCATCATGATGACACTCCGTTTGGATGTTTGTAAACAGAAAAGCACGTGGTGCTTTTCTGTTTTCATTCATCCTTTTGACAGCTGTTGCGCGAATCACGCAGTTCGCACGGAAGTGCTTCCGTGCGTCATGCGTGGTTTTCACGCACCCATTGACTTCAATGGGTGCGTGATGCGCGAACAGAGCACAAAGATAGGACATGTCGTGAGTTTTATTCAGCGGACTCACGCTGAGAAAAACTCACGGACTGTCTGCATGCCCCCATAGACTAATATAGGTGCATACGACACGCGTGAAAAGCACGCGCGTCGCACGCACGTATATCACGCTCATGTAAACGAGGCCTTAAACACAGGCCTCAGAAGCAAAGGAACGCCTAGAGCATTTTGGGGCCTCATTTTTATTAAAATATATTTTAGGCACCATGTCAGGTTTGAAGAGGTCTTTTGGGGCCAAAACAGTGGAAACACCCACAAAAAGACATCATTTGGCAAACTACACCCCTAAAGGAATTTTTCAAGGGGTATAGTGAGCATTTTAACCCCGCAGATTTTTTTTGCTGAATTTAGTGGAATTAGTAAAAATGAAAAATCTACATTTTTACAATAAAACTTTGAAATTATCAATTTTTACAAGGAATAAAGAAGAAACAGCACTCCAAGATTTGTGAAGAAATTTCTCCTGATTACGGCAATACCCCATATGTGGAAATAAACGGCTGTTTGGACACATGGCAGGGCTCAGTAGCGAAGGAGCGCCATTTGGCTTTTGTAGCTTAAGTTTGCTGGATTGGTTTTCGGGTGTCATGTCGCATTTGCAAAGCCCCTGAGGGACCAAAACAGTGGACACCCCCAAGAAGCGACCCCATTTGGGAAACTACAGCTCTAAAAATAATTTATCTAGGGGTATAGTGAGCATTTTGAACCCATAGGTTTTCTGCTGAATTTAGTTTAAATAGGCCAGGAAAACTTCTATTGTTTATTCTTTTTTTTTTACGGCGTTCACCGTGCATTATAAATGACATATTTAATTTATTATTTGGATCAATGCGATTACGGCCATACCATACAGTATGTATATAGTTTTTTTTATGTTTTACGGTGTTGGCAAAATCACGGTTTTAAAAAGAATTATTTCGTTTTTGTGTCGCTATATTCTAAGAGCCACAACTTTTTTATTTTTCCATCAAGTTTAGCTGCGTGAGGGCTTTTTTTTTGTGGAACAAACTTTAGTTTTTATTGGTACCATTTTTGGGTACATGCGACTTTTTAATACCTACTAAAATTTTTGGGAGCTGAAGTGACTAAAAATAGCGATTCTGGTATAGTTTTATTTATTTATTTCTTTATGGCGGTCACCATGTGGGATAAATGACATTATATTTTTATAGTTTAGGCCGTTACGGATGCGGCGATACCAATTATGCATAGTTTATTATTTTTTTCTAATAATAAAGGACTTTATAAGGGGAAAAGGGTGATTTTTAATTTTATTATTTTCAAATTGTTATTTTTTTTTTTAGTCCCACTAGGGACTTGAAGATCCAATTTTTGGATCATTGTTATAATACCCTGCAATACTTATGTATTGCAGGATATTATACCAGTCAGTTTCACACTGACAGGGGGCATATTAGGTCCTGCCTCTGCCAGGACCTAATTTGTCTTCAATAGATGGCAGACCGGAGGCCTTTGTTAAATCTACATAATACTGATGAAGAGCGCCTTATTTCTCCTGTATTCAGAAATAAAACTACTAGACTGTAATCTGCCTACTGATGACACGGCGTGGCCCAAATGTAATGATCACTGCCCGCTCCCGCTTCCATGTTCTTACCAGTATGTGTAATGTGTACTTCCCAGCCGGCGCCGCGTCTCTCCTTCATTTCACACTGTTGGTGGCCTTCCACGCCGCCACTTTCCTTTTGGCTCTCCTGTCTTTAGTGCACGCATGGCCTGTTGGCTAACTACAGCAAATTATCCATAGGGAGCCAACACAACAGTGGGTCATATCTCTGCAATGAGTGGGTCCAGGGAAAATTATCAGGGAGACAGCGATATTAAGGTCAGTTAAACAAGTTAAACTTATATGACCTAGTGACAGGTCCTCTTTAAAGGGTCACTGCTGGGATGGTTGACAACAGTCCAGATTTTGCCGGGACTGTACTGAATTTACAGAGATAGTCCCCGGCAAATTACTGTTCCTGATGTACCCGGCAACTGCCATATTCAATTGCATCTGCGTCCTCAGGGAGCAAAAACAATTGAATGCTATGGCAGAGCAGGAAACTATCTGCTCCCTGCTCTGCCATTCATTTCTCCTGGAGCGGAACAACCGGCCAGAGCATTGCCAATTCTCTGGCCAGGGATTCCGCACCTGGTGGAGCCCTTGGCGTCACTATCCATATATGGACAGTGAAGTCAGGGGCTGCTCCTGCAGCGGAATCCCCAGCTAGAGCGTTACCGACACACTGGCCGGAGATTCCGCTACTGGAGAAGCCCCTGGAATTACAATCCATATATGGACAGTGACGTCAGGGGCTCCTCCAGGAGCGGAATCCCCCGCGAGAGAGTTGTCAATGCTATGGCCGGGCATTCCGCTCCTAGAGGGAGCCCCTAACGTCCCTGTCCATATATGGACAGTGACGTGAGGGGCTCCTCCTGGACTGGAATCCCTAAGCGTTGCCAACCCCCTGGCTATGGATTCCACTCCTAGAGAAGCCCCTGATGTCACTATCAATATATGGACAGTGACGTCAGGGGCACCTTCTGGAGCGGAATGCATGGCCAGAGATTCCACTCATATAGGGAGCCCCTTTGGTGCTATCTACAGTGGGGGGGGGGGGGGGTGTGCGGCTATTTACAGGGTGGAGTGTGTGTGGCGCTATCTACAGGGGGTGTGGCGTTATCCACAAGGGGCTGTGTGGCACTATCTACAAGGGGATGTGTGGCACTATCTACAGGGGGCTGTGTGGCACTATCTACAGAGGGTGCTGTGTTATTATCTACAGAACACACTATGGCATTCCCAGCTGCCCCCATACAGAATAATGCCCCCTTAGCTGCCCCATACAGTTTAATGCCTCCTTAGCTGCCACCATAAAATATAATTCCCCATAGCTGCCACCATAAATTATAGTGCCCATACAGTATAATGCCCCCATAGCTACCCCCATACAATATAATGCCCCATAGCTGCCACCATTCCGTATAATGCCCCCTTAGCTGCCCCGTACAGTATAATGCCCCCATAGCTGCCCCCATACAGTATAATGCCCCTTTAGCTGCCAACATAAAATATAATGCTGCCAAGAAAAAATATAATGCCCCATAGCTGCTACCAATAAGTATAATTCCCTGATAGCTGCACATAGATGCCCCCATACAATATAATGCCTCCATAGCTTCCCCCATACAGTATAATCCCTGAATAGCTGCCCTAATACAGTATAATGCCCCGTTAGCAACCCCCATACCATATAATGCCCCCACAGTTACCCTCATACAGTATAATGCCCCCTTAGCTGCCCCATACAGTATAATGCCCCCTTAGTTGCCACCATTAAATATAATGCCACATAGCTGCCACCATAAAGTATAATGCCCCATAGCTGCCACCAATAAGTACAATTCCTCGATAGCTGCCCCTATACAGTATAATGCCCCATAGCTGCCTCATACTGTATAATGATAAATATATAATATAATATTATATAATATAATATATAATATATAAATATATGTATAATGCCCCCATAGCTACTCCACACAGTATTATGGCCCCATTAGCTGTCACCATAAAATATAATGCCCCATAGCTGCCACTATATAGTATGGTGCCCCATACAGTATAATGCCCCCATAGCTACCCCCATACAATATAATGCCCATAGCTGCCACCATTCAGTAAAATGCCACATTAACTGCCCCATACAGTATAATGCCCCCTTAGCTGCTCCCATACAGTATAATGCCCCCTTAGCTGCCGCCGTAAAATATAATGCACTGTAGCTGCCACCAATAAGTATAATTCCCTGATAGCTGCACATAGATGCCCCAATACAATATAATGCCTCCTGAGCTGCCCCCTTACAGTATAATTCCAGAATAGCTGCCCTATAACAGTATAATGCCCCCTTAGCTGCCCCATACCATATAATATCCACACAGTATAATTATAATGCCCCCACAGCTGCCCCCATACAGTATAATGCCCCCTTAGTTGCCACCATTAAATATAATGCCCCATAGCTGCCACCATAAAGTATAATGCCCCATAGCTGCTCCCATACAGTTTAATGCCCCCATAGCTGCCCATACAGTATAATGCACCCATAGCTGCCCCACACAGTATAATGCCCCCTTAGCTGCCACCATAAACTATAATGCCCCATAGCTGCCAACGCTAAGTAAAATTCCTCGATTGCTGCCCCCATACAGTATAATGCCCCCATAGCTGCCCCATACTGTATAATGATAAATAGCTTCCCCACATAGAATAAAATGCCCCCATAGCTGCTCCACACAGTATTATGGCCTCATAGATGCACCCATATAGAATAAAGCCAACACAGATGCCCCTATAGAGTATAAAGCCCACACAAATTCCTGAATACAGTAAAATGCCCCGTAGCTGCCCCCATACAGCATAGTGCCACATAGCTTCTCCTATACAGTATAATTCCCACACAGATGCCCCCATACAGCATAATGCCCCAATAGCTGCCTCCCATACCATATAATGTCCACACAGATGCCCCCATACAGTATGATGTCCTATAGCTGCCCTCATACAGTATAATGCCCAATAGCTGCCCCATAGAGTATAGTGCCCCTACAGCTGCCCCCATACAGTATAATGCCCACACAGATGCCCCCATACAGTATGATGCAGTCATAGATGCCCCATACAGTATAATGCCCCATAGCTGCCTCCATAAAGTATAATGCTCCAATACAATATAATGCCCCCATAGAGGCCTCATACAGTGTAATGCCCCCTTAGCTGCCCCCACACAGAATAATGCCCTATAGTGCCTCCCACACAGTATAATGACAAATATCTGCCCCACACAGTATAATGCCCCATAGATGCACCCATACATTATAAAGCCAACGCAGATGCCCCCTTACAGTATAATGACCACACAAATTCCTCAATACAGTATAATGTCCCCATAGCTGCTCCATACAGTATAATGATAAATAGCTGCCCCACATAGTATAATGCCACCATAGCTGCTCCACACAGTATAATGGCCCCATTGATGCACCCATACAGTCTGCATTGTACCCTTCTTCTCAATCCCGATCACCATGAGGCACCAGTGATTCCCCCCTGCCCTAGAGACTCCAGAGGACTCTGCTACAGGCTCCTACTGTAAGTGTCCTCCCCTTTTTCTGCAGGTGTTGGAGACATTTCTGTCCCAACCCCCCTTTAAAGAGGCTTTGTCACCACAGTGGCCTATATTGTACATGATGTGATCAGCGCTGTAATGTAGATTACAGCAGTGTTTTTTATTTAGAAAAACGATCATTTTTGATGGAGTTATGGCCTATTTTAGCTTTATGCTAATGAGTTTCTTAATGAACAACTGAGCGTGTTTTACTTTTTGGCCAAGTGGGCGTTGTACAGAGGAGTGTTTGACGCTGAAAGCCAACGCTGATGTGAACAGATAGTAAACATTTTGGCAGCACATGCAGTGAGCAGCAATTTTAACATAGTGGTGTGCCACAGCAAGACGTAATATTTTTACAAAGGAGTTATTTAAGGATTTATTTTTTCACTTTGGAAACACTTCTCTGTTATTATTTGACTATTTTTTGGAGTTCGGAAAAACCCCAGTAGTGGCCCTAATTTGCTGTCCGGACATACGGCAGGGTTCAGAAGAAAAGGAGTGTCATGTGGCTTTCAGGCACAATTTTTGCTTGAGCGACCTTCAGATGCCATTTCATTTTTTGCAAAGGCTCTGAGGTGTCAGAATAGTTAAACAATTGTGATAAATAATCCACTTTTTAAAGCTGCACCAATCAAACTATTCATCGAGGGGTATATGTGAATTTTAATTTTATTATAGTTTGGAGAAGTTGGGCAAATGTTGTTTTAGTTGGTATTAATATTAAGATGGGCCTTTATTTTTCACAAAGGTGATTAATGTTGAAACGGGGAACATGGAAAGTGAATGAAAATAAAAGTATAACATTTTGCATCCAAAGTAGTATGGTAAATCTTCAAGCACTCTTTCCTACAGAGGCCAGATTGCGTATCACAATGATATCGGGTTTCCTTTCCAATGCAGTTTTTGTAACATTTTTGCGGCCTTTTTTTTTTTTTTTGTTGGGGGAATTTCATTGGGAAAGTGCTCCCTTGGCACTAACCTTGAGGCCTCACTTATAAGTTGTACATGTGCGGGTCCCTATATATGAGGGTCTTTATTTCATTTTCTTTAAATTTAAGAAATGTTCCCCCATGGCCGACACATCTCTGAATCACAAATACATTATATAATGGAATCTGAGCAGCTATAAGCTTTTTGTACGATATTGAGGGTTTTTTCATGGCCCTATAGGGTTTGAGTACCTGATTGAAAGATTAACCCCTCACATAAATGTATTATATTCTTGAATAAACACTGCTTTAGAGGTTTCAGCACTAGTACCTTTAACAGGGACAGGGGTGGTACTATATCATGTATCATGGTAAATATAAAGACATCTCGTTTGTCCTTATATTTGACGCACAATACACTGTCTCTACAAAGGGCTCTGCTCTACCCATGCTAAGCATTTTCCCTAGCAGTGTGTTTGGGAGGCATCTTTGTTTTTTTCTTATTATGCCGCATGCCACCGTACTTCTGCTAGCAAGGCAGCTAAACAGTGGGAATAAAAGTTGTCAAAGTATCTTTGATCCAACAGTGGGTAAACCAAATACCACAAAATGTTTCGGCTTATCCCAAACTGGTGGGGGGGGGGGGGGCATATTGGGAGATCTATTTTTGAATCTTTCCCCTTGAATATTTTGAAGCAATGCGTTCCAAGGGCGTGAGGGCATTTTGGGGGTTCTATTTTTGAATCCTTCCCTTTAAATGTTTTGTAGCAATGCGTGTACCCAGATTCACTTTCGCACGATTTGCACATTTTGATGCTGTACCTTGCCCACTTGTTAGGCAGGTAATTTAGCCTCCCTTTAAAGTTTATTAGGAATTTGTCTAAAGCAATATGTTTCTCTGGGTTTACTCCTGCAAATGTATAGTTAAAATGGATGATTATTGGCCTTTTGTTATACAATCTATCAAAATTGGAATCATTTTGGGGTAAGGATCTTGTGGTATCATTGCAATTAATTAATTTCTTAATGGCTACAAATCGCATCCTAGCCATGGCCCTGTGGCACATTGGGGTGTAGTAAAGTACATCTGTACACTAGTATACTTTTAGATGCTTTTTTTTACAAGCCTTATACAAGCTCCAAAATGTATGCATCTCTGCTGCATCAGTAGGGGTTTATTTCTGGGCAAAAAATAATGTACCATTTCCCTAAACCCTGCAAGGTCAACAAGTATCCCTGCGTCAGCAGTAAAATTGGGCACCTGGGGCAAATAGTTATTTGGAGGAGCCCAAATGGGTTCACTTGATTGAGTCAATTACTCATCATTAACCCTGCGTCGCCTTCTGGTAGGTTAATCAGATTCACTCGATGAAGCATTCAAATGAATACTTTCCTAGTTTAAATCTTTATGACTAAAATATATTAATGTTCGTAGAAAAGAAAAATTGTGGGCACAACAGTGACATTTATACACTAAAGAAGAAAGATGAGCATGGAAGCCATGTAATAAAAATTAGCTTTATTAACACATAATAACATACTCACAAGGTACTTAAAAAGGTACAAAAAGGACAAGAGGACTCTATTACAATTCCAGTGAGAGCACGTAGTTTAAGACTACCTATAACATATGGGGGAAGTATCAGACACTCAAAGAGATGGCTGTGAAGTATGGGTGGTAAACAATGTGAAGAGCGCTAGTTACCATGCCATAACATAGTGCGAGTAGTGCATAAGTGTATGCAAGGATAAACTAAAGTGCTGGTAACAGGTAAATCAATCAAAAAACAGATAAAACCACCCTTCCCCTCTACTTGTAGAGAGTCTTACCCATTAGTAGTTAAAAGGAAGGTCTGACAACCGTGCACAGGACCCCAACGCGCGTTTCGCGGTATGCTTCCTCAAGGGGTTTGTAGTGTCTACTAAACTGCAGCTTTAAGTAGGGTAAGTAACAGCTGAAATGAATGTTTGTTAATGCAAGGAGATTACGGCGCATTGTCTCCTGCCGAAACCGGAAGTGAGGCATGCCCCACTTCCAGCCCCCAGCGCCGTAGCGCACATCCAGGATCCCCGACGCGTACAGGGATCCCAGACATGCGCAGTGCGCTATAGGGGCGGGAACGGGGCCGGCCACACACCGGCAACGCACAGAAGAGGCGCGCTCCTCATTGGACAAGAAAGGACGGGGAAGGTAAGTATTGATACTGAACGTAAACAATAGCCCAAAGTATGTGCCGACAATCAGCGTTATCCTCACGATTTAAAATCTATTTAAAAACCATTTGAAAATGTAAGCATACAGTAATGACAAAAATCATCAGTGTCTAATACAAAAAATATACGTTTAAGAGAGAATATATTGGAACGATCAATGACTGACAAACAATGACAAATACTGTGAAAAAACAAAACATTTATGACTAATAACGCAGTACGAGCCTGCAGAATTAGATAGGAGGAAGAAATAATCTCCCAAAAACATAATAATTATAGTGATGTGTGAAAACAAAAAAGTGCACTAATGATGGGACCACACAAATGATGATAAAAAGTTCAATATTATTATGAAAATTACTGTGGACCCTGGGGTGTATATACAACCCACGTCCAACAATAGAGGCAAAGCCAAGAAGTGTTTCAAAAGTATTAATAATATAAATAAAGAGGAACATAGTTGCCGGCTATTAACCCATAAGGGTACATATTCCAGGTAAATACATAAATTGCATTTGTATATCTTCTATCAATGTTTCGGAGAAGGTCCAACTCAGAGGTTCATATTCTTATCCAAAGGAGGCTGTCAGGACGAATGATGCATCAAATACCTATGTACCATAGTAAAAGACACAAAGATAAAATTCAATTAAAACATATGGCAAAATGTAGTTGTTCATTGAGGCCACCGGGCGTTATGGATCCCAGTTTGACGATCCACATGCAATATTTTTGGGCCAGGACCTTCCTCAAATTACCCCCTCTGATGCCACAATGTATGCGGTCAATTCCACGGATCCTAAGAGAATTAGGATTGCAACCATGATACTGTTTAAAATGTCTTGGCAATGTTTTAAGTTGTCTGAGATCACTGATTGGATTCGCTCCAGCGATATCACGAACATGCTCTCTGGTGCGTATCCTCAGCTGTCTGGATGTCAAGCCTACATAGATCTTAGGGCACCCACAGAGTGCGTAATACACTACATGTGTGGTGCTACATGAAATGTAGTCTCTAATTTTAAAAGTACGTGTTCCATCTGCTGTTGTAAAATCACTTGCTCTGCTGATGTTGGGACATGCAATGCAGTCGCCACATGGGTAACATCCAACTTCTGGTTCTCTCGAGCTGAAAGGATTGACATATTTAGGTACATAGTGACTTTTAGTCAGAAAATCTTTGAGGTTTTTACTCCTCTTAGCTGTCATCATAGGTTTCAAAGGCAAGCATTGTGCTAGGGCTGGTTCTGATTTTAGGATTGACCAGTGTTGCCCAAGAATAGACCTCATTTTATCCCACTGATTATTGTAGGTTGTGATAAAGCGAATATTGTTATCAACAATTGGATGGATTTTAGTTCGCAGTAAATCACAGCGAGGTGTTCTTCTAGCCCTATTGTACCCTGATTTAATGAGGCGTGTACTGTACCCTCTGCCCACAAATCTAGATTTGCAAGAGTCTATAGCAGTTCGTAACACAAGGGTACTGGAAATAGTCCAGGCAGATGCCGAGGCTTCAGCACGGATGGAGGTGGGTGCAGCAGGTTGCGCCAGACGTGGCGGATAACACTGGAAATGGTAGATGACACTAGACGTGGCAGACGATACTGGACGTGGCAGACGACACAGGACGTGGTAGAAGACACTGGACGTGGCAGATGACACTGGCTGTGGCAGAAGAGAACTCCAACACTAATAGGCTCAGGAACAAGAACACAGCATGGGATACAGGATACAGGTTACAGGGCACGGGTAACAACAGGAACAGGATAACACTAAGGGACCATTTGCAAGACTGACGTTGGATAAACCAGAGGCGTAGCTAGGTTCTCCAGCACCCGGGGCAAAGATTCAGTTTGGCGCCCCCCCCACCAACCTCTTCCCGACATCTCCTTCCCCCTCGCCGTGTTTGTTTTCTCTACCAATCGACGTGTCATTTATTTTTATGTAACGCGAGCATAAAAACATTTGTACATTTTACAAGCAATATGGTTCTATACACCACACCAGAACCAAGCTCAGTACATATATACAGCCCCAGAAGCAAGCTCACTACATATACACAACACAAGCACAAATACAGCTCAATTTAGTGCAACCCCTACAGTATAGGTGTGTACGGCGTAAAACTACAGCTCCCAGCATGGCCCAAACAATGATAAGGATATGCTGGGAGATGCCGTTTCACAAGAAATAAATCCTATCATAATCATACCACCCATCATCTCACTGCAGATCATACAGTGACTACATTACTGATTAGAGTGTAATGGCAGGGGAGTAGGGAAACAGACAGTGAGCCCTAATCTACCCACCACTCAGTCCCTGCCTACTTGCAATGTCCCGCCCTAGGCGACGGGGTACAACTGGGCGACGGTCCCTATGCTCAGTAGGTGCACGACAGACAAACAGACAAGGGAACACAAGCAAGGGAAATGGGGCAGTTGCCCACGGCAACACCGTGAGCAACAAGAGAGGTGAACGAGCCGAGTCAAACCAGGAATGTACGAGGTACCAAACGCAGAGCAGGAGAGTAGTCAGTAAGCCGGGGTCAGTATGAAGCAAGGTCAAAAAGCTAGGAGCTGCAGCAAGGCCAGGAAACCACACGAGAAGAATCACAAGCAAAGGAGGAACAGGAATGGCAGGTATAAATAGACAGAGGGCGGGAGCTAGCTCCGTCTGGCCAGGCTGCGATAGGCTCTCCCACTCCTAAGCCTGCCATCCTGAGTGGTGGAAGATGGAGTCAGTCTCAGAGACATAGAACCAGGTGCAGACTGATTACCCATGGGCGTATACACAGAAGTTGTGCCTGGCAGATACTTTACAGTACCCCCCCCCCTTTTATGAGGGGCCACCGGACCCTTTCTAAGTGGACCTAGTTTATTGGGGAAACGAAGGTGGAACTTCCTGACCAATACCCCAGCGTGAACATCCCGGGCGGGTACCCAAGTCCTCTCCTCAGGCCCGTATCCTCTCCAATGGACCAGGTACTGGAGGGAGCCTTGGACCATCTTGCTGTCCACAATCTTGGCCACCTCGAATTCCACCCCCTCAGGGGTGAGAACGGGAACAGGAGGTTTCCTCGAGGGAGCCCAGGACGGGGAGCAGCGTTTAAGGAGGGAGGCATGAAACACGTCGTGTATACGAAAAGATGGGGGCAACTCCAGTCGGAAAGAGACAGGATTGAGGACTTCAATGACCTTATACGGCCCTATAAACCGGGGAGCAAACTTCTTGGACGGGACCTTAAGGCGCAAGTTCTTAGACGATAACCACACCAGATCCCCGACCATAAACAAGGGGTTAGCAGAACGTCTTCTATCAGCCTGAGTTTTTTGTATACTCTGGGAAGCCTCTAGGTTCTTCTGAACCTGGGCCCAGACTGTGCACAGTTCCCGATGAACGACCTCTACCTCGGGATTGTTGGAACTACCAGGTGAAACGGAGGAGAAACGTGGATTAAACCCAAAATTACAGAAAAAGGGGGAGACCCCTGACGAGTTACTGACCCGGTTATTAAGGGAAAATTCGGCGAGGGGAATGAGTGAGACCCAATCATATTGACAGTCAGAGATAAAACTCCTTAAATATTGTTCTAGAGACTGATTAGTCCTCTCGGTCTGGCCATTAGTTTCAGGATGGAAGGCAGAGGAGAAGGACAGATCAATCTCCAACTTTTTACAGAAGGCTCTCCAAAACAATGAAACAAATTGTACCCCTCTGTCCAAAACAATATTGACAGGGACCCCATGGAGATGCAGGATGTGTTTGACAAACAAAGTAGCTAACGTCTTAGCATTGGGTAGTTTCTTGAGGGGCACAAAGTGGCACATCTTACTGAAGCGGTCTACTACCACCCACACCACCGACTTGCCTTGAGATGGAGGCAAATCGGTGATAAAATCCATGGAGATATGGGTCCAAGGCCTCTGGGGAATGGGCAAAGAACGTAGTAAGCCCGCTGGTCGGGACCTGGGAGTCTTGGACCTGGCACAAACCTCACAAGCGGCGACGTAGGCCTTAACGTCTTTAGGCAACCCAGGCCACCAATAGTTTCTGGCAATGAGGTGTTTGGCACCCAGGATGCCTGGATTACCAGATAGTGCGGAGTCATGATTTTCCCTAAGTACCCTTAGCCGGAGTTGCAGGGGAACAAACAGCTTGTTCTCAGGAAGGTTCCCAGGAGCTGAACCTTGATCATCCGCAATTTCAGAGACTAAATCAGAATCAATAGAAGAAACGACTATACCAGGAGGCAAAATACAAGCAGGATCTTCCTCCGAAGGAGGGCTGGCCATGAAGCTACGTGACAGCGCATCGGCCTTAATATTTTTAGACCCAGCCCTATAGGTAACCAAAAAGTTGAATCTGGTAAAAAATAGCGCCCATCGAGCTTGTCTCGGGTTTAGCCTCCGGGCAGATTCTAGGAAAACCAGATTCTTGTGGTCGGTAAGGACCGTTACCTGGTGCCTAGCCCCCTCCATGAAGTGGCGCCACTCTTCAAATGCCCATTTAATGGCTGAGTTCGCGGTTGCCAATATCATAGTTACTCTCAGTGGGCGAAAACTTCCTGGAGAAGTAGGCACAGGGACGGAGATGGGTGAGGGACCTGGTACCCTGGGACAAGACAGCCCCCACTCCCACCTCGGATGCGTCAACCTCCATGATAAATGGCTCAATTTGGTTGGTCTGGACCAGCACCGGAGCCGAGATAAAGCACTTCTTAAGGACCTCAAAAGCCTGGACAGCCTCAGGAGGCCAGTGGAGGAGATCAGCACCCTTGCGAGTGAGGTCCGTAAGAGGCTTAGCGATGACCGAGAAGTTAGCAATAAATCTCCTGTAATAATTAGCGAACCCGAAGAAACACTGTAACGCCTTCAGGGAGGCAGGTTGGACCCATTCCGCCACAGCCTGGACCTTGGCGTGGTCCATGCGGAATTCATGAGGAGTGAGGATTTGACCCAAAAATGGTATCTCTTGCACCCCAAACACACATTTTTCGGTCTTAGCAAAGAGTTTGTTTTCCCGAAGGACCTGGAGCACCTTCCTGACATGCTCAATGTGGGAGGACAAGTCCTTGGAGAACACGAGTATGTCATCAAGGTACACTACAAGAAATACCCCCAGGTAATCCCTTAAAATCTCATTTATGAAATTCTGGAAGACCGCGGGGGCATTACACAACCCAAAGGGCATGACGAGGTATTCTAAATGAACTTCGGGCGTGTTAAACGCAGTCTTCCACTCATCCCCCTCTTTGATGCGGATAATGTTATATGCCCCCCGTAGATCAAACTTAGAGAACCATTGGGCCCCCTGGACTTGATTAAAGAGATCAGGAATCAAAGGAAGGGGATACTGGTTCCTTACAGTGACCTTATTCAAGTTACAGTAGTCAATGCATGGCCTAAGACCACCATCCTTCTTCCCTACGAAGAAGAAGCCAGCACCTACCGGAGAAGTAGAGGGGCGAATGTAACCCTTGGCCAGGCATTCCTGGATATACTCTCTCATGGCTTCACGTTCGGGACAAGAGAGATTAAATATCCTACCCTTAGGGAGCTTAGCTCCTGGTACCAAATCAATTGCACAATCGTATTCTCTATGAGGAGGTAACACTTCGGAGGCCTCTTTAGAGAAAACATCAGCGAAGTCCTGAACAAACTCAGGTAGCGTGTTCATCTCCTCAGGGGGAGAAATAGAATTAACAGAAAAACATGACGTCAAGCATTCATTACCCCATTTGGTAAGCTCCCCAGTGTTCCAGTCAAACGTGGGATTATGCAACTGCAACCAGGGAAGGTCTAAAACCAAATCGGACGATAATCCCTGCATCAACAGTACAGAGCACTGCTCCAAATGCATGGAGCCAACAAGGAGTTCAAAAACAGGGGTATGCTGAGTAAAATAACCATTAGCAAGAGGAGTGGAGTCGATACCCACTACCGGGACAGGTTTAAGCAAATCAATCAAAGGCATAGCTAGAGACATAGCAAATTCCACAGACATGATATTAGCAGAAGACCCTGAATCCACGAAAGCACTGCCGGTAGCAGACCTACCACCAAATGAGACCTGAAAGGGAAGCAAGATTTTATTACGTTTCATATTTACGGGAAATACCTGTGCGCCCAAGTGACGTCCCCGATGATCACTTAGGCGCGGAAGTTTTCCGGCCGCTTATTCTTACGCCTAGGACAGGTGTTCACTTGATGTTTGTCATCCCCACAATAGAAGCAGAGACCATTCTTCCTGCGGAACTCTCTACGTTGTCGGGGGGACACGGAGGCCCCGAGTTGCATAGGTACCTCCGAGTCTTCCGTGGAAGAGCGAAGCAACGGGACCTCGGGAGGCATCATGGGGGAGTCAGAGGGGAAAACACAAAACCGTTCAAGTTGTCGTTCCCTGAGACGTCGGTCAAGTCGTACCGCTAAAGCCATAACCTGGTCTAAGGAGTCAGAACAGGGATAGCTAACTAGCAGGTCTTTCAGGGCGTTCGACAGACCTAACCTAAACTGGCACCTTAAGGCAGTGTCATTCCACCGAGAAGCTACGCACCACTTCCTAAAGTCAGAGCAATACTCCTCCACAGGTCTCTTACCCTGACGTAAGGTCACCAGCTGACTCTCGGCAAAGGCAGTCCTGTCAGTCTCGTCATAAATGAGTCCGAGAGCAGAAAAGAAATGGTCAACGGAGGAAAGTTCAGGGGCGTCAGGAGCCAGGGAGAAGGCCCATTCTTGGGGCCCTTCCTGGAGCCGGGACATAATTATACCCACCCGCTGGCTCTCAGAACCTGAGGAGTGGAGCTTTAAGCGAAACTAGAGCTTACAACTCTCTCGAAAGGAGAGAAAAGTCCTCCGTTCCCCTGAGAACCGGTCAGGCAACTTGAGGTGGGGTTCAAGAGGTGAGGTGAGGGGTACTACCATGGCAGTGTCAGGCTGGTTGACCCTCTGAGTCAGGGCCTGGACCTGTAGGGAGAGACGCTGCATTTGCTGAGCCAGGGTCTCAAGGGGGTCCATAATAGAGTGAGGGACCAGGGTAGCCTAGGTATAGGGCTTGTGATTATGTAATGGCAGGGGAGTAGGGAAACAGACAGTGAGCCCTAATCTACCCACCACTCAGTCCCTGCCTACTTGCAACGACCCGCCCTAGGCGACGGGGTACAACTGGGCGACGGTCCCTATGCTCAGTAGGTGCACGACAGACAAACAGACAAGGGAACACAAGCAAGGGAAATGGGGCAGTTGCCCACGGCAACACCGTGAGCAACAAGAGAGGTGAACGAGCCGAGTCAAACCAGGAATGTACGAGGTACCAAACGCAGAGCAGGAGAGTAGTCAGTAAGCCGGGGTCAGTATGAAGCAAGGTCAAAAAGCTAGGAGCTGCAGCAAGGCCAGGAAACCACACGAGAAGAATCACAAGCAAAGGAGGAACAGGAAAGGCAGGTATAAATAGACAGAGGGCGGGAGCTAGCTCCGTCTGGCCAGGCTGCGATAGGCTCTCCCACTCCTAAGCCTGCCATCCTGAGTGGTGGAAGATGGAGTCAGTCTCAGAGACATAGAACAAGGTGCAGACTGATTACCCATGGGCGTATACACAGAAGTTGTGCCTGGCAGATCCTTTACATAGAGGCAGAATAAACATTTACATTATGTGACTCACCGGTGACGTCTCAGATTCTAGTTCTTTTTCTCCATCCGGTCCAAACCTCTATGGTGGCTTCTCCCGGTCACAGCCCATTTCTGCAGTTTGCCGCTCACATGTCTTCAGCTTCTCACTTTTCCAACATTTCTGCACCTATAAATAAATATAAAGTTATCATTATACCACACACTATGCCCCTAAATATAATAGCGTCATACACTGCACCTCTAATTATAATAGCACCATACACCGTGTCACACACACACACACACACACACACACACACACACTGTGCCCCCTGTAAATAGTGCCTGCCATAGAGCCCCCTGTAGATAGTGCCTGCCATAGAGCCCCTGTAGATAGTGCCCCCATATAGACCACCCCTGTATATAGTGTCCCACAAATAACTCCCCCTATAGTGCTCTACAGATAGCCCACCCCTGTATATAGCCCCCTGTAGATATAGCCCACCCCTGTATATAGTACTCTACAGATAGCCCAACCATGTATGTAACCCCCCTGTAGATATAGCCCACCCCTGTATATAGTGCTCCACATATTGTCCAGCCCTGTATATAGTGTTTCACAGATAGCCCACCCCTGTATATAGCCCCCCTTGTACATATAGTCCACCCCTGTATATAGTGCTCCACTAGATAGTCCACCCCTGTATATAGTGCTCCACAGATAGCTCTTCTGCGCAGGTCTCCAGGGGGTTGAACACAGCGTCTATGAAAGGCGCTGATTGGCTGGGCAGGATGACTTTCCTTGTCAGTCAGTCAGCGTCTTTCATCGACGGAAGCTTCACTGGTACAAAAGGTACCAGTCGCTTCATTTGTGGAAAGGCGCTGAATGGCCGGGCACGGAATGTGCCCAGTCATTCATTGCTTCTAATTGTAGCTGTGTCCTTGCGACACAGGTACAATTATAGTGCAGGAGGAAGTGGAGCTGGCGCCCCCTCTGAGCTGCGCCCGGGGCACGTGCCCCACCTGCCCCCCCCTAGCTATGCCCCTGGATAAACTAACAATGCTCAGGCGATGAGCAAAGGGGCAGGGCCCTTCTTATGGTCCAGGAAATCATGGGCAGTTGATGATTTTTTTATGTGTGTGTTCCTTTAAGGCCGAGCATGTGAGTGCGCGCGCACTCTATGGGACACAGCAGACTGGTGCAGAAGTGAGCGCTGGCGTCTCCTGGGAAGGAGATGCGAGCCAGTGCTCACAGATCCATGGCTGCGGCCGCCGGGGGGTGAGTAAACCCGACGGTCCGCGGCCATGGACGCTACAATTACCATTAATTTTGATGGTAATTCTTTTGTTTCAATTGCTTTCCGTTTGTCTTCGTTCACTAGGTTTCCGTTTTTTTCACAGAAATAAAAGTTCTGCAGATTGCAATTTTGCCATCATTACAAAAAAACAGAAACCTAGCGAGCTGAGTCAAATGGAAAGCAACTGAAACAAAAGAATTACCATTAAAATCAATGGTGATTCTAACAGAACCGCTGCTTTCCGTTTAATATTTCGATCCTTTCTTCCTCTGATTGAAGAGTGGTAAACGTATACTGAAGGTAGTGTAAACTTAGCCTAAGTACCAAGCCAATATTGTTCTTAACGACCACAGGAACTTTTAGTTTTTCCCTCATTGCATTTCATCAGTCATAACTTTTTTTTATTGCTATGTCTACTTAGTCGTTTGAGGCCTTGTTTTTTGTGGGAATAGTTGAAGAAGTTTTAGAAATATTTTTTCGGTACATATAAATCAATGTTTAATTTATAGGATATTTTTTTTAGTAAGTCAGAATGCTTGAAAAATGCAATTCTGACATCGAATTTTTAATTTATTTTTATATGCTGTTTTATCTTTTACCATAATTGACAAAATAACTTTATTGAGTGGATAATTCTCCTACCTACTCTCAACTTGAAAATAAAACACAATACGGAAGAAACATCTAATAAATAATGTGGCTTCAGTATCTAAGAGCTTTTTCGAAAGAGACTCCTCTGCTAAGTGTTGGGTGTTTTTTGTGTACATGTATTTTTCTGTTTT
Source organism: Rhinoderma darwinii (assembly GCF_050947455.1). Classification (NCBI taxonomy): domain Eukaryota; kingdom Metazoa; phylum Chordata; class Amphibia; order Anura; family Rhinodermatidae; genus Rhinoderma; species Rhinoderma darwinii. Next base: position 63,832,173 of record NC_134688.1, read on the forward strand.
TTGTGAACATTTGTTTTTCTGTTTTTTGTGTACATGTATTTTTCTGTTTTTTTTTGTGTACATGTATTTTTCTGTTTTTTTTGTGTACATGTATTTGTCTGTTTTTTTTGTGTACATGTATTTGTTCTGTTTTTTGTGTACATGTATTTCATCATTTGGGAACATTATCAAGGCAATAACTAAACAGATGTCCAGATTCAACTACAGCAGCTCCCATTAGGTGTTTGGCTCTGTTGTTCCATGGAAGTAGAATCAATAATAGAAACTGTTTACCAGCTCTCCTGGCATTAGGTCATGGTGTTTCCGTTGTTTATCTCTGGTCTACATTACCCAGAATCTGCTAAATATATTTTCCTAAAACAGCTTTAACTATATGTCCCTCTTGTTCAACCATTTAGGTTTCTGATCCTTCTTTAGTGAAAGGATAAATTATTTGGGAAGTAGCGATATACTAGTAAGTGTTTCATCATGCTTCAGGTGAGATGTGTTCTCTAGTTCTCTACGCAAAATATTCAGAAACATGTGCTAATATTTGGCAGAGGTCTTCGATTTGGAAGGGTATGTTCTATTATAAAATCTTGGTGAGAAATTGCATTTTTATGGATATATAATAAATGAACCAGTTATCATTTTATTACTACTACTTATAACCTCGTAGAATATGAATATAGCGAAGAAGTCACATGACTTTATTAAGCTTTGTATTCATCTTGACATTTCTCCAAATGGCAGGTTATTTTTTTATGAACTCGTAACACTGTGTTTATGGCAGGTCAATTATTTTATTGCAGTTTGGCATTGTCTGAACCTATATAAAGTCTTATATATAGTCTATTAGAAAGAAATAAGATAATATAAAATGTCTACTATGTCTGCGGTTGATCTTAATCATTGGTCACATTAGTGGACATAATGCAATAGATGTACTGTAGAGTGAAATGTTAAAGGTAATGCCTCATGATATAGACTCATAGTAATCAAAATGAACTTAAAAACTTAAAACAATAGCAACATATAAAACAATAAGTAGTTGTTTTTCTGAGTCCATGCAATATTATGCAAACATTTAATATAATCTGTACTCTACATTTTATAGCACTAGGCACATTATACCTGTGAGAGTATTATTTTAGAGAAGCACTCCAAGAAAAACGTATACACTGTGTTATACTTAAAGAGGCTGTGTCACCAAATTAAAAATGCCCTATCTCCTACATCATTTTATCGGCGCTGGAATGTAATTAACAGCAGTGTTTTTTATTTTGAAAAACTATCTTTTTTTAGCAAGTTATGACCCTTATTACATTTATCCAAATTCGTTTCTTAATGCCCAAGTGGGCGTTTTTTAACTTTTAACCAAGTAGACGTATTACAAAGAAGTGTATGACGCTGACCAATCAGCATCATACACTTCTCTCCATTACATCGAAGCTTGTTTCACTGAACAGCGTGATCTCGTGTGACGTCACTTTCACCCACAGGTCCTTCGTCTCTAGGGAGCTCTATATGCTTACCTGCACTGTGTGATGCTGCCTCCTCCGCTGCTGCAGATCCGACGACTGTAACTTCTCATATGCCTGGAGACGATCTAAGTTCAGTCTTCAGACACAGGGATGAAGGACCTGTGGGCGGAAGTGACGTCACAGCGTGGTCTCGCGAGATCACGATGTTCAGTGAAACAAGCTTGGGTGTAATGGAGAGTCTTGAAAAAGCCTTCATAGAAAAGGTGAAACGTTGCAGTGGATGCTGGATGAATAAACCAGAGTTTTTTTGAGTGCTGCTTCTATCTCTCTTTTTTGGATACACGTTTGTGCAGGGAGAGGTCACTCCCTGTTTGAAAGCTGAGCACCAGCCTTAACAGGCAAGGAATCACAGTGCTGCTCCTACCCTTGATTTGTCTATAGTACTATACACTGTGCTCCTGAATATAATAGTACTATATACTGTGCTCCTGAATATAAAATTACTATATACTGTGCTCCTGTATATAATAGTACTATACACTGTGCTGAATATAATAGTACTATACACTGTACTCCTGAATATAATAGTGCTATACACTGTGCTCCTGAATATAATAGTATTATATACTGTGCTCCTGAATATAAAATTACTATATACTGTGCTCCTGAATATAATAGTATTATACACTGTGCTGAATATAATAGTACTATACACTGTACTCCTGAATATAATAGTGCTATACACTGTGCCCCTGAATATAATAGTACTATATACTGTGCTCCTGAATATAAAAGTACTATAAACTGTGCTGAATATAATAGTACTATACACTGTACTCCTGAATATAATAGTGATATACACTGTGCTGAATATAATAGTAATATACACTGTACTCCTGAATATAATAGTACTATACACTGTGCCCCTGAATATAATAGTACTATACACTGTGCCCCTGAATATAATAGTACTATACACTGTACTCCTGAATATAATAGTACTATACACTGTGCTCCTGTATATAATAGTACTATACACTATGCTCCTGAATATAATAGTACTATACACTGTGCCCCTGAATATAATAGTACTATACACTGCGCCCCTGAATATAATAGTATTATACACTGCGCCCCTGAATATAATAGTACTATACACTGTGCCAATGAATATAATAGTACAATACACTGTACTCCTGAATATAATAGCGCTATACACTGTGCCCATGAATATAATAGTACTATACACTTTGTCCCTGAATATAATAGTACAATACACTGTACTCCTGAATATAATAGTACTATACACTCCGCCCCTGAATATAATAGTACTATACACTGTGCTCATGAGTATAATAGTACTATACACTGTGACCCTGAATATAATAGTACTATACACTGTACTCATGAATATAATAGTACTATACACTGTGCCCCTGAATATAATAGTACTATACACTGTGCCCCTGAATATAATAATACTATACACTGTGCCCCTGAATATAATAGTACTATACACTGTGCCCCTGAATATAATAGTACTATACACTGTAATCCTGTATATAATAGTACTATACACTGTACTCCTGAATATAATAGTACTATACACTGTGCTCCTGAATATAATAGTACTATACACTGTACTAATGAATATAATAGTACTATATGCTGTTCTCCTGAATATAATAGTACTATATACTGTGCTCCTGAATATAATAGTGCTATACACTGTGCCCATGAATATAATAGTACTATACACTTTGTCCCTGAATATAATAGTACAATACACTGTACTCCTGAATATAATAGTACTATACACTCCGCCCTTGAATATAATAGTACTATACACTGCACTCCTGAATATAATAGTATTATATACTGTGCCCCTGAATATAATAGTATTATACACTGTACTCCTGAATATAATAGTACTATACACTGTGCCCCTGAATATAATAGTACTATACACTGCGCCCCTGTATATAATAGTATTATACACTGCGCCCCTGAATATAATAGTACTATACACTGTGCCAATGAATAGAATAGTACTATACACTGTACTCCTGAATATAATAGTACTATACACTGTGCTCCTGAATATAATAGTACTATACACTGTACTAATGAATATAATAGTACTATATGCTGTTCTCCTGAATATAATAGTACTATATACTGTGCTCCTGAATATAATAGTGCTATACACTGTGCCCATGAATATAATAGTACTATACACTTTGTCCCTGAATATAATAGTACAATGCACTGTACTCCTGAATATAATAGTACTATACACTCCGCCCTTGAATATAATAGTACTATACACTGCACTCCTGAATATAATAGTATTATATACTGTGCCCCTGAATATAATAGTATTATACACTGTACTCCTGAATATAATAGTACTATACACTGTGCCCCTGAATATAATAGTACTATACACTGCGCCCCTGTATATAATAGTATTATACACTGCGCCCCTGAATATAATAGTACTATATACTGTGCCAATGAATATAATAGTACAATACACTGTACTCCTGAATATAATAGTGCTATACACTGTGCCCATGAATATAATAGTACTATACACTTTGTCCCTGAATATAATAGTACAATACACTGTACTCCTGAATATAATAGTACTATACACTCCGCCCCTGAATATAATAGTACTATACACTGTGCTCATGAGTATAATAGTACTTTACATTGTGCCCATGAATATAATAGCACTATACACTGTGCCCCTGAATATAATAGTATTATACACTGTGCTCCTGAATATAATAGTACTATACACTGTAATCCTGTATATAATAGTACTATACACTGTACTCCTGAATATGATAGTGCTATACACTGTAATCCTGTATATAATAGTACTATACACTGTACTCCTGAATATGATAGTGTTATACACTGTGCTCCTGTATAAAATAGTATTATGCACTGTGCTCCTGAATATAATAGTGCTATACACTGTACTTCACATTAAGCCATCGGCGTTAGGAGGAGACAGACACAAATCTCTATTGCAAAGAGAGGCAGAGATAATTTCTCTGACAGGTGCGCTAGGACCGCTCGGTCTCAATGATCGGAACGATCTTAGTTCGTTCTTAACATGAACCTTATTGTTTTTAGATAATTCAATACTGAAGTATTGACATTTTAAGATTAAAATGTATCAGATGCATGAATCACTAAAGTATACTGTGCATTTTCCTGTCTTTTTTAACTTTTGTTATGTAACAATGTGCACTAATTTGTAAATAAAATGGCAGGTGAAGGAAGTGACGCCAGGGCCTTGAGAAAGCGTGTACGCACGTGAAACGGCCGTAGGCAATTCCACATCCTGACCGAGATCTTTTTGTAATAAAGAAATTGTTTTGCCAGCTTCGGTGAGTGCCTCGATTATTCCTCTACAATATATTCACCTGAATATAATAGTGCTATACACTGCGCCCCTGAATATAATAGTACTATACACTGTGCCCATGAATATAATAGTACTATACACTGTACTCCTGAATATAATAGTACTATACACTGTACTCCTGAATATAATAGTACTATACACTGTACTCCTGAATATAATAGTACTATACACTGTGCCCCTGAATATAATAGTACTATACACTGTGCCCCTGAATATAATAGTACTATACACTGTGCCCCTGAATATAATAGTACTATACACTGTGCCCATGAATATAATAGTACTATACACTGTGCCCCTGAATATAATAGTACTATACACTGTGCTCCTGAATATAATAGTGCTATACACTGTATTCCTGAATATAATAGTACTATACACTGTGCTCCTGAATATAATAGTACTATACACTGTGCTCCTGAATATAATAGTACTATAAACTGCACTCCTGAATATAATAGTATTATACACTGTACTCCTGAATATAATAGTACTATACACTGCACTCCTAAATATAATAGTATTATACACTGTACTCCTGAATATAATAGTACTATACACTGTGCTCCTGAATATACTAGTACCATACACTGCGCCCCTGAATATAATAGTACTATACACTGTGCTGAATATAATAGTATCATACACTGTACTCCTGAATATAATAGTACTATACACTGTGCCCCTGAATATAATAGTACTATACACTGCACTTCTGAATATAATAGTACTATACACTGTACTCCTGAATATAATAGTACTACCGTGTTTCCCCGAAAGTAAGACAGTGTCTTACTTTCTTTTTATCCCCAAAAGCCCCACTATGTCTTACTTTCGGGGTATGTCTTATATTGGACTGCGTTTATACGTTTCAGGCCATGTGACCGCTGCAGCCAATCACAGGTCAATCACAGGCTGCAGCGGTCACATGGACTGCCGCGTCATCCAGGGATGTCGGGCTGGATGTGAAGAGAGGGACGCGTCACCAAGACAACGGCCGGGTAAGTATGAATTTCTTTAACTTTTATTACAGAAAAGGCTGTCCCTTCTCTCTATCCTGCATTACCGTATTTCGGCGCGGTGACGTATGGAGAGGGGGGCGGCGCGGAAGTGGGCAGGAGGCGGCAATACCCCCGTGTTTCCCCGAAAGTAAGACATATGTCTTACTTTCGGGGTACGGCTTATATTAGCCGACCCCCCTGAAACCCCCGATACGTCTTACAATCGGGGGTGTCTTACTATCGGGGAAACACGGTATGCACTGTGCCCAGGGGCATAACTAGGAAAGACTGGGCCCCATAGCAAACTCTTGACCGGGCCCCCCCCCCCCCGGGTGCCACAAGCAGCCCCCCTTATAAATAGCGCTCCCTGTAGAATGTGCCATACAGCCCCCCTGTAGACAGTGCTATATAGCCCCGCCTAAAGACAGTGTAACACCCTATTTGTAGATAGCGCCCCCACCTCCCCTTGTGTATAGTGCCACACAGACCCCCCCCCCTGTTTGTATAGTGCCACAAGGCAATGGCGCATCCGAGAAATTTGTATCAGCCAGGGAGATGTCATTTAAGCATAGAAAAGTGGGTTTGGAGGCAGGACTATGTGACTCTTGAGGATAGCAGCATCGCCCCATGACCCATGAGTAATTAGTATATATTGTGTGTCGTTTTAAATGTGGATTTTAAGGATTTTAAGGATTTTGCTGCATCTGAAATAAACATACAAGGGAATGTTTGGAAATATTGTCAGGTCATGTATTACCGCATGGCATGGTGGCGGTTCAAGGGGTTAAAACTACCTGACAGATTCCTATTAAATTTACAATGAATTGAGAACAATTCCATCTGCCCTGCAATTTTGTTATTATAAATATATCCTATATAACTACAGATCCAGAACTCTGACATATATACAGTACCACAACCAAGGTCAGTACATAAATACAGCACTAGAACAAAGCTAAGTACATATATACAGCACCAGAACAAAGCTCAGTACATACATACAGTACCACAACCAAGATCAGTACATATATACAGCACCAGAACAAAGCTCTGACATATATACAGTACCAAGCTCAGTACATAAATAAAGCGCTAGAACCAAGCTCAGTACATAAATACAGCACTAGAACCAAGCTCTGACATATATACATCACCAGAACCAACCTCAGTACATAAATACAGCACTACAACCAAGCTCAGTACATATATACATCACCAGAACCAAGCTCAGTACTTACATACAGCATCAGAACCAAGATCAGTACATATATACAACACTAGAACAAATACAGCTCAATTTAGTGCAACCCCTGCCGTATAGGCTTGTACGGCGTAAAACTACAGCTCCCAGCATGACCCTACAATGGTAAGGATATGCTGGGAGATGCTGTTTCACCAAAAAAATATCATATCATAATCATCTCGCTGCAGATCACACAGTGACAACAATACGGATTAGAGGCAGAATAAACATTTACATTAAGTGACTCACCGGTGACGTCTCAGATTCTAGTTATTTTCTTCTCCCTCCGGTCCAGACCTCTATGATGGATTTCTACCGGCCATAACCAATTTCTGCAGTTTTCCGCTCAGATGTCTTCAGCTTCTCACTTTTAAAACATTTCTGCACCTATAAACAAAATTAAAATTCTCAACACCTCTAAATATAATAACGCACCATACACTGCACCTCTAACTATAATAGCGCCATACACTGTGTCCCTGATTATAATAGTACCATACACTATGTCACACACACACACCGTGCCCCCTGTAGATAGTGCCCCCATGGCCCCCTGTAGATAATGACTCCATAGAGCCTCTGTAAATAGTGACCTACATAGAAGCCCCTGTAGATAGTATCCACATATGGTCTCCAGAGCTGCAAGGCAATAGTGCTAACCACTGAGCCACCCTGCTGCCCTACATATAGCTTCCCCTATAGATAGTGCTCCACGTATAGCCCACCTCTGTAGATAGTATCTCACATATAGCTCCCCCTGTATATAGTGTCCCACATATAGCCCACCCTTGTAGACTGTGCACTACATATAGCCACCTTGTTGCTAGTGCCCCACAGGTAACCCACCCCTGTATATAGTGTGCCACATATAGCACACCCCTATAGAAAGTACTCTAAAAATAGCTCCCCTATAGATAGTGCTCTACATATAGTCCACCCCTGTATAGTGTCTCACATATAGTGCCCCACATATAGACCCCCTGTAGATAGTGCCCCACATATAGACCCCCCTGTAGATAGTGGCCCACATATAGAGCCCCTTGTATATAGTGGCCCACATATAGAGCCCCCTGTATATAGTGGCCCACATATAGAGACCCCTGTATATAGTTGCCCACATCCTCACATATAGACCCCCCCTGTAGATTGTGCCACACATCCCCACATACAGACCTCCCCTGTAGCTAGTGCCCCACATATAGACCCCCCTGTATATAGTGGCCCACATATAGACCCCCTGTATATAATGGCCCACATAAAGAGCCCCCTGTATATAGTGGCCCACATCCCCACATATAGATCCCCCTGTAGCTAGTGCCCCACATATAGACCCCCCTGTATATAGTGGCCCACATATAGACCCCCCTGTATATAATGGCCCATATAAAGAAGACCCCCCCTGTAGATAGACCCCCACTATAGATAATGCCACTCACACTTTTATGAGGAAAAAATATATAAACTTGACATACTCACATGATCCCGTTCCCACGCTGTTCACTGGCGATGCAGACATGCTCTCTTCTGAGCATGTCTGCTGGAGCTGAACGAGCGTCGTCCAATGCCGCTGATTGGCGGGGCAGAATGACTTGCCCCGTCAATCAGCACCTACCAAGCATGGAAGCGGCGCGATAGCGAATCAGTGTCATTGTAAGGCACTGGATGGTCGGGCACGGAACATGCCCAGCCATTCAGTGCTAATGCATGTATTTGGCTGCCGCTAGCACCGGGGCCCCCTCTGGTGCTAGTGACACCTACAGGCATGAGATGGCCTGTGTCGCCCAGCCCATACTTGGAGGCTCGGCGGCGTGGGCACCATAACGGCTGCTAGCGGCGCCACCGGGCATATGGGGGGGTGTGTCGGCTGGCGGCATGGGCCCCCTCAAGCCCCGTGCCAGCTGCTAAGGCTGCTACCGCGGTAGTTACGCCACTGTCTGTGCCCATGAAATTGTGTCAAACATTGTAAAGTAAAACACCACACACTAATATTGCCCCCTGTAGATAGCGCCAGTTACAATGCCCACTGTAGATAATGTCCCCTGTAGATAGTGCCAGTTACAATGCCCTCTGTAGATAATGCCCCCTGTAGATAGCACCAGTCACAATGCCCCCTGTAAATAGCGCCAGTTACAATGCCCACTGTAAATAATGTCCCCTCTAGATAGCACCAGTCACAATGCCCTCTGTAGATAGCGCCAATTACAATGCCCACTGTAGATAATGCCCCCCCTGTAAATAACGCCAGTCACAATGCCCCCTGTAGATAGCGCCAGTTACAATGCCCATTGTAGATAATGTCCCCTGTAGATAGGGCCAGTTACAATGCCCTCTGTAGATAATGTCCCCTGTATATAGCGCCAGTTACAATGCCAAATCCAGATATTGTCCCCTGTCGATAGCGCCAGTTACAATGCCCACTGTAGATAATGTCCCCTGTAGATAGTGCCAGTTACAATGCCCACTGTAGATAATGTCCCCTGTAGATAGCGCCAGTTACTGTAATGTGGGGGTAGGGAGACAGACAGGTGAGCCCTAATCTACCCTCCACTCAGTCCCTGCCTACTTGCAACGACCCGCCCTAGGCGACGGGGTACAACTGGGCGATGGTCCCTACACTCAATAGGTGCACGACAGACAAACAGACAAGTGTATAAAGAAGCCAGGGAAATGGGGAAGCTGCCCACGGGGACACCGAGAGCAACAAGCAAAGTGAACGAGCCGAGTCAAACCAGGAGATAAGCGAGGTACAAAAACGCAGAGCAGAAGAGTGGTCAGTAAAGCCAAGGTCAATCACAAGCAGAGGATCAGTAGTTCAAGAAGCTGCAGCAGGGCCAGGAAACCAGCAGAGAAGAGTCACAAGCAAAGGAGGAACAGGAAAGGCAGGTATAAATAGACAGAGGGCGGGAGCTAGCTCCGTCTGGCCAGGCTGTGATAGGCTCTCCCACTCCTAAGCCTGCCATCCTGGGTGGTGGAAGATGGAGTCAGTCTCACAGACATAGAAGCAGGTGCAGACAGATTAACTATGGGCGTCGACACAGAAGTTGTGTCTGGCAGATCCTTTACAGTTACAATGCCCAATCTAGATAATGTCCCCTGTAGATAGTGCCAGTTACAATGCCTACTGTAGATAATGCCCCCTATAGCTGTTGCCCTCAACGCTGTCAAGAAAAAAATTCTCACCTGTCCCCGTTCCCGCGTATTCCTCTAGCGCCGCAGGAGTGGTCAGAGACCAGACGGCGTCATCCATCATAACGGCGCAGTCGGTGTGATGACATCATCGCGCCGACTGTGTCATTAGTAAAGCGCAGAATGGGAGGAAGGGAACGGATAGTTCCCTTTCTCGCCAGCGCTAATGTAAGCAATTGTATTCTCCTAAGGATGCGAATACAATTGGGTGAGAGGTCCGGCTGCACTCCTGTTCTCTGAACCGGATGTAATTTTAACAGCCGGTACCGGAGAACCTGGGCGAACTGGGCCCCCTTCCAGCCTCTGGCCCCGGGCACTTGCCCAGATTGCCCTTATTATAATCCGCCCCTGCAGTCAGAGCAGACAGTGGCATCGCTCCATGGGAATGAAACAACGGTTTCTCAGTCATGCAACTTGCATAACCAAAAAAAGTAAGTTAAAAATACCCTTCGCCTCCCCTATATCAACCTGTCAGGAGTTTTGAGGCCTCAAAATTGATGACAGGTTCCCTTTAATGACACTATTCATGTTTGGGTGGCTGTATGCTAGCCGCATGTTCTCTCTTAGCCAATTAGCTACTTAAATACAGGGTGTGCCTTCAAACAGCCTTCCAAATAGTTTGAGGGAGGCCGTCCAGGAGGAATAGTAGCTCCCACTAGCACCATTTAAAGGGATTGTGGGGATTCAAAAACCCAATGTCATATACCCTATTAGGGAATTCTGAGTTAATAGAGGATTGTGCTCTGCTCAGGATCCTCATCTCTTTGCCAGAGCGGAGAGCGGTTACAAAAAGTATCTCTCACTCTGGAGGACCTGTCCTGTTCTACATGACACAGACAACCCAGTGATATGAATGGGCACTGTGTGAGGACTAATTTTCCCTGTGGTAGAGATACAGGGAAATTTAATGCTTATTGCCATGTTTCCTGAAAAATTATAGCCCAGCAGGGGGACACTTTGATCAGCATATTGTCAGCTAACCCTTGTAACAAGTAGGGATTGTCTAAAGGGGAGAACCCATTTAAGAAGAGCATCAAATAGATGTCCCAGTTTAAAGACAACTGTCACATCACAGATCTTCTTTAACCCCTTCAGGACACATCCTGTTTTGGCCTTGTGGACGCAGCCGATTTTTTCAAATCTAACATGTTCATTTATGTGGTAATAACTTTGGAATGCTTGTACCTATCCAAGCGATTCTGAGATTGTTTTCTTGTGACATATTGTACTTTATGTTAGTCTAAAAATTTGGTCTATAAATTCAGAATTTATTTGTGAAACACACCAAAATTTCGAGAAAATGTGCAAAAATTAGCTTTTTCTAAATTTAAATGTATCTGCTTGTAAAACAAAAAGTAATACCACACTAAATATTTACTAGTTAACATTTCCCATATGTCTACTTTATGTTGGCATCGTTTTTTTAACATCCTTTTCTTTTTCTAGGACGTTACAAGGCTTATAAATTTAGCAGCAACTTCTCACGATTTCAAGAAAATTTCCAAAGCCTACTTTTTTAGGGACCAGTTTAGTTCTGAAGTGGCTTTGAGGGTCTTATATATTAGAAAACCCCTTAAGTCACCAAATTTTAAACACTGCACCCCTTAAAGATGTCAAAATAGCATTTAGAATGTTTTTTGACCCTTTAGGTTTTTTGCAGGATTTAATGCAATGTGGAGGTGAAATGCATAAATTTCCTTTTTTTTTAGAAATTCCATTTTAATAAAAAAAATTCTGTAACACAAACTCAACTCAATATTTAATGCCAAGATTCTCCAGTTTTTCTAAATAGCCCACATGTGGCCCCCCCTGGTGTGGTAATGGACTGAAATATGGGCCTCAGAACCAAATGAGCACCTAGTGGATTCTGGGGCCTTCTGTTTATTAGAATATATTTTCAGGTCTGAAGAGGTCTTGTGGGCCCAAAACAGTGGAAACACCCCCAAAAATACACCATTTGACAAATTACACCACTCATGGAATTATAGTGAGCATTTTGACCTCACAGGTGTTTTGCTGAAATTAGTGGAATTAGACCGTGAAAATAAAAATCAAACATAGAAATTATAATTTTTTTCAAGGCATAAAGGAGAAAAAGCACACCAACATTTGAAAATCAATTTCTCCTGATTACGGTAATGCCTGAAATTTGGCAATAAACTGCCTTTTGGACACGGGCAGTTCTCAGACCGTAAAGATGAGCATTTGGCTTTTGGAGCTCAAGTTTTGCTGGAATGATTTTCGGGTGCCATGTCACATTTGCAAAGCCTGAAGGACCAAAACAGTGGAAACCCCCCAAAAGTGACCGCATATGGGAAACTACAGCCCTCAAGGAATTTATCAAGGGGTACTGTGAGCATTTTGATCTGTCAGGTTTTTCGCTGAATTTAGTGGAATTAGGCAGTGAAAATGAAAATCTATGTTTCTTCTAATAAAATGTAGTCTTAGCTCAGACTTTCCATTTTCACAATAGATAAAGGAGAAAAAGCTGCCCAATAATTGTAAAGCAAACTCTTCTGAGCATGGCAATACCCCATATGTGGTAATAAACTGCTGTTTAGACACACGGCAGGGCTTAGTAGGGAAGGAGTGGTATTTGGCTTTTGGAGCTCAAGTTTTGCTGGAATGGTCTTCGGGGGTCATGTCACATTTTCAAAGCCCGAAGGGACCAAAACAGTGGAAACACCCAAAAAGTTACCCCATTTGGGAAACTACACCCCTTAAGGAATCTATCTATTTATTGTCTGCCGCATTTAAGGGGTTAATCGGCGGGGACCACGGCTGTGATACGACCCGGTGTCTTCCGTCAGTACTAAGGCTGCTAGTAGCTGCAAGTACTGAGAGATTCCCGGCATAGGAGCATTACTGTGCACTCCTTTAGGGAAAATGTAAATTAACGGGCTGCAGGCACAAGGACCATCGCTGCAGCCCGTTAATACAACGTGTTCCAAATTATTATGCACATTGGATTTAAGTGTCATAAACATTTAATTATTAGTTTTTCAATTAAACTCATGGATGGTATTGTGTCTTAGGGCTCTTTGGATCATTGTAATCAATCTCAGACACCTGTTATAATTAGTTTTCCAGGTGTGCCCAATCAAAGGAAAACTACTTAAGAAGGACGTTCCACATTATTAAGCAGGCCACAGATTTCAAGCAATATGGGAAAGAAAAAGGATCTCTCTGCTGCCGAAAAGCGTGAAATAGTGCAATACCTTGGACAAGGTATGAAAACATTGGATATTTCAAGAAAACTTAGGCGTGATCATCGTACTGTGAAAAGATTTCTGGCTGATTCAGAGCACAGACGGGTTCATTCAGATAAAGGCATAATGAGGAAGGTTTCTGCCAGACAAATTAATAGAATTAAGAGAGCAGCTTCTAAAATGCCATTGCAAAGCAGCAAACAGGTATTTGAAGCCGCTGGTGCCTCTGGAGTCCCGCGAACCTCAAGGTGTAGGATCCTCCAGAGGTTTGCAAGTGTGCATAAAGCTATTATTCGGCCACCCCTAAACAATGCATACAAGCAGAAACGGTTGCAGTGGGCTCAGAAATACATGAAGACTAATTTTCAAACCGTGTTGTTTACTGATGAGTGCCGTGCAACCCTGGATGGTCCAGATGGATGGAGTAGTGGATGGTTGGTGAATGGCCACCATGTCCCAACAAGGCTGCGACGTCAGCAAGGCGGTGGCGGAGTCATGTTTTTGGCTGGAATCATGGGGAGAGAGCTGGTAGGACGCTTTAGGGTCCCTGACGGTGTGAAAATGACCTCTGCAAAGTATGTAGAATTGATGACTGACCACTTTCTTCCGTGGTACAAAGAGAAGAACCGTGCCTTCCGTAGCAAAATTATCTTCATGCATGATAATGCACCATCTCATGCTGCAAAGAATACCTCTGTGTCATTGGATGCTATGGGCATAAAAGGAGAGAAACTCAAGGTGTGACCCCCATGTTCCCCTGACCTCAACCCTATTGAGAACCTTTGGAGCATCCTCAAGCAAAATATCTATGAGGGTGGGAGGCAGTTCACATCAAAACAGAAGCTCTGGGAGGCTATTCTGACATCCTGCAAACATATTCAAGCAGAAACTGTCCAAATACTCACAAATACAATGGATGCAAGAATTGTGAAGGTGATATCAAAGAAGGGGTCCTATGTTAACATGTAACTTGGCCTGTTAAGTTTTTTTTGATTGAAAGAGCTTTTGATTTCTGTAAATATGACCTCCTGATGCTGCAAATTCAACAAATTACCATTTTAGTTCTCTTTACAACCTTTAAAATGTTTTGTTCTCTGTTGTGCATAATAATTTGAAACAGTGCATTTTGAGTTTTTTACTTCTAAAAAAAAAAACTGTCATCATTAGGAGATTTGTTCAATAAAATTTGCATTATACACCAACGGTTGATGGCTTAAAGATTATACTGACTGTCATTTGCATCGACTATTTAGGAAAATCAGCGAAAAATAACATTTGCATAATAATTTGGAACGCTGTATATATGTGTGGTCGTCAGGAAGGGGTTAATGCAGATTCTCATTTCAAACCTAATTTGTACTATATAGCAAGTGCTAAGAAAGGGCTGTAGCGGTTGGCACATTCTACAAATGTGGGCTGCTAGTTCTTGAGGGCAGGCGTCTGCTTTTTTGTTTGCACCATTCCTTTTTTGACAGACAAGTCTTCTAGACTTAGGCGTGGATTGCCAGCAATTTCCTTCAGGAATAGGAAGCTACATGCAAGCAACAGTCTATTTGTATGTAAATTACTGTGACTTGCCTTTCTGTCATAGGTGAAGGGGGCAGCTCAAAGTAAGGAGCCAGTGGTAGATTACATTAGGCAGAGGCGTAGCTAGGTTCTCCAGCACCCGGGTCAAAGTTTCAGTTTGGCGCCCCCCCCCCCAACCTCTTTCCCGACATCTCCTTCGCCTTCGCCGTGTTTGTTTTCTCTACCAATCAATGACGTGTCATTTCTTTTCCACATTTCTTTTTATGTAACGCGAGTATAAAAACATTTGTACATTTTACAAGCAATATAGTTCTTTACACAACACCAGAATAGTACTCAGTACATGAATACAGCCCCAGAACCAGGCTCATTACATATATGCAGCACCAGCACAAATATAGCTCAATTTAGTGCAACCCCTGCTGTACAGGTTTGTACGTCGTAAAACTATAGCTCCCAGCATGGTCCGAACAATGGTAAGGATATGCTTGGAGTTGCTGTTTGACAAAAAATAAATCCTATCATAATCATACCACCCATCATCTCGCTGCAGATCATACATAAACTACATTACTGATTAGAGGCAGAATAAACATTTACATTAAGTGACTCACCGGTGACGTCTCAGATTCTAGTTCTTTTTCTCCATCCGGTCTAGACCTGATGCAGATTGCCGCTCAGATTTCTTCAGCTTCTCACTTTTCCAACATTTCTACACCTATAAACAAAGATAAAGTTATCATTATACCACACACTACGCCCCTAAATATAATAGCGCCATACACTGCACCTCTAATTATAATAGCACCATACACCGTGTCCCACACACTGTGCCCCCTGTAGATAGTGTCTGCCATAGAGCCCCCTGTGGATAGTGCCCCATAGAGCCCCCTGTAGATAGTGCCACCATATAGCCCACCCCTGTATATAGTGTCCCACAAATAACTCCCCCTATAGTGCTCTACAGATAGCCCACCCCTGTATATATCCCCCTGTAGATATAGCCCAGCCCTGTATATAGTGCTCCATGTATAGCCCAACCGTCTATATAGTTCCCTGCAGATATAGCCCACCCCTGTATATAGTGCTCCACAGATAGCCCACCCCTGTATATAGCCCCCCTGTAGATATAGCCCACCCCTGTATATAGTGCTCCACAGATAGCCCACCCCTGTATATAGCCCCCCTGTAGATATAGCCTATCCCTGTATATAGTGCTCCACAGATAGCCCACCCCTGTATATAGCCCTCTTGTAGATATAGCCCACCCCTGTATATAGGCCCCTGTAAATATAGCCCAACCCTGTATATAGCCCCCTGTAGATATAGCCCACCCCTGTATATAGTGCTACACAGATAGCCCACTCCTGTATATAGCCCCACCTGTAGATATAGCCCACCCATGTATATAGTGCTCCACATATAGTCCACCCCTGTATATAGTGCTCCACATATAGTCCACCCCTGTATATAGCCCCCCTGTAGATATAGCCTACCCCTGTATATAGTGCTCCATAGATCGCCGACCCCTGTATATAGCCCCCTGTAGATATAGCCCACCCCTGTATATAGTATCCCACAAATAGCTCCCCCTATAGTGCTCCACAGAAAGCCCACCCCTGTATATAGCCCCCTGTAGATATAGCCCACCCCTGTATATAGTGCTCCACATATAGTCCACCCCTGTATATAGTGATTCACAGATAGCCCACCCCTGTATATAGCCCCCCTGTACATATAGTCCACCCCTGTATATAGTGCTCCACTAGATAGTCCACCCCTGTATATAGTGCTCCACAGATAGCCCACCCCTGTATATACTATATACAGGGGTGGGCTATCTGTGGAGCACTATATACAGGGGTGGACTATATGTACAGGAGGGCTATATACAGGGGTGGGCTTTCTGTGGAGCACTATAGGGGGATCTATTTGTGGGATACTATATACAGGGGTGGGCTATATCTACAGGGGGACTATATACAGGGGTGGGCTATATCTACAGGGGGGCTATATACAGGGGTGGGCGATATATGGAGCACTATATACAAAGGTGGGCTATATCTACAGGGGGGCTATTATACTATATAGATATAGCCTGTAGATATAGCCCAACCCTGTATATAGTGCTCCATAGATCGCCCACCCCTGTATATAGCCCAGCTGTAGCTATATCCCACCCCAGTATATGGTGCTCCATAGATAGCCCACCCCAGTATATAGCCCCCCCTGTAGATAGACACCCCCATAGATAAAGCCCCCCGCGTGTAGAAAAAGCCCCCCCGTAGATAAAGTCCCCCCGTGTAGACAAAGTTCCCCCTCCGTAGATAAAGTCCCCCCATAGATAAAGTCCCCCCCGTAGATAAAGTCCCCCTTGTAGATAAAGCCCCCCCCCTGTAGATACAGCCACACACTTTTTTTATTACAACTAAGAAGAAAAATATATATATTCAAACTCACCTTAATCCCGTTTCCCACGCCGGCCGGCAGCAATGGAGACCTGCTCTCTTCTGCGCAGGTCTCCTGGGGGCTGAACGAAGCATCTATGAAAGGCGCTGATTGGCTGGGCAGGATGGCTTTCCCTGTCAATCAGCACCTTTCATCAAAAGGTACCAGTCGCTTTACTGGTACAAAAGCGCTGAATAGACGGGCACGGAATGTGCCCGGTCATTCATTGCTTCTTATTGTACCTGTGTCCTATAGACACAGGTACAATTATAGTGCAGGAGGAGGTGGCGCTGGCGCCCCCCTCTAAGTTGCGCCCGGGGCACATGCCACATGCACATGCTATGCTCCTGCATTAGGGGCGCTTGGGGAGGCCATCTGTAGCCCGAGGCTTCTGGGGGAGCCCATGGTCGGCCAAAGAGTTAAAGCACGATGTGGTTTTGACACGGTTTTTGCTCATCCACTTTATCTCTTTGCTATAGTGGAGAGCAGTTCTGTTCTAGGGTCTATCTTTAGGGAGTCTGGTCTGGGGTCTCTATTAGTTTAGGGGTCTGATCTGGGGGTCTATATTTAGGTGTTTATTAGTTTAGTGGGTCTGGTGTGGGGTCTGTATTTAGGGGGCATGTCTAGGGACTGTATCTATTTTGGGTGTCTTTTCTGGGATTCTAGTTTCTAGTTTAGGGCCACTGGTGCTGTACTAATTCTTCACCAATTGAATAAATCTTAGTTTACCCCTATATTTCCCACTAAATAACTTGATGACCAGTAAAAATAGACAATTGTCCATACATCCTGCACTTTTTTTTTTTTAAACTACCTGCAAAGTAATGAAAAGATCCAGTTAGAGACGTGGAAATGTATCTGGAGTTCAATGGAAGAATGCTGGTAGTCAGATTGGAAATCAAAGCTCCAATGTATTGTGTATAGAGTTTGGCATGAGATAAAGTCTACCTCCCATTCTCTTTGAAAATAAATTATGAAGATTTTTATGAATGTGCCTACAGTTCAAGTCATCTTTGGTCCACTGTCCTCTTTAAAAAAAAAAATGATTTTGCACAGTCAATGATCTTTGCCATTTTTTGACCTTAATATCAAATAGTCTATATTTCATAAGATAGTCACCTATAAATATTTTTCATAATAAAGCAGAACTATATCTCGATGTTATTAGAAACTAGCTTACAAAGCATATAAAAGCATTCTCATATATCCTTTCAAATAACTTACTACATAGACACAAAGGGCACTCTGTGATATGATCTGTGATCTATCTGAGTATTTCTGTCAGTGGAATATTGCAAATTGAAAAAATATAGCAGTTTGAAAGGTGCAATGAATTTCAGGCTGCATATGAATCAAGAAGCTCTAATAATGTGTTCTATGTGCTAAGTTGATTTTTGTTGAGCCATCCAATTAAAATAATTTACTAGATTTGCTTCTTAACCTCTTTTCAACAATCTATTGTATTTTATATGAATTAACAAAAAATTTGGAATAGAAACATGTACAAGAATTGGGGCTCACATCGTCCGAAGAAATGCTAGATAACAGAAAGACACAGTGGTTTTCTTCTTCACCTCAGTGAACAAAGTACCTGTTCTAGAGTAGGTCCCTCACCCCCCAGGCCTTATAGCTGCATCCATGGCTTCAACTTCTATATGTAGACCCATGAAAGGAAAATTATCATTGATACATTTGGTCAATTATTGAACAACTATATTAAAATGACATTATGCATACCTACCTAGGCGAATTTCAGTGTCTGAGGGTTAAATGTCCATTATAAGTAGTATCTGAGAATTATGCCTCCACTTGTTTGCAGAGGAAATTATTCGTCATCTGTATTTCTATGCCATGGAACAATTTGATTCAGTTCCCAAACACCCTAATAACACATAAAGTTCTGTGTCCCAAATCAGAACTCAATCTGCTGGACTTATTTGCACAGGAACACATGATTAACGTCTTAGCCTTATATTCAGTTTATCACCATTAGATCACTTATTAGTAATAGTTATGTAAGGATCATAACGTTGATATTTAGAGATTGATCTCATATGATGTATTAGTGGGGGAACTGTATCCATCTTGCTTCCCATTTCTTAACTAAGAATTATGTAGTAATGTCAGTGATTAACTATTTTACCCTTTCGCTGGCGGAGCTTTTTCGGGACAATTTTTACACTTATGACATATACAAATAAAACCTAAATTGTAAAATTAAAAAAATCATATTATCCCCCTATAGCAATATATTTACTAAAAGTAGACACCTTGCACATTGTGTAAATGCCACCCAAAACTTTATACTCATGGGAACCTTATGTCATTTTGGATCAAAGCATATAATTTTGTAAAAAAATTATGAAAAATAATTGTGGATGAAAGTCAGACCTAAGCAAAGCCTTAGACACTCAACTAAAAATAAAAGTTCAAGATGTTTAGAATTCAAACATGCCTATTATGCCAATGTCAACACGTACATATCATCACAGTCATCAAAAGATAGACCAAAAATCTCTGTGATCCAGATGCCAGTAAATCACAGAGTTGACAAATGGCCTCATTAGGGGCAGGAGGTGATGTGCAACTGCTCATCTTCTCACCCCTTCTGTAGAATAAAAAAAGACCCACTATATCCTCTCTAATTGCTAAGGGGGAGTGATAACATGAATATTAGTATATGTTTCACCGCTCAGGAATATCTAGGAGGCTGTACAGGGGAAATATTATAGTATCAGACTATCAGATCTAAGATCTAGCCCTTACAGTCTACTCGCGGCAAGCATTTAAAGTCGCATATCCTTGGCAGTGAAAGTGTTAAAGAGCCTTAAAACATGATGTTAAGGATCTGCCAGGCACGGCTTCTGTATCCACGCCCATAGGTAATCAGTCTGCACCTGCTTCTATGTCTGTGAGACTGACTCCATCTTCCACCACTCAGGATGGCAGGCTTAGGAGTGGGAGAGCCTATCACAGCCTGGCCAGACGGAGCTAGCTCCCGCCCTCTGTCTATTTATACCTGCCTTTCCTGTTCCTCCTTGCTTGTGATTCTTCTCTGTTTGTTTCCTGGCCCTGCTGCAGCTTCTTGAACTACTTGTCCCTGCTTCGTATTGACCCTGGCTTACTGACTACTCTTCTGCTCTGCGTTTGGTACCTCGTACACTCCTGGTTTGACTCGCCTTGTTCACTACTCTCCTGCTCTGCGTTTGGTACCTCGTACACTCCTGGTTTGACTCGGCTTGTTCACTACTCTCCTGCTCTGCGTTTGGCACCTCGTACTCTCCTGGTTTGACTCGGCTCGTTTACTACTCTTACTGCTCACGGTGTTGCCATGGGCAACTAGCCCCGTTTCCCTATGTTCTGTGTTTCCTTGTCTGGTTGTCTGTCGTGCACTTACTGAGTGTAGGGACCGTCGCCCAGTTGTACCCCGTCGCCTAGGGCGGGTCGTTGCAAGAAGGCAGGGACTGAGTGGCGGGTAGATTAGGGCTCACTTGTCTGTTTCCCTATCCCTGTCATTACACATGACTGGTGTTATCAGCCAAGTTAGAGGTGCCCATCTGTAAACACCACTCTTTTGGAATGGTTGCTCCTCATCAGCTTAGAGTAGGGTTTTGGTTGACTGTGTGAGATGCTGTGCGTCCTGCCTCACAAAAGGTACTGGTTCTCCTTGCAGAGAGCAAGCTTAGTAGGGAGTCTTTAGAGCATTGTTCCCTGGGACAGAGAATGACAAATACTGCAGCTCCTCCCAAGAAGGAAGAAAACAGACACTCTAGTGCCATGGTAAATCGGCATATTTCTGGCTTATTTTTTACTGATTTTCCTTGCATAGCAACGCTCCCAGATGCCAACTGTGCAAGAAACTATAACACAGCCCCATTCACTTTCAGGATCAGCGGGGGTCCAAAAGGTCTATCAATATGCCTTTATATGATGGGAGTCTTTTCATATTATGCCTATAATATCACAGCGTCCGTCTGGTCACCCTGGTTCAAGTGGAAAATTAGACTTAGGTCAAGGATCTACTGGCTTGTTGACGTTACCGGTCATAGATTTCTTAAAATTGAACACCAAAATGCAAATGTTTCAGTCCCAATTTTTATTGTCCAGGTTTCACATTAACATTGCCAAAGGAAAATAACATAGATGGGACAACCCCATCTGCTAAGCCGATGTATCTAAGCCTATCGTGTTATAGTGTCTGTTGATCCTCTGTATTTAATTCTATCATGTGTGATACTGGCTGCTGAGCCGCTGTATCAAATAATATCATGTGTAAAACTGTCTGCTAAGCTGTTATATCTAAGCCTATTATGTGTAATACTGTCTGCTGAGCGGTTATAGCTAAGCCCAGCATGTGTGCTACTCTCTGCTATGGTCCCCATATCTAAGCCTATCATGAGTGATACTGTCTGCTGAGCTGTTATAGCTAAGCCCGGCATGTGTGCTCCTCTCTGCTAAGGTCCCCATATCTAAGCCTATCATGAGTGATACTGTCTGGTGAGGTCACATATCTAATCCTATCGTGTGTGATACTGTCTGCTGAGTTGTGTATCTAATCCTATCATGTCTGATACTGTCTTCTGAGCCAGTATGTTAAGTCTATTATGTGTGATACTGTCTGCTAAGCTATGTATCTAATGAAGTGGTGTAGCTATAGAAGTTGCAGTCTTATAGATATGCTGTCTCTGATGTATACATATATGTTTTGGGGGGGGGGGGGGAAACATATGTCTTGATCTTTTAAGACCCTAGCAAAGCCCCTGGCTGTTAGTGTTGCATCGATGGGTCAGTTAAAAGACCTAGCGATGCAGCTGAATGCTACGAGCTGGACGTCACCGTAGGCTGAGCTTTTGCATCGGAGTCCAGGAGCATGTAGCTATGCACCTGTCAGCACCCATGTGTGATCCCTGTTATGTTTCAATAGGGTAAATTGGACTAAAACACCGTCAATTACATGGCATACTCTTACCTCCATCTGAACAATGGTGATGGTATCCATATTTGAGGGAAATTAGGGAAAGACTCTTCAACATTTAGTTTATCCTTACTGTACCAAAAAATTGTTCTGACCCATAAGTAACCAACAACCTGTGAACAAGTGATTGTCAGACATCTGTTGTAACATAATGCACTTCATTTATCAAAGTTAATATAGGAAAAATTGAGTAATTGCCTATAGTAAAGAGATTACTTCTTTCATCTATGTTAGATTAAAAAGAGCTGTAATCTGATTGTTGTTGTTTACTGCTCCATTTTATTGTGCCTATTGTCTGAAAGAAGTTACAACCACTCCTTAGGCAACTCTAGATGTAAGATTTAGTGCATCCATGTTGTGTCTAAATTGCATATTTCCTTTTCCTCCTCTCTTTTGATTTCTGTAAATGAACATTTTCTGAGTGCTGTCTCTTCATTAGGGTCCTGTAAAAGCTGTGCTAAACTGCTATGAGCCAATCAGATATCTCTCCCCTCCTCTTCTGCTCTCACAGCCTGCAGTCTCACAGACTCACCAAGGGAAAGATACTGCAGCTGCACCTCCCTCCTCCCTTTCTTTGATTTACATAATTAATCTAGACACATGTTTTTGGGAACCAAGAGGGATTCCAAACCTTTGAATAAAGCCTGAGGTATTGTTCAAAATTTTGTTAAAATAATTTTAGGTGGAGTTCTTTTTTAATATTATGAGGTTATTTTGTTATTGGGGTGTTTTCTGATCTTCACTAATCGTCATCATCTACAAAAGGTCATACCAGACTGGAAATTAGACCAAAACCGACCAATATAGATGACCATATAGGCCACAGCCAATTTCCTTGATTAAAAGTTTAAAAGGCAATATGACATATTTTTTTTTATTTGTGATGTTATTGTACATTAAAATAAAAATAAAAAATGGGAGCTCAGACAGTACTCCAAACGTTTAAGTGATCCTTTTATTCCCACATGTGGTGTTTCAGCTTAGTGTGAGCTATTCACAAGCATTACATTATAGATATCTTACCCATTTTTAGAAGGAATGCAAAAAAAAACAACAAACTATAATCTTTGTAGTAAATGATATCTTTTATTCTAAGTATTAACCAAGTCAAAAAAGTAATAGCATGCATGAAAAAAACACCATTCAGCAAGGCAATGCTTACATCTGATAAAGTAGCTGTAGTATGATGAAACATAACCACTCACCCGCATAAACATAGTTACTATAGATGAGATGCCTGGCACTATTGACCACTGAACCATTAGTCCTCGTTCACGCATAGTTGTTCCGTCTACACGGCACCATGTTATGACTTTAAGGTGAGAATGCCTTTGTTAGGTGTTGTCCAGACGTTTTTTTACTGCTGGATGTACGTATACAGAATCTGGTGACAGAGGAAAACTCTGTGTGCCTTGGTATGAAATTGTAGGCACTCAGAAGTACAGATGTAGCCAAGTTTATCTTGACTCTGATAACTTGCTGCAGCGTGATATCACATAACAAAAGCCATTGAAAAACCATTGGAAAAGTCAAGTTAATGTTTCTTGACACTGTATTTAATGCATTAAAAGTCAAGATAAAAATGGCTACATCTATACAGTACAGGCAGATATGGGGAATACGCTGCTCATTGGTTATATGGAACTGTAATATGGCCGTGTACATGATGTCTTGAAGAGACCAAGGTCAACGACTTTTTTACAATTACAGTGCAGGCATAGAGTGAACAAATATCTGCAGGTTAACATTCTGTAGAAGAACCATTACCTGGTCTGTGTGACTACAATATGTACCTGATAATAACTTACACGCAAAAAAAGTCACCCAGTTGAGATACAGTCTTAAGACTATAATGGGCAAATCGATTCACATAATATTCTGTTTTATTTTTCACAAGTTAATCTAATACATGGCAAATCAATTCTCTAAATGGGTCCTAACCGCTAGAAAATGTCAAAATAAATTTGCAAATTGTACGATAGATTATGCCTGAGATGCAGGATGATTGGTTGATAATGGATCATGTGCAGTTGGCTGCTGGAAATTAAAGAAAAAATACAATACCATTTACCAGAGGTAAAAACACCAAGAAAAAGTGATGCATTGGGAGCAGGTTGCATAAGGTGCACTGCATTGACTAGATTCTCTGGTAGCTCCTCCGCAGCGGTGTCCTGCTCATATGAACCTAGTTGATGCTAATAAAAGTGATGGGAATAAGTGGTTGCTGTTTGAAGCGAAGAACTGGATATGGAACCTGGCGCCAGCTGACGATATTGTTCTGGTCTACAGATCAAAGGGTATAAGTTTGGCCAGATACTTTAGGTGGCATCTTGTGGCGGTCTTCCATTTAATGTCTACTACTCTTACAAGCAGGCTTGTACTTGTTGTAATGGCCTAAAAGTTATCAGGAGTCACAAAGCATGGACAGGAACAAAAAGGGCGGTCCAGTAGCACGCACTTTTCTCACTTTTCCATTGATTCACATATCCTTTTTATTATCTTATCTTGTATCTCTACCAACCTGCCTAATACATCTTCTCATCTTCCTGTATCTACCTGCCTGGATAATAGTCTGAACTGCTCCTACAATGGAAGTCTGTGATATAGAAATAAAATGGCCGTATTATCAACAAACTGGTATACCTCCCCACCCAAGAGGATACTATTGAGTTACAATTTGTTAGCGGCACTTGCTTGACAGTTGTGCAAAAGGATTGGGCACAGTTGGCATAAACACAGGAAGACTGCAGGAAAGGTTAATCAATATGTCTCTCAAAACTGAGTTACTAAAAGGTAATAATCTGCTGTCTCTTCACGGATCAACCTGAAATAAATCTTATTTCATTCTTTCTTGTGGCCAATAATACTCTGCCATTTTGCCTAATCTGGCATTATACCCCCTTTAATATATCTCACTGATAGGCTTTCCGGAAATGTCATCTTCCAGTCATTTAAACATTGGAACGGGTTACAAAAAATAATTAGAGATTTTCTTTCCTCTTCCAAACAGGAAACTTGATTGTAGCCCAAGAAATCAATGTACACGCAGAAAGATGAATGTTTTCTTAGAATAAAAATGCAGATGTCTAAATAAATCTGGGAAGAAGACACTAGAAATTGAACAGAATTTTTGAAACAGAAATAATGTGCCTTTGTTTACTCGTTTCATTGTGGCTACAACCAATATATGAATAACATTTCCAGGGATACAGCTGCCAAGAACATTTGTATGAGGCACCAGAAGCAAATATACTGCAGGTCACTACACCCCAAAGATTGAAAGTGTGGAAATGAAAATATTTGTTTTTGTATATATGAAATTTACATACCTGCTATTTGTAAATCTTACAGGTTTAACCCCTTCCCGCTATTGGGCGTGACTGTACGTCCAAAATCTAAGTGCGTTCTTGCAATAGGGCGTACAGTCACGCCCTGTAGATAAAGCGAGCACAGGAGCTGTGCGCGCTTTATCTTCAGCGGCTGTCAGCTGTCATACACAGCTGACATGCTGCTGCAATGGCTGTGATGGATATTACCGCCGATCGCAGCCATTTAACCCCTTCAATGCGGCTGTCAATGACGTCCGCCGCATTGAAGTGGTTGACAGAGGGAGGGAGATCCCTCTGTACCCCCCGGGCCTCCCCGCGATGGATCGCGGGTGGCGATTGTTGCTATGGCAACCAGGAAGTCATTACTAGGCTTCCTGGTTGCCCAGGTACGGTAGCCTATTAGGTCCTGCCCGAGGCAGGACATAATACGCTAACTGTCAAATGAAGAATGACAGTTACGATACACTGCACTACATAAGTAGTGCAGTGTATCGTAACTGTCATTCTTCATTTGACAGTTAGCGTATTATGTCCTGCCTCGGGCAGGACCTAATAGGCTACCGTACCTGGGCAACCAGGAAGCCTAGTAATGACTTCCTGGTTGCCATAGCAACAATCGCCACCCGCGATCCATCGCGGGGAGGCCCGGGGGGTACATAAGTAGTGCAGTGCATCGTACCGGGGATCAGAAGACCAGATCTTCATGTCCGCAGGTCAGTGTAAAAGAAAAAGTAAAAAATGTAAAAAAAAATGTGAAAGAAAATAAATGAATAAATAAATAATAAAAACAAGAATCGCCCTGTTTTCCTGATCAACTCTTTTATTATTAGAAAAAAAATTAAAATATGAAAAAAAAACTATACATAATAGGTATTGCCGTGTTCGAAACGGCCTGATCTATAAAAATATCACATTATTTTTACCGCACGGTGAACACCGGAATTTTTTTTAATAAAAAACAATGACAGCATATTACCTATAGAAACTACAGTTTGTCACGCATAAAACAAGCCGTCCCGCAGCGATATCAACGAAAAAATAAAAAAGTTATGGCTGTCAAAAAATGGCGACACTAAAACATGATTTTTTAAGAAAAGAGTATTTTTATTGTGGGAACGTAGTGAAACGTAAAAAAAACTATATAAATTTGGTGTCGCTGTAATCGTATCGCCCCGCAGAATAAAGTTAACATGTTGTTTATACTGCACGGTGAACACTGTAAAAAAACAAAAAAGAAACTTGCTAGAATGGCTCTTTTTTGGTTTCCTCATCTCCCAATGAAACATTTTGACCTAAATCTACATCTTAGTGGGAAAAAACTGTAATTTTTAATTTTTACTGCACAATTCTAATGAAATCTATGAAACACCTGGGGGGTCAAAATGCTCACTACACCCCTTGTTGAATTCCTCTAGGGGTGTAGTTTCCCAAATGGAGTCACTTTTGGGGGGTTACCACTGTAATGGTACCTTGGGAGCTTTACAAATGAGATATGGTGCCGAGAAATCAAACCAGCAAAATCAGCGCTCCAAAAGCTAAATGGCGTGCCTTCCCTTCTGAGCCTTGATGTGTATTCATACAGTGGTTTATTACCACATATGGGGTATTTCCGTACTCTGGAGAAGTTGCTTTACAAATGTTGGGGTGCTTTTCCTCATTTATTTGTTGAAAAAAATAAAAATTCTGAGGTAAAGCTACATCTTATTGAAAAATAATGTTATTTTTCATTTTCACTGCCCAATTCTAATGAAATCTATGAAACACCTGTGTGGTCAAAATGATCACTACACCCCTAGATGAATTCCTCTAGGGGGGTTTCCTTTGTTTTTGCACCACAAGACCTCTTCTAACCTGACATGTTGCCTGAAATATAATTTAAGAAAAGGAAGGCCGAAAAATCCACTAGGTACTTCTTTGCTTCTGGGGCCTTTGTTTCAGTCCAGTAGCGCACTAGGGCCACATGTGGGATATTTCTAAAAACTGCAGACTCAGGGCAATAAATATTCAGTTGTGTTTCTCTTGTAAAAACCTTCGGTATTACAGGAAAAATTTATTAAAATGGAATTTCTGCAAAAAAAATGAAATTTGAACATTTCCCTTCCACTTTGCTTTAATTTCTGTGACACGCATAAAGGTTAAGAAACTTTCTAAATGCGGTTTTGAATACTTTAAGGGGTGCAGTTTTTAAAATGGGGTGATTTGTGGGGGTTCCTAATATATAAGGCCCTCAAAGCTACTTCAGATCTGAACTGATCCCTAAAAAAATAGCCTTTTCAAATTTTCTTGAAAATATGAGAAATTGCTGCTAAAGTTCTACGTCTTGTAACGTCCTAGAAAAATAAAAGGATGTACAAAAAATGATGCAAACATAAAGTAGACATATGGGAAATGTTAACTAGTCACTATTTTGTGTGGTATAACTATCTGTCTTACAAGCAGATACATTTGAATTTAGAAAATGTTTGCAAATTTTCTCCAATTTTTGGTGTTTTTCACAAATAAATAATGAATTTATCATCCAAATTTTTTCACTAACATCACTTGGATAGGTAAAAGCATTCCAGAGTTATTGCCACATAAAGTGACACATGTCAGATTTTAAAAATGAGGCTGTGTCATATGGTCCAAAAGTGGCTGCGTCCTTAAGGGGTTAATGTTATTATGAACATAAAGCCCCATGTAATTATTTTACCATCGCATTTTGCTGACCTGAGCGGGAGAAAGCAATTTATTTTGAAGGTTTTGCTATTTCCCAGGCAGGCTTCACCCATGCATTGCAGGGTTTATTAACATACGGAGCATGGCATGGGAGTGTATTCTGCTCATTTTTATGTTTAGAAATGTTTATTTCTTTACTTTACAGAATTTTCTTCATATATATATATATATATATATATATATATATATATATATATATATATATATATATCTGCAGTATATATAGATAGACAGATGGATCCAGCAGCACCGATATAATGCGGGTGCAAGCCCAAGAGATTAGACCAAAGTCCCAATCGTATATAGAACAAAACAAAACAAACTCCGTTTGTAAAGGTGAAAAAAGAGGGTACTTTAATGTCCCATAAGCAACGTTTCAGCTCCTTCCCCTGGAGCCTTTCTCAAGCAACTAACATGTGTTTGTAACAGCATATAAAACATAGTGACAATCAGCAATTCAATTATACATCAATAAGGTCAAAATAGACATAAATACAATCATATAAAAACAGTATACAAAACAACTCACATTAATGAGTAAAGTGCAAACATCTCAAAAGTAAATAAGATGGATACTGCAAAATGTACGGACAAAGGACAGTAATTTCCCTAAAGTATCCAATAAACATAGGTGACAACATCTGTGAAATACAAGTGTGTGTAATAAAACAATTAAAAACATAGATCACCTGACGGAAATGACAGCAGCACGGAACCGCCATTGTAGTAAATATGGAGCGCAACTGCGCTTGCGTAATGAGACATACCAAGTCTCGGGCATCACAGATAACCGGCATTCTGCCGCGCATGCGCACAAGCGCTAAGACGCGGGAGAGGCCATCTTAAGTATGGGAACAGTGGAACCTCATAGGTATTTAGAGAAGGGAAAAGATCTAAACAAGGAGATCAATATATGTATATTAATCCCAAAAGGGATGTGCCGACTCAAAGTCCCTATTATCTATAAATAACTAATAGTTAGAAATAATTACGAATATAATGAGCATATCTATGGGGGAGCGATAGCGACATCCACAGGTCAAAAATGGTACAATTACAATCTCGGATATCCGAGATATTCGGCGTTCTGCCGCCATGCGCACAAGCGCTAAAACGCGGGGGCGGCCATCTTAAATGTGGGAACAGTGGAACATCATAGATAAAAAGACCATAAAAAAGATTGTCTAAATATATAAATATTATTCATCCCAAACGGGATATCCAAACTATAAGTCCGTATTGTGTATGAATAATGTGTATATATATATAGTGTATAAAGATAATTTGTGAATATTTTATAATGAACATATCTATAAGAGCGCGATAGCGACACCCACATGTTGGGTGTGGGGGGGAAAGGGGGGGTGGGGGTCGAGGGGAGGGGAGGGGGAAGAAGGGGAAGGGGGGACGGGAAGAAAAGAGGACCGGTTCCCGTTATAATAGCCCACTAAGAGAGAAATCTAGATTCAAGCCATTAGGTTTAATAGTATTTAATCTGTCTATCCATTGTAGTTCTCTGATTTTTAATAACCTGGTTCTATTACCACCACGTCTAAGAGGAGGAATATGATCAAGAATCCAAAATCTTAACTGATGTTCATTATGACCCATATCCAAAAAGTGTTTAGACACGGGTAAATCCTGACGTTTCTTTCTGATAGTATAGCGATGTTGATTCAATCTGGTTTTCAGATCCAATGTGGTCTCACCGACATATAAAAGAAGACATGGGCACTGTAAAACGTACACCACGAAATCAGTATTACAAGTAAGATAATGACGGATGTCGAAGATTTTTTTAGTATGGGGACGTGTAAGAGTGGAGCCTTTTAGCATGAGACTGCAATTAATGCAGCTCAGACAAGGGAAGCAGCCCAATTTAGGTTTTGTAAGATACGTTTGTCTGTCAGTCTTCTGGGAACCAAAATCGGCCTTAACCAATTTATCCCTAAGATTCCTAGACCTACTGTAAGAGAACAAGGGAAAATTCTTAAATTCTGGAATCTGTGTCAGGCAATTACCTAACATAGGCCAATGTCGTCTAATAACACCAGAGATGGCACTACTTTGGTCTGTAAATGTAGAGACAAAAGGAATGCGATCACAGTGTGCTTTAGTGTCTCTAGAGGACAGAAGGTCATTCCTACCTGTCCGATCCAATTGTGATCTGTGTTTACTAAGAAGTCTCCTAGGGTAGCCACGGGTATGGAATCGCCCAATCATATTGTCTAAGGTTCTATCAGCGATCTCTGGGTCACTAACGATCCTCTTTACTCTCATAAGTTGACTTATGGGTAAACTTTCAATCATTTTGTGTGGATGATTGCTATTATAGAGGAGCAAGTTATTGCAGTACATCGGTTTTGTGTACAATTCAATGGTGAAACAGTTCTCATTAATTTTTATCAGGACATCCAAAAATTGTATGTCAGTATCTGAATGTACCATTGTAAATTTAACTTTGTCATCAAGAGAATTTAAATGTTCAAAAAATTCATAAAGTGTTTGACAATCGCCTGACCAGATAACGAAGATGTCATCTATATATCGCCACCATCTGACAACATGTTCAAACTGGTGGGACATATAGATGAGAGTCTCTTCCAACGTACGCATATAAATATTGGCGTAAGTAGGGGCAATGTTCTATCCATCGCTGTACCTTGTAATTGGAGATAGAAACTATCACCAAATAGGAAATAGTTCCTTCTCAGAATAATAGTAAGTAATTGTAAAAGGAAACTACAGCATTAAGATGTAAGGTCAGAATTATCTAAAAAGGCTTTGACCGCCTGTATACCCCTAGTATGATCAATTATCGTATAAAGGTTAATGACATCAAATGATACCAATATGATTTTTTTGTCAGGTGTTATGGTGACCTCGCCCAATTTGTTGAGAAAATCCGATGTATCCCTTATGTATGAGGAAGCCTCAATAGCATAAGAGCGCAAAATCTTATCCAAGAATATTGCAATATGACAAAATATTGAATCAGTACCCGAGACAATAGGTCGCCCAGGTGGATCAACAAGGGACATGTGTATTTTTGGTAGAGTATACAGAACCGGGGTTCTAGGTTGTTCTACAATCAAATAATCAGCCAAATTATCATCTATGACACCACCAGTCGTGGCTTCTACCAGAATACTTTTAATCTCCCTACTGATTTGAAATTTTGGGTCATAATTAATACATTTGTATATCTCAGTATTATCAAGCTGTCTCTTAATTTCCATAAGATATGATGAGGTATCCATTACCACCACTGCTCCACCTTTATCTGCAGGTTTGATGGTAATTCTAGTATCCCTAGCTAATTCATCCAATGCTCTAGATTCAACCACTGTTAAATTGGGACGTTTAAACTTAACTCCATTTGTACATTCAATTTGAATCAAATCGATATCCCCCTTCACTGCTGTATAAAAGGCCTCAATGGCCGACATATTAACCGGAGGTACGAATTTACTCCCTTTAGTGAGTCCCAATTGCCTCAGACTCAATTCGGAATCAACATTGTGTACAGGGGCAATCTTATCAGAGAACCAATATTTCAATTTAATCGCTCTAAAGAACCGGAATAAGTCGGTCTCAATCTGGACCCAATCTGTCAAAGAAGAAGGGCAAAATGAGAGTCCCTTATTCAGGAGCTTTTTTTGAGGATCAGATAATACCTTGGAGGAAATATTAAACACTAGCGTTTCCTCAACTCCATCGCTCCTCTCTGCATCATTTGCCTTGGTTTGTTGTTCCTGCGCCCTAGGCCACCAGCAGTGCCTTCTTCCCCCTCTTCTGGTGCGTTTCCTGCTGGTGTGGAAGTCACCGGGGTTTCCCCCAAAAAAGAGGAGGAGTCCACATTGGTCGTACCACCTTGTGTTGTGGATCTCTTCCGTCTCCTGACATCTCTAAAATTAGGCCCATCTCTAGTATCCACATTCTGCCAATTATAGACCTTGCCTTTGCTGTAGTCATCAGCATCCCTGCTCCATGCAGTATATATAGATATATATTATATAGACTTCTGCACAATACACAAATACTTATTATGCCTTCCTTTAGCTTCTACACCCGCTTTACTATTGTTGCTATATTTTAGGAATTAAAAAGTATAACCATAGCAAATATTATTATTAGTGTTATGATTATTGTTGCCCTGCTTTAATTTTATGCAAATATTTAAAGGCTGTGGACACTTTTGGGGTGTTTTTTTATTTGTTTACAAGCATTAAATTGGTGAATGAAACAAGTATTTGCAATTTACTTTTAGTTTTTGAAAAAAATCACTGTTTCACTTCTGCAGCTACTATGCATCATAGTACATAGAAGCTGCAGAAAGCCATTCTGAGCTGAATCCATTAGTGAATTGCACTGACGGCTCGGCAGACAGCGGCTCCTATGTGTTCCAGAATCCACTTTGACTTGATTAGAACTGAGCTTAGAAAATCACTCAGGAGCAAGAACTCTGCAATGCATGGGGGAAGCCAGCCTGTAAATCCTTGTTAGCTAAAGTTGCTAAAAATGCTATGTTGGTGGATCAGGGCCTCCCAAATCTTAACCCGATGGCACATGTCAAGAGAAAAATGGATCAGATATGTTGGACTTCAACATGCTTGATCCATTGTTCTGTTGGTAGATAAGCCTCTGCCCATTATTCTAAACATTCATGGTCAACCAAGTCAAACATAGATATTAATGGGGAAGTCGAAAGAGGAAGACGCTACTTTACTATGTATTCTACTGAAATCCTGAAACCGTATAGATCCCTTAAACCCTATTAAAAATTATTATCATTAAAGCATCTACCAGCAAACTTTAGTTAGTGGGTCATGAAAAAAAAACCATTTGGTATCCAGACGACAATTAGTCTTAGATATAAAGATAAAACTTTTATAGCCTTGCCATTCTGTAAACTAGATCCCTATATCCAGTAGTTGCTGATCGCATTAAGATTCAGCAGCAATTCCAACTCCATCTGTCCTTTCTATAGTGATCTTCAATGGGCCAATAAAGGAGTAATCAAGGTAGTAAATCTCAAATTAACATGTCGATCTATCAAAAAAATAAACTTCAAAAAAGGTAAAAATAACAAAGACTGGATGCAGCCCTTAGAGATCATTTACATTCAATATGTATTGATATATAGATCAAATCTGGATTTGGAGCAATTGTGCAATTTGTTAACACACCTAAATGAACCCTTTGCCGCTGCGGCCATTTTTAACTTTCCTGACAGAGCCTCATTTTTCAAATCTGACGTGTTTCTATTTTTGTGCTAATAACTTTGTAGTGCTTTTACTTATCCAAGCGATTCTGAATTTGTTTTGTTGTAACATATTGTACTTTATATTAGTGGTAAAATTTGGTCAATATATTAAGTGTTTATTTGTAAAAACAGGAACGTTTTGAGAAAACGTGCATTTTTCTAAATATGAATTTATTTGCTTGTAAGACAGATCGTCCTTTTATTTTTTTTTAGGACGTTACAAGACTTATAACTTTAGCAGCAATTTTTCACATTTTCAAGAACATTTATAAAACCTATTTTTATGGGAACCATCTCAATTCTGAAGTGGCTCTTAGGGGACTATATGTCACCAACCCCCCCCCCCCCCTATAAATCACCCCATTTTAAGAATTGCACCACTGAAAGTATTCAAAACAGCTATCTGGAAGTTTCTTAATCCTTTGGCGTTTCACGTAAATAAAAACAAAGTAAAGGTGGGGTTTGATTATTTCATTTTTCTTTAGCAGATATTCAATTTAAATCCTTTATTTCTGTAACCCAGCAAGTGTTAACAGAGAAACACAAATCAAAATTTAAATACACCCCCCCCCCCCAAGGAGGGGGTGCATTAAGCATTTTGAACAGACAGGTGTTTGATAGATTTTATTACGATTGGGCCGTGAAAATTAAAAAAAAAAAATTTCCCCAAAAATTTAGTTTTAGCTCAAAATTTTTCATTTACACAAGGAATAAAGGAGAAACGGTGCCTCAACATTTGTAAAGCAATCTATCCCGAGTACAGCAATATCCCATATGTGGTCATAAACTGTTGTTTAGGAAGATGGCAGGGCTCAGAAGAGAATGAGCAGATTTTGATGGTTTGGTTTCTGGGCGCCATGTTGCATTTTCAGATCCCATGATGTACCAGTGCAGTGGAAACCCCTAAATACTCAGTTTGGAAAATTACACACCTTGAGGAATTCATCTAGAGGTACAGTGAGCATTTTGACCCCACAGTTTTTTTTTCTGAAATGATTAGCGTTGGACAAGGAAAATGCAAAATTTTATTTTTTCCCAAAAATATGTAGTTTACCTCAAAATGTTTATTTTTCACAAGGAATAGAGATGCCATTTCAGTGCCCAATATGTTGTGCCCAGCTTGTGCCACCATGAAAAGACAGCTCTCAAATTATTATGCTGTGTTTCCCAGTTTTATAAATACCCTACATGTGGCTCTAATCTTTTGCCTGGACATTTGACAGGGCTCAGAGTACCATGCGAATTTGAGGCCTAATTTGGCAATTTACAAAGTATTTGTAATGACAGGGATAGGGAAACAGACAAGTGAGCCCTAATCTACCCGCCACTCAGTCCCTGCCTACTTGCAACGACCCGCCCTAGGCGACGGGGTACAACTGGGCGACGGTCCCTACACTCAATAAGTGCACGACAGACAACAGACAAGGAAACACAGAACAAAGGGAAACGGGGCAGTTGCCCACGGCAACACCGTGAGCAACAAGAGTAGTAAACGAGCCGAGTCAAACCAGGAGAGTACGAGGTGCCAAACGTAGAGAAGGAGAGTAGTGAACAAGCCGAGTCAAACCAGGAGTGTACGAGGTACCAAACGCAGAGCATAAGAGTAGTCCGTAAGCCAGGGTCAATACGAAGCAGGGACAAGTAGTTCAAGAAGCTGCAGCAGGGCCAGGAAACCAACAGAGAAGAATCACAAGCAGGGAGGAACAGGAAAGGCAGGTATAAATAGACAAAGGGCGGGAGCTAGCTCCATCTGGCCAGGCTGTGATAGGCTCTCCCACTCCTAAGCCTGCCATCCTGAGTGGTGGAAGATTGGTGTTTACCTATGGGCGTGGATACAGAAGCTGTGCCTGGCAGATCCTTAACAGTATTGGTTAACAATTGCAGAGG
This sequence comes from Rhinoderma darwinii, assembly GCF_050947455.1. Taxonomy (NCBI): domain Eukaryota; kingdom Metazoa; phylum Chordata; class Amphibia; order Anura; family Rhinodermatidae; genus Rhinoderma; species Rhinoderma darwinii. The sequence goes on from NC_134688.1 coordinate 63,867,870, forward strand.
CTCTGATGTGAAATAATAAAAGAAACCCGTGAGAAGTGACCCCATTTTGGAAACTATACCCATAAAGGAATTTATCAAGGGGTGTAGTGAACCTTTATACTCTACAGGTCTTTTTTCCAGAAATCAATGATGATGCAAAGTGAAAATTGCAATTTTACCACTGATATGCCATTTGTGGTGTCTAGCTTGTGCCACTAATGACACAGACCCGAAAAATTGTTAATCAAGTTCTCCCAGGTATGGCAATGCCATATATGTGGACGTAAACTGCTGTTTGGGCATGCTGTAGGGTTTAGTAGGGAGGGAGAACAATTTGGCTTCACAGCACAGATTTTGTTTGGCAGTAGTTTGGTCTGGGGATTTACTGGTATTTCAGTTAATAACAAGGGTGCATCGGGGCATAATAAGGTGGTACAATAATGGTGTAAATAATAAAATTAATAATCCATAGATGTGTTGTACTCAATTCTTTATGCACAGGCCAGTGTCGCACTGATAGATGGTGTCCATGCTTATTCCCTTTTTGGAACACACTCTGCACTTTTTTTTGGGAGATTTCATCTTATGTAGTTTAGGAAATTTTTCTGCATATACGTTGCCCTGGTATACTATGGGTGTCCTAGCTGCAAGCAGATGTGCTTTGGCCCTCCCCTTACTAATTCCCAAATATTAAGTCCTTGATAAAACTGAAGGAATGCTTCCCTCAGGATGTTTTTTTGTCTTATTAGAACCATAACTTTGATTTTTCCACCCACATATCTATATGAGGGCTGTTTTTTGCAGGACGAGCTGTCGTTTTTTTTGGTACAATTTAGGGGTACATGCGACTTTTTGATCACTTTACTAGAGCCATAACTTTTTTATTTTTTGGTCTATAGAGCAGTGTGAGTGCTTGATTTTTTGCGGGACAAGTACCATTTTGGGACACATTTGATCTCTTTTTATTTCATTCTTTAGAACAGAAAATTACCAAATAACAGCAATTCTGGATTTTTTTTTATTTTATTATCTTTCAGCATTTACCGTGTGGCATAAATGCCAAGTTAACTTTATTCTGCGGGTCGATACAATTAGGGTAACACCAAATTTAAGTATTTTTTTGTATTACAGCTTCTACACAATAAAATCACTTTTTTGATAAAGTCTTTGGTATTCCTGTGTCATTTTGGTGTACATTTTTTGAAGGAGATGTGACCAAAAAACAGCAATTCTGGCATTATTCTTCATAAGCTTTTTTTTATGGTGTTCACCGTGCGGGATAAATAACATGATCATTTCATAGTCTGGGTTGTCACGGATGCAGCGATACTAATTACGTTTAATTCTTTTTTTCATTTTTTTCCAATGATAAAAGACTTATTATGGGAATAAAAGGCTTTTTTTTTGTTTTTTAACCAGAAACTTTTTTTTTTGTACTATGTTCACTTTTTTTTTGTCTCACTAGGGTACTTGAGTGCCTGCAGCCCTGATCTCTATACTAATACATTGCACTACATATGTAGTGTAATGTATTAGAGCTGTCAGTTTTACACTGTCACAAAGCCTAATAGGCCCCGCCTCCGGCAGATCCTAATAGGCTTCTGTACTTGGCAAACCAAGATGCCGTTCTTAGGCCTCCGGTTGCCATAGCAACCATCAGCACCCCCTGAGATCGCGTCGCCAGGGTGCCGAGGGGTTACAAACCACTGAGATGCCGCGGTTGGAGGCGTGCCATGATTCTGACGATTTGCGGCAACACCTTCTGACAGTGCCGTATATATACACGATGCCCTTTGAGAAGGGCTTAAATCTTTGTCTCCAGTTTGAGGAAGTGGAAGTAGCTAACCCTTTGGGTACCACAAATTGGCACTTCGGTCAATTGTTTCTTGTACACACTCCTAGGGCTATTTGAGTTCATGCACACTACCTCCAAATGATGGCATCCATAAAGATATATGGGTGCCTACTGCACCTCCTTATATGTCTGATTTTATTTGGTGGTGTATCCCATACAAATACAACACACAAAAAAATAGTGGCATGCTCCATTAAATGTATTATGGAGGTATTCTACCCTGGAAGCATTGCAGTGGAGTACAGAGACACCATATGGTGGCAAATTGTATAGTATGGAGCCCAAGGGACTTAATGTGCTGCGGTACATGGTCCTGCCATATGCATGAAGGATGAAGCCTTACCCAGATCATGCAGTGTGAAACAGAATGGTTGATATTGCTCTTTAAGAGGCTCCATTTCTAGTGTATTATCCTCTATATTAAAAGAATAATACAGTGGAAATTGTAGATCATTGAAAATCTAGAGAGCTCAGATGAAAATGAAGCATTCTAACATTATATATTCTTCACTACCAAGCACATTCTCAACCAGAAATATATCACATTCAATTTACTCACCAAATTACTTCATCACACTGGTTTTCGTAGCCCGCAACGAAATTGGGAAGGGAAGGATATATAGAAGAAAATTGCATGGGTGCAAAATACTGATGAACAGGATATAGTGATTGTAATTATCGTTATACAGGTCGCTATAATTTCTGTGAATGCTTTCAGATTAACATCTGTGCTATAGAAACATATTACATACAATTTGTATCATTTATTTTGGGCTTGCTGTATTTTTCAGTTCTTTTGGTTGATTTTTGGAAGTTGTCCAGCCCTAAAGACCTTTAGATAAGTGTTTCAAAGGGCAAATTAAATATTGCATGTAGTGGATTGTAAGAGCACCACAAGTCTATGACCATTTGTTAAGTAAAAAGCATAGATAAAAACAAATAATTGAGAACAATGTTACCCAATGCAAACCCCAGTCCTGTATTGTACCACAATCCAATTAACTTACCTCACCCTTCAACTTCCTATTTTCTTTGATCTGCACATAGATCTGTAAAATGTCAAAGTGAGCAAATAAAAATAACAAAAAACATAAAAAAACTTCAGCTATTTGCATTTCACAACTATTTCGTTGATTTTCCACAGATTGGATCAGGTGAAGAATTATTTTATGTGCGGTGAGGTTATTATTATTTTTTTAATATAAACTTTATCTGGATTTTTTATTTTATGTATGCAGTACGGTTAAAATGTTTCCAGTCACTCAAAGCGGACATGATTTCCAGTACATATTCAACTTACAGACTACAAAGATACAGTCAAATAATCACCTACATTGCAGTTACTTCACTTTGCTCAGGACGTGATATACAGTCTATTGTTATTATTTTATTGGCAACTTGAATTATGTTTATGCTAAAATCTAAGTTGATTTTGCAGTTCTATTGAAATTATGCTGATGTAGAATTTATTAATTTTTGTTGCTTATATAGCGCCAACAGATTCTGAAGTTCTGTACACAAGATGTCATCACCAACTGCCCTCATTGGGGTGCACAATCTAAATTCCTTGTCAGTATGTTTTTGGAGTGTGGGAAGAAATACAAACAAGGGGAGAGGATTCACACTCCATGCCGATGTTGTCTTTGGTCAGATTTGAACCCAGAACTTCAAGGCAACAGTGAGCCACAATGCTGCCCTAAGAACGCTGTAAATGTACTGAATGATAACAGCTTGTAATGAAGTCAAATTGAAAAATCAAGTTCATGACCAAAGGGTATTTTCCTGTATTAGAAAAAATGATGTGCTTTTTATTTTCCCAAGAAACAGCGCCACCCTATTCATGGGTTGTGTCTGATATTGTATCTCATCTCCATTCAAGTGAAACGGGCTGAACCACAATACCAGACACAACCTATAGACAAGAGACACACCGTTTTTTTCCTAATTCTGAAAAACTCCTTTAAGATGCCAAATATACCACATTTTTAAAGAGATGCTGTTACCAATTTTCTATTAAAATATAAACATAGGGAAAAGGAACTAGAAGTTACCTAGGGAAATCAGAACCTTGAAATTTGACCTGCTGCCAATGCAAATGATGCCAAGGTAAAGAAGTATCCTAATCTAATTTCCCCATACGGCTTTTTAACCAAAAAAACAAAAAGTTGGGCCGCTTATTTGCTATGCGATTGGCTAAAAAGTTGCACATGCCCTTTCTTTTCTTGGGAATAGTGTTGCCAGTCATCTGTAAATTCACGTACAATTTGTAAAAATCTAAGACTTTTGGCCAGAGTTTGCCATAACAAATTGATGTGTATGTGATGTTTTTGAAGCTGGAGGAGCTTGTGCAGATTATTCTGATTATTATCATTGTACATTTCGCAGTAAATTCTGCTAAGGTGTTCATATCTGTATCTATGCTACAGATATACAGCACTCGTAATGTTTATCATTTATATGTGCATACATGTTTGTAAGTTAAACCAACAGAAAAAGAGGTCCTACATGGGACCCTGCAAGCAAATATGTATTAAAAGCAGGAAGGATTTGAGGGCACAGCAGTGGCGGATTAAGTAGACCATGGGCCCTGGGCTGTTACCCAAACTTGGGCCCCCCTTCCTCACCGCCGCCCTGCCGTAACTATTTTTAACACTACTTTTTTGGGCAAGCATTAACAGTGTTACGATTTCCCTTGTCACAGGGCTGTGTCCCTACATACTGAGAGTATCACACTGTGCAGGGACACAACCTCCTGACAAGGGGAATTGTCTATCAGTCCTGGACTGCAGAAAGACTTTTTGTGAAATACAAGGATTCCTATAATAAACATGTCAGGAGAGGTGACAGATTCTCTATAAATCTAGTGACTCACAGGTGACGACGTCTCAGATTCTAGTAGTTTTTTTCCTCTTTTCTTCTCCATCCGGTCCAGCTCTCATGACGACTTCTCCCGGCCATGACTCATTTCTGCAGAATTTGCCACTCAGACGTCTCCTCACTTTTCCAACATTTCCACACCTATAAACGAAAATAAAGTTATCATGGTGCCACATACTGTACCCCTAAATATAATAGCACCAAACACTGCGTGCCTGAATATAATAATACCACACACTGTAAAACACCACATACACACAGCCCCCTGTACATAGTGCCACACACAGCCCCTGTAGATATTACACACCCCCATAGATATCGCCATACACAGCCCCCTCTATATATCACACATCCCCCCGTAGAGAGCGTTACACACAGCCCCATATAGATAGTGCCATACAGCCCCCTGTAGAGAGCGCCACACAGCCCTCCCCCTCTTGTAAATAGCACCAAAAAGCCCCCCTATAAAGAGCGGCACACACATACCACTGTGGATAGCACTACACAGCCCCCCGTTGTATATAGTGCCACACAGCACTCTCCCTTGTATATAGTGCCACACAGCGCTCCCCCTTGTATATAGTGCCACACAGGACTCCCCTTGTATATAGTGCCACATAGCACTCCCCTTGTATATAGTGCCACACAGCGCTCCCCCTTGTATATAGTGGCACACAGCGCTCCCCCTTGTATATAGTGGCACACAGCGCTCCCCCTTGTATATAGTGGCACACAGCGCTCCCCCTTGTATATAGTGCCACACAGCGCTCCCCCTTGTATATAGTGCCACACAGCGCTCCCCCTTGTATATAGTGCCACAAGGTTATGTACACATTTAAAAACTTTATATCATAATTTTATATATATATATATATATATATATATATATATATATATATATATATATATATATATATATATATATATTAGTATGTGTGTGATTGATTGATTTTATTAAAAAATATTTTTACTTTTTGAGATACAGCTGCTTTGTATCCTGTATCCGTCAGGTCAGCAGGACTGACAGGATCAGTGACACGCAGGATCCACCTCAAATCTATCACATCTAAGATTATAATTTAGCGCAGGGCCCGTTTCACTGATCCCGTCTGTCCTGCTGACCTGACGGATACAGGATACAAAGCAGCTGTATCTCAAAAAGTGAAAATATTTTTTAATAAAACATAATTACAAATTTGCACCAAACACATTTTTATAAAAAATAAAAAAAAACGACGGGATTTTTGCGACGTTTTTTCCGTAGACAATCGTTTTTTATCGTTTTTATGCACACCTTTTTTGCTATTTTAGAATTTTTATTCATAAAGTTTGAAAATAATAGTAAAAAAATAAGCTTTTTAACGTTTCAGCTATTTTTTTGGGTAATAACATAGTTTTACCCTAAAATAGACCTTTTATTTGTAATCGTCATTGTTTACCGTAAATTTTAATATATTACATGTCTATTTTAGGGTAATTGGGTCAGCGCTAGCGTTACAACAATGATTGGCGGAGGGGGAACTGTTTTTTTGGGGTGGGTATTTTATGTGTATTTATTATTTAATTTTTTTTTGCACTTTACTTTATTATTACTATGGTCTGTTCCTCAAAGGTCAAAAAAGACCTTTGGGGAACTTTATATATATTTTTTCTTTCTTTTACACCATGTTTTTCCACTGTAACTGGAGCTGCACAGCAGCCCCAGTTACAGGGGAAATCAGCCCTCTCATAGTGACTATTGTCACTAATAGGGCTGTGCTGGGTCTAGTTAGACCCAGCAACAGTCTGTCACTAACGGCACCCGGCGATCATGTGACCAGTCACATGATCACCGGGAGGAATAGAGACAGCGCCGCTGCTGCTGTCTCTATTCCTATACACAGCGTTCATTGAACGCTGTGTAAGAAGACATCGGAGAAGACAGAAGCAGCGAAAGCTGCTTCTGTCTTCTCCTCAGGGTCCCCGGCAGTCACTGACAGCCGGAGACCCGACATTCAGCTGCCCGATCGCGCGGGCAGCAAGTTAAAACCCAAGCCATAGAAAGTCTATGGCTCGGGTTTTAAGGACCCGTCCCTGACCGCTGGCCGTAAAAATACAGCTAGCGGTCGGGAACCAGTTGGGAAGGAGGATAACTAACCTCAGCGCCGGTGACCGCCCGCCCGGCTCTTCTCTTGCAGCTTTGGAGTAACAGAACAGCCGTCCGTCGCTGTTCTGTTACTCAATGGCGGCGCCCGCACTTGTCAGGGAGGCATGTACTAGCCCTTTCCCGGCCAATTCCCTGCTCCTCCCCTCCTCATCTTAGATAGCTAGCGCGCTGAATAGGTACCTTTGTAAGATGATGTGCGGTTCGGGCTGCCATGGGCCCCCTGGGAGCCTCGGGCCCCGGGCGGCCGCCCGAATCGCCCATATGATAATCCGCCACTGGGGCACAGATCTTCATGAATAGAGGTAACCCCTAGGTTAAGGGCTTGTCCACATGTAACGGAATTTCTGCAGAAAATTTCTGCAGCAACTCTGCAGCAACTACCAGGAATTCCGCTGCGGAAAAACCGCACCGTTTCATGCAGGTTTTTTTACTGCAGAAAATGGTGCGTATTTAGCTGCATTTTTCACAATGTTAGGAGATGGTGACATCTCCTCCGAAAAATGCAGCAATTCTGTCCATTTTTCCACAGCAGCAATTGACCTGCTGCAGTACAAAAAATATGCACCGCAGGTCAATTTCTGGTCGGAATTTTTATGCAGCGTGTGGATGAGATTTGTTAAATCTCACCCACTTTGCTGCTACTGTATTCTGCTGCGTATTTTCCATCCGCAATTCCAGACGGTAAATACGCAGTAATTCCGCAACGTGTGGACAAGCCCTTAGAGGGAAAAAACTATGTGGGTTCTGCTTTGTGCAGATCTGCTATATGACTCTACTACCCATCCTTTGTTTGTTGTGCAAGTAAAAGTAGCTATGCGGTTGGTTGCACTACTAGAGTTCAGCTTACTGTCAAAAAGGTAGGATGCCCATTCCTGACTTTGCTGTAAGGCTAAGTCTATTTTTTTTAAGCTCCTGACTATTTATGGACAAATCCTAAAATATAAATATTTCCACAACACAGTGATGCACCAGTACCCTTTCTTAATGGGTAAAATTGAGGTGGTTTGTAGCAGAAGAAAAGCATAAACTGTGATGCCCTAGGCATAAGCCTAGTTTGCCTGTATGATAAATACGTTTTACTGTATCAGTATCATTATTAATATTTGTGCTCATTTTGCATTTATTTTGTATTCAGGCTCCTTTATGGTGTGTTCAAGGTTTCTGTAACTTTATCCACAAAGATTGTTGTTTATCATCTTCTTATTTTCCCCTTGAGCTCCACCGTATTCAGCATATACTCTATCTGCCCTTGTCACTGAAAGATGCCTAGAGATGATAAAAAAAATGTACTCACACTGACTGAAGTGTAAATACTACTATTCTGTTATATTAAAGAAAAAAAGAAAAATTCTGTCTCAGTACTCTGATATCCAGTGTACTCAATCTCTAATAACCTATTAAGCCGTCTATCATCTGTTTCAAATTTCATATGTAAAATACTTGAATCCTGGGCACATTAAGTCTAGAATGTGGAACACATGGTTTGATTTCTCCCCTCTGGATTGATGCTCATTTAGATTTTAAAGTTGGTTTACTATAAAATCAGTTTTGGAGGAATTTACCCATAAACCACAGTGCAAATTCTTTACTGAAGCCCTGGACACAGAAATGTTCTAGAACAGCTTTTTAAAAGAATAGTATCCTTAAACATCTTTAATAGAGTTAGGATATTAAAGCTAAACAATAACAGGCTAATAATAATAATAATAATAATAATAATAATAATAATATTAAAAACAATTATAACAACCATAATAATAATAATTATTATTATTATTAGATATATATTTTTTCATCCAGTTATTTTTTCCAGCAAAAAAAAACAAACGTTTTTTTTTTTTTTTTTTTTTGCATTTTTCAATACGGTGAAAAAATATATCCAAAAGAAAAGTATTAAAACTAATAACAAAATGAGCATTGAGATCTATAAACAGATCAATTATTTTATGTTTTTTTACAATAAATATATATAAATGTAAAGATAAAATGCAACTTTTTTTTAAATGCTTAGTGAATTATTGAATTCTCTTCACGTTACCTATATCTCTGCCCTTTCCAAAAATGTTCACTCATGGTAAAAAGGTAGTAACTATAAGGGCATGACCACACGTGGCGGATTTCCTCCGCAACTGTCCGCATCAATGCCGCACAGAATCTGCGTTGCAGATTCTGCTGCGGATCTGCACAAAATGTGCCGAAAATTGATGCGGACTAGCTGCTGCGGACTGCGGGAAAAGTGCTTCCCTTCTCCCTATCAGTGCAGGATAGAGAGAAGGGACAGCACTTTCCCTAGGGAAAGTAAAAGAATTTCATACTTACCGGCCGTTGTCTTGGTGACGCGTCCCTCTTTCGGCATCCAGCCCGACCTCCCTGGATGACGCACCAGTCCATGTGACCGCTGCAGCCTGTGCTTGGCCTGTGATTGGCTGCAGCCGTCACTTAGACTGAAACGTCATCCTGGGAGGCTGGACTGGAGACAGAAGCAGGGAGTTCTCGGTAAGTATGAACTTATATGTTTTTTACAGATACATGTATATTGAGATCGGTAGTCACTGTCCCGGGTGCAGAAACAGTTACTGCCGATCGCTTAACTCTTTCAGCACCCTGGACAGTGACTATTTACAGACGTCTCCTAGCAACGCTCCCGTCATTACGGGAGCCCCATTGACTTCCTCAGTCTGGCTGTAGACCTAGAAATACATAGGTCCAGCCAGAATGAAGAAATGTCATGGTAGTAAAAACAATACGCTCCGCAGCACACATAAGATCTGCGGACTTCATTGCAGAATTTTGACTCTCCATTGAAGTCAATGGAGAAATTCCGCCATGAGTCCGCCACTGCTCCGCAACAGACAGAGCATGCTGCGGACACCAAATTCCGCTCCGCAGCCTATGCTCCGCAGCGGAATTTTACGCCTCGTCTAAACGAACACTGCTAAATTAAAGTGTAAGTCAATGGACAAACGGCACCGCTGCGGATTAACGCTGCGGAGTGTCCGCAGCGGAATTTAAGTGAAATTCCGCCACGTGTGAACCCGCCCTAAGTAGACAGATATGCATATATTAATTATTCTAAGATCTGGAAATTTTTATATATAGAATATTTCTCATACATTAACCTTGAAAATGTTGTCTGGTGTAGAAAAGTCATTTTCAAATACCTTATTAGGGAATTTTGAGTTTATAGAGGGGAATGACCCATTTAGGACCCTTATCTATTATCCAGAGCTGGGGAGTTACCTTAAAGAGCGTCTCTTAAGGCCCATTTACATCGTCCAATGATCAGGGGAACGAGCGTTCAGGGCAGGGCCGAGATCAACTGACGAACGAGCAAGTTCTTGTTCGTTGGCTGATTTAATCTTTTATGCTGCCCTGAAAGTAATCAATGTCGGTAGCACATCTTCCCTCGTAAACAGGGGATGTGCTGCTGACATTATGTAAACTGTATGGGGACCGAAACGATCGTATTAACGATCGTTCGTCCCCATACAGTTTACATTGACCCATGTAAAAGGACCTTTAAATGACTGCCGATGTTATGGGCACTTATATGCTGGTGTAATTCCACCGTTACTGTTATTTTTAAAAACTTTCCTAACTGGCTGCAATATTGAAGACACACAATTGTATTGTCTGTATAAACAATGCAGCAGGGTGTGTCTGCTTTATGGCAGATGCAGTAAATGAGAGTTAATTGACAGAGAAATCTCATAGACTAATACAGTCTTCAGGAATTGATGGGATACAGACCCTCCCCAGAGACCAGTGCATGGCAGTGGAGATGTATACAGAGCCTTATCTGTGTGTATAGTACCTTAACAGGGCCCCCGTCAGTATAGTAGTGCTGTCATTAGCTCACCCAACTTCTATTGATAATGAGATGACTCTGAGATGATCCTATCCCAGTCTACACAGTAAAGCGGACACCTGAGCTACCGAAAACAGGAAATGTCAGCCTCTTGTGTTTTCTCTAGTAGCTAGTTTGAAAACTGGAATATTTTTTATTATGGATTGTTGCATAAACAAAAAGTGTTTAAGAAATATACTTTTAACACATTATTCAAATTAAGTCTAGTAGTAAAGTTTAATTTAGATTTAATCACAGCAATCACTATATAAGGCTGCTTAATCAAAGATGAAATAGAGACAGGCCATTTCACCACTGACTTATCCATTACTATAGCAGGTCATTAAAAAAAACCTCAAAATCACCAGCAAGCTTAAGATCTATATGTATACTAGTCCATTCAGCTAGATTTGCAATAAAAGTCGATAGAAAGTTGTTAACACGCGCACCTCGCAAGAAAAACTGTATTTTAATAAGCTACTGTCACAATATAAAATGTAATACTAACATCTTGTTGTTTCAATTCGGTTTGAAATGTAAGTTTCCAAGATCTTAAATTCTGTGCATGCCACATAAAGTCTTAGGCCCCATGCACACGACCGTAAAAACTCCCGTAATTACGGGCCGTAATTACGGGCCGTAATTACGGGCCCATAGACTTCTATTGGCCACGTGTACCTCCCCATATGCTTACGGGAAGGTGCCCGTGCCGTTGAAAAAGATAGAACATGTCCTATTTCAGGCCGTAATTACGGCACGGGCAGCCCATAGAAGTCTATGGGGCTCCCATAATTACGGGTGACTACGTGTGTGCACCCGTAATTACGGGAGCGTTGCTAGGTGACGTCAGTAAATAGTCACTGCCCAGGGTGCTGAAAGAGTTAAACGATCGGCAGTAACTGTTTCAGCACCCTGGACAGTGGCTACCGATCACAATATAGATAAAGCTGTAAAAAAAAAAAAGACGTTCATACTTACCCAGAACTCCCGTCTTCTTCCTCCAGTCCGGCCTCCTGGGATGACGTTACAGCCCATGTGACCGCCGCAGCCAATCACAGGCCAATCACTGGCTGCAGTGGTCACATGGACTGCCGCGTCATCCAGGGAGGTCGGACTGGATGTCAAGAGAGGGACGCATCACCAAGACAACGGCCGGGAAAGTATGAATTTATTTTACTTTTATTACGAAAAGGGCTGTCCCTTCTCTCTATCCTGCACTGATAGAGAGAAGGGCTGCCGATTAGTGCAGTGCAATTTTGCAGCCAAAAACGTGCCCATAAATACAGGTGGAATACGGGTGACACCGGACCCGTATTTACGGGCACGGATCCGTAAATACTGGTGCAATACGGGTCGAATACATGTGACCAAGGACTCGTATTTACGCCAGTATTTACTGGGAGACAAATATACGGTCGTGTGCATGGGGCCTTAGTCTATTAAAGTTCTATTGCAGTCGCCTGGGCATAGATCCGAGAACAAGTTGTTGGAAAATAAAGCAAAAGGCAACTTTTGATATTGATTCTCTTAATATCATTGCCACAGCATATATACATTTATTCCAGGTAATCCTGCTTTTTACACCCTTTGTTAAAGGGAAATTCCACCTTTAGTTATCTTCTAATGAAGAATATTATAAAATAGCACTAATGTAAGTCTATGAGATCCACTAATTCACAGCTAAAAAATGGATTGGTCACAAGGTTTAGTATTACTTGGACATGTCTGGAGACTGGTTTCATTGGTGCATGATAGCATCTATAGCAGTCAACAGCTAGAGAGTCATACATAGGGCTCCCAAGTGCCATTGGTGGCACTTAAATCACTGGTTGGAGAACACTGGTATAATGGGTACAAAGGGAATGTTCAATGAAGACCTAAAGATATATAAACCACTTATATATTGTATTATAAAACATAATGTGATGAAGTTCCAGTAGTTGTTTGGTTACTTATAAACCGGACGTGCTTTAGTGGTTAGGGAACAAAGTGGTCCAAGGCCTGCAGCAATCTGGATGTGAAGTTAGTACCTGATTTTAAAACTAGGCAAACTAAACACATCACATAACAGGACAAAAATAGGAATATCTTATTTTATTTATATTTTATCTGCTTTCATTTGCTTTTTTTCTACTTGACCTTTGTAATCATCTGGATATTCTAATAAAAATAACTTAGTAGATGATATTAAGCCGTTGCTTAGGGAAGCACCAGCTGTAAGGTCAACCCATTGCTAGTAAGTAAAGCTAAGGTATCAGATTTTATTTGTATAAATTAACATTTACATAATTGTTAGAGCAATAATAATAATACACTCCTCAACAAGCCGTAAGGTTATGCAAATGGTGGAAGTAGCAGGTGTCGTTAAGATCTGCAAATGTTAAAATTTTCAAGCACCTAGCTCCAATCTGTGGCATGTGGGAGAGGCATAAAAGCCAGATTGAAACCAAAGTTTTTTAGCCACATGAAACCTCAAAAATTGCATCAAGTGGTGTGGGATTATTGTGCGATGCCTCCTGTTCATCCTCGTTATCGCCACTTGTCGCAAACTGAGAGACCTTGGTATATCACTCCGGCAGATCGCTACACGCCTAGGCCGAAATGTCTGCACTCTTCAATGTTGTGTGTCCCAGAGGTTGGAAGAACAACAACAAACAGGAATGAAAGCAAGGGATGAAGGAGGCGTTTCTCTGCCCGGTCGCCTCGTCTGATTGGAAGAATGATGCATAGTGATCCGTTCTGTACTGCAAGTGAAATTGGATATCACATCTGAAACCTAGGGCGGCAACTAGTGTCGACACTAACCATCGGCAGGCGTTTGCACAACATTTTGCTACAAGCCAGACGTCTAGTTACAGGTGTTCCATAGACCACACACCACCGCTCTAAAAAGGCTGGAATGGAGGTCTAACATCTTCAGTGATGAGTCCTGCTTTTGTCTCGGACGCAATGATAACCGGAGATTGGTCTGGAGAGCACATGGGCAACTCCATGAAGGGTCCTATTCCCGGGATTATGGTGTGGGGTTGCATAATGTATGGAAGCCGGACCACTCTAGTCTTGATTTCCGGGTCACTAACAGCTCGGTGTTACATTGATTTGGTTGTGGAACCAGTGGTAAAGCCATTTATACAAAGTGTCCCATGAAGCCGTTTTCAACGGGACAACGCCAATCCGCATGTTGCTCGTGCTACTGAGAGCAGCCTGCGTGGCCTGAACGTGCTACCATGACCTGCAGCGTGTTCGGACTTGTCTGCCATCAAGCACATCTGGGACGTCATTGGTCGGCAATTGCAAAGGGAGCTGCAGGCAGCCAATTTTGATAATTTGCGTGCCAAGTGCATTCAGCGTGGCATAACATTCCTTAAACCACCATTAATAACCTCATTGATTGCATGCCAATGCGTTTAAGTGCGTGTATTTCTGTGCATGATGCTCATACTCTATACTGAATAAATCAAGAAGTTTGGAATATTTTGTTTCCATTTTTTTTTATCATTTGCATATCATTAACATGTCTATCGATCCTGTGATTTCCACAATTCCAAAACTTTTCCTTCTTGGTATTGCAATTTCAATGTTGAGGAGTGTAGTATATATTTGTCATGGTTTAATTACATCAAGCAAATATTCAAATTGCCTCTAGGGAGTTTTCAGAAATAGAACTCAAAAATGACATTGGTAAATATAGCTGGGAACTTCCTAGCTAAACTCACTCTGAGGCATTACATAATGTGAAACCTTGAATACAAATATTAGTTTTATAAAAACAGGATCACAGGTTACTTTGTACCCAAAATACTAAATTTGGAATTTATAGTGTTTTAGACTAAGGACATATACTGTACAGATAACTGTATTATGGTTCCAACAGCCTCTATGAATTCTAAAGGGCCCTACTGTCCGTCCCTATGCCTCTAATTTCTTATGAAGACACACTAAGGCTTTTTCTGCCAGATTCCATTTTATTCTGCGGCTCTGCCTAAACAAAGGCAAGTGCTATTGACAGTAACAGAGGGACAAAAACAACAAATAAAATGTTTTTGGATATTTTGTGGGTGGTTGACATAATCTCCTGTGAGTGCCATACCCCCTTCAAAGTTTTTCTAGGCATTTTGCTACCTTCGTTCATACAACTATGCATTCTACAGTTGCTCAGCCCCTTTTGTTCTGCTCATCGGAGGGGGTCCCATGGGTCAGTCCTTATCCTATGATACGATATCCTATCCTAAGACCATATATTTTCCTTACTCCATAAAGGTCATTTTCATGTTAGTTGTCATCTCTTCTGCATTTGCCTGTCTGAAACCAAATAGAAAGGAGATGTGAGCATCTGATAACATTCTGCATATGACCATACACATACGTGTTCAGAATCTTCATGTAACCTAAAACACATTGAAAAGACCCAAAACGACATAAATACCTATACCTATTTACACATGTGGGATGTGCCCTTATCCAACAATACTAGCTAGATAGTAGTTATTATTAAGAAGGATTAAACAATATAATGTACTTTACCCCTGAAATTAATCTATTACATATTTTCCCTACATCGTTCCCGCATAAATCATATTGTTCCTTTCACGCTTGTTGACATGAAAAGTCTCGACTTCCCATGGACTGTAGAAATCTAGCACATTTATTAACTTGAGGAATTTGTCCACTGGGAACATAAAACCATGCACATTTTTAGAAAAACATGATTTCATCAGGGCCATTTTCCAGAAATCTCCCTCGCCATAAAATATTCCTTATGATTCCACAATCATATACCATTTACACGTAGACGTGCTTATAACACTAACCCTCTAACACAAACAGACTGACACATACCTGACAATGAAAATATACGATTCTCCCCCTTGCTCATCAACCACTTCGATGTTCCACACACACCTCATCTATACCTTATATTAGTCACAGCTCGCTTAAGAGTGTTTGGTTCCTTAATTTTTATGTTCCTTGGTGGCCAGTGTCTTAGCGCACGAGGATGTACAGTTACTGCGCAGTTCCCAGTGCACAATGTCGGGGACATTGTGCACCAGGAACTGGGAGGCCAGCTGTCCCCGACAGCTGACACTCCACTGTTGCCGATCAGTGGCTCATTTCCGCTGATTTCGGCAAATAAACCCTTAAATGCGGCGATCGATTGCAATCGCCACATTTTAGGGGTTTCTAGCACATCGGCAGACCTCACAATCGTGAGATTTGCCAATGGCTAGCATGGCGACCGGAGGCCAAACAATGGCCTCCAAGTCTGCCATGTATGGAAGCCTATCAGGACCAGCCTCCTGATAGGCTTCTTGTCAGAGTGACAGGAAGTCACTGTGTCGTTCCCGATGCCCACTGTCGGTGACAGTGTCGGTGACAGTGTGCATCAGGAATCAGGAGGTCAGGTATCCATGACAGCTGACGTTCCACTGTTGCCGATCAGCAGCTTATCGCCGCTGATTTTGGCAATTAACCCCTTAAATGCGGTGCTCGATTGCGATCGCTGCATTTAGGGGGTTTGTAGCACATCAGCAGCCCCCATGCAATTGTGGGGGTTGCTAATGCTTGTGATGGCATCCGGAGACCAGACAACAGCCTCCGTGTCTGTCATGTATGGAAGCCTATGAGGACCAGCCTCTAGCTGGTCCTCGTAGACTTAGGCTATGTTCACACGCAGTGTTTTCAGACGTAATTCGGGCCGTTACTCCTCGAATTACGCCTGAAAAACAGCACCATTATGCCTCCAAACATCTGCCCATTGCTTGCAATGGGATTTACAGTGTTCTGTTCTCACGAGGCTTAATTTTACGCGACGTTGTCAAAATACGGGGCGTAAAATGACGCCGCGTCAAAAGAAGTGCAGGTCATTTCTTTGGACGTTTTTGGAGGCGTTTTTCATTGACTCCATTTAAACACAGCTCCAAAAACGGCAGTAAAATACGTCACGAAAAATGCGATTTGCTACAGAAATGTCTGAAAATCAGGAGCTGTTTTCGCTTGAAAATAGCACCGTATTTTCTGAAAGTTTTTTGCTAAGCGTGTGAACATACCCTTACTGTCAGAGTGACAGTGATGTCACACTGACAGTTGGAATACATTACACTATCAAGGTAGTGTAACGTATTCTAGCAGCGATCAGTGCTGCAGGTTAAAAAAAGAAAGTGTAAAAAGTAAACACAAAAAGTTTAAAAAGTTAATAAAAATATTTTACAAATGTGTAAATTATTTTTTTCCTATAATAAGTCTTTTATTATGGGAAAAAATGAAACTGTTAAAAAACAGTACACATATTTGGTATCACCGCATTTGTAACGACCCACACTATAAAACTATAATGTTATTTTTTGCGCACGGTAAACACCAAAATAAAATAAAACGAAAAACAATGCCAGAATCACTATTTTATGGCTCTCAGAATGTGTTGATACAAAACAATTTTTTTTTTAACAAATAGTTTTTCTCTGTAAAAGTAGTAAAATATAAAAATATATATACATTTGGTATCACCGTAATAGTACTGACCCACAGAATAAAGTTAAGTTGTTGTTTTTACTGCACGGTGAAATCGGTAAAAACCAAACCCGAAAAACATTGGAGGAATCACAGTTTTTTCCAATTTCACCCCGCAAATAATTTTATTTTTGGTTTCCCAGTACATTATATGGTATATTTAAATGGTGTCAATAGAAACGACAAATCTTCTCACAAAATATAAGCCCTCACATCGCTCTATTGATGGAAAAATCAAAAAGTTATCGTGTTTGGAAGGCGGGGAGTGAAAAACTAAAATCGAAAAGCAAAAAAGGATCAGTCCTGCAAAGGTTAATTAAACTCTAATAAAAAATAAATTAGTACCACATTTGGGGTATTGTCATACTCGGGAGAAATTGCGTTACAAATTATTTTGGGTGGGATTTTCTCCTTTATCAAAATGTTGATATTCATTTTCACAGCCTAATTCCACTAAATTTTGCAAAAAATCTGTGTGGTATAAATGCTCACTATACCCCTAGAAAATTCCTTGAGGGGTGTAGTTTCCCAAATTGGGTCACTTTTGGGGTGTTTCCACTGTTTTGGTCCCTCCAGTGCATTGCAAACGCGACATGGCACCAAAAACCAATCCAGAAAAAGCTGCACTCCAAAATCCAAATGGCGCTCCTTCCATTCTAAGCCCTGCTGTGGGGCCAAACATCAGTTTATTACCACATATGGGGTATTTCCGTAATCGGGAGAAGATGCTTTACAAATGTTGGGGTGTATTTTCTTCTTTATTCCTTGTAAATATTACAAATTTCTGTTTTTTCAGAAAAAAAGTAGATTTTCAATTTCACAGACTAACTCCAATAAATATAGCAAAAATACCTGTCGGGTCAAAAAGCTAACTATACCCCTAGATAAATTCCTTGAGGGGTGTAGTTTCCAAAATGGGGTCACTTTTGGGGAGTTTCCACTATTTTGGAACCACAAGACCTCTTCAAACCTGACATGGTGCTTAAAATATAATTTTTAAAAAAAAGCAGGCCACAAAATCCACTAGGTGCTTCTTTGCTTCTGAAGCCAGTGTTTCAGTCCATTAGTACACTAGGGCCACATGTGGGATATCTCTCAAAACGGAAGAATCTCGGCAATAAATATTTAGATGTGTTTCTCTGGTAAAACCTTATGTGTTACAGAAAAAAATGTATTACAAATGAATTTCGGCAAAAAAGTGTTACATTTGTAAATTTCCCCTCTACTTTGCTTTAATTCCTGTGAAACGCCTAAAGGGTTAAAACTTTGAGGGGTGCAGTTTTTAAAATAGAGTGATATATTGGGGGATTCTAATATATAAGGCCCTCAAAAGCACTTCAGAACTAAACTGGTTGAGGAAGCACAACTGCGAAACGCGCGTTGGGGTCCTGTGCACGATTGCCAGACTGTACTATCAGCTATTTATGGGTAAGAGACTCTTTTTGTAATAGAGTACTAAAACTTTTTGGCTTTTTCTGATCATTTTTGTGAATTATTCACTCTGTAACATACTAGTTCTTTCCCTGCACACTGCTTTGCATTACTGGCATTTTGCCATCATTGGAAAACTAGAGCTGTTTATATGAATATCGGCCATACTCTATAGTCACATTTTTGAAGTCTCTGATGTTATTCACTTATAGACATATGGGAAATGTAAACTAGTGTTGTGGTGCTGTGGGGTGGCGTCTGTTGCTGCAGTGCTGCACTTGTGAGGGGACGTGGCCCAGAGCCAAGGGGGCTAGGCACAGTCTAATAGCATGGGTGATTTTGGACCCCTGGGTTGCTCCCTCTGCAGGAGTGGTGCTGCGGTAGCGGTGGCCGCCATGCGGTGCTGCACCCGATAGAGTAGGGACCCACTTTAAAGAGGTCACCGTGAAGTGGCAAGGGGGCTTATACAGTTTGATCAAAATGTTAACAAAGAACCTCATGTTCATGTTTCTAAATTATGACGAGCGGCTCGGCTCAACGTATATATTGTGCATTGTGTGGACCATGTCTATTTTCTCACAATGCTGATAAAATTGTGACTATTTTGTGTGGTATTACTATCTGTTTTACAAGCAGATCCATTTACATTTAGAAAAATGAACATTTTTGCAAATTTTCTCAAAATTTTGGTGTTTTTCACTAATAAATATTGAATTTATTGACCAATTTTTTCCACTAACGTAAAGTACAATATGTCACGAGAAAACAATCTCAGAATCGCTTGGATAGGTAAAAGCATTCCCAAGTTATTACCACATAAAGTGACACATGTCAGATCTGAAAAAAAATCGGCTGTGCCACAAGGTCAAAACAGGCTGTGTCCTAAAGGGGTTAACATATTGTAATGTTCTACTATGCTTTAACCATGCGAAAACATTATTCTCCTCCATGAGAGACTTACCATAACATTGACTCTACTGACTCTATCAATCTGTATTGTATGATTTATGTACATGTCTCAAGGCCATTTAGTGGGACCTAGGGCACCTGGCATTTTCTACCTAATATCTTAGTCACGGATAGAAAAAATGTTGGTGACCATAGTTTTAACTCCATTCTCAAGGGAGACACACGAATGGTAACCCAGGGTGGTCTTTTATATTCTCATATTTTGGCATGTCTGTTTTAGTAAATACTTATATTCCCAATGGAATACCAGAGCATCTTTTCTTAAAAGTTTGCCTAGCGCTGTTTCTCTATTATTCCTCTTGGAAATTTATGAATAAGTTAACGCCTGGGTATTACTATTCCCTTTGTAAATAGAGCGTGTCCCAACACAGTTTGATGCTGTCCAATCAGTGCTAATGGTGTCAGGGTGTAGGGACAAGCGGTTTATGAATACATAATAGAGTAATGGCCCAGTGCAAAGTTCTATAAAAAACAAATGCTTCAGAACTGTTATTCAATGGGAAATACAAAGAATTACGAAAACAGAAATGTTAGAAGAGCTTACAGGTCCTCATTAAATTAGAAAATTGTCAGGACAGTAAAACTGCTCTAAGTGCATTTGGTATCAAATTCAGGGATGGATTTTCAATGAGACGAGGTGCGAACTTTGCAGTATTTTGGCAAGCATGCAATCCATTACTGCACGTTCCCAACCTATATCTAAAATGAAAAATTAAGTAGCTTTGAAAATAGTTTTGATTAAAATTATCTTATCGTTTTGTTTCTACAGCTCTAATTCAGACCTATATGGCTCCATGGTAACAGACCACAAACAAACTCTGTGTAGTCTGATTTTGTAGTCATATTCCCTTCTATCTGCCCCTACTCTGCTAACTTGCCGAATGTATTTGGGGGACTGTAGGGGACAGATGAACCACTTCTTACAATGTTATTTTCTGTAAAATTTGCAAAGGAACATTTCCTGGTAATGCATTTATTAAAAAGACAGTTTATGGGGTGCAGTAGTGTTGCAGTCATGTGCCACACCATACTTCAGCGTATAAACCCAGTCTAAGAATGCCTGAAAGGACTGAATTTTAGTTGTACAGGTAATGCAAGGATAACACCATAATAAGGGGATTCGATATTTGGGGTTGTAATAACTACTGTCTAATCAGCAATCAAAGAGTTTTGAAGATTACAGCACTTGACGGGATTTCTGTTTGAAATTCTCAAAGGATAAAACTTGTATTTGTACAACTGTAATTATGAAAAATTCAGGAGATAGCACATGCCCAGAGCAGTATTGCCACTTTTATTTCAGGCCATGGTGTACAATTTAATGTTAGACTCTATGAATGCTAAATTATGTATTGTACCATAAGGGTGTCCTATTAACATATTTCCAGAACCGCCTGACATTCTTTCTTAACACGGTTAAAACTTTTTATTTATTTTTACACCTCGGAGAACAGCTAACTGGTTTCTGATGAGAGCTTCACAGTATCCCTCACAGAGCAACACATTTTTTGATATATAAAGATATGTTTTCAAGCTGGATGTACATGCAAAAATATAGTTGTTTTCAGTTCAATTAATACAATCCATTAGTTAATATAAAAATAGTAATGTAAAGCCGTGCCCTGGTGGTTACTAATGTTTTCTCCACTGAAATATAAAAAAATAAATAACTTGTACTAATTATTCTAAACATATAAGTGTAACTTATATATACACAGACAAAAGACTGAACTTGCACATTTAACTTAATTCCTATGGAAAACCACATATAATACATTGTGATATCATGAGGTTGTGCCAAATGACACACTCAGCTCTGCTGCATTGACAATCTCAATTAAGTTCTGCTACATCTATAGTTAGTTTGATTAAAATTTCCTAATGTTCTTTTATCTGCTAATAAATGCGCTCTCATGATTTTTCGAAATGTGTTGTTACAAGAAAACCATTATAAACTACTCACCAGGCGGTACGAAATGGAGAGGTTATTCCATCGGGAGTTATCAGATTTGAAATTATGCTGGAGATGTCATTCAGGTACAGGAAATTTTTCCTATATTTGGTGGCATTGTCCGCTGGTCAGACCCTATAGGAAAAAGGTGGAATCCTACATAAAAAAAATATATATATTCCACCAAGTTGAAACAGACAATAGAATTCATAACTCTGGCCTTGCTGACAGGTCTTTACTCCAATCAGATTACATGTACATTACAGTTCTATGTATTTCAATGCAAGCAGTCAACTTTGAGATAGAGAAATCCCAAAAAGACATCTCTATTGCACCTTCATTCTAGTAACCATAGAGTTTCTCAGCTAATGGGCCCCCAGTATGAATGATATGTGAAGCATGTGCATAATTATAGCTGGAACAAGCGGAGGAAACCTCCAGCTCACCAGCTCTGCGTCCGACACTGCAGCTTCGCCCAGGTCTCCGCAACGGTCTGGAATAATAGCCATGACTAAGAACACAGAGTGTTCGAAACGCGTAGGCTCCTATACTACATACTGTATACTGCCTTGTTACTGCGTCTGCAGCTTGTTCTATTTTAAACTTTTTGATTACAATAAAAATAGGAACCCTGATTCCTTTTTAAAACACTGCATCATCGCTGGATCAACTTTCTGTAGCAGCCATAGCAGCTGCTATGGGGCACATAAATTAAGGGTGCCCATTCAGGTGCAAGAACATTGCTCCTTTTTGTGGGGAATAACACATTCGTGGCTTTCTGATACACTATATGGACAAAGTATTGGGACACCTACCCATTACACCTACAGTAGCTTTTATGACATCCCATTCTAAATCTATAGGCATTGATATAGAGTTGGTCCCCCCTTTGCAGCTAAACAGTTTCTACTTTTCTGGGAAGACTTTCTACAAGATTTTGGAGTGACTGTGGGAATTTTTGCCCATTCATACAGAAGAGCATTTGTGAGGTCAGACACTGATGTTAGACGGAATGGTCTGGCTCGCAATCTCCATTCTAGATCATCCCAAAGGTGTGGTTGAGGTTGGGGCTTTGTGCAGGTCATACAAGTTCTTCCACATCAAACTCATCCAACTATGGGGAACTGTCATGCTGGTACAGAAAAGGGCCTTCCCAAAATAGTTCCCACAAAGTTAGAAGCATTCAATTGTCTAAAATGTCTTGGTATGGTTAAGCATTAAGATTTCCCTTCACTGGAAATAAAAGGCCTGGGTCAACTCCTGAAAAACAACCCCATAGCATTATCCCTCCTTCACCAAACATTACGGCTGGCACAATGCAGTCAGGCAGGTAACGTTCTCCTGCATTCGCCAAATTCAGACTCATCCATCAGACTGCCAGATACCGAAGCGTGATTCATAAGTCCACAGAACACGTTTCCACTGCTCCAGAGTCCAATGGTGGCATGCTTTATACCACTCCAGCTGACACTTGGCATTGTGCTTGGTGATGTAAGGCATGCATGTAGCTGCTCAGCCATGGAAACCCATGCCATAATGTTCCCGGCACACACTTTTTGTGCTGATGTTAATGCTAGAAGAGGTTTGGATCTCTGCAGTTACTGAGTCAGCAGAGTGTTGGCGATTTTTATGCACTATACGCCTCAGCACTCCGTGCCTACGCTCTGTAACTTTATGTGGGCTGCACTTTGTGGCTGAGTTGCTGTGGTTCCTAAATGCTTCCACTTTTCAATAATAACACTCACAGTTGATGGTGGAATATCTAGGAGGGAATACATTTCACAAACTGACTTGTTGCAATGGTGGCATCCTAGTTCAGTACCATGCTTAAATTCAGTGAGCTCTTTAGAACGACCAATTCTTTCACAAATGTTAGTAAAGGCGACTGCATGGCTAGTACTGGATTTTATAAACTTGTGGTAATGACACTCAACAAAAAACCTGAATTCAGTGAGTAAGAAGCGTGTCCCAATATTTTTGTCTACATTGTGTATCTAGCACTAATATGTTGGTACTCCGATATAATGCGCTCTTATCCATACCTTTAATTATTTTATATATATATATATATATATATATATATATATATATATATATATATATATATATAAAATAATATAATAATATATATATAAAATAATTATTAGAAAATCTACGAGCTACTATTCAAATTATACTTGAAATTTTGATCGAATAAAACATTTTGACCCAGGACAGGGCTGTATAAACTTAACCATTAGTTATTTCAATGAATTTATTGCATTCATGCTTCAGCATCTCTTCCCATATATTTTCCTGTTTCACGCATTATGAGAGTTGTATTTTTTACATTCTAGTGAATGATGAGATGCAGAAGATAATTTTGCAGTTGCAGTCTACATTCTGTTTTTACGATAACACATCTGTTGTGCACATGTTCTGCGGGTTGATTCCTCATGAGTCCTGGATTAATATTCTACGGATAGTAGCAGTTATGTCTCTGTTATAATATCGTTGACGAGATAAGAAACAGAATTGTTTCCTATTTATATGACTGAGGAGGCAATGTCTTCTGACAGTAAGGGTATGTGCACACGATATCAACAATTACGGCTGAAATTATGGAGCTGTTTTCAGGAGAAAACAACTCCTGCATTTCAGACGTAATTACTCGTACTCGCGTTTTGCGAGGCGTCAATTACGGCCGTAATTTGGAGCTGTTCTTCATTGAAGTCAATGAAAAAATGGCTCAAATTACGTCCCAAGAAGTGTCCTGCACTTCTTTGACGACGCTGTTATTTTACGCGCCGTCTTTTGACAGCGACGTGTAAAATTACAGGTCGTCGAAATAGTACGTCGGCAAACCCATGAATGGGCAGATGTTTGCCGACGTATTTGAGCCTGAATATAGGTCGTGTGAACCCAGCCGTACCGTCTTTTCTTTCTGTAATACAAAATAAAAGTAGAAATTTATGCTGTGACTTATTCGCTTTTCAGAGAAGTCTTCAATGTGGCAAGATAAAAGGTTGTGTTTGAATGCAAAGAATCAATGAGTTCTTGACAAAATGAAAGCACTCAATTCATAAAAGAAAAGAACGTAGATATAAATATTGTAACGCACACGTAGGTAGTGAATGAAATGTGTAGCTGGCACAACATTCTTTTGTAGTAACCTTGGAATACATTTTACCTAGTTTCTGAAATTAGTATCTGTCACCAGAAAAAACTATTTTCTATGTTTTTGCACAAATCATGTAGGAATTGTATAAACTTTGTTTGTTATCATCCTGCAGGCAGTACACAAAAGAGTTAAGTAAGACAGAAAAAAAACAAGTAGTAAATTAACTACATGATTATTTAGGCTCCGTTCCATTAAAAAATCTCATCTACACAAGAACCGGTCATATTTTTTTCTTCCGCCTACGCCAGTTGCTAGTTCTGTTAGGGAGAAGATCACATCCGTTGTCACATGCTGGCCAATCCGGCATCACAGTAGTGTCCCGTTGTGGCCAGTCTGCTCACTAGTGATCTTCTAGATTTACTGGGAGTGTCCCTGCTCAGCCTGCCTTCCAGGGTAAGTTTCTCTGCGCATGTGCCGGAAGCTCCGTATGCATGCGCAGCATAGATTTTCAGCTGCGCAAGCCTAAGATCTCCGGATATCTGGAGATTACGACATTATAAAACATGATGCTAATCACCAGCACGCCACACATGCCAGGCATCAGATCATAGCCTTGTAATATGACAAAGCTTCGATTACTCTCACACCTGGGGAAACATTTTATGCTTAGTCCTGTTTATCATGTCTTTTCTTTACCTTTCAGATGTCAGAATTAACAAATTGAGTTATTAAAAGAAAACGAAGTATAGACAGAATATGCAACAAATGCAGTTAATCTCTTCCAGATAAGTGGGTCTCAGATGTATATCAAAGATGAATGCCCTCTGAAAGTACCCTTTACAGTCTGAAATACTGAAGTTATTTTTGCTGGTTTAAGTACAAGTTGTCTGAATTTTCCAGGAAGTTATCTCAGCGCATAACTTAATTACACACCATTCCGCCAAATCAATATCTTCTTTTTCTCAGGAATCATTATAACTGGTCCGGTCAGAGGGGGAGATTTTTAAAAATTAAAGCAGTAATTGAATCTGAAGACACCAGGGAAGACAAGCCTAAGAAGGCGCAGAAATATGCTTGAGTTTTTTTCCGGACAGGCTATACTTAAAGGGTTACTAAACGTTCAACAAACTTCTGATATGTCATAGTGACATGTCAGAAGTTTTGATTGGTGGGGGTTCCACCACTGAGACCCCCACCAATCGCTAAAACAAAGCGGCAGAAGCGCTTGTATGAGCGCCGAGCCACTTTGTTTCTGCTCACCTTTTTTGGAAAGCCAATGAAGCGGAGTATGCACTCATAGAGTTTTTATTGAGACCGTACAACGCTACAACGATTTCCGGAAAAAGCCGAACAGAAACGAAGTGACTCAGCACTTACACGAGCGTTTCTGCAGCTTCGTTTTACCGATTGGTGGAGATCTCAGTGCACAGACCCCACCAATCTAAACTTATAACATTTCACTATAACATGTTAGAAGTTTGTTGAAAGTTTAGTTACCCATTAACCGCTTGCCGCACCAGGATGCACCGGTACGTACTGTACTGCAGTGCTTTAAGACACTGGGACATACCGATGCGTCCTGGCCAACAACTGTCACCCTGTCAAAGGACAGGGTGACAGAACTGTGCCATCAACTTATTCCTTGTAAAAATCAAAAATGTCTAAGTTTTTTCAGAAAAAAACAGATTTTCATTTTTACAGACTAACTTCAATTTGTTTAGCAAAAAAAAACAGTGAGGTCAAAATGCTAACTATACCACTAGATACATTTCTTGAGGGGTGTAGTTTCCAAAATTGGGTCACTTTTGGGGGTTTCCACTGTTTTGGCACGGTGAACCATAAAAAAAATAAAATAAAAAAACAATTCCAGAATTGTTGTTTTTTACCCCTCCCAAAACAGAACGCAAAAAGTGATCTAAAAGTTGCATATACCCCAAAATTATACCATTGAAAACTACAGCCCGTCCCACAAAAAACAAGCCCTCCCACATCTTTTTTGACGGAAAAATAAAAAAGTTATGGCTCTCAGAATATGGCGACAGAAAAATAAATTATTTGAAACAAAAGTAATTTTATTGTGCAGACAGCCGCAAAGCATAAAAAAAAGGTATACATTTGGTATCGCCATAATCGTATCGACCCGAGGAATAAAGTAAAATTGTCATTTATAGCGCATGGTGAATGCCGTAAAAAAATTATAAAAAACATTATCAGAATTGCTGGTTTTTGGTCACCTTTCTTGCCAAAAAATGGGATAAAAAGTGCTAAAAAAAAAAATCGCACGTACCCCAAAATGGTACCAATGAAAGCTACAGATTGTCCCGCAACAAATAAGCCCTCACACAGCTCCGGTGATGAAAAAATAAAAACGTTCTGGCTCTCAGAATATGGCGATGCAAAATGTGCAGAGCATTCCAAAATGCGGATACGATTTTTTATTTATCAGTGCGAAATTGACCCCACATCTATGGATTATTATTTATTTACCCCATTATTATACCCTCTCATTATGCCCTGATGTACTCCTCAAGGCTTACATATGCCCCCACATCATAAACTGAAATACCGGCAAAACCCCAAACAGAACCAGTGCCACTAAGCAAAATCTGCGCTCCAAAAGCCAAACGGTGCTCCCTCCCTTCTGAGCCCTGCAGCGTGGCATCTCCATACCCAGAAGAACCCGCTTAACAGTTTGAAGTATTTGTCTTCAGTGGCACGAACTGGGCATAACATATTGTGCACTAAAATGGCATATACCTGTGGAAAATGGCAATTTTTACTTTGCGCCATCCACTGAGCGTTAATTTCTAATAGAATAAAAACCATGTGGGATCAAAATGTCCACTACACCCCTTAAAAAATGCCTTGAAGGGTGCAGTTTCCAAAATGGGGATCACTTCTTGGGGGTTTGTTTTACTATTTGACCCCAGAGCCCTGCCATTATGGGCCAATGCTGCGAAAATCACCAAAATAGGCCTCACGTGCGCCTTTGCTCTTTCAATCCTAAGCCCTGTCATATGTCCAGGCAAATGATAAATGCCTTGAGGGGTGTAGTTTACAAAATGGAGTCACTTCTTGGAGTTTTCCACTCTACTCTGGTACCTAAGGGAGCTCTGCAAATGCGACATGGCGCCTGTACACCAGTTCAGCAAAATCTGTGCTCTAAAAGCCAAATGGCGCTCCTTCCATTTTGAGCTCTGTCATGTGCCCAAACAGCAGTTTAGGGCCACACATGGGGTATTGCCAAACTCTGGAGAAATTGGGTAAGAAATTGTTGATGCTGATTCTCCTATTACCCCTTGTTAAAATAAAAATTTGGGAGCAAAACAACATATTTTGGGAAAAAAAATTATATTTCATTTTCACTGCCTAATTCTAATACACTCTATGAAACACGTG
This sequence comes from Rhinoderma darwinii, assembly GCF_050947455.1. Classification (NCBI taxonomy): domain Eukaryota; kingdom Metazoa; phylum Chordata; class Amphibia; order Anura; family Rhinodermatidae; genus Rhinoderma; species Rhinoderma darwinii. The sequence goes on from NC_134688.1 coordinate 63,895,931, forward strand.
TGGGCTCAAAATGCTCACTACACCCCTAGATGAATGCCCTGAGGGGTATAGTTTCCAAAATGGAGTCACTTCTCAGCGGATTCTACTGTACTGGTACCTCAGGGGCTTTGCAAATGCGGCATAGGGCCCAAAAACCAATCAAGCAAAATCTGCATGCCAAGTAGCACTCCTGACATTCTGAGCCCTGCCGTGTGTCCAAACAGCAGTTTATGACCACATATGGGGTATTGCCGTATTCTGGAGAAATTGCTTTACAATTGTTAAGGTGCTTTTTCTCCTTTATTGCTTGTGAAAATGAAAACAATTCAACGTTTTAGTGGAAAAAATGGAGATTTTAATTTGCCTTGCCTAATTCCAATAAATTCAGCAAAAAAACAGTGGGGTGTAAATGCTCACTATATCGCTAGATAAATTCCATGAGGGGTGTACTTTCCCAAATGGGGTCACTTTTGCGGGGTTTGCACTGTTTTGACCCCTCAGGGGCTTTGCAAATGTGACATGGTGCTGCAAACTATTCCAGCAAAACTTGAGCTCTAAAAGTCAAATGGTGCTCCTTCCTTTCTAAGCCCTGCCGTGTGTCCAAACAGCCGTTTATTACCACATATGGGGTATTGGTGAGCTCAGAAGAGTTTGCTTTACAAATGTTGGGGTGCTTTTTCTCCTTTATCTATTGTGAAAATCAAAAATATGAGCTAAAACGACATTGTATTAGAAAAAAATTAGATTTTCAATTTCACGGCATAATTCCAATAAATTCTGCAAAAACCATGTGGTAAAATGCTAACTATACCCCTAGAAATATTCTTTGAGGGTTGTAGTTTCCAAAACGGGGTCACTTTTGAGGGGTTTCCGCTGTTTTGTCCCTCCAGGGCGTTGCAAACTCGACATGGCACTAAAAAAAACAATTCTAGCAAAATCTGCTCTCCAAAATCCAAATGGTGCTCCTTCCTTTGTGTCCAAACAGCAGTTTATTACCACATATAGCACATTGCCGTAATCGGGAGAAGATTCTTTTCAAATGTTGGGGTGCTTTTTCTCATTTATTCCTTGTAAAAATTAAAAATTTCTAATTTTTTTCTGAAAAAAGTCTATTTTCCTTTTTACAGACTAATTCCAATAAGTTTAGCAAAAAGAACTGTGTGGTCAAAATGCTAACTATACCCCTAGGATACATTTCTTGAGGGGTGTAGTTTCCAAAATGGGGTAATTTTTGGGGGTTTCCACTGTTTTGGCATGACAAGACCTCTTCAAACTTGACATGGTGCCTAAAATATATTCTAAAGAAAAGGAGGCCCAAAAATGCACTTGATTCTGAGGCCTGTGCTACAGTCCATTAGGACACATGTGGGATATTTCTAAAAACTGCAGAATATGGGCAATAAATATTGAGTTGCGTTTCTCTGGTAAAACTTTCTATGTTAAATAGAAAAATGTATTACCAATGAATTTTGGCCAAAAAAATGAAAATTGTAAATTTCACTTCTACTTTGCTTTAATTCCTGCGAAACGCCTAAAGGGTTAAGAAACTTTCTGAATGCTGTTTTGAATACTTTGAGGGGTCCAGTTTTTAAAAAGGGGTTATTTATGGGGACTCTATTATATATAAGGCCCTAAAAGCCACTTCAGATCTGAACTGGTCTCTGAAAAAATAGCCTTTTGAAATTTTCTTGAAAATGTGAGAAATTGCTGCTAAAGTTAGAAGCCTTGTAACGTCCTAGAAAAATAAAAGGACCTTTAAAAAACGATGCCAACATAAAGTAGACATATGGTAAATGTTAACTAGTAACTATTTTGTGTGGTATTACTATCTGTCTTACAAGCAAATACACAAAAATTTAGAAAAATGCTATTAGAATTTTCACAAATAAACACTGAATAAATTGACCAAATTTTACCACTAACATAAAGTACATTAGGTCACGAGAAAAAAAAAATTGGAATAGTTTCTATACATAAAATCATTCTAATGTGAATTACCTAAACATAAACACACTATAACGTTACTCATGTGTCATGGCAATGAATATACATTACTTCCAGCCAGGACGTGATGTGTATTCATTCCCTTGACCACTTCTGTAGCATCTCTGTGAGTTACAGCATAGCAGGCGTAGTCTCGCAAGATTACGCTGTAAACTGTCATTCACAGCGAGATCTCGTTGTGCTGTGCTGTAAATCACAGAGACACTACAGAAGTGGTCAGGAGAATGAATGCACATCACGTCCTGGCTGGAGGTAATGTATATTCATTCTCATGACACAGGAGTAGCGTTATAGTGTGTTTATGTGACTGCACATAGCGATATAGATATATCGCTATCTGCAGTGTAAATGGATGGGGAGAAGTGTATGATGCTGATTGGTCACTGATTGGTCACCGTCATACACTCCTCTGTACAACGCCCACTTGGTCATATAGTAAAACACGCCCAGTTGTCCATTGAGAAACTCAATAGCATAAAGCTAATATAGGTAAAAAACACTGCTGTAATCTACATTACAGCGCCGATCACATCATGTACAATATAGGCCACTTATAATGTGGTGACAGAGCCTCTTTAAGTTAAAATAAAATATATTCCTGGACAACCCCTTTAAATCTGTTTATTTGATGGAACCTTACTGTCTAAATAGGAAATTCTCCTCAAATTGATCTTGTATCTTGTCTTGCAAAAAAGTCAGTTATTCCTTGGGACGAATCCACACTGCTAAAATAATCTACATACGGAAAGATTAACTTCCTACTGAACAACAGTTACTCTGATTCTGCAGCAGTTTGTTAGGCCTCATTAGCTTCTGTTCTAGCTGCTCAAACTCTCAGAATGTGTCTCAGTCAGCTTTCTAAAGACATCAAGGATGTAGTCCAAAGACAAGAAATTTTGGATTCTCTATCTAACATCAAATTAGCATCAGATTATTATGTAATTTCCCTATTGATTTCTTAAAAGTGGCTTCCAGGAATCTGGCCATAACTAATTTAGCCAGAAGAGCTCTCTGGCTCAAACAAGGAACTGGGGATGTATCTTCAAAAAATTATGTTTGTGCTTTCCTCTTTCAGCCAACTAGTGTCTTCGGGCCTCAACTGAAGACTATATAAAAATTCCTCAGTGAGGGTAAAGGTGTTGAATTTCCCCAAACCATTTAGAAACCAAGATTTTGTATTATTTCGGTCTGAACGAAAAGGATCCCTAAAAACAGAAGGGGTATTAGAAATGATCATCAGAGAAGGTTCAGAGGCAATCAGGGCATATCACCTATTTCCAGGAAGAAGAATTATAGAGACAACAAAAGCTCAGAGCTCTATGATGTCATGCCTCCTGTGGGGGCCAGACTACTATGTTATTATTTTATCTGAAGGAATAAAAGCAAAAAGCCAAAAAACGGGTGTCTTCCATGCGCTATTGATCAATAGGATCTTCCAAAAGACGTGTATTCCAAATTCCTCAAGGATAACGGTAGGTCGGTAATGAAAGGATTTATTGGTACAAGATGATATAAAAACACAACTGTTTAACAGTGAACAGTTTCGAAACCGGACCGGTTTCTTCCTCAGGTAGTATGTAAATGGATGGGTGGGGTGTCGGTTAAATAACCGAGTGAAAGGTCAATTAAAAGCAAGAACTACCGGGTCGAATGCAAAAATAAAACACCAACTCAAATTACATATCAAAGTATACATATGATTACAGTCAATAAAAATAAAATTAAAAAATATATAATATGATATATATGAGCTATGTATAAATGTCCAATGAAAGATGATTCATTTCTATGTATTATGCTTGGAATATGTCTAGCTATTGAAAACATCCTGTAGTAAACGGGATTGAACGTATACATATATACAAAAAAATGCACATACATAATTACATTATTTTAAAAAAATGTATATATTATAAATAAGTTTAAAAGAGATTTGGTTAAAAAGATATTAAAAGAAAAAAGAATAATTTAAAAAGGGAAAACTTAAAACATAGCTTCCTTTCTGACTATTTTGGAGTCTATGTCAGTTCATTTCCTGAATATAATTTTCATAATGAAAACTTAGCATACAAATGGAGTATCATTCTAGTAATCGTTATTTCTGGACGTGATATTAAAGATAGATTCTCCTTTTGCTCATTTTGTTCAGTTTGTCTATTTTGCCATACAAATTCGTAAATACTAAGCTGGAATAGTTTTTGTGCAGATTCTATATGTGTACATATATGTATATATATTTTTATAAATGATGTGCGCATAACTATACTATTTTCGTCGAAAATGATAATAGTGCCAATTTTATCATTACACTAGTCTTGGTGTTAATCACAAATGATCAAAATTTGGTGGTTTTGATTTTTAGTATCAAACAGATTATTTCTTTCGATACTTTGTATATGTATACATATATATAATTACATATAACGAATTTCCCATTTGTTTCCATATAATGGGATTCATCTAAAGTAAATTCGTTTTATTAAATTATAATCTCTGTCATTTCATTCAAACCTGCAGGTTTTAGGGTCTTCAATTTGTATATCCAAAAGATTTCTCTCTTGCACAGTGAATCATATCTGTCCGCTCGGTTTTCATTTATATGTTCAATTGGTGTAATATTGAAACAACTAAAGTCATTATTATGAAACAAAGTACAGTGTTTGGAGACACTGTGCAAGAGGAATTTTTTCTTACAGTTAGAACGATGTTTATTTAGCCGACAATGCAAGAATTGGATTGTTCTTCCTACATATTGGAGACCACAAACACAGTCAATAAGTTATATAACGTAGTTTGACTGGCAATTTAACTGTGTTTCAATTTGGTACTCGTTTTTTGTTTGGTTTGATTTAAAAGAGTCTGTAGTGCGTATACTAAGACAACATAAACACTTCTTTTTCCTGCACTTGGAGCTCCCCTTTATATATGCACTTGAGGACATAGCATTTTGTTGGGACAATGTTTGTCTTCCAGAAAAGTTAATCTTACTCGGTGCTAAAATATTCTTCATGGTTTTTGCTCTCTTAAAAGTAATCATTGGTTTCAAAGGTAGGCTATTTTTAAAAAAAGGATCAGTGTGTAAAATGTACCAATATTTATTCATGATATCCTTAATATTTTTGTGTGCAGCGTTATATTTAGTTATGAAGTTGAAGGAGAAAAACTTTTTTGTTTGTTCATCTTTCGCTTTTTTTATGTCTATTGTATCAACCGCTTCAATACCATTTGATAGTGTATCCTTAGGGGGCAAACAATCCTCTTGGCTTAAAATCACTGTTTTTTTGTATGCATCAGAGAGGAGTTTTTTTGGATAATTTTTTTCTTTAAATCTTTTTTGTAAGATACGACTTTGATCATTAAAGTCTTTATTCGATGTACAGTTTTTTCTAATTCTTTTATACTGACTATATGGGATGTTTTTTAGCCACTTGTGATAGTGGCTGCTCTTATAGTCCAAATAGCTATTGCTATCCACTTTTTTGAAGTGGGTACGGGTGATGATTTTACTCGCAGTTTTGACTATTGTTAAATCCAAAAAAATCGATTTCAATTGGTTGTGTGTTGAAAGTAAAATTTATCCCCCAGGTATTAATGTTCAGCATCTGACAGAACTCTGTCGCTGTTGTAAGATCACCTTCCCAAATTAAAAACAAATCATCTATGAATCTTCTAAATAATAAGATATTGGTGTTTGCCCATGGATGTTGCCAGATATATTCCTCCTCAAACATTCCCATGAAGATATTCGCATAGCTAGGAGCTACCCTTGTCCCCATAGCTGTGCCTTTTACTTGGTGATACAATTTCTGATCAAATGAAAAGATATTATTCTTTAAAATAAATTCCATACTACTACAAAAAAAGTTAATTTGTATTGGTAATAGTTCCGTATCCCTCTCCAGTCTTATTTTTAGTTTTTCCAAGCCCAATACGTGTTCAATGTTGCTATAGAGTGCAGCAACATCCAAAGTAATAAATAGTAGATTTTCCCTCATTGGAACGGTCTTTAGATCCCCAATTAGTTGGGTTGAGTCTTTTAAAAAACTTGGGAATTCTATCACATATTTTTGTAAAATTATGTCTAGGTAGTGAGAGAGGTGACAGGTGGGAGATTGCATACCCGATATGATCGGTCTCCCTGGTGGATTAGTTAAATTTTTGTGTATTTTTGGAAGATGATAATAAAAGGGCATGTTGATATTCTCCGGGATCAGATAATTTTTTTCTTTTTTATTAAGAATATTATTGGAGAAAGCTTGATTGACCATGATTTTAAGGTCTTCCATAATTGTCAATAAAGGGTTAACTATGAGTTTCCTATAGTAATTCTCATCTGATAAAATTCTCATTGCTTCTTCATAATAGTCTGTAACATTTTGAATTACTGTCCCCCCTCCCTTGTCTGCTGATCTGATAACTAATTGGTTATTATTTTTAAGGTTTTTTAGGGCTGTTTTCTCTTTATAAGTAAGGTTATTTTTTCCACGGATTTTGTATGAATCTAGCTCCTCTAGATCCTTGAGGACTAGATGATGGAAAGTATTGATAAAGTTTCCTTGGTTACAGACTATTATGAAGAAGCAATGAGAATTCAATATTACACCAATTGAACATATAAATGAAAACCGAGCGGACAGATATGATTCACTGTGCAAGAGAGAAATCTTTTGGATATACAAATTGAAGACTCTAAAACCTGCAGGTTTGAATGAAATGACAGAGATTATAATTTAATAAAACGAATTTACTTTAGATGAATCCCATTATATGGAAACAAATGGGAAATTCGTTATATGTAATTATATATATGTATACATATACAAAGTTCCTCAACAAGTGGTAAAGATCGTATCGAAAGAAATAATCTGTTTGATACTAAAAATCAAAACCACCAAATTTTGATCATTTGTGAGTAACACCAAGACTAGTGTAATGATAAAATTGGCACTATTATCATTTTCGACGAAAATAGTATAGTTATGCGCACATCATTTATAAAAATATATATACATATATGTACACATATAGAATCTGCACAAAAACTATTCCAGCTTAGTATTTACGAATTTGTATGGCAAAATAGACAAACTGAACAAAATGAGCAAAAGGAGAATCTATCTTTAATATCACGTCCAGAAATAACGATTACTAGAATGATACTCCATTTGTATGCTAAGTTTTCATTATGAAAATTATATTCAGGAAATGAACTGACATAGACTCCAAAATAGTCAGAAAGGAAGCTATGTTTTAAGTTTTCCCTTTTTAAATTATTCTTTTTTCTTTTAATATCTTTTTAACCAAATCTCTTTTAAATTTATTTATAATATATACATTTTTTTAAAATAATGTAATTATATATGTGCATTTTTTTGTATATATGTATACGTTCAATCCCGTTTACTACAGGATGTTTTCAATAGCTAGACATATTCCAAGCATAATACATAGAAATGAATCATCTTTCATTGGACATTTATACATAGCTCATATATATCATATTATATATTTTTTAATTTTATTTTTATAGACTGTAATCATATGTATACTTTGATATGTAATTTGAGTTGGTGTTTTATTTTTGCATTCGACCCGGTAGTTCTTGCTTTTAATTGACCTTTCACTCGGTTATTTAACCGACACCCCACCCATCCATTTACATACTACCTGAGGAAGAAACCGGTCCGGTTTCGAAACTGTTCACTGTTAAACAGTTGTGTTTTTATATCATCTTGTACCAATAAATCCTTTCATTACCGACCTACCGTTATCCTTGAGGAATTTGGAATACACGTCTTTTGGAAGATCCTATTGATCAATAGCGCATGGAACACTGGCGTAGCTATAGGGGTCGCAGCGGTCGCAAATGCGACCGGGCCCCGAAGCCAGGGGGGCCCACGGCCCCCGCACCACATCAATAAAAAGTTACTATAGTAACTCGGGCCGCGGGCCCCTGTTACTATAGTAACATACTTGACTTACCTTCCTGGTTCCGGATGGCAGCGGAGGTCCTGACGTCAGGCGCTGTGCGCAGCACATGACGTCACAGCGCTATGCGCCGCGCACAGCATCGAGACGACAGAACTCCCGCCGCGGCCGAAGAGGAAGGTAAGATAGCCCTGACTGGCGGGGTCCGACTCCCGGGACCCGCCAATCAGCTGTTTGGAAGGGGCCGTAGCACTCGTACGAGAGCTGCTCCCCTTCATTCCGGCACACTGTGAATCCATGTCGGCGATTCACAGTGTGAGCGAGTAGTGAAATGAAGGGGAAGCAGCTCTCGTACGAGTGCTGCGGCCCCTTCAAAACAGCTGATTTGCGGGTCCCGAGTGACACATCAGCTATTGATGGCCTATCCTGAGGATAGGCCATCAATGTTTAGGGCAGGGGTCTCAAGCACGGGGCCCGCGGGCCGCATGCGGCCCCTGGGGCTGTCATCTGCGGCCCGCGGGACACAGAGCCGCTAGTATCGGCTCTGCTCCGCGACTCTGGAATTCCCTGACATCGCTGTCCACATATGAACAGCAATGTCTGGCGCTTCCCCAGAGCCTGAGTCCCGGGCAGAGCGCTGGTGTCGGCTCTGCTCCGAGACTCTGTGGAATTCCCTGACATCGCTGCCCATATATGGACAGTGTGTCAGGGTCTTGCCCAGAGCGGAGCAGAGCGCTGGTGTCGGCTCTGCTCCTGGACTCTGTGGAATTCCCTGACATCACTGTCCACATAGGAACAGCGATGTCTGGGGCTTCCCCAGAGCCGGAGTCCCGAGCAGAGCGCTGGTGTCGGCTCTGCTCCGGGACTCTGTGGAGAATTCCCTGACATCGCTGTCCACATATGAACAGCGATGTCTGGGGCTCCCCCAGAGCCGGAGTCCCGAGCAGAGCGCTGGTGTCGGCTCTGCTCCGGGACTCTGGAATTCCCTGACATCGCTGTCCACATATGAACAGCGATGTCTGGGGCTTCCCCAGAGCCGGAGTCCCGGGCAAAGCGCTGGTGTCGGCTCTGCTCCTGGACTCTGTGGAATTCCCTGACATCGCTGTCCACATATGAACAGCGATGTCTGGGGCTTCCCCAGAGCCGGAGTCCCGAGCAGAGCACTGGTGTCGGCTCTGCTCCGGGACTCTGTGGAGAATTCCCTGACATCGCTGTCCACATATGAACAGCGATGTCTGGGGCTTCCCCAGAGCCGGAGTCCCGAGCAGAGCGCTGGTGTCGGCTCTGCTCCGGGACTCCGTGGAATTCCCTGACATCGCTGTCCACATATGAACAGCGATGTCTGGGGCTTCCCCAGAGCCGGAGTCCCGGGCAGAGCGCTAGTACAGGCTCTGCTCCGGGACTCTGTGGAATTCCCTGACATCGCTGCCCATATATGGACAGTGTGTCAGGGTCTTCCCCAGAGCGGAGTCCGCTATTATCGGCTCTGCTCCGGGACTCTGGGGAAGCCTCTGACATCGCTGTCCATACATCGACAATGATGTTAGGGGCTTCCCCAGAGCAGGAGTCCCAGTGATGTCAGGAGCACAGCTGGAGTCCCAGGAAGAGCCTACTAGCGCTCTGCCTGGGACTCCAGCTCTGGGGTTGCCCCTGACATCTCTGTCCATATATGGACAGTGATGTCAGGAGCAGAGCTGGAATCCCAGGCAGAGTGCTCCGGAACTCCAGCTCTGGGCAAGCCCCTGACATCACTGGGGCAGCCTCTACAGAGGACACTGGGGCAGCCTCTACAGAGGGCACTGGGGCAGCCTCTACAGAGGGCACTGGGGCAGCCTCTACAGAGGGCACTGGGGCAGCCTCTACAGAGGGCACTGGGGCAGCCTCTACAGAGGGCACTTTGGTAGCCTCTACAGAGGGCACTTTGGCAGCCTCTACAGAGGGCACTGTGGCAGCCTCTACAGAGGGCACTGTGGCAGCCTCTACAGAGGGCACTGTGGCAGCCTCTACAGAGGGCACTGTGGCAGCCTCTCTACAGAGGGCACTGTGGCAGCCTCTACAGAGGGCACTTTGGCCTTATCTACAGAGGGCACTTTGGCCTTATCTACAGAGGGCACTGTGGCCTTATCTACAGAGGGCACTGTGGCCTTATCTACAGAGGGCACTGTGGCCTTATCTACAGAGCGCACTGTGGCCTTATCTACAGAGGGCACTGTGGCCTTATCTACAGAGGGCACTGTGGCCTTATCTACAGAGGGCACTGTGGCCTTATCTACAGAGGGCACTGCGGCCTTATATACAGAGGGCACTGTGGCCTTATCTAGGGGTGTGTTGCATTATCCACAGAGGGCACTGCGGCAGCATCCACAGAGGGCACTGCGGCACTATCTAAAAAGGGGCTGCCCAATCTTGACATGTGTGCTAACTGAGCCGCCGGACTGCATTTAGCGACACTTAAACTGGAAAGCTGGATTGTTGAAATAAGCACGTGGAGAAATATCTCAAATTTTAAACCTAGCGCTATTATTATAGTAATGTAGTATTATATTATAGTAATGTAGTATTGTAGTAATGTAGTATTAGTATTATAGTAATATAGTGTTATAGTCGTTCAAATAACTAATTGATTAACAATAATTTTGTATTGTATCAAATTTGAAAGTAATGCGGCCCGTCAACTTCCCATTTTTTCTATATGCGGCCCACTTACCCGGCCGAGTTTGAGACCCCTGGTTTAGGGACTGTACAATCACAGATTGTGTGATCCTGTCTGCTGGGCCCTGTATCTAAGCCAATCACATGGTAGGCTTAGATACATGGCCCATGCGTGATCCTGTCTGCTGGGCCCTGTATCTAAGCCAATCACATGGTAGGCTTAGATACATGGCCCATGTGTGATCCTGTCTGATGGGCCCTGTATATAAGCCAATCACTTGGTAGGCTTAGATACATGGCCCATGCGTGATCCTGTCTGCTGGGCCCTGTATCTAAGCCTACCACACTGTAGGTTTAGATACAGGGCCCCAGCACACAGTTATCTTATACTGTATAACATTACTGTCTGCTGGACCCTGTATCTAAGCCTACGTTGTGGTAGGCTTAGATACAGGGTCCCACAGACAGTATCACACATGGGCCCTGTATCTAAGCCTAACACACGTGTTACTAATTATTTTTTGTGTGTTTTCTTACAGGTTCGGTCGCTGGACTACGTCGCATTCCAGGACTACTTCGATGATGGCTTTTTTTTTATTATCAATAAAATGGTTAATGAGGGTTGTGTGTTTTTTTTTTTTATTTCAATAAAATATTTTTTCTATGTCTTTGTGTTTTTTTTAAACTATATTACTACCGCCTTAGTAATGTCCACCGGCTGATTGACAGCATTCATTGCTAAGGCGGGGCTTAGTGTTAGCCGGTGCAGAGGCTAACACTAACCCCCTTTATTACCCCGGTACCCACCGCCACCAGGGGTGCTGGGAAGAGCCGGGTACGATCCAGTACCTGACCATCTGTAGTGATGGTCGGCCACTGGGGTGGCCGCAGGCTGGTATTATCAGGAGGGGAAAGGCCAAAAACAGTGGCCCTTCCTACCCTGGTGATGCTAGGCTGCTGCTGCTTTATTGTATCTGGCTGGTTATGAAAAATAATTGGAAAGAACGATGTGGGGTCCCCCCCAATTTTCATAACCAGCCAGATACAACACAGCAGCAGCAGGCAGCATTACAAGGGTGGGAAGGGCCACTGTTTTTGGCCTTCCCCAGCCTAATACTACCAGCCTGCGGCCACCCCGGTGCCTGCCCGTCACTACAGATGGTCGGGTACTGGTTCGTACACGGCTCTTCCCAGTACTCCTGGTGGCGGTGGGTACCGGGGTAATAATGGGGGTTAGTGTTGGCCTCTGCACCTGCTAACATTAAGCCTCGCCTTAGTAATGGAGGTTGTCAATCAGCCAGCGGCCATTACTAAGGCGGTGATAATAAAGTTTAAAAAAGTACAAGCACATAGAAAAAATATTTTATTGAAATAAAAAAACACAACCCTCATTAACTATTTTATTGAGAATAAAAAAAACGCCGTCATTGAAGTCCTCGAATCCGAAGTCCAACAACCGAACCTGTAAAAAAACCACAAACACACAAAAATAATCAGTAACACATAAAGAAGCAAAATGATTATTCTTACCTATCCTGGGTCCAGCGCTGGAGCCGCAATGTCAGCGAGCTGGGCCCTGTATCTAATCCAATCATGTGTGATACTGTCTGCTGAGCTGTGTATCTAATCCAATCATGTGTGATACTGTCTGCTGAGCCACTGTATCTAATCCTATCATGTGTGATACTGTCTGCTGAGCCACTGTATCTAATCCTATCATGTGTGATACTGCCTTCTGAGCCACTGTATCTAATCCTATCATGTGTGGTACTGTCTGCTGAGCCACTGTATCTAATCCTATCATGTGTGATACTGCCTTCTGAGCCACTGTATCTAATCCTATCATGTGTGGTACTGTCTGCTGGGCCACTGTATCTAATCCGATCATGTGTGATACTGTCTGCTGAGCCACTGTATCTAATCCTATCCATAGTTGATAGGGTCGTAGTGCTATAGATATGCTATGCTGTCTCCTATACACACATTTTTTTGGGCGGACACATATGTATTGGGGCTATTTCCCCGACATTTTAGGGTATGTTCACACGAGGGCGTCCGTAACGGCTGAAATTACGGGGATGTTTCAGCCTGAAAACATCCCCGTAATTTCAGCCGTAACGGCATGTGCAGGCGCTTGAACGCCCCGTCAATTACGGGCGTAATTAGCGCTGCTATTCATTGGAGTCAATGAATAACGGCTCCAATTACGGCCAAAGAAGTGACAGGTCACTTCTTTGACGCGGGCGTCCATTTACGTGCCGTCATTTGACAGCGGCGCGTAAATATACGCCTCGTGTGAACAGACAAACGTCAGCCCATTGCTTTCAATGGGCAGATGTTTGTCAGCGCTATTGAGGCGCTATTTTCAGACGTAATTCGGGGCAAAAACGCCCGAATTACGTCCGTAAATAGGCCGTGTGAACATACCCTTAAGCCCTGAGGGTATGTTCACACGGCAGCATCTGTTACGGCTGAAATTACGGTGCTGTTTTCAGGAGAAAACAGCACCGTAATTTCAGCCGTAATGGCATGTGCAGGCGTCTTTCGCTGCGTCCATTACGGACGTAATTGGAGCTGTTTTTCTATGGAGTCCATGGAAAACGGCTCCATTTACGTCTGAAGAAGTGACAGGCACTTCTTTGACGCAGGCGTCTTTTTTACGCCGCGCCGCCTTTTGACAGCGGCGCGTAAAAAATTACCGTCGGCACAGAACATCGTAAAACCCATTCAAATGAATGGGCAGATGTTTGCCGACGCTTTTGAGCCGCATTTTCGGACGTAATTCAATGCTAAAACGCCTGAATTAAGTCCGTAAATAGGGTGTGTGAATCCAGCCTTAGTGATGCCCCGGCTGCTAGTGCTGCATTGTTGGGTTACATAGGAGACCCAGCGATGCAGCTGAAAGCTGCGGACCGTCGGCCATGAGAAGTTTGCGGGGGGGGGGCCCAGTAAGAATTTTTGCATCGGGGCCCATGAGCCTTTAGCTACGCCCCTGGCATGGAAGACACCCGTTTTTTGGCTTTTTGCTTTTATTCCTTCATTCATTATTGAGACTTTGTATATCAAGTTCTCAAACCGGGTCCTATGCTGCAAGCTGATCCTGCCACTAACCTACCGTGGAGGCTACCTAAGTGGAATCTGTTACACTGGATGTTATGCTCCCAGCATAACCCCACCAGGTGAGCGTATTCAGAACCTTGTTCACACGTGTTAAATCACAGTGTCACGCACTATTGTGCGCTTTGTGTTTTTTTCTACCTTTCTCCAGCATTATTTTATCTGGGCAGAGAATTTTACAGACTACTGGGTAAGGCCTTGTATCCTCAGAGGTTATTTCCTGGAAATATAAAAGTTTCCTCCAGACAAATTTCTTCTTAACTCAGCAGCAAAGCCACATATTAAATATCTTATAGAAGAATTAATTAGAAAAGGTGTTTTGGAACCTGTTTCTGTTTTCTAAAAAGTGAATTTATTCAATGCCAAAAGACAAATGGAGAGTTATTATAGATTTAATCTACAGTACCCCAACACGTTCCTGTTGAAAATTAAGTTCAAGATGGAAACCGTTCGCTTGGTCATTAATATTCGACAAGGGAAATTCCTAGGGAAGATAGTCTTGATGAACACTCATCTTCACATTTCGATTTTAATCTCTACAGGAAATTTCTGAGAATTGAAGTCCCAATATCATTGCTTCAACTACAGTTCACTTGTCTCACTTTTTGTATCTCACCAACACCCAGAGTTTTCACAAAACTCATTGTTGTCTTAGCTGCGGCTCTCAGAATGGAGGGAATATTCATCATCCCCTATTTAGATGAGATAATTAGAGCCCCATCTAAGAATCTACTTCAAAATCAGGTCAGTCGCTCTAGAGAATTTTTCCAGGCTCATGGCTTCCTTATCAATAGGAAGAAAACTGTTTTAACACCTTCACAATTTGTTCTCTTGCTGGGGTTTTAAATAGAAAACTCATGATATTGAAGCTCTCAGAGGAGCATATTCTGAAGATCAGAGAAGGTGTCAATAATCTTATTAATTATTGCTAAATTACCATCAGATCAGCCATGAGGGTGTTGGGTCATTTGACTTCGGCTATAGAGGCAATTCTTTGGGCCAAAGCTCACATGCGGATGCTTTAATCCAACATTCTGTGGAATCGTAAGCCTCACGGCTTGGATCAACTAATGGCTGTTCACTCTCAGGAAAATACCTGAGATGGTGGCTCCTTCAGAGGAATATTGTGCAGAGGTGATCTCTCCTTCCTTTCTCCCAGATCATTTTAACCACAGATGCATCAGCCAAAGGCTGGGGTGCTCATGTTCACAACTCCTGGTTGTAATGGTCCCTTCAAGAAAGGATGTCCTCCAATATAAAATAATTCAAAGCAATAGACATGGCTCTTCTCCATTTTTAGCCTTTCTTCAATTTATCAGCAGTCTATTACATTAACAAACAAGGGGGAAGTAGTTGTTTTTCCCTGATGCTGGAACGCAAAAACATTATATCTTGGGAACAAAAGAATGTCAAGGACATCACAGCCATTCATATGAACATCAAGGCAGACTGGCTCAGACAAAACCTTGTCAAACCAGGGGAGTGTGAGTTAGATAACAAAATGTTGGGTCAAATTACATGCAAGTGGGGGAAACTCAATATGGATATGAAGGCAACAAGCTCCAACTCAAAACTGAAGAGATTTTGCTCTCTCAATCTGTCAGACTATCCAAAAACAATAGATGGTCTGTCGTTTAGTTGGGGCAGAATTCTTGTATATGTATTTCCTTTGATTTCTGTAATTCTGAGATTGCTCAGAAAAATCATGGACAAGAAGGTCTCAGCCATAGCGATAATTCCTCTTTGGCCACACAGGGAATGGTTCCCTCTCTTTTTAACACTTTTGATGGGCGTATTCTGGAAAATTCTAACACGTACACACCTTCTCCAAGCAGGTCTATTTTGCCAACATTGAAAGGTGTTTAATGTTACGGCATGGAGTCTGATAGGCAAAGCTAAAAGAGAATGTACTATCTGAGGATATAATCAACACTCCATTTGCACCTCACAAATCAGAAACCACCAAAGCAAATGGCAGAATTTGCAAAATGTTTAATTTGACCTGTAAAGGTCTCAAATCTCTTTTTTTCCCCGATGTTCTCCAGTTTTTTCATGACAGTTACTAAAATGAATTGAAACCTTGTACCTGAAGAGTTAATTTCTGAGCAATTAATGCATTATTGGACGGTTCCCTATTTCTTCAGACAACTTCACAATCTAAGATCTCCAGTTAGGGCTTCGGTTGATTCTTAGGCTCTCCCAGTTGTGTTGAAAGGCCTTCCATTGGCTCCCCCTCTGATTCCAAACTTAGACACCTGTCCTGGAAAACCATTTATTAAGGCAAATCACGTCTACCAAGAAGTTCTTATAATTACAAGCCCTGTCCTACAAGAAAATCATACCTTAAGATTTATCCTGAAGGCTTTGTTTTATAAACTATCCCATACTTTCTTTCATCATCTTAAATGGTCTAAATCTGCCTATTTGGATGATTTTTATCTAATGTCTATGGCTACCTTTACAGTAATTTACTCCTAGGTAATATTCCTGTAAAACAACAGTGACAGAAAACTTTAACCGTTATGATGTAATAATCTAAGGTATAATAAAGGGACATCTCAGCACCTACATATATCTAAAATATTTAACTTTAACTCAATAGGTGTGTCTTTTCTAAACTCTGTCCATTTAAAGGTTATCTGACATCAAAAAGAGGCCCCTTAAAATATGGACATCCTTCAAGTGGCAACCAAAAGAGCCAACCTGGGTCCCTAAATTGAGGATAAAAGATATTCTAATGACCACATGTGGTGACTCTTACTCATGCAGTGATCCCCATTGGGCAGTTAGCAGTCTTGAGAGGTTCATATAATATACAATACTGATTTTCTCCTTAGAAGAATGTTTCTAGTAAGTTGCAATGTGTCAGGTAGTTTATCTTTGCATTGTTAACTCCATGGTCCACATATATTTGATGCATTTTTCAACATTTTTATTTTTAAGTACAATGTCCATACTCTACATATATATATATGTTAACCAAATTTCCCTGTACCAGTGCAGTTAAAGGGGTTGTCTGAGATAAAGTTATTTTTAGCACTAGCCATAAGTGAGCATGTTAATATAAATAAATTAGCTTTCTAATTTACATATATTTGAAAATCCTCTCCCTTGGGATGATATGGGTGAGCTTCCCCCGTAGCTGCATGTAAGCATTGCTGTTATGATTTAATCGGTACAAGTCCCCCCCATCTATACAATAGCCATGTGTCCTTATCACATGGTTGCTGATAGTCAGGGGCATAACTAGGAAAGACTGGGCCCCATAGCAAACTCTTGACCGGGGCCCCCCCTGGGTGCCACAAGCAGCCCCCCTTATAAATTGTGCCCCATGTAGAATGTGCCATACAGCCCCACTGTAGACAGTGCTATACAGCCCCGCCTGCAGACAGTGTCACACCCCATTTGTAGATAGTGCCCCCACCACCCCCTTGTAGATAGTGCCATACAGCCCCCCTGTAGATATCGCCATAAAGCCCCCACTGTATATAGCGCTATACAGCTCCCACTGTATATAGGGCCACACAGCCCCCTCCCTTGTATACAGTGCCACACAGCCCCCTTAGTAGAAAGTGCAGCACAGTCCCCCTTAGTAGAACGTGCCACACACAGACCCCTGTAGATTGCGCCACACTCAGCCCCCTGTAGATAGAGCCACAGCCCTCCTCCTTGTAAATAGTGCCATACAATTCCCCCATGTGTATAGTGCCACACAGCTCGCCCTTGTGTATAGTGCCACACAGCCCCCCTTTGTGTATAGTCCCACACAGCCCCCTATAATTTGCCCCGTCAATCAGCGCCTTTCAAGCATGGAAGCGGCGCGATGATTTAATTGTGCCGCTAGCCAATCAGCGTCATTGCATGCATGTATTTGGCTGTCGCTAGCAACGGGGCCCCCTCCAGTGCTAGCGACGCCTACGGGCATGAGAGGGCCTGTGTTGCCCGGCCCATACTTGTTGGAGGCTTGGCGGCGCAGGCCCCATAGTAACGGCACTTCCGCTGTAGCAGCCATAACGACTGTTAGCGGCACCACCGGGCATATGGGCGGATATTGGGGGGGGGGCGTGTCGGCTGGCGTAACTACCACGGTAGCTACGGCTGCTACCGTGGTAGTTACGCCACTGCTGATAGTAATACATCTAGCAATGTATACTGTAAATAAAGCTCCAGACCCTTGTATTATTTGGCCATATAATGAGGTCATATGGGAGTTACATGGCTGTGTACTGGGGAAATCACGAAAAATAAAATAAAACTTTTTAAGAGATGTAAATTAGAAAGTTAATGTATTCGAATAAATATGCCTAATGTTTGCCATTGCTACAAAATGCAAAACGGTGAAGTACGGTTTTAGTAAATGGAATTTATTATATAAATCTACTTTCTGTATTGATTCCTCACTGTTTTCAAGACCTCTACTTGCAGTCATTCAATGTAAACCTTGACTGCTTACTTCCATGTGATACAAATTTGTCCTGGGTATATGACTATCACACAGGGTCATACCTGTAACAGCGCCACTCTTATCCATGGGCTGGGTCTGGTATTTCAGTTAATATAAGTGAGGCTGAGTTGCATTACCAGACAGAGCCCGTGGAGCCAAATGGGGCTGAAGAAGTAAAAAAATAACAGAACTTTATTTTTTTAATCTCATACAACCCAACAATGTTTGTTCTTTCTTTTCCCTTAAATAGGTTTAGATAGTATTCTTTACATGTTCTGTGGTACAAGGGAATTACATTAGTCACTGGTTTGTTCTGATGAATTTTGTTGCTGTAGGAGTTTAGTTCCTGACTTTATAACATTTCCATTTTCATTAAGAAACACTTATACACTAAAGCAAAGCAAAAAAAAAAAAAAAGAGATTGAGGAATTACGTCCCTGGACACCTTGTATGAAATTACTTTTGGCTTCCTGAAATAATTCAGCTAATCCAACTTTAACAAGCAACCGCCTCAACAAGATGTGCATCTCTAGTAGGAACAAAAGGCGCACCAATATTATGTGAAACACTGGAACAGTGTTTTTTGCGGAAGTCATTATAAGGAACTTGTAAAGGAACCCATATAAATCACCCATATAATGCCATTATTAAGCCAACAGCTATCCTTTCTAAGGCTATGTTCACACTGAGTTTTTTGACGTGGAAACCGCGTAGCAAAACTCGCCAAAAACGACCCTAAAATGACTTCCATTGATTTCAATGGGAGTAGGGGGCCATTTTCTCCCGCGAGCGGTAAAACCGCCTCGCGGGAAATAGAGGCAACATGACCTATCTTTTGGCGTCTACACGTCTGATCTCCCATTGACATCAATGAGAGGCAGAGAAACCGTATTTCGCGGCGTTTTATGCCCGCGACGCTCAATGGCCGCGGGCGAAAAACATCCCCTGCAATAAGCTGGCACTGTACAAGCGATCAGCAATAGAGATAGGCAGCGCCAGTTACTGCCAACAACCAATGTTATTCTACAATGGATAAGGTAAAGCAAGCATTAGAACGGAAAGTTGTGTGTAGTTCACACAGAGATTTTTTGCAGGAGTAAAATTCTGCCTCAAAATTCAGTTTGGAATTCTGAGGCAGATTTTGAATATTTCCTACAACGGTGTGTACTACTCCCTTCGGAGGACAGCACACACAGGCTCTAACCAGAGTAGAAAGAGAAGTGGGAGGCCCCGCTGCACAACTGAGCAACAAGACAAGTACATTAGAGTCTCTAGTTTGAGAAATAGACGTCTCACAGGTCCTCAACTGGCAGCTTCATTAAATAGTACCCGTAAAAAGCCAGTGTCAACGTCTACAGTGAAGAGGCGACTCCGGGATGCTGGCCTTCAGGGCAGAGTGGCAAAGAAAAAAGCCATATCTGAGACTGGCTAATAAAAGGAAAAGATTAATATGGGCAAAAGCACACAGACATTGGACAGAGGAAGATTGGAAAAAGTGTTATGGACAGACGAATCGAAATTTGAGGTGTTTGTATCACACAGAAGAACATTTGTGAGACGCAGAACAACTGAAAAGATGCTGGAAGAGTGCCTGACGCCATCTGTCAAGCATGGTGGAGGTAATGTGATGGTCTGGGGTTGCTTTGGTGCTGGTAAAGTGGGAGATTTATACAAGGTAAAAGGGATTTTTAATAAGGGAGGCTATCATTCCATTTTGCAACGCCATGCCATACCCTGTGGACAGCGCTTGATTGGAGCCAATTTCATCCTACAACAGGACAATGACCCAAAGCACACCTCCAAATTATGCAAGAACTATTTAGGGAAGAAGCAGGCAGCTGGTGTTCTATCTGTAATGGAGTGGCCAGCGCAGTCACCAGATCTCAACCCCATAGAGCTGTTGTGGGAGCAGCTTGACCGTATGGTATGCAAGAAGTGCCCATCAAGCCAATCCAACTTGTGGGAGGGGCTTCTGGAAGCATGGGGTGAAATATCTCCCGATTACCTCATCAAATTAACAGCTAGAATGCCAAAGGTCTGCAATGCCGTAATTGCTGCAAATGGAGCATTCTTTGACGAAAGCAAAGTTTGAAGGAGAAAATTATCATTTCAAATACAAATCATTATTTCTAACCTTGTCAATGTCTTGATTATATTTTCTAGTCATTTTGCAACTCATTTGATAAATATAAGTGTGAGTTTTCATGGAAAACACAAAATTGTCTGGGTGACCCCAAACTTTTGAACGGTGGTATATATATATATATATATATATATATATATATATATATATGTATGAATACGCTCTATGGACAAAAGTAATGGGTAGCACCTCTTAATCATTGAATCCTGGTGTTTCATTCAGTCCCTTTGACACAGGTGTATAAAATCAGCAGCAAACAAAAGGTATGATCCAGCACTTCATGAAGCAATCTTCGGACTTTACTGTATAAATATTATAAATCCACCCAACACATAGAGACAAAAGACCAGTATGCTTACGCATTTCAAACTCCTACTGCGTTCTTAATCATAGCCTTGGAAAATCTTTTCATTTTAGTATAAAATCCAGCACCTAGCCATGCAGTCGCCTTTACAAATTTTTGTGAAAGAATGGGTCGTTCTTAAGAGCTCAATGAATGCCAGAGTGGTCCTGTAATAGGATGTCACCAGTGTAACAGGTCAGTTCATGAATGTTCTTCTCTCCTAGATATTCCACGATCAACTGTGAGTGGTATTATTGCAAAGTGGAAGCGTTTAGGAACCATAGCAACTAAGCCACACAGTGACAGACCACGTAAAGTTACAGACCACGTATAGAGCATAGTTCCCGAGTGCTGAGGCGCATAGTGCATAAAAGTCGCCAACACTCTGCTGTCTCAATAACTGCAGAGTACCAAACCTCCTCTAATATTAAAGGGGTTTTCCCATGAGAGACATTTATGGCATGTCAGATAGATGCAGGTCCCATCTCTGGGATCCACACCTATCTCTAGAACGGGACCCCCTAAACCCCGTTCAGCCGTCTGTGTTGCAACTGAACCAGGTGAATTCTGACCATGAAAAAGGTTATATAGTTGGAAGTTTACAAAAACAGCGTAGCTCGCTGAGCTAAACTGTTTCCATAAGTCCCGTAGAACTGAATAGTAGTTACGGAAACAGTGTAGCTCGCATGCTACGCTGCTTCCGTAACTGCCATTCACTACTATGGTAGTTACGGAAATAGCATAGCTCAGCGAGCTACGCTGTTTTTGAAACTCCTGACCATATAACCAGGAAGTGGCCGGGAGGCAGCGAGAGCAGAAGGTGGTAGAACGGGGTTTAGGGGCCCCGTTCTAGATATAGGTGCAGGTCCCAGAGGTGGGACCCGCATCTATCTGACATTTATGACATATCCTATGGATATCAGAAAAAAGGAGATTTTTGAAGCAGCCCTAGTCCCGAGTATGGTGCGGTGCACGCTGTCAAGCCAGGCAAACCAACTCCAGCACGATGTATATCCAAAGAAGTAGTAGGACAACAGCACACGTCTTCAAATCATCAAAGTGGTTTTATTGTCAAGACATCCACAAACGACAAGCAACGTTTCGACCCATAGTGAGTGAAGGGTCTTTGTCAAGCCTAACATTATGTCTAAAAACATCGTTATAAATGGGTGAATACAAATGATCACATGGCCCATTCCAACCAGTGAACATCGTGAATCTGGTCTCCCAGGTGAAGCATACATTAGTCTTAATGACATACATCAAATAGTTATATAATCTTCAAAAACGTGCAAAACTACAATGTGTAATACATCTTTAATACATCATCATCAATAATATATCAATCATTGTTATTACAATAGAAAAGTGAAGGAGGAAAGTTCACCACACTCCAGGTTCCAGCTACGATCACAGAGCTCTACTGTGCATGCTCAGCAATCAATCATCTCTGCTGTGCAAAAAATAAAGACCAGCGTTCGATCCAAAATAGTGATCAAAGTATGTATAAATGTAAGACATCCTCAGTCATAACAGGAATCCATCATACTGCAGCTCCATATCTGTATATTTTGAGGCAAAATTAATTCAATAATTAAAAACGTCTTCACTCTGTATAAGTCACATGTGAACAGGGCAGACGGAGGGAGAAGGGATCAGGTTCATATTACTTCATGATATCAATCACTAGAAGTTAAATATAAGACATCCTCAGTCATAACAAGAATCCATCATACTACAGCTCCATATCTGTATATTTTGAGGCAAAAATAATTCAATAATTAAAAACGCCTTCACTCTGTTTAAGTCACATGTGAACAGGGCAGACGGAGGGAGAAGGGATCAGGTTCATATTACTACATGATATCAATCCCTAGGAGTTAATGTCATCAAATACTATTTAGTGTTAAACCGCCTACATAAATCGGATCACCAAAGTGATTCAAAAACTTTCTAGGGAATGCTTGTAACTTCTGTCCGACAAATCATGTTGGACAATAATACCGCACAAAACACGAGATTTATATAATGATGATAAAAAAGCCTTCATTCCGTGATGTGAAGTCACATGTGAACAGGGCAGACAGAAGAAGAAGGGATCAGGTTCATATTACTACATGATATCAATCACTAAAAGTTAGTGTCATCAAATAATCTTTAGTGTTAATTCGCCTACATAAATCGAATCACTCAAAGTGATTAAAAGACTTTCTAGGGAATGCTCGTAATAGCTGTCCAACGAAACATGTCGGACACCTATATCGCACAGAACACGAGATTTATATAATGATGATAGAGCATCAACCATAGCCCACCCAATCAAAAAACCACTATACTCAAAAACATTGCATAAAAAATACAGATGGATGCCAACATGAAAGGAACCGCTATAATCTTCGTTCTGATCATAAATCCGCTGGCGTGTGGTGAATAAACCTCCATCACGAACATGCTCAAATCTGTAAGAAATATTCCAAAAATATCAAGACCCTCAGGGATACAAGACGATGCAAAAAAATAGATGCTACACAATGTGTCAGAAATCACCCATCAAGTGTACAATATTAAAAAAATGTTAAAAACAGCAATGGGATTTCAGAGTCCAGGAATTATCTTGTATTCTAGATTCAAACCTTTGGGGTATAGGGAATCTAACTCAAAGATCCAACGTAATTCTTTCTTTTTCAATAGCTTCTGTCTATCCCCTCCCCTCCTGAGTATCGGGACACAATCTATTACCCTAAATCTCAATTGATTTAACTGATGATTCTTTTCAATAAAATGCCTTGGTAATGGAAGTTCCATCATTTTCTTTCTGATTGTACTTTTATGCTTATTAATTCTCAATTTAATAGGCATAGTTGTCTCTCCTATGTAAATCAATGAACAAGGACATGTAATCATATATACAACGAAATCTGAATTGCACGTAAATCTGTGTCTGATATTAAAGACCCTCCCCGTATGTGGATGCTGAAAACTATTCCCTTTCACAATATTATTGCAATTGCAGCAATTCAGACAGGGAAAATTACCATTTTTGGGGGGGCAAAGTAGTAATTGTGTATTTTTCTTTCTACTACCCACGTCTGACTTAACCAGTGTGTCTCTGATATTCTTAGTCCTCCGATATGACATAATAGGTGGTATTCTCAACGTGTCAATCTCATTATGTCCCTTGGACACTATAGGCCAATTCTTTCGCAGAATATTACCTATGCGACCACTCAAATTGCCAAAAGTTGATATAAATGGTATACGTTCAACTTGTACACCCTTAATATTGGATTCCAAACAATTGTCTAGTCTATCCTTATGTTTCTGTACAAGTTTCCTAGGATAACCTCTCTTCGTAAATTTATTACACATCTGAGTCAACCTAATTTGTTTCTGTGTAGTATCTGACACAATCCTATCTACCCTTAATAATTGACTCCATGGTAACGACTCAATCATGTGTCTAGGATGGTTACTACTATATAAAAGGAGATTATTTCTGTCTGTGGGTTTCACAAATAAATCTGTGGAAAATACTCCGTCTTTCCATTGTACCAAAGTGTCCAAAAATTGTAATTCTCGATCAGAACAAACCATGGTAAATTGAAGAGCTGGAATATGAGTGTTAAGTTCTAACAAAAACTGATCAAGACCCAACCTATCACCTTCCCATATGACAAAAATGTCATCAATAAATCTCCACCAGCAGCGGATGTGATCCATATGGGGGGAGGTGTAGACATACTCCTCCTCAAAGGTGGACATGAAGATGTTCGCATACGTTGGGGCCACATTGGACCCCATCGCCGTCCCCCTTAGCTGTAAATAGAACTGGTCACCAAAGAGAAAATAATTCTTCCTTAGTACCAGCTCCAGCAGCTGGAGGATGAAGCGTCTACACCCTGGGTCACATCCGGTGCTGGCGAGACATTTCTCTATTGCCCTTAAACCTCTATTGTGTTCAATGCTAGTATATAAAGATACAATATCAAATGATACAAGTAATCCAGGACCACTGGCCTCAATCAGTTGTAATTTATGTAAAAAATCTGTTGTATCTTTAATGTAAGACGAGGCCTTCAAAACATATTCTCTCAGTATTTTGTCAAGGAAGATTGCAATATTATTAAAAATTTAACCCCTCCCCGACACAATTGGTCTGCCTGGGGGGGCATGGAGATTTTTGTGAATCTTAGGTAGTGTATATAATATTGGAGTAATTGGTTCCTCCACCTTCAGAAACTTCCCCAATTGTTGGTCAATAATACCCTGTTCCACTGCAACATCAATAATACCTTTGATCTCTTTCAATAGCTCTAACTTGGGGTCTCTAGGTAACAATTGATATATCTCACTATCTGCCAATTGACTATAAATCTCTGACTCATATTTACTACTGTCCAAAATGACCGTGGCTCCACCTTTATCGGCCTGCTTTATAGTAATCTCCTTATTATTCATAAGTTCCTTTAAAGCCTTCCTTTCCTTATTTGTAAGATTCAAATTACTCCTTGTATCATGTGTAGTACTCTCTTTTAATGATTTAATCTCATCTAACACAATCTTTGAAAACGTATCAATAATCGGGCTAGAGGGAGGCATATATGTGCTAGTTGGTCTAAGACCCAATTTGCTAGACTGAAACATACAATCAGAATCACTTTTCTCACAGACAGTAACATTATCTTTAGAAAACATTACTTTAAGGTTCAGACGTCTAAAAAAACTTTTAAGATCAAGATCCAATTGGAACCAATCAACATCAGTATCAAGACAAAATGAAAGACCCTTCTGTAACACCTGAAGTTGGTCATTCGTGAGGTCTATAGATGAGATATTTACCACTATATTTTCGTTCTTGGAGGGTTCCTCCTCATTGGGGGTTTCGATCTCGAACGAAATCGGCCTCTTGCGTTGCCGTTGGTGTTTCCGTCCACCCCTCCTAGACCGTCCATACTTCCAAGTGGACCTTTGTCTAAAAAAGGTGCATGATTGGCGTCATCGGTTGAGTCAGAATCACCGGTAGTGTATAACAGATTGCCACTCCCCAATTTCCTCGGTTTTCTCCGCCTTTGGGAAGGACCATATGAATTCATATTTTGCCAATTGTAGATTTTACCATTACGATAGTCCTCCAAATCACGATGCCATTTATCTCTTTTCGTTCTCTCTATCTCGGTCTTCACTCTATCCAAATTCATGGAGATTTTCTCCTTTAGAGAACCAAAGATTAGCTCATTGGAAGATTGGACAATTGATACTTCAACTTCCTTCAATTTATTTTCAATCAATGCAATTTCTGATTGTAGATATTCCACATTGAGAAGTATTAAATCGAAGGCATATTTATTAGATATGTGTTCAAACTTCGTGCAGAAGTACTCATTATTAGGAAACAGATTCGGGCGTAAATGTGATCTTAAGCCTCTGGGGATTCTCTGTGCCTTGTAGTACTCCAATAATGTAGATAGATGTAACTCCAGTGAAATCTTTCTTTTAGCTTCACTTTCATACTGCCTCTTCAAGGCATCCATTGATGGAGTACTTAAAAACGCTGAATCATAAGTTGCACTTTGTACAATCCTTAACGCATCCTCATTGCTGTATGCGAATGTCTTTGACATACCTTGTAAAGTTGATGCACTAGATAGTGCAGTAGTATCTCGGGAAATCAAGCCCATGGCACTGGGCGGATTCGGATTCATTCTCCAAAAGTGCACGCCTCTGTGGTTTAATATCAGAAAAAAGGAGATTTTTGAAGCAGCACTAGTCCCGAGTATGGTGCGGTGCACGCTGTCAAGCCAGGCAAACCAACTCCAGCACGATGTATATCCAAAGAAGTAGTAGGACAACAGCACACGTCTTCAAATCATCAAAGTGGTTTTATTGTCAAGACATCCACAAACGACAAGCAACGTTTCGACCCATAGTGAGTGAAGGGTCTTTGTCAAGCCTAACATTATGTCTAAAAACATCGTTATAAATGGGTGAATACAAATGATCACATGGCCCATTCCAACCAGTGAACATCGTGAATCTTGTCTCCCAGGTGAAGCATACATTAGTCTTAATGACATACATCAAATAGTTATATAATCTTCAAAAACGTGCAAAACTACAATGTGTAATACATCTTTAATACATCATCATCAATAATATATCAATCATTGTTATTACAATAGAAAAGTGAAGGAGGAAAGTTCACCACACTCCAGGTTCCAGCTACGATCACAGAGCTCTACTGTAAGATGCTCAGCAATCAATCATCTCTGCTGTGCAAAAAATAAAGACCAGCGTTCGATCCAAAATAGTGATCAAAGTATGTATAAATGTAAGACATCCTCAGTCATAACAGGAATCCATCATACTGCAGCTCCATATCTGTATATTTTGAGGCAAAATTAATTCAATAATTAAAAACGTCTTCACTCTGTATAAGTCACATGTGAACAGGGCAGACGGAGGGAGAAGGGATCAGGTTCATATTACTTCATGATATCAATCACTAGAAGTTAAATATAAGACATCCTCAGTCATAACAAGAATCCATCATACTACAGCTCCATATCTGTATATTTTGAGGCAAAAATAATTCAATAATTAAAAACGCCTTCACTCTGTTTAAGTCACATGTGAACAGGGCAGACGGAGGGAGAAGGGATCAGGTTCATATTACTACATGATATCAATCCCTAGGAGTTAATGTCATCAAATACTATTTAGTGTTAAACCGCCTACATAAATCGGATCACCGAAGTGATTCAAAAACTATTGATGTATGTCATTAAGACTAATGTATGCTTCACCTGGGAGACCAGATTCACGATGTTCACTGGTTGGAATGGGCCATGTGATCATTTGTATTCACCCATTTATAACGATGTTTTTAGACATAATGTTAGGCTTGACAAAGACCCTTCACTCACTATGGGTCGAAACGTTGCTTGTCGTTTGTGGATGTCTTGACAATAAAACCACTTTGATGATTTGAAGACGTGTGCTGTTGTCCTACTACTTCTTTGGATATACATCGTGCTGGAGTTGGTTTGCCTGGCTTGACAGCGTGCACCGCACCATACTCGGGACTAGTGCTGCTTCAAAAATCTCCTTTTTTCTGATATTAAACCACAGAGGCGTGCACTTTTGGAGAATGAATCCGAATCCGCCCAGTGCCATGGGCTTGATTTCCCGAGATACTACTGCACTATCTAGTGCATCAACTTTACAAGGTATGTCAAAGACATTCGCATACAGCAATGAGGATGCGTTAAGGATTGTACAAAGTGCAACTTATGATTCAGCGTTTTTAAGTACTCCATCAATGGATGCCTTGAAGAGGCAGTATGAAAGTGAAGCTAAAAGAAAGATTTCACTGGAGTTACATCTATCTACATTATTGGAGTACTACAAGGCACAGAGAATCCCCAGAGGCTTAAGATCACATTTACGCCCGAATCTGTTTCCTAATAATGAGTACTTCTGCACGAAGTTTGAACACATATCTAATAAATATGCCTTCGATTTAATACTTCTCAATGTGGAATATCTACAATCAGAAATTGCATTGATTGAAAATAAATTGAAGGAAGTTGAAGTATCAATTGTCCAATCTTCCAATGAGCTAATCTTTGGTTCTCTAAAGGAGAAAATCTCCATGAATTTGGATAGAGTGAAGACCGAGATAGAGAGAACGAAAAGAGATAAATGGCATCGTGATTTGGAGGACTATCGTAATGGTAAAATCTACAATTGGCAAAATATGAATTCATATGGTCCTTCCCAAAGGCGGAGAAAACCGAGGAAATTGGGGAGTGGCAATCTGTTATACACTACCGGTGATTCTGACTCAACCGATGACGCCAATCATGCACCTTTTTTAGACAAAGGTCCACTTGGAAGTATGGACGGTCTAGGAGGGGTGGACGGAAACACCAACGGCAACGCAAGAGGCCGATTTCGTTCGAGATCGAAACCCCCAATGAGGAGGAACCCTCCAAGAACGAAAATATAGTGGTAAATATCTCATCTATAGACCTCACGAATGACCAACTTCAGGTGTTACAGAAGGGTCTTTCATTTTGTCTTGATACTGATGTTGATTGGTTCCAATTGGATCTTGATCTTAAAAGTTTTTTTAGACGTCTGAACCTTAAAGTAATGTTTTCTAAAGATAATGTTACTGTCTGTGAGAAAAGTGATTCTGATTGTATGTTTCAGTCTAGCAAATTGGGTCTTAGACCAACTAGCACATATATGCCTCCCTCTAGCCCGATTATTGATACGTTTTCAAAGATTGTGTTAGATGAGATTAAATCATTAAAAGAGAGTACTACACATGATACAAGGAGTAATTTGAATCTTACAAATAAGGAAAGGAAGGCTTTAAAGGAACTTATGAATAATAAGGAGATTACTATAAAGCAGGCCGATAAAGGTGGAGCCACGGTCATTTTGGACAGTAGTAAATATGAGTCAGAGATTTATAGTCAATTGGCAGATAGTGAGATATATCAATTGTTACCTAGAGACCCCAAGTTAGAGCTATTGAAAGAGATCAAAGGTATTATTGATGTTGCAGTGGAACAGGGTATTATTGACCAACAATTGGGGAAGTTTCTGAAGGTGGAGGAACCAATTACTCCAATATTATATACACTACCTAAGATTCACAAAAATCTCCATGCCCCCCCAGGCAGACCAATTGTGTCGGGGAGGGGTTCAATTTTTAATAATATTGCAATCTTCCTTGACAAAATCCTGAGAGAATATGTTTTGAAGGCCTCGTCTTACATTAAAGATACAACAGATTTTTTACATAAATTACAACTGATTGAGGCCAGTGGTCCTGTATTACTTGTATCATTTGATATTGTATCTTTATATACTAGCATTGAACACAATAGAGGTTTAAGGGCAATAGAGAAATGTCTCGCCAGCACCGGATGTGACCCAGGGTGTAGACGCTTCATCCTCCAGCTGCTGGAGCTGGTACTAAGGAAGAATTATTTTCTCTTTGGTGACCAGTTCTATTTACAGCTAAGGGGGACGGCGATGGGGTCCAATGTGGCCCCAACGTATGCGAACATCTTCATGTCCACCTTTGAGGAGGAGTATGTCTACACCTCCCCCCATATGGATCACATCCGCTGCTGGTGGAGATTTATTGATGACATTTTTGTCATATGGGAAGGTGATAGGTTGGGTCTTGATCAGTTTTTGTTAGAACTTAACACTCATATTCCAGCTCTTCAATTTACCATGGTTTGTTCTGATCGAGAATTACAATTTTTGGACACTTTGGTACAATGGAAAGACGGAGTATTTTCCACAGATTTATTTGTGAAACCCACAGACAGAAATAATCTCCTTTTATATAGTAGTAACCATCCTAGACACATGATTGAGTCGTTACCATGGAGTCAATTATTAAGGGTAGATAGGATTGTGTCAGATACTACACAGAAACAAATTAGGTTGACTCAGATGTGTAATAAATTTACGAAGAGAGGTTATCCTAGGAAACTTGTACAGAAACATAAGGATAGACTAGACAATTGTTTGGAATCCAATATTAAGGGTGTACAAGTTGAACGTATACCATTTATATCAACTTTTGGCAATTTGAGTGGTCGCATAGGTAATATTCTGCGAAAGAATTGGCCTATAGTGTCCAAGGGACATAATGAGATTGACACGTTGAGAATACCACCTATTATGTCATATCGGAGGACTAAGAATATCAGAGACACACTGGTTAAGTCAGACGTGGGTAGTAGAAAGAAAAATACACAATTACTACTTTGCCCCCCCAAAAATGGTAATTTTCCCTGTCTGAATTGCTGCAATTGCAATAATATTGTGAAAGGGAATAGTTTTCAGCATCCACATACGGGGAGGGTCTTTAATATCAGACACAGATTTACGTGCAATTCAGATTTCGTTGTATATATGATTACATGTCCTTGTTCATTGATTTACATAGGAGAGACAACTATGCCTATTAAATTGAGAATTAATAAGCATAAAAGTACAATCAGAAAGAAAATGATGGAACTTCCATTACCAAGGCATTTTATTGAAAAGAATCATCAGTTAAATCAATTGAGATTTAGGGTAATAGATTGTGTCCCGATACTCAGGAGGGGAGGGGATAGACAGAAGCTATTGAAAAAGAAAGAATTACGTTGGATCTTTGAGTTAGATTCCCTATACCCCAAAGGTTTGAATCTAGAATACAAGATAATTCCTGGACTCTGAAATCCCATTGCTGTTTTTAACATTTTTTTAATATTGTACACTTGATGGGTGATTTCTGACACATTGTGTAGCATCTATTTTTTTGCATCGTCTTGTATCCCTGAGGGTCTTGATATTTTTGGAATATTTCTTACAGATTTGAGCATGTTCGTGATGGAGGTTTATTCACCACACGCCAGCGGATTTATGATCAGAACGAAGATTATAGCGGTTCCTTTCATGTTGGCATCCATCTGTATTTTTTATGCAATGTTTTTGAGTATAGTGGTTTTTTGATTGGGTGGGCTATGGTTGATGCTCTATCATCATTATATAAATCTCGTGTTCTGTGCGATATAGGTGTCCGACATGTTTCGTTGGACAGATATTACGAGCATTCCCTAGAAAGTCTTTTAATCACTTTGAGTGATTCGATTTATGTAGGCGAATTAACACTAAAGATTATTTGATGACACTAACTTTTAGTGATTGATATCATGTAGTAATATGAACCTGATCCCTTCTTCTTCTGTCTGCCCTGTTCACATGTGACTTCACATCACGGAATGAAGGCTTTTTTATCATCATTATATAAATCTCGTGTTTTGTGCGGTATTATTGTCCAACATGATTTGTCGGACAGAAGTTACAAGCATTCCCTAGAAAGTTTTTGAATCACTTCGGTGATCCGATTTATGTAGGCGGTTTAACACTAAATAGTATTTGATGACATTAACTCCTAGGGATTGATATCATGTAGTAATATGAACCTGATCCCTTCTCCCTCCGTCTGCCCTGTTCACATGTGACTTAAACAGAGTGAAGGCGTTTTTAATTATTGAATTATTTTTGCCTCAAAATATACAGATATGGAGCTGTAGTATGATGGATTCTTGTTATGACTGAGGATGTCTTATATTTAACTTCTAGTGATTGATATCATGAAGTAATATGAACCTGATCCCTTCTCCCTCCGTCTGCCCTGTTCACATGTGACTTATACAGAGTGAAGACGTTTTTAATTATTGAATTAATTTTGCCTCAAAATATACAGATATGGAGCTGCAGTATGATGGATTCCTGTTATGACTGAGGATGTCTTACATTTATACATACTTTGATCACTATTTTGGATCGAACGCTGGTCTTTATTTTTTGCACAGCAGAGATGATTGATTGCTGAGCATGCACAGTAGAGCTCTGTGATCGTAGCTGGAACCTGGAGTGTGGTGAACTTTCCTCCTTCACTTTTCTATTGTAATAACAATGATTGATATATTATTGATGATGATGTATTAAAGATGTATTACACATTGTAGTTTTGCACGTTTTTGAAGATTATATAACTATTTGATGTATGTCATTAAGACTAATGTATGCTTCACCTGGGAGACCAGATTCACGATGTTCACTGGTTGGAATGGGCCATGTGATCATTTGTATTCACCCATTTATAACGATGTTTTTAGACATAATGTTAGGCTTGACAAAGACCCTTCACTCACTATGGGTCGAAACGTTGCTTGTCGTTTGTGGATGTCTTGACAATAAAACCACTTTGATGATTTGAAGACGTGTGCTGTTGTCCTACTACTTCTTTGGATATCCTATGGATATGTCATAAATGTCTCTCATGGGAAAATCCCTTTAATATCTGCACAAAAACTGTGCGCCAGAAGTTTCATGGCATGGGTTTCCATGGCCGAGCAGCTGCATGCCAGCCTTACATCACCAAGCACAATGCTAAGCATCGGATGGAGTGGTATAAAGCATGCTGCCACTGGACACTGGAGCAGTAAAAACGTGTTCTGTGGAGTGATGAATCACACATCTCTATTCTACAGTATGATGGACGAGTCTGGGTTTGGCAAATGCCAGGAGAACGTTACCTGCCTGAGAGCATTATGCCAACTATAAAGTTTGGTGGAGGAGGGATAATGCTATGGGGTTGTTTATCAGGGGATTATCTAGGCCCCTTAGTTCCAGTAAAGGAAAATCTTAATGCTTCATCATACCAAGACATTTTGAACAATTGTGGGAACAGTTTGGGGTTTGGCCCTTTTCTGTTCCAGCATGACTGTGCCCCAGGACACAAAGCAAGGTTCATAAAGACATGGTTGGGTGAGTTTGGTGTGAAAGATCTTGATTAGCCCTACAGAGCCCTGACCTCAACCCCATTGAACACCATTGGGATGAACTAGAACGGAGATTGCAAGCCAGTCCTCACACATGCTCTTCTGGATGAATGGGCAAAAATTCTTACAGACACATTTCAAAATCTTGTAAAAAGCCTTCCCAGAAGAGTGGTAGCATCATTTATATGCTTATAGAATTGTTATGCTTTCATATTTAGTTACTAAAAGTTATTTTAAATTTATAGTTGGTCTAAACAGTGACTAGTTTACACCAATTGCTCTTATTCCCATGGGAAGCTTACATTCTGTACATTCCTTTTTGGCATAGATGAAATTTTTTGTTGTCTGCTCACCATTTCTTCGAACAACCTAACATGAGAGCTAGTGAGTCTAAAAAAATAAAATCATTTTTTTTCATTGTAACCTATAAAGTGTTATACGCATCTCCGAAATACAACTTTTTTTTATTCAGTATCAACTAAGTAAATTCCAAATTTTCAAATCATGCATACTGCTTCAATTTAAAAACATTCCCATAATATGAATAGACAAGATCCAATGCAAACAATGGAAAGAATTATGCATCAAAGGGAAACTTTAGTGGAAACCATAGCTTCCAATGTGAATTCCAACCTTTAATCAAGACGTCTGAGGCAGCTGCAGTCTCTCATAGGTTTCTGAAAAGTTAAACATCAGGCATAATGTGCATGGTCCATTGCAAAGCAACACTCCAAGAATGTGACAAGAATTAAAAAAAACAGCTATTCCAGGATATTTTTTTGCATTTTATATTTACGCCGTTAACTATGCTGTGAAAATAACATGTTACCTTTATTCTATGGGTCAGTATGATTATGGTGATACCAAATATGTACAGGTTTTTTATGTTTTACTATATTTACATCAAAACACTTTCGAACTAAATAATTTGTTTCTGCATTGTCTCATTTCAAGAGCCGTTACTTTTGTTTTTTTTCGTCGATGTAGCCATATGAAAAAAAAAGCAATTCACCGTTGTTTTTGTATTTATTTTTTTGTATGGCGTTCACCCAGCGATTTAATTAGTGTGTTAACGTAATTGTTTGGGTCATTACGATCGTGGCGATACTATATATGTCTATTTTTTATATTTTTTACACTTAAATAAATGGAATAAAGTGGTTTTATTTTTACTGTAGTCTTTTTTTTATTTATTAAGAAACTTTACTTAACAGTTTTTTTGTTTTTTTTTTGTAGTCCCACTAGGGGACTTTACAACGCAATCCTCTGATCGCTAAATATAATGCTTTTGTACACTTAGGCTGGGTTCACACGACCAATATTCAGACGTAAACGAGGCGTATTATACCTCGATTTACGCCTGAAAATAGGGCTACAATACGTCGGCAAACATCTGCCCATTCATTTGAATGGGTTTGCCGACGTACTGTGCAGACGACCTGTCATTTACGCATCGTCGTTTGACAGCTGTCAAACGACGACGCGTAAATTGACTGCCTCGGCAAAGAAGTGCAGGGCACTTCTTTGCAACGTAATTTGAGCCGTTCTTCATTGAAGTCAATGAAGAGCAGCTCAAGATTTACGAGCGTCACAGACGCCTCGCATAATGCGAGGAGGAGCTTTTACGTCTGAAACGAGGCAGCTGTTTTCTCCTGAAAACAGTCTGTCTTTTCAGACGTAAAAGACACTTATCGTGTGCACATACCCTTAGGGTATGTGCACACGTAGAGTCAAAAACGTCCCAAAATACGGAGCTGTTTTCAAGGGAAAACAGCTCCTGATTTTCAGACGTTTTTTGAGCAACTCGCGTTTTTCGCTGGGTTTTCGCTGCGTTTTTTTACAGCCGTTTTTGGAGCTGTTTTCATTGGAGAAAATGGTTCCAGAAACGTCCCAAGAAGTGTCCTGCACTTCTTTTGACGAGGCTGTAATTTTACGAGCTGTCTTTTGACAGCGACGCGTAAAATGACAGGTCGTCGGCACAGTACATCGTAAAGCCCATTGAAAATAATGGGCAGATGTTTGCAGACTTATTGGAGCCGTTTTTTCAGATGTAATTCGAGGCGTAAAACGCCTCCATTACGTCTGAAAATAGGTCGTGTGAACCCAGCCTTAGTATACCAAAGCATTATTGCCTGTCAGTGTAAGGCCGGATTCACACGAGCGTGTGCGTTTTGCACACGCAAAAAAACGCGTCATTTTGCGTGCGCAAAATGCACTTAACAGCTCCATGTGTCAGCCCCGTATGATGCGCGGCTGCGTGATTTTCGCGCAGCCGCCATCATTATGACACTCCGTTTGGATGTTTGTAAACAGAAAAACACGTGGTGCTTTTTCTGTTTACATTCATAGTTTGACAGCTGTTGCGCGAATCACGCTCATCCCACGGAAGTGCTTCCGTGTGGTGCGCAATGTTTTTCACGCACCCATTGACTTCAATGGGTGCGTGATGTGCGAAATCTGCCCAAAGAGCGGACATGTAGTGACTTTTTTGCAGCGGACTCACGCTGCATAAAAATCACGCAACTGTCTGCAAGGCCCCATAGACTAATATAGGTCAGTGTGACACGCATGAAAATAACGTGCGTTGCACGGACGTATATCCCGTTCGTCTGAATAAGCCCTTAGGCCGAGTTCACACTTTGCATAAATACTGCGGAAAATTCGCAGCATAACACAGTAGCAGCAGAGTGGATGAGAGTTGAACAAATCTCATCCACACGCTGCATAAATGATAAGCGGAAATAAAACATTCAGAAATTGACCTGCGGTGCCTCTTTTTTAATTTGCAGCATGTCAATTCTATTTCCGTAATCACTGCTTTTTTGTTGCAGATTTTCCCCTTTGAAGTCATTGGGAGGTAAAACCAACAACAAATTTGTGATTTTTGTGGCGGAAATGCTGCGATTTTTGCAGCAGAAAAGGTGCGAAAAGCTGTAAAAAAAATTGAATACTTACCCAAAATTCTGTGCTTCTCCATCCAGACCAGCCTCCTGAGATGGCGTTTCATCCCAGGTGACCGCGGCAGCCAATTTACAGGCTGCAGCGCTCACATGGGATGAAACGTCATTCAGTGTCGCTATGATAAGTATAGACGTTTTTTTCTTCATTGCAGGATTTCCATAGCAGACATTCCGGACGACAAACTGCACCACAATTTAGTGCTGTTTTTCGGCAAGAATTCCCTGTGGGCAAGCGTGGGGGAATGCGCTGTGTAAATTTGTACGTAATCGCCCTGTGTGAACCCTAAAAGTTTCTGGCACGGCATAATAGGCCTTGGTTAGGCCCCCTGCTGCCCTGGTAACCTGTCGGCGATCGCTCCCTCCCTATGCAAAACCACTTGAATGCTGCAGTCGCTATTGACCGTGGCATTTAAAAGGTTAAATCCCACAGTGATCGTGCGGGCACAGCTTATGTGCCCGCGCGATCACAATCACATACATATGCGCTAAGTTGTTAAAGAAATGTAAATTAGGTAAAATGTGTTTGCGTGTTACATTATACTAAATCTAACAGTCGGAAGTAGACTTTACTTCTACTTTTAGGTTGTGAGTGCATTTTTCCTGCTTCACTACCAAAAACTATACAGAATTGATAATCCAGATGTGCAAAACTGATACTAAAGCAATCATTACTTTTTTTCTTGCTTTAGCAGTAAATTGTAAAACATTTGTAGGGCTCATTTACACGAGCGTGATATACGTCCGTGCAACGCATGTCGTACGGACCTATGTTAGTCTATGGGGCCGTGCAGACAGTCCGTCATTTTTGCGCAACGTGAGTCTGTTACGTAAAACTCATGACATGTCCTATATTTCTGCGTTGTTCGCGCATCACGCACCCATTGAAGTCAATGGGTGTGCGAAAATCACGCAGCCGCGCATCATACGGGGCTGACACACGGAGCTGTTAAGTGCCTTTTGCGCACGCAAAACGCCGCATTTTTTGCGTGCGCAAAACGCACACGCTCTTGTAAATGAGCGCCAGGTCTGTGGAGTTAAAAACTCCCATTTGTGAAAACAGGAGCTAAGCTATTGATGGGGTACAGAAAATCATAATGCATTTAGTAGTACCAGATATAAGGGATAATATCCCCCTACTATAAACTACAAGAATACTAGAAGTTCCAAGGCCATATAGCAGCATCTGATCGCAGCCCCTGTGCATTTATATAGGCCACCCAATTCTGAGGTGACTCTTAATATTCTTAATAACTTATAGTAAGGGTATTTTCTTATTCCTTAGAATACATCTCAGCTTCTGCAGAGCCTCTTTTTGAGGAGAATGGTGGAGTGTCCTGTCCACCACTAATTGATATGAAACTCCCTCATCCTTTTCAAGACGAAGGTCTGCAGCATCTGAAGTGTGTATAATGATATTCTGCAGCAGCTGGTGCACAGAACTGTATAATACACTCTGCAACTGCTGAAGAACCTCTTTTTTGAAGAGATGGAGCAATTCAGGTCACTCAAATATTATTTATAGATATATCGATGGAAACTTTTTATTGATGTGTATTATAAGATAATACCAACAGTAAATTCAGAGAGCTGGATACAAATGTATTTCATAGTAGCAGGATACAGTCCTGACCATCTCAGTTCACAATCTCTTCAGGCAGTGGCGTAACTACCGCCGTAGCAGCAGTAGCGACTGCTATGGGGCCCGCAGCATGGGGGGGCCCGTGTCGCCCGCCGGAACGGGCCCCCACCACGGCCGGAGGCTCCGCTAGCAGCCGCTATGGCTGCTACAGCGGGACGCCACTGAACACTACGGCAGAGCAGGGAGGTATCTCCCCGCTCTGCCATTAAACAAAAGACATGTATCCCCTATCCACAGGACAGGGGATACATGTGTGATTGCTGGCAGCGATAAGGAGGACGGGGGACTGAAAGTCCCCTGAATTTCTCCATCACAAACCTCGGACTTCCGGGGTCTGTGTCGGCAGCTCCTTAGAAATGAATGGAGCGCCAGTCGCGCTTGTGCGCATGCGTGACCAGCGCTCCTTTCATTTTTAGTGAGCTGCGCAGACGTCGGAAGTCAGAGGTTAGTCACGGAGAACTTGGGGGACTTTCAGTCCCCCGTTCTCACTATCCGTGCCAGCGATCACACATGTCTCCCCTATCCTGTGGATAGGGGATACATGTCTTTTGTCGGACACACTGTAGGTCGCACTTTTTTTGGGAGGGGGAACGCTGTATGGCGTTCCCTACAGGGGGGGACACGCACGCTGTATGGGGTTTCCTACAGGGGGGCTGTATGGCGTTCCCTACAGGGGGGGGCGCTGTATGGCGTTCCCTAGAGGGGGGGCTCTGTATGGTGTTCTCTACAGGGGGGGCTGTATGGCGTTACCTACAGGGGGGGCTGTATGCCATACAGCCTCCCCCGTAGGGAGCGCCATACAGCCCCCCCTGTAGGGAACGCCATACAGCCCCCCTGTAGGGAACGCCATACAGCGTCCCCCCCCTGTAGGGAACGCCATACAGCCCCCCCTCTAGGGAACGCCATACAGCCCCCCCTCTAGGGAACGCCATACGGCCCCCCTTGTAGGGAACGACATACAGACCCCCTGTAGATAACGCCATACAGACCCCCCTGTAGATAACGCCATACAGCCCCCCTGTAGGGAACGCCATACAGACCCCCCTGTAGATAACGCCATACAGACCCCCCCTGTAGATAACGCCATACAGACCCCCCCTGTAGATAACGCCATACAGACCCCCCCTGTAGATAGCGCCATACAGTCCCCTCTGTAGATAACGCCATACAGCCCCCCCTGTAGATAACGCCATACAGCCCCCCCTGTAGATAATGCCATACAGCTCCCCTGTAGATAACGCCATACAGCCCCCCTGTAGATAACGCCATACAGACCCCCCTGTAGATAACGCCATACATCCCCCCCTGTAGATAACGCCATACATCCCCCCTGTAGATAACACCATACATCCCCCCTGTAGATAACGCCATACATCCCCCCCTGTAGATAACGCCATACATCCCACCTGTAGATAACACCATACATCCCCCCTGTAGATAACGCCATACATCCCCCCCTGTAGATAACGCCATACATCCCCCCTGTAGATAACGCCATACATCCCCCCCTGTAGATAACGCCATACAGACCCCCCTGTAGATAACGCCATACAGACCTCCCTGTAGATAACGCCATACAGACCCCCCCCTGTAGATAACGCCATACAGCCCCTCTGTAGATAACGCCATACAGCCCCTCTGTAGATAACGCCATACAGCCCCCCTGTAGATAACGCCATACAGCCCCCCTGTAGATAACGCCATACAGCTCCCCCTGTAGATAACGCCATACAGCCCCCTATAGATAACGCCATACATCCTCCTGTAGATAACGCCATACATCCCCCCCTGTAGATAACGCCATACAAACCCCCTGTAGATAACGCCATACATCCCCCCTGTAGATAACGCCATACATCCCCCCCTGTAGATAACGCCATACATCCCCCCCTGTAGATAACGCCATACAGCCCCCCCTGTAGATAACGCCATACAAACCCCCTGTAGATAACGCCATACATCCCCCCTGTAGATAACGCCATACATCCCCCCCTGTAGATAACGCCATACATCCCCCCCTGTAGATAACGCCATACAGCCCCCCCTGTAGATAACGCCATACAGCCCCCTCTGTAGATATCTACAAAGGGGGCTGTATGGCGTTATCTACAGAGGGGACTGTATGGCGTTCTCTATAGAGGGGGTTGTATGGCGTTATCTACAGAGGGGGTTGTATGGCGTTATCTACAGAGGGGGCTGTATGGCGTTATCTACAGGGGGGGATGTATGGCGTTGTCTACAGGGGGGGCTGTATGGCGTTCTCTATAGAGGGGGTTGTATGGCGTTATCTACAGAGGGGGTTGTATGGCGTTATCTACAGGGGGGTTGTATGGCATTATCTACAGAGGGGGTTGTATGGCGTTATCTACAGGGGGGGCTGTAAAAAAGGCACTATCTACAAGGGGGGGGGGGGGTTGTGTGACACCCAGGGGAGGGGGCCCCAGTCAAAAGTTTGCTGTGGGGCCCAGTCTTTCCTAGTTACGCCCCTGTCTTCAGGGATAGAGACAAGAGGTGGGGAATGTCCAAACTGCATAGAAGGGGTTTTCTCATCACAACCTCTTTCAGATCTGAGCTGCTGAGCCCTGAGGGCCTGGCACCCCGGGCAAGCCACACATTTCCCCTGCAACATGAACTGCTTGAGTCTGCCAGAGTGGGATTACCAGCCCTGAGTCAGAGAAGTGAGGTCCTGAGCAAGGATGCCCCTCTATGACGTCCATGTGCCTCAATAGTGTATATAGATAGGCATTGTCTTCATGAGACAACTCTTTAACAATGAGAGACAATGTAGACTGTTTCAGATTGGAGGTGGCTGATTTGGGACAGTGTTTGCGAATAACTTTTTTTGCCATCCTAATGTTTGTCTTAAAGGGGGGATTATGCTACAGTTTTTCACGTCCGAGTTGCCCCCGTGCGGGTCCGTTTTCATGGATCACCATAGACTTGAGTCAATCAAGGGATTCGTGAAAGCGAAACAAATAGAACATGTTCTATTTTTCAACTGACCCTTCAGACGGTTTGTAGAAACAACGGACGTATACCACGTTTATCTGAATTCGGCCTTAGAGTGTCACGTAGACTGTGGTAGAGAATTCTAAAGAAAGGCTCGGCTCAGAAAAACCTGAAGGTTTTTATAAGAAAGTCATGAAGAGATTATAAGAATAAAGAAGAGGTGAAGGTCAATGTCAGAGGGTAGTTTGCATCTGTGCCGTTAT
This sequence comes from Rhinoderma darwinii, assembly GCF_050947455.1. Lineage (NCBI taxonomy): Eukaryota > Metazoa > Chordata > Amphibia > Anura > Rhinodermatidae > Rhinoderma > Rhinoderma darwinii. The sequence continues at coordinate 63,936,720 of NC_134688.1, forward strand.
ATGGGAATTAATGTGGAGACGTATGGAAGAGTTAGGTTGGAAACAGCTAAACAGATAAAAGGTGTTGTCATTGTGTAATCTAAGCAGTAACAACATTCATCAAATCAAACCAGTAAGGCCTCATGCACACAACCGTAAGGGTTTTTATTGTCTGCAAATACGTATCGGACGGCTACGTATACACATCCGTAGCCGTCTGCAATTGCGTAAGCGCCCATAGACTTCTACGGGCGAGTTCGTTCTGCAATTGTGGACAAGAATAGGACATGTTCTATAATTTGCAAATCATTTCTACGGCCCGGACACACATCCGTAAATATACGGAAAGGTGTCCGTGGCTAATAGAAATGAATGGGACTGCAATTTCATCCGTAATTACGGGTGAAAATTACAGTCTTGTGCATGAAGCCTAATACCGAAACAGATGAACTAATAGAAAACTGTTTAAAATAGAAACAAGAGAGGACATAGAGAGAGAGAAGGTGAGAGTGACTAGGGAGAGGAGATACATAAAAAGAAAGAAATATCTACAGTATTTAAAATGTGATGAACTTCTCATGGGGGTTTCTTTTTTCCGTAGGACTGCAGGTAACCTTTCTGAGTTATCTTAAAAGGTACAGTATTTTCCCACCAATAACATTTATCACCACAGGATAGGTGATGAATGTTAGATCAATCTGGCCACTGGGACCTTCACCGGGATGGCCGTGGTGAGAGGAGTTGTAAGGAGCAGTGGCTGAGCATATAAAGGGGTCCACTGCCCTATAAAGATCATCCATAACTAGAACCACACACTCGTCACATTAGCATTTGTAAACCAAGGGGTCTTCTGGTGTATATGTCCACCCCTACAGTGAGATGAATGGACCAGCAGTGCGCAATCTTAGCCTCTGCTACAAACAACCCATTTTCACTATCACATCTCTGATGCAGCCTCCCTTTAAAATTTACGAGGGATTCATCGACCACTATATTTTTTTCAGGGATGTCATTTTCTGAAAATTTTATATTATAGTGGTTGATGTCAGGCCTGATCTTATACAGCCTGTCATAATTGGGGTCCTGGGGTGGTGGGCAATGGGAACTGTCGTTATAATGCAAAAACTTGAGCAGGGCCTGAAAACGTGTCCTGCTCATCACCATACTGTAAAGGGGTGTATTGTACAATACATCAGAGGACCAGTAGTCTTGGATACGTGTTTTTTTTTATGAGGCCCATGTTAAACAATAGTCCCCAACATTTTTGGCGTTCCACTGGGTCTGTGGGGGTTCAGTTTTGACCTCTGGCATTATATGAGGTGGGATTGCTGGCAATAATCTGCTCTGCGTACAAATTGGTCTGCTGGACCATCGCAAAAAGAAGTTCTTCAGAGAAGAACAAATTACAAAAATATAATTCCCTGAACCCCGCTGTCTCTGCTTGGATCCATGAGGAGGCAGTGAAGTTGGGAACCTGAGGGGTATAATTTACAGCGGGTACCCTTTATCGCCTCATTTTAATCAGGCTGCGCAGGACCAACTGCTCTTCTGCGCTGTGGGGGGGCTCATCAGACTCGCTAGTTGAAGATGAAAGAACAAATTCCATCTCATCATCACTAGCAGCGTTTGTGTCAGAGCATATCATGGCATATGCCTCATCTGCACTATAAAATCTCTGGGTCTTATTGATATGGTACAGTATGTAACTATAAAGCTAACGCCTAATTAAACTCCCTGAAAAACGGTTTTGGTTTTTTTTTTAACATATTTTTTATGTAATTGTTTTTAAAACTAAAATAACTATTAAAAAAGTGCTCCTTAAAAATCTAGGAGCAGGACAGAGCGCACTGTATAGGTCACAGGTGGTGATTAGACACAGAGTTCTGGTAATGAGCCTTTATAAAGTAGCGCTACCCCTAACAAGACTCCCTAACAATTGCTAAATAACTAATTATTTTTTGGGGATTTTTTTGAATGTTTTTTTAATATCTTTTTTTTTAACAAGAAAAAAACCACTAAACTCCCTAAAAATACAGGAGAGGCTGGAGTAGATAGGGACAGAAGTCGACAAGTAAACGTGATGGAGATCAGCTGGTGGCGGACGTCAGCAGGTCAGCAGGTGACAGAGATTAGCAGGTTACAGAAGCTGTCGTCAGGGGTCAGTATAGGGTAGAATTTGGGCACTTGGACAGGATCTTTTTTTTTTACAAAATTGACAGGGACATTGACAGGGTCTTCTCAGATCTGACAGGGTCATTCACAGATATGACAATAGGCAGGGATCCGCTGATGGGCATGGAGGGGGAGTATAGGGAAGATTTATTAACTTTAATTTGAAATTTTCAGTCAGAAACACTCTGACACACAGTGATACGATGATGACCAGCTATGAGAAGCTCTGACACAGAAATGACGCTACGCCGTTATTGACAGCTGTGATTTGTCAGTCACATTTGACTGACCAACCAATGCGATCCCTGACACAGGACCGCTCTGATGGGTCCCGTGCCGGCTAACTATGTTAGCCGCCACTGACATCAACAGTCATTGTGAAGTCACCATGTCATTTAACATGGTGACACTTTGAATACAGGACGTTACTGTGCGCCCTTTTGCAGGAACGCCCCGCTAAAAAGGAGGTACAGTAACGCCCATTTGCGGGAGGGAGTTAACTCTTGTTTATCTCAGTTTTGTCCCTTTTCAAGTTTGTGAATTAGGGAACATTGTGCAGTTAGAATAATGGGCAGTCTTGGAGTTTTCAATCATGTCTAATGCTACTCCTACATATACAGTAACAATAATCTGAAGAGGAGGGTAACTTTTGACCTTCTTTGGCAACCTCCAACACTCTCAGACTGGATATGATATATATCGAACAAAAAGTTATTTATTTTCCACATTGGCGCATGTATGGCCTCCCTAAGTTATTTTTCTATTGCTCCCTGAATTATATGGGCAATTCAGTTTACTACTACTCACCCATGATGTGGGATAATTGCATTGATGGGGTGGGATAGACAGCTGTAGCTGTAAAACTGAAAATTCAAAAAAATGAAAATCTTAATTTTTAAGTTTTATGTAAATAAAGCTTAATTATTGGATACCAAAAGTTCTGCAACTGTCTAATATGAGACGATATTTGCTTGCTGTCAGTGATTGACCCTAAGGCCTTATTCACACGAATGTGTGCGTTTTGTGCGCGCAATAAATGCTGCGTTTTTTGTGCGTTGCAGTTCCGTGTGTCATCAGTATGTGCTGCGTGATTTTCACGCATATGCCATGCTTATGACACACGGTTTTGAAGTTTAGAAAAAGAAATGAAGGAAGTGCTTTTATTTTTTACTTCATTTCTTTATCTACTGTTGCGCGAATCACGCGCGTCAGACGGAAGTGCTTCCATGTGCCGTGCGCGATTTTCACGCACCCATTGACTTCAATGGGTGCGTGATGCGCGAAAAACGGCCAAGTATAGGACATGTCGTGAGTTTTACGCTCCCTGAAAATCACGGACTATCTGAACGGCCCCATTCACTAACATAGGTCCGTGCGACACACGTGATTTTCATGCGTGTATCACGGACGTAATACACGTTCGTGTGAATAAGGCCTAATTATATCTCACTCTGTACATTCAGAGGCCGGAATTAAAAACATTTTGCAGCACATTTACAGACATTTTTCCGCCTCTGAATGTAAACAAGAATGTATCCATTCACTGACTGCAAGCAGAGATCTTGGAAATGGTTAGGAATTGTGACACAAAAGCGCAGTCATATGCCAGTCTTAATAACCAGTTCGCTAGAATAAGGGTATGTTCACACGGCCTATTTTCGGCTGTTTTTCTGGCCGTAAATGCCCGAAAAACGGCTGAAAAATCAGAAGCAGTACGCCTCCAAACATCTGCCCATTGATTTCAATGGGAAAATGGCGTTCTGTTATGATGGAGCGTTTTTTTTTTTGCGTAAAAAAACGGCCGTGAAAAAGAAGTGCAGGTCACTTCTTGGGACGTTTTTGGAGCAGTTTTTCATTGACTATCAAAAAAAGCTCCAAAACCGGCCGTAAAAAACGCAGCGAAAAACGCAGCGAAAATTGCGAGTGGCTTAAAAAACTTCTGAAAATCAGGAGCTGTTTTCCCTTGAAAACAGCTCCGTATTTTGAGACGTTTTTGAGTTTGCATGTGAACATACACTAAGATGCGACACAGTAATTAAGAGGTGAATGACTGTTAATAAATGTGTTGCATCATTTGGTAGACCGGGCACCACAATCAAACATAAACTAAAAACGTCCTCACCTCCTCACCGCTTTGCTTAGCATACCTCCCCAACAATCCCGGATATGGCGGGACAGTCCCGGTTTCTCAACGCTATCCCGCTACCCCGAGCGGTCTTCATAATGTCCCGCTGGGCACTGCAGCTGTATCAAAACAGCTGATCGCTGCTGACCGGCGCCCTGCATGCCAGACCACTGCAGCAGCGATCAAAAGAAGGCAGGAGTCTTGCGGCGGTGTTCTCACTGGGATCGATGCCAGCACGGGAGTGGTCCAGTCCAGTCACCTGACCTGTCATCTGACCTCACCGGTTATGCGACAGGTCAGGTGACTGGACTGGTCCACTCCCGGGCCGGCATCGACACCAGTTATTATGCCGCCGCAAGACTCCTGCCTTTTTCTGACGGTGAGTGAAAGCAGAGCGGAGAGTGGCAGCAGTAGGGGGTTGTGTTGAGCTACCTACAGGGAGCTATCTACAGGGGCGCTGTGTCTGGCGCTATGTACTGGGGGGCTGTGTGGAGCAATCTACAGTGGGCTGTATCTGGAGCTATCTACAGGGGGGCTATGTGTGGAGCTATATACAGCGGGCTGTATCTGTAGCTATCTACAGGGGGGCTGCATCTGGCGCTATGTACAGGGGGCTGTATCTGGAGCAATCTACAGGGGGGCTGTGTCTGGCTCTATGTACAGGTGGGATGTGTTGAGAAATCTACAGGGGGGCTGTATCTGGAGCTATCTACAGGGGGCTGTGTCTGGCGCTATGTACAGGGGGGCTGTGTGGAGCAATCTACAGGTGGGCTGTGTCTGGCGCTATGTACATGGGGGCTGTGTGTGGCGCTATCTTCAGGGGGGGCTGTGTGTGGTGCTATCTACAGGGGGGCTGTGCGTGGCGCTATCTAAAGGGAGGCTGTGTGTGGCGCTTTCTACAGGGGGGGCTGTGTGTGGAGCTATCTGCAGGGCGGCTGTGTGTGGAGCTATCTACTGGCGGCTGTGTCTGGTGCTATGTACAGGGGGGCTGTGTGTGGTGCTATCTACAGGGAGGGCTGTGTGTGGCGCTATCTACAGGAGGGCTGTGTGTGGCGCTATCTACAAGGGGGCTGTGTGTGGAGCCATGTACAGGGGGGCTGTATCTGGAGCTATCTACAGGGGGCTGTGTCTGGCGCTATGTACAGGGGGCTGTGTGGAGCTATCTACAAGGGGGCTGTATCTGGATCTATCTACAGGGGGCTGTGTGTGGCACTATCTACAGGGGGCTGTGTGGAGCTATCTACAGGGGGCTGTGTGTGGAGCAATCTACAGTTGGCTGTGTGTGGAGCAATCTACAGGGGGCTGTGTGTGGAGCTATCTACAGGGGGCTGTGTGTGGAGCTATCTACAGGGGGCTGTGTGTGGAGCTATCTACAGGGGGCTGTGTGTGGAGCTATCTACAGGGGGCTGTGTCTGGCTCTATGTACAGTGGGGCTGTGTGTGGAGAAATCTGCAGGGGGGCTGTGTCTGGTGCTATGTACAGGGGGGGCTGTATCTGGAGCTTTCTACAGGGGTGCTGTGAGTGGCGCTATCTACAGGGGGGCTGTGTCTGGCGCTATGTACAGGGGGCTATGTGTGGAGCTATCTACAGGGGGACTGTGTCTGGTGCTATGTACAGGGGGGGCTGTATCGAGCTATCTACAGGGGTGCTGTGTGTGGCGCTATCTATAGGGGGGCTGTGTTTGGAGCTATCTACAGGGGGGGCTGTGTGTGGAGCTATCTACAGGGGGCTGTGTGTGGCGCTATCTACAGGGGGCCTGTATATGGAGCTATCTACAGGGGGGCTGTGTCTGGCGCTATGTACAGGGGGGCTCTGGTGGATGATTTTTCCATTGAACGGTATCAGAGTTACACAACTGGAAAAAAAAAATCCCCATCATGTAACTCTGCTACCTGTCAATTGAAAAGTCATCAACCACAAGGTCTCCCTCTTGACTTTCATTGTTCTCAGCCTTTTGGTTTGTCCTGCAGCTGCTGCCGCCGTGATGAGAAACTGTTATACCCAAGATAGGGAAAGTAACATAAAGACGATATAACTGGATCCATAATATCTGTGATATCCAGACAGTCTAGAGTGACAATGTGCGCTTGTTATTTGCAGAAGGATCTGGCCGTGATTTGATGTGTTTATGCGGCATATTGGGCGTGGTTAGGAGGCGTGGCTTAAAATGTCCCTCTTTTCCGAATTCAAAAGTTGGGAGGTATGCTCCACCCCCCCACCCACCCGATCACCTCAGGCTCTCACAACAGGCATGCGATGCATACAGGTCCTGACACAAACAGCATCGGGGGCCTTATAAGCGATGAAGCAGTCCACGTCCTGAGTGCTGCGACACATACAACGTCCTAGCACTGCCCGGCATCAGTACCTTGAATTTGCCGCAGCCTGCTGAGGGAGACTGAGTGGGGGAGAAGCTGATATTTATGTTATGTTTTTATTTTGTTGTTTGAAGGGTTAGGCTACATGCACATGTTGTGGAATTTGTTGCAGAAAATCTGCATCAAAACTGCAGGTAAACGCCGGAAATTATGCAGGTAAAATCCACACATATTAGTGCATTTTTTGTACGTCTTTAGGTGGGTTTTTTTATATTTTGATGAGGAAATAGGTGCGTCTTCATGCTGTGGATTTTGTTGCGTTTTTTTTTAACTAGTCACATACAATTCACATTCGGAAATGCAAAATAAATCGACAGGTCAATTTACATGCAGAAAAAAAATCTGCAACATGTAGATGAGATTTCTTGACATCTCATTTACTTTGCTGGCACTGAATTATGCTGCGTATTTGCCGTACCAAAAGAAGTGCAGCAAATACGTATGTATTACACATCGTGTGCATTTGACCTAAAGGTGGCTAGCCTTATCAGAAGGGGGGATGGTACGAAATTCAGCTCAAGCCCCTACCTTGTTATGCCCCGCAGAGTGAAATCTGTGCCAGCTGGCATCAATTTTAGCTATAATTTCCACCGGTTTCTGGAGTAGAGTATAGTAAATTTATGCAGCCGCGAATGGCCTCGTCCCTTTCTGCTAAGCCCCTTACGCTTTTTTCAAAAGTCGTGAGTGGCGTTAACTGCCCAAAAGTCACTATTTTTCCGTGCAAATTGCGACTTTTGGGCCTATGGGACACTGATACACTCTCATCGCTTTTTTGGCATTCATAGGAGCATTTTATGTCCCATTTATAAAATGAGAAAATGTCACGTCACTTTGATGTCCCAGTTTAATGTTTCAAATGTTTCAAAAAAGTGAAATAATTATTTTTAACACAGAGGGAAGATTTTCTTAAATTGTAGATATTTGAAGTGACGCCTGCACATCATTTACTTTTTCAGAATAAGAACATTATATGCAAGGGAATGTTCACATGCAGAGACCAAAAACGTCTGAAAATACGGAGCTGTTTTCAGGCGAAAACAGCTCCTGATTTTCAGACGTTTTTGTAGCATCTCTCGTTTTTCGCAGCCTAATTTACGGCCGTTTTTGGAGCTGTTTTTCAATGGAGTCAATGAAAAACGCCTCCAAAAATGTCCTGCATTTCTTTTGATGAGCTGTCATTTTACGTGACGTATTTTGACAGCAACGCGTAAAAAGGATGTTTGTAGGCATATTAGAGGCGTTTTTTCAGCTGTAATTCGATGCGTAAAATGCCCGAATTACGTCTGAAAACACTGCGTGTAAACATACCCTGAGCATCTGTTAGGGATCTGCCAGGTACTTCATCTAGCTATACTCCTGGGATTAATCAATCCACACCTGAGGCCAGACCTGCTCGACTGACACCATCTCCCACCAACCAGGGTGGCAGGCTCAGGAGTGGGAGAGCCTATCGCGGCCTGGTCTCTCGGAGTTAGCTCCGCCCCCTGCCCTTTATTACCTGCCCTGTGCTCTCCCTCAGTGCTTGTAATTCTTTTGGATTCCTGGCCCCACTGCTGCTTGCTCCAGCCTGCTTCTGCCGTGCTTCTGCCTTGCTGCAGTTCTGCTTGACCTGCTTGCTTGCCCTGGCTTGCTTCTGTCTCCGTGCCTGCTCGGGTGTACTCACTTCGTCCTGGTCCTGACTGTTCGTTCGCCGCCCCGTTTCCTCGTGGCGTTCCGTGGCTACTGCCCATTCCCTTGCGTGTTCCCTGTTTGTCTTCCTGTGCACTTAGCCAGCGTAGGGACCGCCGCCCAGTTGTACCTCGTCGCCTAGGGCGGGTCGTTGCAAGTAGGCAGGGACAGGGCGGTGGGTAGATTAGGGCTCACTTTCCCTTCACCTCTTTCCTGCCATTACAGCATCGCACATATTAGGAAAGTGATGGAGATTGAACAGTTCTCGCACTGTCTGTGAATGAATACTGCACATACAGAACGCTATCTAAGATGCTCCAAACATAACATATATATATATATATATATGCAAAAAATGGAGCTTCCAAAAAATAGCGCTGCTAACATCCAATAGAGGACAATCCAATAGTTCAAAACAAGACTACATTTATTGGAACAAACATAAAACGGACTACGCATTTCTACGCCGAACCGGCATCTTCATCAGGTCAAATACACATGAGAGAAATAACAGACTGCTTGAATAATAATTAGCAGTGCAATCAGAAGACACACTGTGACGAAAAAACCGCCAAAAGCAGTTTGAAACAGGCAGCCTGCTGTGACGTAATCTAAACATAACATGTTATATAGAAAGCCCCCGATTTCACTTTTTTATGCACTTAACCCCTTAAAGGGGTTAATTGTTTCAGACAATAATGTTATTTTATTTTTTTTGTATAATACAATTATTCAATTTTCCAATATAAGGATTTTTTTTTTCTTGAGGGCCAAAACGTTTTTATTTTACATTTCATATTAATGATTACGCTCATGACATCTAAATAATACATGGGGAAAAAAAACAAACAAAATAAATAAATATACCCCACAAAAAAAACTCAGGCTTCCTCCTACCTCCTCCACTGCTCATTGCTTAAAGAAACGCCAAGCTCCTAAGTTCATTATCACACATATACACAAACCAAGGTTCCCAAATTTTTGGGAAAGCTTCTCTCCTGTCTTATCTTATAGCAACAATCTTTTATCCACACAACACATTATTCTTTCTATGTATAATTTGACTAACTCTTAATATATTGCTTTTCCAATTATGATCAATTAAGAAAAGTTGGAGTAAGTTATGATGCTTATATGAACACCCCTCACATCTATTCTACAATAAAAAATATAAACCGAGAAACTGTTAAACATTCATTAAAACCCCTTTCTGACATCTGTCGTAAGTATATGGCGGCAGTCAGGTGGGGGAGTATAAAGCGGGCTCACGGGCTTAGCTCGCTCCATAGAATGAGCATGTTGGCTGTGTGTGTTTCCTGCTTGCTAAACCCCTTAGTTGCTGTGGTCAAAAGCGACCGCGACATCTATGCCGTTAGAAACAGAGGGGCACCCTCCTGTGAAGTTGCATCGCCCCCCCCCCTCACGCGATGCGATTGCAGGGTGCCGATGGTGGGCATGGCAGCTTGGGGCCTAATGAAGGCCCCCAGGTCTGCCACCTTTATACTCCATGGCAGGGCTTCATAGGAGACTGTCAGTATAACGATATACTGCAATACATTAGTATTGCAGTATATCATGTATCGCTGGTTCAAGTCAATCAAGACTATTAGGGTATGTTCACACGCAGTAGCAAAATACGTCTGAAATTACGGAGCTGTTTTCAGGCGAAAACAGCTCCTGAATTTCAGATGCTTTTGCAAGTACTCGCGTTTTTCGCAGCGTCTTTTACGGACGTTATTGGAGCTGTTTTTCAATGGAGTCAATGAAAAACGACTCCAAAAACGTCCCAAGAAGTGTCCTGCACTTCTTTTGATGAGCCGTCATTTTACGCGCCGTATTTTGACAGCGAAGCGTAAAATAAAGGCTCGTGGGAACAGAACATCGTAATTCCCATTGAAAGCAATGGGCAGATGTTTGTCGGCGTAATGGAGCCGTTTTTTTCAGGCGTAATTCGAGGCGTTAAATGCGTGTGAACATACCCTTACAGTATAACATTATTAAAACCGCACTGTGAATGACGTAATTTTGTAAAAATTAAATAAAAAGTAATTTAAAAGTCTCATATACCCCAAAATGGTACCAATAGATACTACAGCTCACCGTGCAAAAAATTTTTGCCCTCATACCACTCAATCGACGGAAAATAAAAAAGTTATGGCTCTCAGAATGTGGCGACAAAACACAAATTTTATTTTTAACAATCAGTTTTTTTCTTGTAAAAGTAGTAAAAATAACTATATAAATTTGGTATCGCTGTAGTCGTATTGACTCGCAGAATAAAGTTTAATATGCTATTTTTACTACACGGTGAATGCAGTAAAAACAAAACCTCAAATAAATGGAAGAATCGCTGTTTTTTCCCATTCCAACCCACACATAATTTTTTCCCAGTTTCCCACTACATTGTATGGTATAATAAATGGTGAGGTGAAAATCGACAACTCTTTCTGCAAAAAACAAGGCCTTATGCGGCTATGTAGACGGAAAAAAAAAACACAGCCTCTAAAACATTTATTCCCTGCACAATAAGATTTTCTTTCACATTTTTAGCACATTCAGTGATATCTCCAATGATGAACTTTTGTATAAGTTTCTCTACTCAACTCTTCACAAATTTAATACCATTTGTCAACTGGGATTTATATCCCTATATCTTTCTCCCATTTTCTCATAAAGCTAATTTTCGCCTTCCTTGGTTCATTCAATTTCCCATAACAGATATTATCCCAGGCTTTTTAATTTTACTTTGACACAGCTGCATGAGGACTTGTTCCTTTACCGGACAAGTCATATCTCTTAGTAGTGCCAATTTAATGTACTTATACATTAGCATTTCTATTCTTATTAATAATAATAATAATAATAATAATAATATTAGTAGTATTATTTTTGGGTTTTATTAAAAAGCAATTCTGAACTTTAATGTATTATTTATAGTCTTTGAAAAAGTAATGTATTGGAATAACTATTTTTAAAATAATTGTTAGCAAAAAAATGCTAATGCTAAAAATGAAGGCATAGCCTAGTAGGGTAATTTTTTAGGCCACCAGCTGCCACCTAGCAAAACCTATTGGCCCTTTGCTCTGAGCCAGTACTTATTGTATTGTACATTATAGCATGGCGCCGGAAGTTCTTTTCACCTGTGCAATAAATGCGTTATGTGGAAAGATGTTAATTGACCTCCGACTTCACAGCAATATGCTACCTCCTTGTTGTTTAAGCTGCGCAAAGCCACATAAGATCTGTTGACTAGAGAAATCCATATTTATTTGGGCTTAACCCATTATATAACACCCATGCAAAAGACTTTGATCAAACCACACGCCTACAGTTTTTGTTTATCTGAATATTCAAAGTATATATTAGAGCATACCTCCGGTAATCCATTTAGGTTGTGCGCCTCAGTGTGTAAATTTAAGTTTCTAATCTAGAATTTAAAAATCAGTGCTCTTAACTTTAGACAGCTTTATATTAAAAGGATCTAGAAACCTTTTAGTGTTTTCATCTTTATTAAATACAGTGTTCTAATATAGATGTTTTACCTTTTTCGCTAAATAATATGCACATTGGTCTTCTCAGAGTCTGTCCCAAATATACAATGGATTGTGCCATTTTTAATACAACAACAATGAGCAGGTTCAGGCGAAAGGCTTGCCGGCTTCTTCTCTAGTGCAGTCTTAGGTAGTACAGACTGGGGAAACTGTCTTTAAAGTTAATGTAAACCTTTGAAAGGGATTTTCTTTTTAATAAAAATGTCAATTAGTGTGATTTGCGCAACTTTATAATTACTTTTTCTTAAAAATTTGTTTAACTTTTTGAGATACAGCTGCTCTGTATTTTGTATGCAGGGCAGCTGTATCGTTCGCTAAATCCTGTGCCCGTCAGGTCTGCGGGACTGATGGGCTCAGTGTCAGCGGGTTCTGCGAGTCTCCGACCCGCAGGATCCACCTGTTATCCATCACATCTAAGTTCATAACTTAGATGTGATAGATTACAGGTGGATCCACCCGCAGACACTGAAACCGTCAGGTCCACGGGACTGAAGGATCAGGTCCTAGCGAATTACACAGATGCTCTGTATAGGAGTATACAGAGCAGCTGTATCTCAAAAAGTAAAAAAAAATTTTAATAAAAACTAATTCTAACGTTTCACCAAACACACTGGTTGAACATTTTACTAAAAAAAACAAAAAACCCTTTCAAAGTTTTACATAGCCTGTAAGCCTTAGGGTATGTTCACACGAGGTCATTACGTCCGTAATTGACAGACGTATTTCGGCCGCAAGTACCGGACCGAACACAGTGCAGGGAGCCGGGCTCCTAGCATCATAGTTATGTACGACGCTAGGAGTCTCTGCCTCGCTGCCAGACAACTGTCCCGTACTGTAATCATGTTTTCAGTATTCAATCTGCAGATTCCTCCTCCTTCATAAAATAATTGACCAGCTCTGTCATAGACCATAATAAAAATGTACTCTATGAATCCTGAAATATGTGTCAGTACAATGTGAAATCTGCCTAATGTAATACATAGATAGAATTTCATGTAATATAATCTTCATGAATCCTATTTTCTATTGCCAAAATGCTAAAATCATATAACTGTTTGCCAGAAATCTTACTACTCTACATCAAATTTATGACAAGGCATAATAAAAGTTTATGAGATTGCTATTCGGCACAAATGGACATTATTTTTAATTCAATAGAATCTGTTCAAAACTATTCACAGACAGGATACAACCCAATCCACACACATATTGCCTACCCAGCTGTGGTGTATACACGCTTCTCGTCCCTAACCAAATTATTCCCAAAAGCCCAATGTAAATTTACTGGAAAAAATATTTTATGTATGAAAATGTACAGATGTTTGTCATTTTTGTCTGACATTTACTGTAGTTACATGATGGATTATTTTGTTTATTTCCTGGCAGAAGAAATGGGATCATTTTTATTATTGAGAAAAGGAAATAATTAAAATTCTAACATAACATTAAAATATAACATGTATATTGCCCTAAATTACTGTAGAAATTCACTAGCAAACATGATGAGATAGAGATAGAGATAGATTATTGAGAGATATAGAGACAGATGACCGGTTCTTCTAAAGCTGTAACCGGGGCCTCGTTGGTGAGGTGTCCATCTATGTAAGTGAGGCACGGCACGGGAGGAAGTTTTGACAGCAATAATCTTATGTTGGTCGCTCCTACTGCACAGACCTTTCTCTGGCTGCATCAATGTCTGGGTTAGCAAGATAATTGACTCATTTTGTACTTATTCAGATATACTGGGATCAGTAGACATATGAAAGATAAATTGAGATAATTTTTTAATTTCGACATGAACATGTTGAAGCCCAGTAATCATCATGTTCTGGTTGGTGAAGCCCCAGAAGAAAAGGTTAATAAGCTTTGGGTAAATGAGTTTTGAGAACATTCTTCTTTGGCTGATAGGCCAAAATGTTTTATGAGATTATTAGCATTTGTTTCTTCTCTATCAAATGGGAATAAGGCTTGCAGGATACAAAGCCATTCCATATGAACAGAAATCATATAGTATTCTTAAGTGCAGTATTGATATAAAACTATCCATTCTTTCAGAGAGAGTGCTTGTTTTGACTGTTGTCATATACTTAAAGGGGTTGTCTGTTTTAGACAACCCATTTTCAAATACCTTTGGAGTTAACGGGAGACTGTCAGCAGTTTTGACCCTGCAAAACTGCTGAGATCGCTAGTTATGGTGCACTGTAAAACTGTTCAAACATACCTTTGTGTAGGCTTTCAATATCAGACAGACTGAGAAACAGAAGTTCAAATCCAGCGTGAGCCACTACCGCAATTGCCTTTTCGCATTCCCTCTTGCTGAAGTGCCCTCGGCTCTCTGCAGTAAATGCGCCAACAATCCTTCTCCTTTGCTCTTGAGTGACGGCTGTAGCGCCCATTCAGGAGACCACTAATCCATCACTCAAGAAGAGCATCCCCAGCATTAGGCATAACACATTGTGCCTGAAGTGTTCCTTTAAAGAGAACTTACTGTATCACTATGAGGGACCTATTAAAATAAAAACATCAGAATGATACTCCAATAGAGTAATAGACACATAATAATAATAACTACTAAAAAGCCTGTAACCAGCAGGCAGATAACTGTCCATCTGTAACCTGCAGAAGAAGGCACTGTATTTGAAGGGGCTGTTTCCGGGAAAAGAGATTCGGCCTGGACTGGAAGTGGGTGTGTGAAGTATTTCCAGTCAGTGCACATGTAGGAAGAACTGTTCCATAGGTGGCCTGCGTGAGCTTTGTGCAATGAAAGCTGTGTGTACAACATCTGTGTCCGGAGGAGGAGGCCAGTGAGTATCCTGAGTGGAACCAAAGCTGAGGAGACAAGGCGGCCAGACACCAGATATCTGAGCGGGGGTCTGTGCCAGAGTGGAGTCTTCTGCGAAACAGCGGCTGCATTGCAGAATGGCCCTCCATACAGAAAATATCACCTGGAGTTCGAAAAGCACTGTACAAAAGGGAGGTAAAAGGAGCAGCCTTCCAGACTAAATTGGAAGGCCTGAGTTGTCCCGTTGGACTAATCTTATATTATTCTCAGCTTGATTGAAAATCTATTCTGATACAAAGTGGAGCTTCATAAAGCACTGCAGTATTCTGGTCATCCCTGTTGCTAAGAGTAATGGACTGTCTAGATATATGTTTATTCAAGTTGCTGCTGCTGCACTGTTAAAATTTGATTGCTGCCTTCACTTGAGTAAAGAAAGAATTAATCGCAACAATGGCCCAGTCAATTGTCACTTGTCCGCCTGCACCTTACAAGCCCAATAAAGTACCAAACAAGGGAGCTACAAAGAAAGTGCTTTCGGTGTATCATATGATCAGCAGCTCTTAAAATAATTAGGTGATGCAGTCGGTAACTACTGTTCCTGTTGACTCCTGGAGTGTAGAGCTGTTAACTTGCTGAGGAGTCATGTAATACACCATGTGACTCCACAGAACCCGCAAATGCATTAGTTTCAGACCTTATTTTTGTGTAATGGCTTCCTTTTGCTTCCACCATTTTCTACTTACCACTCACCGGTGTCTTCTGGTCCCTTGGCGGTGCCACACCTCTCCTCCACTGCTCTACTCTAGTACGCGTTCTGACACTCTCCTTCTTAAAAGGGACAGCGTGCGCCAAATTTCCTCAATTTTTCTGGGTACTTAAGATACCCTCCCCCATTACTCTTTGTCTGAGCAAATAGGTTTTATACTCTAAATTTCTAGTTGTATTCTCTAGTGGCTTATTTATCAACCCTGTCTAAACTTCAACTCGCATGCCTGTCGCTTTCCTGGTCTTTTGCCTGTTCATCACAATGACCATCTGCCACCTGCCCTGACCTCTGGCTCTGCTAACCATGAGTGAATGTCTGCCACTTGCCCTGACCTACGCCTCAGTTCAGATCTTGCAATTTTCTGCTGTCATTTTACCTAGCCTGTCCACATCGGCCATTGCCAACGGACTACTCTGGACGTAGCAACCTGGGAATTCAAGCACCCAAGTTCACCTTTCCGTACGGAGGTCAAAGGGTAAACACCTAGCTATCTTTTAGACTACGCTCCCCAGTTTAGCCCTATGCCAGATCTGTTGGCAATACAGTGGGTCCACACCATCCCCTGTTGGACCCTTGACAGTCACTGATATCTATGGGCCCTTTGACAGTTTGACACTTTGGGTTGCCGTTTAGAGGTTGTAATTACAGTATACCCACTAGTAAAACTCTATAAGAGCATCATATTAATGTTCAGGGCCGGTTTTAGACAAAGTGTGGTCCTGGGCAAAGTTAAAAGTGGGGCCCCAAATGGTGAATTACTGTATCAATAATGCAGTCAACTCAGAAAGTGATGTGCAAAGAGCTGCATCGCCCCAAAGCATATGTCCCCTCTGAATCACAAAAAATTATCTATATGCATATACAGTTATTAAATCATACCACTATACGAGATTAAATATTACCTGCATACTGTTACTGAACATAACTAACTATTATAAGACCAATAATAACACGATATAAGGTACAAATAATACCGCCACGGCATAACCACCTGGGGACTGAATAATACCGCCAGACTGTTACTGAATAATACGCCCATACTGTTACTGAATAATACTGCCACATCATAACCACATAATACCACCACATAGTCACTGAATAATACCCCCATAAGGTTATTGAATAAAAACCACTATACAAAGACCAATATTACCACCATATAATGACCATATAGTGGTAGATGCCAGTTATATACAGGAGCCCTGCAGACAATATAAGTGATTACAGCACATTTATATCCAGTGACTCACAGGTGATGTTTTCCCTGATAAGAGTCATTCACTTTCCCTTATTTTCTCCATCCGTCCCAGACCACTGTGACGACTTATTCCAGCCATGACTTGTCTCTGCAGAATTTGCCACACAGACATGTTGGTTTCTCGCTTGTCCAGCATCCTCCCCACCTATACCCCCTCCTCTAAACAAACTCATAATCCACAGTGCCCCAGATGGCAATAATGATCCCTCCTGCCCCATTTGTGCCCCCTGTAGATAGTGCCACAGCGTCCCCTGTTGATAGCGCCACAGACACAGCCCCTTGTAGATAGCACCACACACAGCCCCCATTGTAGATAGCACCAAGGCAAAAAGTTAAAATAAGATATATGTTTAATGGATAAAAATGCTACGCGTTGCGAGATAGGACCGATCTCTTCATCAGGCAAAGAAACATACATGTTGCTGGAGGACCCAGCAGGATTTAAATAGCTTAAAAAGACCTCCAAAATTAACAATGAACATTGCTGGGGTCAAATGTTAATTAAAAAATATATATAAAAATGTAAAAAAAAACTTTAATAACAATAGAATTGGATATATAACCACAATTGATAATTACCATAGAGACTGTACACATGAACTTTATTACTGTTCTGCAGTGTATGTGTCTCAGTGCAGGAGAAACATGAGAGAGCTTTTGCCGTTGTGCTCGTGGAACTAAAAATTCTGCCAGCATTACGTCATTGACATTTCTAACCGTGTGCTCAAAGGTTAAAACCTAAAGGACTGGGAATACTGTATATCATACTAACAGTTAAGGAACGTTCCGGAATATGTGTCTGCAGTTTACAGCGGGGATCTCAGGATGTGCATCTCAGGTTGCTATTGAGATTGAGCGCTAGCGCTAATGCTCGGAAGCCAGGAGACGGGTTGGCGTCTCTGGTTGCAAAGGAGGCTAAGGAGATATACAGTATTTCCAGCCCTTTTTTTTTTTTTTTAATTAACCTTTGACCACAGCAACATTCATTGTTCATTTTGGCGGTCTTTTTAAGCTATTTAATGACCAGCCTATTTTAAACCTTAATGACCAAGCCATTTTTTACGTTTTTCCATCGTCGCATTCCAAGAGCTATAACCTTTTTATTTTTGCGTCAACATAGCTGTATAAGGTCTTGTTTTTCGCGGGACAAGTTGTACTTTTTACTAGCACCATTTTGGGGGACATATTACTTTTTTTGGGGGGGGGAATAGAAAAAAACCTGAAATTTCGCAACTCTTTTTCGCGTCTTAAATCAACGGCGTTTACCGTGTGATATAAATAACACAATAACTTTATTCAGCGGGTTGTTACGATTGCAACGATACCAAATTTGTATCGTTTTTGTATGTTTTACTACTTTCACACAGTAAAAGCGCATTTTTTTCAAAATTATTTGTTTTTGTGTCTCCATATTTGAAGAGCCGTAACGTTTTTATTTTTTCACCGATGCGGTTGTATGAGGGCTTTTTTTTTTGCGGGAAGACTTGTAGTTTTTATTGGTAGCATTTTGGAGTAAATGCGACTTTTTGATCACTTTTTATCACATTTTTTTTAAGTCAGGATTCACAGAAAACAGCAATTTTTCCATAGTTTTTTATTACATTTTTTACTGTGTTCACCGTGCGGGTTAAATAATGTAATACATTTATAGTCGGGGTCGTTACGGACGCGGCGATACCAAATGTGTAACTTTTTTACTTTATTTTGTTTTTTTAATAGTAAAGCATTGTGTAAGGGGAAAAGCTGGGTTTTTCATTTTTTTTTAAATTAACTTTATTAAACTTTTTTTTCACTTTTTTACTAGTCCCAATAGGGGACTTTAATATACGATTCTCCTATCGCTATTGTAATACAATGCAATACTTTTGTATTGCAGTGTATTACTGCCTGTCCGTTTAAAACGGACAGGCATCTGCTAGGTCATGCCTCCGGCATGATCTAGCAGGCATTCGCTCCAGGCAGACCTGGGGGCCTTTATTAGGCCCCCGGCTGCCATTGGAGACACAGACACTCGGCGATCGTATCGCCGGGTGTCGGTGTGAGAGAGAGGGAGCTCCCCCCCTCTCTCCAAAACCACTCAGATGCGGTGCTCGCTATTGCGCACCGCATCTGAAGGGTTAAACGGGTGAGATCGATACTAATATCGATCTCACCCGGCAGAGCCTCTAGCAGCTGAGAGCAGGGAGATTTGACGCTCCCTGCTCTGTTTACTTTATCCTGATGCAGTGCCGTAAAAAGGCATATGCATCAGAATAAAGCCCGTTAGTGGCCGCCGTTAAAAGGTGTATTGGCGGTCACTAACGGATTAAATCCTGGTGGGTCCTCCAGCAACATGTATGTTTATTTGCCTGATGAAGAGATCGGTCCGATCTCGTAACGCGTAGCATTCTTATCCATTAAACATATATCTTATTTTAACTTCTTGCCTTGCATAGAATCTTTCAATTCCACAACATTTGGACAGCGCTGGAAAATTGTATCCCCTTTTTTTCTCCATTTATCTCCTTAAAGATAGTGCCACACTGCCTCCTTGTAGATAGTGCCACACACTCCCCCTAGTAGAAAGTGCCACACAGCCCTCCCCCTTGTAGATAGTGCCACACAGCCCTCCCCTTGTAGATAGTGCCACAAAGCCCTCACCCTGTAAAGTGTCAAATAGCCCCTTGTAGATAGTGCCACACATCCCCCTTGTAGATAGTGCCACACAGCCCTTCCCTGTATAGTACAGCACAGTCCTCCCCCCTGTATAGTGCTATATCCCCTGTATAGTTCCACACAGCCCCCCTAGTAGATAGTGCTACCCAGCCCTCCCCCTGTATATTGCCACACAGCCCTCCCCATGTAGATAGTGCCAAACAGTCCTCACCCTGTATAGTGACACACAGCCCCCTAGTTTATAGCGTCACACAGCCCTAACCCAATTTAGTCACACAACCCCCTAGTAGAGATTGCCACAGAGCCCTCCCCTCCTGTATTTTGCCACACAGCCCTTCCCGTAGATAGGGCCACACGGTCTGCCCTGTATAGTGCCACACAGCCCCCCTAGTAAATAGCACAACACAGCTCTTCCCCTGTATAGCGCCACACAGTCCTCCCCCTGCATAATTCCACATAGCCCCCACAGTAGATAGAGACACACAGCCTCCCCTAGTAGATAGCGCTACACAGCCCCCTAGTAGATAGCACCACACAGCCGCCTAGTCGATATTGACATGCAGCTCCCCTAGCGCCACACAGCACTCCCCCCCTGTATAGTGTCACACAGCCCCCCTAGTAGATAGTGCCACAGCCCCCCTAGTAGATCGCACCACACAGCCCTCCCTAGTAGATAGCGCCACACTGCCCCCCCCTAGCTGTTTGTGCCACACAGCCCCCATATTAGATAGCACCACAAAGCCCCCCTAGTAGATAGGACCACCAGCCCCCCTCCTAGTAGATAGCCCCACACAGCCAGCCCCCCCCCCAAAAAAAAAAATTGTACATATTCTAAATGCCACGCCTGCGTTACTGCCTGTAATTAGATTGCATAAATCTGCATGTGAGCATATCCATGATATCACCATTGCGCAGGCGCATTTGTACACCGAAGACCCCTGGTGGTTTATTTATTTTACCAAAGATTCATTACAGGCACTTTTAGTTAAGATAATTCTATGGTTTAATTATTATTATTATTATTACATGATAGATGTATATAAAAAGGATAGATTATAGTATTACATACAGAACCCGGAGGAAGGGCACAGGGGCGTAACAATTTCCCATGGGGTCCCATAGCAATGCTTGAAATGGGGCCCCATTCCACAATAACCACCTTTAGCAGTAAGTGAGTTCAGGAAAATAAAAAGTTTGTACATATTATGCTATCGTTTGCGTCCTTCACTGACCTCTCTGCTCCATGCATCTCATCATCCTCTGTCTCTGCCCTCCTGCACATTTGAAACATACCTAAAATCATAAACATCTGTCAACCTGCCTGTTTTTTTTGTGGCTGGGATTTTCCAACCTTTTTTTTTTATTGAAGTTTTGATTTTTACTCCATTTTAATTTTTATTGCATAAATATAATTTCCCGCTACCATGATATATGAAATTGCTTCCTTTAGCAGTGGAGCAATTTAATAATACACGTACAGGGATGTTTTTATATGTCCTGCAGTAAAAGACAGACTATTGTAACGGCGGGGGGTAGGGAGACGGACAAGTGAGCCCTAATCTACCCGCCACTCTGTCCCTGCCTACTTGCAACGACCCGCCCTAGGCGACGGGGTACAACTGGGCGGCGGTCCCTGCGCTCAGTAAGTGCACGACAAACACGACAAACATACAAGGAACACAAGCAAGGAAAAGGGGCCGTTGCCCACGGCAACACCGTGAGCAACCAGAGTGGTGAACGAGCCGAGTCAAGCCAGGAGTGTGCGAGGTACAAAACAAAAAGCAGAAGAGTAGTCGGTAAGCCAGGGTCGGTATGGAGCAGGATCAAAAATAGCAGGAGCTGTAGCTGGGCCAGGAACCACAAGGAAGGAAACCAAAGCAATAACAAGCACCGAGGGACAGGAAGTGCAGGCTTAAATAGACCGAGGGCGGGAGCTAGCTGAGTCTGGCCAGGTTACGATAGGCTCTCCCACTCCTAAGCCTGCCAGCCTGAATGGTGGAAGCAGGAGTCAGTCTCAGGGATGTATTCTCAGGTGCTGACTGATTAATTCTGGGAGTTAACCCCGCAGTGCCTGGCAGATCCTTTACAGTACCCCCCCTTTTATGAGGGGCCACCGGACCCTTTCTAAGTGGACCTGGCTTACTGGGGAAACGCAGGTGGAACCTCCTGACCAATACCCCAGCGTGAACATCCCGGGCGGGTACCCAAGTCCTCTCCTCGGGCCCGTATCCTCTCCAATGGACCAGGTACTGGAGGGAGCCTTGGACCATCTTGCTGTCCACAATCCTGGCCACCTCGAATTCCACCCCCTCCGGGGTGAGGATAGGAACAGGAGGTCTCCTCGAGGGAGCCAAGGACGGGGAGCAGCGTTTGAGGAGGGAGGCATGAAACACGTCGTGTATCCGAAAAGACGGGGGTAACTCCAGCCGGAAGGAGACAGGATTGAGGACCTCAATGACCTTATACGGCCCAATAAACCGGGGAGCAAACTTCTTGGACGGAACCTTGAGACGCAAGTTCCTAGACGACAACCACACCAGATCCCCGACCATAAACAGGGGGTTAGCAGAACGTTTTTTATCAGCCTGAGTTTTTTGTACGCTCTGGGACACCTCTAGGTTTTTCTGAACCTGGGCCCAGACTGTGCACAGTTCCCGATGAACGACCTCTACCTCAGGATTGTTGGAACTACCAGGTGAAACGGAGGAGAACCGTGGATTAAACCCAAAATTACAAAAAAAAGGAGAGACCCCAGACGAGTTACTGACCCGGTTATTAAGGGAAAATTCGGCGAGGGGAATGAAAGAGACCCAATCAAATTGACAGTCAGAGACAAAACACCTTAAGTATTGTTCTAGGGACTGATTAGTCCTCTCCGTTTGGCCATTGGTTTCAGGATGGAAGGCAGAGGAGAAGGACAGATCAATCCCCAACTTCATACAGAAGGCTCTCCAAAACAATGAAACAAATTGTACCCCTCTGTCCGAAACAATATTGACAGGGACCCCATGGAGACGCAGGATGTGTTTGACAAACAAGGTAGCCAACGTTTTGGCGTTGGGTAGTTTCTTGAGGGGCACAAAGTGGCACATCTTACTGAAGCGGTCCACCACCACCCACACCACCGACTTGCCTTGGGATGGAGGCAAATCGGTGATAAAATCCATGGAGATATGTGTCCAAGGTCTCTGGGGAATGGGCAACGAACGCAGTAAGCCCGCTGGTCGGGACCTGGGAGTCTTGGACCTAGCACAAACCTCACAAGCGGCGACGTAGGCCTTAACGTCTTTAGGCAACCCAGGCCACCAATAATTTCTGGTAATGAGGTGTTTGGTACCCAGGATGCCTGGATGGCCAGATAGTGCGGAGTCATGATTTTCCCTAAGTACCCTTAGCCGGAATTGCAGGGGAACAAACAGCTTGTTCTCAGGAAGGTTCCCGGGAGCTGCACCTTGATCAGCAGCAATTTCAGAGACTAAATCAGAATCGATCGAGGAAATGATTATACCTGGAGGCAAAATACAAGCAGGATCTTCCTCCGAAGGAGGGCTGGCCATGAAGCTACGCGACAGTGCATCAGCCTTAATATTTTTAGACCCAGCCCTATAGGTAACCAAAAAATTGAATCTGGTAAAAAATAACGCCCATCGAGCTTGTCTCGGGTTTAGCCTCCGGGCAGATTCTAGGAACACCAGATTCTTGTGGTCGGTAAGGACCGTTACCTGGTGCCTAGCCCCCTCCAGGAAGTGGCGCCACTCTTCAAATGCCCATTTAATGGCTAAGAGTTCGCGGTTGCCAATATCATAGTTACTTTCAGTTGGCGAAAACTTCCTGGAGAAGTAGGCACAGGGGCGGAGATGGGTGAGGGACCTGGTACCCTGGGACAAGACAGCCCCCACTCCCACCTCAGATGCGTCAACTTCCACGATAAATGGCTCCATTTGGTTGGGCTGAACCAGCACCGGGGCCGAGACAAAGCACTTCTTAAGGACCTCAAAAGCCTGGACAGCCTCAGGAGGCCAGTGGAGGAGATCAGCACCTTTGCGAGTGAGGTCCGTAAGGGGCTTAGCGATGACCGAGAAGTTAGCAATAAATCTCCTGTAATAATTAGCAAATCCCAAAAAACACTGTAACGCCTTCAGGGAGGCAGGTAGCAGAAGAGTAGTCGGTAAGCCAGGGTCGGTATGGAGCAGGATCAAAAATAGCAGGAGCTGTAGCTGGGCCAGGAACCACAAGGAAGGAAACCAAAGCAATAACAAGCACCGAGGGACAGGAAGTGCAGGCTTAAATAGACCGAGGGCGGGAGCTAGCTGAGTCTGGCCAGGTTACGATAGGCTCTCCCACTCCTAAGCCTGCCAGCCTGAATGGTGGAAGCAGGAGTCAGTCTCAGGGATGTATTCTCAGGTGCTGACTGATTAATTCTGGGAGTTAACCCCGCAGTGCCTGGCAGATCCTTTACAACTATATTTGGCTGATGTATCTGTGGAGCAAGCATGGGGTATTTCTTTGTAGACTCTGCATATTATTATAAAGCTAAAGTAGACTTTTCTGATAAATACATTTCTGAAATAGTTTTCTACAGATACTAAGCACTAAATGCATGTTTAGTAAAATAGTTATGAAAGGGCTTGTGTGGTTATGGCGGTCTCAAGGCATTGGAGACTTGCATCCTGCAAGTTAGCACAGAGCATGTGTCACTATGCGAGCTGTAAATTCTGGTAAGTGGGGTGACTTTAGAAGCCGTGCAGACAGGCAGGAATACTGGATGCACTATGGATCAGTGCCCTTCAAACTATTGGATTATCTACACCTGTTAAATGCAAACCCAATCTCAGCAAGGATGTCACTATAAAGAGAGTCACGGAGTCTCTCACCAGATAGACCCTCTTAAAGGGGTTGTCCACATTGGACAATGCCTACCTGTTAAAAGGATTCCTTGATATGCTGATAACAAAGTATCTTCATTGGAGACCCCAGTGATGAGATATCATTTGTGGAGTAACCTGGCAGTACGTGTCCAATTTCCGTGTAGCACCATAACAGGGTAACCTAAGTATTACACAGTGTCCATTCCAATCAATGTGTTGTCTGTGTAATACAGGACAGGTCCTCCAGAGCTCTTTGCAGCCACTCACAAATCTGGCCAAGAGATGCATTTTTTACAGAGGAATGCCCTTTCTAGTCTCTCAAAATTCTCCTGTAGGGTGTAATGATAGGGATAGGGAAACAGATAAGTGAGCCCTAATCTACCCGCCACTCAGTCCCTGCCTAATTGCAACGACCCACCCTAGGCGACGGGGTACAACTGGGCGACGGTCCCTACACTCAGTAAGTGCACGACAGATAATCAGACAAGGAAACACAGAACAAAGGGAAACGGGGCAGTTGCCCACAGTAACACCGTGAGCAACAAGAGTAGTAAACGAGCCGAGTCAAACCAGGAGAGTACGAGGTGCCAAACGCAGAGCAGGAGAGTAGTGAACAAGCCGAGTGAAACCAGGAGTGTACGAGGTACCAAACGCAGAGCAGAAGAGTAGTCAGTAAGCCAGGGTCAATACGAAGCAGGGACAAGTAGTTCAAGAAGCTGCAGCAGGGCCAGGAAACCAACAGAGAAGAATCACAAGCAAGGAGGAACAGGAAAGGCAGGTATAAATAGACAGAGGGCGGGAGCTAGCTCCGTCTGGCCAGGCTGTGATAGGCTCTCCCATTCCTAAGCCTGCCATCCTGAGTGGTGGAAGATGGAGTCAGTCTCACAGACATAGAAGCAGGTGCAGATTGATTACCTATGGGCGTGGATACAGAAGCTGTGCCTGGCAGATCCTTAACATAGGGTATATGAAATTTGTTACATTTATTAAACCGGACAATCCTTTAAAGGCTATGTACACCTTGGAAAAGTTATTTTTTATAAAAATGTCTATCAGTATGTTTGGTGGAACTCACTAATTACATTTTGTTAAAAATTATTTATACTTTGATATACAGCTACTTTATATCCTGTATACAGATCAGCTGTATCATGCGCTGAGACCTGTATCCGTTAGGTCAGCGGTACTGACGGGTTCAGTTATGAACTTAGATGTGAACGGTAATAGCTCGATCATGCATGTCAGAGACGAGCCGCTGACACTGAACTCGTCAGTCCCGTTGACCTGACAAATACAGGTTTCAGTGCTAGATAAAACTGCTCTGCATACAGGATACAAAGGAGCTGTATCTCAAAAAGTAAAAATATTTTTTAATAAAATGTAATTAGAAAGTTGCACCAAACACACTGATACACATTTAAAAATATATATATATATTTTCAAAGGTGTACATAGTCTTTAAATGCTAAACTAGTGGGTAGGGGTTTGGGGCAAAATTTTACCCTTTCGATATGTAAATGATAAGCCCCTAAATTCGCAGCACATTTAGAAGTGGCATACCTATTCATAGTTGTTCATATCATGTACTAAAAGAGTTTAAATCAAATACATTATTAAGTACAGGAACCTTTGTAGGAAGTCTCAGTGATGACCTGAGCAAAACCAGCCACTATTTCATACACGTTACCATTCAGCAAGCAATTTATAGTTTAATAAAACATGGGGAAATACATAATTTACCATGAGCCAATTTAATAAATTCGAATTGGATATGTATGGTTTATGTGCAGTTAACCATCCTTGTATTTTGCGCAAGGACCTTGCCAGTGATTCGTTATTTCCCTTTTGGGTAACATTGACATTGCCGATTCGTTTAAAAGTAAGTTATGTCATAATGAAAAAATAAAGAGTGAAAGGAAATCCATAAAGAGAATTAAAAATTAATGATCTAAGTCAAATTAAGGAGAATTAGAGATGAGCCAAACTTTTCAAGTTTCTATGAATTTCTGTATTTTTTTCGAAACTATGCAAAGCGTTGTTTTAACATTTTTCTTTTCAAAAAAATCTTTCATTCAAAATATTGTTTTATTACTATATTAATTTTTTTGCAAAAACATCCACGTTTAAAATGCCATTGTATACAACAGTCATTGAGTCATCAAAAATATCCAGAATATATAGCTCAGGCAAAAACACTTCATAACCCAAAGACATTTTCATGCCACTTCACCCTGCTAACTACTACTAATACATTTCTAATTATTTTAATCTTTGTCTTAGATCTCCTGTTGCAGCCACAATACTATCTCATAGAATAAGCAAATAAACTTGATCTATCCTTGGAAGACATTTTATTAATTCAATCCATGTTTTAAAATGATAATGCACTGAATAAATGTGTGTTTACATTAGCCTGAAGTGTGCGGTACAGTTCCATTGAAGTAAATTCAACTGCTCTTAACATAGCTTGGAGATATGGAAACCTCCAGGCTAAAAATTTAAAGGACCACAGCACTTGCTAAAAATCCCTTTGTCCTAGTGATCAGTGAGGGTCCTACCTAAAAGACCCCCACCAAAGCTATCATTTGACATGCATTTAACTTTGAACAATATATACTTTGCAGATCCATAAATATTTTTATACATCCATGCGCCTGCGTTATTGCCTGTTAATAGATTGCATAAATCTTCATGTGCGCATATCCATGATATCACCATTGCGCATGCGCATTTGTACACTGAAGACCCCTGGTGGTTTATTTATTTTACCAAAGATTCATTACAGGTACTTTTAGTTAAGATAATTTTATGGTTTAATTATTATTGTTACATGACACATGTATATAAAAAGGATAGATTGTAGTATTACATACAGAACCCGGAGGAAGGGCACAGGGGCGTAACAATTTCCCATGGGGTCCCATAGCAATGCTTGAAATGAGGCCCCATTCCACGATAACCACCCTTAGCAGTAAGTGAGTTCAGGAAAATAAAAATTTTGTACATATTATGCTATCCTTTGCGTCCTTCACTGACCTCTCTGCTCCATGCATCTCATCATCCTCTGTCTCTGCCCTCCTGCACATTTGATTTCTCTCTTCTCCTCAATCATCAACAGTCCTCAGTTTTTGGCCCAATAGCAGCTGCTATACCTGCTACCCTGGTAGTTATGCCTATGGAAGGGCAGTTTTCTAGGAGATATGCGTGAGGTAGGAATGGTATTCATTCCCTTTGCCTGGACGCACTATAATATTTGTCGCGACCAACAGGTTTGTGGACTCACTGGGCTACTCCGCCGGATTGGCATAGGGCCACTTCTAAGGGCATTGTCTAAGCACCCTCCACGGTCTTCACCCTTAAACCCCACTACAGGGATCTGGTCTTCGTTGCCGGGAGACTGCCAGGTCGCTACCTCTTGAATAGCTGCTAGCCAAACAGAAGCTAAGCAGAGACAGATAGCTGGTACATTAGTGGTAGTAGACAGGAACCGAATTACTGGAAGCAAGCTGGTGCCAGATTGCTGGAAGCACGCTGGTGCCGGATTGCTGAAAGCATTATTGACAAGTAGCAGACTCTGCATACAGGATACCAATAGGTAACAGACTCTGGATACAGGATACCAATAAGTAACATACCCAGAATACAGGATACGAAACCTTCGCAGGATAACACTAGGTTTGTCCAACTCTGCTCAGTCACTGGGGAAAGGAGCAAGGTCACTTATAAGGGCCAGGGTGTGCAAGGATAGGTTGGGAACATTTTACTGGTGCGCGCTGGCCCTTTAAGAACTAGCACTAGCGCACCCAAACCCTACGGGTACAGTCCGAGGGAGGAGGAGGCAGAGAGCAGAGTATGCCAGGGTCCTGGGATGGGAGATATCGGCGGGGATGCAAATTCCTGCGGTCGTGGCTGCCGGCATGAGGGGAATGCCGGCTGTCAGCGCCACGGGCATAAAAATATTTATAGGTCATGCTAACCCAATTGTGGATACTTTGATGTTAACTTTTTATCTGCATCCACTTTGTTTATATGTTTTACTTTTGATGCATTTCAAGCCTGTCTGTCTTATTGGGGCTCTATACATATGTAGGTCGTCTTTTCATGGATTAATACATGGTCTCTTTTTTTCGGTTCAGAGGTTAGAATATGTCTTCAATATAGTTAATTTGGAAATCTTATTGTAGCCAATGCAAATAGTCAAAACTCAGGGATCCTATCGTGAGCCACATATGGCTTCCAAGCCACTGGTTAGGGACTACTGCTATAACAGAGTCACTATAGACTCCCCATCAAAAAGAATTTACCTTTCCACATTCCTGTTCCATTCCAGCCACTTCTCTTGGCTTTATGCCCTAGGAAGCCGGGCAGTGCATGCACCGTGCACTTAGTAACTCGGCCAATCAAATTTAGTCCAGTTTTATTTAATTCTTCTGCCACTTGCCTATTCCAGTTATAGGCATTAATCTCTAATGACTATGTTATTGGAGTCTTGACATTTTGACCTTTAATTCTGATTGACAGTAGCTGATATTATCCTGGTGACCCGAGATGGTCCTGTCTACGATTCTATACTTCGCAGTCTAATTGTTACTGATCCCCACTAGTCCAACTAGAATTCTCTTCACAGATTCTGATAACCAGCCCATACTACTACAGTTTTGTCCCGTTGACACTGGCAACCACTTGCTGAGATGTTCCTTTCCTCAGTTACTACTAACAGATCCAAAGAATTAACCCCAGAGATCAACCAAAAACTGGGGGAAACAAAGTTTCAATACCCAAACCGTAGTGGAAGGTAAGAGGGTCCTATTGGTTATTTTGTGATTCCATTGGGTTCTTTCTTTGGGTATCTTTGGAACTGAGAGCATTACAATGTGCAACATTAGATAGGACTGAGAGACAGACTGATTTATCAGGACTATATGTATATAATGTAGCCTGACACTAGTATATACAGTAGTGTCAAACCAAAAGCCAATAAGCTTCAAGCATTTGCCCCTTATTGATATAAGTGGAGTCAGCATGTCATGCATTTTCAGTAGATCTTTAATAGACCTTGGCCCCAACTTTGACATACTGTAGGTTTATTTTAGTAGAAGTAACATTATGTGGCTACATGAACTGATGAACACTTTGTCTCTATTCCCAATTTCTTCTCTGGTAGTACTGCTTTATAGAGCTTAATAAATTTCACTAACAGTGAGCTATTTGCTATCCCCTCCAAAGGTAAGGATGACATGACACCTATGATTAAATAACACTACTCAACTTAGCTGTTGAATTCAAGCATTTCTGAGTGTATTGCCTACATAACTTTCAAAAGTGAAGAAAATTTTCTCTTTTCATGATATTGTTTCTTATCCTCCGACAGGAAGGAATAAGCACTTTAACAAGGTCTAAATTCTATAAGTTTATTATATTAATTTATAAAAACAACTGGAAATTAGTGTTTTGATACATTGACTCTATAGAGATATTGACCCAGTAAATTCTTGCAAATTGTCATCTAGGCCACTACAACTATACGAAGGATGATTGTTTAATATACTAGATCCCTTACCTGCCCTCCTTAAACACGTCTGGCTCCTAAGTCTACGGTCTTCTACCTTTTTTCCTTGACTACCTCCAACTAATGCCATACAATCGCTATTTTCAGGTTAAAACCAGGAAAAGCCTTCTATGCAAATGGCCATATGCACTGAATAAAGATGCATAGTAGGCCATCATGAACTATTGGTAGAGGGAATTTATGGTCAAATACAGTACGTCTATGTAGGCAGGACAAGATACTAAATAATGTCAGTAATTAACACTTTGAGAATTTGTGTAAAGATAGGACGCAAGAAGTGAGGACCAGAAGATGACATTTGGTGGCGATAGTATGCGACTTAAGGTTGAACCAAGATTTCTACCACAAAATGTTGAAAAAAGGATTAGTAATCTGTACTTTAGAGATACACAAATCCATCATGTAGATTTGGTCTGGGTCTAAACACTATCAGACTAAATTGAATGAGTTTCCTATCCATTTCTGGACATATTTCCTATCTAAGTTACATCCCCACAAAGACTTCTGAGAACCAGACAGTAAACTAAGGGTTCATCTTAGCTCCAAGTAAGAAGAATAACACTTATTGTAATCTTGATCTCAGCTGGATGACATTTCTAGAGGAGGTGATCTTTAAGTAGGGATACAACTCTCTATCTTTGTGGCTGTATGGGAGATAGGAGAAATATTTTAAAAGCAGAGAACTTGAAGGTGTAAAATTCTTTAACCCTTAGTGTAGCGGTGAACAGGGCCGATTATAGCTTTTCTGCTGAATGAGGCAAAAATTGAAATGGCATCCCCCAAATCTTGATTGACATCCCCCTGACTGTTTTACATTACTACCAGCCTTCTCCATTGTCTTGTGCTCAGGCATGCGCTGTGCAGGGATGTACACCGCGCTGCGTGCCCATGGAGTACAAGGCAATGGCGCATCCCGGAAAGTTGGAGGAGACTGGTAGTGATGTAGAATAGCCAGGGGGATGTTAACCAAGCATGTAAATGTGGGTTTGGAGTTAGGACTATGTGACTCTTCAGGTAGCGGCACCACTACCGCCACATGACACTTTAAAGAGTAATTAGCATATAGCGTGCACTATTTTAAAAGTTTATTTTATAGATTTTGCTCCTTCTGAATCAAACATATAGGGGAATAATTGGAAATATTGTCAGGTCATGTATTACTGCATGGTAGTAGTTCAAGGGGTTAAAACTAACTGACAGGTTCCCATTAAATATACAATGAATTGCAACAATTCCATCTGCCCTGCAATTTTGTATTATACATATATACTGTAATTACAGCTCTAGAACCAAGCTGACATATACAGTGCCATAACCAAGCTCATACATATATACAGCACCAAAACCAAGCTCATACATATACAGCACCAGAACCAAACTCAATACACATACAGCACCAGAATCAAACTCAATACATATATACAGCACCAAAACCATGCTCAGCACATAAATACAACACCAGAACCAAGCTCAGTACATGTATACAGCACCAGAATCGAGCTCAATACATATATACAGTACCAAGCTCAATACATACATACATACAGCAACAGAACCAAGCTCAGTACATATATACAGCACCAGAACAAATCTCAGTACATATATACAGCACCAGGACCAAGCTCAGTACATATATACAGCATCAGAACCAAGGTGAGTACATAACTACAGCACCATAACCAAGATCAGTACATATATACAAACAGAACCAAGCTCACACATATATACAGCACCAGAACCAAGCTCAATACACATAAAGCACCAGAACCAAGCTCAATACACATAAAGCACCAGAACCAAGCTCAGCACATAAATACAGCACCAGAACCAAGTTCAGTACATATTTACAGCACCAGAACAAAACTCAGTACATATACAGTACCAGAATGAAGCTCAATACATAAATACAACACCAGAACCAAGATCAGTGCATATATACAGTGCCGGAACTAAGCTCAGTATATAAATACAGTACCAGAACCAAGTTCAGTACATAAACAAAACACCAAAACCCAGCTCATACATATATACAGCATCAGAACCAAGGTCAGTACATAACTACAGCACCAGAACCAAGCTCAGTACATACACTACCATTCAAAAGTTTGGGGTCACCCAGACAATTTTTTTGTTTTCCATGAAAACTCACACTTCTATTTATCAAGTGAGTTGCAAAATGACTAGAAAATATAGTCAAGACATTGACAAGGTTAGAAATAATGATTTTTATTTGAAATAATAATTTTCTCCTTCAGACTTTGCTTTCGTCAAAGAATGCTCCATTTGCAGCAATTACAGCATTGCAGACCTTTGGCATCCTAGCTGTTAATTTGCTGAGGTAATCGGGAGAAATTTCACCCCATGCTTCCAGAAGCCCCTCCCACAAGTTGGATTGGCTTGATGGACACTTCTTGTGTACCATACCGTCAAGCTGCTCCCACAACAGCTCTATGGGGTTGAGATCTGGTGACTGCACTGGCCATTCCATTACAGATAGAATACTAGCTGCCTGCTTCTTCCCTAAATAGTTCTTGCATAATTTGGAGGTGTGCTTTGGGTCATTGTCCTGTTGTAGGATGAAATTGGCTCCAATCAAGCGCTGTCCACAGGGTATGGCATGGCGTTGCAAAATGGAGCAATAGCCTTCCTTATTCAAAATCCCTTTTACCTTGTACAAATCTCACACTTTACCAGCACCAAAGCAATCCCAGTCCATCACATTACCTCCACCATGCTTGACAGATGGCGTCAGGCACTCTTCCAGAATCTTTTCAGTTGTTCTGCGTCTCAGAAATGTTCTTCTGTGTGATCCAAACACCTCAAACTTCGATTCGTCTGTCCATAACACTTTTTGCCAATCTTCCTCTGTCCAATGTCTGTGTGCTTTTTCCTTTTATTAGCCAGTCTCAGATATGGCTTTTTCTTTGCCACTCTGCCCTGAAGGCCAGCATCCCGGAGTTGCCTCTTCACTGTAGACGTTGACACTGGCGGTTTGCGGGTACTATTTAATGAAGATGCCAGTTGAGGACCTGTGAGGCGTCTATTTCTCAAACTGGACACTCTAATGTACTTGTCTTGTTGCTCAGTTGTGCAGCGGGGCCTCCCACTTTTTCTCGCATGGAATAGCCTTCATTTCTAAGAACAAGAATAGACTGTCGAGTTTCACATGAAAGCTCTCTTTTTCTAGCCATTTGGAGAGTTTAATCGAACCCACAAATGTAATGCTCCAGATTCTCAACTAGCTCAAAGGAAGGTCAGTTTTATAGCTCCTCTAAACAGCAAAACTGTTTACAGCGGTGCAAACATAATTGCACAAGGGTTTTCAAGTGTTTTCTAAGCATCCATTAGCCTTCTAACACAGTTAGCAAACACAATGTACCATTAGAACACTAGAGTGATGGTTGATGGAAATGGGCCTCTATACACCTATGTAGATATTGCATTAAAAAACAGATGTTTGCAGCTAGAATAGTCATTTAGCACATTAACAATGTATAGAGTGTATTTCTGATTAATTTAATGTTATCTTCATTTAAAAAAACTGTTCTTGTATTTCAAAAATAAGGAAATTTCTAAGTGACCCTAAACTTTTGAACGGTAGTGTATATACAAACAACAGAACCAAGCTCGCACATATATGCAGAACCAAAACCAAGCTCATACATATATAGAGCACCAGAACAAAGTTCAGTACATATTTACAGCACCAGAACAAAATTCAGTACATAAATACTGTACCAGAACCAAGGTAAATACATACATACATACATACATACATACATATATACATACATACATACATACATACATACATACATACAGCAACAGAACCATGATCAGTACATATATACAGTACCGGAACTAAGCTCAGTATATAAATACAGTACCAGAACCAAGTTCAGTACATAAATGAAACACCAAAACCCAGCTCATGCAAATAACAAATAAATTTTTTCCTATTTTCTGTTGTCTAAAACCTGGGTGCGTCTTAGGGTCAGGTGCATCTTATGGTCCGAAAAATACGGTGTATATATATATATATATATATATATATATATATACTCTCTCATAACAAACTTTAAATTGAACAATAACCAAGGGCTAGTTCGCACTGCATTTTTTGTAGCTGTTTTTTATGTGGAAACTGCATCGGAATTAGCGCAAAAAAATGACCAAAATCGCCTCCCATTAATTTTAATGGGTGGCGGAAATGTTTTTTCCAGGGAGCAGAAAAAAAAACTTGTGAGAAAGGAAAATCATCATGTTTTTTATTCCTGTGTTTCCATCTCTGACCTCCCTTTGACATCAATGGGAGGCAGAGAAAGCATTTTTCGCTGTGTTTTTTGCCTGCGGCATTCAATGTCCGCGGCCGAAAAACGCGGCAAGAAAGAATTTTGAGGCAGATTTATTCTGCCTGCAAAGTACTCCATGTGAACAGGGCCTGAAGGTTCAGATTATAGTTCAAAAACAGGATTTGTCCCACTTTGGATGTTGTGAGTCTGTTTCCTCTTTCTGTATCTACTTGTCCTGCTTTTAAAAATATTCTCTCACAGGGAATGGAAGAGGCCAGTAAGTCCTAAAGAGGTTGATAGGGAATGTATCATGTGACTTGTGAACTAACTGAACTTAATGAACTATTGAACTAATATGCTAGGAGAAAAATCATGACAGTCTAGTTTATTAAGATGCATAGGACACTGAATGAAACAGCGCCATCTATTGTAGTTTACAGTTACTGACTCAGGTGAATGTGTATGACAGAGCTGAAGAGCAGTGCAGCACCTACCTCAGAGCAGGGGGGGCACAGTAGCCCAGAGTAGTGGGCACAGTAGCCAGTGCCAGCAGCTTTCCTTTGCCAGCATTAGGAACAAAAAAGCAAGTGGTAATGTGACAGTGAGTGATGAGCGCAGCAGCTCCTCAGTCCTGACTGTCGGACTACTCCCACACTCACTGGCTGACTCCTCCCACACCCACTGTCTAACTCCTCCCACTTGCTTTCGTTCTTGATGAACTAATCTTTGCCAGGGATGTGAACTAAATGAGTTAGTTCACTTTGAATATCAGTTCATTTTGAACTGATAATTCGTGAACTACCCATCATTAGCCCGCAGACATTCTCTCCTCCCTCACGTCCCGACTGGTAACAGCAGGAGGAGGA
This sequence comes from Rhinoderma darwinii, assembly GCF_050947455.1. Lineage (NCBI taxonomy): Eukaryota > Metazoa > Chordata > Amphibia > Anura > Rhinodermatidae > Rhinoderma > Rhinoderma darwinii. The sequence goes on from NC_134688.1 coordinate 63,971,649, forward strand.
GAGATTGCGTGAAGAGTAGGGAGGGGGGGTTGGAGGGGGAGTTTTTAAAGTAGCACAGTGAGTTTTAGTAAGATAGCAGCACAGACAGCTGCTATTACATGGGGGTCCGACGGCAGTTCTTAGCGGCTATGCCGCCCCCTTACAAATGTTGTACCCTGCCGCCTGAGGCCAGAAGCTCACCTCGCCTCATAGCAGGTGCCGCCCTGGCTGTGAACTATTAGCTGTGAACTACTATATTATTGCGTTCTGTGATCACACAAATTCCCAGGTCAGTTGGACCTAATCTAGTTTTCCATAGCATGATGATCCACAATTTGTATTCAAGGTCTTCACGATAGAGTGAAATGATGTGACTTGCTGATACCATTAGTCTGAGGACATGTGATTATTACTTTTAGCTGTGAATTTATGCAATAAATGTAGCTATACATTTCATATATAGAGATAGAATGACCTGGCAAGACTAATAATTAACCCCATAGTGGCCAATTATGGGTTTCCAATGTTTCTACCACTACAGTGCCCACTTTAAAGGAAATTAATTATGACATTACATTTCCAAGAGTGGGTGATCTCTGATCATAGGAAGCTGCTTGATAACATGACACTTGCTTAAATGATGGAAAATCTAGGCTGTAAACAATTTCAGATCATCCTTCTACAAATTCATTCAGAATTATAAACAGGTTGAACTTAATATCAGGGCAAGCTAAGCTCCTGGGGAAGCACAGGAATGGGCTTATGTTTAATTGATTTATACCACTTATTATTGCCTCCTTCTTTGCTATTTGATCTTTGGTACAGTATTTGCCTATAAGTCTAATGCATACACATTCAACGATAGTCCTTATAATTACACAAGTTATAGCTATAGTAATTATACACGTTATAAAGTGGATATACACTAGTATTATTTGGACATGTCGCCTGTAAAAAGTATACTGTATGCTTATACAGTGTAAGCCAATGGAGAACAGAACAAATTCTGGTGCAGAAAAAAATATAATCAGTTGTGTAATCCTTTCCACGCTTAAATTGATACAAACTCAAACGAGGCTAGTGTGAAATTGCCTGTATTTATCTAATTGGAGAGTTTTTAAGCAGAATGTATTCATATACTTAAAGGGGTATTCTGGTTTCTGCAAAAAAATAAAAAGTATTTCTAATATACTTTCTGTATCAATTCTTCACAATTTTCAAGATAGCTGCTTTCTGTTATTGAATAGGAACTTTTATTGTTTAGTTCCAGTGGATAGAAATCTGTACTTGTTATGTGATGATCACATAGATGCACAGCTAACAGTTGCAGTATGTTTATCAGAAAGATGTCTTGTAACAAGCGTGCAATTGTCTGATCATCACAATTTTTATTCACTAGGAGTAAAAAATAAAGGTACCTACTGAATGACTACAAGCAGAGATCTAATGGCTGATTGATGGGATCTCAGCAGTGGGACAACCTGCGATCATAATTTTTTGGGAAAAAAGGGATTGTAAAAAGTAGATATAGTTACATAGTTGATAAGGTTGAAAAAAGGCACAAGTCCATCAAGTCCAACCTATAATCCTACCCCCTGAGGAAGCTAGAACAGCGAAACGCGCGTTGGGGTGTTATTATCATTTTCTGTTACGGGGATCACGTGGATCGCAGGCGCAACATTGCAGATATGGGTAAGTTTTTGATTTAGGGGCTCCCTCTGGTACTTGCCGGACGGGCCCTTTTTGCTCACCATTGGATACATACACGGTAGATTCCCTATGTGATACTTGATATAGGGGGTCCCCCTTCTTTTTGTTGGGAAAACTTTTCTATAAGTTACTAAGGGGGACGTTCATGATATGTGGGGACATGTCTAGTGCAATTGTTGTAACAAGCTAGTCAGTAGACTGTGTGTAACGTACACCTGTGCAATATACGCACTGATCACTTGATTTTCCATTCATTATTAGTGTCCACCACATACATGTCCCTGTGGATAGGTGGAATATATATCCCGTCATTTTTTGACCAGGTGCTTATATGCATATCCTTCCTGCGATTTGACCACCTTGCTACGTGATCCAGATATTACCTGTCGTCTTTTAGATACCTCGTTGTGTTTTTATCATTATATATGTTATATCTTATATGTTGATGTATTTATATGCAATAAAAATTGTACTTTTTTACATTACATGTAGCCTTGTGACTCGTGGTTCTCCTATTTTTTTCCTATAATCCTACCGTGTTGATCCAGAGGAAGGCAAAACCCCAATGAGGTATCCAAATATGGAAATCAGAATAAATCCCCAGATCAACGTCCCATCTCCAGAATCTAGTACTCATAACCTGTAATATTATATTTAAAAGCATCAAGGCCCTCCTTCAACTTGTTCAAAGAATCAACCACCACAACATCGAGTGGCAGAGAGCTCCATAGTCTCACTGCTCTCACGGTAAAGAATCCCGGTCTGTGACGGTGGTGAAACCTTTTTTCCTTTAGACGTAGAGGATGCCCCCTTGTTCTTGTTACAGACCTAGGTGTAAAAAGATAATTAAAAAGATCTCTGTACTCTCCAGCTATATATTTGTACATTGTAATTAGATCACCACTAAGCCGTCTTTTCTTTTTACTAAACTGAATAACTCCAAGTTTGATCACCTTTCTTGATGTAACGTCTGCGGTTGCTGACCACAGACTCTTCTCATCCTGCCGACGCCCTTCTCTTCAGAGATGCCAGCACATGCGGCCGCCCTGTTCGCAGTGTCCACAGTGATGACTGGCGTGCGCAGATGACCTCAGTCCAGCCTTAAAGATCCAGAGCGCACACATGTGTGAGATTGAGCTGATTTCTCCCAGATCACCCTGGACTATAAGAAGGGCCCTGCCCCTTCCTTCATTGCCTGAGTGTTGTTTGTACCTTCCCGTGTCAGTCTTTGCAAATAGTCCCTTGAGTGTTCTCCAGTTCCCAGTGTTCCCGTTCCTGCTACCTGTATCCTGTATCCCGTGCTACCATGTTCCTGTGCTGTACAGAGATGGAGTCATGTTGTGTCGCCTGCTTCACCCGCTGTGTTTCACCGCACCTGTTGTCTGCCTGCTGCTAGAGTTCCATCCGAGCCTAAACCATTGCTGCTGTCTGAATGGCCACAGGTACCTTTATCCGACTATAGACAGTGACTTTGTACCCTGTTTGGCCAGCTGCTATACCGCTATGGCGGTACGGCACAGTGGGTCCACATACCAACAGATCATGTCAGTACCCTCAGGCCATGGACCCCACTGGTCAATCCAAGACCATGACGACATCACAAGTGGTGTGGGCAGATATGCTAGACCTCCGGTCTCGATAGGACCAACTTCTCCAGGCATTGAACATTATTTCACATCGGCTGGATATGTAAGCTGCCGTTCCTCCTACTACACCTCCTGGCAGTACGGATCCTCCGACTACACCTCCTGATAGTGCTGATCCCCGATTTTCTCTGCCACTACCTCATCGCTATGATGGAGACGCGAAGACCTGCAGGGGATTTTTTAACCAGTGCCAGATCCACTTCAGTCTGTATGCAAGAGGATTTTCCACTGACAGCGAAAGGGTCACTTTCATCGACTCTCTCCTCACTGGCAGGCCCAAGCATGGGTGAACCCCATCTGGGAACGACAAGGACCAGGAGACAAGTGATTTCCAGGGGTTCTTACAAACATTTTGCATGGTATTTGAGGAACCTGGACGAGACCCGTCATCAGCCGCCTCCTTGCTAAACCTTTGCCAGGGAGACACTTCCGTGAGTATGCCATTCACTTCCGCACCCTAGCGGGAGAGTTGTTATGAAACAATGAGGCCTTGGTGGCAACATTTTGGCAGGGACTGTCCCCTGATATTAAGGACGAGCTTGCCGCCCGAGATCTCATTCTTCTGGCCGCCTGGATTGACATAAGGATCCAAGAACGGTTCCAAGTGGGTCGTCGGGAGGGTGGGCTACCGGGCTCCCTAGTCCAGCTCCCACATTTCAGCAACCCCTTGCTGTCCTCATCAGCTGTTCCACCTAAGGAGTCTTTGACGGTGGACCATCTCAAGCTGTCTACCCAGGAGAGACTATGCAGATGAACTTCGGGACTCTGTTTGTATTGCGGCCTCTGAGGCCATCTTGGGCGTCTGTGCCACCAAAAGCCCCAGAACCTAGGATTGGTTGGAGAGACAACCCTGGGTGAGGAGGGACTTTCTTCCAAATTGTCCACCCTGTGACCATAGTGTCTGGCGAGATAAATCACCGGGTCTTTGCCTATCTGGACTCGGGATCCGCAGCTAACGTCATTCGGAGAGACCTGGTGGATCTTCTCCAGTGGCCCACAACCCCCCTGGAGAGGCCTTTGATTGTTGCCTCAGTGAATGGACTGCCTCTGCCTGACCTTATTGTAGCTGTGACCAAACCACTTAAGCTCCAAGTGGGAGACCTTCATTCTCAGCTCATCTCATTTTTTGTCCTGCACAAGGCCGTCAACCCTGTGCTGCTGGGCTTGCCCTGGCTCTGATTAGATGCCCCAGTTCTAGACTGGAATTCTGGAGAGGTTCTCCAATGCGTTTCCGAGTGCCTCAACCGCTGCCTGGGTCAGATCCATCCAGCCCAGTCTCCTCAGTCTCAGTCATTGGCAGGATTGCCTACTCACTACTCACAGTTTGCGGATGTCTTTAGCAAGAGGAAGGCTGAGACGCTGCCTCCACACCGGGCATATGACTGCCCAATTGATCTGGTTCCTGATGCATCCCTACCCCGTGGAAGGGTATGCCCTCTCTCCTGGCCAGAGACTCGGTCTATGTCCACCTATATTAAAGAGAATTTGGAGAGGGGTTTCATATGGAAATCCTCCTCTCCGGTCGGGGCCGGGTTCTTTTTCATCAAAAAGAGGGACGGATCTCTTTGACCCTGCATCGGTTACCGGGGTCTCAACCAGATCACGGTAAAAAGAAATATCCGTTGCCATTGATTTCAGAACTGTTTGATCCCATACGAGGAGAAATTTTAGTTTACATTCTAATCCGGATCCGCCAGGGTGACGAATGGAAGACGGCATTTAACACTTGAGACGGGCACTACGAATATCTGGTAATGCCCTTCAGTCTGTGTAACCCTCCCGCGGTCTTCCAAGAGTTCGTCAATGACATCTTCTGAGATCTCCTCTATGTCTGTGTTGTGGTCTATCTCGATGATATTCTGATTTTTTGCCTAGATCCAGTGACTCATCAGAGACATGTCCATCAAGTTTTGCTGCGATTAAGGGAGAATCGCCTGTATGCCAAGCTGGAGAAGTGCGTGTTCAAGAGAAAGTCTCTACCCTTCCCGCAAAGGAAAAGATTCCACAGCACTGGACCACAGAAAAGGGGTGCAGGCCTCCACTGGACCTGGTCCACGGTCCTCAATATCTGGCAAACAGAAACAGACAGCGAGATAGCACTTCCAAAAATATAAGCTTTTAATCACCCGTCGAGGGATTAAAAGCTTATATTCTTGGGAGTGCTGCCTCGCTGTCTACCCTTCCTGGGCTACATTCCTGGGCTACATTCCTGGGCTACATTATCTCAGATAAAGGTCCCAAGATGGATCTTGAGAAGGTAAGGGCCGTCCTGGAATGGCCACGCCCTCAAGGCTTAAGGGCCATACAGCGTTTCCTGGGATTCACCAATTTCTACCGGCAGTTCATCGCAAACCTCTCCTCACTGACATCTCCCATAGCCACCCTCACTAAAAAAGGCATGAATGCCAAGGTGTGGACTCCAAAAGTGGAATCCGCATTTAATAGCTTGAACAGAGCCTTCACGTCAGCCTCAACACTCCATCATCCTGATGTATCTCTACAGTTTTCGTTGGAGGTGGACGCCTCCTCTGTTGGTGCTAGCGCACTGCTGCTCCAGAGAGGTCCCAAAGGCAAGACAGTGGTATGTGGCTATTACTCCAAGCTTTTATCTTCTGCAGAGCGCAACTACTCGATTGGGGATCGGGAGTTACTGGCCATCAAATTGGCTCTGGAGGAGTGGAGACACCTACTAGAGGGCGCAGCTCATCCCATCCTGATATTCACTGACAACAAGAACCTTACCTATCTCCAGACGGCCCAACGGCTGAAGCCCCATTAAGCCAGGTGGTCGCTGTTCTTTGCATGGTTCCAGTTTGAGCTCCACTACCGCCCTGCCGACAAGAATGTGAGGGCCGATGCCTTGTCCAGGTCGTTCGAGACAGAGGACACATGGAGTCTCCACGAAATATCATTGACCCATCCTGCATCATCCCTCTGCAAGTTAGAGGCATCCCTCCGGGGAGGACTTTTGTGCGTTTGGCAGACAGAAGAAGAATCCCCCGCTGGGGACACAGCTCTAAACTGATTGCCCGTCAGTTCTGATGGCCCACGCTGCCCAAAGACATCATGGACTTTGTGTCCTCCTTCACTGTGTGCACAGCAAACAAAGTTGCTCACTCCAAACCGACTGGCCTGCTTCAGCCACTGCCTGTGCCCAATTCTCCCTGGCAGCATATTGGAATGGACTTTGTCACGGATCTGCCTCCCTCTGCTGGATGCAGTACGGTCTGGTGATGGTGGACCGATGGCTCATTTTGTTCTGCTGACCGGCCTACCTTCTGCTTCTCGACTGGCCAACCGCTTCATCCAACACATCTTCCTTTCACGGCTTATCTTTGCATATCATGTCTGATCGGGGGGTTCAGTTCACTTCAATGTTCTGGAGGGCTCTCTGTAAACTCCTCAATATAAAGTTGGACTTTTCCTCAGCCTACCATCCCCAGTCCAATGGCCAAGTTGAGTGGATCAATTAGATCATGGAGAACTACTTACGTCACTTCATCTCTAGGCAACATGATGACTTGGTAAAGCTTCTTCCTTGGGCCAAGTTCTCCTATAACAACCACACTGTAGCGTCCATGGCTGCGGGCCGTCGGGTTTACTCACCTCCCGACGCCCGCAGCCATGAATCAGTGAGCGCTGGTCCCCATCTCCTTCCAAGGAGACGCCAGCGCTCACTTCTGGTCTGTTCTGCTGTGTCCCGTAGGGTACGCGCGCACGCTCGTGCCCAGCCTTAAAGGGCCAGCGCGCACAAATAGGAAGTCGTCATCATCATCAACTGCCACGAATTCCTGGTCTATAAGGAGGCGCCTGGCCTTTTAATCCTTGCCTGAGCGTTGCTAGTTTTCCCAGTCTGTCTTGCAAATGGTCCCTTAGTGTTTCCCGTTCCAGTTGTTACCCGTGCCTAGTTCCCTGTTCCTGTTTCCCGTGCTGTGCCTTTAGTATCTAGTCGTGCCACGTCCAGAGGAATCCGCCACGTCCTGTGTAATCTGCCACGTCCGGAGGAATCCACCACGTCTTGTGTCATCTGCCACGTCCGGAGGAATCCGCCACGTCCTGTGTCATCTGCCACGTCCGGAGGAATCCGCCACGTCCTGTGTCATCTGCCACGTCCGGAGGAATCCGCCATGTCTGGCGCAACCTGCAGGACCTGTGTCATCCGCCACATTTGGCGTAATCTGCTGCACCCATCTCCATCTGTGCCAGAGCTGCGACCACCGTCTGGACTATCCAGGTACCCTTGTGCGGGACATTGTATTTCTGGGGTTTCCTGTTGTTTGGCCAGCTGCCTCCCCGCTACGGCGGTACGGCCTAGTGGGTCCACTAACCCACTTCGTGACGCACACAAGTGAGTCCACCGCATCCAAATCATTCTTTATAGTCTACAGCCAACATCCTCGTATTCCTCTCCCTGTGTCTTCTTTGTCCCAGGTGCCTGAAGCTGACTCTGCATTCCAGGACTTTCTACAGATCTGGCAGCAAACCCGGTCCTCTATTCTGCTGGTGGTCGATCACATGAAGCGAAAGTCAGATACGAGGAGAAGAGAGCCACCTCAGTTTCTTCCGTAAGGTCTGGCTGTCCTCAAGAAATATCCGGCTGCCGTCATGCAAATTAGTTCCCAGGTTCCTCTGACCCTTTGAGATACTGCAGCGGATCAACCCAGTCTCTAATAAGCTTTGGCTGCCCGCTACCCTCCGGACCCCTAACTTCTTTCACGTGTCTCTTCTGAAACCTGTGGTCCTGAACCACTACTCTAAGACTCTTAGCCCTGCAGTTGCCCCTAGCGGTTCTGCCGAGATATTTAAGGTTAAGGAGATCCTGGACACCAAAAAAGTAAGAGGAAGAACCTTTTATTTAGTAGATTGGAGGGGGTTCGGTCCAGAGGAGAGGTCCTGGGTGCCAGAAGAGAATCTCAATGCTCCTATCCTCATTAAGAAGTTTCTCTCTCGTTCTGGCCCTAAGAAGAGGGGCGTAAGAGTGGGGATACTGTAACGTCCGCGGTCGCTGCTTATGAACTCTTCTCATCCTGCCGACACCTTCTCTCTAGAGATTCCAGCACATGCGGCCGTCCTGTCCAGCAGTGACCACAGTGACCACTAGGGTGCACGCGCGAGCTCAGTCCAGCCTTAAAGAGCCAAAGCACACACATGTGTGAGAATGAGCTGATTGCTCCAAATCACCCTGGACTATAAGAAGGGCCCTGCCCCTTCCTTCATTGCCTGAGCGTTGTTTGTACCTTCCCGTGTCAGTCTTTGCAAATGGTCCCTTGAGTATTCTCCAGTTCCCAGTGTTGCCGTTCCTGCTACCTTTATCCTGTGCTACCGTGTTTCTGTGCTGTACAGAGTTGGAGTCGTGTCGCCTGCTACACCCACTGTGTTTCACCGCACCTGTTGTCTGCCTGCTACCAGAGATCCATCCGAGCCTGAACCATTGCTACTGTCTGAATTGCCACAGGTACCTTTATCCAAATTGTAGACATTGACTTTGTACTCTGTTTGGCCAGCTGCTAAACCACTACGGCGGTACAGCCCAGTGGGTCCACATACTTACAGATCGTGACACTTGGTACTGCAATCTGCCCATTCCCTTAGTTACCTTGGTAGCCCTTCTTTGCACCCGTTCTAGTTCAGCTATGTCCTTTCTAAACACGTGCTCAAAATTTTACAAAATATTCTATGTGTGGTCTGACTAGTGATTAGTATAGAGCTAAAACTATGTTCTTGTTATGAGCATCTATGCCTCTGCTGATGCATCCCATGATTTTATTTACCTTGACAGCAGCTGCCTGGCACTGGTTGCTACAGGTAAATGCACTGTCCACCAATATCCCCAGGTCTTTTTCAGTAGCAGTTTTACCCAGTGTTTTACCATTTAATGCATAATTGTAAAATTATGTTTACTCGGCCCAAATGCATAACCTTATATTTTCTCGTGACATATCGTACTTTATGTTAGTGGAAAAATTTGGTTGATAAATTGAGTATTTATTTGTGAAAAACACCAAAATTTGGAGAAAATTTGCAAAAATTTTCATTTTTCTAACCTTAAATGTATCTGCTTGTAAAACAGATAGTATTACCACACAAAATTGTTACTAGTTAACGTTTCCCATATGTCTACTTTATGTTTGCATTATTTTTCAAGCATTCATTTATTTTTCTAGGATATTACAAGGCTTAGAACTTTAGCAGCAATTTCTCACATTTTCAACAAAGTTACAAAAGGCTATTTTTTAAGGACCAGTTCAGTTCTGAGGTGGCTTTCAGGGCCTTATATATTAGGTAGACCTCATAAATCCCCGCTTTTAAAAAACTGCACCCCTCAAAATATTCAAAACAGCATTTAGAAAGTTTCTTAACTCTTTAGGCGTTTCACAGAAATTAAAGCAAAGTTTACAAATTTTATTTTTTGGCGAAATTCATTTGTTATACATTTTTTTCTGTACACACAGAAAGTTTTATCAGAGAAATGCAACTCCATATTTATTGCCCAGATTCTGCAGTTTTTAGAAATATCTGACATGTGGCCCTACTGTGCTAATGGACTGAAACAGATGCCTCAGAAGCAAAGGAGTGCCTAGAGGATTTTAGGGCCTGCTTTTTTTCAGAATATATTTTAGGCACCATGACAGGTTTGAAGAGGTCTTGTGGTGTCAAAACAGTGGAAACTCCCCAAAAGTGACACTGTTTTGGAAACTACACCACTCAAGGAATTTATCTAGGGGTATAGTTAGAATCTTGACCCCACAGGCCTTTTGCTATATTTAATGGAGATAGTCTGTGAAAAGGAAAATCTACTTTTTTATGAAAAAACATAGAAATGTTTAATTTTTACAAGGAATAAAGGAGAAAAAGAACCCCAACATTTGTAAAGCAATTTCTCCTGATTACGGCAATACCCCATATGTGGTAATAAACTGCTGTTTAGTCCCACGGCAGAGCTGAGAAGGGAAGGAGTGCCATTTGGATTTTGGAGTGTCACTTTTGCAACGCTCTGGAGGGACCATAAGAGAGGAAACCCTCAAAAGTGACCCCACTTTGGAAACTACACCCTTCAAGGAATTTTTCTAGGGGTAAAGTTAGCATTTTGACCCCACAGGTTTTTTAGTTTTACAAGGAATAATGGAGAAAAAGAACCCCAACATTTGTAGAGCAATTTCTCCTGATTACGGCAATACCGCATATGTGGTAATAAACGGCTGTTTGTACACACGGCAGAGCTCAGAAAGGAAGGAGCGCTATTTGGCTTTTGGAGCTCAAATTTAGCTGGAATCGTTTTCAGGAGCCATGTCGCATTTGCAAACCCCCTGAGGGACCAAAACGGTGGACACACCCCAAAAGTGACCCATTTGGGAAACTACACCCCTTATCCCTTTGGCGACATGCCACGTACTATTACATTGCTGTCGCCAATAGGAAGTATGGACCGTCCTCACTAAAATGAAAAAACTCAAATTGGCCGTATCTCCAGGGGGTTAAGGAATCTATCTAGGAGTATAGTGAGCATTTAGACCCCACAGGTCTTTTGCTGAATTTATTAATTAGGTTGTGAAAATGAATATCAACATTTTTCCAACTAAAATATAGATTTTTCACAAAGGATAAAGGAGAAAAAGCACCAAGACATTTGTAAAGCAATTTCTCCCGAGTACGGCAATACCCCACATGTGGTCATAAATGTTTTTTTCATTAGAAATTAATTAACCCTTTCAGGACTGATCAATTTTTTGCTTTTTCATTTTAGTTATTCCCTCCCCGCGTTCCAAGAGCCATAACTTTTTTATTTTTCCATCAGTAGAGTGGTGTGAGGGATTATTTCTTGCGGGAGGAGTTGTAGTTTCTAATGACACAATTTAAAGTACCATATAATGTACTAGGAAACTGCAAATAAAATTCTTTGCAGGCTGAAATTGGAAAAAGCTGTAATTACTACATTGTTTTTTGGGTTTCGTTTTTACGGCTTTCACCGTGTGGTAAAAACTTAATATGATTACGGTGATACCAAATTTATACAGTTTTATTTTACTACTTTTACAAAGTAAAAACTATATGTTAAAAAAAAATTTTTTTGTTTCACCACATTCCGAGAGGCATCACTTTTTTTATTTTTTTATCGATTGAGCGGTGTGGGGGCTTATTATTTGTGGGACAAGCTGTATTTTTTATTGGTACCACTTTTTGGTACATACAACTTTTTGATCACTTTTTATTACATTTCATTTAGAGCTAAGGTGACCAAAAAACAGTGATTTTGGCGTTTTGAATTCTTTATTTCTTACGACGTTCATCATGCGCTATAAATAACAGTTATACTTTATGCTGAGGGTCGGTACGATTACGGCAATACCATATGGCGTTTTAACTTCTTAATTTTTTTACGCCGTTCACCGTGTGAGTTCAATAATGGTATATTGTAATGGTTCGACTTTTATGGACACAGTGACACCAATTTTGTTTATTTTTTACATTACTTTAGAGGAAAAATGGGAAAGGGTTTTTTTTTTTACTTTAACCCCTTAAGGACACGGCCAATTTTAGCCTTGAGGACAGAGCAATTTTTTTTACATTTCCCTCTTTGCATCCCGACGCTCATAACTCTTTTATTTTTTGTACGATGTAGTTGTATGAGACTTTGTTTTTTGCGGGACGAGTTGTACTTTATGTACGTACCATTTTTTGGTACAAATACATTATCGTTTCATTTCTATAAATTTTTAAATAGCTTAAAATGCAGAAAAAAAGCAGTTGCGCAGCAGTTTTAATATTTATTTTTTTACACCATACACTGATCATCATAAATAATGTTATACATTTGTTATACAGGTTGTTACGGTCGTGGCGATACCAAATGTGTCTATATTATTTCATGTTTTGGGACTTATATTTTAAAAAGTTTATTTATTATAAAAAATGTGTGTTTCTGTGTATTTTTTTAACTTTTTATTTATTTATTTACAATTAATTTTTTTTTACATTAATTTAACTTTTTTTTTTAATACCATAAAGGGATTTATCATTTTGATTTTTATTTTTTAACTGTAATGTACTGGCATAGATCTATATGCCAGTACATTAGCCTGTTACTGATTGTACACAGGCAGTTGTTAGGGCATACCTCAGTATGCCCTAACAACAGGAAATATGTTCAGACAGCCCTGGGGTCCTTCAATAGACCCTGGGCTGTCAGGCCATCCGAGTTGTGGACTTTGATCGCGTCACAGTTATTTTCTGTGACGCGATCAATGTGCAGTCCCCTCTCCTTGAACGCCGCGATCAGCTGTCATCGCGGCGTTCAAAGGGTTAACAGCGGAGAGAAGATGTTTCTCTTCTCTCCGCTGTCAGAGCGGGGCCGTGGCTGTGTATTACAGCCGTTGCCCCACTCTCGATCGCGCGCACAGACGCGCGCAGGGACGGCTGTCACACAGGACGAGTATGCTCGTCCTAATGCGCGAAGTGCTCGCCGCGCAGGACGAGCATACTCGTCCTGTGTCGGCAACCAGTTAAATAGTTTTATATATTTTTTCACTAATAATAACTTTCTATACTTTTTTTTTACACATTTTATTAGTCCCACTAGTCCCGTGATTTGCGGCTCGGACAGCCGCGGAGTGTCACCCACGAGCCGCCAGCAAATCGCGAGCCGTTCATTTCTATGAACCTGGACCGCAAAACACGGCCGTAATAAGACGTATCCTATCTTTTTCCGGTCCAGACTCCTGGGCAATGCACAGACCGTGGAAACCACAGTCGTGTGCATGGGCCCATTGAAATGAGTGGGGCCGCAATTCACCCGCAGATTTGCAGGTGAATTGCAGCCGCAAAAATACGTTTGTGTGCATGGGACCTTAGACTCCATGCACATGACCGTATTTTCATCTATCAGTAAATACTGTCTGTACATACGGATCCGTAGGCATCCGTAATGCATCCGTATATATGGTCCTTATTGCATCCGGATTAGATCCGTATGTACGGATCTGTAAAAAAAAAGGGAGATTTCAAATGATGTCATCATCATGTTGCCTAGCAACGCTTCCGTAAATACAGTCGGTTTACGGATGCACATACGTAGCAATCCGCATTTACAGAAGCTCCCATGGACTTCTATGGGAGAGTCCGTGCCGTAATTACTGACAAGAATAGGACAGGTTCTATAATTTTTTCATTACGGACACCCATCAGTAAGCCCTTATTCACACGACTGGGTTTCCCTGCCGGGTAACGGCCGTTCATCAAACGTCCGTCACACGGCTGCAGTAGGAACAATAGACCCATAATGGGGCTATTCACACGACCGATTTTTCAACAGCCCGGGAAACCTGGCAGTCGAAAAATGGGACATGCCCTATTTTCGGCCATTTACCCGGCCGCCCGGCTCCCATAGAAGTCACCGCAATGTGTCCCGAGGGATGGCCGTGTTTTCCGTCGCTCGTGCTCTCTCTCCTTCTCCTCCTCCTCACAGTGCAGAGTGCATGTGAGGAGGATGAGGGTCTTTTTTTGCTCCCTGTAGGAGTTTGAATCCCCATTCCCCAGCCGGGGATTGGGGATTCCGCTACAGGAGAAGTGAGTGACTACACTGTCCATATATGGACACAGCGACGCCACTCACTTCTGAAGCGGAATCCCCGACCCTGTGGCCGGGGATTCCGCTACAGGAGAAATGAGTGACTACACTGTCCATATATGGACACAGTGACGTCACTCACTTCTGAAGCGAAATCCCCGACCCTGTGGCCGGGGATTCCTCTCCAGGAGAAGTCAGTGACTACACTGTCCTTATATGGACATTGAAGTCAGTGACTTCTCCTGGAAGAGGGGGGGATGGGGTGCAACCTACAGGGGGCTGTGTGGCATTACCTACAGGGGACTTGGTGGCATTACATATAGGGAGCTGGGTGGCATTACCTACAGGGGACTGGGTGACATTACCTGCAGGGTGCTGGGTGGCATTACATACAGGGGTCTGGGGGGCATTACCTGCAGGGTGCTGGGTGGCATTAAATACAGGGGGCATTACCTGCAGAGGGCTGGGTGGCATTACCTACAGGGGGCTGGGTGGCATTACCTACCAGGAGGGCTGTGGCATTATGTACAGAGGGCTGTGTGTGGCAACAAATTTAAATGAAATTCATCCGATTTTAAAACGGACAGAGAAAAAAACGGATGCAAAACGGGTCAAAATCGGCCGTTAAAAACGGCAACATGACCCGGAACGGAATCTGAATGGATGCAAAATGGATGCAAACCGGCCGGGAAAAACGGCCAATTTTATCGGCCGACACTCGGACCCTGTCGTGTGAATAAGGCCTGAGTATACTGAAAGGTGTCCGTGGCCAATAGAAATGAATGTGTTTGTAATTACTGTTCGTAATACTGATTACTGTTTACTGATGAAAAATACGGTCGTGTGCATGTAGCCTTAGCTTGGTAGTAGTTCTGTTTGCGGTTTTGCTGCTATTCAGTTTATAATGTGGGGGCATATGTAAGGTGTACGGAGTACATCAAGGCATAATAAGATGGTATAATAATGCGGTCAATAAATAATAATTCATAGATATGTGTCCAGTGTCACACTGATAAACGCTTTTGGAGCACTCTGCACATTTTGTGTCGCTATATTTTGGGAGCCAGAACTTTTTTATTTATTTTCCCCAACGGAGCTGTGTGAGGGCTTATTTGTTGCGGGACAATCTGTAGTTTTCATTGGTACAATTTTGGGGTACATGCGATTTTTTTGATCACTTCTTAATCCATTTTTTGGCAAGCAAGGTGACAAAAAAACATAAATTCTGCCAATGTTTTTTGTTTTTGTTTACAGTATTCACAGCGCACTATAAATAACATTTTACTTTATTTTGCGGGTCGATATTATTGGTACTAGTTTGGGGTATATGTGACTTTTTGATCACTTTTTAATCTATGTTTTGGGAGGGGTGGTGACCAAAAAAATTGTAATTCTGGCATTGTTCTTTACTTAATTTTTTTGTGGTGTTCACCGTGCAGGAGAAATAATATTACAGTTTTATATTTGGGGTCGTTACGAACGCGGTGATACCAAATATGTGTACTTTTTTAACGGGTTAATTTTTTCCTATAATAACAGACTTGATCTCAGATACCCTATTTGAACAACAATCTAAAGACCTGAGATCAAGGTTTAGAGAGAGGGGTTATAGTAACAGAACTTGGGGTATAGGAGAGCAAGAGATACTCCATGCAATGATCTCTTGAGATCTAAACAACAACGGATCAGTGAATCAGGTGTAAGATTTATATCTACATATAATGGGCAGTGGAACAAGATGAGAACCATCTTGGAAAAACACTGGCCCATTTTGAGATCTGAACCACTATTGGCCCAAAACTTATCAGATAGGCCGATGATGACAGCTAGAAGAGCTAAAAATCGGAAAGACTTCCTCGTTAAAAAACATTATATACCACGCCAGATATGTCCCTTTGGCTCCAGGGAACCGAGAAAGGAATGTTACCCATGTGGCGATTGTAGAGCCTGCGTAAACAACTACAGGGCAACCAACTTCTCCTCAGCCGACGGAATGAGGGACTTCAAAATTAGAGAATATATCTCATGCAGCACCAGACATGTGGTATATTATGCCACTTGTGGTTGTCCTAAAATTTATGTTGGACTAACCTCCAGAGAACTGAGGATTCGGACAAGAGAGCATGTACGCGATATTGTGGGGGCTGGTGAGATAGAGGATTTAACACAGCTAAAGTCCCTACCCAGACATTTTAAACTATACCATGGCTGCAATCCTAAAACACTATTAGTGAGAGGAATTGACAGAATACATGGTGGCATCAGGGGGGGAAATGTGAAGAGAGTGTTAGCACAAAGAGAGTGCAAATGGATCGTCATGGTTGTAAACAGTGCCCAGCCCGCATAATAACTGCTTTTGGAGTTTATATAGTGATAATAACAGACATTATAGGAAAAAAAACAAAAATTTTGTTTTTGTAACTTCTAACTTTTTTTTTTTTATAGTCCCACTAGGGGACTGGAAGGTCTGCAGCACTGATAGCTGCTATAATACATTACACTACCTACCTGAAAAGACGGCTCTAATACGTCGGCAAACATCTACCCATTGCTTGCAATGCGTCTTACGATGTTCTGTGCAGACGAGCTGTCATTTTACGCGTCGCTGTCAAAAGACGGCGCGTAAAATTACGGCCGCGTCAAAGAAGTGCAGGACACTTCTTGGTACGTAATTGGAGCCGTTTTTCATTGATTCCATTGAAAAACAGCTCCAATAACGTCCGTAAAAGACGCAGCGAAAAACGTGTGCACTTCGCCTGAAAACAGCCCCTGATTTTCAGAAGTTTTTTAACTCGCGTTTTTCGCGGCGTATTTTACGGACTTTATTGAAGCTGTTTTTAAATGGAATCAATGAAAAGCGGCTCCAAAAACATCCCAAGAAGTGACATGCACTTCTTTGACGCGGGCGTCGTTTTACGCGCCGTCTTTTGACAGCGACGCGTAAAATTACACCTCGTGGGAACAGTACATTGAAAGCAATGGGCAGATCTTTGTAGGCATAATGGAGCAGTTTTTTCAGGCGTAATTCGAGGCAGAAAACGCCCGAATTACGTCTGAAAACAGTGCGTGTGAACATACCCTAAAAGGGGTTTTCCCATGAGGGACATTTATGGCATATCCACAGGATATGTCATAAATGTCCGAAAGATGTGGATCACACCTCTGGGACCCGCACCTATCACCTATCTTCTAGCTTTTTGTGATTACGCTGACTCCACTTCCTGAGTACATGTTCTGGAGTTACGGAAACAGCGTAACTCGCTGAGCTAAGCTGTTTCCGTAACTCCCTCAGTAGTGAATGGCAGTTACAGAAACAGCGAGCGTGTATGGACAGCGGGTGTGTATGGGCGGGGATTGGGTGGGATTAAAGGCGTTGCTTAAAAGAAAAATTGCCACGGTGTGCTGCGCGCCGCATCGGTTGTCCCTCTTTGTGATACTTGAAAGTTGGGAAGTCTGCAAAAGCTGACTTCTGTGGAAGCCCACTGGTAACTGCAAGCCCTTTAAGATAATGGAACATTTTTTTTACTGTAATTTTTTTTTATAAGGGTATGTGCACACGCTTACTAAAAAACGTCTAGAGAAAACAGCTCCTGATTTTCAGACTTTTTTATAGCAAGTCCTATTTTTCGCTGCATTTTGGAGCTGTTTTTCTATAAAGTGAATGAAAAACGGCTCCAAAAACGGCTCATGAAGTGACATGCACTTCTTTTTCACATGCGTTTTTTTACACGGCCGTTTTTCAAAATAGCCGTGTAAAAAAACGCCCCATCGGAACAGAACAACATTTTTCCCATTAAAATCAATGGGCAGATGTTTGGAGGCGTTCTGCTTCCGATTTTTTGGCCGTTTTCGTCCCGTTAAACGGGCGAAAATAAGCCGTGTGAAGATACAGTACCCTAAGGGCACGTTCAGACGTGGCGGAATTTTTCGGCTGCAAATGTTGGTGCAGATTTGGGGCAATTACGCAACGAATCTGCACCAACATTTGCATATTTGACAGGTAATTCAGACATTGCAGAAAACACAGCGGACTTGCCACAGATTTCAGTTTTTGCATTGCAAAGGCTGAAATACGCAGTGAAATTCCGCTTCTTCTCCACAACAGACAGTGCATGCTGCGGACTGAAAATTCTGCACCGCAGCCTATGGTCCGCAGCGGAGTTTTCCGCAACGTCGGCACAAAGATAAATAAAAAGGTGTGGAAACCAAAGGACAATCTGTCTGCTAAGGATTTCCACTGCGGACTGTGCGCAGCGGAATTCCACAGCAATTCCGCCACGTCTAAATGTGCCCTAAGGCTGGGTTCACACGACCTATTTTCAGACTTAATGGAGGCGTTTTACGCCTCGAATTACGTCTGAAAAAATGGCTCCAATACGTCGGCAAACATCTGCCCATTACTTTCAATGGACTTTACGATGTACTGTGCCGACGAGCTGTCATTTTACGCGTCACTGTCAAAAGACGGCGCGTAAAATTACAGCCTCGTCAAAAGAAGTGCAGGACACTTCTTGGGACGTAATTGGAGCCGTTTTTCATTGACTCCAATAAAGGACAGCTCCAAATTACGTCCGTAAAAGACGCCCCGCAAAACGCAAGTACATGCAATTACGTCTGAAATTCAGGAGCTGTAAAAAAGCTCCGTAATTTCAGACGTAATTGCAGTTATCGTGTGCACATACCCTAACACTCCTCACAATCTGACATTGGGATGGCAGAGACATTTGTTTACTAGCAGCAAAACCATAATGTCACTTGTCTGACAACACGATATCAGATCAATTTCATTTATGATGCCTGTGATTAACATCAATGTAAATCAATCACTGAGTAATTTACAGGCAGCAATTATCACAAGATGTGGTTGGAATTAAGCAGATGGCTTGCAAAATATTATCATGAAGACAAACAACCTCAGCCCTGCTACATCTATAACTTGGTGTTATTATAGATAAACATTTTATCCACATTATTGCTCAGTAGGTTATATCAACTTACTTATGAGAGCACGACCAGCTTATCTCTATTCCGCGGCAGTAGATGTAATATACGGAGACTTTTCTAAGCATTTGATACCGTTCCTCACATGCGGTTAATGAACAGGTTAAGGTTCATCGGTCTAGAAAGTACAATCTGTAATTGGATAGAAATTTGGGCAAAGACCGTATCCAAAGAGTAAATAGCTTTTATTCAAATTGGACTAATGTGATAAGATGAGCACCCCAGAGATCTGTATGGGGGCTAACACTGTATTTTGATAAATGTAAGGTCTGGAACAAAAAAAAAAAGCATGCTATCAATATCCTGAATGGACTATTCGGTGCGTCTACAGTGGAGAAGGATTTAAGAGTAATTATTGATAGTCTTTTTTTGTTCTGATCACTGAATATACACTTTAAGGCCTCGTTTACACGTGGGTGATATACGTGCGTGCGACGCGCGTGCATTTCACTCGTGTCGTACGCACCTATATTAGTCTATGGGGGCATGCAGACAGTCCGTGAGTTTTGCTCAGCGTGAGTGCGCTGAAAAAAACTCACGACATGTCCTATCTTTGTGCGCTGTTCGCGCATCACGCACCCATTGAAGTCAATGGGTGCGTGAAAACCACGCATGCCTCACAGAAGCACTTCCGTGCGAACTGCGTGATTCGCGCAACAGCTGTCAAACTCTGAATGTAAACAGAAAAGCACCACGTGCTTTTCTGTTTACAAACATCCAAAAAGAGTGTCATAATGATGGGTTAGGGTATTTTCACACCACTGGGAGAATTTATTAAGACTGGCATTTCATACACCAGTCTTAGGGTATGTTCACACGGCCTATTTTCAGACATAATTCGGACGTTTTACGCCTCGAATTACGCCTGAAAAGACGTCTCCAGCATGTCTGCAAACATCTGCCCATTGCTTGCAATGGGTCTTACGATGTTCCGTTTAGACAAGGGGTTATTTTACGCATCGCTGTCAAAAGACGGCGCGTAAAAAGACGCCCGCGTCTGGGGACCTAATTGGAGCCATTTTTCATTGACTCCATTGAAAAACAGCTCCAATTACGTCTGTAATGGACGCCGCGAAAAACGTGTAAACTGGCACAAACGTTTGAACTTCAGGAACGGTTTTCGCATGAGAACAGCTCCGTAATTTCACACTTATTTTGTTAAGACGTGTGAAAATACCCTAACTCTCAAGAGCACTGAAGAAAAGGCGCATAATTTATTAAGAGGTGCACGCCATTTATTAAATTAGGTACTTCTCAGAAAGGTAAATCTACAGCAGCTTCAAGCCAACGTAGATTTCCGCTATAATTTACAACAATTTCTGGCATAAATTATAGTTATTTTTGTTGGGTAGCGGATGGCCTGCCCCATTATTTTTTAAAAGTGGCAGCGTAAAACAGGAAAATGTTGAAAATTATTGCACGAATATGGCGTGCACCCTAATTTCAGACATTTTGACACCATAATACTGGGGTACAGTTGTTGATAAGTTCCCCCCATGTGTCTAGGCATGGTAGTGCAAGGAAAAGTTACATGGGGGTGTCTAATGCAAAAGATTATCATTAGGCTAGATTCACACTGGGGTTGCGCATCTCAGACGTGAAAAAACACGGTTTTTCACGTCGGAGCTGCATCCGTGCTCTGCGCTGCGGGACACGACATCACGCATCCCCCATAGACTAGAGTCTATGGAGAGATGCGTGAAGCATGAAAAAATAGGACATGTCCTATTTTCTCACGGACCCTTCACACGGCCCATTGAAACAACGGCCGCGGGAACGGCCACATTGAATTATTTAGGTCCGTGTGACGGCCATTGTTTCAACACCCGTCACACGGACGTTTAACACGTTCGTGTGAATAAGGGCTTACAGAGTTATCATGATGCGTTGAAGAATCTGCACGAAACTTCCCATTGAAACAATAGGAAGTTGAAAACAGCACCGAATGTGGGCACATGCAGACGTTGCGGAATTGCTGTTGAATTCCGCTGCGGACAGTCCACAGTGGAATTCTGCAGCAGCCGTTTTACATTTGTTTCTATACATTTTTAGGAAAGTTAGTTCAGACGTTGCTGAAAATAACTGTGCGGAAATCAGGCTGCGGTGCAGAATTTTCCCTCCACAGCACGCTCATTCCATTGCGGAGAAGCAGCGGAATTCACTGCGGATTTCAGCCTTTGCAATGCAAAAACTGAAATCTGTGGCAAGTTCGCTTTGATATCTGCAACGTCTGAATTACCTGTCAAATATGCAAATTTTGGTGCAGATTCGTTGCGTAATTGCCCCAAATCTGCACCAACATTTGCGGCGGAAAAATCCTGCCACGTCTGAACATGGCCTGTTGCTTCCAGCGCTGTTTTGTGCCCTGAAAATTGCCAATACTCAGAGTCAAAACCTCCAGTGGGCTGCTTTAAAAAAATAAAAAGTGCTGAAAAGCGGCGTCAAAATCAGCGGCAAAATCAGCTTGCATATTAAAATCAACATCCAAAATCAGCCTGGAAAATACGCTGATTTTGGACGCTGCTTCAGTGTCTGATTTTTCAGCTGCAAAGAAACTCTTTGAACATACCCTGAGGGTATGTTCTCAGGGGCTATTTTCAGCCATTTTTCGGGCTGTAAACATCCAGAAAAACAGCTGAAAAATCGGAATCCGACAGGGCGTTATTTTACGCCTCATTTTCAAATAACGGAACGTAAAAAGACGCCACGTAAAAAGAAGTGCATGCCACTTCTTGAGTCGTTTCTGGATCCATTTTTCATTGACTCAATTGAAAAACAGCTCCAAAAACGGACGGAAAAAGAACGCCACAAAAAACGCTAGTTGCTTAAAAAATGGCTGAAAATCAGGGACTGTTTTCCCTTGAAAACAGCTCCGTATTTTCAGACGTTTTTTGTTAAGCGTGTGCACATTACCTTAAGAGTATCTGCACACGATAACTGCAATTATGTCTGAAATTACGGAGCTGTTTTCAGGAGAAAACAGCTCCTGAATTTCAGAAATAATTGCTCGTACTCGCGTTTTGCGGGGCGTCTTTTACGGACGTAATTTGAAGCTGTTCTTCATTGGAGTCAATGAAAAACGGCTCCAATTACGTCCCAAGAAGTGTCCTGCACTTCTTCGACGAGGCTGTTATTTTACGCGCCGTCTTTTGACAGCGACGCGTAAAACGACAGGTCGTCGGCACAGAACATCGTAAAGTCCATTGAAAGTAATGGGCAGATGTTTGCTGACGTATTGGAGCCGTTTTTTCAGACGTAATTCGAGGCGTAAAACGACTCCATTATGTCTGAAAATAGGTGTTTACAATACCTCTATTATTCCTCCTGAAAATGTATGATTAAATTGACACCTGGGATTTACTATTCCTCGTGTCTGTGGCATGTCCCTACAGACTCAGACACTGTCCAATCAGTGATGACAGTGCCAGCCTGCCCTGTTTACAAGGAGAATGGTAATGCCCATATGTAAATTTAGGAGGAATAATGGAGGAATAGCACAAGTCAGAGTTCTAAGAAAATATGCTCCAGAATTGTTATTTCATTGGAGTACATGTATTTACTAAAACAGATGGTCGGGGGAGCGGAGCTTCACTTTAGTGTTGTTCTTCACTTCTGACAACCACTGTCCAACAACCCCTTTCCCAAACAATTCAGGGGTCCAGCCTATGGTACACCTGGCAATCAGCTATAATCACAAGATAAAGTGATTACATGCTATTCATTTACCCTCCCATCAGATGTATCGGCGCAGTCAGTGCCCCTGCTCCCTCAAAAGATATATGGCTTCTGAAAGTGGTTGTCAAAAATACCCATTTCTTTTACATTTTGTGTTCCATTGGGTTTAAATATATTTGTGGGAAAAATTGCTATTTTTGAAGCTTAGTAGATAGAGTCAGAAGCCAAATTGTAATAAAATAAGTCATGTCTTCTGGTGCCATCTGGGATTGACTACAACAAGATATCATCTAAATAATATAAAAACAAGAGCACACCAGTGAAAGCAACTTCACATGAGAAAAATGTTATGGGGGAAGCAGAGAGAATTCGTCCTACACAAAAAGGAAAATGACAAAGCAGGAGTAATTCTTCTTCAGCAAAATGACATAGCATTCTACCTGGCTCACATTGACAGCGAATTCATTCCAGATACAAATGACTTATTTTATATTATCAGTGCATCTATAATAAAAAAAAAATTGTCTTTTTTGTATTATTTCTATCTTTTAAAAAAAAGTTTAATTGCATAGTGAATATTGGGCCTACCATGGGGCATATATATATATATATATATATATATATATATATATATATATATATATATATATTTTAGCAATTCGATTTTTATATGAATGTAATATAAGAAGTATAATAATACATTCTCCGAAATCCAGTATTACTGCTATGGTTGACACATCAAATATCAAAAATAGACAAAATACATGGTTCCCTATAGTGAGCACTGTTATATTATAAGGGCATGGCCAGACGTGGCGGAATTGCTCTGAAATTTCGCTGCGGCCAGTCTGCTGCGGAAATCCGCAGCGGACATTTTCTCCATTGCGGGAGCGTTGCTAGGCGACGTCAGGAGATAGTCACTGTCCAGGGTGCTGAAAGAGTTAAACGATCGGCAGTAACTCTTTCAGCACCCTGGACAGTGAGTTCCGATCACAATATAGATCAACGTGTAAAAAAAATAGAAGTTCATACTTACCGAAAACTCCCTGCTTCTTCCTCCAGTCCGGCCTCCCTGGATGACGGTTCAGTCCATGTGACGGCTGCAGCCACTCACAGGCCAATTACAGGCTGCAGCGGTCACATGGACTGCCGCGTCATCCAGGGAGGCCGGGCTGGATGTCGAAAGAGAGACGCGTCAACAAGGCAACGTGTAAACGAACCTCACTAAAAAGCTGTGGAAAGCAATGGAGAAACGTGTACGCTGCGGATTTCCGCAGCGGACTGTCCGCAGCGGAATTCCAGAGCAATTCCGCCACGTCTAGTCATGCCCTAAATGTTGGGGAATTTTCGCCTAAGGCCTCTTTCACACGGCAATATTTTGTCAGTGTTTGTATGCCAAAACCGGGAGTGGTTCCAAAACCAGTACAAATCTTTTCATTATACTTTTTCTCTGTGTAGGTTCCACTCCTGGTTTAGGCATACTTAGGGCATGACCACACATGGCGGAATTCCTCCGCAACTGTCCGCATCAATGCCGCACCTAATCCGGGTTGCGGATTACGGCTGCGGATCTGCACAAAATGTGCAGAAAATTGATGCGGACTAGCTGCTGCGGACTGCGGGAAAAGTGCTTCCCTTCTCCCTATCAGTGCAGGATAGAGAGAAGGGACAGCACTTTCCCTAGTGAAAGTAAAAGAAATTCATACTTACCGCCCGTTGTCTTTATGACGCGTCCCTCCTTCGGCATCCAGCCCGACCTCCCTGGATGACGCGCCAGTCCATGTGACCGCTGCAGCCTGTGCTTGGCCTGTGATTGGCTGCAGCCGTCACTTACTCTGAAACGTCATCCTGGGAGGCCGGACTGGAGACAGAAACAGGGAGTTCTCGGTAAGTACGAACTTCATTTTATTTTACAGATACATGTATATTGAGATCGGTAGTCACTGTCCCGGGTGCAGAAACAGTTACTGCCGATCGCTTAACTCTTTCAGCACCCTGGACAGTGACTATTTACTGACGTCTCCTAGCAACGCTCCCGTCATTACGGGAGCCCCATTGACTTCCTCAGTCTGGCTGTAGACCTAGAAATACATAGGTCCAGCCAGAATGAAGAAATGTCAAGTAAAAAAAGCAAGACGCATCCGCAGCACACATGACATGTGCATGACAGCTGCGGACTTCATTGCGGAACTTTGAATCTCCATTGAAGTCAATGGAGAAATTCCGCCATGAGTCCGCCACTGCTCCGCAACAGACAGAGCATGCTGCGGACACCAAATTCCGCTCCGCAGCCTATGCTCCGCAGCGGAATTGTACGCATCGTGTAAACGAACACTGCGAAATTAAAGTGAAAGTCAATGTAGAAACGGCTCCGCTGCGGATTAACGCTGCGGAGTGTCCGCAGCGGAATTTAAGTGCAATTCCGCCATGTGTGAACCCGCCCTTTGGGCGGATTTACACGAGCATGTGCGTTTTTGCGCACGCAAAAAAACACTGTGTTTTGCGTGTGCGCAAAAGGCACTTAACAGCTCCGTGTGTCATCAGATAGGATGTGCGGCTGCGTGATTTTCGCGCAGCCGCCATCATTATGACACTCCGTTTGGATGTTTGTAAACAGAAAAGCACGTGGTGCTTTTCTGTTTCCAAACATACTTTTGACTGCTGTTGCGCGAATAATGTGCGTCCCACGGAAGTGCTTCCATGTGGTGCAGGGGATTTTCGCACACCCATTTTCGCACACCCATTGACTTCAATGGGTGCGTGATGCGCGAAAAACGCAGAAACATAGGACCTGTCGTGAGTTTTACGCAGCGGACTCACGCTGCGCAAAAATCACGGACAGTCTGCACTGCCCATAGACTTGCATAGGTCCGTGCGACACGTGCGAAAAACACGCGGGTGGCACGGACATATATCGCGTTCGTGTAAATCCGCCCAAATACTGATGCAATATACTGACCAAAATATTGCTGAGTGAAAGCGGCCTTAGGGTATCTTCACACGCAGTGAGCAAAAAAGTCTGAAAATGCGGAGCTGTTTTCAAGGGAAAACAGTTCCTTATTTTCAGGCGTTTTTTAAGCCACTCTCGATTTTCGCAGCGTTTTTTGCTGCATTTTTTTACGCCCGTTTTTGGAGCTGTTTTCTATATAGTCTATGAAAAATGGCTCCAAAAACGTCCCAAGAAGTGACCTGCACTTCTTTTTTGCGGGCCATTTTTTACGCGGCTATTGCTCAAAATGGCTGCGTAAAAAACCCATCGGAACAGAACGCCGTTTTTCCCATTGAAATCAATGGGCAGATGTTTGGAGGCATTCTGTTTCCGATTTCCGAAAATAGGCCGTGTCAAGCCTTAAGCATACACGTTGTGGAATTTAATTCTTAAAATCTTAAGAACTGCAGATAAATGTAGGTAATTTTGAAGGTAAAATCAGCACTTAATATTGCATTTTGATGGATTTTAGTTGCGGATTTTACATTTTGATACGAATCAGGTGCGTATTTTATGCTGCGGATTTTGGTGCGTATTTTAATAAACTTGTCAGATACACTTCTGAGATGGAAATGCAAAATACATTGACATGCTGCGGATTTTGAAATCTGCACAGCAGGTCAATATAAGCGCAGAAAAATTCTGCAAAGTGGAGAATAAATTATTTGAAATCTCACTTTTAGGGCGGGTTCACACATGGCGGAATTGCACTTAAATTCCGCTGCGGACACTCCGCAGCGTTAATCCGCAGCGGAGCCGTTTCTACATTGACTTTCACTTTAATTTCGCAGTGTTCGTTTACACGATGCGTACAATTCCGCTGCGGAGCATAGGCTGCGGAGCGGAATTTGGTGTCCGCAGCATGCTCTGTCTGTTGCGGAGCAGTGGCGGACTCATGGCGGAATTTCTCCATTGACTTCAATGGAGATTCAAAGTTCCGCAATGAAGTCCGCAGCTGTCATGCACATGTCATGTGTGCTGCGGATGCGTCTTGCTTTTTTTACTTGACATTTCTTCATTCTGGCTGGACCTATGTATTTCTAGGTCTACAGCCAGACTGAGGAAGTCAATGGGGCTCCCGTAATGACGGGAGCGTTGCTAGGAGACGTCAGTAAATAGTCACTGTCCAGGGTGCTGAAAGAGTTAAGCGATCGGCAGTAACTGTTTCTGCACCCGGGACAGTGACTACCGATCCCAATATACATGTATCTGTAAAAAAAAATGAAGTTCGTACTTACCGAGAACTCCCTGCGTCTGTCTCCAGTCCGGCCTCCCAGGATGACGTTTCAGAGTAAGTGACGGCTGCAGCCAATCACAGGCCAAGCACAGGCTGCAGCGGTCACATGGACTGGCGCGTCATCCAGGGAGGTCGGGCTGGATGCCGAAGGAGGGACGCGTCATAAAGACAACGGGCGGTAAGTATGAATTTCTTTTACTTTCACTAGGGAAAGTGCTGTCCCTTCTCTCTATCCTGCACTGATAGGGAGAAGGGAAGCACTTTTCCCGCAGTCCGCAGCAGCTAGTCCGCATCAATTTTCTGCACATTTTGTGCAGATCCGCAGCCGTAATCCGCAACCCGGATTAGGTGCGGCATTGATGCGGACAGTTGCGGAGGAATTCCGCCATGTGTGGTCATGCCCTTAGGGTATGTTCACACGAGGGCGTCCGTTACGGCTGAAATTACGGGGATGTTTCAGCCTGAAAACATCCCCGTAATTTCAGCCGTAACGGCATGTGCAGGCGCTTGAACGCCGCGTCCATTACGGGCGTAATGGGCGCTGCTATTCATTGGAGTCAATGAATAACGGCTCCAATTACGGCCAAAGAAGTGACAGGTCACTTCTTTGACTCGGGCGTCTATTTACGCGCGTAAATTATGCCTCGTGTGAACAGACAAACGTCTGGCCATTGCTTTCAATGGGCAGATGTTTATCAGCGCTATTGAGGCGCTATTTTCAGACGTAATTCGGGGCAAAAACGCCCGAATTACGTCCGTAAATAGGCCGTGTGAACATACCCTCACTTTGCTGGTACTGTATTACGGTACAGACTTGATGCAGGCAAATCCGCATGTAATACGCATTGTGTGCATGTGGCCTTAGGGATG
Source organism: Rhinoderma darwinii (assembly GCF_050947455.1). Classification (NCBI taxonomy): domain Eukaryota; kingdom Metazoa; phylum Chordata; class Amphibia; order Anura; family Rhinodermatidae; genus Rhinoderma; species Rhinoderma darwinii. The sequence continues at coordinate 63,999,320 of NC_134688.1, forward strand.
ATACCTTTTGAAAATAGCCACAGAGCACAATGATACGTAGTTTTAAAAACACAATTGACTTATTGATTTTGGCCCAACCTGCAGTGCTGTCAGTGATTCACAGCTATCTCTATGGCCAGTGCTTCACTGAGACTTTTTGTAGCGCTACTGATTGATTTTAACTATTAAGTGACAGCTGTAGTTCACAAGATTGAAAGCAACTCAATGTATTAGGCCTGATTTACACGAGCGTGTGCGTTTTGCGCACGCAAAAAAGTGGCGTTTTGGGTGCGTAAAAAGGCACTTAACAGCTGCGTGTGTCATCAGTGTATGATGCGTGGCTGCGAGATTTTCGCGCAGCCGCCATCATTATGACACTCCGTTTGGATGTTTGTAAACAGAAAAGCAAGTGGTGCTTTTCTGTTTACATTCAGAGTTTGACAGCTGTTGCGCGAATCACGCTCGTCACACGGAAGTGCTTCCGTGCGACCTGCGTGGTTTTCACGCACCCATTGACTTCAATGGGTGCGTGATGCGCGAACAGCGCACAAAGAAAGGACATGTCGTGAGTTTTTTTCAGCTGACTCACGCTGCGCAAAACTCACGGACTGTCTGCACTGCCCCATAGACTAATATAGGTGCGTACGACACGCGTTGCACGCGCGTTGCACGCACGTATATCACGCTCGTGTAAACGAGGCCTTACTGTGGACTGCAGTTGTTGCTCATTAGTTTAAATCAGTCAGTGGCGCTACAATTTATATCTCTATATCTAGCCCCAGCCTATATGAGCGCCCATTTAATGAAGGCTGTCAATCAATGAAAGCAGGCAGCATGTCCCACCTGACAGATCTGCTCTAACCCCTTAAAGAACATATACCTACAAAACTATGAGACAGGGTACAGTCATTAATGAAATTATCAACGTTTTTTTAAATTAATATACACATAAGGGCTTGTTTACACGAACGTGTATTACGTCCGTGCAGCGCGCGTGATTTTCACGCGTGTTGTACGGACCTATGTTAGTCTATGGGGCCGTGCAGACAGTCCGTGAGTTTTGCGCAGCGTGAGTCCGCTGCAAAAAACTCACGACATGTCCTATATTTGTGCGTTGTTCGCGCATCACGCACCCATTGAAGTCAATGGGTGTGTGTAAACCACGCATGTCACACGGAAGGACAAGCGTGATTCGCGCAACAGCACTGAAAAGGATGAATGAAAACAGAAAAGCACCACGTGCTTTTCTGTTTACAAACATCCAAACGGAGTGTCATAATGATGGTGGCTGCGCGAAAATCACGCAGCCGCACATCATATGGTGATGACACACGGAGCTGTTAAGTGCCTTTTGCCTACGCAAAACGCCGCATTTTTTGCGTGCGCAAAACGCACACACTCGTGTAAATAAGGCCTAAGACTGATGAAAATGAGTCACGCAATGTATAAGGTGACATCACCAGGACGAAACATACGGGATGCAAAAAATGCTGATAACAGTAACAGTATACATACAGGGTAAAGTGCATAATGTAAATATCATGCAAGGGAAGGAAATATAATCCCATAAACATGAAAAAACTCATGTATACAAAATGAGGGATATCTCCCAACTAAAGTGGGCAAATGTAAGTGATCAAGGAACTGTATACATAAGATCTAATGATATAATGTGTCTAGGACTAATGCCAAGTTTCAACCATACCCAAAGAAAACCTGAACATACAAAGTAAACGTACATCGATACATGCCCATATGGATGACATGAGTTTCAGTACAGCCTTCGTCTGGGGGTGCATAATTTCCCCATGGAAAATCGTTTATATCACACTGTTAAAGTTATAGTTTTTATTGGTATCAGTTTCAGGGTAACGAGCGGTAGCCCGTCCGAACGTCTTCCCGCTAATTTATTCATTTAATAGCGACCGCGGCATTTAAATGACTAGAAAAAGGGGAGCGGCCCCCTGTAACGTTACAACGCTCCCCTTGCGATGCGGTCACAGGGTGCTGTTGGTTGGCATGGCAGCCTGGGGGCCCCCAGGTCTGCCATCTTTGTACTTCTATGAAGCCATGACTTCAAAGGGAAGTTTCAGTATCGCTAAATACTGCAATACGTTAGTATTTCAGTATATCAAGCAAACGATCCAACGATCGCTGGTTCAAGTTCCCTAGGAGGACAAGTAAAATATATATTTGTAAATAAATAAATAAATAAAATAAAAAATTAATTCGAACGACACCCCTGTTCCCATTTTCCCTCAAGCACAATGTAAAAAATAAATAAAAATGAGCATAACTGGTATCTACGCGTCCATAAAAGTCTGAACTATTACAGTATATCATTAATTAGTTCCTCACGGTGAATACCGTAAAAAAGAAAAAAAATTATTGCTGTTTTTGGTCACTTTATCTCCAACAAAAAATGGAACAAAAAGTGATCAAAAAGTCTCATGTTCCCGAATAGATAATAGATGGTACCAATAGAAACTACAGGTCGCCCCACAAAAATTAAGACCTCATACAGCTCAATCGATGGAAAAATAAAAAAAGTTATGGCTCACAGAATATGGCGACGAAACTCAAATTTTATTTTTAACTATAAGTTATTTCCTTGTAAGGGCTTGTCCACACATAGCGGAATTGCTGTGTTTTTTCAGTCCGGCATTGTGAACAGTAAAAAGACAGCAGAATACAGTAGCAGCAAAGTGGATGAAATTGAACAAATCTCATCCACACGCTACGTAAATACTGAGGGAAAAACATCTCAGAAATTGACCTGCGGTGCGAAAATTTATTCCGCAGCATGTCAATTGTATTTGCATAAACACTGCTTATTTGTTGCGGGTTTTCCCCATTGAATTCAATGGGGAGCTAAATCCCGCAACAAATGGCAGTTGTTAGGTTTTTTGCGGCGGGTTCGCAGCGATCCTGCCACAAAAAAAAAAAAAACAGAAAGAAAAAATTTGGTATCACCGTAATCATATTGTCCAGTAGAATAAAGTTAACATGCTGTTTTTACCTTACCGTGAACGCCCAAAAAACAAAACCCCCCAAAAGATTCATGAATCGCTGTCTTTTCCTATTCCACTCCACAAATATTTTTTTTTCCAGTTTCCCACTACATTATATGGTACAATAAATGGGGTCATGAAAATCTACAACTCGTCCCGCAAAAAAACAAGCCCTCATACGACAATATTGATGGAAAAATAAAAATGTTATGGCTTTTGGAAGGTAGGGAGGAAAAAACAAAAGGGAAAATATGAAAAATGGCTGCAGCGGTAAAGCGTTAACATTTAATCTGTTTTTTTTAGGAGATGGGTTGAACAAAACACTGCAATTCACTGCAAATTACAGTGCTCATCCAGGAAGATGTGAGATTCCGGCAAGTGAAACGAAATCTCGCGAGATTACGGAGCTAAACGAGATTTCGTTTCACTTGCCGGAATCTCACAAAAAAGATTCAGAAGTGTCAGGATTCTGAGTACACATGATGTCCAGGCTGGATGGTCATGTGTATTCATTATCAGGACACTAGTAATGTTAGGGCTTGTGTATGAGGCTGCACATAGTGATATATCTATATCGCTAGTGCAGTGTAAATGAATGGAGAGGAGTGCATGATGCCGATTGGTCAGCGTCATGCACTCCTCTGTACAACGCCCAGTTGGTCGAAAGTAAAAGTACGCCCACTTGGGCATTAAGAAAGCTCATTAGCATAAACCAAAATCGCTACTAACGTGAAAATAGATCGTTTTTTTTTTTATAAAAAGCATTACTGTCACCTACATTACAGCGCCTATCTCCTTATGTAGGAGATAGGGCACTTATAATGTGGTGACAGAGCCTCTTTAAGCCCTTTGGAGTTTGTATCATTAGGGCTCTCTAAAATGATATACCAGCTTTACAGATGTCGAAATGAAAATGGCTCTGTCCTGATGCATAGCTTACAGATGTGGCAGATCTTATTTGGCCTGCCACAGTGATTTAATGATGTCTTTTCCATAGGACTGTTGGAAAATCTAATATATAACAATGAGGAAAAGAAATAAAGGATATAATCTGCTCTTATACATCTGTATGCAAATTTAAATAGTCACTAACGTCTCAACAAACTTTGCTTAAATCAATAGAAAAAGTGAATATAATAAACTTTGTATTATATCCTATAAGAGAAAATTTTATCTTTCTCTACTTATCAGGCTCTTTCCTTCATCCCCCCTCCTAACTGTTCACTCACTGTAAATTTACTGCTTTTTACGTCTCCTCGAGATTAGTAGGACTATCAGCTCGCTGAGGGATCAGGTTACAGCTGCCCATATAAGTCAATGGAGAGGAGAGGGTGAGGAGGAGAGCAGAAGCATAATGAGAGAAAGGGAGAGAGACATAGATGCTTCATTAGCTTCTGTATAGAGTTATATGTCACCCCAGTGCTGGATTCACATCTACACTACTCATTACTGCTGTATAATCTTGTCCATGCTGCTGCTGCTGCTTCTATATATGTGATAGATAAAGATAGCAGAGCAGGATTCTTCTCTTTTTATGTGTGCAGTGTATAGAAGACATGATAACAGAAAGGATTTGACCACTTTCTCAGAGAAAACTGATAATTAGAAAGAATCTGCAAAGGGGAGAACTGCTAAGCAAAATGCCATATACAAGTTATATAATGGCCAGAAATAGTGTTATTCCTCATATACACACATATGACAGCTAATTCTGAAAAGTCACCTGAAAGTTAAGGTTCGCTTTAAGGGTATGTGCACACCCAAACTCAAAAACGCCTGAAAAGACGGAGCTATTTTCAAGGGGAAACAGCTCCTGATTTTCAGATGTTTTTTAAGCCACTCGCAATTTTCTCACGTTTTTTTACGGCCGTTTTTGGAGCTGTTTTTCTTTAGAGACTATGATAAACGGCTCCAAGAACGACTGAAGAAGTTAAATGCAATAATTTTTCACAGCCGTTTTAAACGGCCCGTCGGAACAGAACACCATTTTTTCCATTGAAATCAATGGGCAGATGTTTGGAGACATTCTGCTTCCAATTTTTCAGCCAATTTTCGGGACGTTTACGGACCGAAAAATGGCTGAAAACACTCCGTGTGAACATACCCTTATTGTGAACATGTATGGTGTTAGAACATTTTCTATAGATTCGTGACTTCAGCTGAGCTATTAATGGGTTAAAATGTTAAAATAGGGAAATACATTTTAAGCAGTTTTTACACAGAATGCTTCAGCAGTTTATCACAACTGGGGATATTTAGAACAAATCATAAGTGCAACGGCATCTGTCACTATTATTAATATTCACTTCAGCCAGAACTAATTGATTACTCAGCTCTTTTGAAGTACAAGAAAACTTCCATGTCCGCCCTCTATATGTAACTGAGAAGGTTGAGTTTTACCTTCATATATGGTAGTGCATGTTAAACTAGGTTTTTTCTCATAGTACACTGTCGTGGGTGGCACCTGTGAGGGTGCAGCCTGATTATACTTCATTCACGTATCACTGGGGGCAGCAGTCAAATTGCGAAAGGAATAAAAATGCTTTCATTATTTGAAAATCAGTTATTGAGACAAATAAATGCAACTTTTCATCATTTATTTCTAAGAGATTTCCTGCGCCCCACTAGCCTTATGCAGTATTACCGCTACAACCTAAAGGCTATGTACACCTTAAAATGTTGGGTTTTTTTAAATACTTTTTTAATGTGATTTTAATCGACGTTTATAAAAAAAAAGTTTTCGGTTTTACGACCTTTCTACGTCTCTGACACACAGGATCCACCTACTTTTGATCACAGTGATTGATATTAGGTGGATCTTGTGTGTCAGAGACACGCAGGACCCGCTCTCAGCCGAGCCGTCAGTTCAGCTGAACTGATGGAATCGGCTGAGAGAGAACAATACAGCTTTTATGTATACAGGATACATAGAAGCTGTATCGTAAAGAGTAAAAAAAAAAAAAATGAATTTGAGTCAATTCAAAAAGTGATTAAAACCACAAAAAACATAGATTTATATAAAGAAAAAACATTCAAAGGTGTCCTTTAGGATAAGTCCACACGTAGCATAAATACTGCAGATTTTACGCAACGGACTTCATTGTAGAAAATCTGCAACATAATACAGTAGCAGCATGAGTGGAAAAAACGCTGGCAATTTTATTTGCGTAATTCAACGGGAAAGTAAAATCCGCAACAAATAGCAGATGTTTTTTTTTTGCGACGTAAAAATTAAGAAACTGCGCTTTCCGCGGCTATATTACGGCCGAAAAATTGCACCACAATTTGGTGCGTTTTTTTCCGGCCGGAATTCTATTCGGCACCCAGGGCGGATACACTGTGTGCTTTTACGCAGCGTATATGCCCTGTGTGAACATAGCCTTAAAGTGTATTTCCCCCAAATTGGACAGAAAGAGTTAGTCATTTTAGTAGTTGTAAGTTCTATAAAGTAATGTCTTAGAATTGTTTCTAGGACAGCTGAGTGCCAACCATTATATCATTATGTCGTCTACATAAAAGAGACGGGGCATCATAGTTAAGATAAACTGGGCTCCCATTATGGTGCCGGGATTATCCACCCAGGACATAAGTTCCGGTGCTTGTTTCCCCCTCCATGCTCTTTTCATGATCGTTGGCCCAATTCCCCACAACCATGTTTGCTTGTCTCAGGGTATGTTCACACGCAATGTTTTCAGACGTAATACGGGAGTTTTACGCCTCGAATTACGCCTGAAAAAACGGCTCCATTACGCCTACAAACATCTGCCCATTGCTTTCAATGGGTTTTACGGTGTTCTGTCCCCACGAGGCTTAATTTTACGCGTCGCTATTAAAATACGACGTGTAAAAGGACGCCCATGAAAAAGAAGTGCAGGACACTTCTTGGGACGTTTTTGGAGGCGTTTTTCATTGACTCCATTGAAAAACAGCTCCAAAAACGGCCGTAAAATACGCTGCGAAAAGCTCAAGTTTCTACAAAAACGGCTGAAAATCCCTCTCTCAAAAATCCCCATGGTCTGTGTCAATGGTTTGTACTCTTTTGATTATAGCCGCCTTTACAGCTTCCCCAGAGATTGCCACGGAGGTTTTTACATAATCCCGGTTCCTGTGCTGCTGCATAGCTAGTTAGATTTGTAGACTAAAGTTTAGGAAAAGTAGATATAACTAAGAAACTTTGGAAGAGAAATTGTATTATCTTCACAGAAGACGACATCTCTAGAGCTTATATTTACTAGTAACTTATTAATTTTACAGAGAAATGTTCTTGAAATTCCCACTCTATTTATGTTTATTTATGATAAATCATTAGCTGCAGCATTGATGCAAGTTACTATATTACTGCAGAGAATAAGATATACATTTCTAGGGACTGAGGAGATTATATAATAAATGCATCTTGTAATAAAGCAAATATATGATTTATGCCAAAATGATTGACTGTTCTTCCATTACCAAGCCATAGCTCAATGTAACCCTTTGGCCATGTTCACACAGGGCTGTTTTGCATGTTGTTATTTTTTAGTTCATCTGAAGTTGGATTTTTATAGGAGAATTAGAAAGTTTTTTGTATATTGTCTTCTGCTTAGAATGCACTCTTGAAAACTAAAAAAAACCCTCCTGCGTCCTGTGTCAATAAAGCCTTTGGCTGCGTTCACACGTTTCGACCAGTGTACCAGGCAGTCAAAAAAAGCATGTGTTGTATCACAAATTGCCATGGTTTTGTGAGAAGGTTATTGGTGATGCTGCTACAGGCGAAATGCAATAAAAACATGTATTTCATTCGTAAAAACCTTTCGGCCAATAACTATGTAGCAAAACCACAGCAATTTATGGTAAAACGTGTGGTTTCCTCTACATTTTAGACCACATGGCACACTCCCGCATTGTGAAAACCTAGCCTTTATATTTCCACCAAAATTCAAAGTCATAGAACCAGCCTAGCAGATTTATTCCGACGTCATTCAAGATTCTTTTAATTGACTGTTTCCATTGCTTTTATTAACGTTAAGTCAAAGATTAAATTGCATCATCAATCACGAAGCCTGTTTACGAAGGCATCCCCCATGATCAATATTGGCATCTCCAATATGTCTTTGTCCTCTTGGCTGGCATTTTTTTTGCTGGCTGAAGGTGAAGCTACCATTACTGTGCAGAGGGCACAATGAATGACTATTGTTATTGTATTGTTCCAAGAACATTTCCATCTATCACAACAGCCGCAAATGGAAATACAAAAGTATTGTGTTGTATTGCCAGTTTTTGGACTGAGACCACAAATAATGGTGAGCTTTTTTAAGCTGCTTACATTGTTGCCATGTCTTGTTGTGGTCTTTTTTGCAGTGTGAACCAGAGCCCAAAGCCAAGGGGCTTAACCTGGCAGCATGGGTGCTGCTGGGCTGCTCCTCCTGTAGATGCTGTGTGTCTGTGGGTATCTCAGAGTAGCGCTGACACCCGGATAGTGCTGTTAACCCCTGCCTCTGGTCCCGGAGACATGATCGGGACGTGATTAGTTCAGGTCCCGATCATGTGATCGCAGTGAAAGTTTGTTGTAGCAACAAACTGGAAAGTTTTGCTATAACAAACTGGAAAGTTTGTTGCTACAACAAACTTTCCCGGGAACCGATTGCGGGTGCTGCCGTCGGTTGTCATAGCAAAACTGGAGGCCATACAATGGCCTCCGGGTCTGCCATGCACGGAAGCCTATAAGGATCAGCCGGAAGCTTCCTGTCAGTGTGACTCTCAGCGTCACACTGACAGTTTATAATACATTACACTACCTAGATAGTGTAATGTATTATAGCAACTATCAGTGCTGCAGGTCTTGAAGTAAAAAAAGTAAAAAGTAAAAAAAAAAGTAATAAAAATGTTTTATAAAAGTGTAAAAATAAGTTATAAGTTACAAAAACAAAAAATTGTTTTTTTTCCTATAAGGGCGGGTTCACACATGGCGGAATTTCACTTAAATTCCGCTGCGGACACTCCGCAGCGTTAATCCGCAGCGGAGCCGTTTCTCCATTGACTTTCACTTTAATTTAGCAGTGTTCGTTTACACGATGCGTACAATTCCGCTGCGGAGCATAGGCTGCGGAGCGGAATTTGGTGTCCGCAGCATGCTCTGTCTGTTGCGGAGCAGTGGCGGACTGGTTGCGGACTCATGGCGGAATTTCTCCATTGACTTCAATGGAGAGTCAAAATTCCGCAATGAAGTCCGCAGATCTTATGTGTGCTGCGGAGCGTATTGTTTTTACTACCATGACATTTCTTCATTCTGGCTGGACCTATGTATTTCTAGGTCTACAGCCAGACTGAGGAAGTCAATGGGGCTCCCGTAATGACGGGAGCGTTGCTAGGAGACGTCTGTAAATAGTCACTGTCCAGGGTGCTGAAAGAGTTACGCGATCGGCAGTAACTGTTTCTGCACCCGGGACAGTGACTACCGATCTCAATATACATGTATCTGTAAAAAAAAATATAAGTTCATACTTACCGAGAACTCCCTGCGTCTGTCTCCAGTCCGGCCTCCCAGGATGACGTTTCAGTGTAAGTGACGGCTGCAGCCAATCACAGGCCAAGCACAGGCTGCAGCGGTCACATGGACTGGAGCTTCATCCAGGGAGGTCGGGCCGGATGCCGAAAGAGGGACGCGTCACCAAGACAACGGGCGGTAAGTATGAATTTCTTTGACTTTCACTAGGGAAAGTGCTGTCCCTTCTCTCTATCCTGCACTGAATAGGGAGAAGAGAAGCACTTTTCCTGCAGTCCGCAGCGGCCAGTCCGCATCAATTTTCTGCACATTTTGTGCAGATCCGCTGCAGAATCTGCAACGCAGATTCTGTGCGGCATTGATGCGGACAGTTGCGGAGGAATTCCGCCATGTGTGGTCATGCCCTTATAGGTCTTTTATTATAGGAAAAAAATTTAAAATTTTAAAAAAGTACACATAATTGGTATCACCGCGTTCGTAACAAACCAAATTATAGAAATATAATATTATTTTTCCCACACGGTGAACACCGCAAAACAAATTATTAAAAAACAATGCCAGAATCACAATTTTTTTGGTCACCACACCTCCCAAAATATAGAATAAAAAGTGATCAAAAAGTCGCATGTACCCCAAAATAGTACCAATAAAAACTACAACCCATTCCGCAAAAAATAAGTCCTTACACAGCTTTTTTGACTAAAAAATAAAAAAGTTATGGCTCTCAGAATATGGTGACACAGAAAATAAATAATTTTATAGAAAAGTATTTTATTGCACAAACGCCACAAAACACAAAAAAACTATATACATATGGTATTGCCGTAATCGTATCGACCCGCAGAATAATGTTAAATGTAATTTATAGCACACGGTGAACACTGACAATGTTTTTTGTCCTTTTTTTTTTTACAGAGTTAAAAAAAAATTGTCACAGTGCTAGCCAAAAAAATCGAACAAAAAGTGATCAAAAAAATCACATGTACCCTAAAATTGTACCAATGAAAATGACAGATTGTCCCACAACCAATAAGCTCTCACACAGCTCCGGTGGTGAAAAAATAAAAAAGTACTGGCTCTCAGAATATAGCGACAGAAATTGTGCAGAGCGTTCCAAAAGCGGATAAGATTGGGCACCATTTATCAGTGCGACACTGGCCACACATCTATGAATTATTATTTATTTACCGCATTATTATACCCTCTTATTATGCCCTGATGTCCTCCGCACAGCTTACATATGCCCCCACATTATAAACTGAAATACCAGCAAATCCCCAAACAAAACTGCTACCAAGCAAAATCTGTGCTCCAAAAGCCAAATGGTGCTCCCTGACTTCTGAGCCCTACAGCGTGCCCAAACACCAGCTCACGTCCACATATATAACATTTTATACCCGGGAGAGCCCGCTCAACATTGTATGAGGTATTTGTCTTCAGTGGCACAAACTGCACCATCCACTGCACATTAACCCCTTCATGCACCACGACTTAAAAGCATGTCGTGGTGCAGGGGGTTATAAATGCGCTGAGCCCGCTCCATATGCTGCAGGTGTCAGCTGTGTATTACAGTGTCAGCTGTATATTACAGCTGACACCCGGGACTAACGGACAGGAACAGCGATTGCGCTGTTACAGGAGCCTGTAAAAATGACATTATACTGCAATAAACTAGAAGTCGTCCTGCAAAAAACAAGCCCTCATACAGCTGCATCGGCGGAAAGATAAAAAAAATTATGGCTCTTAAAACATGGCGACACAAAAACAAATAATTTTGAAAAAAAATGTTTTTACTGTGTAAAAGTAGTAAAACCTACAAAATCTATATAAATTTGGTATCGCCACAATCGTAATGACCCACTGAATAAAGTTATTATGTAATTTATACCACACAGTAAACGGCGTAAATCTAAGACGCAAAAAAGAGTGGCAAAATTAATGGGGTTTTTTACATTACCCCCCACAAAAAAGTTAATAAAAGTTAATCAATAAATTATATGTACCCGAAAATGGTGCTATTAAAAAATACAACTTGGCCCGCAAAAAACAAGACCTTATACAGCTACATCGATTCAAAAATAAAAAAGTTATAGCTCTTGGAATGTGACTATGTAAAAACATAAAAAATAGCTTGGTCATTAAAGAGGCTCTGTCACCACATTATAAGTGGCCTATATTGTACATGATGTGATCGGCGCTGTAATGTAGATTACAGCAGTGTTTTGTTTTTTTTAGAAAAACCATAATTTTTGACGGAGTTATGACCTATATTATCTTTATGCTAATGAGTTTCTCAATGGACAACTGAGCCTGTTTTACTTTTTGGCCAAGTGGGCGTTGTACAGAGGAGTGTATGACGCTGACCAATCAGCGTCATACACTTCTCTCCATTCATTTACACTGCACATAGCGATATAGCTATATCGTTATGTGCAGCCACATAAACAAACTATAACATTACTGCAGTGTCCTGACTATGAATATACATTACCTCCAGCCAGGACGTGATGTGTAATCAGAATCCTGACCACTTCTCTGCTTGTCTCTGTGATTTACAGCACAGCACAATGAGATCTCGCTGTGAATGACAGTTTACAGCGTAATCTCGCGAGACTATGCCTGCTATGCTGTAAACCACAGAGATGCTACAAAAGTGGCCAGGATTCTGAATACACATCACTTCCTGGCTGGAGGTAATGTATATTCATTGTCAGGACACTGCAGTAATTTTAGTGTTTGTATATGTGGCTGCACATAGCGATATAGCTATATCGCTATCTGCTGTGTAAATGAATGGAGAGAAGTGTATGACGCTGATTGGTCAGCGTCATACACTTCTCTCCACGACGCCCACTTGGTCAAAAAGTAAAACACGCCCAGTTGTTCATTGAGAAACTCATTAGCATAAAGCTAATATAGGTCATAGCTCCGTCAAAAATGCTTGTTTTTCTAAATAAAAACCACTGCTGTAATCTACATTACAGTGCCGATCACATCATGTACAAGATAGAGCACTTATAATGTGGTGACAGAGCCTCTTTAAGGTCTAAAATAGGCTGGTCATTAAGGGGTTAAAGACAAACATCAATAATAAAATCAAATGTCTTCGATAAAAAAGGTTACATTTAATTGCAATTTTCAGCCTTAACTATTAGGGTATGTTCACACGGCCTATTTTCAGACGTAATTCGGGCATATTACGTCTTGAATTACGCTTGAAAAAACGCCCCTAATACGCCTACAAACATCTGCCCATTGCTTTCAATGGGAATTACGATGTTCTGTTCCCACAAGCCTTTAGTTTACGCGTCGCTGTCAAAATACGGCGCTTAAAATGACGGCTCGTCAAAAGAAGTGCAGGACACTTCTTGGGAAGTTTTTGGAGGTGTTTTTCATTGGCTCCATTGAAAAACAGCTCCAAAAACAACCGTAAAAAATGCAGCGAAAAATGCGAGTTGATACAAAAACGTCTGAAAATCAGGAGCTGTTTTCGCCTGAAAACAGCTCCGTATTTTCAGTCGTTTTTGGTCACTGCGTGTGAACATTCCCTTAAGAACAAATGAAACAGCCTAAGGCCCTATTTATACAGAGATTTTTGCAGGCAAAAAATTCTGCCTCAAAAACGCAGTGAAATACGCTTTCTCTGCCTCCCACTGTTGTCAATGGGAGGTTAGAGACGTAAACGTCTGAAGATAGGGCATGTCACTTCTTTTTCCCACCTCCGCCTCCCTTTTGAAATCATTGGGAGGCATTTTTGGCCATTTTTTGGCGGGTTTTCGGACACGGTTTCCGCGTGAAAAAACATCTAAAAAAACTGTGTGAACTGACCCTAAGGTCACGTTCAGACGTGGCGGAAGATTTCCGCTACAAATGTTGGTGCAGATTTGGGGCAATTACGCAACAAATCTTCACAAACATTTGCATATTTGACAGGTATTTCAGACGGTGCAGATATCACAGCGGACTTGCCACAGATTTCAGTTTTTGCATTGCAAAGGCTGAAATCCGCAGTGAAATTCCGCTTCTTCTCCGCAATGGAATGAGCATGCTGCAGAGGGAAAATTCTGCACCGCAGCCTGATTTCCGCAAAGTCATTTTCTGCAACGTCTGAACTAACTTTCGTAAAAATGTATAGAAAGAAATGAAAAAACGGCCACTGGAGAACTCCACTGCGGACTGTCCGCAGTGGAATTCCACAGCAATTCCCCCACGTCTGAACATGCCCTAAGGGTGCAGGCACACGTGACAGATTTAGTTGCTTACATATTCTGCAGCTGAAAATCCGTTCCGTACCTCTGAATAGGGTTGTTTCTGTAGCAAGCACATGTATTTCTTAAAGTTGTACAAGGCAGGGTTAAGTGTCAAGAGGCTGTTATATTATTCTAACCCATGTGTCAAGTGCCCACTAGATAATACTTAGTCTGGTGTCAATTGATCCTGCAGCCAGCTTTCATCCATGCTATGGAATTTTTGTTTTATGTACACTATTGGGACACACCTTTAATCACTGAATCCAGGTATTTCATTCAGTCCATTGCCACAGGTGTATAAAAACCGGCACTTAGCCATGCAGTCCGCCATTAAAAACATTTGTGAAAGAACGGGTCATTCTAAAGCGGTCACTGAATTCCAGCGTGGTACTGTACTAAAATGCCACCATTGCAACAAGTCAGTTCATAAAAATGTTTCCCTCCTAAATATTCCACGATCAACTGTGAGAGGTATTATTACAAAGTGGAAGCGTTTAGCAACCACAGCAGCTCAGACACGTAAACTAAGACTGGGTTCACACGAGCATGTTCGGTCCGTAAAGGTCGGAATGTATTTCGGCCGCAAGTCCCGGATCGAACACACTGCAGGGAGCCGGGCTCCTAGCATCATAGCTATGTACGATGCTAGTAGTCCCTGCCTCTCCGTGGAACTACTGTCCCGTACTGAAAACATGATCAGAGTACGGGACAGTTGTCCTGCAGCGAGGCAGTGACTCCTAGCGTCGTACATAACTATGATGCTAGGAGCCCGGCTCCCTGCAGTGTGTTCGGTCCGGGACTTGCGGCTGAAATACGTTCTGTCCATGACGGATCGAACATGCTCGTGTGAATCAGCCTACAGAGCAGTATCGCTGGTTGCTGAGGCGTATAGTGCTTAAAAGTTGCCAACACCCTGCTGACAATAACTGCAGAGCTCCAAACCTCCTCTGCCATTAAAATCCACAGATGGTTATGGTTTTGGTGTGAAAGAACGTGACTCGCTCGCACAGAGCCCAGACCTCAACCCCATCAAACAACTTTGGGATGAACTAGAACAGAGATCGCGAGCCCGGCCCTCTCCTCCAACACCATTGTCTGACCTCACAAATGCTCTTCTGGATGAATAGACAAAAATTCCCACATACACTCCAAAATCTTGTAGAAGAGTGGGAGCTGTTTTAGCTGCAAAGGGGGGACCAATTCAATATTAATTCCTATGGATTTAGAATGGGATGTCATAAAAGCTGCTGTATGTGCAATGTGTAGGTGTCCCAATACTTTGGTGCATATAGTGTATACAGTGAACAGTGACACATGCATGGGATCCAAATTTAGTGCGTATGCATTGTGTCTAAATAGCAGGCTGTACGTAGGAGAATATGGTATGCCAATAATAATTATGGACAATGTCCAGCACACCTGAACACAGGGCTGGATTTCCATTAGGCAGAAGAGACCTGTGCCTATATGAGCCATTGTAGGAACACTTCTGACCAGAGATGAGCAAATATTTTAAGATTCACTCATCCCCACTCCTCATGATAAGGGGACATATTATAATTCATGTAAAAGTAGGTAATTTTAATAATTAATATTCAATACTCAACTCAAAGCAAGGCCTCTCTATGCTGAACGAGATCATAAAAGAATATTTCTAGAATCTATAGTACTATACTTGGTTATTTCTAGTAAAAATGTAGGTATCGATAGAGTTCTGGCCCTGACTCTTACATCTACAGAGTCTGATCGGATTGTTACCACAGGGTATTTCGCGTATACATGCTCCTGCAGAGGCGTAGCTAGGTCCTCCAGCACCTGGGGCAAAGATTCAGTTTGGCGCTCCCCCCCCAACTTTTTTCCCGACATCTCCTTCCCCCCTCGCCATGTTCATTTTCTCTACCAATCAATGAGGTATTATTTTTTTTCCCACATTTTTTTAATGTAACTTGAGTATAAAGCCATTTGTACAAGCAGTATAGTTCTATATATTTAAACTAGGGCTGAGGAGGGAGGTCAATGTAGAAAAAAAAGGGGTAGCCAGGTTAGAGAGGGGTCAGACTATATTGGTGGGGGGAGAAACAGAATGTGGGGAGAGGACTAGACAACAAGATAAGGAGATCCTTTCGTTACAAAACATCAGTGTAAATAAAAAGGACCGATTAATGTCAAATCACATTTCTGATAATAAAAGTGAAAAACTGACAGGCAAGTTAAAGTGTATGTTCACAAATGCCAGAAGTCTAGCAAGCAAAATGGGGGAGCTGGAGGCCTTGATACTGGAAGAAAATATAGATATAGTTGGTGTTGCTGAAACATGGCTGGACTCTTCACATGACTGGGCTGTAAATCTACAGGGTTTTACACTTTTTCGTAAAGACAGGACAAATAGGAAAGGTGGTGGTGTATGTCTGTATGTGAGAAGTGATATGAAGGCGAGTCTGAAAAAGACAATAGTGGGTGAAGACTGTGAGGAGGTTGAAACCTTGTGGGTGGAACTAGAAAGGGAGGTAAACACTGAAAAAATTACTTTTGGTGTAATCTATAGACCCCCCAATATAACTGAGGAGATGGAAGGTCAGATATATAAACAGATGGAGCGGGCTGCACAGGCGGGTACTGTAGTGATAATGGGAGATTTTAATTTCCGGGATATTAATTGGTGTCATGGTTCGGCTTCAACTGCAAAGGGGAGACATTTCCTCAACCTGTTGCAGGAAAATTTTATGGGCCAGTTTGTGGAAGACCCGACTAGAGGTGAAGCTCTGTTGGATCTGGTCATTTCTAATAATGCAGATCTTGTTGGGAATGTCAATGTTCGTGAAAACCTTGGTAACAGTGATCACAATATAGTTACATTTTACCTATACTGTAAAAAACAAACGCAGGCTGGGAGGGCAAAAACATTTAATTTTAAGAAAGCCAATTTCCCCAGGATGAGGGCTGCAATTCAGGATATAGACTGGGAAGAACTAATGTCAAATAATGGAACAAATGATAAATGGGAGATTTTCAAATCTACTTTGAGTTATTATAATGCAAAATGTATTCCTATAGGTAACAAGTATAAACGACTCAAATTAAACCCCACATGGCTTACACCTTCTGTGAAAGGGGCAATACATGACAAAAAAAGGGCATTTAAAAAATACAAATCTGAGGGTACAGCTGTAGCCTTTGTAAAATATAAAGAGCTTAATAAAATCTGTAAAAATGTAATAAAATTAGCAAAAATACAAAATGAAAGGCAGGTGGCCAAGGATAGTAAAACAAATCCCAAAAAATTCTTCAAGCATATAAATGCAAAAAAGCCAAGGTCTGAACATGTAGGACCCCTAGATAATGGTAATGGGGAGTTGATCACAGGGGATCAAGAGAAGGCAGAGTTACTAAATGGGTTCTTTAGCTCTGTATATACAACAGAAGAAAGAGCAGCTGATGTAGCCGCTGCCGGTGCTGTTAATATATCAGTTGATATACTGAATTGGATGAATGTAGAGATGGTCCAAGCTAAATTAAATAAAATAAATGTGCACAAGGCTCCGGGACCAGATGGGTTACACCCTAGAATTCTTAAAGAGCTTAGTTCAGTTATTTCTGTCCCCCTTTTCATAATATTCAGAGAATCTCTAGTGACTGGTATAGTGCCAAGGGACTGGCGCAGGGCAAATGTGGTGCCTATTTTCAAAAAGGGCTCTAGGTCTTCCCCGGGTAATTATAGACCAGTAAGCTTAACATCCATCGTGGGGAAAATGTTTGAGGGGCTATTGAGGGACTATATACAGAATTATGTGACAATAAATAGCATTATAAGTGACAGCCAGCACGGTTTTACTAAGGACAGAAGTTGTCAAACTAACCTAATCTGTTTTTATGAAGAGGTGAGCAGAAGTCTAGACAGAGGGGCCGCTGTGGATTTAGTGTTTTTGGACTTTGCAAAGGCATTTGACACTGTCCCCCATAGACGCCTAATGGGTAAATTAAGGACTATAGGTTTAGAAAATATAGTTTGTAATTGGATTGAGAATTGGCTCAAGGACCGTATCCAGAGAGTTGTGGTCAATGATTCCTTCTCTGAATGGTCACCGGTTATAAGTGGTGTACCCCAGGGTTCAGTGCTGGGACCACTATTATTCAACTTATTGATTAATGATATAGAGGATGGGATTAATAGCACTATTTCTATTTTTGCAGATGACACCAAGCTATGTAATATAGTTCAGACTATGGAAGATGTTCATGAATTACAGGCAGATTTAAACAAACTAAGTGTTTGGGCGTCCACTTGGCAGATGAAGTTTAATGTAGATAAATGTAAAGTTATGCATCTGGGTACCAACAACCTGCATGCATCATATGTCCTAGGGGGCGCTACACTGGCGGATTCACTTGTTGAGAAGGATCTGGGTGTACTTGTAAATCATAAACTCAATAACAGCATGCAGTGTCAATCAGCTGCTTCAAAGGCCAGCAGGATATTGTCGTGTATTAAAAGAGGCATGGACTCGCGGGACAGGGATGTAATATTACCACTTTACAAAGCATTAGTGAGGCCTCATCTAGAATATGCAGTTCAGTTCTGGGCTCCAGTTCATAGAAAGGATGCCCTGGAGTTGGAAAAAATACAAAGAAGAGCAACGAAGCTAATAAGGGGCATGGAGAATTTAAGTTATGAGGAAAGATTGAAAGAATTAA
The DNA here is from genome assembly GCF_050947455.1 of Rhinoderma darwinii. NCBI lineage: Eukaryota > Metazoa > Chordata > Amphibia > Anura > Rhinodermatidae > Rhinoderma > Rhinoderma darwinii. The sequence goes on from NC_134688.1 coordinate 64,017,736, forward strand.
ACCTATTTAGCCTTGAAAAAAGACGACTAAGGGGGGACATGATTAACTTATATAAATATATTAATGGCACATACAAAAAATATGGTGATATCCTGTTCCTTGTAAAACCCGCTCAAAAAACAAGGGGGCACTCACTCCGTCTGGAGAAAAAAAGGTTCAAGCTGCAGAGGCGACAAGGCTTCTTTACAGTAAGAACGGTGAATTTATGGAATAGCCTACCGCAGGAGCCGGTCACAGCAGGGACAGTAGATGGCTTTAAAAAAGGGTTAGATAATTTCCTAGAACAAAAAAATATTAGCTCCTATGTGTAGAAATTTTTCCTTCCCTTTTCCCTTCCCTTGGTTGAACTTGATGGACATGTGTCTTTTTTCAGCCGTACTAACTATGTAACTATGTAACTATATATACAACATCAGAACCACGCTCATTACATATATACAACACCAGAACCAAGCTCGTTACATATGTACAGCACCAGAACAAAGCTCAGTACATATATACAACACCAGAAACAAGCTCAATATATATACAGCACCAGAACAAATCTCAGTACATATATACAGCCCCAGAACCAAGCTCAGTATATATATACAACAAAAGAACCAAGCTCAGTACATATATACAGTGCCAAAAACCCAGCTCAATACATAAATACAGTACCAGAACAAAGATAAGTACATATATACAGCACCAGAACAAAGCTCAGTACATAAATACAACACCAGCACAAATACAGCTGAATTTAGTGCAACCCCTGCCGTATAGGTTTGCACTAAATTGTATACAGCTCCCAGCATGGCCCAAACAATAGTAAGGATATGCTGGGAGATGCTGTTTCACAGATGACGATCTCAGATTCTAGTTTTCTTCTCCATCTGGTCCAGACCTCTATGATAACTTCTCCCAGCCACAGCCCAAATCTGCAGTTTTCAACTCAGATGTCTTCAGCTTCCCACTTTTCAAACATTTCTTCAGCTATAAAAAAATACAAAGTTTGCATGGTCCCAGACACTGTGCCCCTAAATATCATAGCACCACACACTGTCCCTGATTATAATCGCACCATACACTTTGTCCCTGATTATAATAGCGTCATACACTGTGTCCCACACACCGTGCCCCCTGTAGATAGTGCCCAAAAAAAGAAGCACCTGTAGATATGCCCCACATACAGCCCCCTGTAGATAGTGTCCCACATATAGCCACTCCTGTAGATAATGCCCTACATATAGCCCCCCTATATACAGTGCCTCACATATAGCCCCCTCTGGAAATAGTGCCCCACATGTAGACCCCCCTATATAGTGCCCCACATATCGTCCCCTGTAGATAGTGCCCACATATAGCTATCCCTGTAGATAGTGTCCTACATATATCCCCTCCTGTAGATAGTGCCCCACATATTAACCCCTCTGAAAATAGTACCCCACATGTAGCCCCCTGTATATAGTTCCCCACATGTAGCCCCCTGTATATAGTGCCCCACATATTGCCCCCTGTAGATAGTACCCACAAATAGCCATCCCTGTAGATAGTGTCCTACATATAGCCCCTCCTATATACAGTGCCCCACATACAGCCCCCTGTAGATAGTGTCCCACATATAGCCACTCCTGTAGATAGTGCTCCACATATAGCCTACCCCCGTATATAGTGTCCAAGATATAGCCCACCCCTGTAGATCATGCCCTGCATATATCTCCCCTTATAAATAGTGCTCCACATATAGCCCACCCCTGTATATAGTGCCTCACATATAGCTCCCCCTATAGTGCTCCACATATAGCCAACCCCTGTATATAGCCCACCCCTGTATATAGTGCCTCACATATAGCTCCCCTATAGTGCTCCACATATAGCCTACTCTTGTATATAGCCCACACCCTGTAGATAGAGCCCCCCTGTAGATAATGTCACTCACATTTTTATTAGGATAAAAAAACAAAAACGTTACGTACTCACCTTAATCCCGTTCCATCCGGTGGCAATGCAGACCTGCTCTCTTCTGAGCAGGTCTGCTGGGATTGAACTACGCAAGTGGCGGTTTGACATTATTGCGCTGCTTGCGTTGTTGAAAGGTGCTGATTGACATTGATTTTTCTGCACAGGGCCCTGTGTGGTTTGTGTCCACTGCTGCCCACCCAACAACTATGATCCCACAGGGTCTGACTCAGAGTAGAACCCACATAATAATACAGTTACAGCCCGCATTTATTTACTTCTTCTAGGACATTTGGATATTGAATATATACAGAATATACATTTGTGAATATGGATTATACAGAAAATTAAAGAAACCAAAGATGACAGTAAATCATCAAAGTCAATACATCTATAAAAGTTGAATTTTATGTACCTATCTAAATTATGGTCTGAAATTCCATGTCTCATATTCTTTATTGAAACTAAGATTTACATATAGATTTGTAGCAGGGTGAATATAAATAACCTTATGTTTGCACATTTATAAAATATTTCATTTGTAGAAGAGACTTATTATCCCATTTAGGATATCAGCTAACAGCCAAAGTATACATTTCACTGTCGATAATTTATGATGTTTGTCAATTTTGCTGAAGATTTTCTTCTTTCAAAAGAAGCCAACAGAAGGATTTGATAATTTATTATCATCCTGTTTCCTTTATTTCTGTTTCATTAATAAAATCTGTAGAAACTGCAGTATGTAGAAATTTTAATGGAAATGTCCCTGCAATGTAAAAAACCCTGTAAATATTTACATAGTGCACTGGTACAAGTTCTTCCATTATGGGACAGGATATTATGCCACCAGGAAACAACAGTGCCTAGACAGAATGTTAATGAAATAAAACAGCATGTTAATTAACCCAAACTCATACTCTTAATTTAATAGTGATTAGGGTCTTCACGGTGTATACAGGAAAATGTATTATGTAGCTTTGGCCGGTCTCGGAGTGTTGTGCACACTGCATTTCCCCCATTCTCATAACTCCTACTACACAGAGGATGTGGCTGCCGGTGATCGGGGAGATCTCCTTTTCCGGAAACTGGGATCCTTTATTTCTGTTAGAAGAATTTTCCATACTTATCAAAAATGATTCAAGTTTTCACCTCAATAAGAGCTTGATTTTATTCTTGCGGCAAGAAGACAAGTGGCAAATCAGCAGTTGTCTGCCTTCTTTACATAAACTCTGGTTTATATAGACTTTAACAACAACCAGGTGACATTTTGCACATGACAGTTAGTATCTTACACAAAATACTAGTCTAATGCAGTTTTGCTTCATATAGCATATTTTGACACGAACAACTGAAACTGGGATAAAGTTAAATTCCATCTGACTTTATTGAGAAATTTCAACTGTCCCAGATTTGTAAGCAAAACATATTTAACACTTTATCAGCTAAAACATTTCCTGAGAAGCTGTGCATAGCTTAGTGTATATTACATGAAGTAAGAATACATTTATAGTAAAACTTTCTGTAATGTCGGTGGCTGCGGGCTGTCAGCTCCGTTCTCCCCCTAACAGCCGCCGCCACGAGACGGCAAGCGCTGGCCCCAGCCTCCTCCTCAGGAGAAGCCAGCGCTCGCGTCTACTCACCACAGCCGGATCCCGTAGGGTGCGCACGCACGCTCGTGTCCGCTCTTAAAGGGGCAGCGCGCGCACCGGACCTCGTTCATGAACCTTGACCCGTGAGTACTCTGGACTATAAGAGGGATCCAGCCCCCTAGTTCTATGCCTGAGCTTTGTTGTGTATTCCTAGTCTGTCTTGCATATGGCCCCCTAGTGTTTCCTGCTCCCAGTGTTCCTGTTCCTGTTTCCTATACTTGTATCCTGATCTAGTGCCGTGCTGTGCTGTATTCCACGCCTGACCTGCTTCTCCATGCCTGACGTCCACCTGCTGCCAAGTTCCTGCCAAGCCTGCCTTGCTACTGTCCGAGCTGCCACAGGTACCCTATACGAACTATAGACTTTGACCTGCGTCCTGTTGGCCAGCTGCCTTACCGCTAAGACGGTACGGCCCAGTGGGTCCACAAACCCTACGTGACACTTTCCTAACAATTTTCAAACACCGGCAGCCACATCCTCTATCAGCAAAGTCCAGTACTGTACAGCCTGCACTGCCTGTCCAAGCAACACTGTGTCGGGAGAGAACACTTACTAACACTAGTAATAGTCGCACAGTATTCTCTCAGAGCGCTAGTACAGGCAAGCTGCGTACATTACAACAGACTATACAAGGAAAAAGTAATACCTCCATACAATGACCACACATTACCACCACATAGTGACTGAATAATACCACCATTCTGTTACTGAATAATATCTCCACACCATGACCACACCACACATTACCACGATATGGTGAATGAATAATATCATTATACTGTTACTAAATAAAAATCACTATACTGTACAAAGACCAATATTGCTACCATACAGTGACCTTATATGATAGATACCAGTACTGCACAGACAGTCTGCAGACTATATAAGTGAATACTGTACAGCTATATCCAGTGCCTCACAGGTGACGTCTTCTCTGATCGAAGTTATTCACTTTAGCTTTTCTTCTCCATCTGGCCCAGATCTCCATGACAAATTCTCCTGAGAATTTGCTACCTAGACATCTTTGACTCCTCATTTTTCTAGCACTTTCCAAAACTATTCCCTATGCTCTGTGTCCGCACACAGTAATAGTGCTCCCAAAACAGTTATAGTACCTACCTTTAATCCTACATACAGTACTAGTGTAAGAATATTTTTCCTCCACGCTCTTACTGGCTTAGATTCTAAGGTTAGGCGCAATAAATTAAATACAAGAGTGAGTGTATAAAAATGTATATTGTCTAAAGAGTGAAATGACTGTTACAGTTATTTTGAGACTTATATGGAGATATGTATGCAAAGACAGTCATAAGCAATACATTTTATGTAGAAACTTTTTCCTTATCATCAACAATAATTACATTACACATTATAGTTACCATACATGGACTTTCCACACACTCCAGTAAGTCTCCTCTCCAGTATGTCCCTCCATGTATCCCTCTCCAAGCAGCCTCCCAGGTGGCTCCCTAGTGCCTCCCAAGTTTCTCCTAATGAGTCATGCTTGGGTTTTTATAACTCTTTGTCTGCCCCCTCTGGAAACACATAGCCTGACCTTCCTGATCAAAGAACTTCCCCATGTTACATGCAAATATAGAATACTGGTGCCACTTATCAACCATCTCATTAGTATGCAAGATACCTATTGTTTAATCTGATTCTCGCGGTAACGTCCACCTCCACGGACCGTCGTTCTAACTTACCCTTAGACGGACTCGGCCATGGACTTGAGAGTGCTGGTCGGAGTCTCCCTCCTATGAGATGCCAGTACTAACTTCCACTCTGCTGTGTCCCATAGGGTGCGCACGCACGCTAGTGCCCGGACTTAAAGGGCCAGCGCATGCACATGATTTTTTGCACGGTATTTGAGGAACCCGGACGAGTTTTTTCAGCATCTATATCTCTGCTTACCCTTCGCCAGGGAGATACCTCTGTGGGCGAGTACGCCATTTAGTACTGCACCCTGGGGGCAGAGCTGTCCTGGAACAACGAGGCCTTGGTGGCTACATTCTGGCAGGGACTGTCATCCGAGATTAAAGATGAACTTACCGCTCGTGATCTGCCACCTACCCTGGATGACCTCATTCTTCTAGCCACCCGGATTGAGATGAGGATCCATGAGCAATCCCAAGAGGTTCGTCGGGAGAGATGATTTCCTAGGCTGGCTCCTACTTTCCAGCAATCCCTGTTGCCCTCGCCAGTTGTTCCACCAGAGGAGCCTATGCAGGTGGACCGACTCAAATTGACAGCCCAGGAGAAACAACACAGACGCACTTCGTGACTTTGTATTGTGGCCTCGGAGGCCATGTTGTGCGTTTGTGTCCCCAGAAGCCAAAAAACTCCAGTGCCTAGGATTGGTTGGAGAGACAACCCTAGGCGGAACAGCACTAAATAAAAAATTATCTTCCCGTGACCATAGTGTGCAGTGAAAAGACGCACCGGATCTCTGCCTATCTGGATTCTGGGTCTGCAGCAAATCTCATCCAACAAGACCTAGTGGACTATCACCAGTTGCCCACAGTTCCTCTGGAGACATCTTTGGCTGTTGCCTCAGTGAATGGACTTTCTCTGTCTGATACAATCGTATCTGAGACCAAGCCACTGAAGCTCCGATTTGGAGCTCTTCATACTGAACTGATTTTGTTTCTTGTTTTGCCCAAAGCCGTTAATCCTGTCCTACTAGGCTTCAGTTACATACCCCAGTCCTGTACTGGAATTCCAGAGAGGTCGCCACCGCTGTCTGTTACAGATCCAACCTGTCCAGCCTCCTCTGCCTCAGTCATTACCAGGATTACCTCCCCACTTCTCTCAGTTTCTGGACATCTTCAGCAAGAAAGTTGTTGAAATGCTTTCCTACAACTGTCCAATTGAACTGGTTCCAAATGCTTCCCATCTCCGTGGACGGATATATCCTCTCTCCTTGCCAGAGACTCACTCCATGTCGGCCTATATCAAGGTGAATCTGGAGTGGGGTTTTTATACAAAAATCCTCCTCCCCGGCCGGGGCCGGGTTCTTCTTTGTTAAGAAAAAAGACCTTTTCAACCTTGCATTGACTACCGTGGTCTCAACCAGATCATGGTCAAGAAAAAATACTCGTTGCCACTGATTTCCGAACTATTTGACCGTATACGAGGAGCCAGGATTTTCTCTAAACTAGATTTGCGTGGGGCTTACAATTTGATCCGTCAGGGTGACAAATGGAAGACGGCATTCAACACTCGAGACGGGCACTACGAATACCTGTCCATATATGGACAGTGACATCGGCAGCAGTACGGGAGTCCCCAGGCAGAGCATCAGCTGATGCTCTACTCGGGGACTCCACTGCTGCCGACGTCACTGTCCTAATATGGACAGTGACTTCAAGAGTTTCCTATCGCTGTAGTCCGAGAGCGGTGCATCAGCAATATTAGAAAAGTTCCAGGACTTCCAAAACAGTTCACTGTGTTTGAACGGCATCATTTAGTACCAAATTTTTAATTAAAGTATATTAGTGAGTGACTTTTTTTACATAAAAATATGAATGCAAAACAATTTTTGGTCCCCGGATATCCCCTTTAAGGAGATCCTGTTCTTCAAGAAAGTAGAAAGAACAACTTTTTTATTTGGTGGATTGGAAGGGGTATGGTCCAGATGGGAAGTGCTGGGAGCCAGAAGACTACCTCAATGCCCCTACCCTTATTAAGAGATTCCTCTCTCTCTCTGGTCCCATGAAAAGGGGTATAAGAGGGGGGATACTGTAACGTCCACGGCCATGGAACCGTCGTTCTGACTTACCCCTCGTCGGCCACGGCCATGGACTTGTGAGTGCTGGCCGGCGTCTCCCTCCTAGGAGACGCCAGCACTCACTTCCGTTCCGCTCTGCTGTGTCCTGTTTGCTGCGCATGCACACTTGCGCCCAGCCCTAAAGGGCCGGCGCGCACATGTAAAAGATCATCAATTAGCCCATGATCACCCTGGACTATAAAAAAGGCTCTGCCCTTCTACTCCTTGCCTGAGCATCGTCGTTGTGTTTGCTCATGTTAGTCTTAGCAAATGGTTCCTTAGTGTTATCCTGTTCCCATTGTTCCTGTGCCCAGCTACCTGTATCCTGTGTCCTGTGCCGTGTTTGTTCCTGCGCCTTAGATAGTTGGAGTCGTGTTGTGTCATCCGTCACACCTGTTATCATCCGCCACGTCTGGCGTTATCTGCCTTTAAGTGTATCTGTGCCTAAGCCTCTGCTACTGTCTGGACTATCTAAGGTGCTCTTGTACTAGGACTGTTGTTTGGCCAGCTGCTACTCCGCTGCAGCGGTGCAGCCTAGTAGATCCACATACCCACGGATCGTGACACTCACAACAAAGGACCCAGACATTCACAGGTATCTCTTACAGATGCTAACCAGTAGTGTGGGCAATAAGTCTTATCCATGGACAAACTCAGGATGCCTTTCATTGAGACATGCAACTATACCCATGATCCTCCATCTTTTATTCATTCAAATAAAATACACTACATAATATAATATATAACATTATATAAGGTTTTCATTTTTCAAAACCTTAATTTCTTATACTAGTGCCTCCTTACACAGTAATAGTGCCCCCATGCTGTCCCCCACACAGTAATACTGCCCCCATAGTGGTGCCCCCATAGTGCTGAACACACAGTAAAAATGCCACCTTTGTGACCCATACACAGTAAAAATGTTCCCTTAGTGCCCCCACACAGTAATAGTGCCCCCTTACTGCTCCTAGGCAGCAACAGTGCCCGCACTGCCATTTACGAGAGTGTATATCAGGACAAGAAGCCGATCGCTCCCTTGTCCTACCATTGTATTCAACTGTATCCGATTCCTGAGGAAATGGATACAGTTAAAAGGGGCACAAGTTAGCAGTTTTAGCAGTGTAACCGCCCCCTTTTGAACGCCCCCTGAACAGCTTAGAAGTATAATTTTGTTGTCTCTACAGTTACATTCCAATGTGCCTAATAACCATAGCCTTTGTGTTCATTTCAGTCCACATTAAATTTTACAAGTTTGTAAAGAGGTTCTCACCTTAGATAAAATGTCTTCCTTCTTATTATCTTTTGATCTTGTCATCTGAATATGTATCAGCAAGAGACTGGCTCACAAGAATACCAGTTTCTCTGGTGTGCCCAGGCCCTGACACAATAATGAGCCCCAAAGTACCAGAAGAAGCTAATGTGGATGTAATGGAAGCACTAGTTAAGCAATTCCCCCAAAGTGCAAGTTATGGAATTGCTTTGTAAGCGATTCCCCAAAGGCAGTGGGAAACTGTCAGGAATAAGCGTGCAAATAATCCGCTGCCTCAAGTCCGTCACTACTCTGATCAGCAGAGTCTAAGGCTACCCTATGGTCTTCACCTGAGCCCACCGCAAGGCAGGTTGGATTAGGCTGCATAGAATGCAGGTTGAATTAAGAGAATAGGGAGTTGGACAGCAATGACTATTTGGAGCTGCGCAGTCTCATGGTGTTGAATCCTTTCGGCCAGATCTTGTACCAGCTGAGTCAGACTGTGCATCTGTTCCACTAGGCCGAGGTTTAAGGGTCTGATCGCCTCTCACTAGAAAGGGGGGTACTGTTAGGAAACGTCCGTTTCTTTAAGGTTGTCATTACTACTAGCCTAGCTTCTGGGCGGCTATGGGTTGAGTTGCAGAGCCAATCTCATTTCACTGTTTTTGGACAGGAGATGCAATTCAGGCAATACCAGAACATAAAACCAGACAGCCAGGGGTCAAACAGCAACAGAATTCACAACCAGGAGAGAGTTTAAGTCCAAATCAGCAAACATTAGAGTGCCAGAAGTTGTAGTGGTCAAAACCAGCCGAGAGCAGAATGTCCAAATCAATACGCAAAAGGGTTAATCTAAAGACAGAGCCGAGGTCCAGTTCCAAGAATCCAAATAGTGATGTGATACAGGGTGTAAGCAGGAGCTTGATCAGAAACTGCATACACAAAGAAATTCACAAGCAACAATGAAAGAACTGACCAGACTAAAATACTCCACCCTAGAATCTGATAGGATGAAAACAGTGACATGAGATTGGCTCTGCAACTCAACCAAGTGCCGCTCAGAAGCTAGGCTAGTAGTCATGACAACCTTAAAGAAATGGAGGTTTCCTAACAGTGGAGCCCATCACTTTCTGTTAGGGACAAATTTTGTTGATACACAAATAACTTATTAGAATGAAACTAATGATTTGACCTTTGTGCACAATGATAACAGCATCATATAAAGAGATTTTCCCATCTCATAAAGCGATGGTATCCCCCACTGATCCTGAGATATACCATTCCCTTTATGAGATGTAAAAACCCTTTAATGTGATTAAAAGTGGATATGCACAGGTTCTGTTTGTCAGTTGATGGCAGGCCCTACGAATAATTTTTTGGGTTGTCTTAAAACAAGCCAGTCTGACACTGAGAGTAAGGGCATGACCACACATGGCGGAATTCCTCCGCAACTGTCCGCATCAATGCCGCACAGAATCTGCGTTGCAGATTCTGCAGCGGATCTGCACAAAATGTGCAGAAAATTGATGCGGACTGGCCGCTGCGGACTGCAGGAAAAGTGCTTCCCTTCTCTCTATCAGTGCAGGATAGAGAGAAGGGACAGCACTTTCCCTAGTGAAAGTCAAAGAAATTCATACTTACCGCCCGTTGTCTTGGTGACGCGTCCCTCTTTCGGCATCCGGCCCGACCTCCCTGGATGACGCTCCAGTCCATGTGACCGCTGCAGCCTGTGCTTGGCCTGTGATTGGCTGCAGCCGTCACTTACACTGAAACGTCATCCTGGGAGGCCGGACTGGAGACAGACGCAGGGAGTTCTCGGTAAGTATGAACTTATATTTTTTTTTTACAGATACATGTATATTGAGATCGGTAGTCACTGTCCCGGGTGCAGAAACAGTTACTGCCGATCGCGTAACTCTTTCAGCACCCTGGACAGTGACTATTTACAGACGTCTCCTAGCAACGCTCCCGTCATTACGGGAGCCCCATTGACTTCCTCAGTCTGGCTGTAGACCTAGAAATACATAGGTCCAGCCAGAATGAAGAAATGTCATGGTAGTAAAAACAATACGCTCCGCAGCACACATAAGATCTGCGGACTTCATTGCGGAATTTTGACTCTCCATTGAAGTCAATGGAGAAATTCCGCCATGAGTCCGCAACCAGTCCGCCACTGCTCCGCAACAGACAGAGCATGCTGCGGACACCAAATTCCGCTCCGCAGCCTATGCTCCGCAGCGGAATTGTACGCATCGTGTAAACGAACACTGCTAAATTAAAGTGAAAGTCAATGGAGAAACGGCTCCGCTGCGGATTAACGCTGCGGAGTGTCCGCAGCGGAATTTAAGTGAAATTCCGCCATGTGTGAACCCGCCCTAATAATCTACGTAGGTCCGTTTTTCTCAAATCAGTCCTAGAGAATCCTGAACAGATCATTCCTTAAGGATTTCTCAAAGAAATAAACAAAAGTGCTAATTATTGATTTAGTGAAATTAATTAAATTGTCCATCACAGTATTAACCCCTTTCCAATGTAGCCATGTTTAGGTTTTTCATTTTTGTTTTTTCCTCCCCACCTTTCAAAAGCCATAACTTTTCTTTATCTTTCCGTCAATATAGCCATATTAGGGCTTTTTTTTTCTGGAACATGTTGGTGTTTTTGACAGGACCATTTATTGTACAATATATTGTACTGGGAAACTGGAAAACATGTCTTTGTGGGTGTAATTTTAAAAAAGCAGGGATTCCTCCACTGTTTTTGAGGTTTTGTTTTTAACAGCGTTAACTATGCGGTAATAACAACATCTCAACTTTATTCTGCGGGTTAATATGATAAGGGCAAAGTTCTATTGATTTTTATGTTTTACAACTTTCAAAAGAAAAAACAGATTGTTAAAAATAAAATTTGTTTGGTTTGTTTTGTTTGTTTGGTGAACCATAACTTTTTTATATTTTCCATTAAATGAGCGGTGAGATGTTTTTGTGGGGTGAGCTGTTGTTTTTTTTGTACCGATTTGCTGGACATAAGACTTTTTAATTACCTTTTTATTCTATTTTTTGTCGGAGACGAGGTGACAAAAAACAGCGAATTTTTTTTCCCCCGGTATTCACTGTGCGGGTTAAATGGTATCGCCGCGTTTGTTCAAGTCTGAACTAATACAAATTTATGTTAATTATTATTATTTTTTACTTTTTTTCACTGAGAGATGGTCGCAAGCCATGTTCAATGCAAAAAGATCGTAGAAGCCATGTAACCGATATATAACTTTATTTTTCGGTTGACAGCCTTGTGAGTGCTTGTTTTTTGCAGGACAAGTTTTTTACAACATTTTACAACAGGCAACATTTTGGGGTACATATAACTTATTGATTAAATGTATCAGATTTTTCAGAAGAGTGAAAAAAAATTCGGCCATTGGTTTCTTTCAGTTTTAAATTTAGGTTGTGTGGTATAAATAACATGATAACTTTATTTTCTGGGTCAGTACAATTATAGTGATAACAAATTTCTATATATTTTTTTTATGTTCTACCAATAAAGACAATGAAAATTTTTTTTTACCAAACATTTGTTGTTGGGTTGTTGCATATTAATGTTAATATGTTTTGCAGGTAATTCAATTGTGCAGTGTTGATTTTGACGTCATAAATGTATAGTAAAGCCTAAAGGGTTTGTCTGCCACCTCTCTCTTCAGCCTGATCGGACATCTGGCGCTGCTAAGTAATAGGACATGTGCACTAAACTTGCCGAGCGTCAGATGGTGGCCTCAGCAAATGTCCGACTCAAAGTGCAGCAGTGTCTGGAGAGTGAGATGAGTAACCATTCTTGCCCTCCTTAAACATAATCATGGCTTCTCACCTCCTCACCCAACCTATTACATGCCCTCTACAATGTGCTTGTGACCTACCCTCGTCTGACTACCTACCACAAAACTGCACAACTTACTGGATGAGATCGTGGAATAGGGCAGGTATGGGTACGGCCACACGGAGCGGCCCTGACACAGTCGCAATACGGCCAACAACCGCGATGGCACTATGTAGGAACGGCTGACAAATACCTCGTTAAGAAGCGTTCGGGTTACATGCGCATGCGCACTGCCGCTCCATTCATTCTCTATGGAAGCGCCGGAGATAGCCGCGTGCAGTGTTCAGCTTTTATGGCGCTGCCATAGAGAATGAATAGGGGGTAAGTTATTGTAATTTGAAAAATCGTACGGCCATAAAGGGTGTATTATTTCATGGCCGGAACGATTTTGCAGATAAAGTGACGTTTTACCCGCGTTAACATGCAGCCACTAACAGGCTGTTTGACAGCCGCACCGACCATGGTGCCGACGTGGTTGTTAGCCGCGTTGTGACAGTGTCAGGGCCGCTCCGTGTGGCCCTACCCTAATATGTTTGGGAGAGAGATGAGGAGCCACGTCGTGCAATTATTGATTATGGACACACCAACCGTATAGTATGGAGCGATGAGCTCAGCCTCCTAATCTGGAACTGGTGATGTTGCAAGCTGGAGGAGGAGGTAGTCACAGCAACATTACAGCAATTCATGGCTCCACGCCCTATTGCGTCAACCAGTGCCATGAGTGTCGAATATCTGCTAGCACTGCGCAAATCTTCTGGTCCAGCAGACAGCTCGCGAGTCACACAGTGGTTGGAAACCCCTAATTAACAGTATGTATATCAGAGTTGTCTGTTCTAATGATCCCAGCCCCTGTGTGTCCATCACATGATCATGGATAGAATTTTAATCCACTATAAGAAAACAATGAATGTTCCTACTGAATAACAGCAATGGTATATTCTATGGTATGTATGCCTTTGCATGACATGGAGACTTTTTAAATAATTTGGTGTCCATAGCTTACAGAGCCATGATCCATACTGGATTCAGCTTTAGCTTCAAGAGAGCAGCTTGGTGAGAATCATTTTTATTTGCTAAAAAGGCTCTAATAGGGCAGGGATGCTGCAAACGCTTGTCTGAATCAGAGTCTTTAGCGCTTTGTGCATATTATAACTTTCCATACTGATTTGATTTATTCCAAAAGTGTGGGTGCCATTGCTGCTCATAACACACTTGTTAAATATTTGCAATGGCACAATAACAGGCTTACTTACACTGCACCACTATCGAGAATATGCACTCAATAAGAAGTGATTATCATGCTAAATTGCCCATCTTAACGTCATGAATAAAGATGAGTGAATCGGTACTACACTAACCAAATTAGGTTGGAAATTCCCAAAAGATTCAAATTCGGCAAACTTAGAGACTTTGGGGTTTGTGGCCCACCATTTTACAGATAAGAAAAAGGATCACATGGCTTCAGGCAGATTTTCCCATAATACATTGTAGACAGCCCTGCCAACAGGCCCTGTGATCATCACACCCTCTAACCGTATATGTTGCTGTCACTTTCACTTTACTAATGCTTCCTAGCCTTCAAGAGCTTGAAAGGGGTTGGATACAGACCTAGAAGACATCAGAGTGTCAGACAATTTTCAGGGAAATCGGGGAAATTTTCATTTGCCAAAATTTATTTGGATCGAATTGGACCCAAAATAAATTTCTGGAAAATAAACTCATCCCAACAATAGTTTCTTAATAATGAATCGATTCTCAGTCGTTAAGCCAATCATAGCAATTTTATTTTGGTAGTCAATCCTATTTGCTATATGTGTAGCTTGTAAGCAATTGATGTCTGAGAAAGAACCATTTCAACACAATGAAAGTGTTTGCAGAGACACATCCAATGTCCCAATCTGGACAAAGTAAGAATATCCAAAAAGAATAATTTTTTAAAAGAAACATGAGTGCTCTTAAAACCCAAATTGACTTAATACAACTTTATACACTTAATACTCGACTTAATATTGACTTAATACACTTAATTAAATGCCATTATCGTGAATCAAATTAACTAGTATAAGAATATTCTAGTAAGATTAATATTTATCTCAGTAATAACCTATTTCCGTGAATAATGTGCACGTTATATGAATAGTGTATATTTTTTTATTTACTATGGATTCATTGTCATGATCATAATCACTATTCTTAAGATGATGATGTGGTCCTTAATGCCGGGTTCACACATAGCATAAGCGCTGCAGAATTTCCACAACGGAATTATGTGTGGAAATTCCGCAGCATTTACAAAAGCAGCAAAGTGGTTGAGATTTAAAAAATCTCATGCTCACGCTGCGGGAACAAAGCAGCGTAAACATGAATAAATTGAATTGCGGTGTGGAATTCAAATCCGCAGCATGTCAATTTATGCTGCGTTTTCGTTGATTTTCTGTTGTGTGTATTCCCAATTGGGGTTGAAAAACCCACAACAGAAAGCTAGTGTTGCGTCTTTTACGGCGAAATCGCAGCGTTTCCGGCGCAAAAATCGCAACTCAGGAAAAAAATCATACTTATCCAGAAATATCTCCTTCTTCCTGCAGTCCAGCCTCCTGGGATGATGTTGCATCCCATGCGACCACTGCAGTCAATCACAGGCTGCAGCATCACATGGCCTGCAATGTCATCCAGGGAGGCCAGACTCCGTACAGGGAAGAGAGAGAGGGTTGGTATGATCATTTATTTTTTCACAGCGCTGCTTCCGCAGCTGAAATTCCGTTAGAAAAACCGCACCACTACGGAAGGTGCTGCGAGTTCCTGGTTGGATGCGCTGCACACTTTTTACGTAGTGTATCCGACCCATGGATACCTGGCCTAAGCCTTCCTTTACACAGTTTTTTTTTTTATGTGTTTCTTGCAGAAAAAAAACACATGTAGAAATGCCAGTTTTTAATAGTGCATGCATTTTTTGGGCGTTTTTTTCTAAATAGTGTGTTTTATTGTATCTCCACTTTCACATGCGTTTTTGTGCCATTTTTCATATTAATACATAAGGAATGCCTACCGGCACCAAAAGCCCTGTTTTCCAACTGTAAATTGAATTAAAATAAAAATTTTATTAAGCTATTAAAGCAAAGAACAAACTACATAAAGGTTAAAAGGATTCATATTCATAGCTGACTGAAATCAGCATGGTGCAAGTGTAACAAGTGGATGGTGGAAATGCAGAGTGTCAGCGGCTGCAGAGCGCTGCACCCAATTCCACAGATATAGGGTAGAAAGTCAGCAGGACCATGTGTTAAAATTAAAAGGAAAGCCCCCCCCGACATGTTTCGCTACCGATGTAGTGTCTTCAGGGGTATCGGGGCTAATGACAGCGCGCCGCGGATTTCTCAAGATTAAATATATAACCAAATTGTCTACACGTGTGCCCTCATCGTGGCCTCAGCCAACCACAAGCTGAGTAGAGGAACACACCTCCACTGTTAAGACAGGCAGATGATCCCGCCAATGGTGAGTTCAGCACGAACCACCAATGAAATGTAGTATGCGCGCGCATGCGCAGTGACCAAGATTCCAATGATAGAAAAAAAACACATAGGGTGGATAGGACCTAGGCGCATGCGCGAAAAAGACGGGTATCGATTACGAGTAAACCAAACGCAATCAGCCAACAGCGTATGTCTGCAACAGCATGTTAAGCCTGTTCTCGAGCATAATATATAGTAATTAGTATGCAGTGGGAGAGTACCCATATATCACCTTTAATAGAGAAGGGCAATCAATTTTAGTGATTAGACATAGAACGTTAACAGTAAGAACAAATACTTCACCAAAAACGACAGTGGGAGAATAATGGCAAAAAAACCGCAGCGCTAACCGTCTAAGAATGTAGTTTGAAGTAACGATCGATACAGATAATAAACTATGAAATAGTAGAAGATGGCATAATAGGTATATAAATAGGTAATACTTATGCTATTTCATACAGGTAGCAACCTGTACAATAATGTGCTAACCATCAAGGAAGCACATATGAAACCAGACTAGGCAGCTCAGTGGTAGCCAGATCTGGCAAAGACCAAAATGTCGAATTCAAAATGAGTATAAGTACCAAGTAAAAGTCCAAAAGGTTCAAAGAAACGCCGCAAAATTGAACCCCTCATTGAGACCACCTGGACTAAGGGTCCCCAGGCGATGGATCCAGCGTGCCTCCTCCTGTAACAACTTACAATCTAGATTCCCTGCTCTGGGGCCCAGTTTTAACTGAGTGATCCCCCAGAAATGCAGGAAGCGGACATCTCCATTGTGTGTAAAGCGAATGTGTCTAGATAGTGGTGTATCTCCTTTATGATTTATAGTGCTCAAGTGTTTAGAAATTCTCCTCCTTAATTCCTGTATGGTTTTACCCACATAAAACTTGGGGCACTTGGGGCTACATAATTTACTCCCTTGCTCTGGCAGTTGATAAATTGTCTCACTTGATAAGAGCGGCCATCAAGTGGGTTGGTAAATTGCTTCACAGTAGGCATGAGATAGCAAAACGAACAGCGACCACATGGGTACGAGCCAGTAGTCGCTGACTTAAGCCAACACTTTGGTGCTATCGTGGACCCAGAATGATGACTATGCGCCAAATAGTCCCGCAAATTCCAAACCCTTTGGTAAGTAATGCTGGGAGTAGGGGGGACTGCATCCCTCAGGTCAGGGTCAGCCAAAAGAATTGGCCAATGTCGATGTAAAATCTCATGAACCTGTTGAGAGCCGGTGTCAAAAGTGCCAATACATCTGATATTTGTGGATCCAGCAGACCCAATAGTGGTCATAGACTTACAGGCACCCTGAGGTTTCCGTTCGCATACCAGTTCACTTCTCTCTGTGGCTCTCGCTCTGGCATATGCCCTGTGTAGCCATTTCTTAGGGTACCCCTGTGCCAAGAATTTTGAGAAGAGTCCATCACACTCCAATTTGAAGGACCGCTCGTCAGAGCAATTCCTCTTGGCACGAAGGTACTGTCCAATCGGAATGCCCCTCTTTAGAGTGGGAGGATGGTAGCTGTCCTAATGTAATAGACTGTTGGTGGATGTTGGTTTCCGTGAAATATCTGTGTGGACACTACCAGCAGGGTCCAAGGAGATTTTAAGGTCCAGGAAAGTAATCTCTGTTTTGTGTATAGCGTGAGTGAATTTCATGCCCACCTCATTAACGTTAAGTGTGGCCATGAACTCATAAAATAAATTTAAATCGCCGTCCCATAGGAGGAGAATATCGTCAATATATCTCCCCCAGAATAGGATATGACAAGTGTAGGGAGCTAGTTTATCAGTAAAAACTATGGTGTCTTCCCACCACCCCAAAAATAAATTTGCATATGTTGGTGCACAGAAAGTGCCCATGGCTGTTCCTTTTATCTGATGATAGAATTTACGGTCGAACAAAAAATAATTGTGTGTCAGAAGAAATTGAAGTAGTGACAAAAGAAATTTGTTATGTGCATGGAATTGAGTACCTTTCGTACTGAGAAAATGAGTAACTGCCATGAGGCCAAATCTATGCTGAATATTGGTGTAGAGAGACTCCACGTCAATACTAGCAATCGACGTGGAGGGAGTTACGTGAATCTCCTGGATCCTATTGATGGTGTCCTTAGTGTCTTTCAAAAATGACGGCAAGGAAGTAACAAACGGGGAAAGAATCTCATCAAGATACATACTAATGCCCTGAGTAAGGCTATCATTGCCCGATACAATGGGCCTGCCTGGAACTGGGCGAGACGCCTTATGGATCTTAGGCAGAGCATAGAAGGTCGCCAAAGTGGGAGAAGGATTATAGATCCGTTTAAACTCGTCGCCAGTGATCATGTTCTGTGTCTTTGCTTCAAGAAGTAGCATGCCCAAGTCCTCCAAAAACAAATCAGTAGGGTTTTTATCAAGAATGGTATACGTAGTGACATCGTCCAGTAATCTGTGAGCCATGGCAACATAATCATCAACATTCATGACCACAATGTTACCCCCTTTATCGGAGGGTTTGATAGTAATTTGATCATTGTGGCAGAGTTCATGTGTTTTCATATTACAAACAGTGGCGTAACTATAGGGGTCGCAGCGGTCGAAATTGCGACCGGGCCCAGAATAAAGGGGGGCCGCGGCCCCCCGCACCACATCAATAAAAAGTTAGTATAGTAACTGGGGCCTATGTATTAAACTACACGGGCCCCGTTACTATAGTAACTGACAGTACTTACCTTCCTCCTTCCGGAGCGTAGCAGAGGTCCTGATGTCACAGCAATGTGTGCAGCGCATGACGTCACAACTCTATGCGCTGCGCACAACATCCCGACCCTGGATGGAGTCAGGACCTCTGCTGCGGCCGAAGAGGAGGGTAAGTTTAATACCACTGTCTGCTGGAGCTGATAGGTCGAGTTCCGACTCCTGGGACCCCCGCCAATCAGCTGTTTTGAAGGGGTTGCAGAGCTCGTACGACCGCTACTTCCCCTTCATTCCGGTCACTTTCTCACACTGTGAATCACCGACACGGATGTGTCAGCGATTCACAGTGTGAGCATGTAAGGGAAATGAAGGGTAAGTAGCGCTTGTACGAGCAGTGCACCCCCTTCAAAACAGTTGATTGGCAGGGGGTCCCGGGAGTCAGACTCGACCCATCAGCTATTAATGGCCTATCCTGAGGATAGGCCATCAATGTTTAGGGACTGGAAAACCTCTTTTAAGCTTACCATGTGGTAGGCTTAGATACAAGGCCCCTGCAAACAGTAATCTTATACTGTATAAGATAACTGTCTGCTGGACCCTGTATCTAAGCCTACCATATGTGTTAGGCTGTGTTCACATCACCGCTGCCCTTCCATTGAGGGGTTCCGTCAAAGCTTTCCATTGGGTAACCCCTTAACGGAAAGGCTAACTGACTCCTCAGCTTCCGTTTCCCTCATCATTGATCTCCATGGTGACGGAAACGTTGCTAAAGGTTTCTGTTTGTCACCGTTGTGACAGAGTTCCGTTACGGATCCGTAATTACGGATACACACACATAGCCAACTGTTATTACGGAAGCCCCATAGACTTCTAAGGGCCTGCCCGTGCCGTAATTACGGCCTGAAATAGGACATGTTTTATATTTTTCAACGGCCCGGGCACCTTCCCGTAAGCAAACGGGAAGGTACCCGTGGCCAATAGAAGTCTATGGGCCCGTAATTACGGCCCGTAAAGGAAAGATAAAGGAAAATAAGGCAGCACTACCAAATATGTGAAAAAAATTATCCTTTAATTCCACGTGCGACGTTTCAGCTCAGTTTGAGCCTTTCTCAAGCAAAAACCTTTCCTTTAACCCCACTGATATCTTTAACATTGGCCTAAAAAAGCTATTGAACGAGGGTCTTTTGGGAGGATTGCTAACAAAAAAACAGTGTGACTATATTTTGGTAGAATTTCCTGTTATTCCCATTATGCACGCTCTTCCCCAAACACACAAGGGCATACATCCTCCACCCATGCGTCCCATAGTATCAGGAATATTATCCCTCTCTAAAAGATTATCTAAATGGCTGGATTTACTTTTGCAACCACTTGTTCTCAGGGTTCCCGGCCATCTGAGGGACACAGGCGATGTCCTATGTACGTTTTTTGATAAAAATCTGGTGTCCAGAATATACATAGCTAAGCTGTGATGTGGTATCTCTATATACCAGTATACCACATCTAGTGGCTCTGAGAGCGCTGGAACACCATCTTATGCAATACAGTGTCTACAGTCATATATCCTGGATGTTCTCATTTTTGTTATAACACATAATTATTTTCAATTCGATGGACAGTTTTACTTGCAGTTAAGGGGAGTGTCATTGGGGGTGAAATTTTCGCCCTCGTTGGCAAACCTCGTATTGGCGTGGTGGGAGGAATACACTATTTTTTCAGTCGATAATCCCTTTGGTGGCCATACCCATTGGTATGGTAGATACATAGATGACCTCCTATTGATTTGGGAGGGCGATGTATCTGCCATACCAGAGTTTATGAGTTACCTTAATGACAATGATTGCAACCTGAGGTTTACAGGTGGGTAGGGACACTATCCAATTTTTTGGATTTGGAATTGACAGCCCAGGAGCTATCTGTACCAAAACCTACAGAAAGTCGATCACAGGAAACACCATACTGCATGCCCAGAGTAGTCATCCGAAACAAAGTATTTCTTCTATTCCGGTAGGTGAGATGATTAGAGCAAGAAGAAATTGTAGCAGTGACCATAGTTTCAAATTAGAACAGAAACAAATCTGTCATAAATTACAAAACAGAGGCTACAAAAATTCGACACTCAATAGGGCAAAATCTATAGTAAAATCTAAAGATTGGAAAATTGTTATTTGATAAATATAAGTGGCCACATACTGCTAAATCGGATGTACCGACTCTGGTTTTGCAGTACCGTGACCAATTTACACAAATTAAAGAAATTATAATGAAATACCTTCCAATATTGTCAGATGATGCACATCTAGAAACAATATTGAAGCAAGAATGTCGGGTTGTTTCACGCAGAGCACCAACACTTGGCAATCTGCTGTCCCCCTCCCTCTTTTCCTCATGCAGAACTAAAACCACCTGGCTACATCAGCAAGGATTCTATAGATGTGGGTCTCATCTATGTAAAATATGTCCACTTACACAGTCTGTGATTTTTTTTTTTCCATGATTCAGAAAATACCCAAGTGTTCCCTATCAAATCATACGTCAACTGCAACAGTGAATATGTCATTTATATCATTGAGTGTACTAAATGCACTCTGATATGTTAGAAATCTTGCCATCCATAATATCTCTAATGCGGCTCGACACTTCATCACGGAACCTAATAGGTCAATTAGATCTTTCATAACCTATGCCATTAAAAGTGTTAACAGGTCCACCAGAGGGGGGAATCTCAGGCACACTCTTCTGAATAGAGAGGCCTTCTGGATCTATAGTTTAAAAACCAGATACCCAATAGGCTTGAACTTACGTAGGGAATTGATGTTCCATTATTGAATATACAGTAACATCTTTTCTATTGAACAGCTATCGTTTCATACATGTGACAATTATGCTAAAATTTAGAACATGAAAAGGCTACTAGAAAGATTGAGAGAATAACACTAGAAATTAAAAACCTATTTTCTAAGAGAATATTTAAACTAACTTACTAACAGTGAACATATAATGTAGGTTGTCACATAATGCCAATTATTTAATGATGCACAATGTAGATACATGTTGTATCACATATTATGAATTGTTGTTATATCCAGACCATTTCCGAATAGTACTTATATTAACTATTTATTTTAAAGTCACCATGCAACATTTTGTTTTTAAATTCCTTTTGCGCGATGTCTCCTGCTATGCGACTGTTAAGCCAATTATACCCGGTCTAAAAAATATAATTCGGGCTTTATATATAAACACACTAAAGTGAGAATATATTTAACTACTGTAAAAAAATGTCCAATACAGTCATGTCACTATTCTATAATGGAAGGAATAAAAAAAGAGAAAGAACGGGTACTTTCCAGGCGCTACCGATCGGAATGATCATCTGTGATGAGTATAATCCATATGATGATCATTCCGATCGGTAGCGCCTGGAAAGTACCCGTTCTTTCTCTTTTTTATTCCTTCCATATCAACATTGAGACTTCTTGTTAAGTTCTCAAACCGGGTCCTGGGCTGCAACCTAACTCCAATACCATTATACCGTCGAGGTATCTCGGATTCTGCTCCGCTGGATGTTATGCTCCCAGCATAACCGCACCAGGTTAGCATCACTTGCACTCTGTTCACACTTGTATATACAGTTTCATGCACTATTGTGCGCTTTGTTGTTGTTTTTTCTGTCATTGACTATTCTATAATGGACATCTGAAGCATATATATTTACTTGCTTACCTTATTAGGATAACGTCCCGATTCCTGGTGAATTCTGCCCCATCCCAGGTGCGACTTAATCAAATCCTTTTTCCATTTGACCGGATATAAACCTTGACTGACTGCATTACCAACTGACACAAGGCATGAATAAGGACATGAGTGTGGTCCGAAACGCGTAGGCTATTGTAACCACACCCGTGCACTTTTGGAATCTTTTATTTGTTAGAATAAACTTGGAACACTGTTTCCTTTTAAAATTCTTCTAAGCGCTGGATCAAAGATCTTTTCTTTTCTTCATGTGTGATACTGTCTGCTGAGCCTCTGTATCTATTCCTATCATGTGTCATACTGTCTGCTCAGCCACTGTATCTAATCCTATCATGTGTGATACTGTCTGCTCAGCCACTGTATCTAACCCTATCATATGTGATACTGTCTGCTGAGCCACTGTATCTAATCCTATCATATGTGATACTGTTTGCTGAGCCACTGTATCTAATCCTATCATCTGTGATACTGTCTGCTGGGCCCTGTATCTAATCCTATCATGCGTGATTACTGTCTGCTGAGCCACTGTATCTAATCCTATCCATAGCTATAGGGTCGAAGTTCTATAGATATGCTGTCTCCTATATACACATATACATACACACATTTTTTTGGGGGGTACATGTATTGGGGCTATTTCCCCTGACATTTCAAGACCTTAGTGATGCCCCTGGCTGCTAGTGCTGCATCGTTGGGTCACTTAGGAGACCCAACAATGCAGCTGAAAGCTGCGGGCCATCGGCCATGAAAAGTTTGGGGGGCCCAACAAGAACCTTTGCATCGGGGGCCCATGAGCCTTCAGCTACGCCCCTGATTACAAATTATCTGATTCAAAGATTCCTCTTTAAATCTGATTTGTAATGTAAAAAAGCCACAAAAAAACGTCATTGAAGAACTCATTACACATTACACAAAACACCACACCTAGAGCAAACCGGAAAAAAACCGCCACCGATCCAAAAAACGCAACACAAGTGAACAAAAACTTCACAGAAGAAAGCGCAATGTTTGTAGTGCATTTAATATTTTCCTATGGACCTAAAACTAACGTTTGGCCACAGCAACTTTTACCTGAAAAAAAAAAAAGAGTTAAAATATGTCAGGAAAAATGCTGCAAGAAAAAATTATTTTTCCTGACAATACCCTAAATCTACAGTAGATTTTTACTTGACAGTGCAGTTGATCATTAGTGGTGTTATTAGTACTTAGTCAAATTTGATCAATGGACTTAATCCATGAACTGTATCGATACTAGGGTTGGGACGTCTTTGCCAAAAATATTATTTTTTAAAATAAAAGAAATGTAATGAACAATAAGGGGGTCATTTTCTGCTTCTAGCCCTTTAGACCAACAGACTTTTTAAACGGCATAAGAAAAATCTAAATATCCAGAACAAAAATAATCAACATTTGTATTAAAAGATTAAAATGTACACATAAAATAAATAGCTCCTAATAATAATCATTTATTCAAGACATGAATCAAACTCCAAAAATAAATAATTCTGGTATTAGCATAGGAATTATTATTTAATAGTTATAGTTATTTAATTTATCAATTAAAGGGGAAGTCTGTTAATAATTGTAGACAGTACTTTGAAGTAAATTTTTAAGTTATTTTGATCAACATACATGGACTTCTAGCATTTAAATGAATCCAAACAAGAGCAATGACAAATCTTTTGTCAATATACACTGAAAAATAATATTATTCACCCAACTTAAGGGCAAGTACAAAAACGTAGCGTAAATACTGCGGATTTACGCAACACATTTCGATGTGGAAAACCTACAGCAGAATACAGTAGCAGCAGGGTGGATGAGATGCCAAGAATTCTCATCCACACGCAGCGTAAATGATGAGCGAAAAAAACGCTCAGAAATTGACCTGCGGTGCGTTTTTTTAATCCGCAGCATGTCAATTGTATTTGTGTAATCGCTGCTTATTTGTTGTGTGTTTTCCCCATTGAATTCAATTTAAATGGCAGATGTTGCGTTTCTTTTGCGGTGGAAAAACAGCGCAAACAACGCAACTCAGAAAAAAAAATTATCTTATACTTACCAAGAATTCTGTGTTTCTTCGTCCAGGCCGGCCTCCTGGGAGGACATTTCATCCCATGTGACTGCTGCAGCCAATCATAGACTGTAGTGGTGGTCACATGGGATGAAACCTCTTCCCAGGAGGCCGGGCTGCAGGACGGTGGAGGGGCGCATGGCTACATGAATATGATTTTTTTTTTTTATGTGCTGTTTTCCGCAGCGGACAACCTGGCCAAAAAACTGCACCACAGTTTGGTGTGGTTTTTTTTTTGCCAGAATTCCCAGCGGCGTACAGGGCGGATATGCTGCGTGCTTTTATGCAGTATATCCGCCCTGTGTGAACATAGCCTATCCCTCCCCGACTTGTGTTCCTTTTGCACCTTGCTGAATGGAAAGATTAAGATACAGGATGCTCCAGTTTTCTTACCTATTACTACTATCATATCACAATGTAGTGAACACAGCAAACACATAGGCCCACATTTATTAATCTGTTGACGCCAGTTTTTGGCCTCAACTGAACCCAAAAAATGTGCACATTTTTTTAGTAAAATTTGTGACTTTTCTCGGTACTCGCCAGTTTTGAAAAGTAGTGAGAAAAAAAGTGCACAGTTTACTAGAAGTGAGCATGGACTACAACATTTCGGTAGAATTATTAATACTAAAGTCAGGAAATGGTGCATAGCATAGCAGGTGTAGATTTTTTTTATTTTTAATAAATTTGTCGCAATTCACTCAAACACTAGAGTATGAAATGCCAGTTTTAATAAATGTGGGCACTAGTTCATTAGTGTTTGAAAACTTCTTAACTTATCGAGTACATCTCATTTAAGATACAAGCAGGAAACTTACTACAATACTACAACTGTAAATCTGAAATATACAGTACGTCATTAATATTCCATACTCGGTTATTTAGGCTGAGTAGGCCGGTCCCCCTGGTCTCCTTCCACTGTCAGTAAATCTTCACAAACATTTTGGTTTTCCTTTAATATTTCCATATTCACAGTGTGTGCCCTAGTTTGGTTTGGTGCCCTGTGCAATTCCCTTTATTGCACCCCCACCCCTTATGATGTACCAAATAGTGCCCAAACAATACAATCATACAGTGCTCAAAATACCATTGCCATAAGGTGCCCAAATAACAGACAATTGTCTAAATAACACTGTTCAATCAATAAACTAGGGAATGGAGCTGCAACCTGTGCAGATGGGTTTGGGCTCTCAAGTTTGGGATTGTGCAAGCTCTAGGTTACTAGGTCATTAGGGCTAACGGCGCCATCTACAGTAGTGAGAGGTAATGCTGTCTGTGTGACCGAAGGCCAGCTCGGATTGTAGGTGTGAAAATCTAAAAGTCTTTACAGTGATAAAATCATATTTTAGCATTTTTCAACATATAATTGGCTATTTTACTATCTATCTATCTATCTATCTATCTATCTATCTATCTATTCTAATTATTAGATATCTATCATATTATATATCTCTCTGTATGTCTATCATCTATATGTCTCATATCTATCTATCTATCTATCTATCTATCTATCTATCTATCTATCTATCTATCTATCTATCTATCTATCTCATATCTCTCTATCTATCTATCTATCTATCTATCTATCTATCTATCTATCTATCTATCTATCTATCTATCTATCTATCTATCTATCTATTCTAACTATTAGATATCTATCATATTATATTATATATCTCTCTGTATGTCTATCATCTATATGTCTCATATCTATCTATCTATCTATCTATCTATCTATCTATCTATCTATCTATCTATCTATCTATCTATCTATCTATCTATCTATCTATCTATCTAACTATCTATCTATATCATGTGGTCAGCTGAAGAGGATAATATTAATCAGCGATACGACTGGGGTAACTGTACAGGGACACAGCCGACTAGGGTTATTTTCTTTAACATATAAGACCTTTACAAATTGATTCATGTATCTCTTGTACAGAATTTTGCACATGTTCTGTAATATCTAGATAATCTATATTACATATTTAATATAGTTTTTGTACTGTATCAAAATGTGAATTCACTTTTCATGGTTATAATGAACTCAATTCTATATTGTAATAGCTCTCTTTGCACAGTTATAACGTGATTTTTTTTACACTTTGAATACATTTATTCTGTTTTACTGTTTTGTATGATACCTGTGTGGGTGATCAAAGGTATTGCGGCTTGTACCATGTGATGATACTGTGAGAGTATTTTTTTTGTGGTCATTTTTTTTTTTTTTCCTTTTTTTCTGGTGGAATTATTTAAATACATCAGATTAAAAAGTTTAAAAAAAAAACTAAAAACATGGATTGCAAAAGTTAGATCATATACAGTATAATATTTATCCAAAGTAGTTTGTGTGTACATAAATATATTAATTTATCTATATGTTTACAGATTCCTTGTCTGCTTCTGAATGCAGAATGGGCTACTTTCCATGTGGAAACCTCACAATATGCCTTCCTCGGGCTTTCCATTGTGATGGTGTAAAGGACTGTGAAAATGGGGCTGATGAAGACTACTGTGGTGAGCTCTCTTGTTTTCTGTCTTTGAGTTTTTCCACAAATTATCATTTGTATAATATGTAAGATGAAACAATTTCAGCGAGTCTGATAATACATACGGAGGAATAATTAGAGGATTGCTGGGACTCCAAAGAAAAATATTTAAATGGACACTAAGGTTACAAACTATTTATGCTTATCTAATAGTAATCCTGATATATATCAACTTTGTAATTTACTTACTGTTAAAATTTTGTTGTTTTATCCATACAAATTCTGTGTGAAGTTACTGCCACTAGGTGGCTCACCTTCCTGTAATCTGCTATCCACCCCCTGTTGTCAAGCCAAATCCGTCACTGGTTACATAGCAGAATTGACGGACTGCAGAAAGTGGGGCTGTGGCTATTTACAGCCTGCCCATAGAAGTCTATGGAGAGCGGGAAGCAGGATAACGGAGCAGGGAGATAGAGACACAGTTGCAGAGTTGCTGCAGACCAGCCTATGGAAAGGGTAGGGGAGAAAAGAGAGAAAGAGACATAGACACGGTTCATATAAGTCTATGGAGAAGGGATGGGCAGCAAGAGTAGGGAACAGGAGCAGAGTGAGTCAGACACAGACATGCTACCAATACAAGTCTATGGAGAGGAGAGTAAAAAAGACACAGACAGATGCTGCTGCAGCTTCCTAGTAAGTTATATATAACCCCAGTGCTGGATTCTCAGCTATACTGTTCGACTGTGCTGTATAATAGCCTCCATGCTGCTGCAGCTTCTATATATATATATATATATATATATATATATATATATATATATACACACAGGGTGGGCCATTTATATGGATACACCTAAATAAAATGGGAATGGTTGGTGATATTAACTTCCTGTTTGTGGCACATTAGTATATGGGAGGGGGGAAACTTTTCAAGCTGGGTGTTGACCATGGCGGCCATTTTGAAGTCGGCCATTTAGTATCCAACTTTAGTTTTTTCAATGGGAAGAGGGTCATATGACACATCAAACTTATCGAGAATTTCACAAGAAAAACAATGGTGTGCTTGGTTTTAACGTTACTTTATTCTTTCATGAGTTATTTACAAGTTTCTGACCACTTATAAAATGTGTTCAAAGTGCTGCCCATTGTGTTGGATTGTCAATGCAACCCTCTTCTCCCACTCTTCACACACTGATAGAAACACTGCAGAAGAAATGCTAGCACAGGCTTCCAGTATCCGTAGTTTCAGTTGCTGCACATCTCGTATCTTCACAGCATAGACAATTGCCTTTAGATGACCCCAAAGATAAAAGTCTAAGGGGGTCAGAACGGGAGGCATTTCTTCTGCGGTGTTGCTATCAGTGTGTGAAGAGTGGGAGAAGAGGGTTGCATTGACAATCCAACACATTGGGCAGCACTTTGAACACATTTTATAAGTGGTCAGAAACTTGTAAATAACTCATGAAAGAATAAAGTAACGTTAAAACCAAGCACACCATTGTTTTTCTTGTGAAATTCTCGATAAGTTTGATGTGTCACATGACCCTCTTCCCATTGAAAAAACTAAAGTTGGATACAAAATGGCCGACTTAAAATTGGCCGCCATGGTCAACACCCAGCTTGAAAAGTTTCCCCCCTCCCATATACTAATGTGCCACAAACAGGAAGTTAATATCACCAACCATTCCCATTTTATTTAGGTGTATCCATATAAATGGCCCACCCTGTATATATATATATATATGATAGATAGAGATGGGAGAGCAGGATTCTCCTCTTCTATGTGTGGAGTGTATAAAAGACATGATCAAGTTGTAGCTCAGAGACAACAGTGAATTAG
Source organism: Rhinoderma darwinii (assembly GCF_050947455.1). NCBI lineage: Eukaryota > Metazoa > Chordata > Amphibia > Anura > Rhinodermatidae > Rhinoderma > Rhinoderma darwinii. Next base: position 64,046,564 of record NC_134688.1, read on the forward strand.
ACATAGAGCCTGCACAGACAAAAAGTGCTAAATTATGCAGAATACAAGTTATCTAATGCACAGATACAGTGTTGTTCCTCGTGTACATACATATGATAGTTTATTCTCAAAAAGGTTCAATTACAACTGAAACATTGCTAGTGTCTGTACTATGGGACAATAAAAAGATTAGCTTTTTTGGAATGCTGACGATATTGCCTCTTCCTGTGAATCCTTTAGTGGGCTGGAGCTTGCACATGGAGACGGTCTGTTGTATTCTTTCATCCCTATTTAAAGTGGTGGTGCTGTTCCCATCTCTTTTTCTAGCTGACGTATTCTGAAAAGTCAGGTACGCTAACTTTTCCAATACTGTATCTGCGATATACAATTACTTTGTTGGAGGATATATATGAAAAAAAAAAAGCTAAAGTGTTAACTTGTTTAATGATATCATTGGCTCTCCTGGTCAAGTAGTTGATTTCTTATAATTACTTTATACGCTATGAAGTTTAGTTACAGTATGATACCACTATGGATGCGGAGCTTCTCTACTGTAACATCCCAAATAAGGATGGTAAAGCAGCATGCTATTATTTTCTTCCAATAATCTAGCTACCCACAAAGCCCAACCTGCAAAAGATCTAGTTTATGTCAAATAATGGCCATTTTTTTTATAACCTCAATATCTTTTATGAAATGCACATCAACACCTCTATCCTACTTCAGCTATATAGATGCTCTGCTAATAATCTGGACAGACTCTATACATGAATTGCTATTCTACTCACTCTCAGCTTCTCACCGTGTCCTGTAAATTCCCTTGGCACAACCATCTGCATTAAAAACAATATCTTACAAAAATAAATTTCACATAAACCAACAGGTTGTCCCACGTATCTTAGATGGACCGGCTTTCAGCTGAAGTATATAAAGAAGTTTATCCTCTACAGTCATTTGGGATTTGAGTTTCAGCCAATGATAAGAGATACACAGATAGAACCTGGTCATACATCAGAGACCTCTGTGATGAAGTGAACATCTCACTAGACACATACCTAAACCTAGAAGCCACCCATAGTGCTCTAGATCTGCAACCCCCTCCAAAACCTACTCCATGGGAGACAATGTAAACCCCATAAAAGTCAAAGAGTCAGACTTCACAAGACACCTCCAGCAACAACTTTGTCGGAGCAAACCTGAACAAGAAATAAACCCTGACTGTAAAAAACAACTACTATACAGCCTTTCCGTAAATGTTGGTTACGAGAAATAATTGTATCCTTTTTCCATAGATACTGTAACTAAGAATGTTTTTCTGATGTCCACGTAATATTATTTTTTCTCATGTGGATCGTTCCTTCTACAAGGTTGTTTCTGTTATCATTTATCTCTTTATTCATCTTTTTTCATTGCTAGAATGCATTCACAATAACAGCTTCTATCGGAGCTCAAACAAGAATCTCGCTACTTGGCCGAACCTTTTAATTATCTCATAAGAGAATACTGAGAATCTCAATGAGGCTTCTATATCAGAAAGTTATTTTCTGTACCTCTATTTTATTTCACTTCCCAGATTTATAGCCGCTGTTGGCAACTGCTAATACTCGTCAATCTAGGTATCTTCAGGTATATGCTGCAAACAATATTCTATAACAGAGTTTTCTTATGGTGATTCAAGGTATATTTACTTCATGTTAAAAAAAATATATATATAAAATGAGAAGTGTGCTAACAGAGGCAACATGCAACACCCATGTGTCCACATTCAATTACTTTTTAACCTATATTTCATAAGGACAACAGTTTGTGAGAAATATTCTTAGGGTATGTTCACATGGCTTACTTTCAGCCATTTTTCGGGCCTTAAACGACCCGAAAAATGGCCAAAAATACGGAGGCTGAGCGCCTGCAAATATCTGCAAATTGATTTCAATGGGAAAAAGTGCATTTTGTTCCCACGGGGCATTTTTTAAATGCGGCCGCTTGTAAAAATGGCACGTAAAAAAATCAGCGTAAAAAAGAAGTTCATGTCAATTCTTGAGCTGGTTTTGGAGTTGTTTTTCATTGTGTCTATAGAAAAAACGCTCCAAAAACGGCCGCAAAAAATCATCAAAAAACACTTGATGCTTGAAAAATGGCTGAACACCAGGGGCTGTTTTCCATTGATAACAGCTCCGTATTTTACGGCTGTTTTTTGTTTGCCATGTGAACATACCCTTACACTAACCTTTCACGCAAACAGCACGCTCCATACTGAGCAGGTGTCAGTTTCATAAGACAGCCGACACCCCACTGCAACGGGCGGAATCAAAGATCATTTTGATTCTGCCCGTTTAACCACTTAGATGCCGAGGTGAAATAACGACTGCGGCATTTATGTCGTTAAAATGAGGGGGGAGGCACCCTCCAACTGTGTGTCGCCCCTTCCCCCCGTTGCAGGGTGCCGATGGTTGTTTTGCAGCCTGGGGACCTAATGAAGGCCCCCAGGTCTGCCATCTTTGAACTCCTATTAAGCCCTGCAGGTCGCTGGTTAAAGTCCGCTTTGGGGACTAAAAAAAAGGCAAGATACAGTTAAATTATAAATGTACAAAAAAAAAATTATATTTAAAATTAAAAAAAACTTTTCCTAAAGGAATGTTAAAAAAATAAAAATTAACATAACTGATGTTGCAGCGTCAGTAAAAGTCTGAACTATTCTAATATAACATTATTTATGCTGCATGGTGAATGCTATTTTTTGGTCATCTTAACTCCCCAAAAACATAGATTATTTTGCACCGTACGTACCGTGTTTCTTCTCTGAGACCGTCTAACAGCCACCATGCCAGCCTCAGGTAAATGAGATGCAACCATTTAACTATGTTTTACAATCATGCATGACAACTAGCATAATAACAGTGATAGGTCTATATACCTGTACTAGTGGGTTTATTGACACTATTGAACTGTATACTAGTTTGTATTTCTCAACTTCTACTCTGTGGTAACATGTACCTAATTGCTATGTGAATAATCATTATATATTGGCTTTGGTGGTGCATTGACCCTCTCGGAAGGTCTGATTTTAAGTATGTTTTAAATTGTTTGTTTTTTGTATAGATGTCTTTGGGAGGGTATTCCAATTGTGGAACAATAGTAAAATAATTTTGGACTCACATATGTCTGTACGAGAATTTTTTCTTGTGTGTATATATATATACATGAGACGTATATAGGTTTTCTAGTCAAATGTAACCTGTCTAATGTGGGGTGATAAATCTCTTTCTGAAGGAGAAGATCCTGGCGGCGTGGTAGTTTATAGAATCTTCCACTCAGAAGTTTCAACACAAGCGGAAACCAAGCCCTTCTAGGCCAGTAAGGAAGAATTGCTATTGCTTCTACTTCTTTGTCTCTTATCTTCCTGAGACTCCGAGGAATGTGAGGAATTGGAGGAAACACATATATTAGAAAAATGTTCACAACTGATCGAGAAGCAGTCGATGGCAAACGGGTGACCATTTCTGCTTATAGGGAAAAGTCTTCTTATTTTGACATTTTCTGCTGTGTCCAGCACATCCACTGTCGGTTTCCCAATGTGATTGACTATTTGTAAAAGACTTCTGGAGTGAGACTCCATTCTCCCGGAGGAATAGAGTTCCTGTTAAACCAGTATGCTTTTGAGTTCAAAGTTCCTCTGATGTGAATTGCATATTTTGACTTCAGGTTGTATTTTGCCCATTGCATTATCTGAGCACATTACTTCTCTTACTACGGACACCTGGTGTCCACTGTTTGTTACCACAAAACACAGCTGACAGATTTTCTGAGAGAATCTGGACCTCGGGATGGTGTAGCATTGAATCGGAGTGAAAAAGGGTTAACTTGATTGCTTTCAATTCCTTCATGTTGGTCATTTTTGACCACTTCTTTTGACCATTCCTCCTGGACCTATAATGTTCCCACATGGGTACCCCAACCTGGACCAGAAGCATCAATAGTGAGTACTAGTGGACAGGCTGCCTTAAAAAACTTGCCACAATTCAGATGTGCCGAAACCAACCACCACCGCAGATCCTGCTTGAAGGCTAGAGATACATGCATGGGTGCATTCAATGACAAGTGGTAGTTGTCCCAACTATTGGGGATGTTGTTTTGCAATACTTGGGATATGTAATTTTGCCTGCGGTACTGCTACGATTGCAGACCCAGGACTCTCATTGCCAGACATACAGAGCAAGAATTTTGAGATCTTTGCTGTTTTATCCCTTTGATGGATGTTTACAATTCTGTCTCTGGACTGAGTGAGAGTCATCTTTACAGTGTCTATGATATCACCCAGAATTCTCAATTTGCTGGAAGGAAATAGTTGGGACTTCGAGGTTCATCAAAAATCCATGAGCACTAAGCATCTGTATGGTTATTTCCAGATGTTGGTTCAACATATCCCGTGATGGTGCTTTTACTAGTCAATCGTCGAGATAGGGACAAATGAAGAGTCCCCTCAGAAAAAAATGAGAAAACAACTCCCAAAGATGTGAGGCACCAAAGTTATTCCAAAGGGTAGGCAGGTGAACTGAAGATGGACAATCCGATGATGAAAAGGAATAGCAATTCGCTGGAATTTCCTATGGACCTTTAGTATAGGAATGTGGAGGTAGGCGTTTTGTTGATCTATTGTGGCCAGAAAATCGCCTTCTTGAAAAATATTGACTATGAACTGTATTTACTCCATTTTGAATTTTGTTTTTGTAAAAAACTAAACTCCTTGACCAATTACGATTTCCCTCCTGGATTGGGTATGGTAAAGATTGTGGAGTACACGCTTTGACCTTTTTGATTTTTAGGGATAACTTCTAACGCACCTTTCTTTATAAATGTTATGACCAGCAGGTTTGTGGACCCAAGGGTGTTATCTAAGTATCCTCCCCAGTCTTCACCCTTTAACCCCTACATAGGAATGTGGTCTTCAGTGCAGGGAGGCTACCTAGTCGCTACCTCTTGTGGTGGTCCCAGCAGGGTAGCTGCTGGTCAAACAGGCAAGAAACAGGTGCTGGCAGATGGTACCTTGACGAATGGAAACTAACCGTGGATCACAGGTCACAGGAAGATAGTGGGCAGCTGGAAACAGGCAGGTAGTGGGCAGCTGGAAACAGGCAGGTAGAGGGCAGCTGGACACAGGCAGGTAGCGGGCATCCAGACACAGGCAGGTAGCGGGCAGCTGGACACAGGAAGGTGGCGGACAGCTGGACAAAGGCAGGTGGTGGGCAGCTAGACACAGGCAGGTGGCGGGCAGCTGGACCCTGGCAGATACCAGATAGCAACGGCGGACTGGATACAGACTAGTACAGACTGACCACATGTAGCAACAGCGGACTAAATTTAGGTCTGTAATGGATAGCCAGACACAGGCTGACCACACATAGCAATAGCAGACTGGATACAGGCTGGTGATGTATAACTGGGTAAAGGCTGACCACAGATAGCAATAGCAGACTGGATACAGGCTGGTAACCAACATCTGGATACAGGCTGATAACTGATAGCAATAACCGACCGGATCAGATGCTTACAGGAACCTTTGCTGGATAACACTATGTTGTTCCAATATTGCTCAGGCACCTGGTGCATAGTGAAGGTGCCTTAAATTGTCCTGGGATTAACAGTGATTGGTGAGATTCTTTTTGAATTTTACACACGCTTGCCCCTTAAGAGGCGGCCAGAGTGCGTGTGTGCACTAAGAGCAGTGCGTCCGCGAGGCAGGGGACACAGGCAGACGACGGCTGCCTGAAGGAGGGACAGGCTGCCAAACAAAATACAAGACCCGCCGGCTTTACAGTACATACCCTCACGCCCCCTCTTCTTGGGTCCAGCATCGGCAGTTTATTCCCCACTTCTCCTCGTTGCTTGCACTCTTATGAAGAATGAAGTGAACGCTAAGAACAGAATCCCCGCAGGCTAATCCATGCCAGGAACTTGGTATGGCAGCTTGAACCCCACTAAAGGACTTGGCCAGAGTTCCAATCCAGGATCGGAGCGTGTTGCCGTAGCCAGGGAGGGTCCAGAAGCAAGGGATTGATTGAGACCGGCAAAAAAAAGAAATCAATCCTCTCCGAATGGAGCACCGCCACCTGCATAGTCAGAGGCTGTCTGACAAACAGGATGGGATCAGGAAAACTGACCATTTATGGATGCTACTGCTAAGGGTCTCCAGACGATCAACCGGCAGGTTAAGATGGACCATTTTTTCAATTGCAATTGAAATAACCTTTTATAGTAATTTCCTAAATTTTCTTACCTTTTGTTGGATGGGAGGAAATTACATTAAAAAGGTTATTTCAATTGCAATAACGTGATGCATGCTGAAGTGCCCATGCGGCAAAGTACAGTACTGTGCAAAATATTTAGGAAGTTGTGGAAAAATGCGGCAAAGTAAGAATGCTTTCAAAAATAGAAGTGTTAATAGGTTTTTTTTCTATCAATTAACAAAATACAAAGTGAGTGAACAGAAGAGAAATCTAAATCAAATCAATATTTGGTGTGACCACCCAAAATATTGTGGAATCTCCACTCAAGATCCATAATCCATGGACTAAAATAAATTCAGAAACTTTATGGACTTTTCTGGCACCTTTGGGTGAAGTTTAATTATTTATACCTTACTGATTCTAAATTAACCTTTTTTGATACAATAAGAAAAACTTTTTTGCAAAGAAAAAAGAAAGTGTTACTTGTTTTATTCTATTGTCTCGATCTGAGAATTTGAAAGCTTCTCGTTTAGCACATCAAACACGAATAGCTACAATAAATACAGGGTCAAACTATTCACTAGTGCCATTGGTAATGGATAACCGATTACAGGCTGACCACAGATAGAAGAGTTATTGACCAGAGATCTGCAAATTCCATCAACACCTCTCCCCCCCCCCCCCCCGCCACTGGAGGATCTTCATTCTTGGCGTCATAAGTCAGCATTTTTCTGAGACGCAGGTTTATTTTTGAAAAGAGGGATAGGAATCTTGTTTGGGCTTCAATCATTACTGTCTTTGTGTTGGATGAAAAGAAAATGGTCTTCTGGATGATCTTTTAGAGTCCCCTCAAAAGGGTCTGAACCCTTTTTCTTGTGGCTTGAGGGAAGGAGACACCTTTCTCATAATTGATTGACTTAAGAATGCCTTCCAATTGGGGACCAAACGAGGAAGAAGGGTGGATAGTAGGGCACAAAAATGATTTTTTTGATGGGATACCCCCTGACCATTTAATCCAAAGAGATTCTAAAGGTTCATCACAAAGGAATTCAGCAGCAGAGTTCATAAGAGGGATAGCTTTAAATATTATAAGTTAACTATAGTCATCCATTCTTCAAGATGTTGGGAGTGCTGACTCAGTAATATGTGCTTGCTACCGAAATAGATACTGAATCCACTTTGTAAGATGCCGCAGAGGAGGAATAAGCTTTCTTAAGAATAGAATACGCTTTACAACCCATCTGATCATTCAGCAAAGAAGACTCCCTGGATGGAAAAACAAACTTTCTAGATACAGCAAGGTCTATTTTGGGTGGTCACTCCCATTCTGCAGAAGTTTTGAGGTCTTCCTTATATGTGGTCTTGAATTTTGCCCCTTGATCCACTCTTTTTTTGTGGTTTACCCCAGTTTTTTTGGAGCAATGTCTTGACTAATGGATGCTAGGGAAGAATTTTTTCTTTATAAAGTTGCTCCTTTTAGTTTGTGGCTTAAATCTTTATCTGTCTCAACAGTAGCTTTGACAACTTTAATTAATTTAGGAACTTTATCCTTATAAAATAGATAATAATTATCTGGAACCTTATTATCAGAATCATCCAAAAATACTTTGCCCTCTGACACTAGCAAAGCTTCTGTAGAGGAATGCGGTGAAAGTACTTTTCTAGTCTCTCTTTATTTTTTATGCCTAGTTGAGGAACTAATTTCTTGGAATGTTTCTGACAACTGCACCTTTAACCAGGATGAATCTTCTGCAGGCAGACAATCTGTACAAACATTATGTTTAGACTTCCTTTTCCTTTTTCCCTGAGATGTAGAGCTGCCATCTGCAAAAAGACAAATACAACAATAAGGAGGAACTTCTAACTGAAGCAAAGCAGGACATGGCATCACTTTTACCTTAATTTCCCGTGGGTTCCGCTTCCTGGCAGAGTACAAAGATTTTTAATGCTGAGATGTCATGAGAGTTGTCACATCTGAACAACTGTTTCTTAGATTGAGGCCACCTCAGTGGGCACATCTTTTCTAACCCCTGGCAATCAGCCATTATTGTCAGGCTGAGGTGCAGGCTGCTGTTTATTCGTAGTATTACATTTAAGGGTGGCCATGTAATATATGCTTGTATTGAGTCTGGCAGAGCAGAATCAACTTCCTTGCTTTGGCTTTTCAATCTGGCTCATATAGGAAGGCTTGGAGAAGTGGATCCCCTTCTATGATGTCCATTTAGCCTAAATGATCATATTGATAGGAGTGGTCTTGTTTATCACAACCCCCTTTAACTATGATCAGCTATTAAGCACGGTTAGCACTCTAGAGTGCTACACGAATGTGAGTGTCCATGGTCACTTGATTACTGGAGTAACATGTCACAAGGATTTCTACTTTTTTTTTATCTTCATTGAGCCAAAATAGCTTTGCTGTATTCTGTCTTTGCAGTATTAAGAGTACGCTTCACCAAGTCATATAAAACAGTCCCAGTCTAGTCTTTTACTGGGCCAAGAATTAAAAATGTACAATTATACCTGCATTGACTACTTTGTCTATTCTCCCCATGTTGCCACCTTTTGCATTTTTTTCTCACTAATAGCCCATAATCCCATAAAAACATATTCAGTATTCCGATTAAGTTTTTTTTATTGACAGAAGAGGTTTTTGGGGGATGCAAGATATTTAAACCTGGCCATAAGTCAAAATCTGTGCTTTTAGGACTCAACTTTACTGTAGAAAATAAAACATAAGAAGAGAATGTCAGTGTGCTGGTAACACTTAGAGCGCGTCTACGATTCAATCCTATTGGGAAATTAAACTCTAATATTCCTTTTTCTGCTCTTCAAAAGCATTTTTTTCTATAGTTAATTCATACATTCTACTTGACAGGATATTTAAAGTGTTTAGAGCTTTTGTTGGCTTCCTTTCCTAAATATGTAACACAGATGTGAATAGCCAGTGTCAGCCTATAGAGAAATGACTGTATATGGAGAGTTTAATGAGCGGTTGTGCAGTCTTGGTAACGTCGACAATCTCTGTGATGTCTTTTAGTAGGGTTTTGTAGGGCTACAGTCTCAATTGCTGAGGCACAAGGGCCATGCATACAATAAAGGCAGAACATGCAGCTTCTATGGGGCCCTTGAAGAGAAGGGATCCAGACCAAGTTGGTCCCAAACCTTTGGCAAGATCCTGTGCAGGACTCTCCCTTCCAGCGGAACTTCTTTGTTAGCAAACAAGTGAATGGGGAATTGGCCCAAAGGCCATGAAAAGGACGTTAAGGGAGAAACACACACTAGGCCCTTTTGTCCTGTGTGGCCAAACTCGGTACTACTGTATAATGGGAAGCCTAATGTGATCATTGCCATGAGGCCCCCTCTAATCTATGTCCGCCACTGTCTAGGGATAGGTTTGTTGCAGGAATTAGTGGAAAGTGGTAATTATCTACAATACTTGGACAGAGGAATCTGATGAATGATGCAACTGCATTCATTGTATGTTTTGTCATATTTATCATTGCAACTAGAAAAGGTTGTAACTACTCACGTAGGCATTGTGATCATGCTTGTCCATGCCTGTTGTTTATCATAAAACCATGAGTAAAAGCGGATGCATTTATGGGTATCTAAGTGTACAGGACATGCCAGGGGCTCATATTAGGAATGGAAATCTTGTGGAAACTCAATAAAATTTTTCCTTCTTGATAATGCATAAATCTTATTTTTTTCTTTTTCTTTTTCTTTTTACCTCTTTTTCTTTTCTTCTTTATTACCCAAAAAAATTACACAGAGGATTGGATATGTTAACCCCTTAACGACCGGCATATAGTCTTTTTATGTCGGCCATTCGGGGTAGTTCCTATGAAGTACCGCCTTTTCACATCGGCACTTCAGAAGACGTTTTCCTACATAGGGTGGGGTGATCCTGAAGCCTCTGCTGTTTCTAACAGCCTCGGGCTTCACGGCATCGATCAGAGACCACTAGCAGTGGTCTCCGATCATGTTTAACCCGTCAGATGCGGCGGTCAATAGGGACTGCCACATCTGAGTGGTTTTAGATTGAGGGAGGTCCCTCTCTCACCCCACTGGCACACCTGCGATGCAATCCCGGGGTGCCGATGGTTTCTATGGCAGCCAGGGGGCCTAACAAAGGCCCCCAGGTCTGCCTTTAGTAAATGCCTGTTTGTTAGGCCATGCCAGAGGCAGAGGAAAAATAGAGAAGCAAAGCGTCTTCGCATACTAGAAGAACTTACCCGCCTTACACAATTAAACAAAGACATGCCATGCACAAATCGGGCTAGGTTGATCAGTCATCTCCACGCACAACTACACCAGCTTGACTTATATAAGTACGACATGGCTCTACGAAGATTAAAAGTAAAATATTACAGACATAGCAACCGGGCAGGGGCTTTACTAGCACAACAAATAAAAGCCAAGGCCTTTAAGGCCAGAATACCCTTTCTTCACAATCAGCGAAACGAGGTCATATTTAATCCTCAAGAAATTGCTAACTCCATTGCACAATACTACTCCTCTTTGTACAATTTAAATCAAGACCCAGGGGTTCCGCAACCTACTCCCACGGCGATTAGGGACTTTTTGGCTTCCATTTCTCTCCCGAAAATTACACCCTCCCAGCTAAATGTGTTGTCCCAGCCCTTTCAGTTGTTAGAAATTCTGGATGCCATAGCCACTTTAAAGCCATCAGAAATCCCCCGGTCCTGATGGCCTTACAAACGATTATTTAAAAAAATTTAAGACCATTTTAGCCCCCCAACTCCTCCAATTGTTTACACATATACATGCCACCGGTCAAATACCCCCAGAAATGCTTCAAGCGACCATTATAACTTTGCCCAAACCGGGCAAACCTGCGGATAGACCGCAAAATTTCAGGCCTATTAGTCTACTCAATACTGATTTGAAACTATACTCAAAAATTTTGGCCCTACGACTGGCCTCAATATTACCTGATCTAATCCACCAAGATCAGGTTGGCTTTGTTAAGCAGAGATCATCTGTAGATGGAACGAGAAGATTTATAAATCTTATAGAATGGGTGGGGCGCAATCCAACGTCTTCCTTGCTCTTCTCTTTAGATGCGGAGAAGGCATTTGACCGAGTCCACTGGGGCTACTTGGATGCAGTGCTTGGCAAGTTTGGAATTGTGGGGAAAGCGCGGGATATTATTATGGCTTTGTATACCCAACCCTCTGCCACTGTCCTAGCTTCAGGTTATCAATCATCGTCCTTCTCTATATCCAATGGCACACGTCAAGGATGCCCACTCTCCCCGTTAATTTTTACGTTGGTGATGGAACCTTTGGCAGAGGTCATAAGAGCAACTCCAGATATTAAAGGGGTTACTATTGGGCATACAGAGCACAAAATTGGTCTTTTTGCAGATGACGTACTTATGGTCTTATCTAACCCCTGTTCCTCTCTTCCTTGAATTATGTAAATTCTGAACACATTTAGCGCTGTTTCATATTATAAATTGAATGAGAACAAGTCCAAAATTATGAATATGGGATTATCAGCACAAGATGTTCACACTTTGCAAAATTTATATACCTTTGAGTGGACTTCTCAAGGGCTTCCATATTTAGGGGTTCAGCTGGTCTATCCTGTGTCACGACTGTATGCTTTTAATTATACCCCTTTACATTTGCAGCTGGAAAAAGAGCTCGACGACCAACTGAAATTTGAAATTTTGTGTGTAAGACGTATTGCAGCCCTTAAAATGTTGATTCTTCCTAAAATTCTTTATTTATTTAGAAATCTGCCTATATGGGTCCCCGTTTCATATTTACATAAACTACAGATGCTGTTAGTCAAATATGTCTGGAAGAAACAAAAAGCGGGGGTGGCTAATCAAATCTTATGTCTTCCTGTAGCTAAAGGAGGGTTGGGATTTCCCCATATGGCAGCATATTACCATTCTTGTATCTTGGATCAAGTACGACAATGGCTTAACCCCGATCTTCAAAGTCGTGGGTCTTAATGGAAGAGTCCTGTGGACATTTTGACCCTCTTTTTACCTATCTATGGGCTGCAACACTTAAATTGTCCTTCCCTACTTCACCTCTGTTAACCATTAAGGCTGCTATATGTTAGTGGAAATTAATGGTGGTTCAGAAGGCTCTTTTTCCTCTAAGAATATCAGACATGTCTATGCGGACCCTTTCACATTTACTTCCTAATCTAAATTTGTCACTGTGGGAAACTCTGGGAATTGAAAGAGTTGGGAACATATGGAGTGGAGGTGTTCTTTCTACATTTACAGAGCTGGTCACTAGGTTTTCCTTACCATCTACAGAATTTTATAAATATATCAGGATTCGGCATTTTTTGCAAACTATTGGCAGCAATCCCCTCCCTCCTAAATCACTTTACGAATAATATTTTTTTTCGATTTTTAAAAACCACAAAGGGCGTTTCCAAGGCTTATTCAGCAATTTTAGATGTCCAGCCACAGCCAAATCTCCAATGTGTCAAGAGATGGGAGGGGGATCTAGCCTTACCTCAGGATAGTGTGGATTGGGAGGCCACCTTTTCATTGGCCTCTCAATTATCCAACTCCACACATCATCTAGAAGCTACCAGAAAAATGTTCTACAGATGGTATTTGACACCTTATCGTCTTTCATTGATATATCCTACCTCGTCTAATATTTGCTGGAGATGCAAATCAGGAGTAGGGACACTGAAACATCTTTTTTGGTATTGTCCGGCCATTCAAATCTTTTGGGGTAAGATTGCTAAACTGCTATCAAATATCCTACAATACCCCCTAGTTTGCACTCCTGCTTTAGCTCTGCTTAATGTAGGGTTAGTTGATTTTCATTTTCATGATAGGCCAATAATTTTTCATGTGCTATGCTCTGCTAGAATCCTTATAGCTAGATTGTAAAGGATCTGCCAGGCACAACTTCTGTGTATATGCCTATAGGTAATCAGTCTGCACCTGAGTCTATGTCTCTGAGACTGACTCCATCTTCCACCACTCAGGATGGCAGGCTTAGGAGTGGGAGAACCTATCGCAGCCTGGCCAGACGGAGCTAGCTCCCGCCCTCTGTCTATTTATACCTGCCTTTCCTGTTCCTCCTTTGCTTGTGATTCTTCTCGTGTGGTTTCCTGGCCCAGCTACAGCTTCTAATTATTTGATCCTGCTCCATACTGACCCTGGCTTTCTGACTACTCTCCTGCTCTGGTACCTCGTGCACTCCTGGTTTGACTCGGTTCGTTCACCACTCTTGTTGCTCACAGTGTTGCCGTGGGCAACTGCCCCTTTCCCTTTGCTTTGTGTTCCCTTGTCTGTTTGTCTCGTGCACTTACTGAGCGTAGGGACCGCCGCCCAGTTGTACACCGTCGCGTAGGGCGGGTCGTTGCAAGTAGGCAGGGACAGAGTGGCGGGTAGATTAGTGCTCACTTGTCCGTTTCCCTACCCCCATCATTACATAGATATTGGAAGAACACCTCCACTCCGACGTTAACTGAGGTGATACAGTCGGTTAATTATACATGTATTATGGAAAGAACGATTTTTCTACAAAGATCACAAACTTCTCAATGTCTCCAATGGGATAAATGGACTTCCTCTAAATACTATGTAGATTCTCTTTATAACCACAAAAAAGGCCATACTCACTAGGTAGGTGGGTGGGTGAAAACCCGTTCCCATCAGGACGCAGACGGGTCAAAGAATGCTGCAGAAGGAGTGTGCATTAAATAGTGATAGCCCCTCCCACTAGTCTTGAGGGGAGTGGCAGACTAAGTGCTCAAAGTTGTGTGATAAATGTGTGTCAGTGTAGTGCTAGGGTGTGAATGGATGGTAAAAAATAAATATGTATGTATGAAAGTGTCAGAACTGTGTAATAATGTAATAAAAATAAATAAATAAAATAAATGTGATGAATAGGGGTCAGTGCTGTGAATAGTACATGGGGTGTCAGTACTATGTGTAATACGTGGAGGGATAATGTGCTGGTCGTCAGGCATGGCGTATCTTGCCGAATAACAGCCTATTTGTAACGCCGCTAGTGTTAGCTAAAGCGGGCTGCTCTGCATTCCAAACCAAACGCCAGCACATCATGCCCTCCCAGCATATAAGACCCGGCTGCGTCCTGAAAAAAAAAAGTGTAGTATACGTAGTAAGAAATATCCATGAAACATGGGGTATTAGTTGTTATTTTGGCCAAAATACGCAAAGCTCGCAACCCAACGTCAAGGGTCCCCAGTGCCTTGCGAGTCCCTAACCAGAACTTTTCGTTCCTAATTTAAAAACACAAACAGAAAAAATGGGACATAAATATCAAAACCACAAAAAAGGCCATACTCACTAGGTAGGTGGGTGGGTGAAAACCCGTTCCCATCAGGACGCAGACGGGTCAAAGAATGCTGCAGAAGGAGTGTGCATTAAATAGTGATAGCCCCTCCCACTAGTCTTGAGGGGAGTGGCAGACTAAGTGCTCAAAGGTGTGTGATAAATGTGTGTCAGTGTAGTGCTAGGGTGTGAATGGATGGTAAAAAATAAATATGTATGTATGAAAGTGTCAGAACTGTGTAATAATGTAATAAAAATAAATAAATAAAATAAATGTGATGAATAGGGGTCAGTGCTGTGAATAGTACATGGGGTGTCAGTACTATGTGTAATACGTGGAGGGATAATGTGCTGGTCGTCAGGCATGGCGTATCTTGCCGAATAACAGCCTATTTGTAACGCCGCTAGTGTTAGCTAAAGCGGGCTGCTCTGCATTCCAAACCAAACGCCAGCACATCATGCCCTCCCAGCATATAAGACCCGGCTGCGTCCTGAAAAAAAAAGTGTAGTATACGTAGTAAGAAATATCCATGAAACATGGGGTATTAGTTGTTATTTTGGCCAAAATACGCAAAGCTCGCAACCCAACGTCAAGGGTCCCCAGTGCCTTGCGAGTCCCTAACCAGAACTTTTCGTTCCTAATTTAAAAACACAAACAGAAAAAATGGGACATAAATATCAAAACCACAAAAAAGGCCATACTCACTAGGTAGGTGGGTGGGTGAAAACCCGTTCCCATCAGGACGCAGACGGGTCAAAGAATGCTGCAGAAGGAGTGTGCATTAAATAGTGATAGCCCCTCCCACTAGTCTTGAGGGGAGTGGCAGACTAAGTGCTCAAAGGTGTGTGATAAATGTGTGTCAGTGTAGTGCTAGGGTGTGAATGGATGGTAAAAAATAAATATGTATGTATGAAAGTGTCAGAACTGTGTAATAATGTAATAAAAATAAATAAATAAAATAAATGTGATGAATAGGGGTCAGTGCTGTGAATAGTACATGGGGTGTCAGTACTATGTGTAATACGTGGAGGGATAATGTGCTGGTCGTCAGGCATGGCGTATCTTGCCGAATAACAGCCTATTTGTAACGCCGCTAGTGTTAGCTAAAGCGGGCTGCTCTGCATTCCAAACCAAACGCCAGCACATCATGCCCTCCCAGCATATAAGACCCGGCTGCGTCCTGAAAAAAAAAAGTGTAGTATACGTAGTAAGAAATATCCATGAAACATGGGGTATTAGTTGTTATTTTGGCCAAAATACGCAAAGCTCGCAACCCAACGTCAAGGGTCCCCAGTGCCTTGCGAGTCCCTAACCAGAACTTTTCGTTCCTAATTTAAAAACACAAACAGAAAAAATGGGACATAAATATCAAAACCACAAAAAAGGCCATACTCACTAGGTAGGTGGGTGGGTGAAAACCCGTTCCCATCAGGACGCAGACGGGTCAAAGAATGCTGCAGAAGGAGTGTGCATTAAATAGTGATAGCCCCTCCCACTAGTCTTGAGGGGAGTGGCAGACTAAGTGCTCAAAGGTGTGTGATAAATGTGTGTCAGTGTAGTGCTAGGGTGTGAATGGATGGTAAAAAATAAATATGTATGTATGAAAGTGTCAGAACTGTGTAATAATGTAATAAAAATAAATATCGCAGCCTGGCCAGACGGAGCTAGCTCCCGCCCTCTGTCTATTTATACCTGCCTTTCCTGTTCCTCCTTTGCTTGTGATTCTTCTCGTGTGGTTTCCTGGCCCAGCTACAGCTTCTAATTATTTGATCCTGCTCCATACTGACCCTGGCTTTCTGACTACTCTCCTGCTCTGGTACCTCGTGCACTCCTGGTTTGACTCGGTTCGTTCACCACTCTTGTTGCTCACAGTGTTGCCGTGGGCAACTGCCCCTTTCCCTTTGCTTTGTGTTCCCTTGTCTGTTTGTCTCGTGCACTTACTGAGCGTAGGGACCGCCGCCCAGTTGTACACCGTCGCGTAGGGCGGGTCGTTGCAAGTAGGCAGGGACAGAGTGGCGGGTAGATTAGTGCTCACTTGTCCGTTTCCCTACCCCCATCATTACATAGATATTGGAAGAACACCTCCACTCCGACGTTAACTGAGGTGATACAGTCGGTTAATTATACATGTATTATGGAAAGAACGATTTTTCTACAAAGATCACAAACTTCTCAATGTCTCCAATGGGATAAATGGACTTCCTCTAAATACTATGTAGATTCTCTTTATACCTGATTCTCCTGGTATGATGTAACTTCTATGACCTTGTGAACTGAGCTGAGTTTGTTTAGTTTCTTTGTTTGGTTTTGTTTATTTCTTGGTTTATTATGTTTGTTCTATGCCAAATTACTGATTTACAGTCTTCCTCCTCAAGGTGCGCATCTGGTTGGCTTTCATAACACCCTGCGACAGTGAATGGGACAATATTTCTAACTTTTGTTAAAGTGACTATGGCCTTAGGCCTCATTTACACAAGCGTAATATACGCGCGTGCAACGCGCGTGCTTTTCACGCGTGTCGTACGCACCTGTATTACTCTATGGGGCAGTGCAGACGATGCGTGAATTTTGCGCAGCGTGAGTGCATAAAACTCACGACATGTTCTATAATCGTGCGTTTTTCGCGCATCAGGCACCCATTGAAGTCAATGGGTGCGTGAAAACCACGAAGGTCGCACGGAAGCACTTCCGTGCGAACTGCGTGATTCGCGCAAGAGCTGTCAAACTGAATGTAAACAGAAAAGCACCACGTGCTTTTCTGTTTACAAACATCCGAACGGAGTGTCTTAGACATGAGCGAACCGAACTTTACCGGGTTCGGCCGAACTCGTTTTGACCGAACCCGGCAGGAGACAGTCACTGTGCAGGGTGCTGAAAGAGTTAAACTGGTTCAGCACCCTGGACAGTGACTTCCGATTCCAATATACGTGAACGTGTAAAAAAAAAAAAAGTTCTGACTTACCGATAACTCCCGACTTCTTCCTCCAGTCTGACCTCCCGGGATGACAATTCAGTCCAAGTGACAGCTGCAGCCAATCACAAGCCAAGCACAGGCTGCAGCGGTCACATGGACTGCTGCGTCATCCAGGGAGGTGGGGCCAGATGTCAAGAGAGGCGCGTCACCAAGGACGCGTCACCAAGGACGCGTCACCAAGGCAACGGCCGGGAAGTTCTCGGTAAGTACGAACCTCTTTTTTTTTAAACAGGTTACTCGATATGGTGATCGGAATGCACTGTCGAGGGTGCTGAAAGAGTTACTGCCGATCAGTTAACTCTTTCAGCACCATGGACAGTGACTGACGTCGACTAGCCTCATCTCTATGATGGCGGCTGCGAGAAAATCACGCAGCCGCGCTTCATACACGGATGACACACGGAGCTGTCAAGTGCCTTTTGCGCACACAAAACGCTGCATTTTTTGCGCGCGCAAAACGCACACGCTCGTGTAAATGAGGCCTTATGCAAAGTTTATATGCTCAAACCGTGCACTATACACTGTCAATTTTGTTAAAATGTCAGTAGGGGATGACCTGTTTTCAAGTTGTTTATGCCACTGTATGTGATACCTTACTTTTTTCTCAATAAAAACTAATGTTGTAAAAAAAAAAAAATCGCATGTACTACAAAATGGTACCAATAAAAACTACAAATCGTTCCACAAAAAAAGCCCTCGTACAGCCATGTCAGCAGAAAAATAAAAAAGTTATGGCTCTTAAAATATGGCGACACAAAAACAAATAATTTAGAAAAAAAAGTGTTTTTACTGTGTAAAAGTAGTAAAAATAGATAAATTTGGTATCGCCGCAATCATAACGACCCGCTGAATAAAGTTATTATGTTTTTTATACTACATGGTAAATGGCGTAAATTTAAGACATAAAAAAGAGTGGCGAAAATTCCGATTTTTTCCTATTACCCCACCAAAAAAGTTAATAAAAGTTAATCAATAAATTATATGTACCTCAAAATGGTGCTATTAAAAAATAAAACTTGTTCTGCAAAAAACAAGCCCTTATACAACTATGTCGACAGAAAAATAAAAAAGTTATAGCTCTTTGAATGCGACGATAGAAAAACGTAAAAAATTGCTTGGTCATTAACCCGTTAGTGACCGGCCCATAGTGTTTCTACGTCGGTCACTAACGGGCTTTATTCCGATGCCATTGACTTTCTACGTCATTGAATCGGAATAAAGTAGCGCCGCCGGGGGGAGGGTTAGCTCCCTGCTCTCAGCTGCCGGAGGTAGCTGAGGGCTTGGAGCAGTGACTGGGGACCGCTGTTTGCGGTCCCCATACCGGCGATCGCCGGTATTCAATGAATACCGGCGACCGCCGTTACAATGTATGTGCCAGTGCAAATGAGTTTTTTATCTCCTCTCACCATGTATGTTAGGTGAGAGGAGATAAAAAAAACTACTTGTTAGGCCCCCGATCACGCCCCCTCCCGTCCCCCCACACCCCTTACTCCCGGGAAAAAAAAGGAAAATGGCGCACGCATGCGCTGTCAGTGTAAGGCAGCTATTCTGCCTGTAAATAGACCCCGGACGAAGGCAGTTGCCGAAACGCGCGTCGGGTTCAGACGTCTCAGCCACGCTTCCATCATGTCCACCGGTATGTCCAACATTTCTTGCCCTGTGTAGCAGCTGTGACTTCACATTGCCCACTACCTTGTTCACTACTTTCGGTCATCCTCTGACCTTAAGCACATTTGGTATTCAACACTGCTTTATATTGTTCATACAACTGTTTGCGATCTATACTAATTGCTTATACGTATTTCGAAATCGCTACAATCATAAATTCCTATTCACCATATGGCTGTCGTCATTTGGATGTACTTGGTTATAATCTGTTTTGATTCCAATCGGACACAGTTTTCGATGTGATCATATATATTTCTCTTTGCTGCTTGAACACAACATGTACATTGTTTACATATTGACATAATACTCATACCTGCTCTTTGATTGATTTGACGTCTTTTTATTGTGTGACTCATCCCCTATTCCATTTTTAATTGTCTCATGTTTTTATTTTAATAAAATTTGTACATTTCTTCTAACCTTTTGTGCCTTAGTCGATCATATTTTCTTGGTTTAGTCTCATGCCTGTAAATAGAAACTGATCAGGGACCCTTATAATTGGTCCCTGATCAGATGGTCACTGTGATATACCTATCACAGTAACCATAGTCCCATATTTACCAACTACGGCACAGGATTTGTGCTCTTTCCCTCCCTCCTCTCACTACTCCCAACTACTGATCTGTGAGAGGAGAGAGAGAAATACTAAACAAATCTTGTGCTGTATTATACTGTGAAATACACCACATATTTGTCAATGTTCCTATATTACTTGTAATCACCCTCCAGATTACCCGTAATCACCCCAGATTACCCGTAATTACCCCAGATTACCCGTAATCAACCCAGATTACCTGTAACCACCCCAGATTACCCGTAATCACCCCAGATTACCCATAATTACTTGTTATCTCCGTAATCCTTTTTTTTTCCCGCTGATTTCGTTTTAGTTGCTGTTAACTGCGGTTTACCGTATTTTTTTATTTTTTTTCTGTTAGTGTTTGTCTATATACAGTGAAGGAAATAAGTATTTGATCCCTTGCTGATTTTGTAAGTTTGCCCACTGTCAAAGACATGAACAGTCTAGAATTTTTAGGCTAGGTTAATTTTACCAGTGAGAGATAGATTATATTTAAAAAAAAAACAGAAAATCACATTGTCAAAATTATATATATTTATTTGCATTGTGCACAGAGAAATAAGTATTTGATCCCTTTGGCAAACAAGACTTAATACTTGGTGGCAAAACCCTTGTTGGCAAGCACAGCAGTCAGACGTTTTTTGTAGTTGATGATGAGGTTTGCACACATGTTAGATGGAATTTTGGCCCACTCCTCTTTGCAGATCATCTGTAAATCATTAAGATTTTGAGGCTGTCGCTTGGCAACTCGTATTTTCAGCTCCCTCCATAAATTTTCGATGGGATTAAGGTCTGGAGACTGGCTAGGCCACTCCATGACCTTAATGTGTTTCTTTTTGAGCCACTCCTTTGTTGCCTTGGCTGTATGTTTCGGGTCATTGTCGTGCTGGAAGACCCAGCCACGAGCCATTTTTAATGTCCTGGTGGAGGGAAGGAGGTTGTCACTCAGGATTTGACGGTACATGGCTCCATCCATTCTCCCATTGAAGCGGTGAAGTAGTCCTGTGTCCTTAGCAGAGAAACACCCCCAAAACATAATGTTTCCACCTCCATGCTTGACAGTGGGGACGGTGTTCTTTGGGTCATAGGCAGCATTTCTCTTCCTCCAAACACGCCGAGTTGAGTTACTGCCAAAGAGCTCAATTTTAGTCTCATCTGACCACAGCACCTTCTCCCAATCACTCTCAGAATCATCCAGATGTTCATTTGCAAACTTCAGATGGGCCTGTACATGTGCCTTCTTGAGCAGGGGGACCTTGCGGGCACTGCAGGATTTTAATCCATTACGGCGTAATGTGTTACCAATGGTTTTCTTGGTGACTGTGGTCCCAGCTGCCTTGAGATCATTAACAAGTTCCCCCCGTGTAGTTTTCGGCTGAGCTCTCACCTTCCTCAGGATCAAGGATACCCCACGATGTGAGATTTTGCATTGAGCCCCAGATCGATGTCGATTGACAGTCATTTTGTATGTCTTCCATTTTCTTACTATTGCACTCAGGGCCGCCATCAGGGGGGTATTAGGGGTACTGGTGTGAGGGGCCCAGCCAAACATAATTGAAAGGGGGGTCCGGCAACTGCCGCGACTTGCCATTGGTAGAAAAAAACGGGCCCCTGTGATGGGGCCCGTTTTTTTCACCACAGAATGTAATGGGGGCTGTCGAACCGCCCGCCCGCGCGCACAAGGAAACGCAGCGAAAAATGCATTTTCTGCCTCACATTGATTTCGATGGGAGGTCAGAGGCGGAACCGCGGCAAGAAAGGACGTGCTGCTTTTTCTTTTTTCCGCGACTGGCTCCCATTGATTTCAGATTAAATCAATGGGAGGCGGTTTTGGAAGTTTTTTGGTGCGGAATCTGATGCAGTGTCCGAGTCAATATCAAGGCCCAAAAACTCTGTGAACTGGGCCTTATTGTTAGGGCTTATTCAGACGAACGTGTAATACGTCCGTGCAACGCGCGTGATTTTCACGCGCCTCGCACGGACCTATGTTACTCTATGGGGCCGTGCGGACTGTCAGTGATTTTCATGCAGCGTGTGTCCGTGTGTCCGCTGCGTAAAACTCACGACATGTCCAATATTTGTGCTTTGTTCGCGCATCACGCACCCATTGAAGTCAATGGGTGCGTGAAAATCACGCCCAGCACTTCCGCAGCAGTATAAACTATGAATGAAAACAGAAAAGCACCACGTGCTACAAACATACAAACAGAGTGTCATAATGATGGCTGCTGCGCGAAAATCACGCAGCCACGCATCATACGCTGCTGACACACAGAGCTGTTATGGACCTTTTGCATGCACAAAACGCCACGTTTTTTGCGCGCGCAAAAAGCACACGCTCGTGTAAATCCGGCCTTAGGGTAGGAACACACTAGGCATGAACACTGCGGATTTTATGCAACACATTTTATTGTGGAAAATCCGCAGCGTATTACAGTCGCAGCAGAGTGGATGAGATTTGAACAAATCTCATCCACACGCTGCAAAAAAAATGGACCTGCAGTGTGGCTTTTTAAGCCGCAGCATGTCGATTTATTCTGTGGAATGGCTGCTCCTCTGTTGCGGAAATGCTGCGGTTCTGCCGCAAAAATCACAATTGAGAAAAAAAAAGGTACTTTTTTAAATTGATAAAAAAGTTTAGACTTGCCCCGGCCGTAGTCCTGGTGACGCGATCCTCTATTCTTAGCGCAGCCCGGCCTCCTGTCATGACGTTTCATCCCATGTGACTGCTGCAGCGGTCACATGGTCTACAGCTGTGCTGTCACTTTCACTTTCCGTTGCGGGGTTCACCCGACGGAAACCTCAGACGGAACCCCGGAACGGAAGCGAACAGTGATGTGAACAGGCCCTAACACAAAAGTTTTGTATTTTTTTAAGCTGGTTCACAAAAAAAAAAATAATTCCAAATTCTACTGAACCAACTGCCTATTTAGAGACAGGCAGCAGCTCCAGGAGCGACATCATAAGGAACACACTAGGCGGATATGCTGAGTAAAACTACACAGCTTATCCGCCCCAGTAGCCGCAGGGAATTCTGCCAGCAAAACCGCACCAAATAGTGGCGCAGGTTTCGTGAGGCGTGTCCGCTGCGGGAATCCTGCAGGGAAAAAAAAGTTTAGACTTGCCCCGGCCGTAGTCCTGGTGACGCATCTCTCTCTTCTGAACGTAGCCCCGCCTCCTGGGGTGACGCTGTAGACCATGTGACCGCTGCAGCAGTCACATGGGATGAAACGTCATGACAGGAGGCCGGGCTGCGCTAAGAATAGAGGATCGCGTCACCAGGACTACGGCCGGGGCAAGTCTAAACTTTTTTATCAATTTAAAAAAGTACCTTTTTTTTTCTCAATTGTGATTTTTGCGGCAGAACCGCAGCATTTCTGCAACAGAGGAGCAGCGATTCCACAGAATAAATCGACATGCTGCGGCTAAAAAAGCCACACTGCAGGTCCATTTTTTTTGCAGCGTGTGGATGAGATTTGTTCAAATCTCATCCACTCTGCTGCGACTGTAATACGCTGCGGATTTTCCACAATAAAATGTGTTGCATAAAATCCGCAGTGTTCATGCCTAGTGTGTTCCTACCCTAAGGCCGGATTTACACGAGCGTGTGCTTTTTGCGCGCGCAAAAAACGTGGCGTTTTGTGCATGCAAAAGGTCCATAACAGCTCTGTGTGTCAGCAGCGTATGATGCGTGGCTGCGTGATTTTCGCGCAGCCGCCATCATTATGACACTCTGTTTGTAGCACGTGGTGCTTTTCTGTTTTCATTCATAGTTTATACTGCTGCGGAAGTGCTGGGCGTGATTTTCATGCACCCATTGACTTCAATGGGTGCGTGATGCGCGAACAATGCACAAATATCGGACATGTCGTGAGTTTTACGCAGCGGACTCACGCTGCGTGAAAATCACTGACAGTCTGCACGGCCCCATAGAGTAACATAGGTCCGTGCGAGGCGCGTGAAAATCATGCACGTTGCACGGATGTATTACACGTTCGTCTGAATAAGCCCTAACAATAAGGCCCAGTTCACAGAGTTTTTGGCCCTTGATATTGACTCGGACACTGCATCAGAATCAGCACCAAAAAAATTCCAAAACCGCCTCCCATTGATTTAATCTGAAATCAATGGGAGCCAGTCGCGGAAAAAAGAAAAAGCAGCACGTCCTTTCTTGCCGCGGTTCTGCCTCTGACCTCCCATCTAAATCAATGGGAGGCAGAAAATGCATTTTTCGCTGCGTTTTTTGTCTGCTGTCCTCAATCGCCGCGGGCAAAAAACGCGGCAAGATAGTGTGGGCAGGTCAAAATCTGCCTCAAAATTCGGTGCGCGGTTCCAGGCAGTCGCCGGCGCGCATGTGCGGGAGTTTGCGGGTGCGCGCGATCGGTCGCACGGGCAGCGGTGTTTGATGGCCCCCATGACGACCCCCATGCTACCCAGGGCCGCCATCCGGGGTGGTATTAGGGGTACTGATGTGAGAGGCCCGGCCAAACCTAATTGAAAGGGGGGCCCGCAGCTCATGACATTCTTTTGGTGAAAAAAACGGGTCCCATTGCAGGGGCCTGTTTTTTTTCTACCAAAGGCAAGTCGCGGCAGTTTGCCGGGCCCCCCTTTCAATTAGGATGGCGGCCCTGGGTACCATGATATAGTGCTGGACGGAGTACCGTTAACAGGCGGTGCCACGGTAGGGGGGCCAAGAAAATTTAGCTGTAGGGGGCCCTGAAATTCCTGATGGCGGCCCTGATTGCACTAACAGTTGTCTCCTTCTCACCCAGCATCTTACTTAAGGTTTTGTAGCCCATTCCAGCCTTGTGCAGGTCTATGATCTTGTCCCTGACATCCTTAGAAAGCTCTTTGGTCTTACCCATGTTGTAGAGGTTAGAGTCAGACTGATTAATTGAGTCTGTGGACAGGAGTCTTTTATACAGGTGACCATTTAGGACAGCTGTCTTTAATGCAGGCACCAAGTTGATTTGGAGCGTGTAACTGGTCTGGAGGAGGCTGAACTCTTAATGGTTGGTAGGGGATCAAATACTTATTTCTCTCTGCACAATGCAAATAAATATATATAATTTTGACTATGTGATTTTCTTTTTTTTTTTTTTATATATATATATAATCTATCTCTCACTGGTAAAATTAACCTAGGCTAAAAATTCTAGACTGTTCATGTCTTTGACAGTGGGCAAACTTACAAAATCAGCAAGGGATCAAATACTTATTTCCTTCACTGTATATATATATATAAAAAAAATAATTTGAAAATACAAAAAAATAAAAATAATTTGTTAGTTTAGGGTTACAAAATAATGAAACGCAGAAGCCGCAGAATGTTCTCTGCAGAGCAGGCATACGCCATGCTGTGCTCTAGCAGTTCCGGCAGCGGTAAGGACACTACATCAGAAGCAGAACTTGGCTCAGAAAGCGACACAAGTTCTGCTTCTGCCACTGGACCCCCCAGCCCTTTGACATGGGTGGACGCAGCTGTCACCGGTGAAGGCTCAGGAGCAGGGCCTAGTAATGCAGTCCCTCCCGCAATGTGGGATCCTGCAGTTTCTTTCTCCCCCCAAATTCCGCCATTTACAGCTACTCCAGGCATCAACACTGATGTGGCAAACTTTACCCCCTATAATTTTTTTAATTTGTTTATAGGCGATCAGGTCCTGGAACTAATTGTCCAGCAGACAAATTTATACGCCAGGCAATTTGTCACCAAAAATCCCAGGTCTTACTATGCCAGAGGATGGATACCCACAACTATCTGAGAGATTAAAATTTTTTGGGAATTACCCCAAACATGGGAATAGTAAAAAAACCTTCTATCCGCTCCTACTGGGCTACCAGCGCTATCCACGGCACCCCTGTATTTGCTGCTGTCATGGCCCGAACGCGCTATGAGACTCTAATGCGTTTCATGCACTTCTAAGACAACTCCCAAATTCCCCCAAGAAGTGACCCAGGCCATGATCGCCTCAACAAGTTAAGACCCCTCATCTCCCTCCTATCTGAGTCATTTCTAAATTTGTACACCCCAGGCCAAAAAATAGCGGTAGACGAGTCCCTTATGTCCTTCAATGGCCGTCTATCGTTTTGCCAATACATCCCCTCCAAAAGAGGCCGATACGGTGTGAAGCTTTATAAGATGTGTGAGAGCACGACGGGCTACACCTGTGCTTTTTTTATATATGAGGGCAGGGACCGCCACCTTAATCCCCCAGGATGCCCAGAGGATGTTGGCATTAGTGGGAAAATTGTCTGGGAACTCATGGTGCCATTCCTACAGAAAGGGTACCATGTGTACACCGACAATTATTACACCAGTGTCCCCCTGTATAAGTCCCTCCATGCTGCTAATACAGGGGCCTGTGGGACGGTGTGCAAAAATAGAGTTGGCTTCCCTCAACAACTGGTGTCCAGGCGAATAGAAAGGGGTGCGACACTCTCATTTGAACGCAACCAGTTGCTCGCTGTCAAATGGAGTGACAAAAAGGTGGTTTACATGCTGACCACCGTGCATGAAGACACCACAGTGGCAGTGAGAGAGAGGGTCGCTACCTCTAATAAGAGGAAACCGGTCTGCGTGGTGGACTATAATAAGTTTATGGGAGGAGTCGATCTATCTGACCAGGTCCTACAACCGTACCTGGTCAAGCGCAAAACTAGGGCCTGGTATAAAAAGGTAGCGATCTATCTCATCCAGATGGCTACTTATAACAGCTATGTGCTCTACAAGACCCAGGGAACGCTCAGTTTCCTCAGATATCAGGAGAAAATTATAGAGCACTGTAATGATGGGGGTAAGGAAACAGACAAGTGAGCCCTAATCTACCCGCCACTCAGTCCCTGCCTACTTGCAACGACCCGCCCTAGGCGACGGGGTACAACTGGGCGACGGTCCCTATGCTCAATAAGTGCATGACAGACAAACAGACAAGGGTACACAGAAGCAAGGGAAAAGGGGCAGTTGCCCACGGCAACACCGTGAGCAACAAGAGTGGTGAACGAACCGAGTCAAACCAGGAGTGTACGAGGTACCAAACGCAGAGCAGGAGAGTAGTGAACAAGTCGAGTCAAACCAGGAGTGTACGAGGTACCAAACGCAGAGCAGGAGAGTAGTCAGTAAGCCAGGGTCAATATGAAGCAGGGTCAAATAGTACAAGAAGCTGCAGCAGGGCCAGGAAACCAAACGAGAAGAATCACAAGCAAGGAGGAACAGGAAAGGCAGGTATAAATAGACAGAGGGCGGGAGCTAGCTCCGTCTGGCCAGGCTGTGATAGGCTCTCCCACTCCTAAGCCTGCCATCCTGAGTGGTGGAAGATGCAGTCAGTCTCACAGACATAGAAGCAGGTGCAGACTGATTATCTATGGGCATAGATACAGAAGCTGTGCCTGGCAGATCCTTAACAAGCACCTCCTATTTGACTCCCCTGCACCTGGAGAATCCTTTGAGTCAGAGGATGTCAAAAGGCTCACTGAGCGCCACTTCCTTCACCCCGTCCCTGCCACTGAGAATAAGGAATACCCCCAAAGGAGATGCCGAGTGTGCAGTAAACATGGAAGGAGGTTTTACTGCCCCATGTGCCCTTCAAATCCAGGCCTGTGCAACTTCCTCTGTTTTGAGACCTATCACACCGTTTCTAATTATTGATTTTATATATAATTTAGGGAACACCAAAAAGGGTGGGTGGGGGATTCATTTTAGGGAGTCAATTTCATTTATTCATATTTTTTGTTTAGTTTTTGGGCTTTCCAAGGGAAGGAGGGATTTTCACGGGGAGGTAGTAAAGTATTTATTTCAGACTGTAAAACTAATTTTCCCCTTTTTGATTTTTTTTATACATTTCTTGGACAATTAAATCCTGGACATGATCACTCACAAATGAATACTGTTTATTGTGCAGGAGCCCACACCTGTCTATTCAGAACATGGACCCCCACAAGTGTTCTTGAAATAAAAAATAAATGTGGGCATTGCATTTATTAGTAGATAAATCCAACACCTGCGGCCTAAGCCGCCTCTGAATTAGTGGAAGTCGTGCATTTTAGCAATGGTTACAAGAATAAATTGGGGATGTATTTCCTTTTTCTTATAACTGTGTCCTGCCACATACAGCTGTTACATTCCTATTTCTGTACCGTGATATGGGCATGATATTTTTTTTTTGGAGGATCTCTAATAATCGAGCTGTTCCTTATCAATAAACCATGGGCTTTGTTACAGTTCTTCTGGAAATACTGACATCATTTTGGGGATTAGTGATCCTTTACTGTTCCTATAGATGGTTTTGGACATTACCCCTTTATATATACTTTAACCGAGTGGTTGTTTTGTGCACATAGCAGTTCCTACCTTGCCGGGCAGGGGTCTGTTATGGTGTACCGTGTCACTTGGCACGTTCGTCCCTCATATAGTGATTGATGGAGCCAAAGAGACGTTGTACAACCAGTCACTGAAAAAAAAAAAAAACCTTGTCATGGCAGCCCTATAGGTGTTCTTCTATCTAGTGAACAGACTCGAGTTTGCAACATAGTTGGATACATTTTCCTCCATTTGTTTGAAGATATTGCCCGTCACTCCAGTACAGTTTATTTTTTCCTCTCTGACTGATTTTATATTAGGACAGAATTCTGTCCACAATGACAACATAATGGCACCAACTGCTTCTTCAGCAAGACATAGTCATAAGTGCAGGCAAATACGTCTATAGCAACATGTATCCGTTATGAATACACGGCTTCACTTCTCTTCTGTACGCCGCACAAATTTATTAATGTGGCATATTTCTAACAAAATAACCTTCTACCACGTCTCCTCTATTTTATCTGGAAACGTAATAAGAATTTGAAGAAAACATTATATACCCATAGTGTCTGAAATAATACCCATTATTTCCTCCTTTAAAACATTTTTGGTCCGCATGCTCACTACACCACTAGATGAATAATTTAGGGGTTTAGTTTTTAAAATGGGGTCATTTCTGCGTATATTTTTTTTTTTGTTCAGGCAGCTCAATGCCTCTAAATGCATGATATGGGGCCTAGAATTTATTCAATTGTGCCCTGAAAGCCAAAGGGTGCTCCCTCTCTTTTTGGCCCAGCCACACGTCTAATAAGCAGATTGGGGCAACAATGGGAGTATTTTTGAAAACAAGAGAAACAGGGTGATAGATTTTGTGGTGTGTTTCTTTATTTTCATGTTCGCTTTACAAAGAAATCTGTCTTCAAACTGATACTTTTATGAAAAAAGTGAAATATAATTTTTTTTCACCTGCTATGTATTAGATTTAGCAAAAAACTGTGCGGTCAAAATACTTACTATACCCCTAGATAAATTCCTTAAGGGGTCTAGTTTTCTAAATGGGGTCATTTATGGGGAGTTTCTATCGTTCTGGTAGTTCAAAGCCTCTCCAAATGTACAGTGGGGCCTAAAACATTTTCAAGCAAAATATGTGTCCTGAAAGTCTCCGGGTGCTCCCTTCCTTTTGGGCCCTGTCGTGTGTCCAGGCAACGCATTAGGGTCACAATGTGGGTATTTTTGAAAAAAGGAGAAACAGGGTGATAGATTTTGTGGTGTGTTTCTTCATTTTCATGTTCACTTTACAAAGAAATCGGTCTTCAAACTGATAGTTTTATGAAAAGAGTGAAAAAAAAAATTTTTTTCACCTGCTATGTATTAAATTTAGCAAAAAACTGTAGGGTCAAAATACTTACTATACCCCTAAATAAATACCTTAAGGGGTCTAGTTTTCTAAATGGGGTCATTTGTGGGGGGTTTCCATCATTCTGAGACCTATGAGCCTCTGAAAACCTGGCTTGGTGCAGGAAAACAAAATGTACTTCAAAATTTATAAAATTATTATTCAATTTGTAAGTCCTCTAAATTGCTGAAAATTTATTTTATTTTTTCAAAAGTGCTGCCAAAATAGAGTAAGGAGTTGTAAATATATATTTAATAAAAAAAAAATTGTACAGTATGCGTGTACATATGTGATATTGCAGTTAAAAATAGGGAAAACCGTTAATTTTTACAAAATTTCTTCAATTTTTCAATTTTTTAATTAATTTCTGCAAATTGTATCAGTCTACTTTTACCACTAAAATAAAGTACAACATGTTACGAAAAAACAATGTCAGAATTACTTGGATATTCAAAACTTTTGCAGAGTTATTCTTTATTAGGCCGGATTCACACGAGCGTGTGCGTTTTGCACGTGCAAAAAACGCGGCATTTTGCGCGCGCAAAAACCACTTGACAGCTCCGTGTGTCATCACCATAGGATGCGCGGCTGCGTGCTTTTCACGCAGCCGCCATCATGATGTCACTCTGTTTGGATGTTTGCAAACAGAAAAGCACGTGGTGCTTTTCTGTTTTCATTCATACTTTTCAGTGTTGTTGCGCGAATCACGCGCGTCCCACGGAAGTGCTTCCGTGTGGTGCGCGTGATTTTCACGCACCCATTGACTTCAATGGGTGCGTGATGCGCGAAATACGCACAAAAAACGGACATGTTGTGAGTTTTACGCAGCGGACTCATGCTGCGTAAAAATCACGGAACTGTCTGCACAGCCCCATAGACTAATATAGGTCCGTGCAACGTGCGTGAAAATCACGCGCGTTGCACGGACGTATATCACGTTCGTCTGAATAAGCCCTTAAAGTCAGACATACCAGATTTGACAAATCTGGCTTGGTCATTAAGGTTCAAACTAGCTTGGTCATTAAGGGGTTAAGGTTTAAAATACCTTTGGTATTAAGGGGTGAAAATCCAACATTACAAACCTTGCTTTCCCAACAGCAGACTTCGTAGATAGAGAAACTTTCCTAATACACATTAGACTATCAAAATATACTTTGTAATCTTTATTAAGCAACATATTAAAAAAAAACAATGTAAAAAAAAAAACAACACCAAGTTAATTACAGCACACAATATATTATGGCCAGACTCCTTTAGCCCTCCTAAAAGTTTTAAGAGCTATCAGCTGTATATAATATAGATCAATGACATCAGAAATAGAGAAATACATCTCAGTGACCTGCAAAAGTTTGCATAAACAAGAAATATAGCAAAATAAAGGTATAATAGGTATTAGAGTGCATTTTACATATTACCCTAAGACTGAATGAGTCCTCAACATATATTTACCCTTTGGCTTTTTAAGGCGATACTTGAGACCACAGGGTAATATGTAATCTACTATGTCTATCATATCTTTTTTTTTCTTTATTTCTTGTTTATTCAAACTTATCATCCATAGATCATATGACATCACTACTGGGGAGGTGGCCACCACCAAAGTTTTGTCCCATCGGCCTTCACCATCCTTGATCTGGCCTTGGACCAAATCAAGGATGGTGGAAGATCAAATATAAGATTTCTCATAGCTGTAAGACATGTCTGATAATTACCGCCATTACTGAGTTCAACCAATGACTTTCTTATTTACCACATAATTAACAGCGCATACACAGAAGCAGAACTCTGTGTACTATAGAGCGCCTATTATCATTCCATTAATCATTTTTAGCCTTTTGCTTTCCCAGGGCATGGTTTCGTTGTCTTTTAGACATTGTTGTGTAATAACTTCCTTATGATGCAGCAGGAAATTATAAGGTTGTCATGAGAGGTTCGCTCAGGGATTAATGTTCATGATCACTGTAGAGTAAATAATAGCGCCATTACAGAAACAGCACAGCATACAGGACTTTACAGACGTTATTACGTTTACTCAGTGATCTGAATCACATCGCTTATGTAGAGATATTGTTGGAGAATTATTGTACTAAGCAAAATGCAGAAGAAATCTATATGTACTTGCCATGCTTCAAGTTTACTATGTGTTTTATGCCACTATTGTACCGTCCTCTACAGATTTAAATAGTGTCTAAAAAATGGCATACTGTATGTCATTCTTGGCGCAAACTACTTATCACGGTGGGTGTGTGGACACACGGGGTCGTACCACCGTAGCGGGATAGCAGCTGGCCAACAAGATACCAAGTCAATGTATATAGTTCGAATAAGGGTACCTGCGGTAATTCAGACAGTAGTGATGGTTAGGCTCGGATGGGACCTTGGCAGCAGGCACTGTGTAATACAGCAGGCGTAGTATACGGCACAACACGACTACAACTCTCTATTTGTATTTCTCTAATGCAACTCAAATTAATGATAAATCAACTTTGCAAAAAATCTTTTTAAAAGTTCCTACTGTTTTGTGTATAAAGCTCCTATGCAAAGCTATGTGTTTCCCTGGTTACAGGCTACATCCTGCAGTCATTAAACCACTTCCTCTTCTTGGTAACCTACTGATTTAGATGGTTGCTTAAGTGCACATTGCCTGTGATGTGCCTCTTTTACTGTCTGTAGGTTAGCAAGAAGAAGAGACAGAGAGTGGAGTAAAATATGACTGCAGGATCAGACTACACAGGGTTTGTTTGTAGTTTGTAACCAAGGAGACGCATAGGTCTACATAGGAGTTGTACACACAAAATGTTAGGATTGTTTTATGTTGTTAATTCAAGAATATTTACAAAGTTGCTTCATTTTTTTATTTTAGATGCATTGAAGCATAGTGTTTGAAATATGTGCATGAGAAACATCCATCATAACGAGGATTTCCAGTAATATTTTAAATGCCTAAAGTAGTTAAAAGATAACATTCTGACTGCTGAAACCACCACTAGAGGGAGCTTAGGAGCTTCCTGCATACAGTGCTACCTTTCAAATCTATGTCCTCGCAGGGAATTTGAAGTTCTGATCAGAAAAAATAAGTTCTGACTACTGATTAACATTAAGAAGAAATTACTCAGTACAGAATTTTTGACCTAAAAACAAAATAATAATAAAAGGTAGACATTCACTTTTAAGTAACAACCCAGGCAAAACTGATACACTGTGTTATATCTAGTGTATGACCTGCACAGGCCAAAACAAGATTTTTAAAGGAGGGGAGGATTCCAAATGCATATTTTTTAAACCAAGTCATTTTCGCCACGCTCCCGCTGCCCTCTGGTTTTTACGTTGCAAGTATTGGTTTGCAGGTATCGACCAGCCAAGTCATTTATATTACAAGCTTTACTATAAAGGGCTAATCTAGTAGATAAGTGCTGACCACTAATAGTAGTATAAAAACCAGCGTAGATAGTGTCACAATCAGTGCCCCCTGTAGATAGTGCCACACACATCCCTTGTAGATAGTGCCACAGTGCCCATGTACATAGTGCTACACACTGCCCTCTGTAGATAGCACCACGGTGCCCCCTCTAGATAGTGCCACTGTGCCCCTTGTAGATAGTGCCAGTACCCATGTACTTACAGCCACAGTGCCCCTTGTAGATAGTTCCCCAGTAATCCACAGTGCTCCAGTGGAATGATGTAGGTAGCGCGATGGGGCCACCTGCATCACAAGAAAAGCACAGAATGGCCAGGCAGGGATTGATGGTTCCCTTGCCTCACCAGGGCTTTCAGTTTGTATCTGCGTCCTAAAGACATGGATACAATTAAGTACAATAGTATGTAAGGGCCTTACGGCCCTTGTCACAGGGGGGTTTCCCGGCAACTGGATACCTCCCCTGCATGCGCCACTGACCGAAGAATTGGACATAAGGATTCTCTATGTGCTTATTTGAATCCCTGTGTCACCGCCACCCGAGGTCATACAAAAGGTAGTAGTGTATCAGTGTAACTTTTATGGAGCTACTTATACAATTATTCCCTAAGCACCATAAGGTTATATTTATTCATCCTAAAATTCACGCAGTATTGGATGGTACAGTAGCTTATCTAAAAATAACAGTGAACTTCACAGTACCATTTTTCTTCATGCTGTGTCACAATCTGATGTTAAAATTTTACTAACAATGAACTATTTTTGGGGGGAAATAACAAAATTCATGTATTACATTATGTAGAATGCTTTGACCTATTGTTACAATGTCCTTTATTGCTGATTGATTTTAAAAGCTCTGTAATCAAATCAAACTTTGAAAACCTCACAGAATACTGATGTTAAATCAGTTCTCTCATCCAACTTGCAATGTCGTAAGCAAATCTACTTCTAACATTTTCATTATCAACCAAAATTTGTCTTTAAAATTCATATACACTGAACCATTCTTCTATAGGGGATGCAGAGGCAGCATTCGCATCCGAGCCCTGGTGTCTGAGGAAGCTGCAACATAACAAGACACCAATATGACAAATGCCCCATAGAACTTGGGAAGCCTTGTTTCATATTTTCAAGTTGCACCTCTAGTATCACCTATTGTCACGCCTGTGGGGTATGTGGACCCACTATAGTCAATAATAGTCTCTGGGGTAAGAGTACCTGGGAGGAGGTTCTGGCAGATGCTCAGAGTAGCAGACAGATTTTTAGTATGGCAGATAATACCAGATGTGGCAGATTACACAGACGTGGCAGATTACACCAGGCGTAGCAGATGACAGAACGTGGCAGATGACTACATGACTCCAACACTAGATGCAGCTCAGGAACAAGCACACGGGATACAGAATACAGGTAGTAGGATACTGGGAGGATACTGGGAGGATACTGGGAGCAGGATAACAATTAAGGGACCATTTGCAAGGTTAACATGGGAATACAACAACAATGCTCAGGCAAGGAGTGGAAGGGCAGAGCCCTTTATATAGTCCATGAAGTAAGGGGATAGGCTAGGGAACATTTAGTTGGTGCCAGCGCGCGTACCCTAGAAGCAGAAGGATGCAGCCATGCGAGTTGGCGTCTCCTAGGAGGGAGACGCCGACAAGCTCTTTGTGTCCTGCGGTCACGGTGTAAAATCTTTTAATTTTAGTATAAAATCCAGCACTAGCCATGCAGTCGCCTTTACAAACATTTGTAAAATAATGGGTCGTTCTAAAGAACTCACTGAGTTCCAGCGTGCGGTTGTTTTTCAGGGGTTGACCTAGGCCCTTTAGTTCCAGTGAAAGGAAATCTTACTGTTTCAGTATAACAAGACATTTTGGGCAATTGGATGCTTCTGACTTTGTGGAAACAGTTTGGGTTCGGCTCTTTTCTGTTCCAGCATGACTGTGCCCCAGTGCAGAAAGCAAAGTCCATAAAGACATGGTTGGGTGAGTTTGGTGTGTAAGATCTTGACTGATATGGACAGAGTCCTGACCTCAATGTAGAATGTTTAATGTAGATAAATGTAAAGTTATGCATCTGGGTACCAACAACCTGCATGCATCATATGTCCTAGGGGGAGCTACACTGGCGGATTCACTTGTTGAGAAGGATCTGGGTGTACTTGTAAATAATAAACTAAATAACAGCATGCAGTGTCAATCAGCTGCTTCAAAGGCCAGCAGGATATTGTCGTGTATTAAAAGAGGCATGGACTCATGGGACAGGGATGTAATATTGCCACTTTACAAAGCATTAGTGAGGCCTCATCTAGAATATGCAGTTCAGTTCTGGGCTCCAGTTCATAGAAAGGATGCCCTGGAGTTGGAAAAAAATAAAAAGAAGAGCAACGAAGCTAATTAGGGGCATGGAGAATTTAAGTTATGAGGAAAGATTAAAAGAATTAAACCTATTTAGCCTTGAAAAAAGACGACTAAGGGGGGACATGATTAACTTATATAAATATATTAATGGCACATACAAAAAATATGGTGAAATCCTGTTCCATGTAAAACCCCCTCAAAAAACAAGGGGGCACTCCCTCCGTCTGGAGAAAAAAAGGTTCAACCTGCAGAGGCGACAAGGCTTCTTTACCGTGAGAACTGTGAATCTATGGAATAGCCTACCACAGGAGCTGGTCACAGCAGGGACAGTAGATGGCTTTAAAAAAGGGTTAGATAATTTCCTAGAACAAAAAAGTATTAGCTCCTATGTGTAGAAATTTTTCCTTCCCTTTTCCCGTCCCTTGGTTGAACTTGATGGACATGTGTCTTTTTTCAGCCGTACTAACTATGTAACTATGTATGTAACCCCATCGTACACCTTTGGAATGAACTAGAACGGAGATTGCGAGCCAGGCCCTCTCATCCAACATCAGTATTTGACCTCACAAATGAATTCTGTATGAATGGGCAAAAATTCCCACACTCCAAAGTCTTATAGAAAGCCTTCCCAGAAGAGTGGAAGCTGTTTTAGCTGCTAAGCGGTGACAAACTCCATATGAATGCATATGGACTTAAAATATAATGTTATAACAGCTCCTGTAGGTGTAATTTGTAGGTGCCCTAATGCTTTTTCCCATATAGTGTATATATTCATTACACTTCAAGTGCCATAGTGTTTTATTTTAACATAAGACATGGCAAAAATCACAGCAAAATGCAGATTGTAAACATACTCTGATTTTTACAAGGAATAGTCATAAAAAAAATACAGCAAAAATGGTGGCAAAATTAGACAAAAATCGCTCACATCAATTCTTGTCCCCAGTGGGGGTCAGAATCAAATTTCTCTTTTACACACATACTAGTGTCATTTCAGTGGCAGACATTACTTATTTTGAGCATGTAAGGAACACAGAGAAAACCCATGAAAACACAAGGAGAACATACAAACTCCCTGCAGATGTTGCTCTTGGTTTGAATTCAAGTAGGTTATTTTAATGTAGCGCCTTCTGGTTATAAAACACAAGACGCCACTTCTTTATATAAGTAGTCATTTTGCATTTTTTTTAAAACCTGATCTTTTATCCTTTGCTCTCACATCAAATTGTGGTGAGTGTTCAGACTGGGGTTGTTGACTGCTGTGTTTGTTTTCTCTATTAGTAATATAGAAACTTTCAGCATGTGCTATCAATAGACAGTTCATGCCTTGTCAGTACATTTTGTAAAATATTCTTCAAAGCTTGACAAAATATGTCATGTGGATCGTACATTCTGTAATTGATGAGCATTGGGATATAGTAATTTTTCCTTCCTTTACCTCTGCAGTGAAATGTAACTTCTCCAGCAGGAACATTCCCTATTTATTTCAGTTGTGCCAGATCTGTCTGCAGTATCATTTTACATTATTTGCAAATCGCCTTCCAATTCAACGAGTGCCAGGAATATAAAATGGTTTATCTGTTGTTGTCATCAACTCCACTGGTTGGAGCTTAGAACATTTCACAAGATGCTCCAAATTCATTCTGGCCGGTTCTGATTACAAGTCAATCATGTTCATTTGTCATCATGAAGATATTACAAGTCTCGAATAACAATGCCTGTATATATCAGAATTTTTTACTAAATAAAAGCTACAGGCCTATAAACTGAGGAATCTCTCTCAGGGGTGTAACTAGAGAGTGCATTTATTTTTGAATGTAACCCTTAGCATGGAGCTCCTAGGATGGACCCCTAAATCAAACGCTAGATCAAAAATAAAAAAAATATAAGCTCCCTGTATCATGACCTAAAAGGGCATCTACATAGGTCCCATGAAAGCAGATTTATTATTCTCCTTTTCCTGATTTCCCAGTGATCTACATTTATTGTCCTATTATCTAGTTATCAGTACCTGCACCTCACATCTGAAGGGAAAATAAGCCCTCCTCAGTTGCTGGACCCCATATCAGCTGCTATACCTGCTTCCCTGGTAGTTACGCCCTCGCTGATTTCCCCCTCTTTCCTGGTGCCTTAAATTATTAGAGAGAGTTATTATTGTTATAATGTCTCTTGTATTCTCCACAATTTGTTTTGCACTATATTTGCATATGTTACTGGTTATACAAATAGCAATATAATAAATCTTCCGTATTCCAGGAGACAACAACGGGTGGCCAAATATGTTTGATGAAGTACATTGGAAAGAAAATGAAGAGATGGATCCCCAGGAATGCTGTAAGTAACTAAAGACAGAACTGTTATAATCTTCTTTCTCTATTTCCGGAATAAAAAAATTGTTATAAAAACCAGTTTATGAAAAATCCCAAATTTGCCATTACTCAGCCAAGCAGTTAAATAGATTTTTTGTCATAGACATGAAATCTGTCATGACAAATAATTTATGCAGATTAAAGGCAGAGCCACAACCTTTTGCTGTACAAAATGTCCCTGCTTACTGTAAAAGTTCCAGATTATTTCAGATATAACTATTTCTTTCATTAGACCATTTCCCAATAATTTACTTTAACCCACAATTCATTTACAGAATTATTATAGAAACACTGTCACATTATACAACTTAGGCTATGTTCACATCTTCATCAGGGCTCCGTTCCATCGGAGCTTTCCGTCGGAACGAAGCCCTGACTGACACAAACTGAAATCATAGCTTTCCGTTTCCATCACCATTGATTTCAATGTTGACGGATCCGGTGCCAATGGTTTCAGTTTGTCTCCGTTGTGCAAGGGTTCCATCGTTGTGACCGGATGAATACCATAGTCGACTACGCTATTGATTCCATGTAACCCTTGCACTATGGAGACAAACTGAAACCATTGGCACCGAATCCGTCACCATTGAAATCAAGGGGGAGAAAGCTGACAGCGAAACACACGTCCGGGGCGTCTAATGTGGGGATACTTTTTTGTGGGACAGATCATGCAGTCTACGGGTTGGTACAGCTCTCTGAGCCCTTGACTTTAGGCTCTCCCTTATGTTTGCTATGCAGTGTTAGTGAATTATCTACTGCTACATCTCTGAATTTGTGTTATGTGCCTTGGTTAGGTGTATATGACAATCACGTTTTTTGTCTCATCTATACTGCTCATGCTATACCTTCTTCTTGGATGGAGATGTCTGTACCTTACCACATCAAGTGATGTTTACATTTTATTTGCATGTTATGCGTATATGTTCCTGTTGTATCTCCACGCTATTCTTTTATTGCTTGTATCATTGATTTTATCTTTTGATGGCCAATATACTGTTATATGTATTTCAATAAAGTCTTTTTATATTTTCATGGTACAAATTGTGTGTTGTATGTCACTACAGCATAGCCCTGGTACTCACAGCCCTCAGCACACCTCAATAACTGAGAGAACAAAGACCATATTAACCCTCAGCACTCCAGTTCGTTCAGGAGGGGGAGGCACTGATGAAAATTTTGCACTAGAACATCACAGAAAATGTCAGGTCCGTATTTCACACCGAATAACCACCTCTGTAAATTGAAAGCTGAAGGCATGCCTGGAGAGAAGTACACCACACAGAGTAATGTTGGTAGACATCCCCTCCTTCAACCAGGAGGAAGACTGAAACTTTTTATTCAGAACAAAGAAACACAGAAAGAGACACATGCCTCCTCCCCAGAGATGTGGGAGTGCCCAAGCCCCCACCGGTTTCACAGCTGTAAGTTCTCAGACTCACTCTTCTTGCATTCCAGGGGGCGGTGTCTTCCATAGGTGTGTCCGACATGAACAAAGAACTTATTATATATCAGTATATTACACAAAGAACTGAAATGTATATACATATGTGTGAGGATAATATTTTTCAAACAATATACATAGTAATGATCCCTGACAGTCCCCCCTAAAAATATTATTACTCTATCCCTGAGTCTTGCCTAGCAACCTACCACTCGAACCAGGCGGGTAGGGGTTTTGGATTTCTTCACCAGCTTGAGACCAGCTACTCCTGATGAGTGGCCCCCCTTTGTACCTGGACTTCCAAGGTGTCGGAGTGGTCCTGACTTTCCCTATTCTCCTCTGGATACAGGATGGTTGTCTTGATATAATCTACAAACCGCTGCTGGTTGTAATATATATATATAATTAATCCGGTCTACATTTTTATTAATGGCAATTGTCGCACTGTCACTTACTGTCCTAATAGGACTTTACCCCTGCAGATATAACAGGCCATGAGCAGCACAGTGACCTTCACCTCACACCTTCACATAAAACTCCTCAGATTGTAATTTGCAGCACCGTGGCATATTTACACACATTATAATTATAAACCTCAGACATTATAAACAATAGGGCCTCAACTAATAATCATAATGCTATCACCAATCTCATGCTATCACCCTCAGGTTTCGGGTCCCATCAGTTCATTGCCAGTCCTGTACACCATCGTCCCCTTCTTCTCCTGTCTTCTGCGCTACACTGACTGTCACCCTCAGGGTAACCCACACAATTGTGGAGTCAGACTACGTTGGTGTCCAGTGGGGGAGTTATTGTTACCCACTCCTAGCCACTTACTTATCAAAACACTTGATCCTGCTGACGGATTCACTCAGGTCTTTGGTCTTTACTTTGATCTTTGCTGATGTCATCAGGACTTGGTTTGG
The DNA here is from genome assembly GCF_050947455.1 of Rhinoderma darwinii. Taxonomy (NCBI): domain Eukaryota; kingdom Metazoa; phylum Chordata; class Amphibia; order Anura; family Rhinodermatidae; genus Rhinoderma; species Rhinoderma darwinii. Next base: position 64,086,507 of record NC_134688.1, read on the forward strand.
TCCTTCTCATCTGTCCGACACCGTCTCCTTTAGTTTACATCACCGGGCTGTACATAGCACCTCATGCTGTGAGCCTGGGGTGAGATCCCACGTAGGCGGATTGGTGGAGTTGTATTGTGACTATCACAAACCCTCCGCATCTGTACTCTTCCTCTGGCAAGTTACTTGTCTGGACGGCTGCTTAGAATTGTGACACTGCCGTCAGTTCATGATAAACGCGTTGTACTGGCTCAGGCTGTGCCTGCCGCATTTCAGTGATGGAGTTCATCGTGTTAAAAGTCTTTTAGTTCATATTTACTGGCATTTTCTGGGGACCCCCAACTCTTGTCAATTGTTAAAATAAATACTAATCTGGTGATAACATCATCCGCATACACTATAAATGTTGTTCTAAGTACATACAATAATGTCAGGCCCTTAAATGACATCAAACACCTTTATATATATAAGGAAAAACTTCTCTGTTACAATGGACAGGGCACCTAGAAGATGTGTACTGGGTACATTTCATTTGCACTTGGTGATACTCTTTCAGCAGGATTTGTACCTTGATCTCAGCTGATTGCCTAGAACATCTCCACCTCACAGAAATATACACAGATTCCACATGTTTATCTGACAAGTGTCTCAAACCAATTTTTCTTACTCTAATCTGGTTCGTTCTACCTGGGAAGGCCTCTCAAGGTCTGTTCTCTTCGTGGGAGGCGGGTATGATAAGGTTGGCAACGGTCTGCCAGGACTGTTCTGTAGGCAAATCAAACAGCTCTAACAGAATTTAGCAGCAACAGCTGTAAAGCCTGGGACATACCAATTAGATCTTACCACGTCGATCCTTGCAGTCTTGGGGCATATGTGAGGTCATACACCATCAATGTAAGTGCTATCAAGAATGCATTGGGCGCTACCGGTTTACCTTCCTTTATCCGTCCACATTCTGTTAGAATGTGGTTCTCACGCCTTCCGCTCCCAGTTGGACTCTTCCTGTGAAGAACAAGCTTTTCATAGCCTAATCAGTAATTGATCTTAATCAGATAATTAACTTGAAGAAAAACATTAACAATGACAGATTTATTTTAAACGTTCACACTGGTCAGTAACTAAAACTTACAAACTGATTCTTCTTCTTTATATACATATCTATACATACACATATACACTGCACAGAATTCTCTGCTCTAAAATTTCCCTTTCACAACAAAAATAAAAATAAACAAATAAAAATGTTTTCGAATGGGAATATTCTGCTTCTGTACCTTTTATCTGACGCATGACTCTAATAGTCCAATGCTAAAGCTGGTCTAGAACTTTACATAAAACTTAACCTCAGTATTTAATATTCCCACAACACTTCTTAAATACAGTTATTAAACAAACTAACCTTGGGTCAACGTCTAGAGAACTGCTGATATCTTATCATTGTACAAACACCAGGTCAATACTTGGGATAAGCACTGTTCCCCTGTCACTACACACAAGTTCTGCAGTGGGGAAGATACCGGCCGGGCTTCAGACCCCCCTGAGAACAGGTCTACACATATACGAGCACATTGTCATACACTTCTACCTCGGGTAGTTGTATGTTCTGCAGTTGCTGGGACGGGTAATCTGGCCGGGCTGCACTTTTCACAGGTACCTTTGCTGTTTTACCTATGTCATGCAGTGAGCACATCATGCCGGCTGCTACAAACCTAGTGGTGGCATTATTGTATCCAGGGACAAGCCAATTTACTGACATCTGGCTGCACATACTCTTGTTGTCAGGTCTGTCTTCTCTCGCTCTCTCAATTGGCTTACCCGATGATCCAATAAAGTTCCTACTACCAATGGGCTCATAATTGTGGGCGCTGCCAAAAGCGTACCTAGAGTCAGTGTAAATGTCGGCCGTCTTACCTTCTGCCAGGTTACAGCCTCAGCGAGCACCTCCAGCTCCACTCCTTGAGATGAACAAGAAGGTGAGAGTGGTTTCTGGGTATTTTACCTGGTGCCTCGTATCCTGTCTTGTACATACTGTATATGATGAAGTATGTCTAAATTACAAATTTACATTAAAAACCCATATCACATATAGATAGAACATTTCAAAGGGGTGGCGTCTTCATCCTCTAAAATAAAACCAAATGTTATACACTTCTCCACACTCATCTGATAATCCAGAACACTTTGAGAATCTCACTTTTATCAGGTTCTGCAAATACTTGATTAATACAAAAACAAATAAAAAATAAAAAATTCCTAAAAACTTTACATCAAATTAACAATGTCCAGACAATTTTTGTTTTGCCTTCTCCCCCATCTAAATCCATAAAGACTCGTGTGGGTGACATCACCTCTGCCTCCTGTGTAAATTTGCTGGAGGGGGATAGTCTCTTACACAATACCTTATATTGGGTGAAGACTACAGCACAGCATACCCAGTGCCATATTTACTGTTCTGGAAAGATATGGAACCATCTACACAGAAAAACCTCAAAATTTAGGTTACTCTCATACACATTTAATCTGGATTACTCATTGGGGTCTCATACACATTTTGTAGATCTCCTGAAACCAAATTAATTAATTCAAAACAAACCAAAATTGTACCTGATCAGTCCCTTCACCATTCCCCCCTTTGTGGACTCTGCGAAAGTAATGTAGCAGAGTTCAAAACTACATCTCAACATAACAAAGTCGGGCACTCTATCTGTGCGGCACTAGTTTAACCCCTGTAATACACAACAGCCTGGAACAAAAAAATGACTTTTTTCCTGACGAAAATACATTTTATCTTTACAATGACATAACTCATGTGTGAAATCAAAAACAAAACAATTGTAGTTAGTTATTCAATAAAACAGAAAATATTATATCTGATAACATTAATTACTGCAAACCAATAAACTGTATATAAAAATAGGGAATGGTGGGGGGCACATACATTTTCAAAACCCCGTGTCTCACAGTATCTGTAGTTTAATACATCTGAATTAACATCATAACACATAAATATTGTAACTTTTATAAACAACAGCGCATGCGCAAAGAGAAGAAATTTATTTAGGTTTGTAGACATTACTGATATAGATATATATATACATATATATATATATATATATATATTTATATATATCTCAAAGCAGTGCATATTGAAATCCCTTTGTCTCATCAGCCCTGCAGACTGCACCCAGTCAGCCCCCCTCCTCCTCCCAAACACAGCATACTACAGGGGGGAGGGGGGGTCAGACACTCACTTCTCACAGCGTCTAGTCTCATAACCTTAACACTTTCAATGCAGGCAAAACAACATACGTATCTGCAACCACTCATCACACCATTGTATAGGAATTATCTACGTTCAAAACATCAAACACATAATCTGTAACAGTTCAATCTGTTGGCCACCAGCTCTATATTATGATGACGTGTTGCTTCATCAGTGAACAGCGTCCTGCACACTAGAATTGAATCTAAAAATAAAAAAGACACTAGAAATGACAAAATTAACAAGCCGATTATTTCATACTGATTTGGTTGGGCCGGGCGTGGCCACATCAGGGACGGGGGGGAAGGGGGTCAGCCTCTCTGTCACGAAACGGGTTAGTGGACCCACTAGGCCATACCGCCGCAGCGGGGAGGCAGCTGGCCAAACAACAGGACACTCCAGAAATACAATGTCCCGCACAAGGGTACCTGAATAGTCCAGATGGTGGCCGCAGCTCTGGCACAGATGAGATGGGTGCAGCAGATGGCGCCAGACGTGGCAGATTCCTCCGGATGTGGCAGATAACACAGGACGTGGTGGATTCCTGCGGACGTGGCAGGTGACACAGGACGTGGCAGATTCCTCTGGACGTGGCAGATGACACAGGACGTGGCACGACTAGATACTAGGGCAAAGCACGGGAAACAGGAACGGGGAACAAGGTACGGGTAACAACAGGAACGGGAAACACTAAGGGACCCTTTGCAAGACAGACTGGGAAAACTAACAACGCTCAGGCATCGAACTAGGGGGCTGGACCCCTCTAATAGCCCAGGGTTCTCACGGGTCAAAGGTCTGCGGGCTCCGGCGGAGGTGAGTGGATGCAAGCGCTGGCGTCTCCTGAGGAGGAGGCTGGGGCCAGCGCTTGCCGACTCGTGGCTGCGGCTGTCAGCGGGAGGCTGGAGCTGACAGCCCGCAGCCACGGACATTACAGTATCCCCCCTCTTACGCCCCCACTTCTTGGGACCGGAGCGAGAGAGAAACTTCTTTAGAATAGTAGGGGCATTGAGGTTCTCCTCTGGCTCCTAGGACCTCTCTTCGGGACCAAACCCTCTCCAACCCACCAAATACATGGTCTTTCCTCTCACTCTCTTGGTGTCCAAGATCTCTTTTACCTCAAAGATGTCCGAAGAGCCGCTGGGAGCAACCGCAGGGCTGGGAGTCTTGGAATAGCGGTTTAGGCTCACAGGCTTCAGGAGGGAGACGTGGAAGGAGTTGGGAATCCTGAGGGTAGGAGGCAGCCGAAGCTTGTAGGAGACACTCCTCCAGGGCCAATTTGATGGCCAGCAGCTCCCGATCTCCAATGGAATAATTGCACTCAGCAGAAGAAAACAGTCTAGAGTAGTAGCCACATACTACAGCCTTTCCTTTGGAGCTCCTCTGGAACAGAAGTGCACCTGCACCGACAGAGGAAGCGTCCACTTCCAGTGAGAACTGCCGAGATACGTCAGGATGATGGAGGATCGAGGCTGAAGTGAAGGCACTCTTCAGGCTATTAAATGCAGACTCTGCCTCTGGAGTCCACACTTTGGCGTTCACACCCTTCTTGGTAAGGGTCGAGATGGGAGACGTCAGAGAAGAGAAGTTAGGAATAAACTGCCGGTAGAAATTGGCGAATCCCAGGAACCGCTGTATGGCCCTTAAGCCTTGGGGACGTGGCAACTCCAGGACAGCCTTCACTTTCTCAGGATCCATCTTGAGGCCTTGATCCGAGATAATATAGCCCAGGAAGGGCAGAGAACTCTTTTCAAAGACGCACTTCTCCAGCTTGGCGTATAAATGATTCTCCCTCAATCGTAGTAGAACCTGACAAACATGCCTCCGATGAGTCGTCTGATCTGGGGAGAAAATCAAAATATCATCGAGATAAACAACAACACAGACATAGAGTAGATCTCGGAAGATGTCGTTAACGAACTCCTGAAACACTGCTGGAGCATTACACAGTCCGAAAGTCATCACCGGGTATTCGTAGTGCCCGTCCCGGGTGTTAAATGCCGTCTTCCATTCGTCACCCCGCAGAATCCGGACTAGATTGTAAGCCCCACGCAGGTCTAGCTTAGAAAAAATTTTGGCCCCTCGTATGCGATCAAATAGCTCAGAGATGAGTGGCAACGGGTATTTGTTCTTGACTGTGATCAGGTTGAGGCCCCTGTAGTCAATGCAGGGACGAAGGGATCCATCCTTCTTTTTAACGAAGAAGAAGCCAGCCCCGGCCGAGGAGGAAGATTTTCGTATAAAACCCCTCTCCAGATTCTCCTTTATATAGGCCGACATGGATAGAGACTCAGGCAAGGAGAGAGGATATACCCGTCCACGGGGAAGAGAGGCATTAGGAACCAGTTCAATGGGGCAGTCATAGGTGCGATGTGGAGGCAGCGTCTCAGCCTCCTTTTTGCTGAAAACATCTGAATACTGAGCAAAATGGGGAGGCAGTCCCGACAGTGACTGAGGCAGAGAAGGCTTGACAGGATGGATCTGCAACAGACAACGACCATGGCACTTGGAGCCCCATTGGAGAACCTCTCCAGAATTCCAGTCCAGGACTGGGGCATGAAGTCGAAGCCAAGGCAGGCCCAGCAGAACAGGATTGATGGCCTTGGGCAAAACAAGGAACGAAATAAATTCAGAGTGAAGTACTCCAACCTGGAGCTTCAACGGCTTGGTTTTTGAGATAATGGGATCAGGCAGAGGCAGTCCATTAACTGAGGCCACAGCCAAAGATGTCTCCGGGGGAACTGTGGGCAGCTGAAGATAATCCACAAGCTCTTTCTGGATGAAATTTGCAGCAGAGCCAGAGTCAAGATAGGCAGAGACTTGATGCGTCCTGTCGCCAGATACCAGGCTCACAGGAATAGTCAGTTTGGAAGCGAATCCTCTGTTAGATTCTGTTCCACCTAGTGTTGTCTCTCCAACCAATCCTAGGCAATGGGGTCTCTCCGGCCTCTGGGGGCACAGACACACAATATGGCCTCCATGGCCGCAATACAAACAAAGTCCAGAAGTGCGTCTGTGTTGTTTCTCCTGGGTAGACAATTTAACATAGTTACTCTGCATCGGGTACTCTGGTGGGATGACAGAGGAGGATTGCGGGACAGCAGAATCCAGCCTAGGAAGTTCTCTCTCCCGGAGAACCTCTTGGGAACGTTCCCGGATCCTCATGTCGACACGGGAGGCGAGTAGGATAAGATCGTCCAGGGTAGATGGCAGATCGCGAGCAGCCAGCTCGTCCTTGATCCCTGAAGACAGTCCCTGCCAGAATGTAGCCACCAAAGCCACATTGTTCCAGGTCAATTCAGCAGCCAGGATACGAAACTGAATGGCATACTCGCCCACGGAGAGGTCTCCCTGGTGTAGGGTCAGCAAGGATGCAGCAGCCGAAGAAACTCTCCCAGGTTCCTCAAAGATCGAGCGGAAGGTCCGTAAGAAGCACTGCAAGTCCCGGGTCTCAGGTCCCTGATGTTCCCAGAGAGGATTGGCCAATGCCAGGGCTTTGCCGGTAAGGAGAGAGATGATAAAGGCGATCCGGACGTCATCCGAGCAGAAGGACCTGGCATGTAGTCTGAAATGGATCAGGCACTGATTCAAAAATCCCCTGCAGGACCTCGGATCTCCATCATAGCGTGGAGGTAGCGGCAAGAAACACAGGGGGTTGGTACCGGTACAGACAGGAGGTGTAGCAGGCGGAACCGCAGGAACTGGTGCGGTGATGACTGTGGACGGAGCAAGCAGCCGATGGGCTATGGCGTTCACCGACAGGAGGAGCTGGTCTTGTCGTGACTGGAGATCCTCCATCTCAGCCAGCATGGCTTGTGTAGTCAACGTCTCAGGTTGACCAGCGGGGTCCATGGCCTGAGCGTACTGTCACGAAGCGGGTTAGTGGACCCACTAGGCCGTACCGCCGCAGCGGGGAGGCAGCTGGCCAAACAACAGGACACCCCAGAAATACAATGTCCCGCACAAGGGTACCTGAATAGCCCAGATGGTGGCCGCAGCTCTGGCACAGATGAGATGGGTGCAGCAGATGCGCCAAACGTGGCGGATGACACAGGAGCCGCAAGTTACGCCAGACGTGGCGGATTCCTCCGGATGTGGCAGATAACACAGGACGTGGTGGATTCCTCGGACGTGGCGGATTCCTCCGGACGTGGCAGATGACACAGGACGTGGCGGATTCCTCTGGACGTGGCAGATGACACAGGACGTGGAAGATTCCTCCGGACGTGGCAGATGACACAGAAAGTAGCGGATTCCTCCGGACGTGGCAGATGACACAGGACATGGCAGATTCCTCTGGACGTGGCAGATGACACAGGACGTGGCACGACTAGATACTAGGGCAAAGCACGGGAAACAGGAACGGGGAACAAGGTACGGGTAACAACAGGAACGGGAAACACTAAGGGACCATTTGCAAGACAGACTGGGAAAACTAACAACGCTCAGGCATCGAACTAGGGGGCTGGACCCCTCTTATAGCCCAGGGTACACACGGGTCAAAGGTCGTTCAAGATGTCCGGTGCGCGCGCTGCCCCTTTAAGAGCGGGGACGAGCGTGCGCGCGCACCCTGCAGGCTCCGGCGGAGGTGAGTGGATGCAAGCGCTGGCGTCTCCTGAGGAGGAGGCTGGGGCCAGCGCTTGCCGACCCGTGGCTGCGGCTGTCAGCGGGAGGCTGGAGTTGATAGCCCGCAGCCACGGACATTACACTCTCCCATTGGAAACAACACACTCGACATGAGGTACAGACGCCATTATAAGGTGAGGGCTGCTCCTTACAGAGCCATTATAAGGTGGGGGCTGTTCTTTTGTTTTCTAATACATATACATATACATATAAAATTATTTTGTAAAAAAGGGTTTTCTGTTAGTGTAAAACAATAGTTGTTTCCTGCGGTAGTCTCCCGACACACAGGGGGCTCACTAGTAAGCTCTGGGCAAGCGTCGCTTACTGTGGCAGAGCAAAGAAACACTGGCTCCCTGCCCCATCATTCACCTCAATGGATTATTTAAGGCCTGTGGCCTACAAAAGGTCGGGAAGACGTCAGCAGCGGTGTGATGACGTCACAGCATCGCGCTGCCTATTGCGCTGTGCAGCAAGCGTAGCATCTCATCGTCAAGATGGGTTTAATTTTTGTATTTTTTCTCATTTGGCCCAGCTACAATATTGGGACCTGACTACTGTGGGGGGCCTAACTAATTTATGGGGGCCTAACTTCTATGAGGGGTCCTAACTATTAATTGAAGGCCTAACTTCTGTATGGAAACCTATCTACTATCGGGGCCTAACTACTATCTAAGGGACCTAACTACTATCTGGGAGGCCCTCTCCAAGTTCTCTTTAACATAGGCGGACATGGACAGAGTCTCTGGCAAGGAGAGAGGATATACCCTACCACGGGGAAGGGATGCACCAGGAATCAGCTCGATAGGACAGTCATACGCCCGGTGTGGGGGCAGCGTCTCCGCCTCCCTCTTGCTGAAGACGTGTGAAAATGCAGCATAATGACCAGGTAATCCCGCCAATGACTGAGACAGAGGAGGCTGAGCCGAACGAATCTGTATCAGGCAACTGTTGTGACTAGAGATGAGCGAACTTATGAAAAGTTCGGTTCGGCTGGTTCGCCGAATTTCATGAAAAAGTTTGATTCGGACCGAACTAGTTCTGACCGAACCTGTAATACAAGAAAGCCACTAAAAATCATGTGTAACACGGTTTAAAAGCCTTAGAAGCTTTGTATAACACTCTTAGGTCACCCATGAGTGTATCCAAGTACTTTTGAGCTGTCTTTAAGGCAAAGTTAGTGTCAAAGTTACGCCATGTATGGCTATAGGAAAACGGATGGGACACGGTGATAACTAACAGAAACCACTGCACTTGTGCATGTTGTATGCTTAATGCATTGTTAAAAAAGGTACAAAAATTAACCATTTTTGGCGGCAGATGCCTGCCAGGGTTCATACATATAAGGTGGTAAAAGAAGAAGCAATGGCTTTTGACAAGCCCTCAAAAAATTGACCCTTTATGGTGGCAGATGCCTGCCGGGGTTCATCCATACATGGATGTAATGTAAAAGCAACAAGCAATGGCTTTTGACAAGCCCTCCAAAAATGTACCCTTTTTATTGGCAGATGCCTGCCGGGGTTCATCCATACATGGATGTAAAATCAACAAGCAATGGCTTTTCACAAGCCCTCCAGGCATGCTTGTAGCAGTCGGCAGTGGAGGTGTATTGGTGGTAGTAGAGGTAGCCAACAGACAGCAAGGGTGGTAGTAGTAGTAGCAGCACATTAAAAGAGACTGGACAGTCACAGGACAAAGCCCTGTGGTGGGGCAAGCCTCAGGCCTGCTTGTAGCAGACGGCACTGGAGGTGTAGTAGTGGTAGTAGAGGTAGCGAACGGACAGCAATGGTGGTAGTAGTAGTAGCAGCACATTAAAAGAGACTGGACAGTCACAGGACAAAGCCCTGTGGTGGGGCAGGCCTCAGGCCTGCTTGTAGCAGACGGCAGTGGAGGTGTATTGGTGGTAGTAGAGGTAGCCAACAGACAGCAAGGGTGGTAGTAGTAGTAGCAGCACATTAAAAGAGACTGGACAGTCACAGGACAAAGCCCTGTGGTGGGGCAAGCCTCAGGCCTGCTTGTAGCAGACGGCAGTGGAGGTGTATTGGTGGTAGTATAGGTAGCGAACGGACAGCAATGGTGGTAGTAGTAGTAGCAGCACATTAAAAGAGACTGGACAGTCACAGGACAAAGCCCTGTGGTGGGGCAGGCCTCAGGCCTGCTTGTAGCAGACGGCAGTGGAGGTGTATTGGTGGTAGTAGAGGTAGCCAACAGACAGCAAGGGTGGTAGTAGTAGTAGCAGCACATTAAAAGAGACTGGACAGTCACAGGACAAAGCCCTGTGGTGGGGCAAGCCTCAGGCCTGCTTGTAGCAGACGGCACTGGAGGTGTAGTAGTGGTAGTAGAGGTAGCGAACGGACAGCAATGGTGGTAGTAGTAGTAGCAGCACATTAAAAGAGACTGGACAGTCACAGGACAAAGCCCTGTGGTGGGGCAGGCCTCAGGCCTGCTTGTAGCAGACGGCAGTGGAGGTGTATTGGTGGTAGTAGAGGTAGCCAACAGACAGCAAGGGTGGTAGTAGTAGTAGCAGCACATTAAAAGAGACTGGACAGTCACAGGACAAAGCCCTGTGGTGGGGCAGGCCTCAGGCCTGCTTGTAGCAGATGGCAGTGGAGGTGTATTGGTGGTAGTAGAGGTAGCCAACAGACAGCAAGGGTGGTAGTAGTAGTAGCAGCACATTAAAAGAGAATGGACAGTCACAGGACAAAGCCCTGTGGTGGGGCAAGCCTCAGGCCTGCTTGTAGCAGACGGCAGTGGAGGTGTATTGGTGGTAGTAGAGGTAGCGAACGGACAGCAATGGTGGTAGTAGTAGTAGCAGCACATTAAAAGAGACTGGACAGTCACAGGACAAAGCCCTGTGGTGGGGCAGGCCTCAGGCCTGCTTGTAGCAGACGGCAGTGGAGGTGTATTGGTGGTAGTAGAGGTAGCCAACAGACAGCAAGGGTGGTAGTAGTAGTAGCAGCACATTAAAAGAGACTGGACAGTCACAGGACAAAGCCCTGTGGTGGGGCAGGCCTCAGGCCTGCTTGTAGCAGATGGCAGTGGAGGTGTATTGGTGGTAGTAGAGGTAGCCAACAGACAGCAAGGGTGGTAGTAGTAGTAGCAGCACATTAAAAGACACTGGATAGTCACAGGACAAAGCCCTGTGGTGGGGCAGGCCTGCTTGCAGCAGACGGTACTGGGGGTGGATTGATGGTAGAAGTAGTAGCAGCACCAACAGCGGCACATTAAAAAAAGAGTGGACAGGACAGAATCCCGTAGTAGCAGGCGGCAGTAGAAGGCGGCAGCGGCAGCAGCAGCAGCAATGTCAGATCTAATCAGTGGCATCAGGCACAGGGGTATTAAAATCCTCACCGATCCAGGCTTGATTCATTTTCAGAAACGTGAGATTTTCCAAGCTGTTGGCGGACAATCTTGTTCGCTTAGGGGTGACGAAGCCCCCTGCCGCGCTGAATACCCTCTCTGACGCTACACTGGAGGGTGGCAAGACAGTACACCCATGGCAAACTGGGCCAGTTCTTGCCAATGATCCAATCTGCTGACCCAGAAGTCCATGGGGTCTGGGATCAGCATTTCTGACGGAGAAAAGGCACAGTCCAGGTACGAGTGAACCTGGTTGTTTAGGTGCTGCACCTGGTGATGGTGAACATCCCTTTGGTGACTACGATGTGTGTCAGGTCGGGGTATTGGATGTAAAGATGTTGTCATCATATTTTCCAAACCGAATTGGCTGCTGCTGCTGCTGCTGCCGCTGCTGCCGCCGCCTATTGCAGAGGTAGCTCTGCCAGAGGCGGTGGAACGATGAGACAGTGGGGAGCGGAGAGTGGCCCCCCGGTCAGACATACTTGCAGCAGGTGTTTGCCGTTTGAAAGCCGTGACAAGCTGGCTGCATAGCTTCTCTCGATAATAAGCCAATTTTGCCTCCCTCTCGGAAGGCGCAAAAAACTCCCCCATTCTGGCTTTATACCGAGGGTCTAAAAGTGTGGCTATCCAGTACTCATCTCTTTGCTTCATGATAACAATACGACAGTCAGCGCGCAAGTAACGAAGCACACAGCTCGCCATCCTGGCCAGCATTTCTGAGGGCCCGGTTGGTTCCATCTCCGCCCCATACTGCCATGGTTGTCCATCATCAAGGTCGTCGTCAGACTCGTCATCACCATCACTGTCATGTTGTGCGGCTGCCTCGTCCCCTATCCCTTCCTGTGATTCCATCTCCAAATCCAGCTCCTCTTCAGGTCCTGTTTCCTCATCCTCATCCTCCTCCTCCTCCTCAACATCCATAGCCAGATGTGATCCTTTCTCCATCCTTTGCTGAATCATCGCTGTGAGCGTTTGCTCCATAATGAATACCAGCGGCATAACATCGTTCATTCCGCTAGCGTTACGGCTCACAAATCGTGTGGCCTCTTCAAAGGGCCTCAAAACGCGACATGCGTCTCTAACCAGCTGCCAGTGCCTGAGCTCGAAATTACACTGGTTCCAAACGCTGCCCGTCTGCTGCATCAGGAAATCATTCACGGCTTTCCGCTGTTCGTACAGACGGTCCAACATGTGCAGGGTGGAATTCCAGCGTGTTGGAAAGTCGCAAATCAGGCTGTGTTCTGGGAGATTGTTTTGACGCTGCAAGTCCAGGAGGGCGTGCTTACATGCATACGAACGTCTAAAGCGAACGCAAACCCTCCTGGACATGGCCAGCACACCCTTCAAACCAACATATGACTTTAAGAAGCGTGTTATAACCAGATTGATCACATGTGCCATGCACGGAGAGTGTGTCAGGTGACCTAACAAAAATGAAAAAGATCCTGGGTAGTTGGTGGGCGCAATACACAATACTAGCTAGTTGCCGTTAGGCAAGAAAAGCCCTGTTTTCCAACTACCATAAAGATGAATGATAAATAAATAAAGTAAATTCTTTAATGTGCTATATATAGCAATGTAACAGACCACATGAAAATTAAAATTGTCACTGCTAGATTGCCGGGTAAACGTATGCAAGACAGCTGCCCATGCACTAGTGTAACACACCTATGAGCCAACGTAACACGACCGCTATCGTAGCCGTCAGTGATTGAGGTGTGTGCTTAAGTTTAGCCAGCAAAGCAGGAATTAAAATTTGAGAAGCCCCCCCGACATGTTTCGTTACTGCTGTAACGTCCCCATTTCCCCTGAGGACGTTACAGCAGTAACGAAACATGTCGGGGGGGCTTCTCAAATTTTAATTCCTGCTTTGCTGGCTAAACTTAAGCACACACCTCAATCACTGACGGCTACGATAGCGGTCGTGTTACGTTGGCTCATAGGTGTGTTACACTAGTGCATGGGCAGCTGTCTTGCATACGTTTACCCGGCAATCTAGCAGTGACAATTTTAATTTTCATGTGGTCTGTTACATTGCTATATATAGCACATTAAAGAATTTACTTTATTTATTTATCATTCATCTTTATGGTAGTTGGAAAACAGGGCTTTTCTTGCCTAACGGCAACTAGCTAGTATCAGGTGACCTAGACGCAGTGCAGCCACAACGTTCTTCCCGTTATCAGAGACAACATTGCCCAGTGTGAGTTTCAGAGGAGACAGACAGCGTGCGATTTCCTCCTTGATGCACAGCAGCAGCTCCTGCCCTGTGTGGCTTTTCTCGCCCAGGCTCAGCAGGTGTCAGACAGCGTTGTGGCGCTTCACTTTGCACCTATGAAAAGAGGAGGGAGGAGGAGTGGAAGATACACTGTATCCTGTCGGGGACGGGAAGATCTCCATTGAGGAGGGCAAGGAGGAGGAGAAGGAGTAGGAGGAGGAGCATGGTAGGCGTCTGGTGTCCGGAGTTAAACCAGAAAGATACAAGCGTGGAGGTGGTAATGCCTGGCATTGCTGCGGTGGTGCATCGGACTGCAAAATATTGACCCAGTGGGCCGTGAAAGACATGTACTGTCGCTGCCCATAGTTGCTGCTCCACATGTCGACGGTGGCATCTACCCTGCGGCACACGGATAATTGCAAGGACTGGCCCACCTTTTCCTCCACGTCCTTGTGCAAGGCAGGGACAGCTGTTTTGGAGAAGTAATGTCGGCTAGGTATTCGCCACCTAGCGCACACCATCAATTGCTTGAAGCCGGCGGAGTCGACCAGGTGGTACGGCAGCGACTGCACCACCAACAACTTAGCCAGGTGTGAATTAAGCCGCACGACAAGTGGATGACTGGGTATATATTGTTGCTTATTGGACAACGATTCCGTAATGGATAACTGACGGGACGTAGGAGGAGCACTAGATGACAGTGATGATGATGATGACAACGACATGGTGGATAAGGCCTGGCTACTATTTAGATGACAGGGACTCGGAGCAGCAGCAGCAACGGCAGAGGGGTCTTCATTAGATGTACATGATGATGGTGGGGCATGTCGATTGTCCCACATGGCCTGGTGATGCCGCTCCATGTGTTTACGTAGAGCGGTAGTTCCTACATTGCTGCCCTGCCCACAACTTACTTTCTGCTTGCAGATACGGCACTGTGCCATGTTTTCGTCCTCCGGGAAGGTACAGAAAAATTGCCACACGGCATAGTACCGTAAAGAGGTAGTACCACGTCCACCACCACCACCACAACCACCCGAGCTTGCCCCTTGTCTGGCAGGCTTTTTTCGGGAGCCTACACCAGCATCAGTGTCGCCGTCACCGGCTCCTGAGCTGACCCTACCGCTGCAACGTTTTGCAGATTGACTTCTGCCCCTACCTCGGCTTGGCTGTTTATCACTGCCAGTGCCGCCACTACTACCCTCCTCCTCTGACGCCGTCATCACCTCGTCACCTGGTTCCCACGTCCTGTCTAAAACAACATCATCATCATAGCCTTCCTCATCATCCCCGCCACTTCTGTCACTGTGTTGTGAATGTTATGTGACATCATGGCGGGCTCCATGCCCCCCCTCATTACTGCGTCTGCCACCAAGGCTACCACCACCAACACCCCCAATACCACAGCTATGCGTCTCGGACACCGCTTCCACCTCCACCACCGCCGCAAACACACTCCGTTGGCTGACTCGCGGAAAACAAATCATCATCACTATGTTGTTCAGTTTCTTCCTTCGCACCCGAGGAGATGTCTCTTAGGACTCTCAGGAAAGATGGCTTCCCGCTAGGAAGGGGGAGTGAAGACATAGATGATGGAATGGAAACACTAGAAATACCCATATTACTACTGTCACTGTGCCAAGGAACTGTAGAGGATCTGGAATCCAACGAAACCTGGCTTGAAGCCAGATCGTCAGAGTCTTCCTGCTGAGATGACCGCGAGCCAGCCAACCAGTCCACAATGGCCGTATTGTCTAAAGTAACCCGCCCACCGGAGGAGATGGATAAGTCTGGCTTGCTGATACTGCTACTACTACCAGCAGGCACATGGCTGCTGCTACTAGTGGAACTGGGCACATGTCTTGTGCCACAAATGCTGGTACTGGGTCTGGCACCAACAGATCCAACATTTTGACTGGAAGAGGACACGGCATGGGTGTTTTTTCCTCTACCCCGTCCTTTCACAACCTTTTTTTTTACCAGACATTTCACTGCTGGAGTGCAGCAAGTTGAATCAAAACCCGGGGGATGAGCCCCTTCTAAAAGCGTATTCACACACTGGCTTGGCAAATGGCAATGAATGAGAATTTCTATCAGCCACGCCACAGTGCACTCAGGGAATGCTGGGCGTTGTAGTAGTACTACAAAGGCTGCCTGTATTGCAAGTTGGATTGTTATTTGTTTGTTATGTTAACGGCCGGGGATGAGCCCCTTCTAAAAGCATATTCACACACTGGCTTGGCAAATAACAATGAATGAGAATTTCTATCAGCCACGCCGCGGTGCACTCAGGGAATGCTGGGCATTGTAGTAATCCTACAAAGGCTGCCTGTATTGAAAGTTGGATTGTTATTTGTTTGTTATGTTAACGGCCGGGGATGAGCCTCTTCTAAAAGCGTATTCACACACTGGCTTGGCAAATGGCAATGAATGAGAATTTCTATCAGCCACGCCACAGTGCACTCAGGAAATGCTGGGCGTTGTAGTAGTTCTACAAAGGCTGCCTGTATTGCAAGTTGGATTGTTATTTGTTTGTTATGTTAACGGCCGGGGATGAGCCCCTTCTAAAAGCGTATTCACACACTGGCTTGGCAAATAACAATGAATGAGAATTTCTATCAGCCACGCCGCGGTGCACTCAGGGAATGCTGGGCGTTGTAGTAGTCCTACAAAGGCTGCCTGTATTGAAAGTTGGATTGTTATTTGTTTGTTATGTTAACGGCCGGGGATGAGCCCCTTCTAAAGCGTATTCACACACTGGCTTGGCAAATGGCAATGAATGAGAATTTCTATCAGCCACGCCGCGGTACACTCAGGGAATGCTGGGCATTGTAGTACTACTACAAAGGCTGCCTGTATTGCAAGTTGGATTGTTATTTGTTTGTTATGTTAACGGCCGGGGATGAGCCCCTTCTAAAAGCGTATTCACACACTGGCTTGGCAAATAACAATGAATGAGAATTTCTATCAGCCACGCCGCGGTGCACTCAGGGAATGCTGGGCGTTGTAGTAGTCCTACAAAGGCTGCCTGTATTGCAAGTTGGATTGTTATTTGTTTGTTATGTTAACGGCCGGGGATGAGCCCCTTCTAAAAGCGTATTCACACACTGGCTTGGCAAATGGCAATGAATGAGAATTTCTATCAGCCACACCGCGGTGCACTCAGGGAATGCTGGGCATTGTAGTACTACTACAAAGGCTGCCTGTATTGCAAGTTGGATTGTTATTTGTTTGTTATGTTAACGGCCGGGGATGAGCTCCTTCTAAAAGCGTTTTCACACACTGGCTTGGCAAATGGCAATGAATGAGAATTTCTATCAGCCACGCCGCGGTGCACTCAGGGAATGCTGGGCATTGTAGTAGTCCTACAAAGGCTGCCTGTATTGCAAGTTGGATTGTTATTTGTTTGTTATGTTAACGGCCGTGGATGAGCCCCTTCTAAAAGCGTATTCACACACTGGCTTGGCAAATGGCAATGAATTAGAATTTCTATCAGCCACTGTGCACTCAGGGAAGGCTGGGCGTTGTAGTAGTACTACAAAGGCTGCCTCTATTGCAAGTTGGATTGTTATTTGTTATGTTAACGGCCGGGGATGAGCCCCTTCTAAAAGCGTATTCACACACTGGCTTGGCAAATGGCAATGAATGAGAATTTCTATCAGCCACGCCGCGGTACATTCAGGGAATTCTGGGCGTTGTAGTACTACTACAAAGGCTGCCTGTATTGCAAGTTGGATTGTTATTTGTTTGTTATGTTAACGGCCGGGGATGAGCCCCTTCTAAAAGCGTATTCACACACTGGCTTGGCAAATGGCAATGAATGAGAATTTCTATCAGCCACTGTGCACTCAGGGAAGGCTGGGCGTTGTAGTAGTACTACAAAGGCTGCCTGTATTGCAAGTTGGATTGTTATTTGTTATGTTAACGGCCGGGGATGAGCCCCTTCTAAAAGCGTATTCACACACTGGCTTGGCAAATGGCAATGAATGAGAATTTCTATCAGCCACTGTGCACTCAGGGAATGCTGGGCGTTATAGTACTACAGCTGCCTGCCTGGATTGCAAGTTGGATGTTAACCCATGCAACGGGGATGAGCCCCTTATAAAAGCTTATTCACACACTGGCTTGGCAAATGGAGAATTTGTATTGCAATTTGGATGTTGAGAGTAGACTCCCGCTGTAGTGGATGAGCCCCTTCGATTGCTGGATTCCTGGCTTTTAGATTCCGAAAGCTTTCCCTAACTGCACAGAGATGCTATCCCTACAGCTCCTGTCTGTAAAATGGCCGCTGAGCTCCATGCATAGATTTTTATTGCAGGCTTGAGCCCGCCCCTATGCTGCCTCCCGATTGGCTGGGAGAGCCGTTTGCAAGGCATTATGGGGTAGCCTGATGTCAGGTGATATTGTGAAATCCTCCTTTTACATCTAACATGTGGCAGGCGCCAAAATATAACCGGGTTCGGTCAAAACGGGTTCGGCCGAACCCGGTGAAGTTCGGATTCGCTGCGAACCGAACTTTTCCCGATGTTCGGACCGAAACCGGGTTCGGTTTTCCCGGTTCGCTCATCTCTAGTTGTGACACTCGGGGCCCCACTGGAGAACCTCTCCAGAGTTCCAGTCTAGGACTGGTGCATGTAGTTGGAGCCAAGGCAGGCCCAGCAGCACGGGGTTAACGGCTTTGGACAAGGCAAAGAACGAGAGGAGCTCGAAGTGGAGAGCTCCTACTTGGAGCCTCAGCGGCTTGGTCACAGCAATAACTGGGTTTGCCAGAGGTAGTCCATTCACAGATGCAACCACCAACGGCCCCTCTAGAGGGGTAGTAGGCAATTGGATACGATCCACCAGGTCTCTACGAATGAAATTAGCAGTGGATCCAGAGTCCAGATACGCAGAAACCCGATGCGTTTTCTTGCCGGACTCTATTGTCACGGGGATGGATAATTTAGACGGAAGTCCTTCTTTACCCTTTACTTTTGGAGACACAGACGCACAAGATGGCCTCCGAGGCCGCAATATAGACAGAGTCCCGAAGTGTGTCTGCGTTGTCTCTCCTGGGTAGAAAGCTTACACTGGTCCATCCTCACAGACTCCTTAGGAGGGTCGGCATCAGAGGACAGCAGGGGTCGCTGCAAGGTAGACACCGGACTAGGGAGGCCTCCCTCCCAACGAGCTTCTTGGAGCTGTTCTCGGATCCTTATATCAATCCAGGTGGACAGAAGGATGAGGTCATCCAGGGTAGATGGTAGATCTCGAGCGGCAAGTTCGTCCTTAATCTTATGAGACAGTTCCTGCCAGAATTTTCCATTGTTCCACAACAGTTCTCCCGCCAGGGTTTGGAAGTGTATGGCGTACTCGCCCACGGAGGTGTCTCCTTGGCGTAGGTTCAGCAAGGAAGCTGTTGCAGACGAGACTCCTCCAGGCTCCTCAAACACAGTGTGAAATGTCCAGAGGAACCCCCTGGAAGTCACGGGTCTCTGGTTCTTGTCTCTCCCAGATAGGATTTGTCCATGCAAGGGCCTTGCCAGCGAGGAGAGAGATGATAGCGACCCTTAAACCTTCAGACGAAAATGCCCTTGCATACAGGCTGAAGTGGATCTGGCACTGGTTCAAAAATCCACGACAGGTCCCTGCGTCTCCATCTTAGCGGTCAGGAAGTGGCAAAGAAAAACGGGGATCAACACTGCCATGAGGTGTAGTCTGAGGATCGACACTGCCAGGAGATGTAGTAGGAGGAACGGCAGCTAGCACCTCCTGGTGACGTGCGATAATGTTCAAGGCCTGGAGGAGTTGGTCCTGTCGAGACAGGAAGTCTAGGATATCCGTCCGCATCTCTTGCGACGTCATCTTGGTCTTGGATCGACCAGCGGTGTCCATGGCCTGAGCGTACTGTCACGTGGGGTTCGTGGACCAACTGGGCCGTACAGTCTTGACGGTATGGCCGCTGGCCAACAGGGCGCAGGTCACAGTCTATAGTTCGTCTAGTGTACCTATGGCATCTCGGACAGTAGCAAGGCAGACTCGGCTGGGACTAGACAGCAGGTAGACGTCAGGCGTGGAGTAGCAGGACAGGCATGAAATACAGCATAGCATGACTACAGCTCAGTACGGCACTTGACCAGTACAGCACAGGATACAGGATACAGGTACGGGGAACACTGGGAACTGGAAAATACTAGGAGACCATTTGCATAGACAAACTTTGGATACGACAAACAACGCTCAGGCATTTCAGGGAGTGGCACAGCCTTTCTTATAGCCCAGAGTGCTCTGGGAGCAATCAGCTCAATCTTCCACCTGCGTGCACTTTGGCTTCTTAACCCCTTCCCGTCGGAGCTCTTTTTCAGATTTTCATTTTCGCTTTTCCGTCGATATAGTACTATGAGGGCTTGATTTTTGCGGGACGAGGTGTAGTTTTTTTGTATCACCATTTATTTTGCCATATAATGTACTAGGAAACGGGAAAAAAATTATTTGTGTGGTATAAAATGAAAAAAAACAGCAATTCCTCCATGGTTTTTTGCGCGTCGTTTTTACGAAATTCACTGTGCAATTAAAACAACATGTTAATTTTATTCTGTGGGTCAATACAATTACGCCGATACAAAATATATATAGTTTTTTCTATATTTTACTACTTTTACAAGTAAAAACCTAAGTGTAAAAAATAAAATTTATTTTGTGTCGCCAAATTCCGAGAGACATAACTTTTTTATTTTTCCGTCGATTAAGTGGTATGAGGGCTTATTTTTTTGCGGGATAAGCTGTAGTTTTTAATAATACCATTTTGGTGTACATGCGACGGTTTGATCACTTTTTATTTCATTATTTGTGGGAGATTAGGTGACCAAAAAATAGAGATTCTGGCATTTACAATTTTTTTTTACGGCGTTCACCGTGCGGATTAAATAATAATATATTGTAATAGTTCAGACTTTTACAGACGCGGCGATACCAATTATGTTTATTTTATTTTTTTTTACTATGCTCTAGGGGGAAAATGGGAAAAGGGGTTTTTTTTTTAACTTTTAATATTTTCCATTCTAAACTTTATTTAACTCATTTTTACTTTTTTTATTAGTCCCCCAAGGGGACTTCAACCAGTGATCATTAGATCGCTTGCACGATATACTGCAATACTAATGTGTTGCAGCATATCGTGATTCTGACAGGCAACTATGAAGCCCTGCCGGAGGCATGGCTTAATAGGTGCACAAAGATGACGGACCAGGGGGGGTCTTCATTAGTCCCCCAGGCAGCCATAGCAACCATCGCCCCCCCCCCCCATTATTGCGTTGCGGGGGCGCGATAAGCTGTTAGAGGGGGTCGCCCCCCTCTTTCTAACGATTTAAATGCTGTGGTCGCTATTGACTGCAGCATTTAACGAGTTAAACGAGCGGGATCGCGCTCGAGCGCGATGCAGCTCGTTACTTTGAAGTGTCGGCTGTAATAAACAGCCGACACCCGCATCGTATGGAGCGGGTTCACTCCGTGAGCCCGTTCCATACTTCCCCTACCCAACTTTGGCGTATGGATACGTCAAAAGTCGGGAAGGGGTTAAGTCTGGACTGAACTCGCCAGCGCACCCTGGTGGTCACTGTGGAACAGGACGGCCGTATGTGCAGACATCTCTGGAGAGAAGGGCGTCGACTGGGTGGAAGGAGTTCGTGGTCAGCGACCACGGACGTTACAGTCTATATTATTTTTTTTATACAGTATGATTTGATTTTTCTTGATGTGTAAGTTTATTTTTGCTTTAAAAGGAGACGGGAAGTATGGTTTATCTGTAACTGTCACGATCCGTGGGTATGTGGACACACTAGGCCGCACCACCGTAGCGGAGTAGCAGCTGGCCAAAGAACAGTCCTAGTCAGGGGCGTAGCTAAAGGCTCATGGGCCCAGGTGCAAAATTTCAGCTTGGGGCCCCCCCTGCGTGCAACTTCTCTTTATACAGCCGACCATAGCACGTACGTAACTTTCAGCTGCATCGCTGGGTATCTTAAGTGACCCAGCGATGCAGCACTAGCATCAAGGGGCGTTGCTAGAGTATTAAAAGGTTTTGCCCCCCACAAAAAAAAATATGCACATCGGAGCTAGCATATATAGATGACATACTTTAATAACACGGCATGCTTAGTTACAGCGGCTCAGCTCTATGTATGAATGTATATATAAATAATGTAGTCACTAAATAACAGATACCAGTTCTACATAGAGTAAAGTTATTGGTTACATCCAGTGACTCACAGGTGACATCTAGCTGTTTACTTGCCCTTTACGTCTCTGGGCCAGACTGCCAAGATGTATTTTTCCAGCCCCGACTTGTCTGCACACAAACTTTTCATCCTGCTGCTACCTCCAATGCCCCTCTTTGTGCCCCCCCCATACTTGTTCCCCTTTTTTGTCCCATGGTAATAGTGCCCTCCATTCTGCCCCCACACAGTAATAATACCCTCTTTGTGCCACCACAAATGGATAGATGCCATCTATGTGCGCCTGCACAGTACAAATTCCCCCTGGGTAGTTGATTATTTTATTAATTGCAAGCTATTCAATTAAATGCATCGGATACTAAATAATGTTTAATAAACCTGTAGGGCAGCCTGTTTCATGGATATGTCCTCCAGCAGTGCTTCATATGCACTGACACCTGGGACGTCCTGGTCCTCTGCAGTTTCCCTCCACCCTGCTGAGTAGAGCAGGGTCACATACTCTAGTCAGTGCTGGTCAGAAGTCGCCCTGTAATGTGCCATGTAATGACCCTCAGTAACCTCTAGCCCCTTATCAGTATCTTGTCCCTACCTTGCCTAGAGCTGTAAATGATGGCACCTCTGTTATCACAGAGTCCGGTCTGCACCGCTGTCACAGCTAAATTCTCTCCTTCTGTAAGTAAACTTACAGAACCAGGAGATGATTGATGGCAGCTACTGCCTTACTTTGGATACCTGGGGGAGAAGCTCTGCCGGCAGTCACATGGGAGCAGGTTGTAAAACTTCCTCTCAACCCATAAATAGAGAGACAGCAAGCTGTAAACCCAGGCTAGATAAGGGAAGAGGAAAAAACCCAGCATTTAACTGTGTAAAACAGGCTCGTCCTGCACTTACACACAGGGGAAAATAAGCTGTGACAGGCTCGAGCTCTTACCTTACACAGCGATGTGCAGCAGCGTGTGTATCTAGCATCCTCCTCCCCTGCCTCCTCCAATCAAGTGCCTCAGAGCACAAAAGGGGAGGAGACAGGGGAGAATTGTAGCAACACACGCTGCCTCACATCACGCTGTTTAAAGAAGGAGTTAATTAAATAATTAATTGTATGGCCAGTCTTAGAGTGGTGACGGGGGCCTGTGGGCCCCCCTGGCTTAGGGGCCCGGTCGCAATTACGCCACTAGTCCTAGTACAAAAGTACCTGTAATAACGGGGTAGGGAGACGGACAAGTGAACCCTAATCTACCCGCAACCCAGTCCCTGCCTACTTGCACGGCCCGTCCTAGGTGATCGCGTACAACTGGGCGACGGTCCCTACATTCAATATGTGCACAACAGACAACACAAGACAGGGTACACAGAAGAGAGGGAAGTGGGACAGTTGCCCACGGCAAGACCGTGAGCAACAGGAGTAGTGAACGAGCCGAGTCAAACCAGGAGAGTACGTGGTAACAAAAGCAGAGCAGAAGAATAGTCAGTCAATCAAGCTAGGGTCGATATGAAGCAGGTCAATTGTAAGTAGCAGGAACAGCAGAGCCAGGAACCAGGGAGAATCACAGGCACAGGACAAGCAGCAAATGCAGGTATACCTAGACCAAGGGCGGGAGCTAGAACCATCTGGCCAGGCTGTGATAGGTTCTCCCACTCCTCAGCCTCCCAGCCTGAGTGGTAGCAGAACGAGTCACTCTAACAGAGCTAGGCACAGATACAGGCTGATTAACCACGGGCGTCGACACCGAAGCTGTGTCAGGCAAATCCTTTACAGTACCTTTAATAGTCCAGACGGTAATGGAGGCACTGTACAGATGAACTTGTAGACACCAGACGTGGTGTATATCAGCATGCGTGACCGGTGGCACAATACGACTCCAACAGGTTAAGGCACAGGAACAGATATAGCACGGGATACAGAATACAGGTAGCAGGACACGGGAACAACGGGAACAGGATAACACTAAGGGACCATTTGCTAAGACTAACATGGGTAAACACAACGCTCAGGCAATGAATGAAAGGGCAGAACCCTTTTTATAGTCCGGGGTGATCATGGGCTAATTACAGATTTTCCTCATGTGTGTTTACTGGCCCTTTAAACCCGGGCGTGACCGCGCACGCGCACCCTACGGGAACTAGTGCAGCGATATGGAAGTGAGTGCCGGCGTCTCTCAGGAGGGAGATGCTGCCCGGCACTCACTTGTCCATGGCCGTGACCGTTGGGGGGCAGGTAAGCACGAACGATCCGCGGTTATGGACGTTACAATATCCCCTTTCTTACTCCCCCTCTTCTTGGGACCAGAGCGAAAGAGGAACTTTTAATGAAGGCAGGAGCATTAAGGTTCTCTTCTGGCTCCCAGGACCGCTGCACTGGACTAAACCCGTTCCAATCCACCAAATAAAAAGTTTTTTGAAGTCCAGGATCTCCTTAACCTTGAATACATCGGAAGAACCGCTGGGAGAAATTGCAGGGCTAGGCGTTTTTGTGTAGCGGTTCAGGACCACAGGTGTCAGGACGGACACATGAAAGGAGTTGGGGATCCTGAGGGTAGGAGGCAGCCAAAGCTTGTAAGAGACAGGGTTTATTTTTTGTAGGATCTCAAAGAGTCCAAGGAACCTGGGAGAAAACTTGTATGACAGCACCCTCAGCCGGATATTCCTTGAGGATAGCCAGACTTTGTTACCTGGAAGATACAGAGGTGGCTCTCTTCTCTTAACATTTGCTTTTTCGCTTCATGTGATCGACTGCCTGCAAAATAGAGGACCGGGTTTCCTGCCAGACCTGTAGAAAATCTCCAAATGCAGAGTCAGCTGTGAGTACCTGGGATGAAGCTGGAACAAGAATTTGTGGATGTTGGCCGTAGACAATGAAGAACGGTATAGAAGCAGTGAACTCACTTGTGTGGTTGTTGTATGAGAATTCGGACCATGGAAGAAGCTGTACCCAGTCATCATGCTGCATGGAGATGAAGTGGCAAAGATAATTCTCCATGATTTGGTTAATCCTCTCGACTTGGCCATTAGACTGGGGATGATACGCTGAAGAAAAGTCCAACTTCACATCTAGGAGTTTACAGAGGGCTCTCCAGAATTTCGAGTTGAACTGAACCCCCTGTTTAGACACCAAATGAAGAGGCAAGCCATGCAAATGGAATATGTACTGGATGAAGATATTCGCCAGTCGGGGAGCAGAAGGTAGGCCGTTCAACAGGATAAAATAAGCCATCTTTGAGAAACGGTCCAGCACCACCCAGACCGTATTGTATCCTGCAGAGGAAGGAAGGTCAGTGACAAAGTCCATTGCTATATGCTGCCAGGAAGCATTGGGCAAAGGCAGAGGTTGGAGCAGACCGGCAGGCTTGGAGTGAGCAACTTTGTTGGAAGCACACACAGTGCAGGACGAGACAAAGTCCACAATATCTTTGGGCAGTGTGGGCCACCAGAAATGATAGGCAATCAAATCTCAGGTTTTACGAGCACCCGCGTGCCCAGCCAGTTTGGAGCTGTGCCCCCAGCGAAGGATTCTCTTCCTGTCTGCCAACCCTGGAGGGACGTCACTAACTTGCAGAGGATTAACAGAAATAATACAGGATGGGACAATGATACTTTGCAGAGGATCCACGGTGTCCTCTGTTTCAAATTACCTGGACAGGGCATCGGTCCCCACATTTTTGTCTGCGGCCTGGTAGTGGAGCACAAACTGGAACTGCGCGGAGAATAGCGACCACCTGGCTTGATGGGGGTTCAGTCGCTGGGCCGACTGGAGGTAGGTGATGGTCTTGTGGTCAGTATATATCAGGATGGGATGAGCTGCGCCCTCTAGTAGATGTCTCCACTCTTCCAGTGCCAATTTGATGGCCAGTAACACCCGATCCCCAATTGAGTAATTGCGTTCTGTGGGAGAAAAAATTCTAGAGTATTAACCACAGACCACTGCCTTCTCTTTGGAACCTCTCTGGAACAGAAGTGCACCTGCACCAACAGAGGAGGCGTCCACCTCCACGTCAGGGTGATGGCGGGTTGAGGCTGACGTGAAGGCCTTCTTAAGGCTATTGAATGCAGATTCTGCCTCTGGGGTCTGGGCTCTGCCTCTGGAGTCCACACCTTGGCGTTCATACCTTTCTTGGTGAGAGTAGAGATGGGAGCCGTCAGTGAAGAGACGTTTGGAATAAACTGCCGGTAGAAGTTGGCGAATCCCAAAAAAAACGCTTTATGGACCTCAGGCCTTGAGGACGTGGCAACTCCAGGACGGACTTTACTTTCTCTGGATCCATCTTGAGCCCGTGATCCGAGATGATGTACCCCAGGAAGGGTAGGGATATCCTCTCAAACACGCATTTCTCCAGCTTGGCATACAAACGATTCTCCCTTAATCGCAGCAAAACTTGACGAACATGCCTCTGATGAGTTTTCGGATCTGGGGAGAAAATCAAAATATCATCGAGATAAACACAACACAGACATAGAGGAGATCTCGGAAGATATCATTGACGAATTCTTGGAAGATCGCGGGAGCATTAAACAGACCTAAGGGTATTACCAGGTATTCATAGTGCCGCTCTCGAATGTTGAATGCCGTCTTCCATTCGTCACCCCGGCGAATTCGAATCAAGTTGTAAGCCCCACGCAGGTCTAATTTAGAAAAAAATCTTGGCTCCTCATATGCGGTCAAATAGTCCGGAAATTAGTGGATATTTGTTGTTGACCGTGATTTGATTGAGACGCCGGTAGCCGATGCAAGGCCGAAGAGGTCCGTATTTTTTCTTGACAAAGAAGAACCCGGCCCCGGTCGGGGAGGACAATTTTTGGATTAAACCCCTCTCTAGATTCTCCTTGATATACTCCGACATGGAGTCTCTGGCAAGGAGAGAGGGTATATCTGTCCACAGGGAAGGGACGTATTTGGAACCAGTTCAATGGGGCAGTCATAAGCCCGGTGTGGGGGCAGCGTCTCAGCCTCTCTCTTGCTCAGCGAGTTACACTGTTTATGTAACTCACGACTATATAAAAATTTTCATGGTCGGAATTTACCTCATTCAGCCGCAACACACAGCGGCTGAACAGGGTTTACAGGGTCCCGTTCTGGAGATAGGTGCGGGTCTCAGAGGTGGGAGCCGCATCTATTTGACATTTATGACATATCCTGTGGATATTAAGCCAAAAATAGGAAATTTTTGAAGCAGGACAAGTCCCGAGTTCCTGGTGCAGTGCACGCTGTCAAGCCAGGCAAACCTTCTCTGGCATAATGTAATTTCCAACAAAGCAGTAGGACAACAGCACACGTCTCCAAATCTTCAAAAAGTTTTTATTGTTAAAAAATCTTGCGACAAACAGGCAACGTTTCGACCCGCACTGATTGAAGGCTCTTTTTCAAGCCTAACAACAAATCTAAAAACATCATCTTAAATAGACAGGTGCATTTGATCACCTCATAATCATTTATTTTATACTCTAAATTGGTCGCCTCTCCTACATAAATTAATGAACATGGGCACGTTATCATATACACGACAAAATCAGAATTGCTCGTGAATCTATGTCTGATGTTGAAAACTTTTCCAATATAGGGGTGCTCAAACTCATTGCCTGTAGCGTCCATGGCCGCGGGCCGTCGGGTTTACTCACCTCCCGACGCCCGCAGCCATGGATCCGTGAGCGCTGGTCCCCATCTCCTTCCTAGGAGATGCCAGCGCTCACTTCCGCTCCGTTCGGCTGTGTCCCGCGCAAATAGGAGGAAATCATCATCATCAACTGCCACGATTTCCTGGTCTATAAGAAGGCCCCTGGCCTTCTAATCCTTGCCTGAGCGTTGTTAGTTTTCCCAGTCTGTCTTGCAAATGGTCCCTTAGTGTTTCCCGTTCCTGTTGTGACCCGTGCCTTGTTCCCCGTTCCTATTTCCTGTGCTGTTCCTTTGTATCAAGTCGTGCCACGTCCTGTGTCATCTGTGCCACGTCCGGAGGAATCCGCCACGTCCTGTGTCATCTGCCACGTCCGGAGAAATCCGCCACATCCTGTGTCATCTGCCATGTCCGGAGGAATCCGCCACGTCCTGTGTCATCTGCCACGTCCGGAGGAATCCGCAACATCCTGTGTCATCTGCCACGTCCGGAGGAATCCGCCACATCTGGCGCAACTTGCGGCTCCTGTGTCATCCACCACGTTTGGCGCTATCTGCTGCACCCATCTCCATCTGTGCCAGAGCTGCGGCCACCGTCTGGACTATCCAGGTACCCTTGTGCGGGACATTGTATTTCTGCGGTGTCCTGTTGTTTGGCCAGCTGCCTCCCCGCTACCGCGTTACGGCCTAGTGGGTCCACTACTCGCTTCGTGACAGTACGCTCAGGCCATGGACCCCGCTGGTCAACCTGAGACTTTGACGACACAAGCCATGCTGGCCGAGATGGAGGATCTCCAGTCACGACAAGACCAGCTCCTCCTGTCGGTGAACACCATAGCCCATCGGTTGCTTGCTCCTACCACAGTCGTCACCGCACCCGTTCCTGCGGTTCCTCCTGCTACACTTCCTGTCTGTAGCGGTACCAACCCCCTGTGCTTCTTGCTGCTACCTCCACGCTATGACGGAGATCCGAGGTCCTGCCGGGGGTTTTTGAATCAGTGCCTGATCCATTTCAGACTACATGCCAGGTCCTTCTGTTCGGATGACGTCAGGATCGCCTTCATCATCTCTCTCCTTACTGGCAAAGCCCTGGCATGGGCTAATCCTCTGTGGGACCAGAGACCCGGGACTTGCAGTGCTTCTTGCAGACCTTCCGCTCGATCTTTGAGGAACCTGGGAGAGTTTCTTCGGCTGCTGCATCCTTGCTAACCCTACACCAGGGAGACCTCTCCGTGGGCGAGTATGCCATCCAGTTCCGTATCCTGCTGCTGAATTGACCTGGAACAACGAGGCTTTGGTGGCTAAATTCTGGCAGGGACTGTCTTCAGGGATCAAGGACGAGCTGGCTGCTCGCGATCTGCCATCTACCTTGGACGATCTTATCCTACTCGCCTCCCGGGTCGACATGAGGATCCGGGAGCGTTCCCAAGAGGTTCTCCGGGAGATAGAACTTCCTAGGCTGGATTCTACTTTCCAGCAATCCTCATCAGTCATCCCACCAGAGGATCCGATGCAGAGTAATTATGTCAAATTGTCTACCCAGGAGAAACATCGCAGACGCACTTCTGGACTTTGTCTGTATTGCGGCCTCAAAGGCCATATTGTGTGTCTGTGTCCCCAGAGGCCAGAGATACCCCATTGCCTAGGGTTGGTTGGAGAGACAACCCTAGGTGGAACGAAATCTAACAGAGCATTCTGTTCCAAGTTGACTATTCCTGTGACCCTAGTATCCGGCGACAGGACGCATCAATTTTCTGCCTATCTTGACTCTGGCTCTGCTGCTAACTTCATCCAGAAAGAGCTAGTGGATCATCTTCCATTGCCCACAGTTCCCCTGGAGACGTCTTTGGCTGTTGCCTTAGTTAATGGACTGCCTCTGCCTGATCCCATCGTTTCTAAAACCAAGCCGTTGAAGCTCCAGGTTGGAGTCCTGCATTTTGAATTAATTTCTTTCCTTGTTTTGCCCAAGGCCATCAATCCTGTTCTACTGGGCCTGCCTTGGCTTCGACTACATGCCCCAGTCCTGGACTGGAATTCTGGAGAGGTTCTCCAATGGGGCTCCAAGTGCCATGGTTATTGTCTGTTGCAGATCCATCCTGTCAAGCCTCCTCTGCCTCAGTCGTTGGCGGGACTGCCTCCTCAATTTGCTCAGTATGCAGATCTTTTCAGCAAAAGGGAGGCTGAGACGCTGCCTCCACATCGGACCTATGACTGCCCCATTGAACTGGTTCCTAATGCCTCTCTCCCCCGTGGACGGGTATAGTCTCTATCCATGTCGGCCTATATCAAGGAGAATCTGGAGAGGGGTTTCATACGAAAGTCTTCCTCCCCGGCCGGGGCTGGATTCTTCTTCTTTAAAAAGAAGGACGGATCCCTTCGTCCCTGCATTGACTACCGGGCCTAAACCTGATCACAGTCAAGAACGAATACCCGTTGCCACTCATTTCTGAGCTGTTTGATCGCATACGAGGAGCCAAAAAATTTTCTAAGCTAGACCTGCGGGGGGCCTACAATCTAGTCCGGATTCACCAGGGTGATGAATGGAAGACGGCATTTAACACCCTGGACGGGCACTACGAATACCTAGTGATGCCCTTCGGACTGTGTAATGCTCCCGCAGTGTTTCAGGACTTCGTTAACGATATCTTCCGAGATCTACTCTATGTCTGTGTTGTTGTTTATCTCGAAGATATTTTGATTTTCTCCCCAGATCCGACGACTCATCGGAGACATGTCCGTCAGGTTCTACTACGATTGAGGGAGAATCATTTATATGCCAAGCTGTAGAAGTGCGTCTTTGAGAGGAATTCTCTGCCCTTCCTGGGCTACATCATCTCAGATCAAGGTCTCAAGATGGATCCTGAGAAAGTGAAAGCTGTCCTGGAGTGGCCACGTCCTCAAGGCTTAAGGGCCATACAGCGGTTACTGGGATTCGCCAATTTCTACCGGCAGTTTATTCCTAACTTCTCATCTCTGACGGCTCCCATCTCGACCCTTACCAAGAAGGGTGTGAACGCCAAGGTGTGGACTCCAGAGGCAGAGTCAGCATTTATTATCCTCAATAAAGCCTTCACTTCAGCCTCGATCCTCCATCATCCTGGCGTATCTCGGCAGTTCTCTCTGGAAGTGGACGCTTCCTCTGTTGGTGCAGGTGCACTTCTGTTCCAGAGGAGCTCCAAAGGAAAGGCAGTAGTATGTGGCTACTACTCAAGACTGTTTTCTTCTGCTGAGCGCAATTACTCTATTGGAGATCGGGAGCTACTGGCCATCAAATTGGCCCTGGAGGATTGGAGACATCTTCTAGAGGGCGCTGCTCACCCCATCCTGATCTTCACCGACCACAAGAACCTTACCTACCTTCAGTCTGCACAACGACTGAATCCCCGTTTAGCCAGGTGGTCGCTGTTCTTCACCCGTTTCCAGTTTGTGCTCCACTACCGTCCCGCGGACAAGAATGTGAGGGCTGATGCCCTGTCCAGATCGTTTGAGACGGAAGACACGGTGGAGTCCCTTCAGACTATCATAGACCAGTCCTGCATTATCACTGCTAATCCTCTGCAGGTTAGAGACATCCCTCCTGGGAGGACTTTTTGTTCGGTTGGCAGACAGGAGAAGAATTCTCCGCTGGGGACACAGTTCTAAACTTGCTGGGCACGCTGGTGTCCGTAAAACCCGAGACCTGATTGCTCGTCACTTTTGGTGGCCCACGCTACCTAAAGATGTTCTGGACTTTGTCTCTTCTTGCACGGTGTGTGCCTCTAACAAAGTGGCTTACTCCAAGCCTGCCGGCCTGCTTCAACCTCTGCCTGTACCCAATGCCCCCTGGCAGCACATTGCGATGGACTTTGTCACAGACCTTCCCCCCTCGGCAGGATGCAACACTGTCTGGGTGGTGGTGGACCGGTTCTCTAAGATGGGTCATTTTATTCCGCTGACCGGCCTACCTTCTGCTCCTCGTCTGGCGAGTCTCTTCATTCTACACATCTTTCGCTTGCATGGCTTGCCTCTACACATTGTGTCAGATCGGGGTGTTCAGTTTACCTCTAAGTTCTGGAGAGTCCTCTGTAAACTCCTTGATGTGAGTTTGGACTTTTCCTCTGCCTATCACCCCCAGTCCAATGGGCAAGTTGAAAGGATCAACCAGATCATGGAAAATTATTTCCGCCACTTCATCTCTTCACAGCACGATAACTGGGTACAGCTTCTTCCATGGGCAGAGTTTTCATACAACAACCACACAAGTGAGTCCACCACTTCCACTCTGTTTCACATTGTGTACAGTTAAGATCCCAGAGTCCCTCTTCCTGTGTCGACTTCATCTCAGGTACCCGCTGCTGACTCTGCATATGGGGACTTCCTGCAAATCTAGCAACAGACCTGGTCCTCTATTTTGCTGGCGGTAGATCACATGAAGCGAAGGGCAGATACTAGGAGAAGAGAGCCGCCTCAGTATCTTCCGGGGACTAAAGTCTGGCTGTCCTCTCGGAACATTCACTTGAGGGTGCCTTCATACAAGTTTGCTCCCAGGTTCCTTTGTCTTTTCGAGATCCTGCAATGAATCAACCCTGTCTCCTATAAGCTGCGGCTGCCTCCTACCCTCAGAATCCCTAACTCCTTCCATGTGTCCCTCCTTAAACCAGTGGTCCTGAACCGCTACAGCAAGACTTCTAGTTCCACAGTTGCTCCCAGCGGTCCTTCTGATGTATTCGAGGTAAAAGAGATCCTGGACTGCAAAATCGTAGGAGGAAGGACTTTCTATTTGGTGGACTGGAGAGGGTTTGGTCCTGAGGAGAGGTCCTGGGAGCCAGAAAAGAACCTCAGCGCTCCTGCTCTTATTAGAAAGTTCCTCTCTTGCTCTGGCCCCAAGAAGAGGGGGCGTAAGAGGGGGGATACTGTAGCGTCCATGGCAGCGGGCCGTCGGGTTTACTCACCACCCGACGCCCGCAGCCATGGATCCGTGAGCGCTGGTCCCCATCTCCTTCCTAGGAAACGCCAGCGCTCACTTCTGCTCCGTTCGGCTGTGTCCTGTAGGGTGCGCGCACGCACGCTCATGCCCGGCCTTAAAGGGCCAGCGCACGCAAATAGGAGGAAGTCATCATCATCAACTGCCACGATTTCCTGGTCTATAAGAAGGCCCCTGGCCTTCTAATCCTTGCCTGAGCGTTGTTAGTTTTCCCAGTCTGTCTTGCAAATGGTCCCTTAGTGTTTCCCGTTCCTATTGTGACCCGTGCCCTGTTCCCCGTTCCTGTTTCCCGTGCTGTTCCTTAGTTTTAAGTCGTGCCACGTCCTGTGTCATCTGCCACGTCCGGAGGAATCCGCCACATCCTGTGTCATCTGCCACGTCCGGAGGAATCCGCCACGTCCTGTGTCATCTGCCACGTCCCGAGGAATCCGCCATGTCCTGCGTCATCTGCCACGTCTGGAGGAATCCGCCACGTCTGGCGCAACTTGCGGCTCCTGTGTCATCCGCCACGTTTGGCGCTATCTGCTGCACCCATCTCCATCTGTGCCAGAGCTGCAGCCACCGTCTGGGCTATCCAGGTACCCTTGTGCGGGACATTGTATTTCTGGGGTGTCCTGTTGTTTGGCCAGCTGCCTCCCCGGCACGGATTAGTTGGTCCACTACCGGCTTCGTGACATTGCCTTTTAGAATATTATTACAATTACAGCAATTCAAACAAGGAAAGTTTCAATTTTTAACGGGACAAAGTAGCACTTGTGTATCTTTCTTTTTGCTAGCCACATCTGACTTAACCAATGAATCTCTAATATTCCTAGACCTTTGTTAGGACATAATGGGTGGTGTAATAAATGTAGCAATCTCACTTCGTCCCTTGGACACTATTGGCTAATTTTTACGTAAAACATTATTAATGCGACCACTCAAGTTGCCAAACGTTGACATGAATGGTATTCGATCAACCTGTTTCTGCTTCTTTGTGGGTTCCAATGGATCAGTTTCCAATCTATTTCTATGTTTCTGTACAAGGTTCCTAGAGTAACCCCTCTTCTTGAATTTGTTGCACATCTGTGTCAACCTAACCTGTTTCTGTGTTGAATCTGATACTATTCTATCAACCCGTAGTAGTTGACTCCATGGTATAGATTCTATCATGTGTCTGGGATGATTACTACTGTACAAGAGAAGATTGTTTCTATCCGTTGCCTTAACAAATTACCCTTATCTATGATATATATCTACAGTAATTAAATATTATGGACTGAAAGGTAGTTATTATATGAACCTACGAACAGGTCTTCTCTAGTCATTTGTGTTATCACGCTGTACACCTGTCTGTGTATCGGACATATGTTACGAGCGTTTCCTGTTATTTTTTTATCACTGTTATGATTTAGCTTAAGTGGGACATATAACATAGATTATGACTTGATTATTGTTAGGACATATACATACAGGATTACATATGAGGTCATATATGGAGATATAGGGTGATGCTTCATCCGCTTATACATTCTACACTTATGAACATGTGACCTTTTGGTTGCATGGTTACGGCGTCCGGGCTCATAACATTGGTACATAACACACTTGAGTAATAAGATGTGGAATTGAATTAAATATGATTTAGATACTGACCTGATTAGATGATCACGTCGATCTGTCTAGTTTGAAATGGGTGAGGCTTGATGTGCTGCATACTGTGCCTCTCTGATCCACAGAATATGGAGCATGCGCAATGAGAACCTGAGATCGGTGCTGGGAGCTGTAGTGTTGTGAACTTTTCTTCATCGTTTTCGTTTGGCAAGATAATGATTGTCATATATATATATCAACGGTTGCATTGAATGTACAGTGTATGTCGATTTTATACACATTTGCACTGTTATATAACCAGCTGATTGATGCTAATTAAACGAATGTATAATTCATCTGGGAGACTTTGATCACAATTTTGATAGGTTGGAATGCACCATGTGATCAAATGCACCTATCTATTTAAGATGATGTTATTAGATTTGTTGTTAGGCTTGAGAAAGACCCTTCACTCACTGCGGGTCGAAACATTGCCTGTTTGTTGCAAGATGTTTTGACAATAAAACCTTTTTGAAGATTTGGAGACGTGTGCTGTTGTCCTACTGCTTTGTTGGATATCCTGTGAATATGTCATAAATGTCTCTCGTGGGAAAACCTCTTTAAGTAATTTAAAACCATTCAAATAGTTAAGTTAATGTTTCTTGCCACTGTGTAGTTAATGCATTAAAGGTCAAGTTAAAGAAAATGTTCTTATAGCTAATATGTCTATAAGACTAGGAAGGCCTGTGATCCAAGCAAAAAGTGGGAAAAGTAGGGCCAGGTGAAGAATTTGCTCTGTAGCCCATAAGTCTCTAGTTAGAGTGCAAAGGTGGTAAAATATTAAATAAACTAGACATCCTTGGTATTGTCGCAACCATAATTGCCTGTAGAATAAAGTTTTCATTTTACTTGCGTAATGTAAAGAAAAAAAGCCAAAAAACAATAGCAGATTTTGTATTATTTTATTATCCCCCCTTACATTTAAAAAAAAAAAAAAGTCAATCGATAAATTATATGTACCACCCAAATAGTGGCATTGAAAAATCAAGCTATTTCTCCCACCACTTTTAACCAGATCTGCAACGCAGATGTGAACCTAGCCTATATCCATGTAGCTGTAGGGTGGGCCCTAAGAATCAATTCTACTGGTGGGCCCTAGGCAGCCCAGTTTGACACTGGGTCCAGGACCCACCGACTACTGTTCACCAAGATTATGCTTGCTACACCACTCATAGCTTCAGTGGCTGACTCATCACACCAGGTTCTTCTACTTAAACCCGCTCACTGAACACTCTTGCCAGAAAAAGCAGCTGTTTTATACAGTAAGCGCCACCCCAAGCATCAAAACAAAGCATAGCCACTCTGCAACGTCCTGGCCCTGTTATGGTGCAGAAGAAGATTTGCTAAGATGGTGTCAGGGTCCAACCACCAAGCCAACCATTATTGTAGCGCTGATGGCCGCGGACCGCCGACAGCTCCCCTCCCTGGCGGCCCCAGCCGTCAGTAAGTATGTACTCACTGCCCGCGTCTCTATCCTCCTTGCCTGGGATGATGGAGCGCTCTGCCACTTGCTCCTGGTGCCAGTAGGGTGCGCGTGCATGCTCTGGTGGTTTCTTAAAGGGCCAGCACACGCTCTAGTAAAGTGTCCCCAGCTTATCCCTGCACACCCAGGGCTATATAGTTGGACCTGCCCACTACCCCAGTATCTGAGCAAAGTTGTACTAACCTTGTGTTATCCCGCGAAGGTTCCGTTTTCTGTGTCTGCTACCAGTCAGTATCCTGTATCCTGTGTCCGTTACCAGTTGGTATCCTGTATCCTGTGTCCTTTACCTGTTGGTTTCCTGACTCCAGTAATCTGGCACCAACGTGTTTTCAATAATCCGGCACAAGCCTTCTTCCAGTAATTTTGCACCTGCCTGCGTCCAGCAATCCGACACCTGCCTGTGTCCTGCAGTCCAGTTTGTGCCTGTATTTAGTAATCCAGTTCCTGCCTGTATCCAGTAATCCAGTTCCTGCCTGTATCCAGTAATCTAGCTCCTCCCTGTATCCAGTAATCCAGTTCCTGCCTGTGTCCAGTAATCCAGTTCCTGTCTGTATCCAGTAATCCAGTTCCTGCCTGTGATTGGCTGCAGCGGTCACATGGGATTAAGCGTCATCCTAGGAGCCCAGCCTGGAAGAAGAAACAGACTCCTAGGTAAGTATATAATATTTTTTGTTTTCTGAGTTGCGTTTTTTACGTCGGGATCACTCCGAACCCACCGCAAGAAAACACAACTGCTATTTGTTGCGGGGTTTACCTCCCGATTAAATTCAATGGGGAAATCCCGCAGAGTTTACGCAAATACAATTGACATGCTGCTGAATAAATCTCCGCACCGCAGGTCAATTGCTGAGCATTTTTTCCGCTTATTATTTACGCAGCGTGTGGATGAGATTTGTTTTATCTCATCCACTTTGCTGCTACTGTATTTGCTGCGAATTTTCCACAACAAATTCAGTTTTGGAAAAACCGCAGTATTTACACAACGTGTGAACTGACCCTACAGTGAAGCAAACACCAAGCACTACTCCAAACAATGGTAAAACATTTTTTTTTTACAGATAGATAATACAGGTAGATAATGTCACCAAGCCCTCTGTAGATATTGCCACAGAGCCCTCTGTAGATAATGCCACAGACCCCTCTGTAGATAATGCCACAGAGCCCTCTGTAGATAATGCCACTGTGTCTTCTGTAGATACTACCACACACCCACCCATAGATAATGTCACAGTGCCCTCTCTGCCACAGTGCCCCCTCTAGATACTGCCGCACATCCATCAGTAGATAATGGCACAGTGCCCTCTGTAGATAATGGCACAGTGCCCTCTGTAGATAATGCCACACTGCCTTCTGTAGATAATGCCACACCCCCCTAGACAATGACACAGTGCCCTGCTCTGGGACTACACCTCTGGGGAAGCCCCTGATATCACTGTCCATATATGGACAGTGATGTCAGGGGATTCCACAGAGTCCCGGAGCAGAGCCTATACTAGCACTCTGCCCTGGACTCCAGCTCTGGGTATGCCCCTGACACCCCATTCCATATATAGACAGTGATGTCAGAGGCTTCCCCAGAGTCCCAGAGCAGAGCCTAAGGGGATTCCACAGAGTACCGGAGCAGAGCCTATACTAGCGCTCTACCCATATGGACAGTGATGTCAGAGGCTTCCCCAGATTCCCGGAGCAGAGCCTATACTAGCGCTCTGCTCTGGGTCTCCGGCTCTGGGGAAGAACTTAACATCACTGTCCATGTATAGACAATGATGTCAGGGGATTCCACAGAGTCCCGGAGCAGAGCCTATACTAGCCCTCTGCCCGGGACCAGAGCAGAGTGCTAGTATAGGCTGAGCTCATGAAACATCCGCCCGGCCCCTGCCTGTAAACGTAGTTGATGACGGGCGTGCCTCTGAATAGACGGAAGTGCTGGCTGGGCAAAGACACGGAACGTCACAGGAAATTAAAAATGTACTCTGGGTGCTAATCAGAAATAAGTAACCCTGCCACAGGTAAATAGACATTATATTACAAAGTTAATTATATATGTCCCTTTAAGTTAAAATATAAATGTAAAAAAATCCTGGACAACCGCTTCAAGCTACAGAACAACATAACATGTCGTCTTTAGGCAGCCTCCTCATGTGGGAATGAAATCAGCATTAATGGCACAGCAAAAATAAATAGACAGCATTACTGGATACATTACTACACAATAAATTAACCCCTTAATGACCAAGCTAGTTTGAACCTTAATGACCAAGCCAGATTTGTCAAATCTGGTATGTCTGACTTTAATAGAGAATAACTCTGCGAAAGTTTTGAATATCCAAGTAATTCTGACATTGTTTTTTCGTAACATGTTGTACTTTATTTTAGTGGTAAAAGTAGACTGATACAATTTGCGGAAATTAATTAAAAAATAGAAAAATGGAAGAAATTTTGTAAAAATTAACATTTTTCCATATTTTTAACTGCAATATGTCACATATGTACACACATACTGTACAATTTTTGTAATTAAATATGTATTTCCATCTCTTTACTCTATTTTGGCAGCACTTTTGAAAAAATAAAATACATTTTCAGCAATTTAGAGGACTTACAAATTGAATAATAATTTTTATCAATTTTGAAGTACATTTTTTTTCCTGCACCAAGCCAGGTTTTCAGAGGCTCATAGGTCTCAGAATGATGGAAACCCCCACAAATGACCCCATTTAGAAAACTAGACCCCTTAAGGTATTTATCTAGGGGTATTGTAAGTATTTTGACCCCCACAGTTTTTTGCTAAATTTAATACATAGCAGGTGAAAATAAATTAAATTTCACTTTTTTCATAAAAGTTTCAGTTTGAAGTCCGATTTCTTTGTAAAGCGAACATGAAAATGAAGAAACACACCACAAAATCTATCACCCTGTTTCTCCTGTTTTCAAAAATACCCACATTGTGGCCCTAATGCGTTGCCTGGACACACGGCAGGGCCCAAAATGAAGGGAGCACCCGGAGACTTTCAGGACTTATATTTTGCTTGAAAATGTTTTAGGCCCCACTGTACGTTTGGAGAGGCTTTGAGCTGCCAGAACGATAGAAACTCCCCATAAATGACCCCATTTAGAAATCTAGACCCCCTTAAGGTATTTATTTAGGGGTATGGTAAGTATTTTGACCCCACAGTTTTTTGCTAAATTCAATACATAGCAGGTGAAAAAAAAAATTCACTTTTTTCATAAAAGTATCAGTTTGAAGACCAATTTCTTTGTAAAGCAAACATGAAAATGAAGAAACACACCACAAAATCTATCAACCTGTTTTTCCTGTTTTCAAAAATACCCACATTGTGGCCCTAATACATTGCCTGGACACACGGCAGGGCCCAAAAGAAAGGGAGCACCCGGAGACTTTCAGGATTCATATTTTGCTTGAAAATGTTTTAGGCCCCACTGTACATTTGGAGAGGCTTTGAGCTGCCAGAACGATAAAAAAACTCAACCATAAACGACCCGATTTAAAAAACTAGACACATTAAAGTATTTATTTAGGGGTATAGTAAGTATTTTGACCCCACAGTTTTTTGCTAAATTTAATGCATAGCAGGTGAAAAAAAAAATAATTTCACTTTTTTCATAAAAGTATCAGTTTGAAGACCAATTTCTTTGTAAAGCGAACATGAAAATGAAGAAACGCACCACAAAATCTATCACCCGGTTTCTCCTGTTTTCAAAAATACTCCCATTGTTGCCCCAATCTGCTTATTAGACGTGTGGCTGGGCCAAAAAGAGAGGGAGCACCCTTTGGCTTTCAGGGCACAATTGAATAAATTCTAGGCCCCATATCATGCATTTAGAGGCATTGAGCTGCCTGAACAAAAAAAAAAAACACCCAGAAATGACCCAATTTTAAAAACTAAACCCCTAAAGGCATTCATCTAGTGGTGTAGTGAGCATGCGGACCAAAAAATTTTTAAAGAGGAAATAATGGGTATTATTTCAGACACTATGGGTATATAATGTTTTCTTCAAATTCTTATTACATTTCCAGATAAAATAGAGGAGACGTGGTAACAGGTTATTTTGTTAGAAATATGCTACATTAATAAATTTGTGCGGCCTACAAAAGAGAAGTGAAGCCGTGTATTCATAATGGATGCATGTTGCTATAGACGTATTTGCCTGTACTTATGACTATGTCTTGCTGAAGAAGCAGTTGGTGCCATTATGATGTCATTGTGGACAGAATTCTGTCCTAATATAAATCAGTCAGAGAGGAAAAAATAAACTGTACTGGAGTGACGGGCAATATCTTCAAACAAATGGAGGAAAATGTATCCAACTATGTTGCAAACTCGAGTCTGTTCACTAGATAGAAGAACACCTGCATGGCTGCCATGACAAGGTGGTTTTTTTTTTCAGTGACTGGTTGTACAACGTCTCTTTGGCTCCATCAATCCCTATATGAGGGACGAACGTGCCAAGTGACACGGTACACCATAACAGACCCCTGCCCGGCAAGGTAGGAACAGCTATGTGCACAAAACAACCAATCGGTTAAAGTATATATAAAGGGGCAGTGTCCAAAAGCATCTATAGGAACAGTAAAGGATCACTAATCCCCAAAATGATGTCAGTATTTCCAGAAGAACTGTAACAAAGCCCATGGTGTATTGATAAGGAACAGCTCAATTATTAGAGATCCTCAAAAAAAAAAATATCATGCCCATATCACGGTACAGAATTAGGAATGTAACAGCCGTATGTGGCAGGACATAGTCATAAGAAAAAGGAAATACATCCCCAATTTATTCTTGTAACCATTATAAAATGCACGACTTCCACTAATTCAGGGGCGGCACGGGCCGAGGTGTTGGATTTATCTACTAATAAATGCAATGCCCACATTTATTTTTTATTTCAAGAACACTTGTGGGGGTCCATGTTCTGAATAGACAGATGTGGGCTCCTGCACAATAAACAGCATTCATTTGTGAGTGATCATGTCCAGGATTTAATTGTCCAAGAAATGTATAAAAAAAATCAAAAAGGTGAAATTTAGTTTTACAGTCTGAAATAAATACTTTACTACCTCCCCGTGAAAATCCCTCCTTCCCTTGGAAAGCCCAAAAACGAAACAAAAAATATGAATAAATGAAATTGACTCCCTAAAATGAATCCCCCACCCCACCCTTTTTGGTGTTCCCTAAATTATATATAAAATCAATAATTAGAAACGGTGTGATAGGTCTCAAAACAGGGGAAGTTGCACAGGCCTGGATTTGAAGGGCACATGGGGCAGTAAAACCGGGTAGCCCTCCTCCTTCCATGTTTACTGCACACCCAGCATCTCCTTTGGGGATATTCCTTATTCTCAGTGGCAGGGACGGGGTGTGGAAGTGGCGTTCAGTGAGCCTTTTGACATCCTCTGACTCAAAGGAGTCTCCAGGTGCGGGAGAGTCAAACAGGAGGTGCTCTATAATTTTCTCCTGATATTGGAGGAAACTGAGCTTTCCCTGGGTCTTGTACAGCACATAGCTGTTATAAGTAGCCATCTGGATGAGATAGATCGCTACCTTTTTATACCAGGCCCTAGTTTTTCGCTTGACCAGGTACGGTTGTAGGACCTGGTCAGATAGATCGACTCCCCCCATGAACTTATTATAGTCCACCACACAGACCGGTTTCCTCTTATCAGAGGCAGCGCCCCTCTCTCTCACTGCCACTGTGGTGTCCTCATGCATGGTGGAGAGCATGTAAACCTCCTTTTTGTCACTCCTTTTGACAGCGAGCAACTGGTTGCTTGCAAATGAGAGTGTTGCACCCCTTTCTATTCGCCTGGACACCAGTTGTTGAGGGAAGCCGACTCTATTTTTGCGTACCGTCCCACAGGCCCCTGTATTAGCAGCATGGAGGGACTTATACAGGGGGACACTGGTGTAATAATTGTCGGTGTACACATGGTACCCTTTCTGTAGGAATGGCACCATGAGCTCCCAGACAATTTTCCCACTAATGCCAACATCCTCTGGGCATCCTGGGGGATTAAGGTGGCGGTCCCTGCCCTCATATATAAAAAAGGCACAGGTGTAGCCCGTTGTGCTCTCGCACACCTTATAAAGTTTCACACCGTATCGGGCTCTTTTGGAGGGGATGTATTGGCAAAAAGATAAACGGCCCTTAAAGGACATAAGGGACTCGTCTACCGCTATTTTTTGGCATGGGGTGTACAAATTTAGAAATGACTCAGAGAGGAGGGAGATGAGGGGTCTTAATTTGTTGAGGCGATCATGGCCTGGGTCACTTCTTGGGGGGATCTGAGAAGTGCATGAAACGCATTCGAGTCTCATAGTGGGTTCGGGCCATGACAGCAGCAAATACAGGGGTGCTGTGGATAGCGCTGGTAGCCCAGTAGGAGCGGATAGAAGTTTTTTTTTACTATCCACATGTTTAGGGTAATTCCCCAAAAAATCTCACAGACGGTTGTGGGGATCCATCCTCTGGCATAGTAAGACCTGGGATTTTGGGTGACAAATTGCCTGGCGTATAAATTTGCCTGCTGGACAATTAGTTCCAGGACCTGATCGCCTATAAACAAATTGAAAAATATTATAGGGGGTAAAATTTGCGACATCAGTGTTGATGCCTGGAGTCGCTGTAAATGGCGGAATTTGGGGGGGAGAAAGAAACTGCAGGATCCCACATTGCGGGAGGGACTGCATTACTAGGCCCTGTTCCTGACCCTTCCCTGATGACAGCTGCGTCCACCACCATAGGGCTGGGGGGTCCAGTGGCAGAAGCAGAACTTGTGTCGCTTTCTGAGCCAAATTCTGCTTCTGACGCAGTGCCCGTACCGCTCCCGGAACTGCTAGAGCACAGCATGACGTATGCCTGCTCTTCAGAGAACATTCTGCGGCTTCTGCGGTTCATTTTTTTGTAACACTAAACTAACAAATGAATTTATTTTTTTTGTATTTTTTTTTTTATTTTTATTTTTTTTAGATATATAATATAGAAACAACACTAACAGAATTTTTTTTAAAAAAAAATACGGTAAACCGCAGTTAATAACAGCAACTAAAACGAAATCAGCGGAAAAAAAAGGATTACGGAGATAACAAGTAATTACGGGTAATCTGGAGTGATTTACGGGTAATCTGGGGTGATTAAGGGTAATCTGGGATGTGATTACGGGTAATATAGGAACGTCAATATCTGGTGTGTTTTTCACAGTAAGGGTATGTGCACACGCTAGCTGTCATTTACGTCTGAAAAGACAGAATGTTTTCAGGAGAAAACAGCTGCCTCGTTTCAGACGTAAATGCTCCTCCTCGCATTTTGCGAGGCTTCTCTGACAGCCGTAAATTTTGAGCTGTGCTTCATTGAGTTCAATGAAGAACGGCTCAAATTACGTCTGAAAGAAGTGCCCTGCACTTCTTTTGCCGAAGCTGTATTTTTACGCGTCGTCGTTTGACAGCTGTCAAACGACGACACGTAAATGACAGGTCGTCTGCACAGTACGTTGGCAAACCCATTCAGATGAATGGGCAGATGTTTGCCGACGTATTGTAGCCCTATATTCAGACGTAAAACGAGGCATAATACGCCTCGTTTACGTCTTAAAATAGGTTGTGTGAACCCAGCCTAAGGGTATGTGCACACGTAGTGACCAAAAACGTCTGAAAATACGGGGCTGTTTTCAAGGGAAAACAGCCCCTGATTTTCAGACGTTTTTTGAGCAACTCGCGTTTTTCGCTGCGTTTTTCGCTGCATTTTTTACGGCCGTTTTTGGAGCTGTTTTCATTGGAGTCTATGAGAAAACGGCTCCAAAAACGTCCAAAGAAGTGTCCTGCACTTCTTTGACGAGGCAGTCAATTTACGCGTCGTAGTTTGACAGCTGTCAAACGACGACACGTAAATTACTGGTCGTCTGCATAGTACGTCGGCAAACCCATTCAAATGAATGGGCAGGGGGCGTGGCCAGCAGTCGATGGCGCCGGTCGCATAAACTGAGAGCTCCGCGCCCTGCCACGCAGATCCAGCAGCCTACAGCGGGGAAAGGTGCCTCATATGGGGAAAAAAAGACCCCAAGGGTCTAGACTCACCCCTGCAGCACAGCACCAGGTCGCCGCCGCTCCACCAACGATCGACGGCTACTTTCTTCGGCGGCAAGCCACGCCGCTCCCTCAGCCGCAGCCATCTTGGACAGCCTCGTGTCAGAAGGAAGGGGAGATGTCCGAGCAGGGAGAGGAGACAGTGCCCCACGTACAGGGTAAGCTGAATAGCCGGATGGCTAAAGTTCACCCTCCCAGCTCCCCTAAGCTGTCCTCCACCTCGTCCTGTGAACAGCAGGGAAGGGGGTCCCCTATCCCAGGAGCAATGGAGGCCAGGCCACGAGGAGCATCAGCTCAGTCAGAGGCCCCAGTACACCTGCTTGAACCACCAATGTCACAGCCCTCAGCACAAATGGCCCTACAGATTTGGCCTGCACCTAAACCCCAACGGCCCACGATCCAGCAGCCGGGGAGGAGAGACGATCTGGGGGATACACCATCTTTGACCCCCTATGCCCAGGCCCCTGCATATGCCTCAGAT
This sequence comes from Rhinoderma darwinii, assembly GCF_050947455.1. Classification (NCBI taxonomy): domain Eukaryota; kingdom Metazoa; phylum Chordata; class Amphibia; order Anura; family Rhinodermatidae; genus Rhinoderma; species Rhinoderma darwinii. Next base: position 64,130,419 of record NC_134688.1, read on the forward strand.
TCTGACCTGGAGGATTCAGCCTCACTTCCTTCAGATGTGCCCCCTATGTGGAGGGAATGTTTCTCACAGTTGCCCACTAAAGAGGACTTTAAGAGTATGATACAAGAAGTGAAGGCAGCTTTTCGTTCAGAATTGGCGGGGGTGTCGCAGCATATACAGCAGATTGCTACGAGGGTGGAGGCTCTAGAAGATGACCACGATGCCACTAGGCGCCATGTCTCTGTGATACAGTCTTCAGTGTCCTCCCAGCTGGCGTCCATTAGAGATATGCAACTGCATCTAGAGGATTTGGATAACAGAGGTCGCCGTCATAATATAAGGATAAGGGGCATACCGGAGCCCTCGGGTTCTGAAGATCTTCCCATCGTGTTAGAGACTATCTTTAACGACCTTTTGGGTGCACCCCCGTCTAATCGGATACCGCTTGACAGAGCGCATAGAGCACTGAAACCAAAATCCATTACATCTCAGCCCAGAGATATCATCTGCTGTGTCCAGGATTTCCGCACTAAGGAGGACATTATGCTTAAAGCCCGTCAGCGTAAAGACCTGGAGTATGCCGGTGTGCCGATTCAGTTATTCCCGGATCTCTCCTGGATTACGTTACAGAAAAGACGTCTGCTTCGTCCACTTCTCGCAGCCCTACGGGACCACAATATTATTTATCGATGGGGGTTTCCGTTCTCCCTTACAGCCCGAAGAGATGGTGTTTCTGCAACCCTGAGGTACCCAGGGGATTTGCCTCATTTCTGTGACTCCCTTGGTATACCAACGCCCAAGATGCAGAATTGGGAGACTCCTTTGCCGCCTTCGTCTCCACCTCCAGTCTGGCAGTCGGTCCGAAATAAGCGGAGGACCTCTCCAAGACGACAGTCTAACCGAAGTTCACCAAGACCTGATTTGAATTGATGGACGCTGCGCAGATACACGGCACCTCCGTAATATATGTGAAGGAGCCTGGTCACCCATACCAGCTGCTCCCTTCGCCAGTTGCACTATCCTAGGCTAAAAATGCATTTAGGATTATATTTCTGATTTTATGTTGTTTCTCTTTAATTCGTTAACGTAAATTGTGGCAGGGCGCGATTGCCCGGGATACAATTGGCTCTTTCACCCCCTTTTTGTTTTTTCTCGGCCTGTACGTATTTATACGTACTTTTGTACTAGGTTCCTCGACTGTTGAGACCCGACCTCCCTTTTTTGATAGGGGTAATTTGTTTTGCAGTTCTCCCTCTGTTTTTAGAGAGAGTTGCAAAGGGTAATATTGTATTACCAGTTTTCTTTTGCTTTAATATCACCCGCCCCAGGGTATAGTATTCTCCCTGGTAGTATTTTCTGAGTGTGTTTGAAATTCATTGATCTCATGCATTTCTCTTTGTTCTCACTGCAGATATGTGTATTGTCTCCCTGGTACGTCTTTACCCCAGTGTCTTTCCCTCCCCTCCTACTTTCATCCGAAATAACACTTGAGACGACAGTGAATCCTCCAAGAACCTCCAAGGTAGAAGGACGCCGTAGAACACTGCTTGCTTTGAAACCGACATGGGACTGGCCCCGACATAACTGTGAGCTGTATACATCCGCACTTTCCACATCATTCTTTGCTCTTTCATACATCTTTGACCATGGTTAAATTTGTCACACTTAATGTCAAGGGTCTCAACTCCAATGTGAAGAGACGCTTGCTTCTCAGAGAGTTGAAATCGCTTGGAGCGGAAGTTGCTTTTCTGCAGGAAACACACTTAGATTCATCCGGAACTTTCCAATTTGCCCGAGGGGCGTATCCTGCTGTGTACTCTGCCTCGTCAGGTCGCAAAAGGGAGGGGGTGGCCATTTTGATAGCAGCTTCCTGCCCCATACAAGTTCACACCTCACATCTAGATCCGAAAGGCAGATATGTTATAATAGAGGGGACTTTGCTTGGACAGCCCATTGTTTTATGTAACGTTTACTCTCCTAATACCGCACAGATTCCATTCCTACGTAGACTCCTTTCTAAACTCCAGAAGCTTCCTAGGGGGGCATGGCTGGTGGGAGGAGATTTTAATGTCCCGTTCTCCACGTCCATGGATAGGGTCTCTCTTACACACGCTACTCCGACGCCCACCCTTACAGGACTTTCTACACGTTTTAGGCAACTAATTAGAGAGCACCAGCTCTATGATTTGTGGCGAGTGGATCACCCAGGTGATAGGTCCTATACCTTCTTCTCCCATACGCACAGCACTCATACACGCTTAGATTACTTTTTTGGTAATGTCCCTGCCCTCCGTGCGCTCCAGGGGGCGAATATAGACCCCATCTCTTGGTCAGATCACGCACCAGTTTCTGTGTCCCTACAGATAGGGAAACCAAATACGAGAGTATGTCATTGGCGCTTAAACGAAACTTTGATTAAGTCCCCTGCTCTTAGGGACAGCCTGGCCGGACATATGCGGGAATTTTATGCACTTAATGAGGGATCGGTTCCTTCAGTATCCACTCTTTGGGAGGCGCATAAGGCGGTGATGAGAGGGCAATGCATAGTAATGGGATCTAGATTGAAAAGAGACTCTCGGGCCAAGCGGGTGGCTCTCCATCGGACAATTACTAAGTTGGAGAGAGAAATGGGGATTAAACCGGCGGTCCCGACACTACGGAAATTGATAGAGGCTAGAGCACAACTCAAGGACTTAGCTATGAAGGGGGTAGAAAAGTCATTACTATACACAAAAAGGAAATATTACGACAAAGGTAATAAGGCGCACTCGCTTCTGGCCAGACTATTGCGGGATCAGGCGACTGTTCGTACTCCACAGGCGGTTCGGGATAAGGCGGGCATACTCCAGCATCACCCAGACACGATAGCCACACTTTTTCATGACTATTATAAATCCTTATACCACCTGCCAAATACCTTACCACCTGATCCGGCTCGTCGGAGGGAAACGCTGCAAGCATATCTCTCTTCCTGTGCTCTCCCTAAACTGAAAGATGAGGAGCTTTCATGCCTGAATGCCCCGATCTCTGCGGAGGAATTGTTTGATATATTGAAGGACCTCCCTAGTGGTAAGGCCCCTGGACCAGATGGCTTTACATATGGGTATTATAAGACCTTTGCAGAGATCTTGGTTCCACGGATGGCTTCCTTATTTAATGAATTCCTACAGGGTTCTCCCATCCCTCAAACATTCCTGCATTCTCATATCACGCTGATCCCTAAACCGGGTAAAGACCACGCAGAGTGCTCCAATTACAGACCCATAGCCCTTCTGAATTCGGATCTAAAAATTTTCACCCGTCTTCTAGCTAATAGACTCAATGTTTGGCTCCCTTCTTTGATTCACAAAGACCAAGTGGGCTTTGTGCCTCTTAGGCAAGGAGGAGACAACACACGAAGGGCCCTTGACCTCATTGATGCCCTCCAAAAGCAAAAGGAATCGGCGATCCTTCTTAGTCTAGATGCAGAGAAGGCGTTTGACCGCTTGGGATGGCCATTTATGTTCGAAACTCTAAATTCATTTGGGATTTCGGGCCCTTATTTGACAGCACTGCGTGGTCTCTACTCCAAACCAACAGCGGCAATTAAACTCCCACACTCCACCTCCCCTCCGTTTCAAATCTGGAATGGTACACGTCAGGGGTGTCCCCTATCCCCACTTTTATTTGTGCTATGCATAGAACCTTTAGCAGCTCAAATACGGAAATCCAGGGATATAGCGGGGGTCCAGATACAAGATAAAGAGTTTAAGGTTTCCCTGTTTGCAGATGACGTCCTCTTGACTATCACTAAACCTCATACCTCCCTCCCTAACCTTACTACAGTTCTCCGTAGGTATGGGAGGCTGTCAGGATATAAAACTAATACATCTAAAACGGAAGCGCTCCCTCTTAATGTCCCACACCAGGAGCTCCAGCTACTCAAACACAACTACACCTACAACTGGAAGGAAACCTCCCTGACTTACTTAGGAGTTCAACTCACTCCCTCCTATACGTCGGTTTACAAGGCTAATTTCCCCTCTCTGTTTGTAGAGCTACGTCAGCTAATGGCCAGGTGGGATCCTCTTCCCATGTCATTTTTTGGGCGCATAGCAGCGGTCAAAATGACCTTGCTCCCTAAATTACTGTACTACTTTGAGACTTTGCCGGTAGCAGTACCTATGAAGGAATTGCGGGCCATGCAGTCTTCTATCCTCAGGTTCATATGGCACTCCGGCAGACATCGAATTCCGAAATCAGTTTTATTATCGGGTCGATCTGCGGGTGGGCTATCGGTCCCTGATGTGGTGAAGTACTACTGGGCGGCACACCTCCGTCGCATACCCAGCTGGGTGTCTTTAAGGGCGTACAATAAATGGACCGAAATAGAGAAGCTATGGATGGCCCCGGTCCACCCAAACTCCCTGTTATGGGGTGACCCACTGGTAATGCCGACTGCATCTTTATTGGGTCCCATGAGATTTCAAAGGGAGGTGTGGGAAACCTGTAAAAACCGCTTCCATTTGGCATCGGGTTGCCCGCCCTTGACTTCGGTACTCTACACTCCCACTATTCCGGGGGGCACTACCTCCCGAATAGTCCGATTGTGGACGGGAATTGAGGTATTTCACCTGGCTGATATGGTTGATCCCCACACGCAAGAGCTTCACCCGTTTTCATACTTTCAAAAACATCATAATATTCCCTCCGCTGCGTTCTTTCACTATCTTCAGGTTAGACATTACATGCAGCAAACTTTTAGATCCACGCGGGTTACTGCACCTACAAGCTTCGAAAGGTTATGTCGGTATGCTACCACCACTAGGGGGCTTATCTCAGCCATTTATGCATTATTGCTATCCCCGGAGGGTTCCCCTCCGCCTGGGCATAGATACATGTTGAAGTGGGAGGCCTTACTGAATAAATCCATCCCGCTCTCATTGTGGCAGATTATTTGGTCGCAAGCAGCTAAAACCTCCATCTGCACTGCATATAAGGAAAACCAATATAAAATCCTTATGTTTTGGTACCATACCCCTGCCTTTCTGCATAGCTTCAATCCGGGTATTCCGTCGGATTGCTGGCGATGTAGAGGTCAGAGAGGTGATCTGTTCCATATTTTCTGGAGCTGTTCACTGGTACAACAGTATTGGTTGGAAGTTAAGAACTTGGCATTGGCGGTGTTGCAGCAGGATATTCCCTTAGACCCTCTTCATTACCTCCTAAATGTTCCCCCTAGGTCTTTGGGGAAATCACCAGCTCGACTCTTTCGACACTTTCTCACAGCCGCTAAGACGTTGATAGCATGGAAATGGAGACAGACAACCCCTCCCTCCCACATCGACTTAGTAACTAGAATTAGGGAAATACGTACAATGGAGCATATGACGGCCTCTATTGACAATGAACTGGACAGGTTCAAAGTGGTGTGGGACCCGTGGGACAAGTATTGGATACAGGGAACTCAAGATTAGGTGGTAGGTGGAGCTCCGACTATCCCCCCCCTCCTCACCCCCTTAAACCCCTGTGTTTTTTCCCAGATGTTTTGTCTGTCTATTGAAAGTTACTGTCTTACTATGTGAATTGCATGGCCCTTCATGCTGCTCTAAGTTATATGTATATTTTTGAAAAATTTTCAATAAAAACACAGTTGAAACCAAATGAATGGGCAGATGTTTGCCGACGTATTGTAGCCCTATTTTCAGACGTAAAACGAGGCATAATACGCCTCGTTTACGTCTGAAAATAGGTCGTGTGAACACAGCCTAAAACAGCACAATATTTGTATAGTATTTCTCTCTCTTCTCTCACAGATCGACTACAGTGAGAGGAGAGAGGGAAAGAGCACAAATCCTGTGCTGTATTTAGAAAATATGGGACTATGGTCACTGTGATAAGTATATCACAGTGACCATCTGATCACGGACCAATTATAAGGGTCCCTGATCAGTTTCTATTTACAGTCAGAATAGCTGCCTTACACTGACAGCGCATGCGTGCGCCATTTTTCTTTTTTTCCCGGCAGTTAGGGGTGGGGGGCACAGGGTTGGACAGGGGGGGGGCACGATCGGTGGCAGCGGGGGCCTAACAAGTAGTTTTTTTTATCTCCTCTCACCTAACATACATGCTGAGAGGAGATAAAAAAACTAATTTACATCGGCACATACATTGTAACGGCGGTCGCCGGTATTCAATGAATACCGGCGATCGCCGGTATGGGGACCGCAAACAGCGGTCCCCAGTCACTGCCTCAAGCCCTCAGCTACCTCTGGTAGCTGAGAGTAGGGAGCTAAACCTCCCCCCGGCGGCGCTACTTTATTCCAATGCAGTAACGTAGAAAGTCTATTGCATCGGAATAAAGCCCGTTAGTGACCGACGTAGAAAGACTTGTGGTTTATGTGGAAATTACTTTCTTATCCTTGATTAAATGATATCTAAACGAGAATGGGAAACAGTTTTAAGCCGGATTCCCACGGGTCGGATACACTGTGTAAAAAACATGCAGCGTGTCCTACCAGAAACCCGCAGTACATTCCATCCAAAAAATCGCACCACATTGTGGTGCGGTTTTTCGAACGGAATTTCCAGTGTGGAAGAAAGGTCTCATACTTACCCCCTCTGTCTTCTCTGCGCGTAGTCCGGCCTCCTACGATGACGTTTCAGGCCATGTGATGCTGCAGCCTGTGATTGGCTGCAGCGGTCACATGGGATGAAGCATCATCCCAGGAGACCGGACTGCAGGAAGAAGGAGGGCATTCTGGGTAAGTATGATTTTTTGCGTAGTTGCGATTTTTACGGCATAATTGCTGCGATTACGCCGCAAAAGTCGCAATACTTTGCTTTCTGTTGCGTGTTTGGCATCCCCATTGAATTCAAACCTGCAACAGAAAATCAAAATAAACGCTGCATAAATTGACATAATATTGACATACTGCGGAATTAAATTCTGCAGCGCAGGTCAATCTATTAACGTTTATGCTGCGGTTTTTTCCGCAGTGTGAGCATGAGATTTCCTAAATCTCATCCACTTTGCTGCTTCTGTAAATGCTGCGGAATTTCCGCACACAATTCCGTTGTGAAAATACTGCAGCATTTACGCTACGTGGGAACCCAGACTTAAGGTTTTTTTTGGTTTTATATTAATGGAAACCTATTGTAACAGCTGCCACGCCGTTCCCCGTCTCTTCCACGGTTTCTGCTCCCGTTCCTGCACCCTCCATTCATTCATGCTCGTTCCGAGCTCCACTTACCCGATCCGGATGCTCTGCTGGCTCTGGGCGGCGTCAGGTAAGTGCATCTCTTACCTCCCTCCGCAGTCATCATCCATGATGTGTGACTGCAGCCACTAGAGGCCGCGAGCTGACTCTTCCCTTCTTAAAGGGCCAGCGCGTTCCAAAATTCCAAGACTTCCTATTTAAGGATCCTCCTCCCTCTGAATCCTTGCTTGTTCAACCAAGTTCCCTGTGAGTTTCCCTGTACCCTGGTTCCCTGTTTCCTTGCCTTCTGCCTTTGTCTGGATTTCCCGTTTTTGACCACTGCCTGAACTTGACTATCCTTGCCTGCCGCCTGCCTTAACCTATAGCTATCTATACCTGTTTCGACGTCTGCTGCCTGTCCTGACTTCTATACATCTGACTGCCTCTAAACCTGCTGTGTCAAGCATTGCCCTGGGTTACAAGCACCATCTCCCGGATGACATAGAGGATCCACAAACAAACCGGTGAGTACCGTGATAGTTTGAACAAGCCATGGATCCCCTTAACACAGCTCTGCCTGACGCGGCTGATATGGCTCACGAACTTTCTAGACAAAGAGTCCGCCAAGATCAGCTTTTTCAGCTTTTGCAAAATGTGTCCACTCGTTTGAACGAACTTGCGCCTCCGACACCGCCACCACCACCGCAAGCTCCTGTCTACAGTCCAGCACTACATTTTCCTACGCATGCTCGCTATGAGGGTAACCCTAAAACCTGTAGGGGATTCGTTAATCAATACACCATCCATTTTGAGGTCATGGCGCATCATTTTTCCTCAGACTGGGTTAAGTTGGCCTACATCCTGGCCCTGCTTTCTGGCGAAGCGCTGGCATGGGCATCGCCCTTGTGGGAGAGAAACGACCCCATAATGTATAATATTCAGAACTTTCTCTCCACATTTAAAAAGGTGTTTAAAGAGCCAGGTCGAGCATCTTCAGCAGCTTCCTCTCTTCTCAAGCTCCAGCAAGGAACCTCCACTGTAGGTCAATACGCCATTCAATTCCGCACCCTGGCTACAGAACTCCAGTGGAATAACGAGGCTCTAGTATCTACCTTCTGGGAGGGTCTAGCGGGCCGAATCAAGGATGAACTTGCTGGTCGAGATCTTCCACCATCCTTGGATGACTTGATCACTCTTGCCAATCGTATTGACATTTGTTTCCGTGAGAGACAACAAGAATCTGCTCGGGGCAATTGGACATCAAGGTTGGCACCAACCTTCCAAAGGCCTCTTCTTGCCTCATCTTCCTCTCAGACGGATGAACCTATGCAGGTGGAGAGAACAAGACTCACACCTGAGGAGCGCCAGAATAGACGCAAGTTGAATTTATGCTTATGCTGTGGTGGAAAAACGCACTTCCTCAAGGACGTGAGGCCGGAAAACTCCAATGCCTAGGGAAAGTAGGAGAGGCTACTCTAGGTGGAGTATCAACCTCTCAAAAGATGACCATACCAGCAAAATTGTCCTTTGCAGGAAGCACTTTCTGCGTCCAAGCCTTTCTAGATTCCGGATCCGCTGGGAATTTCTTGTTCCAGTCCCTGGTTAATCGCTACCAAATCCCAGTTCAAAACTAAACAAACCATTGTCCATTGCTTCTGTGGATGGGAGGCTTCTACAGGAGACTAACTATCTTGTCACCGAGCCCATTTTCATGTTAACAGGGGCTACTGCATCGGGAACGTGTCTCCTTCTATGTTTTAAAGAACTCTCTGAACCCTTTGCTACTGGGTCTACCGTGGTTGCAGAAACACTCTCCTATTATTGACTGGACTGGAGGTCAAATTATCCATTGGAGTGACTTCTGTCACCAACATTGTCTACAAACTATTCGCCCATCCATGCCTCAGCCTACAGAATCTAACTCAGCAGGACTTCCTACTCCATATAAAAGCTTCTCTGATGTTTTATGCAAAAAACAAGCTGAATCGCTGCCATCTCAAAGGCCGTACGACTGTGCCATTGATCTGGTTCCCAATGCCACGCCTCCCAGAGGTAGAGTCTACCCTTTGTCTTTGCCCGAGATGGAGGCCATGTCTTGGTATATTAAAGAGAATCTGGAGAGAGGATTCATCCGTAAGTCTTCTTCTCCTGCTGGAGCAGGGTTTTTCTTTGTGGGGAAAAAAGATGACTCCCTGCGTCCTTGTATTGATTACCGTGGGTTGAATAATATCACGTTAAAGAACAAGTACCCATTACCGTTAATCTCTGAACTCTTTGACCGCCTACAGGGGGCGAGAATTTTCACCAAACTAGACCTTCGTGGAGTTTATAATCTCATCCGTATCCACGAGGGAGATGAATCGAAAACCGCATTCAACACTCGTGATGGGCATTTTGAATATCTCGTCATGCCCTTTGGACTTCGTAATGCTGCTGCGGTTTTTCAGGACTTTGTTAATGACAGTTTTCGAGATCTGTTGTACAGCTGTGTGGTGGTATACCTAGATGACATTTTAATCTTTTCTCCTAATATTCAGACTCATCGTGTGCATGTGCGCCAAGTGCTACAGCGTCTGTGAGACAACTCCCTGTTTGCTAAACTGGAGAAATGTCTCTTCGAGAAAACCAGCCTGCCTTTCCTGGGGTACGTCATTTCTGACCAGGGGCTTCAAATGGATCCAGCCAAACTGTCCTCAATTCTCAACTGGCCTCGTCCGCAAGGACTCAAAGCAGTCCAATGCCTGCTGGGATTCGCAAATTATTACCGCCAGTTTATTTCTCACTTCTTCTCTATGACAGCTCCTATTTCTGCACTGACCAAAAAGGGGGTTAATGCCAAAGACTGGACCACGGACGCCGAAGCCGCATTCCAAGCTCTTAAAATTGCCTTTTCTTCTGCTTCAGTCCTACATAGACCGGACTCCACCAAACCCTTTGTTCTGGAGGTCGATGCTTCATCTGTGGGAGTCGGAGCTATTCTTTCACAAAAGACTTGTAGAGGGAGACTTGTGGCCTGTGGCTTTTCCTCCAAATCTTTAACACCTGCTGAAAAAAATTATGGTATTGGAGATAAAGAACTTTTGGCTATTAAATTGGCCCAAGAGGAGTGGAGACATTTGCTAGAGGGTGCGCGGCATCCTAATATCATCTACACAGATCATAAAAACCTCCTTTACCTGCAATCTGCTCAACGCCTGAATCCTCGCCAAGCACGGTGGGCATTAATCTTCTTCAGATTTGATTTCCATCTTCACTACAGACCCGCTGAAAAGAATACCAAAGCTGATGCCTTATCTCGCTCTTTTAACCCCACAGATCAAGAGCCCAGTCCTCAGTTTATTATAGATCCTAAAAGTATTATGATCGCTGCCCCAGCTGAAGTGGTACACATTCCCTGAGGAAAGACCTACGTACCACCTAAACAAAGTGATTGTGTTCTTCGCTGGGGTCATGCCTCCAGGGTTTCTGGGCACCCTGGCATCAAAAAGACTCTCAATTTGATTAGCCGTCAGTACTGGTGGCCTTCCATGTCCCAAGATACTAAAGACTTTGTTTCAGCCTGCTCCACCTGCTCTCAGAATAAAGTCTCCCATTTAAGACCTGCCGATCTTTTGCATCCTCTACCCGTGCCTGACTCTCCCTGGTCGCACATTGCCATGGACTTCATTACCGATCTGCCAAGTTCTGCTGGGTGTACCATCAACTGGGAAGTCGTGGATCGCTTTTCTAAAATAGCGCATTTTGTACCCCTTCCAGGCCTTCCATCATCTTCCCGACTGTCTACACTGTTTATCAAGCACATCTTTCGCCTTCATGGTCTTCCTAAACATATTGTCTCTGACAGAGGAGTACAGTTCACATCCAAGTTCTGGAGGGCCTTGCGCAAACTGCTGGAGGTCAAACTTGACTTCTCTTCCGCTTACCATCCTCAATCCAATGGTCAAGTAGAGCGGATTAATCAAATACTTGAATGTTTCCTCAGAAATTTTGTGACTCCACGACAAGAAGTCTACTTCCATGGGCCGAATTTGCCTACAAGAACCATACGGGGGAATCTACCCGCTCTTCTCCTTTCTTCTTGGTGTATGGCCATCACCCAGGAATTCCTCTACCAGTTTCTGTGCCTTCTGAGGTCCCAGCTGCTAACATGCTCAACCGTGATTTTGTACGTATATGGCAGGAGGCCAAGGACTCCATCCACAAAGCCGTAGCCAGGTTCAAAAGTTACACGGATAAAAAACGCAGAATACCGCCGCAGCTCTTTCCTGGGGATAAAGTCTGGCTGTCCACCCGGTACATACGTCTGAAGATTCCTTGTTACAAGCTGGCTCCTCGTTTTCTGGGTCCTTATGAAATAACAGAACAAATCAATTCGGCAACTTTCAGACTTCACCTTCTCCAGTCTCTGAAAATCTCTAATTCCTTCCACATTTCTCTGCTAAAACCTACTCATCAAGGACTTAGAACGCAAGTTTCCTAGCAAGCCAAAAAAGAGGGGGCATAAAGGGCGGGTACTGTAACGGCTGCCGCGCCGTTCCCCGCCTTTTCCACGGTCTCTGCTCTGGTTCCTGCACCCTCCATTCCCTCATGCTCGTTCCGAGCTCCACTTACCCGATCCGGATGCTCTGCTGGCTCTGGGCGGCGTCAGGTAAGTGCATCTCTTACCTCCCTCCGCAGTCGTCATCCACGATGTGCAGCTGCAGCCACTAGAGGCCGCACGCTGAATCTTCCCTTCTTAAAGGGCCAGCGCATGCCAAAATTCCAAGACTTCCTATTTAAGGATCCTCCTCCCTCTGAATCCTTGCTTGTTCAACCAAGTTTCCCGTGAGTTTCCCTGTACCCTGGTTCCCTGTTTCCTTGCCTTCTGCCGTTGTCTGGATTTCCCGTTTTTGACCTCTGCCTGAACTTGACTATCCTTGCCTGCCGCCTGCCTTAACCCATTGCTATCTATATCCGTTTCGACGTCTGCTGCCTGTCCTGACTTCTGGCCTATACATCCGACTGCCTCTAAACCTGCTGTGCTAAGCGTTGCCCTGGGTTACAAGCACCATCTCCCGGACGACATAGAGGATCCACAAACAAACCGGTGAGTACTGTGATACCTATCTTCAGAAAATCACCTATTATTTAAATATAAGTCAAGTTCTTCTGTTAAACGTATTAACACTTTTTTTTGTTTTGTAGAAATTACTTTTTATCTTGTGCTCTGTACACTGGGGGCAGGGTCAGCGGTCATCTCATTATCATCAGAGGGTGTGGTTACAAAAGATAACACCTCTGTTATATAGTTTGGGGAAGATATTACAGGATTACACTTTTGACAATAGGCACAATGACCACTGCACTTTTCACAGAGCATGCCCACAATATTTTCCTACAGAAGTCATTGGTTGTTTTCTGACTTATTTTCTCTTGTTCAGGTGCTGACTGTAAAGCAAATCTGCTGTTGTATCAGCTCAAGAAAGATGGCCACCCCCATATTCATATAAAGAAACTAGAATAAAAGCATATATAATGACGAAATAAAATAAATTAGAACAAATACATGTTTCATTACGAGTTTTTAATTAGTTAAAGAAGAAAAGAAAAGAACGTTAAAACATTGTGCAGCTTCCTAATAATTTTTTTATTGCACTTCCTCACTATTATTAATGTCTCCGCTTGTTATAAGTAAATCCAGAGAATAGAGACCTGCCCTGATCATCAGCTCTTACTGGAACAAGACACCCCTTCATCCTTATAAATAAATATGAAAATTTGAGTATTTATGGAGAACTTATGTAAGGGTGTGCTTTAATTAGTTTTTGACTCTGGTTCCTTGTGCCTACCAATGGGCCCAAACATCCCCTATGTACCATATAATGTACTGAGAATTTTTTAGAATTTATATTGTGGGGTGTAATTAGAAAAAAATGCAATTTTACAACAGTTTATTGGGTTTTGTTTTTTGGTATTCATTGTGGAGGTAAAAATGACATGTTAGCTATATTCTGTGGGTCAATAGAATTACTTCAATAAAAATTTTTATAGGTTTTTATGTTTTACTACTTTTAAAAAATGACAACTATTTTTTAAAAAGAAAATAGTTTTTCGTCATTATATTCTATACTTTTTTTTTTTTCCATCGATGGTGCTCACTGAGAGTTTGTTTTTTTGCGGGCCAAGCTGTAGTTTTTGTTTTGGGGTACATATGAATTTTTGATCCATTTTTATTCCTTTTTTATGGATAGCGATATGGATATTTTATGGATAGGTGACCAAAAACTGCAATTCATGAATGTGAATGTGCGGGAAAATAACGTGATATTTTAATAGTTCAGACCAGGGTCGGACTGCCAGATCGGCCGGTGTACGCTGTGGGCCGATTCCTGCTCACCTCTTCCTCTCACCGAGTAGCGCTAGCCTGTCATCATGACGCTCTGCTGTGTGGCGTACTGGCCTCTGTACCAAGCAAGCAGCCTGCTGCCAAGCCAGTTTTGCTAGCTGTCATAAATCTATTTTTGACGGCCGTGTCCTGGCCCCTCCTCCTCAACCACTGACATGGCTCCTCAGTTCTCTGTCTCTGTTCTAAGCCTCGCCTCCTCTGTAATTGGCCCTGCCTCCTCCATACTCTAACCCTATCACGGTGCAGCTTCTTGCTGCTCTGCGTGAGCATGTATTCCCAGCCTTTTGTCTACAGCGCAGCGGCGGATTTACTGCTCACATGGAGCTGAGCTGACAAATGAGTCAGTCTAGCATCTTCATAGGAAAGTGTGTCTATCCTCAGTCCTCTCCAGTCTCCACAAGTAGGTAAATAAAGAAAGTAAATATGCTAAAAAAAAATCTGTGTTATCCCCTTCCCCTCCATGTGGAACTATAACTCCCAACATGCCCAGACACCTGTAGGACTTCAGGACCTGCTGGGAGTTGAGGTTTCCCCCCAGAGTGTGCATTAAAGGGGTTGTCTAGTCCCTAAAAATTGATGGCCTATCCTCAGGATAGGCCATCAATAGCTGGGACCCCCGCCGATCAGCAGTTTTGAAGGGGCTGCAGCGTTCGTACGAATGGAGCTTCCCCTTCATTTCTACTTGCTCTCTGTGAATCGCCGACATGGATGTAGTAGCGATTCACAGTATTACAGCCGCCTTCTCCCATTTGCTGATAGGTCAAGGGTCCGACTCAGGGCCGCCATCAGGGGGGTATTAGGGGTAGTGGTGTGAGGGGCCCGGCCAAACCTAATTGAAAGGGGGGCCCGGCAACTGCCGCGACATTCTTTTGGTAGGAAAAAACGGGCCCCTGCAATGGGGCCCGTTTTTTTCACTAAAAGAATGTCGTGAGCTGCTGCTGCGGGCCCCCTCCCCTCGTCATGGGGGGACGTCAAACCGTCCGCCCGCGCGCGCGCACCCGATCGCGCGCCCAAGGAAACTCCCGAGCGCGCACCCACGAACGCCCGCACTGGAGACCGCCCGCGCGCGCACCCGCGATCGGCCGCGCAGCCGCGGACACACATGGACAAAACTTACCTGGAGCCTGGCTGGAGGTGAAGGACTGGACGTCTGGACCGAAGACCTCGCCTTCAAGACATCGCCGGAAGAGGACTGGAGTGGGAGCAGCAGCTCTTCTGACACAGTGAGTAAATTATCTCAAAGTGTTGTTTATGTATGGCCCTGTTCACACAGTATTTTGCAGGCAAAAAAAAATCTGCCTCAAAATTCCTTAAAGAATTTTGAGGCAGATTTTGACCTGCCCACACTATCTTGCCGCATTTTTTTGCTGCGTTTTTTGCCCGCGGCGATTGAGGACAGCAGACAAAAAACGCAGCGAAAAATGCATTTTCTGCCTCCCATTGATTTCGATGGGAGGTCAGAGGCGGAACCGCGGCAAGAAAGGACATGCTGCTTTTTCTTTTTTCCGCGACTGGCTCCCATTGATTTCAGATTAAATCAATGGGAGGTGGTTTTGGAAGTTGTTTGGTGCTGATTCTGATGCAGTGTCCGAGTCAATATCAAGGCCCAAAAACTCTGTGAACTGGGCCTTAATGTTAGGGCTTATTCAGACGAACGTGTAATACGTCCGTGCAACGTGCGTGATTTTCACGCGCCTCGCACGGACCTATGTTACTCTATGGGGCCGTTCAGACTGTCAGTGATTTTCACGCAGCGTGTGTCCGTGTGTCCGCTGCGTAAAACTCACGACATGTCCGATATTTGTGCATTGTTCGCGCATCACGCACCCATTGAAGTCAATGGGTGCGTGAAAATCCCGCCCAGCACTTCCGCAGCCGTATAAACTATTAATGAAAACAGAAAAGCACCACGTGCTACAAACATACAAACAGAGTGTCATAATGATGGTGGCTGCGGGAAAATCACGCAGCCGCGCATCATACGCTGCTGACACACGGAGCTGTTATGGACCTTTTGCATGCGCAAAACGCCACGTTTTTTGCACGTGCAAAAAGCACACGCTTGTGTGAATCCGGCCTTAGGGTAGGAACACACTAGGCATGAACACTGCGGATTTTATGCAACACATTTTATTGTGGATAATCCGCAGCGTATCACAGTCGCAGCAGAGTGGATGAGATATGAAAAATCTCATTCACACGCTGCAAAAATAATGGACCTGCAGTGCGGCTTTTGGCTTTTTAAGCCGCAGCGTGTCAATGTATTCTGTGGAATCGCTGCTCCTCTGTTGCGGAAATGCTGCGGTTCTGCCGCAAAAATCACACATGAGAAAAAAAAAAGGTACTTTTTTAAATTGATAAAGTTTAGACTTGCCCCGGCCGTAGTCCTGGTGACGCGATCCTCTATTCTTAGCGCAGCCCGGCCTCCTGTCATGACGTTTCATACCATGTGACTGCTGCAGCGGTCACATGGTCTACAGCGTCATCCCAGGAGGCGGGGCTACGTTCAGAAGAGAGAGATGCGTCACCTAAACTACGGCCGGGGCAAGTCTAAACTTTTATTTCCCTGCAGGATTCCCGCAGCGGAAACGCCTCCCGAAACCTGCGCCACTATTTGGTGCGGTTTTGCTGGCAGAATTCCCTGCGGCTACCGGGGCGGATAAGCTGTGTAGTTTTACTCAGCATATCCGCCTAGTGTGTTCCTTATGATGTCGCTCCTGGAGCTGCTGCCTGTCTCTAAATAGGCAGTTGGTCCAGTAGAATTTGGAATTATTTTTTTTTGTGAACCAGCTTAAAAAAATACAAAACTTTTGTGTTAGGGCCTGTTCACATCACCATTCGCTTCCGTTCCGGGGTTCCGTCTGAGGTTTCCGTCGGGTGAACCCCGCAACGGAAAGTGAAAGTGACAGCACAGCTTCCGTTTCAGTCACCATTGATCTCAATGGTGACGGAAATATCGCTAATGGTTTCAGTTCGTCACCATTCCGGCTGGTTTTCGGACGGAATCAATAGCGCAGTCGACTGCGCTAATGGTGATGGAAACGGAAGCTGTGCTATCACTTTCACTTTCCGTTGCGGGGTTCACCCGACAGAAACCTCAGACGGAACCCCGGAACGGAAGCGAACGGTGATGTGAACAGGCCCTAACACAAAAGTTTTGTATTTTTTTAAGCTGGTTCACAAAAAAAAATAATTCCAAATTCTACTGGACCAACTGCCTATTTAGAGAGCGGCAGCAGCTCCAGGAGCGAAAACATAAGGAACACACTAGGCGGATATGCTGAGTAAAACTCCACAGCTTATCCGCCCCGGTAGCCGCAGGGAATTCCGCCAGCAAAACCGCACCAAATAGTGGCACAGGTTTGGTGAGGCGTGTCCGCTGTGGGAATCCTGCAGGGAAAAAAAGTTTAGACTTACCCCGGCTGTAGTTTAGGTGACGCATCTCTCTCTTCTGAACGTAGCCCCGCCTCCTGGGATGACGCCGTAGACCATGTGACTGCGGCGGGGCTGCGTTAAGAATAGAGGATCGCGTCACCAGGACTACGGCCGGGGCAAGTCTAAACTTTTTTATAAATTTAAAAAAGTGCCTTTTTTTTTTTTCTCATGTGTGATTTTTGCGGCAGAACCGCAGCATTTCCGCAACAGAGGAGCAGCGATTCTGCAGAATACATTGACATGCTGCGGCTTAAAAAGCCAAAAAGCCGCAGCATGTAAAAAAAATTTTCAGCGTGCGGATGAGATTTGTTTAAATCTCATCCCCTCTGCTGCGACTGTAATACACTGCGGATTTTCCACAATAAAATGTGTTGCATAAAATCCGCAGTGTTCATGCCTAGTGTGTTCCTACCCTAAGGCCGGATTCACACAAGCGTGTGCTTTTTGCGTGCGCAAAAACGTGGCGTTTTGCGCTTGCAAAAGGTCCATAACATCTCCGTGTGTCAGGAGCGTATGATGCGCGGCTGCGTGATTTTCCCGCAGCCGCCATCATTATGACACTCTGTTTGTAGCGCGTGGTGCTTTTCTGTTTTCATTCATAGTTTATACGGATGCGGAACTGCTGGGCGGGATTTTCACGCACCCATTGACTTCAATGGGTGCGTGATGCGCGAACAATGCACAAATATCGGACATGTCGTGGGTTTTACGCAGCGGACACACGGACTCACGCTGCATGAAAATCACTGACAGTCTGCATGGCCCCATAGAGTAACATAGGACCGCGCGAGGCGCGTGAAAATCACGCGCGTTGCACGGATGTATTACACGTTCGTCTGAATAAGCCCTAACAATAAGGCCCAGTTCACAGAGTTTTTGGGCCTTGATATTGACTCGGACACTGCGTCAGAATCAGCACCAAACAACTTCCAAAACCACCTCCCATTGATTTAATCTGAAATCAATGGGAGCCAGTCGCGGAAAAAAGAAAAAGCAGCACGTCCTTTCTTTCCGCGGTTCCGCCTCTGACCTGCCATCGAAATCAATGGGAGGCAGAAAATGCATTTTTCGCTGCGTTTTCTGTCTGCTGTCCTCAATCGCCGCAGGCAAAAAACGCGGCAAGATAGTGTGGGCAGGTCAAAATCTGCCTCAAAATTCGGTGCGCGGTTCCAGGCGGTCGCTGGAGCGCATGCGCGGGAGTTTGCGGGTGCGCGCGATCGGTCGCACGGGCGGCGGTGTTTGACGGCCCCCATGCTACCCAGGGCCGCCATCAGGGGGGGTATTAGGGGTACTGATGTGAGAGGCCTGGCCAAACCTAATTGAAAGGGGGGCCCGCAGCTCATGACATTCTTTTGGTGAAAAAAACGGGCCCCATTGCAGGGGCCTGTTTTTTTTCTACCAAAGGCAAGTCGCGGCAGTTTGCCGGGCCCCCCTTTCAATTAGGTTTGGCCGGGCCTCTCACATCAGTACCCCTAATACCCCCCCTGATGGCGGCCCTGGGTACCATGATATAGTGCTGGACGGAGTACCGTTAACAAGCGGTGCCACGGTAGGGGGGCCCAGAAAATGTAGCTGTAGGGGGCCCTGAAATTCCTGATGGCGGCCCTGGTCCGACTCCCGGGACCCCGCCAATAAACTGTTTTGAAGGGGGTACCGTGCACGTACGAGCGCTACTTCCTATTCATTCTGGTCACTTTCTCACACTGTGAATCGCCGGCACGGATGTGTCAACAGTTCACAGTGTGAACAAGTAAGGGAAATGAAGGGGAATTAGCGCTCGTACGAGCACTGCACCTTCTTCAAAACAGCTGATTGGCGGGGTCCCGGGAGTCTGTCCCGAACCCATCAGCTATTGATGGCCTATCCTTGAGGATAGGCCATCAATGTTTAGTGTCTGGACATCCCCTTTTAAGCCTACCATGTGGTAGCCTTAGATACAGGGCCCCAGCTTATACTGTATAAGATTACTGTCTGGTGGACCCTGTATCTAAGCCTACCTTAGGCTTAGACACAGGGTCCAACAAACAGTATCACACCTGCACATAGGCCCTGTGTCTAAGCCTACCATATGTGTTAGGCTGTGTTCACATCACCGCTGCCCGTCCGTCGGAGGTTTCCGTCTGGTAACCCCTCAACGGAACGGCAAACTGAAACCTCAGCTTTTGTTTCCCTCGCCATTGATCTCCATGGTGACGGAAACTTTGCTAAAGGTTTCCGTTTGTCATCGTTGTGACAGGGTTCCGTTGTTTTTGACGCAACCAATAGCGCAGACGACTGCGCTATTGATTCAGGGTTCAGGTTCAGTATTTTAAACTTTTATTTTTTTTAGTCCCGCTAGTCTCTGGGAAGGCTTAATAGTATGACACCGAAGCCAAAACTTGAAACCTTCCCTAGGCCTCCCTGCTGCAATAGCAAACGCTTGGCATCCACTATTTCCTAATGGGGGGAGGTCAGGGGACAAAAGAAGCCCCCCTAGCCACCCAGATGCCACAGTCACTATTGACCATGGTATATGAGTGGTTAATAAATTGGGATTGGAATTATCTCCCATCCCAGCCACTGCAGGCGGGGGTCAGATGTATAAAGTAGCTGGCACCTGCCGCGTATAGTGCAGACTCTGCTCCTGAGTCCGTGCCATATTGCTGTAACGCGCAGCCACTGTACACCCCAGTGGTAAGTGATTGACTCAAAAGACAGCTTTATATAGGGTTGTCTTCTGCTAGACCTTTGGGGCCTTATTGTGTAAGTGGCCCATTATTGTGTCAGAGACTAGTCCCACCATATGATTCTCTGGGGCTCCAGTCTTCTGGGCCTTTCAAACTCTGGCCTCAGTGTGCACCCTTCATCTAGAGAAATATTTTATATGGCACATGCTGCATTATGTATAATCTACTTGATCCAGAAGATCAGGCAAGAAGCATGCTATAGATCCCTGAATCATGGCACCCCAGATAATACATATTTTTTAAAGAGAGGGGATTAAACTCTAACAGAAGTAAAAACTGAATTCTCAGCTTTGCCCGGTGTTTCTCTTTAAGTATTTTACATGTGTTTCCACCACATTATGTATCATCAGAGCAAAAATGTATCAATATGATTAAATACTGTGGTTATGCTGCTATTCTTGTTCTCAGGCCTTGGCCTGGTGCAATTCCCAAAATATTTCTTATAGAAGAAAAATAGAAAAGGGATATTCACGTGTTATGACTCAAATCTTGAAAATCCTTATTTTTAAACTGAATGAAGCTGCACATGACAGTGGTGAATGGCTATTTTGTACAGGTCACATCAGTGTCGAGTTGCTGACTGCAGGCTGCTATTCTGATGTCTGTCAACATGGGAACTGGGTGTCACTGCATTATATACTGGGGCAAAAATATTTTCATGAGTCAATTGTTTACCTTTAGTTATTTTAGAAATATTCAGCATTGTATGACCACAAGGTAAAGGTAAGGAATGGGCATTATTAGATGTGCTCTATATAAAGCATTTGATTCCACTGTAAGCTGGTTTATAAGAAAATTGTATTATTATTATTATTATTATGATCACCTTTCTCTTCTCTTCGATCTTCGCTGAGCTGCGCTGTTTCCGTAAGTCCCATAGTGGTGAATGGCAGTTATGGAAGCAGCGTAGCATGCGAGCTATGCTGTATCCGTAACTACCATTCAGTTCTATGGGACTTACAGAAACAGCGCAGCTCAGCGTGCTACGCTGTTTCCTTATTCATGGTCGGAAATCACCTGCTTCTGCCGCAACACAGAGCAGCAGAACAGGGTTTAGGGGGCCCTGTTCTAGCTATAGGTGCGGGTTCCCTTTAATTCATCTTTCAGGCTGCAGAGCAAGAGTGTGGCTATCCACACGAAAAACCTTGCAGATGTTTAAAACATCAACAAACAGGGATGTACCTAGAGGCGGGTCCTGCGGAAACAATGCAATCGGTTGATGCGGTGGGCTGGGGTGAATTTACAATACAGTACATCAAGGCAGTTCACATCTAAGGCGAATTGAACATTCAAGCATATTTTCTCAGCCGCAGAAGGTAAAAGCCCGGAAACGAGAGTTGAAGCAGTCAATATTTTTCCAACTAACAGAGATGTGGGGAATACCAGAATTGGATGGATGGCCAACAAGGAAGTTCCTCAAACTTCCCAGGTCTTGTTCCCTGAGAAAACAAGATCATATTCTAAATGTCTTCTCCTTCAACTGGACAGGTAGATTTCTTTACTTGTTCCCCCTTGTACAGATGATGCCCAGAATTCTTTGAAAAACCAAGCTGAAACAGCCAAAGCTGCTTATGATAACACCATTTTGGCCCAGAAGGGCTTGGTGTACCACACTGTTGTAGCAGTCGAGAGGTGAATTCTGGAAACTTCCACTGGAGCGAGATCTGATGATTTATCAAGGCTGTCTTAGTTATTCTCCTTGTCTAGAGAAATTGCAACTGACAGCCTGGAGGTTGACAGGTTAAATCTTACTAATCTTGGCCTTTCTCAGCAGGTTGTCCAGACTATGCTAGCCCCTAGAAAACCATTCACCAATAGGATTTATAGCAATGTCTGTCTGTCAAACATTTTCTAGCTGGAGTAAAAAAAAAAAGTATCTAATCCTCAAGTGTCTAACGTTTTAAATTACCTTCAAGGTCTCAAACCAAATACCAAAAGGCTACATCTATCTGCCATAAATGCCTTAACCAAAGGTCAATTTTTTAATAGTGCATTGATTAATAGATATTTTGGAGCATTAAAAAAGTTCAGACCCCAAATTAGAGAGCCTTTTCCTACTTGGAACTTGCCGCCAGTTTTAGATGCACTTATGTCTGCTTCATTTGAACCTCTCCTAGAGGTAGATTTCAGAGGGCTATCCTCTAAAGTTATGTTTCTTGGTGCAATCACATCTGCCAAGTGGCTGGGAGAATTGCCGGCTTGGTCGTGCAGGGAACAGTATTTAAGAGTGCTTGAGGATTGTTTAATGCCCAAAACAATGATTGTTTTTGTTCCTAAAGTTTCTACCACATGTAATGTCAACAGAGAGGCTGGTGTACCTGTTTTCTTTCGGGTAAATGACCTACAAAGAAGATGGCATATTTTAAATGTAAAGAGAGAGGTCTCTATTTATCTGACAAAAACAAACGTCTTATAAAAAGTGTAAAACCTATTTATTTTGTTTACTGGTAAAAATAGAGGTGACTAGTTTTCAAGATGTTCTTTAGCCAAGTAGATCAAGTCTTGCATTTTTGAATTTTATGAAACCATGAGTTTGGATCCTCCAGCCTCTATCAAAGAAAATTCCACAAGGGCAACCTCTGCGGACAGAATTCGATTTGTGCTGAATCGGTCCATTTATCTCTAAGAGATAGACATGCCCAGTAAGAGTTAATGTGAGTTAGAGAATAGCAAAGTACTTACGGGAAAGTTTATTTTCTTTAAAAAAAAAAATAAAGAAACTTCATGATCTTTATTACCTAGAAACTTAGAAACTTTGAGCCACAGTTCATTATTACGTTATATGCCACTGCTTTTCTGGCGCCATCTGCTGGTGTATATATGGAATTAACAGTAATAACCATAAAATTTTACTGCAATCATCTTTTCATCACTTTTTTATGAGAAGCAATTATGTCTGTCATTTAAAGAGATAACTAAATGGTACCAGACTACAGTAGTGGATAAAGTTTGGATGGAATGACTTTCCAGCTGTGATATAAAGTGAGTCGAAGAGAATAAGAAATCTTGATAAATAGTAAGCTATCCTCTTAATAAGCTGCACTTTCAGGCCCCCTGCCCCAGGGACGAAATTGCTGGGGAAGATCCGCAACAAATTGGCTACTTACAGTATGTGGGTACCCCAGAGGCGTAGCTAGGTTCTCCAGCACCCGGGGCAAAGATTCAGTTTGCCCCCCCCCCCCCAACCTCTTTCCCGACATCTCCTTCCCCATCCCCGTGTTTGTTTTCTCTACCAATCAATGACGTGTCATTTCTTTTCCACATTTCTTTTGATGTAACTCGAGCATAAAAACATTTGTACATTTTACAAGCAATATAGTTCTATACACAACACCAGAACCAAGTTCAGTACACATATACAGCTCCAGAACCAAGCTCAGTACATAAATACAGCTCTAGAACTAAGATCAGTACATAAATACAACACCAGCACAAATACTGCTCAATTTAGTGCAACCCCTGCCATATAGGTATGTACGGCGTAAAACTACAGCTCCCAGCATGGCCCGAACAATGGTGAGGATATGCTGGGAGATGCTGTTTCACAAAAAATAAATCATATCATAATCATACCACCCATCATCTCGCTGCAGATCATACAGTGACTACATTACTGATTAGAGTCAGAATAAACATTTACATTAAGTGACTCACCGGTGATGTCTCAGATTCTAGCTCTTTTTCTCCTTCTGGTCCAGACCTCTATAATGACTTCTCCCGGTCACACACCATTTCTGCAGTTTGCCGCTCAGATGTCTTCAGCTTCTCACTTTTCCAACATTTCTACACCTATAAACAAAGATAAAGCTCTCATTATACCACACACTACGCCCCTAAATATAATAGCGCCATACACTGCACCTCTAATTATAATAGCACCATACACTGTGTCTCACACACACACACACACACACACACAGCGTGCCCCCTATAGATAGTGCCTGTCATAGATAGCATGCCCTGTAGATAGTGCCCCCATATAGCCCACCCCTGTATATAGTGTCCCACAAATAGCTCCCCCTATAGTGCTCCACCCCTGTATATAGCCCCCCTGTAGATATAGCCCACCCCTTTAAATAGTGCTCCATAGATAGCCCACCCCTGTATATAGCCCCCCTGTAGATATAGCCCACCCCTGTATATATTACTCCATAGATAGCCCACCCCTGTATAGTATATAGCCCCCTGTAGATATAGCCCACCCCTGTATATAGTGCCCCATAGATAGCCCACCCCAGTATATTGCCCCCCTGTAGATAGAGCCCCCACCGTAGATAAAGCCCCCCTGTAGATAAAGCCCCCCAGTAGACAAAGACCCCCATGAAGATAAAGCCCCCACATAGATAAAGCCCCCTCTGTAGATAAAACCCCCTGTAGATAAAGCCCCCCCTGTTGATAAAGCCCCCCTGTAGATAAAGCCACCCCCGTAGATAAAGCCCCCCTTGTGGATAAAGCCCCCCCCCCCCGTGGATAAAGCCCCCCTTGTATATAAAGCCCTCCCCCCCCCCCGTAGATAAAGCCACACACTTTTGTGTTGCAATAAAATAACAAACTATTCAAACTCAACTTAATCCCGTTCCCTCGCCGGCCGGCAGCAATGGAGACCTGCTCTCTTCTGCGCAGGTCTCCTGTAGTTGAACGAAGCGTCTATGAAAGGCGCTGATTGGCTGGGCAGAATGACTTTCCCTGTCAGTCAGCGCCTTTCAACGACGGAAGCTTCACTGGTACAAAAGAGCTGAATGGCCGGTCATGGAATGTACCCGGCCATTCATTGCTTCTAATTGTACCTGTGTCCTATAGATGCAGGTACAATTATAGTGCAAGAGAGGGTGGCGCTGTCACCCCCCTCTAAGTTGTGCCCGGGGCACATGCCCCGCCTGCTCCCCCTATCTACGCACCTGGGGTACCCTAAGAAGGCTTGTTCTTTAGCCTTAGTGCTTCTTTAAGCAGTTAGGTTCAAAAAGTAGAGCATACATATCCATGCAGATACTGCCCTGATATTCGTAGAACCCGTGGCTACAGTGCAAGCCACTCTCTTGTTCTTAGCTGCCACATTATGCTTAGTTATACCCAGATTTACCCCAAACCATTGTTCATTCTTTGATTGAAAGTCCTTACTGCAACATTATAATTATTCTCTGTGTTTATTTTGCGCACTATTTTCAAGAACTCTGTTTGCTGTTAGTGAACGAAAATATTGTTGTTTATATAAAGACACTAAAACAGATCTAGTTCTGCTTACACTGCTTTAAAGTGGAACGTCAGACCTCTTATCCCAGGGGTGTAGCTAGGGGGGCAGGCGGAGCATATGCCCTGGGCGCAACTGGGATATAAAGAAGGGGGCGCCGCTGGTACAGCTGAGGCTTAACACTACAGCTGATCGCTTCTGCAGCCGTTCAGCGATCAGCTGATTTAATACAGCTGCTCTGCAGCATTCTTATCCTCTCAGGCCCCCCCGCTGCTACGGGGCCCACACCAACCCGTGCATTACAGTTATGGGCCGGGTAGCACGGCCCCCTCATGCCCGGTGGCATTGCTAGCAAATTCCATATTCAATTGTATCTGCGTCCCCAGGACGCAGATGCAATTGAATACTATGACGGAGCAGTTCCCTTCTCTGCCATCACTAGGCTACAGGTCACGTTAGGCCTGCAGCCTTTAAGACGCTGGGACTGAGTCCCAGCGCAGGCTGGCACAATTATGTCACTGGATCACGCCGACCTATGCAAGGGTTCCGCCTCGGCGTAGAGCAGGGAACGAGGCTAGCTAAGTAATTTTTTTTTTACTTGTTTCTACAAGGGGGGGCTATGTGTCACTATCTACGTGGGGGTGTGGCACCATCTACAAGGGTGGCTGTGTGGCACCATCTACAGGAGGGGCTGTATGGCACCATATGCATGGGGGGCTGTGGAGAGGCCGCAGTGGAAATCCACAGCAGACTTTTTTTTTTCAATGGTTTTTATTGCTTTTTAGGTAACAGTGCAGATAAAGCCCACCATAGATAGTGCCCCACATATCTACAGGGGGCTCTATAGGGGGCACTATCTACAGGAGGCACGGTGTGTGTATGTGTATGTGTGTGCGTGTGTGTGTGTGTGTATATGGTGCTATTATAATCAGGGACACAGTGTATGGCGCTATTAGAATTAGAGGTGCAGTGTAAGACGCTATTATATTTAGGGGTGTAGTGTGTGGCACCATGAGAATTTTATCTTTGTTTATAGGTGTAAAATGTTGAAAGTAAGAAACTGAAGACATCTGAGTGACAAACTGCAGAAATAGGCTGTGGCTGGGAGAAGTCATCATAGAGGTCTGGACCATAGGGAGAAGAAAAGAGAAAAATAACAACTAGAATCTGAGACGATGTTACCTGTGAGTCACTTAATGTAAATGTTTATTCTGCCTATAATCAGTACTGGAATCACTGTATGATCTGCAGCGAGATGATTTGATTTTTTTTTGGGTGAAATAGCAACTCCCGGCATATCCATACCATTGTTCGGGCCATGCTGGGAGCTGTATTTTTACGCTGTACAACTCTATACGACAGGGGTTGCACTAAATTGAGCTGTATTTGTGCTGGTGCTGTATTTAGGTACTCAGCTTGGTTCTACTGCTGTATTTACGTACTGATCTTGTTTCTGGTGTTGTATTTATGTACTGAGCTTGGTTCTGGTGCTGTATTTGTGTACTGAACTTGGTTATGGTTGTAACGACGGGGGTAGGGAAACGAACAAGTGAGCCCTAATCTACCCACCACTCTGTCCCTGCCTACTTGCAACGACCCACCCTAGGCGACGGGGTACAACTGGGCGGCGGTCCCTACGCTCAGTAAGTGCATGAGACAAACATACAAGGGAATACAAAGCAAAGGGAAAGGGGCAGTTGCCCACGGAAACACCGTGAGCAACCAGAGTGGTGAACGAGCCAAGTCAAACCAGGAGAGCACGAGGTACCAAACGCAGAGAAGGAGAGTAGTCAGTAAGCCAGGGTCAGTATGGAGCAGGATCAAATAGTTAGGAGCTGTAGCTGGGCCAGGAAACCACACGAAAAGAATCACAAGCAAAGGAGGAACAGGAAAGGCAGGTATAAATAGACAGGGGGCGGGAGCTAGCTCCGTCTGGCCAGGCTGCGATAGGCTCTCCCACTCCTAAGCCTGCCATCCTGAGTGCTGGAAGATGGAGTCAGTCTCAGAGACGTAGATTCAGGTGCAGACTGATTACCTATGGGAGTTAACCCCGAAGCTGTGCCTGGCAGATCCTTTACAATGGTGCTGTATATATACACTGAACATTGTTCTGTTGCTGTATTTATGTACTCAGCCTAGCTCTAGTGCTGTATATATGTACTAAGCTTGGTTCTGGTGTTGTATTTATGTACTGAGCTTTGTTCTTGTGTTGTATTTATGTACTGAGCTTTGTTCTGGTGCTGTATATATGTACTGAGCTTCGTTCTGGGGATGTATATATGTATTAAGCTTTGTTCTGGTGTTGTATTTATGTACTGAGCTTTGTTCTGTTGTTGTATTTATGTGTTGAGCCTGGTTATGGGGCTGTATATATGTACTGAAATTTGTTCTGGTGTTGTATATATGTACTGAGCTTGGTTCTGGTGTTGTATTTATGTATTGAGCTTGGTTCTTGCTCCCTATGTATGTATGACCTTGGTTCTGAAACTGTAATTAAATAGGATATATTTATAACAACAAAATTGCAGGGCAGCCAGTGAGCCAGCTCCATTCTTCCCCTTAATGGTTGCCACATACATGTACATGGCAAGTCATTGAGGGGTTAAGCATTATTTATATAAAACCAGAAAACCTTTTAATATCAAACACAATTTGTAACTAAGGCTATGCTCACATCACATTAATGCGCTACGTTTGGCATGTGTGCCGGGAAAACTCCCAACTCATACACACCCATAGGCCCAGATTCACCCGGCGTATGCCAAGAGTAGAATGTACTTTCTTTTCTGTATGAAATAGTGTAGTAGACTGCACTATTCCATTTAGATGCATACAGTCAAAAACATATTTACTGTGAGGTATACGTTCTTCTACCATGGGCTCTATGGGCATACTGCCGCAAGGATTGCAGCTTTCCATTGGAGGCATACCCAGAAAATTCTTGCAATGTACATTTTCGACATAAAAGACGAACCTGATGTGAACAGATCCTAACAGCAAAGGTTATAAGACAAAATCAGTCAGCTACTGCCCAGGTGGGGCAAAAGCCCCTGTGGCAGCCAGCAATATTGCACCAGTAGAAGGACAACCTAACTTCTCTTGGTCACAGTACTGCAGGTCATGGCAATAGAAATGCCATGACTTGTGACCTCTGACAATGGATTTGAAATCAATGACACTGCTATGGGTAAAATTTAAATGTGATGCAGATGCAGTAAATATCATCTTTTGTTTAGCATTTTTATCTGTGGTTAAAATGTCATCAACAAATTTAACTCTGCTACATCAGAAGATTGTTATATAAAAAAAAAAATAACAGCATTAAATGTATTAGCTGCTATCCACTAATATACAGTTATGTCCAGAATTATTTGGACCGTTTTGGCATTTTAGCTGTTTACCAAAACATATTGAATATACAGTTATATAATCAATATGGGCTTAAAGTGCAGACTCTCAGCTTTAATTTGAGGGTATTCACATCCTAATTTGAGGAAGGGTTTAGAAATTACAGCTCTTTAACCCCTTAAGGACGCAGCCTTGTTTTGGCCTTAAGGCTCAGAGCCCATTTTTCAAATCTGACATATTTCACTTTATGTGGTAATAACGTCGGAATGCTTAAACCTATCCAAGCGATTCTGAGAAAGTTTTCTCGTGAGACATTGGACTTTATGTTAGTGGTAAAATTTGGTCGATATATTCAGTGTATATTTGTGAAAAATTGCAAAATGTAGAGAAAATTTTGAAAAAATAGCATTTTTCTGAATTTAAATGCATCTGCTTGTAAAACAGTCGGTTATACCCCCCAAAATAGTTACTAGTTCACATTTCCCATATGTCTACTTTAGATTGGTATCGTTTTTTTGAACATTTTTTTATTTTTCTTGGACGTTACAAGGCTTAGAACATAAACAGCAATTTCTCATATTTTTAAGAAAATTTCAAAAGCCTTTTTTTTAAGGTACCTGTTCAGTTCCGAAGTGGCTTTGAGGGGCCTATGTATTAGAAATCCCAATAAAACACCCCATTTTAAAAACTAGACCCCTCAAAGTATTCAAAACAGCATTTAGAAAGTTTTTTAACCCTCTAGGAATTTCACAGGAATTAAAGCAAAGTGGAGGGGAAATTTGCAAATTTCATTTTTCTTGCTGAATTTTAATTTTATTCCATTTTTTTTCTGTAACAGAAGGTTTTACCAGAGAAACACTACTAAATATGTATTGTCCAGATTCTGCAGTTTTTAGAAATGTCCCACATGTGGCTCTAGTGCGCTCGTGGAATAAAACACAAGCCCTAGAAGCAAAGAAGCACCTAGTGCATTTTGAGGCCTCTTTTTTATTAGAATATATTTTAGGCAGCATGCCAGGTTTGAAGAGGTGTTGAGGTGCCATAACAGTAGGAATCCCCCAAAAGTGACCCCATTTTTGAAACTGCACCCCTCAAGGAATTCATTTATGGTTGTTGTTACCATTTTGACCACACAGTTTTTTCACAGCACGTATTTGAATTGGGCTGTGAAATTTTAAAAATGAAATGTTTTCCAATAGGATGTCATTTTTGATAACATTTCTTATTTTCACAAGAAATTAAATACCCCATTTTGTTCCCCAATTTGTCCTGAGTGCGGCAATACCTCATTTGTGGTGAAAAAACTCCTTCTGAGCCCTCCCATGGGCCCAAACGGCAAAGTAGCGCTATGTGTTTGTTGGAGTCCAGATTTTGCTGGATTGGTTTTCGGTGCCATGTCGCATTTGCAGACCCCCAGAGGTATCAAAGCAATGGAAACCCACCAGAAGTGACCCCATTTTGGAAACTACACCCCTCAAGGAATTAATTTATGGTTGTTGTTACCATTTTTACCACACAGTTTTTTCACAGCACGTATTTGGATTGGGCTGTGAAATTAAAGAAATTTAATTTTTTCCAATAAGATGTCATTTTTTATCAAAATTTCTTACTTTTACAGGGAACAAAATACCCCATTTTGTTGCCCAATTTGTCCTGAGTGCGGCAATACCCCATTTGTGGTGATAAACTCCTTCTGAGCCCTCCCATGGGCCCAAACGGCAAAGTAGCGCTATGTGTTTGTTGGAGTCCAGATTTTGCTGGATTGGTTTTCGAGTGCCATGTCGCATTTGCAGACCCCCAGAGGTATCAAAGCAATGGAAACCCTCCAGAAGAGACCCCATTTTGGAAACTACACCCCTCAAGGAATTAATTTATGGTTGTGGTTACCATTTTGACCGCACAGTTTTTTCACTTTTCACAGCACGTATTTGGATTGGGCTGTGAAATTAAAAAAATGTAATGTTTTCCAACAAGATGTCATTTTTGATCAAAATTTCTTATTTTCACAGGGAACAAAATACCCCATTTTGTTGCCCAATTTGTCCTGAGTGCGGCAATACCCTATTTATGGTGATAAACTGTCGTTTGGGCCCATGGGAGGGCTCAGAAGGAAAGGAGCGCTATGTGTTTGTTGGAGTCCAGATTTTGCTGGATTGGTTTTCAGGTGCCATGTCGCATTTGCAGAGCCCCAGAGGTAGCAAAGCAATGGAAACCCACCAGAAGTGACCCCATTTTGGAAACTACACCCCTCAAGGAATTGATTTATGGTTGCTGTGACCATTTTGGCCCGACAGTTTTTTCACAGCACGTATTTGAATTGGGCTGTGAAATTTAAAAAAATTCATTTTTTCCAGTAAGATGTCATTTTTGATCAAAATCTCTTATTTTCACAGGGAACAAAATACCCCATTTTATTGCCCAATTTCTCCTGAGTGCATCAATACCCCATTTGTGGTGATAAACTGCAGTTTGGGCCCATGGGAGGGCTCAGAAGGAAAACACCACCATTTGGCCTACTGGAGCTTTTCTGGTGCTATGTCATGTATGCAGAAGCCCCTGAGGTACCAGTACAGTTGAAACCCCCGAGAAGTGACCCCACAGGTGTAGTGAGCATTTTGACCCCACAGGTATTGTGTAAAAGATAATGCGCAGCAGATGGTGCAGTGTGAGATTTGCAATTTTCTATATATATATGCCATTTCAGTGTCCGATATAGTGTGCCCAGCATATGCCACCGGAGATATACACCCCATAAACTTTAATGTGGGTTCTCCCAGGTACGACAATACCCTACATGTAGCTGTTATTAGCTGCCTGGACACACAGCAGGGCTCAGAAGGGAAAGATGAGGGGGATAAGCTGTGCGGAGTGCATCAGGGTAGATGAAAAATCTAAGGGATCTATGATAAATTTTAAAACACTTTCATACAGAGCCCTGGTTTTTCGGGACACGTGTCACATTGATATATTGTGTTCTCCCTTATCCCCCTTTTATAGCAGACTTTGCACCTCTTTTGACTTTTTCCCTTCTTGCCAGTTTGGGGAACTTCTTCTGGAAAGTGTTGCCCTGGTACGATGCCTGTGGCCTCGCTTCCAGAAGTACTGGGTGCCCCCTTCTTGGTCCCTAAAGATTAGGTTCTTGATAATGATGTGCACGGCCAGCTTCTTATACCACACCGCATGGCGCTGTAGGGCTTCAGGGCTTGATCTGACAAGTCCATCCCTCCCATGTACCTATTGTAGTGCAGGATGCAGTCTGGTTTGGGGGTCTCTGTACTGGTTCCATGTATTGTTGTCAATACAAGAACATCTCTCTTGTCCTTGTACTTGACACACAATATGTTGCTGCTAGATTGTGCCCTGCTCTCACCCCTTCTTGTTCGCCCAAGCAGAGTCTTAGGGAGGCCTCTCAGATTTCTTCTAGCAGTGCCGCATGCCGCAGGACTTCTGGAAGCGAGGCAGTTGAAGAGTGGGACGTTAGTATAAAAATTATCCAGGTAGAGGTGGTAACCCTGGTCCAGCAGTGGGTGCACGAAATCCCACACAATTTTTGCATTAACTCCCAGTAAGGGGGGGGCATTCTGGGGGCTGAATACTGGTGTCCTTCCCTTCATA
The DNA here is from genome assembly GCF_050947455.1 of Rhinoderma darwinii. NCBI lineage: Eukaryota > Metazoa > Chordata > Amphibia > Anura > Rhinodermatidae > Rhinoderma > Rhinoderma darwinii. The sequence continues at coordinate 64,162,273 of NC_134688.1, forward strand.
TATCCTAAATTTGTAGGCATACCCTGATGCACTCTTATACAAGCTTATACAACTTCACGCCATACCTTGCCCTCTTACTCGGCAGGTACTGGCGGAATTGAAGCCTCCATTTAAAATGTACCAAGGACTCATCAATAGAAATACACTTCTCGGGGTGTATGCTTTGGAAAACCGGGCACTGAAATGGTCTAATAGGGGTCTCCGTTTATACAAACGGTCAAAACTGGGGTCATCTCGGGGTGGGCACGGCCCATTATCAGTATAATGTAAGTAGCGAAGTATTGCCTCATTTATTTATTTTTAGGTTCCAGTTCAGTTCTGAAGTTGCTTTGAGGGGCCTATATATTAGAAACCCCTATGAAACACCCCATTTTAGAAACTATACCCCTCAAAGTATTTACAACAGCATTTAGAAAGTTTATGAACACTTTAGGTGTTTCACAGGAATTTAGAGCAAAGTAGAGGTGAAATTGAACATTTTATTTTTGTCAGAAAATCCTTTTTATACCATTTTTTTCTATAACACAAAAGGTTTTACCAGAGAAACGCAACTCAATACTTATTGCCCAGATTCTGGGCCCCCTGTAGCATTCCCTGTAATGGCCACCCTGTGGCATTCCATGTAGAAAAGGTCCCGTGTGGCATTCCCTGTAGATAGGGTCCCCTGTGGCGTTCCCTGTAGATAGTGCTCCCTGCAGCGTTCCCTCTAGATAGTGCCCCCTTCGGCGTTCCCTGTAGATATTGCTCTCTGTGGCGGTCCCTGTAGATAGTGCCCTTAGTGGCGTTCCCTGTAGATAGTGCCCCTTGTAGCATCCCCTGTAGATAGTGCCCCCTGAGGGGTTCCCTGTAGATAGTGCCCCTTGTAGTGTCCCCTGTAGATAGTGCCCTATGAGGCGTTCCCTGTAGATAGGGCCCCCCTATAAAGTCTCCTGTAGTTAGAGGCCCCTCTATTTAGTGCCCCCTATATAGGCCCGTATAGTTAGTGCCTCCTCTATAGTCCCTGTAGTTAGTGCCCCCTATATAGTCTTCTGTAGTTACGGCCCCCTATATAGTCCCCTGTAGTTAGTGCCCCCTATATAGTCCCCTGTAGTTAGTGTCCCCAATAAGGCCCCAACACTGCCCACAGTAGAAGAAAAAAAAACATTATATGCTTACCTGTGCCCGTTCCCGCGCCGTCCTCCAGCGATGCCAGGCCTCCAGTGGAACAACGCAGCTGCGCAATGACATCATCGCGCCGACTGCATCATCACTAAAGCGCCGAATGACGAGGTGCTTCGCCAGAGGAGCGCTAGGCAACTGAATGGTATCCTCATCCTAAGAATTCGGATACATTTGAGTGCAGGGGATCGGTTCCGGTTTCCCGCTTTACCCCGGCTCTGCGAAGCGGCTGTCATTTTAAAAACCGGTTTGGGAGAACCGGGGCGAACTGGATGGATCCCACCCCTGGTTCCCTGATTATAAGCTGATCACAGGATGTCCGCATGTTGGAATACACAGCAATCAGCTGTAATCTGTGGGGAACTTGGTAGCAAGTGTTTAGTTTCCCCACAACACCACCACAGGGGAAGTGAAGCATTACACAAGGCCCATTGAAATCTATGGGCTGATGTGATACATGGACAAGCCAGTGTCCCCAGAGTAAAATACATTCTTTCTAGCCACTCTGCTCTGGCTAATAGATCAGGGTATTGTCTTGGGGACCCCCCCCCCCCCTCTATTAATTCAAAATCCTGAATAGGGTATATGAAAATACATTTTCTAAACCAGACAACTCCTTTAACATACAGCACTTCCATCGATTGAGAAATTTGAATTTGGGCAACTTTAAAGAGAACCTTTCACCTGCACATACATGTGCAGCTGAGTGCTGAATGGGCAGGGCTGCACAAACCCTGGGTTACTTTACATTTTTTCCCTACCCTCCTCCGTTATTTAGATATCGGTGCCGTTATATTTGGCACCTGATATTTAAATAACCCCCTGAACTGTCAATGGGGTGTATTATGGCAAGGGGGCATGTAACATCGCTGGGACACTGTCCAATCAGCTACGGACAGTGTCACAGCAAGAGCTGGGGAAAGGAGAGCGTGTGCACGTGAGAGATCACGCAGTCTTGTCCTTGTCTCCCGAGAGCTGAAAAGTGAGTGAGATGGTGCGCGTGCTGCTCTGAGCTGCGCGTGCACGTGATCTCCTCTCTCCAGCTCTTGCCGTGACACTGTTCGTAGCTGATTGGAAGGTGTCACAGCCATAGAAACACGCCCCCTTGCCATTAAACGCCCCATCTCCGAGCTGCGCGCGCACCATCACACTCACTTTTCAGCTCTCGGGAGAAAAGGACAAGACTGCGTGATCTCTCACGCACACACGCTCTCCTCTCCCAAGCTCTTGCTATGACACTATCCGTAGCTGATTGGACAGTGTCACAGCGATGTTACATGCCCCCTTGCTATAATACGCCCCATTGACAGTTCAGGGGGTTATTTAAATATTGTGCGCCAAATATAACCGCAATGATATCTAAATAACAGGGGAAGGTAGGGAAAAAATTTAAAGTGCCCCAGGGTTTGTGCAGCCCTGCCCATTACATGCTGGACTCAGCTGCACTTGTATCGGCAGGTGAAAGATTCTCTTTAACATGTGAAAAATATTTTATTCGTAGTCTCTTTTGAAGTTCCTGCTGATCTCAGCAAGACAAAAAAAAAATATCCTTGACAGTCAGTTTGACTTTTTCTGAAGTAGGGTGGTGAAAATGAGTTTTAAAGTCTTTTCTAATTGTTTCCTTTATTATATAAACGTCATATTCGCTATATACAGTATAATCTAGAAGCTCCCCAAAAGTGAGGTGCAAATTAAACATTAACACTTGGGGAGAAAAGCAAAGCTCCAATGCAAAATCTGTAACAGGGCACCCCACTATCACATGTCAACTATAGTTCTAGTTCCCTCATTACGGTCAATAGGGCCTTTTGGCCCCTCTCAGACTCCAGAGCTCGCATGCAACAGTAGCCTCTGCGCCCGCTATAGTTATGCCCATGGAAATTGTACATGAGAATAAGGGCATCCTTAAAATATTGCTGCTCTAGTTGATCATGCATAAAATAAAAATAACATTAACATCATAATAACTTATAGATGTTAACCCCTTCCCCCTGCTTGCATTCTGGGCCCTAATGTCCAAGCAATTTTTTTAGTTTTTCTATCGTCACATTCAAAGAGCTATAACTTTTTTATTTTCACGTGGACATGGCTGTATGAGGACTTGTTTTTTGCGGGTTGAGTTGTATTTTTCAATGGCACCGTTTTGGGGTATATAGAAGTTCTTTTTATTAACTTTTATTAACTTTTTTGGGGGGGGGGGATATAAAAAAAAAACCCAGCAGTTTAGCCATAGTTCTATGCATTTTACATTTACGCCGTTTACCATGCGGCGTAAATAACATGTTACCTTTATTCTATGGGTCGGTACGATTACAGCAATACCACATATGTAGAGGTTTTTATGTTATACTACTTTTGCACAATAAAAACACTTTTGAACTAAAATTATTTTATTTTGCATCGCCGCATTCCAAGAGCCATAACTATGTTATTTTTCCGTTTTCCGTCAATGTCGCCATATGAGGGCTTGTTTTTTGCGGAACTTCATTGCTACAATTTCAGGGTACATGGGACTTATTGATTTAACCTTTTATTATTATTTTTTGGGGGGAATGGGAAAAAGTAGCAAGTTTGCCATTGTTTTTTGCGGGTTTTTTTTTTTACCTTGCGGTTTAAATAATATGCTAACTTTATTTTTTGGTCATTACGAATGTGGAGATACTATATATGTGTAGTTTTTATTTTATTTTTACACTTTTACTAAATAAAACAATTTTTTTATGGGAAAAAACGGTTTCATATTTTTTTATGTGTACCTTCTTATTAATTTTTTTTCACATTAATTATTTCATCAGTCCCACTAGGGGACTTCACTGTGCAATATTTAGATCACAGATATAATGCTTTGGTATACTTAGTATACCATAGCATTATTGCCTGTCAGTGTAAAACTGACAGAAATCTATTAGGACGTGCCTCCGTCACGGCCTAATAGATATATTGCTAGGGCAGACCTGGGGGCCCTTGTTAGGCCCCCGGCTGCCATGGCACCCCATCGGATGCCCGCAATTGCGGGCTGCCGATGGGTGACAGAGGGAGCTCCCTCCCTCTGTAAACAACTCAAATGCAGCGGTCGCTAATGACCGCGGCATTTGAGGGGTTAAACGGCCGCGATCTAAGTAAACTTTGATCGATATCATTGGAGCAGGAGCCCGGCTGTCATCAGGCAGCCGAGCCCCGGATCCAGCCTGCACGGGACAACCATGCAGGTCGTTTATTAGGCCGCTGTGAAAAGGCGGCGGCCTAGAACAAAGCCCCTTAATGACCGCCATGAAAAGGTGTATCGGCGGTCATTAAGGGGTTAATGGGGAATTCTGTACAATACACTAAGCTTCCTATGAAAAGACATTTATAAAATACTAAGTCTACGCCATACATTACACCATTTACGCTAGCTTGGGCAATTTAGCAATCTAATAAAAATAACAGCAGATATTAAGTAAGTTGCATGTTATGATACAAAAAGTAGTTTTAATGTTTATTTTGTACATTTCAGTGGAGCATTTAGTGAATATGATTACTGTCAATTGCTTCTAGGTCTCACCCAGTTCCCAGACATTTGTGAGTGCAAAGACACTGAGCTCGAGTGTGTAGAGGGAAATTTAGAAGCAGTTCCGTACGTGTCAAGCAATGTAACACTTTTGTAAGTAGACACTTGTATTCCTCTGATTCTACTAACTTGCTTTCATCTAATAATTCATCTGTGACAATCCTATTAAATTCTGGATCATCCCATTTACACATTCCTCACCCCTCCACTCACTATCTCGTCTTCCAAGTTCATGCACCTAGATTGATTTCAGGCATTTCCTTATTCTAGTCCAGTTTCCTGACAATTGTAATTGACCCCTAGATCCCACATTACATCTGTCATTAGCATAAAATGAGAGGAAATATAATTGAAATATGTGCATGGAACATTGAATTTACAACTATTGCATTATAATAGATACAGAATATCCTTTAAAGTGTAACTAAACGTTCAACAAACTTCTGACATGTCTTAGGAACATGTCAAAAGTTTTGATTGGTGGGAGTCCAAGCAGCGAGACCCCCATCAATCGCTAAAACGAAACGGCAGAAGCACTTGTGTGAGTGCTCAATGGCTTCATTTCTGTTCTGCTTTTTCCAGAAAGCCGAGGTAGCGGAGTACGGGCTCATAGACTTTCTATTGAGTCCGTACACCGCTACATTGATTTCTGGAAAAAGCCGAACAGAAACGAAGCTGCTGAGCGCTCACATGAGCGATTTTGTCGCTTCTTCATTTTAGTGAATGGTGGGCGTCCCAGTGTTCGGACCCCCCACCAATCAATACTTCTGACATGTCACTATGACATGTCAGAAGTTTATTGAACGTTTACTTACCCTTTAAAGGCTATGTACACCTTTGATAATGTTTTTGTAATTTTGTATTTTAATAAAAATGTGTAGTGTGTTTGGTACAACTTTCCAATTACTTTTCATTAAAAATTATTTGTCGTTTTTGAGATACAGCTGTTTTGTATCCTGTATACAGAGCAGCAATATCTAGAGCTGAGACCTTAAAGAGGCTCTGTCACCAGATTATAAGTGCCCTATCTCCTACATAATCTGATTGGCGCTGGAATGTAGATAACAGCAGTGGTTTTTACTTTGAAAAACAATCATTTTTGAGCAAGTTATGAGCAATTTTAGATTTCGTTTCTTAATGCCCAACTGGGCGTGTTTTTACTTTTTACCAACTGGGTGTTGTACAGAGGAGTGTATGAGGCTGACCAATCAGTGACTAATCATCGTTATACACTTCTCATTGTTCCAGCCCAGCATGATCCACAGCACAGTGAGATTGTGCAGTGAAAGAAGCCCGGCTGGAACAATGAGAAGTGTAGGACACTGATTAGTCACTGATTGGCCAGCCTCATACACTCCTCTGTACAACACCCACTTGGTCAAAAGTAAAAACACGCCCAGTTGGGCATTAAGAAACTAAATCTAAAATTGCTCATAACTTGCTCAAAAATGATCGTTTTTCAAAATAAAAACCACTGCTGTTATCTACATTCCAGCGCCGATCAGATTATGTAGGAGATAGGGCACTTATAATCTGGTGACAGAGCCTCTTTAATCTATCAGGTCAGCGGGACTGACGTGTTCAGTGTCAGCCGGTCCTGCGTGCCAGTCAAGCTGTTACCGATCACATCTAAGTTCATAACTTATATGTGATCAATAACAGGTAGATCCTGCGTGCCAGAGACACGCAGGACCCGCTTTCATTGAACTCGTCAGTCTCACTGACCTGACGATACAGCTGATCTGTATACAGGATATAAAGCAGCTGTATCTTAAAAAGTGAAAATTATTTTTAATAAACAGTAATTAGAACGTTGCACCAAACTTACTAATAGACATTTTTATTTAAGCTTTAACCTCTTAACGACGAAGGACGGATATATCCGTCCTCAGCAGCTGCTAGTTCGCGCAGGAGGACGGATATATCCGTCCTGTGATGGCGTGGGTACTGTCACTGTACCCACGCGATCAGCAGCAGGAGCACGGCTGTTATACACAGCCTGGCTCCTGCTGCAACTGCCGGAATCGAAGCACGCTCCGATTCCGGCAGTTTAACCCATTAAATGCCGCTGTCAATAGTGACAGCGGCATTTAATGTGTTTGACAGAGGGAGGGAGCTCCCTCTGTCACCCCATCGGCGCCCCCGCAAACAAATCGCGGGTCGCCGTCGGGTTTCCATGACAGCCGGGGGTCTAACAAAGACCCCCAGGTCTGTCTTCCGCAATTGCCTGTTAGTCGATGCCGTAGGCATGACCTAACAGGTTGCCTGTCAGTTTTACACTGACAGGCAATAATGCTTTGGTATACTAAGTATACCAAAGCATTATATATGCGATCGGCACATCACATAGTGAAGTCCCCTGGTGGGACTAAAAAAAAATATGTCAATCAGTTAAATAAAGTTTGTGAAAAAAAAAAAATAAAATTACAGTGAAAATCAAATAAAACTACTTTTTTTGGCCAAAAAGTGGTTTTATTTAATAAAAGTGTCAAAAGAAATCACACATACACATATATGGTATCCCCGCGATCGTAACAACTTGACCAATAAAATTAACTCATTAATTAAACCGCCGGATGAACGGCGTAAAAAAAAAACGAAAAAAAAAAAACGCCAAAATTCGCTCTTTTCTCCCATTCCCCCCATAAAAAATTAAATAAAAATTAATCTATAAGTCCTATGTACCCCAAAATAGTACTAATGAAAACTACACATTGGCCCGCAAAAATCAAGCCCACATACGGCCACATCGACGGAAAAATAAAAACGTTACGGCTCTTGGAATGCGGCGAGGGAAAAACAAGTAATTTTTTTCTAAAAGGCTTTTTATTGTGCAAACGTGGAAAAAACATAAAGTATGGGGGGTATGTCCTGGTCTAGCGTACCTTACAACTAAAACTACATCTGTAGCTCATTGTATTATAATAACTGCAAACAACCACATACACATATATACCTGCTGGGAGCAAGAAAATGGGTGTTTAATAGGTTCTTGTTCATATTGTGTGGGTCTATCTGTCACATCAAGGTGTAGGTTATACTTGCAAAGTCAAAGCCGCTAGAATAGAAGTCCAAAAACATCTACAATAGTACAAATTATAAATCATGTGTACCATAATATATAATATATTCCTGATTTATTTATTTTTTATCTGTGGAGGTTTCTAGTATTCAAGAATACTATAGGCTTCCAATTTGGAGTTTGCAGAGATGATACTTGAGACCATCCACAGTATTAAAAACACCCTGACTCCTGTGAACCTTGTCATACAGGTGAAGATGTGAGCAGGGGCGTAGCTAGAGGCTCATGGGCCCCGATGCAAAAATTCTTACTGCCCCCCCCCCCCCCCCGCAAACTTCTCATGGCCGAAGGTCCGCAGCTTTCAGCTGCATCGCTGGGTCTCCTAAGTGACCCAACAATGCAGCACTAGCAGCCGGGGGCGTCACTAAGGCTGGGTTCACACACCCTATTTACGGACGTAAGTCGGGCGTTTTAGCATTGAATTACGTCCGAAAATGCGGCTCAAAAGCGTTGGCAAACATCTGGCCATTCATTTGAATGGGTCTTACGATGTTCTGTGCCGACGGTCATTTTTTTTTACGCGCCGCTGTCAAAAGGCGGCGCGTAAAAAAGACGCCCGCGTCAAAGAAGTGCCTGTCACTTCTTCAGACGTAAATGGAGCCGTTTTCCATGGACTCCATAGAAAAACAGCTCCAATTACGTCCGTAATGGACATAGCAAAAGACGCCTGCTCATGCCATTACGGCTGAAATTACGGTGCTGTTTTCTCGTGAAAACAGCACCGTAATTTCAGCCGTAACAGACGCTGCCGTGTGAACATACCCTCAGGGCTTAAAATGTCAGGGGAAATAGCCCCAATACATGTGTGTCCGCCCTAAAAAAAGTGTGTATATGAGACAGCATAGCATATCTATAGCACTACGACCCTATAAACTATGGATAGGATTAGATACAGTGGCTCAGCAGACAGTATCACACATGATAGGATTAGATACAGTGGCTGAGCAGACAGTATCACACATGATAGGATTAGATACAGTGGCTGGGCAGACAGTATCACACATGATAGGATTAGATACAGTGGCTGAGCAGACAGTATCACACATGATAGGATTAGATACAGTGGCCCAGCAGACAGTATCACACATGATAGGATTAGATACAGTGGCTCAGCAGACAGTACCACACATGATAGGATTAGATACAGTGGCTCAGAAGGCAGTATCACACATGATAGGATTAGATACAGTGGCTCAGCAGACAGTATCACACATGATCGGATTAGATATAGGGCCCAGCAGACATATCACACATGATAGGATTATATACAGGGTCCAGCAGACAGTATCACACATGATTGGATTAGATACACAGCTCAGCAGACAGTATCACACATGATTGGATTAGATATAGGGCCCAGCAGACAGTATCACACATGATCGGATTAGATACAGGGCCCAGCTCGCTGACATTGCGGCTCCAGCGCTGGACCCAGGATAGGTAAGAATAATAATTTTGCTTTATGTGTTACAGATTATTTTTGTGTGTTTGTGCTTTTTTTACAGGTTCGGTTGTTGGACTTCGGATTCGAGGACTTCAATGACGGCGTTTTTTTTATTCTCAATAAAATGGTTAATGGGGGTTGTGTTTTTTTATTTCAATGAAATATTTTTTCTATGTGCTTGTATCTTTTTAAACTTTATTATCACCGCATTAGTAATGGCCGCTGGCTGATTGACAACCTCCATTACTAAGGCGGGGCTTAATGTTAGCCGGTGCAGAGGCTACACTAACCCCCATTATTACCCCGGTACCCACCGCCAAACAGCTGATTGGCGGGTCCCGGGAGTCGGACCCCGCCAGTCAGGGCAACTAATCTTACCTTCCTCTTCAGCCGCAGCAGAAGTTCTGTCCTCTCGATGTTGTGCGCGGTACATAGCGCTGTGACGTCAGGACCTCCGCTGCGATCCGGAACCAGGAAGGTAAGGTCAGTCTGTTACTATAGTAACAGGGGCCCGCGGCCCGAGTTACTATAGTAACTTTTTATTGATGTGGTGCGGGGGGCTGTGGGCCCCCCTGGCTTCGGGGCCCGGTCGCAATTGCGACCCCTATAGCTACGCCAGTGTAGATATGAGATAGATAGGTAGATAGATAGATAGATAGATAGATAGATAGATAGATAGATAGATAGATAGATAGATAGATAGATAGATAGATAGATAGATAGATAGATAGATAGATAGATAGATAGATACTTTGTCTGTTATGTTAAACTGTCAGCCCTGAGGTGTGACTGCTCAGCATGACAGACATACATACACACAGTGAAGGGATTAAGAGCTGGATTACTAGTTGCTACTTACATCTGCTGTGGGGTCAGAGAGCAGCTGGTACTGCAGGGGAGCAGCAGACACGCACACCATCTTGCTGTAGCCATTCCTTTCCCTCTGAACAGGTCACGAGGAAGAGGGAAACAGCAAGAAGTGAGCTGATTGGGTGGACAGTACAGCGGGCGGGCCTGGGTCTCGTAAGATGAGTGGATTCATCTATCATTCATTTTCCACCCTCTTGTTCCCCCTCCACGCAATGACTGTCTGACAGCTGAGCTGCCACCAATGCTTTAAGCTACATTACTGGGTCTCTTTTGTACCACAGCAGGGACCCAGCAATGTAGAGTAATCATTGCAGCGCTAGTGTGGTGAGGGGGGCATGCGGGCCCCCCTAGCTACGGGGCCCGGTTGCAGTTGCGACCGCTGCGACCCCCTATAGCTACGCCACTGGATGTGAGTGACAGTGTTCCCCTTAGAAGATTATTGTGAACGATCTGCCTAAGATTAAACAAAGAAAAAAAGAAATTTGGAACAATGAGACTGTGGATCCACTAGATCACAGGAATTCTCAGTTTACTTGACATTCGTCCTGCCTTTTCTGCTCATTATCAGATCAAAACAACATGTTGTAGACTAATAACTTTAGTTTCCAATCAATCACACTGAGATACAGATAAAGATACATCTTTATCTTGACTATTTATGCATTAAATACACAGTGGCAAGAAACGTTAACTTGACTTTTTCAATGTCTATTGTTGTGTGATATCACGTTGCAGCAAATTATCAGAGACAAGATAAACTTGGCTACACCTGTAGCGACATTTAAAAAAAATTTTTGCTACCAAATCCTTTCGTTTGATCAGTAATCTTTAGTGTGACTTTTTCCATTTCTTATTTCGCCCCACTATCTTTCCTGCAGCCAATGCTACTTATGCTTGCAGGATTCTCATATAAAGAAGGGTCTGCGCAGCTTTTTGTTATTATTTATTTATTTAGTGCACACAGCTTCTGTAACGCTTCACATAACACAATATTGGCGTAACATTTGTAATAATGACAAAAGACAGCAGGGGAGATTTTTTTCAGTCTGTTCTATAGTTAAAACAGGATCAATCTAGACCAAACAGATAGAAATTGTGCAAATTTATCACAGTGTCGCATACTGTGTGATAAATTTGGCACATCTTGCTACATATGTTAGACAATTTTCTCTTCCGTACCATCTCATGACTGGCATCCTTTACACCAATATTTTGTGCCAAATGAACCATGCCATTAATAAAGCTGGTGCATATTAAGAAAAGTCAAGTCTTTTTTTTTATAGACACTTTTTAAAACAGTTAAGCGAAGTGACCAAAACATAAAATAAATTTGGTGCACGGCATGTTAAGTGTTTGGCGCAATTTGTGCCAGAATTCTGACGCATTTTGCTTAGAAATCTCCCCCAGTGTGGAACAGACACATAAAACAGTGTTTAAGAGGTGCATTAGGCAGTGGCACAGCTAGAGGGGGCTACCCGGGTATGTGTCCCGGGTGCTGGGTGCCAAGGGGAGGCCAACAAGCCACTTTGCCTTGGCCAGGATATTTAGATACAGGAATACGGAAAAATACTCTTTTTTTTCTCTGCATTAGGTAGAAGCCCTTTCCATATGAGATTCCAATATATAACAAATAGGGAATTGATACAATAGGTCAGGCAATGGAGTAGGCAGCTCTAGACATGGCAGGTAGAGATGGTGTTAGAATACCAGTTTGGGAAAACTTTAGCCCTAGTTTAAATAAGTAGACAAACTTATTTGTAGTATGATTGGCTAATAAATCTAATCGCACCACCATAACTAGTATTTACCATCTCTTTTTGAGTTGGTCATGGCATATGTGTTGGATGACACGTGGATGCTGAAATCATTGCAGCTTTAAATAGCCAATTTAATCAGCATCAGGAGGAATCAACTTGTGATCTATTTGGGCTATTTAAGATCCACCGTAAGCTGATATTTAGTCATTTACTTAGAAAATGGGATGTTAAAAGAGTACATACCTGAGTTCTGATCTGGCACCAAGGGGATTGCGCAGACGGATACTTCCAGCAAACCATCTGCGCAGTGATGCCTTTATGAAAAAATGGGATAAAGAGAGTTTAGCTCATATAAAATGTCTTATGAATGTGATAATAGAGGAGAAAACTGAACAACTTAAGACTCTTGATGCGGAAATCTCACAGAGCGTTTGTAAATTGGATGAATTTAAAACTCACCCAGAATTTAAGAAACTTAATTCTAACCTTAAAAAGGAAATATAAATAGAACTCAAAGAGATTTCGGAACGTAAAAAGAAAAACATTTACAGAGATACTATGGACTTTGAACATAATCAAAATTTTACATTTAATATGTCCCCCTCAAATCGAATGGGTCGAGACAAAAATAGGAATAGAATCCAGAATAGAAAGAAACGTCAAACTGATGGACAATTGATGCAGTCCAGACTATCTTCATATGATTATAACACCAGTGATTACACCTCTAGTGATAGAGAGGATAGCCAAGGTAGGACATCCCTGTCACAAGGTAGAACTAAATTACAAAACACCTATTCAAACCATGTTGGTTTTTTAGAAGAGGCAAGACCAGACGAGGGAAGAATCACGCGAGGGCGAAGTCGTCAGAGACCCAAATAGTTGATGGTTCAGGATGCGAAAATAATATCATTAATCTCACTGACTTTACGCTTACTATGGCACGTATTACCTTACTGAATCATGGTCTATCTTTTGTGCCCACTGTGGGAGGAAATGAATTTGAAGTCTATAAAGACATTCAACTATTTGTACGGAAAATCCTATTGTGATTATTTCACTCACAGAAGACTGAACAAGATTCAGGGAAGGAAAATCAAGAAAAATATTCCCAATTTTTGGATAATCTTACGCCTTGTGAAAAAGAGACCCTAACTGCCCTTGAGGAACTACACAGTGAATGTCAGATTCTTGTCCCTCTTAATGTTCAACCAGAAATGTCTGAATTTACTAAACTAAAACCTCCATGTTTGACTGTGCCCCCTATTTCCTCTAATAGATATGTCAGTGCCTTTATGGAAGGAGTCAGCCGTGATTTGAGCTTGACTGACTGGGCAGACTCTAAAGAATATAACCTGTAATATGCTGAACGGATGGCTTTAAATGTACTATGAGAACTGAAAGGAATTACCATAAAACCCAGTGATTAAGGGGGCAATGTCATACTTCTAAAAGAGGAATATTATATTGGGGAGATAGTCAAACAATTGGAAACCAAAAACTATAGACGGGTTCAAGAAAACCCTTTGGGTGATTTGGGTGTTTATTGATGGGACTTCATGTAGAATCTCTTTATACCTCAATTCCCCACTGGGCTGGTTTAAAAGCAGTAGAATATTATCTTGGCAGTTATCGGCCACAATTCTCTCATCAAAATGAGTTTATCGTGGATATGTTAGAATTTGTATAGATTCACAATTGTTTCTGCTTTGACAATAAATATTACTTACAGGTGGAAGGTACTGCCATGGGATCATCTTGTGCTCCCACCTATGCATGCCTCCATCTTGGATATTGGGAATTGGTGGCTGTCTATCCTTGTGAATAATTAAAAAACCATGTCTTTTGTTGGCATAGATATATCGACGATGTCTTTATGGTTTGAAATGGCACAGATGATCAGTTAAAGGACTTTGTAAAAGTGCTTAACTCCAACAACTGTAACATTCTTCTGACATATACAGTCAATACTCAGGAGATAAGCTTTCTTGATTCGGAAAAACAATGATAAATTGGAGACCAGCACTTTCAGAAAGTCTACTGCGGGTAGTACTCTCCTGCTAGCACAAAGTCATCATCCAAAGTCCCTTATACAGGGCATCCCAGTAGGTCAGTTTCTGTGACTTCGCAGAACCTGCTCTGATTTCCATCAATTTTAGAGGGAAGTTCAAGATCTTTCACTTCGGTTTAAACAAAGGGGATACTCAAGAAAAAGTATCAAAAGAGGATACAATAGGGCTTTACATACTGATAGAAAGGATCTCTTATATGACCAGAGTCCAGAAAAAACGAATGACAATATTAACTTTTTATAAAACATGAATACATCTCCTGAAATACTAAATAAAGTTAGATTCATATCCAGATATGGACAACACTGGGGAAAAATAAGGGAAATTTTGCAAAAAAATTGGTCACACTTGACACTTAGTGATGAAATACAAAATATGGTGGGCGAGTATCCCAGCATGACTGCTAGAAGAGCGCCTAACCTGCGTGATCTCCTTGTCAGATCAGAATTCAGGAGATCAGATGCTGTAGTGTGGCCACTTCATCCTTTTAAGGGAATGTTTAAATGTGGCACATGCTCTCAATGCAAATTTGTTAAAAAATCAAATGTGTTTTCTGATTCCACTGGCTGTAAAAATTTAAATGTGCGAAGTTTCCTGAACTGTCGTTCTACGATTGTTGTTTACCTGATATACTGTCCCTGTAGTAAAATCCATGTAGGGAAAACAATAAGATCGGTACAGCTGAGAATCTCTAAACATGTAAGGGATATAAAAAATGGAGAGGAAAAGAGCCCCTTAGCTATACATTTCAAAGAGTGCCACAAACATTCGCTAGATGGACTATCGTTCATGGCTATTTATCAGCTTCCCAGGGGTAACAGGGGTGGCAGCCGTGACCGGGTGCTACTCGAAAAAGAGAGCATGTGGATTTACAATCTCAAAACTCTAAATCCTCTGCATTTGAACAACTAACTCAAATTTCATATGTTTCTATGATGCGATATGTGTCCCGGGACTCTGTTCACACGACTGTATCGAACGTGTGGCCTGACTCCCGGGACCCGGCACGCATCCCTCGTGACCTTATCTCTCTCACCTTTTCTCTCTTTTTTTCTTTTTTTTCTTTATTTATTTTATTATTTATATTGAAGATATTCATTTAAACACAACCTGAAATTGAATATTAATAAGAAATAAGCTAGTATCTCTATTTGAGATCATGTTGCATATCTAGGGTTAAACTAAACTGAACAATGTTGATACTAACCTTTGACTGGCTGACGACCTTGTGAAATAGGTGACTAACGATATGGTTTCTATGTTATGAGGAAGTCACGTGGTGACGAAACGCGTCAGCGTACGCCCTCTTCTTTGATGTCATGCGCCGAGTAGTCTGTGAACTCACATGTGGAGCTACTTGCCACACATGCACGATTCAATTGTACTATGTTCATGCCGATGAAATCCAGATAAACCGAGACCTTTTGGCTGATATATATGCGGTTTGTTCCTCCTTATTCTTGCTTCAAATTGGTACTAAACACCATATGATCCACAAAGGAACTTCACTAGGATGGACAATTTCCTCTATTTTACCGCTATTACCCTCTGTGTTCTTTCCTGACTTTTTTCATTTGTTGCTAGCCATAACACGGACTGTTGGAAAAAGCACGGACCTTGCAAACCAACAGATCGATACTACATATGGAACTCTGGCGATGCGTATATGATCTAATATGTGCCATTGGATAATAATCTCTGTTGGTTTTTGCCTTTACTTATTACTTCCATGTGATCAACTGTAATTCTTTGATACAACAAGGCTTATGGGCTATATATGCTGATACCATTATATACGTGCATTAAGAGGTTATATTCACCTTATATCTACAGCTGATACTAACTCCAATCTTTGTGTGGCATATATTTATTGATTGGATGGCCCACATACTACTCTTTATCTAACGGGTCTATTCTTAGCTCACTACACTCATATACACTACCGTTCAAAAGTTTGGGGTCACCCAGACAATTTTGTGTCTATATAGTCAAGACATTGACAAGGTTAGAAATAATGATTTTTATTTGAAATAATAATTTTCTCCTTCAAACTTGGTTTTCGTCAAAGAATGCTCCATTTGGAGCAATTACAGCATTGCAGACCTTTTGCATTCTAGCTGTTAATTTGCTGAGGTAATCGGGAGAAATTTCACCCCATGCTTCCAGAAGCCCCTCCCACAAGTTGGATTGGCTTGATGGGTACGTCTTGCGTACCATACGGTCAAGCTGCTCCCACAACAGCTCTATGGGGTTGAGATCTGGTGACTGCGCTGGCCACTCCATTACAGATAGAATACCAGCTGCCTGCTTCTTACCTAAATAGTTCTTGCATAATTTGGAGGTGTGCTTTGGGTCATTGTCCTGTTGTAGGATGAAATTGGCTCCAATCAAGCGCTGTCCACAGGGTATGGCATGGCGTTGCAAATTGGAGTGATAGCCTTCCTTATTCAAAATCCCTTTTACCTTATACAAATCTCCCACTTTACCAGCACCAAAGCAACCCCAGACCATCACATTACCTCCACCATGCTTGACAGATGGCGTCAGGCACTCTTCCAGCATCTTTTCAGTTGTTCTGCGTCTCACAAATCTTCTTCTGTGTGATCCAAACACCTCAAACTTCGATTCGTCTGTCCATAACACTTTTTTCCAATCTTCCTCTGTCTAATGTCTGTGTGCTTTTGCCCATATTAATCTTTTCCTTTTATTAGCCAGTCTCAGATATGGATTTTTCTTTGCCACTCTGCCCTGAAGGCCAGCATCCCGGAGTCACCTCTTCACTGTAGACGTTGACACTGGCGTTTTGCGGGTACTATTTAATGAAGCTGCCAGTTGAGGACCTGTGAGGCGTCTATTTCTCAAACTAGAGACTCTAATGTACTTTTCTTGTTGCTCAGTTGTGCAGCGGGCCTCCCACTTCTCTTTCTACTCTGGTTAGAGCCTGTTTGTGCTGTTTCTGAAGGGAGTAGTACACACCGTTGTAGGAAATTTTCAGTTTCTTGGCAATTTCTCGCATGGAATAGCCTTCATTTCTAAGAACAAGAATAGACTGTCGAGTTTCACACGAAAGCTCCCTTTTTTTTTAGCCATTTTGAGAGTTTAAGCGAACCCACAAATGTAATGCTCCAGATTCTCAACTAGCTCAAAGGAAGGTCAGTTTTATAGCTCCTCTAAACAGCAAAACTGTTTACAGCGCGGCTAACATAATTGCACAAGGGTTTTCAAGTGTTTTCTAATCATCCATTAGCCTTCTAACACAGTTAGCAAACACAATGTACCATTAGAACACTGGAGTGATGGTTGCTGGAAATGGGCCTCTATACACCTATGTAGATATTGCATTAAAAAGCAGACGTTTGCAGCTAGAATAGTCATTTAGCACATTAACAATTTATAGAGTGTATTTCGGATTAATTTAATGTTATCTTCATTGAAAAAAACTGTGCTTTTCTTGCAAAAATAAGGAAATTTCTAAGTGACCCTAAACTTTTGAACGGTAGTGTATGTCTTATTGAATTTCAAACTACCAGATATTGAAAATTATATGCTACATCATTTTTGTATTGTCTTTGTTATTATATACAAAGGGTAGAGATAATTTATGTGAGCTATTTACCAGTAACCCGGCTTATGACATCTATTTTTGTTTGATCACTTTATGTATTTGTGTTGTGTTTATTTTGTCATTTTTGACACAGGTTCGCACTCAGTGCCATCTCTGTCATATTTTAATTAATAGTTTAATAAATGTTGATATTTTTATAAAACATGCTGAGCCGAGTGCCTATTTACCAGTGGTAATCCTTCGCTTATTCCCTTTTCCTCCGTCCACTTCCTTCCCCCTTTTCCCGTTCCCTCCTCCTATTTTTTTGAATATCACCCTCATTCACTGAATGGCACCGTACGATTTGTACTGAGCTCTAGCATTTGATATGATCTGGTTTTCATATTTACTTTAGTATTTACCATCGCTTTGTGTTCGGTTGGAGTCTGACTGCCGGGACCCCAATGATCCTAAGATTGAGGGAGCCGAAACGCTGCTTTAGCGCTGCCTCCCCTTCAGTATCTTTCCCAGCACAGTAGCGCTCCCAGTGACCTGTTGTGAAAGGAACTGCAACACTGTTCTATTAAGTGAATTGTTCCGGCTGTTCCCTGAACAGCCAGTGGTTGGGAGCGCCGCTGTGCAGGGAAAAACAGTGCTCTGGACTTGGTGCTAAAGCAGTATTGTGGCATGTTCATTCAGGATCATGGGGGACCTGCTAGTCAAGCTTCCACAGATCTCAAAGTGATGGCATATTTTAGAACTTAATGATAAAAGTAAAGAGAAGATATACTTGCTCACATTGTTAGTCAGTCTGTAGGATTTTCTGCATGTTCCTAAAGTAGACATTTTAGAAAGAACACAGGGGACACCTGAGGGGGTGTGGATTAGACATCGAGTGGGGTTTAACATTCTTTGCGTTCTATGGCACACTGGGACAGTGAGGGTGGTGGGTATCTGCGATAGCCAGTTACCTTATGACCAGACAAATGATCGTGAGAAGGGGAAAGCAATAAATAACAGATCTCAAGGGACATATAGAAGATTTTTTTGTTATATATATATTTCTTCGTTTTAATTGACAAAACAGGATCAAAGGCAAGGAGGATATTATGTTCCAGGCTACGCAGAGACATTTTGTTGTGCAACTATTTAATTTTAATGAGTGACAGCTGCAGCCCATGTAGCTCAGGCCTAAGTAGAAATAGTTGTGATCGTTTTTAATTTTTTTTGTATTTTCTATGTAAAGTCTTAGGTTAATATCACTGTAACACTATTAAGAGAACATGTCCCCCTCGTTTGCTTTACAAAACATAATGCCCCCTATGAGCTTAGTTATTAGTGACTTGCTATTCGATTTTTGTGTTTGTTTGGCACAATAATGAATGACATTTCAGCACCATGGACAGCGACCGTGACACTTGTGAGTGACATAATGGGAACACATTTGGAGATTATTTAGACAGTAATTGTGATAAAAAGGTCGTGTTCGTCATAGGAACTCAACCTAATTTGCAGCAACCCCAAAAAATTGGAGGGAACAAATAGTGTTTGTTAACAAAGATAGAGGAATTTTC
Source organism: Rhinoderma darwinii (assembly GCF_050947455.1). NCBI lineage: Eukaryota > Metazoa > Chordata > Amphibia > Anura > Rhinodermatidae > Rhinoderma > Rhinoderma darwinii. The sequence continues at coordinate 64,181,324 of NC_134688.1, forward strand.
ACAGCAGTAAAATTTGCTAACACTTAGGTAACCTGTATTAGGGCTTATCCACACACAACGGAATTGCTGCAGAAAATTTCTGCTGCAACTCCGTTGAAAAGCGCAGACATTTAGCTGCGGCAAAAATGCACAATTTCCTGCGTTTTTTACAGCAAAAAATGGTGCGTAAATTGCTGCGTTTTTCCCAATGCAAGGAGATGTTGACATCTCCTCTGAAAAACGCAGCAATTCTGTCCACATTCCACAGCAGGACAATTTCTGCTCTGAATTTTTACGCAGAGTGTGAATGAGATTTGTTAAATGTGATCCACTATGCTGCTACTGTAGTCTGCTGTGTTTTTTCTGTCCGAAATTCCGGTTGGAAAAAACGCGGAGTCTGGATGAGTCTTTACAATGCCGTTAACAGCAAGTTACATGATATAGTCCGCAATGTCAACTCTAGTTCAAGTTATATTGGAAAGAGACTGGATATTACTAAGGTCGTATGCACAAGCGTCTGTACTATAGTCACATATCCTGGCATAGCATCATAGATCCGTATGGTCGTGTAAAACTTACCCATCACTGATTATCCAATAGGTCCGAAAGATAATTTATTAATTCCAATAAAATATAAAATGCATAGGTAAATTAGGAGTAGATTGGGTTGTGTCAACATTTAAGTTTGCATGGTGAGGCCTCATGCACACGACCGTAATTTTTATCCACAATTACAGATCCGTAATTGCGGATAAAATACTGACCCATTCATTTCTATCGGCTACGGACACCTTCCCGTTGATATACACAGGTGTGTGTCCGGGCCGTAGAAATGACCCGCAAAAAAAACGACATGTCTTATTTTTCACATTTACAGACCGTGCTCCTATACTTATTATTGTGAGCATGGTCCATGGCCCGTTCATGCAGTATTTACTGACCGTAAATCCTGCACGGTCGTGTGTATGAGACCTTAGATGGGATAAATGATTTACAATATATATATATATATATATATATATATATATATATATGTCAATGCATGAGAAGACAGACAAGTCAATACATTACAATCTGCACAGATAGTAAAGTTGTACTAGTAATATTACCCATAAGTTAGGTTTCCACCTCGACAGATATCGCTGTGGATTTTTTTTGTAATAACCACAAGCCACATGCAATTTTTTAACCCATAGGCTTTATGTAATTTAGTTTTTTTTTCCTTCTCAAAGAAGGTTTCACCTTTAAATCGTCTAAAATCACTTCCTATTTATTGCAGACAATTTTCTGCAATTTAATATCGCATAGCATCACAATGTAAAATCACATGTGATTTTTGCAGTGTGATCTTATTAGACTGTGAAATCCTTTCACTCATTTTATAGGAGAGCTAAGTGCAGCACATTAGAATGAGAAATGAATACTTTTCACAAGGAGAATTGCCAGAAGTCTTCCTAATATTCCTGCTGATTTTCCTTAATAAGAGCCAGTATTTCAGTGAAGCATTATCCATAGTACCTTACCTAGATTACTAGATTTCTCCATATAGTATTAATGTAGAGGACCCCAAAGGCAGGTTTCCCCGTGTAAGGGTATGTTCACACGGCCTATTTCCAGCCGTTTTTCGGGCGGTAAACGCCCGAAAAACGACCGAAAGATCGGAAGCAGAACGCTTGCAAACATCTGCCCATTGATTTCAATGGAAAAACGGCGTTCTGTTCCGACGGAGCGTTTTCCGCTGCGTTTTTTTACGCGTAAAAACACGGCCACGAAAAAGAAGTGCAGGACACTTCTTTGGACATTTTTTGAGCCGTTTTCCATAGACTCTATTGAAAAAAGCCCCAAAAACGGCCGTAAAAAAACGCAGCGAAAATCGCGAGTGGCACAAAAAAACTTCTGAAAATCAGGAGCTGTTTTCTCTTGAAAGCAGTTCCGTATTTTGAGATGTTTCTGACTGCGTGTGAACATACCCTTACTATTACATGGGTCGGACATGGGTCAGACTTCATAGACTTCATTCATATGGATCCATTATGGACCTGTTTTTTTTTTTTAAATGTTCCCTTGGCTCTTATGAAGAGAATATGGTTTTCATAAGGAATCCAATGGACCATGCACACTTTTAAAAAAAATTATGCAATGTATGTCTTAAAGTTATTGTCCAGCTCCTAAAAATAATTTTGGGCACTGAATATGTGTTAAAATACTAATCCAGCGGTCATGTGCTGTACATACTGGCATCACCGCAGTAACTAGGGATTCATTGTAAATAAAAAAAACCCGCAGGAGACCATGTGAGCAACGGCTCTGAAGTAGTGGGGCATTTTAAAGGTGCGTTTTGGCAGTTTTGTTATTTGAGCACATATTGAGCAGCCAGAATTTATTTTTAACAGTTGGATAACCCCTTTAATATGGTTCAATAAAAATATCTGTGAATAGCTTTATATCAATGTTGCCTCAGCTTCTATATTCTGTACTTTTTTTTTATTTAGAAGTACAAACATTTTATTTTAGATATTCAAAAGACCATGTTACGCCGTGACGTTCTGGGGGTCTTCCCCCTTCCTCGAGTTAGTTGGAAGGCTTTCTACAAGATTTTGGAGTGTGTCTGGGGAAATTTTTGTCCATTCATCCCAAAAAAAAACATTTTTATGGTCAAACAATGCTATTGGATAAGAATATCTGGCTCACAATCCGCGCTCCAATTCATTCTATGGGTGTTCTATAGGGTTGAGTTTAATGGGGTTGTGGTCAGGGCTCTGTGCAGGCATTGATTCACAACTTTTCCTTATGGACCTTGCTTTGTGCACAGGGGCAGTTATGCTTCAACAGGAAAGGGCCTTTCCCAAACTATTCCAACAAAGTTGGAAGCATAGAATTGTCTAAAATGTCTTTGTTACAGTAGACACTATGCATTCCGATAGGTAGCGTTTTCCAGGCATCTCTCTCACCCTATTTGGTTCATTAGACTTCCAGATAGTGAAACATGATTCATCACTCCAGAAAACAAATTTCCACGGCTCCAGAATGCTTTACATCACTTCTGCCAACACTTCACATTGAGCATGATGATCTTAGGTTTGTATGAAGCTGCTGGACCATGGAAACGCATTTCATGAAACTCCCAACGCACAGTTCTTGTACTGATGTTAATTCCTAAGGCAGTATGGAGTGAGTGATACAATGGAGGATAGGTAGCTTTTAGTACTCGGCATCCGCGGTTTGTGAGTCTGATGGTCTACTGCTGTGTGACTGCGCTGTTGTTACTCCTAGACACTTCCACTTCACAATAATAGCACTTAGAGTTGACTAGGGAAGATCTAGCAGAAATTTAATGAACTGATTTGTGACAAAGGTGACATCCTATGACAGTGCCACATTTAGCTGAGAACTTCATTATGACTCATACTACTACTATCAATGTTTGTCTATAAAGATTGCATGGCTGTTTGCATGATATTATGCACCTGTTTGCAATGGGTGAAACTGAAACACCTGAACTCAATGTTTAGGAGGGGTGTCCACATACTTTTGGTCATATAGTGTAGGTGGGGGCCCTTTTCACAGATTTTGCATTGGGGCCCATGAGATTAAAGTTATGCATGTGGTTTTTTCTGATGTTCTTCAGTTGGTACCGACAGGGCTGGCTCCAGCTTTATGTGGGCCCTTGGGCGATAGCCTCAGTGGGCCCTTTTGCGGTGTGTCACACGTGGCAGTAAAAATACAGGTATTTTAGATATTACAGAAGATTTCACCTGATTTCTGTGCGGAAAGTAATCAGCAGCATGTGGATGAGATTTGTTAAATCTCATCCATTTGCCTAAAACAGTCTTATGCTGCGGATTTTCCAGCCGAAATTTCTGCTCAGTACATAAATACATTACCAGAATCAAGCTCAGCACATATATACAACTGAGGACCAAGCTCAGTACATAAATACAGCCCCAGAACCAAGCTCCTAACATAAATACAGCACCAGAAGTAAGCTCAGTACATATATGTAATACCAGCACAAATACAGCTCAGTACACAGATCATTTGCAAATTCAGTTTAACCCCTGCCATATAAGTTTGTACAGCGTAAAACTACAGCTCCCAGTTTGGCCTGAACAAAAGTAAGGATATGCTGGGAGTTACTGTTTCACAAAAAAAAGAATGATGTCACCCATATCATAGAGTGACTACAGTACTGATCAGTCAGAGGGAGAATAAACTTTTACATTTAGTGATTCACAGGTGACATCTCAGATTCTAGTCATTCTTTTTCTCTCTTCTTCTCCATCTGGTTCAGATCTCCATGACAACTTCTCCTGGCCACGACGCATTTCTGCAGTTTGCCCTTAGATGTCTTCGGCCCCTCACTTTCCCAACATTTCCGCACATAAAACCCCTTCACGCACCCAGACTTGTTATTATGTCCGGGTGCAGGGGGTGATGTTTGGAGCGTGCTCACGCGCTGAGCGTGCTCCATATGCTGCAGGCGTCACTGTATTTTACAGCGGACACCCGGGACTAACAGCCAGGAGCAGCGATCGCACTGTTCCTGGCTGTTTAACCCCTCAAATTCTGCGGTCAATCGCAACCGCAGCATCTGAGGCATTGAAAAGAGGGGGTGGCCCCCTCCGACAGCTCAGCGCCCCCCCTCGCAGAGAGATCGGGGGGTGACGATGGTTGGACATGTCCTAAAACATCATAGAGTGTCCATAAGGGCGCTTCATACCTTTATTACTCCTCCTTATGGACACTCTATGATGTTTTAGGACATGTTCATTCATACGGTTTGATGTAATATTCCCTTTACCTATGTCCTTACCATTGTTATCATTATTTGAGGGGTATCTAGGTAGGTTCTTTTCTGGTGTTGTTTGTATTGGGCTGCTTATCAGGGCGGTATCCCCCAGTAAGACCAGTTATAGCAGCCATTTGCTTTTTTTAAGTGTTTTTATCATGTTTTTGTGGAGTACTTCTTTTCAATAAATTTATATGTTTTATCATATCTTTAGTGTCTATAGACTTTTTGCCATATACACCGCATTCCAAATTATTAAGCAAATGTTATTTATTGCTGATTTTCCTAAATAGTCGATGCAAATCACAGTCAGTACAATCTTCAAGCCATCAACCGTTGGAGTATAATGCAAATTTTATTGAACAAATCTCCTAATGATAACAGATTTTTTTTTAGAAGTAAAAAACTCAAAATGCACTGTTTCAAATTATTATGCATAACAGAGATCAAAACATTTTAACGGTTGTAAAGAGAACTAAAATGATAATTTGTTGAATTTGCAGCATCAGGAGGTCATATTTACAGAAATCAAAAGCTCTTTCAATCCAAAAAAAATTAACAGGCCAAGTTACATGTTAACATAGGATCCCTTCTTTGAAATCACCTTCACAATTCTTGCATCCATTGAATTTGTGAGTATTTGGACAGTTTCTGCTTGAATATCTTTGCAGGATGTCAGAATAACCTCCCAGAGCTTCTGTTTTGATGTGAACTGCCTCCCACCCTCATAGATATTTTGCTTGAGGATGCTCCAAAGGTTCTCAATAGGGTTGAGGTCAGGGGAACATGGGGGCCACACAATGAGTTTCTCTCCTTTTATGCCCATAGCAGCCAATGACACAGAGGTATTATTTGCAGCATGAGTTGGTGCATTGTCATGCATGAAGATAATTTTGCTACGGAAGGCACGGTTCTTCTTTTTGTACCACGGAAGAAAGTGGTCAGTCATAAACTCTACGTACTTTGCAGAGGTCATTTTCACACCATCAGGGACCCTAAAGGGGCCTACCAGCTCTCTCCCCATGATTCCAACCCAAAACATGACTCTGCCACCTCCTTGCTGACGTTGCAGCCTTGTTGGGACATGGTGGCCATTCACCAACCATCCACTACTCCATCCATCTGGACCATCCAGGGTTGCATGGCACTCCTCAGTAAACAACACGGTTTGAAAATTAGTCCTCATGTATTTCTGAGCCCACTGCAACCGTCTCTGCTTGTGAGCATTGTTTAGGGGTGGCCGAATAATAGCTTCATTCACACTTGCAATCCTCTGAAGGATCCTAAACCTTGAGGTTTGCGGGACTCCAGAGGCACCAGCGCCTTCAAATACCTGTTTACTGCTTTGCAATGGCATTTTAGCAGCTGCTCTCCTAATCCTATTAATTTGTCTGGCAGAAACCTTGCTCATTATGCCTTTATCTGAACGAACCCGTCTGTGCTCTGAATCAGCCACAAATTTTTTCACAATACGATGATCACGCTTAAGTTTTCTTGAAATATCCAATGTTTTCATACCTTGTCCAAGGTATTGCACTATTTCACGCTTTTCGGCAGCAGAGAGATCCTTTTTCTTTCACATATTGCTTGAAACCTGTGGCCTGCTTAATAATGTGGAACGTGCTTCTTAAGTAGTTTTCCTTTGATTGGGCACACCTGGCAAACTAATTATCACAGGTGTCTGAGATTGATTACAATGATCCAAAGAGCCATAAGACACAATACCATCCATGAGTTTAATTGAAAAACTAATAATTAAATGTTTATGACACTTAAATCCAATGTGCATAATAATTTGGAACACGTTGTACATACCCGTGTGTGTGTTTTCTGTCCCTATCTACTTCAGTTTTTCAGGGTATGTGGCAACATATGTTCGGTGCCCGCTGGTGCATATTGAATATAGTTATTTAATGTGCACGGTGAATGCCGTAAAAACTAAAAAATGTAAAACACCAAAATCGCTGGTATTTGTTCAACTTAGCTCTCAAATTTTTTTTAATAAAAAGTGATCAAAAAGTTCTACGTACCAAAATAAGCTCTCACACCGCTCAATCGATGAAAAAATAAAAAAGTTATGTCTCTCAGAATGTGGTGACACAAAACATTTTTGTTTTTAATAATAGAAGTAGTAAAATATAAAAAATCCTATATAAATTTGGTATCACCATAATCGTATTGAGCCACAGAATAAAGGTAAGTTGTCGTTTTTACCACACGGTGAAAGCCGTAAAAACAAAACCAAAAAAACAATTGAGGAATCACAGTTTTTTTCCAACTTTAGCCCACAAAGAATTTTTTTTTCAGTTCTCCAGTACATTATATAGAACTATAGATGGTACCTTGAAAAAAGTTATGGCTCTTGGAATGCGGGGAGTGAAAAACGAAAATAAAAAATAAAAAAATGGCTTTGTCCCGAAGGGGTTAAACTAGGATGGTGCCACACACTATGCTACTAAATATTCCCCTCATAGAGCCCACTGTAGACAGTGCCTCTAATAGAACCCTAAGTAGATAGTGCCCCTCATAGAGCCTCCTGTATGTAGTGCCCCACATAGAGACCCTGGTAGAAAGTGCCCCTCATAGAGCCCCCTGTAAACAGTGCCTCACATAGAGTCTCCTGTAGATTAGTACCATTCACAATGCCTCCTGTAGAAAGTGCCCCTAATAGAGCCCCCTGTAGATAGTGCCATACACAATGCCCTCTGTAGATATTTCCCCTCATAGAGCCTCCTGTAGATTGTGCCCCTCATAAACATCCTGTAGATAGTGCCCCACATAAAGCCCCTGGTAGATAGTGCCCCACATAGGGCCCCGCTGTAGATAGTGCCCTTCATAAAGCCCCTGTAGATAGTGCCCCTCATAAAGCCCCTGTAGATAGCGCCCATCATAAAGCCCTCTGTAAATAGCGCCCATCATAAAGCCCTCTGTAGATAGTGCTACTCACAAAGCCCCCTGTAGATATTGCCCCTCATAAATATCCCTGTAGATAGTGCCCCTCATAAAGCCCCCTGTAGATAGTGCTACTCGCACTGCTACCCATAAAAAAACATATGTTACTTACTCACCTGCCCCCATTCCCGTGCCGTCCTCCAACGACGCAGACTTGGTCCGTTCTGACAAGGCCTGCTTCAGCGGAACAGCGCAGGCGGCGCAATAATGCCATCTCGCTGTCTGAATCACAGATAAAGCCCTGAATAGCAAAGCAGGGAACTGATAGTTCTCGTGTTTCGCCAGAGCTAGACTACTAATACCGGCCCTAACTACTGAGCAAGTGAAATGAGCAGAGCCAATGTGGTTTTCAGTGTTAAACCTTGTTGGAGTTTAATTCTGTGTTGTTTTGTTCCATTGCTGTCATAAAAACAGTCATTAGAGATAAAGGATAAGACACAGCAATATTTCAAATGCAAATGTTGTTGCTTCTGTGTATTACAATAATAGACTGAGTGATCACTTCTGTATTTGATGAATAGCTTTATGCTTCATCCTTTGTTATTAATTCAGCAGCTCCAATTAGCTTGATGAACTTTATTAATAATAGTGAAAATAATTATCATTTAATTTTCCAGAATTCTTTGTAGTGAATAATAAACACATTTCTGACTTTCAAAAAGTTTTTGTGGTGCCTATGATTTAAAGCTGTGGAACATATACATACTGTATATGATAATAATAATAATAATAATAATAATAATAATAATAATAATAATAATAATAATAATAATAATTGGTACAAGATTCATCTGAGTTATCCATGTTAATAATAAACAGGAAACATAAAATAAATAAAATTATTTTATGTGACTAAGTCTTGTATGTCACTTGTAGTCCTTGCGGCTCAGCAATAGAGTAAATTAAGATAGGTACCCTGTGTACCACCATATGTTGCCTCTTCATAACACAGATAGTAGGGATATTCACCCCTAAAAATGATGCTTCTAGGGGAGAACAGCTCAATAATACATAGCATGGCACAATTTTTTTAGGTCAGATTCTGTATGGATCCTTTGCATTGCAAAGTGTGAAATGTGCAACAAAAACACATGTAAAATGTGCAGATTTTACAGCGGATTCACTGAGGCTAAATCCATGAAGTAAAATTACGTCATGTGTGAATCCACCTATATAAAGAACATTTTTGGGAATCAGGAATTTGATATCTGCAAAATCTTCATGTCATTATCAAGATCATTTACTTGCTCTATACTAAACATGATTTAAATACTTATTGTAATCCCCTGAGTTTTGGAATGTTGTATAGGAGAATTTTTGAACATTTTGTAAACTTTAAAATCACAAAAAATTACATCATTTTTAAAAATATTATTATTTATTATAATATAAAAAATGACTATTTTATTGTGTAAATGCGATCATAATTATATATATATATATTTTTTTATTTCAGATCTCTCAAAGGAAACCAGATACATTCACTTCCAGATAATGCCTTCATAAACTATAAAGAATTGGGGAATCTGTGAGTATAAAATTCATTACTAAATTGTACATAACTCCTTCCCGATCTCCCACTGTCTTTGGCCTTAGTCACACGAGAGTATTTCACGCACGTTAAAATAACGGACATCACACGGACCTATGCAATTCAATGGGGCCATTCAGACATTCAGTGTTTTTCACGCAGCGTGAAACTCACTGCATGTCCTATACTTGTGCGTTTTTTAAGTCAATGGGCGTGGAAAAATCACGGACAGCACACGGACGTCATACGTGTGCTTGCGTGATTCACGCAACAGTTGCTAAAGAAATTATGAGAAAAAGAAAAACACCTCTTTCAGTTTATTTTGCTGACATAAAAAACACACGTGACATACGGATGACATACATGCGTAAAAAACGCAGATGTCACACGGAACTGCAACGCAAGAAAAACGGTGCGTTTTTTTACGCGCGTGAAACGGACACGTTCGTGTGAATAAGTTCTTTTGATGGCAGGCGGTGCAGGTACCAAGTCTACAGCGATGTCTTTTGGCTCCAGTGAGCACTCATGCTCTAAGCAAGAGCTGTTACTAACAACTCCTGCACTTAGAGAAGCCTCCTGAATATTGCTGGGATCAGAGGAACCTTCGATCGCCCTGTTCTGTAATTCCCTTACGTGTGAAAAGCCCTTAGGGTGAATCTCCATCTCTCATTTCATCATATTTAGGTCCAAAATTCTGCGCTGATAATGTATCTTTATAAGATAGGTACAGGTGTAATGATAGGGGTTGGGAAACGGACAAGTGAGCCCTAATCTACCCGCCACTCTGTCCCTGCCTACTTGCAACGACCCGCCCTAGGCGACGGGGTACAACTGGGCGGCGGTCCCTACGCTCAGTAAGTGCACGAGACAAACAGGCAAGGGTACACAAAGCTAAGGGAAATGGGGCAGTTGCCCACAGCAACACCGTGAGCAACAAGAGAGGTGAACGAGCCGAGTCAAACCAGGAGTGTACGAGGTGCCAAACGCAGAGCAGGAGAGTAGTCAGTAAGCCAGGGTCAATATGGAGCAGGATCAAATAGTCAGAAGCTGTAGCTGAGCCAGGAAACCACACGAGAAGAATCACAAGCAAAGGAGGAACAGGAAAGGCAGGTAGAAATAGACAGAGGGCGGAAGCTAGCTGAGTCTGGCCAGGCTGCGATAGGCTCTCCCACTCCTAAGCCTGCCAGCCTGAGTGGTGGAAGCTGGAGTCAGTCTCAGAGACATAGACTCAGGTGAAGACTGATTACCTATGGGCGTTAACCCCGAAGCTGTGCCTGGCAGATCCTTTACAACAGCAGGCTCTATTTTCTGATACAGAGCTCCAAATCCCCTGCATAGACTTAAGCTGGCCATACACATTAAAATCTATCATTCGACAGTTATTTCTCTCGACTCCCCCATAAACATGCACTCTCGGCTCAGTCATGCCAAATGCTTGCCAGACACCACTGGCATCAGCTTGTCTCCTGTGGGAACAAAGTATCGACCATGTATAAATCAAACATGCTATATCCGTCTTTCCCTTGACATCTGACGTCGAGGAAAGACTCGAGACACAGCCATAAAATAAATTGGCTGGTTCTGTGTAATGTGTATGGGCAGCTATAGATTTAAAATATAACAATCTGGTGGCCTGCAGCCACCACTAGAGGGAGTTTAAGAGCTTACAAAATACAAGATTTTTTTTTTCACATATAAATCTATGCAGGTAACTGTGTGGGCCAACCATAAATACAATATGTCACATCAGTCATTTCATCATTAGAGTAGCCTGCAGCTGTATCTTCATGATCTTTATGGCTTCAGTTTACTACTTCTCCTGTTCCAATGTATGTTATGTGTAACAACCCTCGTATGTTTAAAATGGTCGATAACAGACAAATGCGTTCCTCTCCACCTGCCTTTCATATATAGCTGCAGTTTCCACAACAGAGTCTAAGAGCATACAATTCACCGCTGCCACATACTGAATAAAAGGGATATTTCTGGAACTTTGCAAACACTACTCAATATGAAATCATCTAGACATTCATTATATGATCTGTATTATAGACGTTAAATGTATTTTCTAGTTAGTGACATGAGAAGAGCTATGTCTCATTTCTACATAGGCAGTCTGTTCTTTCTGTGTGTTCAAAAGCATATACCCAGGAATCCTAAGGCTGTGTTCACACGACCTATTTTCAGGCGTAAACGAGGAGTATTATGCCTCGATTTACGCCTGAAATAGGGCTACAATACGTCGGCAAACATCTGCCCATTCATTTGAATGGGTTTGCCGACGTACTGTGCAGATGACCTGTCATTTACGCGTCGTCGTTTGACAGCTGTCAAACGACGACGCGTAAATTGACTGCCTCGGCAAAGAAGTGCAGGGCACTTCTTTGCAACGTAATTTGAGCCGTTCTTCATTGAAGTCAATGAAGAGCAGTTCAAGATTTACGAGCGTCACAGACGCCTCGCATAATGCGAGGAGGAGCTTTTACGTCTGAAACGAGGCAGCTGTTTTCTCCTGAAAACAGTCTGTCTTTTCAGACGTAAAAGACACTTATCGTGTGCACATACCCTAAAGGGCAATACAATGCAGTTATTATTTTTCCAATACTCATAATTGATGCTTTATATACCAAATTACCCCTTTAAATTAGAGGGCTAGTCTTGACCTGGGTCTGGCTTCTCCAGTGGCGGATTAAGTAGACCATAGGCACTTGGCTGTTCCCCAAACTTGAGCCCCCCTTCCCCACCGCCGCTCTGCCGTGCCTATAGTGAATACCACCTTTCTGTGTGAGCATTGACAAATGAGTATTACGATTCACCTTGTCAATGGGCTGTGTCCCCACATACTGACAGTCTCCAACCATCGCTGACAGTATCACACTGTGTAGGGACATAGCCTCCTGACAATGGGAATGGTTACCTGAATTTGTCTGTGGAACACAAGGATGTTGTAGGGACAACTGACAGGTCAGGAGAGGGGACAGATTCTCTATAGATCCAGTGACTCACAAGTGATGTCTTCTCTGATGGGAGTCAGAGAAGATGTATGGCATTATCTACAGGGGGGTCTGTATGGCGTTATCTACAGGGGGGTCTGTATGGCGTTATCTACAGGGGGGCTGTATGGCGTTATCTACAGGGGGCTGTATGGCGTTATCTACAGGGGGGCTGTATGGCATTATCTACAGGGGGCTGTAAGGTGTTATCTACAGGGGGCTGTAAGGCGTTATCTACAGGGGGCTGTGTATGGCGCTATCTACAGGGGCTGTGTATGGTGTTATCTATAGGGGGCGCTGTGTGGTGGAATCTATAGGGAGGCACTATCTACAAGCGGGGGTTGTGTGATACCCAGCAGAGGGGGGGGGGCCCAGTCAAAACTTTGCTATGGGGCCCAGTCTTTCCTAGTTACGCCCCTGTATGGGTCTAAAGTAAACAGATCCTCCAGTCAAGTATTAGTAGAAGGAATAACAAGAGACTTCCTTAATTTTTGGCACTCGTTACGAATTTGTTGCATCAAGAGGAGATTACCAGGTGGAACATTAGCTTTCTCTAGAAGATTTATGACTCCGGTATCATCAGAAACCGCCTGAACATCCGACAAAGTCAGGTTGTGTGAAATATCCCAAGGATCTGGTCAAATTAAACCAGGACCACGTTGAAAACAGGGGAGTAAACATAAAGGCATTAACCCCTTAATGACCAGGCAATTTTGCGCGTTAATGACCAAGGATTATTTTTTGTTTTTTCACGGTCGCATTCCATGAGTCGTAACTTTTTTTTCTTCCGTCGACATAGCCGTATAAGGGCTTGTTTTTTGCGGGACGAGTTGTATTTTGTAATTGCACCATTTTTAGATGCTTATAATATATCAATTAAAATAAGCAGCTATTCCAGCATTGATTTTCACGTTATAAATTTATGCTGTTTACTATGCAGCGTAAATAACATGTTAACTTTATTCTATGGGTCGGCACGAATACGGGGATATCAAATATGTAAAGGTTTTATATGTTTTCCTACGTTTGCGTAATAAAAACCCTTTTAGAAAAAAAGTATTTGTTTTTGCATCGCCACATTCCAAGAACAGTAAAGTTTTTATTTTCCCGTCAATGTGGCCGTATGTGGGCTTGATTTTTGCGGGCCAAGGTGTAGTTTTCATTAGTACTATTTTGGGGTACATAGGACTTATAGATTAATTTTTATTTAATTATTTTATGGAGGGAATGGGAGAAAAGTTGTTTTTTGCGTTTTTTTTGGATGCCGTTCATCCGGCGGTTTAATTAATGTCAAGTCGTTACAATCGCGGGGATACCATATATGTGTATGTGTTATCTGTTTTGACACTTTTACTAAATAAAACCACTTTTTGGGCAAAAAAAAATTAGTTTTATTTTATTTTGACTGTAATTTATTTTATATTTTTTCACAAACTTTATTTAACTGCTTTACATTTTTTTTTTTTTAGTCCCACCAGGGGATTTCCCTATGCGATCTGCTGATCATATATATAATGCTTTGGTGTACTTCAGGCATGGCCTAACAGGCATTTGCTGAAGGCAGACCTGGGGGCCTTTGTTAGGCCCCCGGCTGCCATGGAAACCCGACGGCGCCCTGCGATTTCTGTGTGGGGGTGCCGATGGGGTGACAGAGGGAGCTCCTTCCCTCTGTCAAACACATTAGACGTCGCTGTCGCTATTAATGGGTTAAACTGCCGGAATCGGAGTGCGCTTCGATTCCGACAGTTGCAGCAGGAGCCAGGCTGTGTATAACAGCCGTGCTCCTGCCACTGATCAAATGGGTACACTGGCAGTATCCGTGCGATCAGAGGACGGATATATCCGTCCTTTTGCGGGAACTAACTCCTGCACAGGACAGATATATACATCCTTCGTCGTAAAGGGGTTAAAGGGGACGGAGTAGATAATAGGCTGGAAAAACCTGTTTACTTCTTGCCACACTGAAATGGTACCCTTGAGAAGAGTATTAGTGTAAGGCATTGGGGATTGACAGAACGTAAACCCCAGAATGCTTGCCTTTCTTCCACTGACATAAGAGAGCATTCCATAGAGGTATATATATTCCCCGGGTCATGATGTGCTAAAATAGTCCATTTGCGAAGATGGTTGGCCCTATAATAGGATAAAAGGTCAGAGAGACCAAATCCTCCCAATCAGGAATTTGTGATAAGATATTTGTAAGATAGCCTAGGACGTTTGTTGTTCCAAATAAATGCAGAGAAAGTTTTTTGAACTAACATAAATAAGGATTTGGGAAGCCAGATTGGTATGGTTTGGAAAACATATAAAAATGTGGGCACAATAAAAGTTTTAAGCATATTCCTTCTACCCATCCACGACACAAATGGTATATGTAAGGGTATATGTCAGCCAATAATTTGAGATAATTGAATTTATATAGAAGTGATGGGTCTTTAGGGATTTGAATGCCTAAATATTTAATAGACGTCTCCGGCCACATATATGGAGAGCTGGCTTTCAATTGTGTGATAATATTTTGAGGGGTCGAAATGCTGAGGGCTTCTGACTTACGGAAGTTAATTTTAAAATGGGAAACTTTCTCGAATTCAGTGAAGAGGTGAGTAATCTGAGGGAAAGAACGTCCACGGTTAGTGGTAAGTATTAAAAGATCATCGGCAAATGCGGCGGTTTTATGTGTAAACGTACCTATGGATATACCTTGGAAAATGGGGTCCTGTTGGATTTTCTGCACAAGTGTTTCCATAAATAAAACACAAACAAAGTTGGCGATAGGGGACAACCCTGTCTCGTACCATTAGTAATGTTAAATTAATCCGACAGCACCGCATTTACTCTCACTTTTGCACTATGACAACTACATAAAGATAGAAGTACCTGAATGAAAGAAAAGGGTATACCAAATTTCTCAAGGGAAAGGGAAGCGATCATGTAAGGCCAATCCACCCTATCAAAAGCTTTTTCTGCATCTGTACTAAGAGTATTCGAGATTTCAATGCATATTGTACTAATCTCAAGATCCTGGATGAATTGTCTGACCCTTGTCTTCCCCTGACAAATTCGGTCTGCTCAGAGCCAATAATGTTAGATAACAAAGGGCTTAAACGGGCAGCCAGAGCTTTCACCCACCACTTTATGTCAGTGTCTAGGAGATAAATGGGCCTGTAACTTCCACATTGTGATGCGTCCTTGCCCCCCTTAGGAATAAGTGTAATGTGTGCCTCCAGAGCTTGAGACGGTAGACACGAGCCTGTTAAGAGCGAATTACAAAGAGAGGTGAACGGAGATATAAGTAAGTCTTTAAATTGTTTATAATAATTTATAGTATAACCATCCGGGCCTGGGCTTTTACCTAAGGGGATAGAATGAAGAACATGTAGTAGTTCTGAGGGGAAAAAGGGGGCAAGCAACTCCTGGGCCTCAGTGTCAGAAATATGTGGGATGTCAATAGAGTCTAGAAATGAATGAATAGCTTGTTTGGCAGAGTCTGGAGAGGAGACAGAAGCGTTACAATCTGTAAGACTATAAAGAGAAGAATAAAATTTCTGAAAGGCTTCAGCAATTAAGGTTGTATCAGTTATAAAATGTTTAAGGCTGGGGGTGATGCGACGGATAAATGCTTTGTCCTGTTGGGTTTTTAGAAGGGCGGACATAGTTTTATTGCCTTTGTCACCATGTGCATAAAATTGAAAGCGGGAGATCTGAAGAGTTTAGCCGACTTTATATTAAGAAGATTTTTAACTTTATTACGCAGGGAATATAATTCTTCCTTAGTAGATTGAGGTGTCATTAATCCTCCAACACCATTGTCCCTTTGGAACATCTGCCATTTTAAGGGTAACATTTATAGGTGCATGATCCAAGAGGAGAATATTCCCTATGCTAGCCTGAAGCAAAAATGGTTTATGAGATTGAGATGTGAAGATATAATTTAATCTGTGGTAGGTGCAGTGGGTGTGGGAAAAATAGGTGAAGTCTCTATCTGAGGGATGTAATAATCACCAAGTATCTGTCAAATACAAGTTGTTCAAGAATTTGCGAATTTTTGCAGTATATCTATAGGAAATTGAAGTCTTACTGGTAGTGTCTAATAATGGGTCCAGCAGTAGATTGTTCCCTTTAAATTGTAAAGTGCTGCGTAATATGTTGGCGCTATATAAATAAAGATTATTATTATTATTATTATTATTATTATTATTATTATTAGATTGAGATCACCTCCAACCACCCGAACACCTTCAGAAAATAGTTTGAACAATTTTAAGGTCTGAACTATCCACGCAGTCTGTCTTAAATTTGGTGCATATAAATTGGCAATTGTAAAAAGAGTGTTGTCCAACAGGCACTTGACAAATAAGTATCGGCCTTCTGGATCTATCATGTCAGCTATCCATTGAAAGGTACACTTTTGTGGAAAAGTATACTTACTCCTCGACGTGTGGATGAGTAGGTGCTACGATAGGCATTCAGGAAAATATCTGCCTGAATTCTGGAAGCCATGGATATCACCAAACGCTGGGTTTCCTCCTTTGTGATGCTTTGCCCAGCCTTTACTGCAGCTGTCTTCAGTTGTTGCTTGTTTGTGGGTCTTTCTGCCTTAAGTTTTGTCTTAAGCAAGTGAAATGCATGCTCAATCGGGTTGAGATCTGGTGATTGACTTGGCCATTGCAGAATATTCCACTTCTTTGCCTTAAAAAACTCCTGGGTTGCTTTTTTGGGTCATTGTCCATCTGTACTGTGAAACGACGTCCAATCAACCTTGCTGCATTTGGTTGAATCTGAGCAGAAAGTATATCCCTGAACACTTCAGAATTAATCCAGCTGCTTCTGTCTTCAGTCACATCATGAATAAACACTGGTGACCCAGTGCCTTTGGCAGCCATGCATGCCCATGCCATCACACTGCCTCCACCATGTTTTACAGAGGATGTGGTGTGCTTTGGATCATGAGCTGTTCCAAGCCTTCTCCATTCTCTCTTTCTCCCATCAATCTACTACAGGTTGATCTTAGTTTCATCTGTACAAAGACAGAGGCGTAGCTAGGTTCTCCAGCACCCGGGGCAAAGATTCCGTTTGGCGCCCCCCCCCCAAACTTCTTTCCTGACATCTCCTTCCCCTTCGCCATGTTTGTTTTCTCTACCAATCAATGACGTGTCATTTCTTTTCAACTTTTTTTTTATGTAACTCGAGCATAAAAACATTTGTACATTTTACAAGCAATATAGTTTTATACACAACACCAGAACCAAGCTCAGTACATAAATACAACATCAGAACCAGGCTCAGTACATAAATACAGCTCTAGTACCAAGCTCTGTACATATATACATCACCAGAACAAAGCTCATGTCACGTTTGGTACGTGGACCCACTGGGCCGTAAAGCCTTGATGGTATGGCAGCTGGCCAACAGGACACAAGTCACAGTTTATAGTTTCTTATATACCTGTGGTAGCTCAGACAGTAGCAAGACAGGCTCGGTTGGAACTCAGGCAGCAGGCAGGCACCAGGCGTGGTGTAGAAGGACAGGCGTAGTACTCAACACAGCACGACTCCAACTCAATACGGCACTTGACCAGGATAGCACAGGATACAGGTTACAGGTAGCAGGAACGGTAAACACTGGGAACAGGAAAACACTTAGGAGACCATATAATATAATCCAGGGTGCTCTGGGAGCAATCAGCTCAATCTCCCACCTGTGTGCGCTTTGGCACCTTAAGACTGGACTGAGCTCGCGAGCACACCCTGTTGGTCACTGTGGAACAGGACGGCCGCATGTGAAGACATCTCTGGAGAGAAGGGCGTCGACCGGATGGAAGGAGTTCGTGGTCAGCAACCACGGACGTTACAGCACATTACATATGTACAGCACCAGAACCCAGATCATTACATATATACAGTACCAGAAGCAAGCTCAGTACATAAATACAGCTCCAGAACAAAGATCATTACATATATACAGCCCCAGAACCAAGCTCAGTACATATATATAGTACCAGAACAAAGCTCAGTACATATATACAACACGAGCACAAATACAGCTCAATTTAGTGCAACCCCTGCCATATAGATTTGCACTAAATTGTTTCCAGCTCCCAGCATGGCCCGAACAATGGTAAGGATATGCTGGGAGTTGCTGTTCACAAAAAAAAATCATATCATAATCATACCACCCATCATCTCGCTGCAGATCATACAGTGACTACAGTACAGATTAGAGGCAGAATAAACATTTACATTAAGTGACTCACCGGTGACGTCTCAGATTCTAGATCTTTTTTCTCCATCCGGTCCAGACCTCTATGAGGACTTCTCCCGGTCACAGCCCATTTCTGCAGTTTGCCACTCAGATGTCATCAGCTTCTCACTTTTCAAACATTTCTACACCTATAAACAAAGATAAAGTTATCATTATACCACACACTACACCCCTAAATATAATAGCACCCTACACTGCTCCTCTAATTATAATAGCACCATACACTGTGTCACACACACACACACACACACACACACACACCGTGCCCCCTGTAGATAGTGCCTGCCATAGAGCCTCCTGTAGATAGTGCCCCCCATAGCGCCCCCTGTAGATAGTGCCCCCCATATAACCCACCCCTGTATATAGTGTCCCACATAAAGCTCCACCTATAGTGCTCCACAGATAGCCCACTCCTGTATATAGCCCCCCTGTAGATATAGCACACCCCTGTATATAGTGCTTCACATATAGCCCACCCCTGCATATAGTGCTCCACAGATAGCCCACCCCTGTATATAGCCCCCCTGTACATATAGCCCACCCCTGTGTATAGTGCTCCACATATAGCCCACCCCTGTATATAGTGCTCCACATATAGCCCACCCCAGTATATAGCCCCCCCTGTAGATAGAGCCCTCCTGTAGATAATGCCTCCCCTGTAGATAAAGCCACCCCCGTAGATAAAGCCACCCCCGTAGATAATGCCACACACTTTTTTAATAGGATAAAAAAACAAACTGTACAAACTCACCTTAATCCTGTGCACGCACCGTCCGACAGCGATGGTGACCTGCTCTCTTCTGCGCAGGTCTCCTGGGGTTGAACGACTCAAGCAGCATGATGACGTGATTGCACCGCTTGCATCTATGAAATGCGCTGATTGGCAGGGCAGAATGACTTGCCCTGTCAATCAGCGCCTTTCAAAGACGCAAGCGGCGCAAAGTATCGCGCCGCTTCACTGGTAGAAAGGCGCTGCATGGCCGGGCATGGAACATACCCGGCCATTCATTGCTTCTAATTGTACCTGTGTCCTATAGACGCAGGTACAATTATAGTGCAGGAGGGGGCAGTGGCGGCTGGTCTCAATGGCGCCGCTGACCCCTCAGAGAGGCAGCAGGCCACCGTTAAGGACGGTGCGACCCTGGCGCCCCCCTCTAAGTTGCGCCTGGGGCACGTGCCAAGCCTGCCCCCCCCCCCCTTAGCTACACCCCTGACAAAGAATGCTGTTCCAGAACTGGGCTGGCTTCTTTAGATGTTGCTTGGCAAAGTCTAATCTGGCCTTTCTATTTTTGAGGCTGGTTAATGGTTTGAACCCTCTGTATTTGCTCTCATAAAGTCTTCTCTTTATAGTAGACTTAGATACTGATACCCCTGCTTCTAGGAGAGTGTTCTTTACTTGGGTAGATGTTGTGAAGGGGTTTTTCTTCACAATGGGAAGGACTCTGCGATCATCAACCACTGTTGTCTTCCTTGGACGTCCAGGCCTATTGGAGTTCACGAGATGACCAGTGCGCTCTTTTTTTTCAAGAATGTACCAAACTGTTAATATGGCCACTCCTAACATTTGTGCTATCTCTCTGATGGATTTCTTCATTTTTTCCAGCCTGATGGTCTGTTTCACTTGCATTGAGAGCTCCTTTGACCTCATGTTGTGGGTTCACAGCAACAGCTTCCAAATGCAAATGCCACACCTGGAATCAACTCCAGACCTTTTACCTGCTTAATTGATGATGGATTAAAGAGGGAATAGTCCATGCAGCCCATTAAATAGCCTTTGAGATAATTGTCCAATTACCTTTGGTCCCTTGAAAAAGAGGCAGCTACATATTAAAGAGCTGTAATTCCTAACCCTTCCTCAAATTAGGATGTGAATACCCTCAAATTAAAGCTGAGAATCTGCACTTTAAGCCCATATTGATTATATAACTGTATATTCAACATGTTTTGATAAACAGCTAAAATGGCAAAACTTATGTCACTGTCCAAAT
The DNA here is from genome assembly GCF_050947455.1 of Rhinoderma darwinii. NCBI lineage: Eukaryota > Metazoa > Chordata > Amphibia > Anura > Rhinodermatidae > Rhinoderma > Rhinoderma darwinii. Next base: position 64,201,817 of record NC_134688.1, read on the forward strand.
AATTCTGGACCTAACTGTATATGGGTACATATATATATATATATATATATATATATATATATATATATATATATATATATATATATATAAAAATAAACAAAGTAAAAAAATAATATATATATATATATATATATATATATATATATATCCAAATCCTTGAATACCAAACAGGCAATCACTTAAGTCATAGACATAATGTATATTCTAGTAGAAAGGTATAAAATTTAAAATGAGCATAATAATCATAAATATAAATATGACAGACATTAGCCATTCATTCTCCAGTTTATTGCCTTGGAGCAATCCTCAGCCTTCGATTGTGCGGTGGACTTCACACCAAGTAGCTTGTTGCAATCAGTCGCTTTGAGTGGCAGACTCCAGCGAACAATCATTTTTTCTTCTTTCAATTAATGTTAGTCCCAACATATACACGTGTTGCACCTTGCTGTAAAGAGGACCGTTCGTTTCCATCTGTCCCGCCGATATACGCTTCAAATTAAAAGTTATGAATTTCAGCATTCACCTGTGTTGGAGCAGCGGCAAACACATGACTTTTGCTGGGCTATTCTTTTTTTGTGAAGTATTGCTGGGACTATAATGGATTAAACAAAGAAAAAGCTATTGTTTGCTTGAGTTTGCCACTCGAATGTTGTCAATGTTCATTAGAAATAAATACAAAGGTTATTTGTATCTCAGAAAATTAGTATTTGTGGCTAAATTTCAGAATAGTGAGCAGGGAAGTTGTTGGGGTCTTATGAGCCACAGCCGTGTTTTAATTAAACTGACCTAAATAATACTGTAATACAGTATAACCATATAGTGCTTAAATAATACTGCCACACAGTACCAAATAATACAATTATACAGTGTCTAAATATTACCATTATGCAATGCACAGTCTGCAATCTCGGGCATGGACCATTTCTTAGTTTATGTCTAACTCCAGAACCACTCTTAAGGCTTCGTTCACATCTGCCTCACGGCTCCATTCTGGCGTTCCGTCTGAGCTTTCTGTCAAAACGGAAACCTGACTGAAACAAACGGAAACCATAGATTTCCGTTTGCATAACCATTCATTTCAATGGTGATGAATACGGTGCAAATGGTTTCCGTTTGTCTCCGCTGTGCAGTGGTTCTGTCGTTTTGGTGATGCAAACGGAAACGCAAAATGGTGATGCAAATTGAAACCTATGGTTTCCATTTGCTTCAGTCAGGGTTCCGTTCTGATGGAAAGCTCCAGCGGAACGCCAAAATGAAGCCCTGACGCAGATGTGAACGAAGCCTTACTAGAAGAATGGATACCATGCTGTAAAAAGTATCCCCCAGCCAGATGTTACCTTTTACTATTACTATTAAACAAAAGGAAACGTAACAAAATGATTTAAAGTGGACCCATCAGCTCTCCTGACACGTCTGCTTCAGTATATACATGTAATCCCCAAAAATAAAGATTTTTGAGCATCTTTTCTGAAAACTCTGTATTATACCGTTCCTCTGTTAATGCTCCTACAAATTTATAAATAATTGATAACTGGGTGTTACCAGTTAGGGGTGTATCCCTACAGTCTGGAATTGTCCAATCAGTGCTAACAGACAGTGAAGGGTCACACCCTTTTGGCAACGGAAATTGTAACACCCAGTTGTCAATTTATTTATAAATTTCCAGAAGGGATAGCAGGTAGCCAAAAATCTTATCACCCAGAAAAAGTTTCTGCCCATTTCATTGGTAACTTATTGCACCACCTTTAGCAGCAATAAGTACAACTGAAAACTTCCTAAAATTTTATTTTAGTCATTCACATTGCTTCTGAAAAATTATAGCCTAATCTTCTATGCGGAACTGCTTTAATTCAGATACAATGGTAGGATATTGTGCAAGAACCGTAGTCTACAACCTACTGTGATAATTCCTTGGAAATCAAATACACTATATATAGTACCATATATTGTAGCATTCTGTATGTTAAATATTTCCCTAACCTTCAAACCCCAAGGTACCACAGGCACCACAGGGTTCTAAAATTTCCTATTTTATAAGCCTACTGCAGGATCAGTGAATGTAACATTTTCCAACATGTTCGTAAATTACTGAAGTCACCACTAGGGGCAGCTTGGATAATATCAGTTTATACAGGTACCATTAAACTCAATGGAAGCTGTAAACATTTCCATGTAGTGATCTCCCCCTAGTGGGAGCTGCAGGAAAATGCTATTGATCTGTGTCCGGTAGCAGAAGGAGCTCTGAGTCGGGCCCCCATCTCACCACTGTTCTACCTCTATGGAAAGTACGCCACTGGCAGCTGATAACTTTTATAGCTGCTAAAATGGCTGAGCTTTCCAAAAGTGAAACAGGAGATGACAAAGACAACAAACAGTTATATTGAAAAGGTTTGTTTACACTCGGCAATTATCATTACCAAATTGATTGATCTAAATTGATTGTGCCTTCCTCAAAACTATCATTATTGGCGGTGGGAAAGGGATTGGGAGAGCCAGCACACATAGTGATGATGCTGCCGGACGGGGAGAGGAAACTTTCTGAGGGAAAATGTCCATCAGATACTCTAAACTATTTTAGAAACCACTGATCATTTGGTTGGAGGTTTTAAAAATTGTACCCTTTATTCACCTTCTAACTGGTTCACCGGGCACCATTTAGTCATTTTTAGTCCTTTTTAGCACGCATTAGTTAAATGGCTAATATTTGTTTTATTTGTTGGGCTAACAATGTGATTTTTGCCATTTTTTTTCATGATCAATGCAGGCTTTTTTTAAATTTTTAAATTTATTTTTTTACACACATAAATTGTTGTTTTTTTTAGCATTTTTAAGCTTATAGTTTTAAAAAAAAGTAAAAAATGTTCCTCAGTACGCAGATACAATTGAATGCTATGGCAGAGAAGGGAGCCTGCTCCCTGCTCAGCCGTTCACTAGGCTGCAGGCCACAATAGGCGTGCAGACTATAAAACGCTAAGACATGATCGCGCCGGCCCACGCAAGGATCCTGTCTCGATGCCTCAAAAGCTGCAGGACTGAGGAGACTGTGAAGCCCCGTTCTTCGTGGGAACGGGGCTAGATGAGTATAAGGGTTTTTTTTTTTACAGGGGGGCTGTGTGGCACTATCTATAAAGAGGGGAGAGTGGCATTATCCACAAAGGGGGGAGTGTGGCACTATATACAAGGGCGAAGTGTGGCACAGACTACAAGGGGGGAGTGTGGTACTATCTTAAAGGGGGGTGTGGCACTATCTACAGGGGGGTGTGGCACTATCTACAGGGGGAGTGTGGCACTATCTACAGGGGTCTGTGTGTGGCACTATCTAAAGAGGGCACTATGGCACTATCTAAAAAGGGGGCTTTGTGGCACTATCTATACGGGGCTGTGTGGCACAATCTACAGTAAGCTGTGTGGCACTATCTACAGAGGGCACTGTAGCACTATGTAAAAAGCGGGTGCGTAGCACTATCTACAGGTGGGTGTATGGCACTGTCTACATGGGGAACTGTGGCATTATCTACAGGAAGCAGTGTGTCACACTATCTACTGGGGGCAGTATGGGCCACCATCTACAAGTGGCACTGAGCATGGCACTATATACGCTGGCTTTTATGCTACCAGTATTCTTCAGCACATATAACCTAGCCCTAGTGATAAAGTGAGATATCACCTGCCTGCATAGAACCGGATAACCAGAGTGAGATACTGGCCACCATAGTAGTGGTCAGCCAAACTAGTGCAGAATTTTTTGTTCGTTTATTTGTATGCAGAAATTCGGGGAAGAAAGTCATGCCCAATTCACCACACTCACCCGATAAACCACACCCCCATAAGACAAACCAACCAGATAAGCCACCCCCTAAGTGTCCCTGGAAAAGAAAAAAATGTTGGCAACTATGTGATGTGGATACAGTTTTTATAGTTCAGAAGCCCAATCATCATCCTGCCCTACCCCTACATTGACACTGCTGGGTGGTAGCCCTGCTCTCCTCCGATTGACTTTTGGTCCTAGTGCCATCCACCCCCCACCCCCTCCACATACACACCGAACACCAGGGTGCATGCCACATTAGCCCTCTCAGCTATACTACCTTGGGCTGATATATTATATATACGGTACATTCATTATTGATTTCTATAAACATTTAGGGGAAAGATACAACTTTTCACCTACTTTTATAGTGTAACTTTTAAAACAATAAACAAGGTAACTTATGTAAGAGGATTCTGAAAACATAAGGTAAGCACTTAGATTTTAAATCATGTCCAAAATGCCTCAGGATGGAAGGTTTGTCATTTTAATGGGAGGAATGGCTGCATTCATGAATCACATAAAACAACACTATGCGAAAAGATGATTCGTAGCCAAAGAGAAAAAAATGAATCCGTATTTCATGGTGACCTTGCCTTTGTATAACTGCAGGTAAAAAAAATAAAGCATACAGCCTTGAGAAATTATGTTCTTGTCCGCTTCAATAAGAAATAAACAGCAAACAATTATAAGATTCACAAACACCCTGAGGTCAAAGGGAAAAATAAAGGATCAAATAATGTATGTGTTTTGCTGTTTACCGCTACAGATGGCTTTATATAAAAGCGGCACTTAGAATGGCGCAAAATACGCCAGTCCTCGTAAATTTGTCCATTATAGAAATATAGAAATATACAATTATGATGGTATTTGACCCTGGCCAAACTAGCCAGGATGTAGTCATGTGCAAATGCCAAATTCGGAGAGGCTATCTTCATAAATGGTTTACCTGCTCAAAAATTACACAGTCATGGCAGGATGTCTTCGTCCTAATTTTAAGGCTCTATAATACGATGAAATGGCTGAAAGCAGAGCTAGCCCTGCTAAATCACTCATTTAATTAATTCCATCACAAAATAGAAAAAAATCACAAAGTTTGAAGGGATAGTCACAAATACAAAAATACTTATTATTACTACGAATTCTGGTTAGATGGAAATATATACCACCATTGGAGAAATACTGTAAGCAAATTACATCAAACAAAACTATCTTTAAGGGCTATCCAATTTTACTCCCCTGCATTTTTTGTTCTTTTGAATGTTATTCTTTACTTGAAGCAAACACTGGATGGTAACATTTTTATGTCAATATACACACCGCAACATTAAAATTGCAACACCAAGAAAGAAACGTTTTGGAATTGTTGAAATCACAGGATTGATAGACATGTTAATGATATGCAAATGAAAAAAAAACTAAAAATTAAATATTCCAAACATTTTGATTTATTGAGTATAGAGTATGAGCGCCACACGCAGAAATACTGTACACGCACTTACACGCCTTGGGATGCTATCAATGAGGTTATTAATGGTTGTCTGAGGAATGATATGTCACGCAAAATGCACTTGGGCACGCAAATCATCAAGATTTGCTGCTGGCAGCTCCCTTTGCGTTTTACCGATCAATGACATCCCAGATGTGCTCGATGGGAGGCAAGTCCGGAGAGGCTGAGGCAATAGTAGCAAGTTTAAGCAACTCAGGCTTCTCACAGTAGCACAAGCCACATGCGGCCTGGCATTGTCCTGTTGAAAAACAGCTTCTGAGACAATTTTGTAGAAATGGTCATACCACTGGTTCCATGACCAAATCAATGTAACACCGACCTGTTAGTGTACCTGGAATGAAGACTAAAGGGGTTCGGCTACAGTTTATTATGCCACCCCACACCATAACCAAAGAAGCATGACCGGTGTGACGTTCCCTTGTGAAGGCCTCTTCATGACGCTGCCCACGGAGTCTCCAGACCAATCTCCGGCTATCAGTGCGTCCGAGACAAAAGCGGGACACATCGCTGAAGAGGATGGACCTCCATTGCAGCCTCCATTTCTGTCTTGCTCTGCACCATAATAGCCTTTGAGAGCGGTGGTTTGTGGTCAATGGAATACCTGTAGCTGAACGTCTGGCTTGTAGTCCAATGTCATGCAAATGCCTTCTGATGGTTTGTATCTACACTGGTTTGCCCTAGGCTTAGGATGTGATGTCCAATTTTACTTGCCGTACAGAATGGATCACTAAGCGCTATTCTTCCAATCAGACGATCCGTCCGTGCAGAGGTGCGCCTCTTGCTGTCATTCCTGTTCATTGTTGTTCTCCCAACCTCCGGGACACGCAACTTTAAAAACTGTTGACATCTCAGCATAGGCGATCTGCCAGAGTGATAAACCGAGGTCTCTCAGTTCAAAGATTCTGTCCCTCTCAGTTTGCGTCATGTGGTGATAATTGGCACGTCGATGAACAGGAGGCATCGCACAATCATCCCACACTTGATCCAATTTTTGAGGTTTTATGTGGCTAAAAAAACTTTGCTTTCAATCTGGCTTTTATGCCTCTCCCACATGCCACAGATTGGAGCGAGGTGCTTGAAAATTTGATCATGTGCAGATCTTAGCGACACCTGCTACTTCCTCCACTTGCATAACCTTAAGGCTTGCCCTTCTTGGTGTTGCAATTTCAATGTTGAGGAGTGTATTTTGCAGTGTTCTTCATTTATTTGTTTCTTTATAATATTTAGATTAATAATAGTAAAAAAAAAAGCAACAACTGTATGCTGTAATATAAGTGTCTCTAAATTTAAGCAATGGCTTTGGAGTACTGGTGTAATTTTTGATCTATCACGTCTTTCCCCATGAAAAAAATTGACCTTAAAGGTGTGGTACAGGATTGGGAAAACATGACTGTTCTCTTCCAAAAACAACACCACACCTGGCCATGGGTTGTGTCTGGTATTGAAGCTTCTCCTCTATTCAAGTAAATGGGGCTGATCTACAATACCAGACACAACTTATGGACAGATTTGTCACTGTTTCTGGGGTGGGGGGGGACAACTAAGTTTTTCTAATCCTGTACAATCCCTTTAAACCTGGATCACTTTTTGTTTATTTAGATGCTAGACTTAAACATCGAACCATAACAACTTATCCCCTATACACATGATAGGCGATAAGTGTTTGGTCGTTGGAGGTCCCGCTACTGGGACCCCTGCCGATCACTAGAACAGGGGACCCGATTATCTTGTTCAAACAGTTTGGTGGTCACACATGAATGCTGCCTCTCCATTCATTTTCTATGGGACTCACAGAGATACAGATGTGTCCACCCTAAACTTTTCTTGAGCTGCATTGTTATAATTCATAATGAAACCAATTTAATACAATCTTGTGCCATCCAATAAAAAAAAAGTATACGTTAACGTAACCGTTTATTAACATAGGATTCGTTTGGCGACAGATGGCTGATAGATAGTATTCGCCAGAGGCATCCATCGGTATACAATTTTTGTTTACCATTTTACGCCACACATCTCGAGATATGTCGGGTTTAAAGATAAGTTAAGGGAAGACACACATGTAGACAGGTTAGCTACCTGCAGCAGAATGAATAGAGTGGCAGTGCGCCTGCATGACCACAGCTCTGCTTAAACAGTGGACCCCCATTCTTATTTTAGCCCAGTGGCAGGACATCCAGCGCCTAAACACATCACCTATCCTGTGGATAAGTGATAAGTTGTTGTGGTGGGACAAACAGTTTAAAATGAATGTCCAACCTTGAACACCATTTTGCTTTATTGTTTGTTTTTCCATCTCAATAGATTCGAGATTCTCTGCTGATTAATTTCTTAATATATCCTTGTTTTTTTATACAAAGCTCTAAATCTCATGCACTGACAGGATTACTGAGAAAATTCTCACTGCCAGATCCATTACTAGGGTAATTGTAGGAGCTTACTGCATAATATTCATTGAACTCAATAATAAACCAGTATGCGGTAAGCTATAAATCTCCTTATAATGGTGGCTGCAGGTAGCCATATTTGTATCATTTAAAAGCTATGGCAACCTTGAACATGGAAAAATTGTTTTTATTTATGTCAGTGATTACCCGAAGTTAAATGAAAAGTTGCACTAAGTTTCAGGTTGAAATCTTCATTCTTTCATTCATAGCCCCCTAATACTCAGTTTGCAACCAGCTCCTGTTTTTTTCATGTGGATGTGTCCTTCCAATAATACATGCTTGATGTGAGGTCTGTGAGTAAAGGATGCGTCTGCCTTCACCAGCTCTCATGTATCAGTCCAGTTCATTCCTGCACTGGTTTCCCCTTCTACAGACCATGAGGGATCTTTTCTCCCTTGTGCCGATAGACACTGATGCTGAGGAATGTGTCATTTTCACCCCTTCCTCCCTCTGCACAGTCTGCTGTGGGTGCTACAAAGCCTGTGTGATCTCTCCCTCCTCCGTCTGCAGACTTGTGTGTGCTTTCCTCTTTTCCACTCTGATACTGTACAATTTGTGTGATCTGCCCTCCCTGAGGGCTTGGATGCTTCCCCCACTCAATACTCTGATCTGCCATGTACAACCTCCTCCATGCTGCTCAGTGGCGTAGCTATAGGAGTCGCAGCGGTTGCAGTTTTCTGTGCCGTGAAGCCGGCACTTCCTGGTTATGGTCACATGATACTTAGTGTACCATGTGACCGTGATGTCATGAGAGGGACATTCCAGCCAGCGTGGAAGAGCCGGTGCGGAGGACTCCAGGTGAGCTGCAGAGTCTATATTGTAATGTAATGTATTGTGTTGTATTGTGCTATCTGTGCTTGCGGTGGAGAGGGGGGGCCCGTTAAATTACAGCCCCCCCTCCTCTCTCTACCGCAAACTGCACAATACAACACAATACATTACAAACTGTGGGTCGTGTTCCCCTGGGGGGTCATGTGAAGACCTCCGGGGGGTTGCGAGTCACCCACTGAGGTCTCAATTCTATTCAATGTTGAAGCATTCACTGTGCCCTGAGCGGCTCGACGCAGGCAGGTGGGATGTAGCGACACCATCGCGCCTATCTGCGCCGAGTCATACATAGCACACACCGGAGGAGGCGAAGGATCCTCCACCCGGCGTGGGAACGGGATTAGGTTAAGTAATTATGTTATTTTTCTATTATGCACATATGGGAGCATTATACTGTATGGGGGGCTGATATGGGGGGGGCATTATATTGTATGGGGGTTGATATGGTGGCGGGGAATTATACTGAATATGGGGCTGATATGGCGGGAGGGGCATTATACTGTATGTGGGGCTGATATGGCATGGGGGCATTATACTGTATGGGGGGCTGATATGGTGGGGGCATTATACTGTATGGGGGGGCTGATATGGCAGGGGGCATTATACTGAATGGGGGGCTGATATGGTGGGGGGGCATTATACTGAATGGGGGGCTGATATGGCGGGGGCATTATACTGTATGGGGGGCTGATATGGTGCGGGCATTATACTGTATGGGGGCTGATATGGCGGGGGGCATTATACAGATTGGGGGGCTGATATGGTGGGGGCATTATACTGAATGGGGGCTGATATGGGGGGGCATTATACTGTATGGGGGGCTGATATGGGGGAATTATACTGTATTGGGCAGATATGGGGGAAATTATACTGTATGGGGGCTGATATGGGGGAATTATACTGTATGGGGCTGATATGGGGGGCATTATACTGTATGGTGAGCTGATATGGGGGCATTATACTGTATGGGGAGCTAATATGGGGGGCATTATACTGTATGGGGAGCTGATATTGGGGGCATTATACTGTATGGGGAGCTCAGATGGGGGCATTATACTGTATGGGGAGCTCATATGGGGAGCTTTATACTGTATGAGAAGCTCATATGGGGGGGCATTATACTGTTTGGGAAGCTCATATGGGGGGCATTATAATGTATGGGAAGCTCATAGGGGGCATTATACTGGAGGGAGCTGATATGGGGGCATTATACTGTATGGGGAGCTGATATGGGGGGCATTATACTGTATGGGGAGCTGATATGGGGGCATTATACTGTATGGGGGCTGATATGGGGGGCACTTAACCGTATCAGGGCAGCTATGTGGGGCATTATACTGTGGGGGCTGATATGGGGAGCATTATACGGTATGGGGCAGTTATGGGGGACATTATACTGTATGGGGCTGTTATGGGGTCATTATACTGTGTGGGGGCAAGTATGGGAGCATTATACTGTGTGGGAGGATTATACTACGGGGGCTGTTGGGCAAGACGCTGGGCATAGGCATGCGCAGGGGTCTGGTGATGGTGGTGTTGGGGAGGGGAAGGGGGGCCCAAGCTGAATTCTTGCAACGGGCCCATGAGCTTTTAGCTATGCCCCTGCTGCTGCTATATCTAACACCGAGAGAAAAGAGAGAGAAAGCACAGTAAGCCAACACAGCCGGGAGCAGTCTGCTATCGAATCAATGTCAGAATAAGCAGCACAGCCAGCTATGTGAAGGAGTTACACAGACTTTACAGCAGCAGAATGGTAGGACATTTCTAATTACGATTATTTAGAACGTTGCTTAATATTCCATTTAGGAAGCAAATGAACAATAATAACGAAAAAAAAATCAGTGCAAAGTTGTCCATAGCCTTTAATGGCATGTCTATGCAAGGTTCTATTTAGAGCTCTATAGTCAGACCTAACCTAACCTAGTCAGAAGCTCTAACCATTATAAAGTTATACTATGAAATTGATTGGCAGAGAATGTTAGACCTAAATCACCTTTAGAAATGGATGCACATTGTTATAAATTTGTCATCTGTTTCTCAATCAGTTTTCATTTGTTGCAGAGCAGAAAATGTAGTACAAGAAAACAGTCTTATTCAGCAGAAGGACTGGCATATTACCATGTATAATAACTAAATATATAAAAATACTGAGTCAGTGTGATGCCTATATATTGTGCTAGTATTAATAATATTTTAAAGCATTTACAGGTTGATATTGATGTCCTTTATTGTGTTTCCTAATAGATTTCTCCAGAACAACTGTTTAAGGAATATATCACATAAAGCATTTTTTGGCTTATACCACCTGCAGAAACTGTGAGTTAGAGCTTTTATTGCTGAATTGAAAGAAACCATTTAATCTAAAAATTTACACGCTTTATTGATATTACATGGAACCGTTAGTTGACTAAATTGCTCATTTGATGAATTATTGATTTTTCTCCTATTACTATATTAACAAATGTTTTTTTTTTTCTTCTTCTAGATATCTTAGTAACAACTGTATTATGTACTTGCATCAAGGGATTTTTAGCCATTTACATGAATTACGATGGCTGTGAGTATTGCCTGCATTTATATGACTTTTTTGTAACAAGATCTACTCTATATTACCAAAAGTATGTAAATACCTGACCTTAACCCATTCCCGACATTTGCCGAATGGATACGTCATTGAAAGCCAGTGCTTCCCGCATTTTGCCGTATCATTATGTCAAATGCATGGCATCGGCTCAGAAGCTGAGTCGGTGCCATCATCGCCGGATATCAGTGTATTACAGCTGACATCCGGCTGTAATGGCTGTAATGGCGGGGACCGAAATTAGCTTTGATCCCCGCCATTAACGCCTTAAATGAAGCGGTCGCTGCATTTAAGTTGTTTGCAGCTCATCGGCACCCCAGCAATGAAATTGCAAGGCTTACGGTACCTGCAATGGCAACCGGAGGCCTAATACTGGCCTCCCGATATGCCTAGCACGGAAGCCGTTCAGGCCCCGCCAAGAGGCGGAGCCTGAAAGGCTTCCGTAGCCGACGGTAAGATGGCGCCAGCTCAGGAGCTGATCCGGCGTAATCAGCAGTGGATGTCAGCTGTATGTTACAGCTGACATCCACCTGTAATGGCAGGTCAAAAGCGATCGCTGTATCTTAGAGGTTGCTAGCAGATCGGCAGCCCTGCCACGCAATCAGGGCTGCCAACTGCTGCTATGGCAACAGGAGACCTAACAATGGCTTGCTGCACTGCCATTACGAAAGCCGATTAGGCCCCACAGGGTGGCGAAGCCTAATCGGCTTGCTGTCAGTGAATGACTGACAGATCTAATACATTGCACTACATAGGTAGAGCAATATATTAGAAAAAAAAAATCAGACAGTTGGACCTTCAAGTCCCCTAGTGGGACTTGAAAAAAAGTGTATAAAAGTTTTAAAACATACAATAAAAGTTTCAAGTAATAAAATAAAACACAATCGCCCTTTTTCCCTATCAAGTCCTTTATTCCACACTGTGAACGGCGTAAAAAAAAGAAACTCTACCACAATTTCTGTTGTTTGGTCACTTTGCCCTACAAATATTGGAATAAAAAGTGATCAAAAAGTCGCATGTATCCAAAAATGGTACCTATATAAACTATAGCTCGTCTCACAAAAAACAAGCCCTCATACAGCTCCATCGATGAAAATATTAAAACGTTATGGTTCTCACAACTTGGCGACAGAAAAAACACTTGATTTTTACAAAATAATTTTATTGTGCAAAAAGTTGTAAAACATAAAAAAAGTGCTATAAATTAGGTATCGCCGCAATCGGACTGACACGTAGAATAAAGTTAACATGTAGTTTATAACGCATGGTGAACGCTGTATAATTAAAACTAAAAAAAACTAGGTCAGAATTGCAGTTTTATGGTCACCTTGTCTCCCAAAAAATAGGATAAAAAGTGATCAAAATAACTATAGCTCGTCACGCAAAAAAACAGCACTCATACCACTACGTCTATGAAAAAATAACATTAGTTAAGGCTCCAATAAGCCAAAAAAGAATAAATATGCAGTAGTGCAGGCCCGAGGGGAGCATTTCTTCTGTTTTAAGAGGCAAATTATCAAGGCCCTAAAATCAGGCAACCAGGAAGGGGATGGCCCAAACATATCTGCTGAAAGCGAGGGTGCCCCTATTATACCAGGACAACACTCCCCAGCAAAATTCCCGAAACTGCAAAGGTGCAGAATGTGGACCAAAAGGGGGATAAGGAAGGATATTTATCAGTGTGACACCGGCCTGTGCAGAAAGGATTGCTTCACAGCGTAACACACATCTATGGATTATTTTACAGTTTTTTTTAACCCAATTATTATACCACCTAACTATGCCCCTAATGCACTCTGCCCAGTTTACATATGTCCCCACATAAACTGAAACACCAGCAATACTCAAACAAAACTACTACAAAGCAAATCCACGCTCCAAAAGCCAAATGGTGCTCCCTCCACTCTGAACCCTACAGCGTGCCCAACCAGCAGTTTACTTACACATATATGGCATCGCCATACACGGGAGAACCCTTTTAACAATTTTTGGGGTGTGTGTTTTCAGTGGCACAAGCTGGGTATGACATATTTGCCACTGAAATAGCATATGTAGGGAAAAATTTTCATTTTTACTTTGCACCATTCGCAGCGCAATCATTTATGGAAAAGTCCTGTAGGGTGAAAATGCTCACTACACCCCTTAATAAAGGCCTTGAGGGGTGCAGTTTCCAAAATGGGGTCACTTCTCAGGGGTTTCTTTTATTATTTCACATCAGAGCCTCTGCAATTGTGAACCAATACTTTGTAAATCACCAAATGAGGCCTCAATTTTACATGGTACGCTTTCACTCTTGATCCCTGTCAAATGTACAGGCAATAAAGATTATAGCCCCATGTAGGGTGTTTCTAAAACCGAGAGAAACAGCATAATAATTAGAGACTGTCTTATTATGGTCGAACGGATAAATGTGCAGAGCACAAAAAAGTCCCCAATTTCCCAGCTGCTATAGAATTGTTGTATTAATTAAAATATAACTTTTATTATTTAATTTAGAAACAAGTTGCAGCAGATAAGGTAAATAGTTGTACAATAATTGATTAAATTAAAATTGCTTCAGAGCTGGTTTATCTAACGTTGGAGATCTAATGTGTGTATAGATCTCAGTGTGTCAGGCTGGACGGCAGCTGCAGACTGCTCGGGCAGCCTCTATTATGATACAGTAGTGGAGTTCATTTGTTAGACCAGCAATGATTTTAAAAAAGCGCTAGCCCCCCCCCCCCCCCGACATGTTTCACTGCTTCAGCAGCGTCCTCAGGGGATAATTTCAGGGCTATTACTCGCGCGTGTGATTTCCTCTTCCTTATATGGTGGGGAGACACACCTATCATGGTGTTGTATCTCCCTGGAGCGACCAATAGAAATTGTGAACCGGGACGTGCCTTCTCTATGTTTATCTGACACAGAGACCAACCTATCATATGTGGGGGCCGTTGTTCCGGACGCATGGCTTACTTGGCGCATGCGTACTACAGTAGAATCAGGTGATAGAATTTGTAGCTGTCTGGATATCGTTATTAGCATCGGGTATGATGGTAATGTCCGAGGCTGCTCGATGCATTATGTATACAGGTGCATTCTGTGTTACCGGCTAGATAATGGTTTCTTATCATGCAGTGAAGGTATTTAATGAAATAGGTTCCGTGGATATATATATCTGTATACACAGTTTAGGATATCGTTGTAAGGATCAAACTATAAGTTGCGGCGCATGCTCACCTAAGTTAGATCGGGTCATAGAAATGTGTTGTTATGGAGAAACACTATTATCATTAAGAGAGAGAAGAGAGAGAATGTGCTCTGTGTTCAAATATACTACATCTTAACAGCTGTGTCTACGTTCACCTACATGTAATATTGCTCCCAAGTTTTGAAATAGTTGCATCTAGATATATAAATGTATATTGAGATGGTGATGGAGTGTGGCCGTTATTGGGACCACTATTGACATCAGAGAATACCGCAACAGGTAAATGCGCTGTGTGTACAGACTCATTACTTATTGTCAGCTGAATTTTGGGTTTACCTGCTGTGGTATTGTTACTGTATGTCATATATAGATTTACCCACATATGGTGAGATTGCAATCTGTACACACAGCGCATTTACCTGTTGCGGTATTCTCTGATGTCAATAGTGGTCCCAATAACGGCCACACTCCATCACCATCTCAATATACATTTATATATCTAGATGCAACTATTTCAAAACTTGGGAGCAATATTACATGTAGGTGAACGTAGACACAGCTGTTAAGATGTAGTATATTTGAACACAGAGCACATTCTCTCTCTTCTCTCTCTTAATGATAATAGTGTTTCTCCATAACAACACATTTCTATGACCCGATCTAACTTAGGTGAGCATGCGCCGCAACTTATAGTTTGATCCTTACAACGATATCCTAAACTGTGTATACAGATATATATATCCACGGAACCTATTTCATTAAATACCTTCACTGCATGATAAGAAACCATTATCTAGCCGGTAACACAGAATGCACCTGTATACATAATGCATCGAGCAGCCTCGGACATTACCATCATACCCGATGCTAATAACGATATCCAGACAGCTACAAATTCTATCACCTGATTCTACTGTAGTACGCATGCGCCAAGTAATATGATAGGTTGGTCTCTGTCTCAGATAAACATAGAGAAGGCACGTCCCAGTTCACAATTTCTATTGGTCGCTCCAGGGAGATGACACACCATGATAGGTGTGTCTCCCCACCATATAAGGAAGAGGAAATCACACGTGCGAGTAATAGCCCTGAAATTATCCCCTGAGGACGCTGCTGAAGCAGTGAAATATGTCGGGGGGGCTAGCGCTTTTTTAAAATCATTGCTGGTCTAACAAATGAACTCCACTACTGTGTCATAATAGAGGCTGCCCGAGCAGTCTGCAGCTGCCGTCCAGCCTGACACACTGAGATCTATACACACATTAGATCTCCAACGTTAGATAAACCAGCTCTGAAGCAATTTTAATTTAATCAATTATTGTACAACTATTTACCTTATCTGCTGCAACTTGTTTCTAAATTAAATAATAAAAGTTATATTTTAATTAATACAACAATTCTATAGCAACTGGGAAATTGGGGACTTTTTTGTGCTCTGCACATTTATCTGTTCGTCCATTACAATTATCCCTGCCAGCTGCTAGGGTCTCTATCAATTTGTCTTATTATGGTGGCAGAAGCTGGGCACCACATATTGGCATATCTATGTAAAAAATTAAATTTTCACTCTGCAACATCGAGTGCACACTAATTTCTGCAACACACCTGCGGGGTTAACATGCTCACTGCACCTCTAGGTGAATACCTTGAGGGGTGTAGTTTCCAAAATGTGGTCACTTCTGGGGGCTTTCCACTGTTTTGGTCCCACAAGGGCTTTGCAAATGCTACATAGACCCCAGAAACCAATCCAACAAAATCTGCACTCCAAAAGCCAAATTGCGCTGCTTCCCTTCTGAGCTCTGCCGTGTGATCAAACAGCAGTTTATGACCACATATGGGGTATTGCCGTACTCGGGAGAAATTGCTTTACAAATGTTGGAGTTCCTTTTTTCCTTTATTTGTTGAGAAAATGAACAATTTTGAGCTAAAGATACGTCTTATTGCAGAAAAGGGATTGTTTTTATTTTCACTGCCCAATTCTAATAAATTCCATAAAAAATCTGTGGGGTAAAAATGCTCACTACACCCCTGGATGAGTTTCTCAAGGGGTGTAGTTTCCTAAATGGAGTCACTTTTTGGCCGTTTTCATTGTTTTGTCCCCTCAGGGGCTTTGCAAATCCGACATGGCCTCCGCAAACCATTCCTGCTAAATGTGATCTCCAAAAGGCAAATAGCACTCTTTCCATTCTAAGCCCTGCCGTGTGTCCAAACGGCCGTTTATGACCACATGTGGGGTCTTGTTTTACTCGGGAGAAATTGCTTTACAAGTGTTGTGGTGCTTTTTCCACTTTAGTCCTTTTGGAAATGAAAAAAAATGTATTTGAAAAAATGTATATTTACATTTTTACGGCCTACTTCCAATAATTTCTGCAATAAACTTGTGGGGGGAAAATGCTCACTGTACCCCTAGATAATTTCCTTGAGGTGTCTAGTTTCCCAAATGGGGTCACTTTTGGGGGATTTTCACTGTTTTGGCACCGCAAGAGCCCTTCATACTGGACATTGTTCTTAAAATATATGCTAATAAACAGAGGGCCCCAAAATCCTCTAGGTACTCCATTGCTTCTGAGACCTGTGCTTCAGTCTATTACCACATTAGGGCCACATGTGGGATATTTCCAAAATCCACAGAACCTGAGCAATAAATATTGAGTTGTATTTCTCTTGTAAAACTTTCTGTGTTACAAAAAAAATGGATTAAATATGAATTTGTGCAAAAAAAAATATTAAATTGTTAAATTTCACCTCTACATTGCTTTAATTTCTGTGAAGTGTCTAAAGGGTTAAGAAACTTTCTAAATGCTGTTTTGAATACTTTATGGGGTGAAGCTTTTAAAATGGGGTGACTTATTGCGGGTTTCTACTATATAAGGCCCTCAAAGCCACTTCACAACTGAACTGGTCCCTGAAAAAATAGCCTTTTCAAATTTTCTTTAAAATTTGAGAAATTGCTGCTAAAGTTCTAAGCCTTGTAACGTCCTAGAAAATATAAGGATATTCAAAAAATGATACCAATCTAAAGTAGACATATGGGGGATGTTAATTAGCAACTATTTTGTGTGGTATAACTGCCTGTCTTACAAGCAGATACATTTAAATTTATAAAAATGCACATTTTCAAAATTTTTCGCTAACTTTTGGTGTTTTTCACAATTAAATACTGAATGTATCGAGCAAATTATGCCAATAAAATAAAGTCCAATGTGTCACGAGAAAACAGTCTCAGAATCGCTTGCATAGGTAAAAGCATTCCGAAGTTATTACCACATAAAGTGAAATATGTCAGATTTGAAAAATGAGGCTCTGTCTGGAAAGTCAAAAGTGGCAAAAGACGGAAGGGGTTAAAACCTACATGTGTTTGGTAAACATCTCATTCCAAAGCAATAGGCATTAATATGGAGTTGGTCACACATTTTCAGCAATAATAGCTTTTACACTTCTGAAAAGTCTTTTTACAAGAATTTGGAGTGTGTCTGTGAGAATCCAGAATTCATCCAGAAGAGCATTTGTGAGGTCAGGCACTGATGCTGGACAAGAAGGTCTGGTTCTCAATCTGTATTCCCAGAGTTTTACAATGGGGTTGAGGTCAGGACACCAAAGTTCCTTCATCCCATACTCATTACACCATGCCTTTGCTTTGTGCACAGGGGCACAGTCATGCTGGTCAAGGAAAGGGCCTTCCCCAAACTATTCCCACAAAGTTGGAAGCTACAATTGTCTAAAATATCTATGTACTGCAGTATTAATATTATTGTTTAACGTTGAAAAATCTGTGACAGTATCCATATGGCAAAAAGTTCAAATGTTTATTAACACCCCCCCCCCCCCCTCCAAAGTAACGCACATCCAGGTCATCCAATAGTATCTGGACAGGATTCTCTGTTTGGTAAGGCAGCATCTTTGTTGATCGAGTACTTAGGCCTCATGCACACGACCGTGTTTTTGCGGCCGCAATTCCCCCGAAAATCCACGGGAGAATTGCGGCCCCATTCTTTTCTATGGGGCCGTGCACACGACCGTAGTTTTTGCGGTCCGTGCACGGCCCGGGAGCCCGGACCGCAGAAAGAACGGGCATGTCTTATTACGGCCCGGTTCTGCGGTCCGGGCTCATTGAAAACAATGGCCGCGGCCATGTGCATGTGCGGGCGGCCTGCGGCTGACAGTCCGCTGACAGTCCGCAGCCGGCCGACCCGAAAATCACGGCCGTGCACACGGCTACGGTCGTGTGCATGAGGCCTTAGAACTTTTGCCATTAATTCTAGGTCTTATGTCCAAGAGTCCTCTGACTTGCTAGTAAAAATCTCAGAATTACATTTCTCAGAACATATTATTTTGGCAATTTTTCGATGTCATATCTCTGTAGACATTGATAGATCACAATTTGGGTCTTGCGGGCAGTATAATGTATGTTGTCCAGCTCAGACATGTCACCAGGGCATACACGGTTTGTCCTGTTGCTGCTGGGGTTTGTCCTTAGGAACAATTATTTTGTATTTGGGAAAAATTACTTCATGCAGCGCCGGGGCGCAGCCTTCAGGTCCAATGTGGCAACAACTTATGCCAATATCTCTATGGCTGTCTTCGGGGACTTATTTATGTACGCCACGCGATACTGGGGACATGTACAATGCTATCTAAGATACATGATGATATATTTGTTGCATGGCAGGGTACTATTGAGGAATTGCACCTGTTTAAAGATGAACTCAATAGCAGATTCTCTGAATTGCAATTTAGACTTACATGGTCTAGTAGACAGGTTCAATTTCTTATTTACCAATTATTTACCAAGAGGGTGAGATGTTAAAATCAAAATTTATTTGTGAATAAGATTGATGAAAATAACATACTACATTACCAAAGTAATCACTCATGGAACATGATAAACTTTTTGCCATTGAGCCAGCTCCTTATAGTTAGGTGTATTGTGGGGAATGAGACTATATTGGATAATGGGCTTGACACTATGTGCAGTACATTTTTGTGAAGAGATTGCCCAGTGAGTTTAGTGGATAAATATTGATATGATATTAAGATTCTGGAATGCAACACTCTATTGATCAAGAAAAATAAATTAGAGAGGACACCATGAATACCTTTTGTATCTACCTATAGACCACTAAGTGGTAGAATTTTGCAGGCCCTTAGGAACTGGTCATTGTTTAAAAAAAGGTTGCTTAATAGTACCTGAGTTCGTCAATTGAAAAATGATACAATAATGTTGTATAGTCGAGGTGCAAATTTGCACAATAATCGTGTAAAATCAGATATTGGTACTTCTAAGAGACTGCTACAGACATTCCTTAATACCCTCCAAAAAAGGTAAATTCCCTTGCCTAGGTTGTTCGTGTTGTGGAAATATCATTAAAGGTTAATTTTTGTTAACACATCCATATACAGGAAAAAATTCTTGCTTCCATATCTGGTTACGTGCCCTTCCACTTATGTAGTGTATTTAAATAAATGTCCATGTGGGTTAATCTATGTAGGAGAGTACTAGTCAAGGCATGACTTAATAAACATTAGAGCACTAGAGATGTGCAAACCGTTTCGGCATAAATAAAATGACGTCAGAATTTCCCAAAAGATTTTGTATTGAGCGAAATCCAAAACATTTGGTGTTCACAATGCCCGAATTGTCAAAATGGTGGCTCCCAGCGAGCGCCGGCCGCCATTTTGCAGATTATAGGGAAAAAAATAGAGAAGAGGAGATTAAGAAATAAAAACACCATACTCACCACATCCTACATAGTTTGTTTACATAGTTACATAGTTAGTACGGTCGAAAAAAGACATATGTCCATCCAGTTCAACCAAGGGATGGAAGAAAGGGGAAGGGATGAAACAAAAATTGTACACATTGACATAGGAGATTATATTTTTTTGTTCTGGGAAGTTATCTAAGCCTTTTTTAAAGCCATCTACTGCCGCTACTGTGACCAGCTCCTGCGGTCGGCTCTTCCATAGATTCACATTTCTCACAGTAAAGAAGGCTTGTTGCATCTGCAGATCAAACCTTTTTTTCTCCAGACGGAGGGAGTGCCCCCTTGTCTTTTAGGAGGTTTTACATGGAACAGGTCTTCACTATATTTCTTGTATGTGCCATTCATATATTTATATAAGTTAATCATGTCCCCCCTTAGTCGTCTCTTTTCAAGGCTAAATAGGTTTAATTCTTTTAATCTTTCCTCATAACTTAGATTCCACATGCCCCTTATTAGATTTGTTGCCCTTGTTTGTATTTTTTACAACTCCAGGGCATCCTTTCTATGAACTGGAACACAGCACTGAACTGCATATTCGAGATGAGGCCGCACTAATGCTTTGTAAAGTGGTAATATTATATCCCTGTCCCGCGAGTCCATGCCTCTTTTAATACACGACAATATCTTACAAGCCTTATATGCAGCAGATTGACATTGCATGCTGTTTAGTCTATGATCTACAAGTACACCCAGATCCTTCTCAACAAGTGACTCTCCCAGTGTAGCTCCATCTAACACATGTGATGCATGCAGGTGTTTTAGCAGGCCATTTATCCAGGTTAAGTGTAGGAAAGACAGGTATAGGAGGTCTTTTTTGCCTAGTGCTATCTTTTTGTTTAACAAGGTTAAGAACAAAATGGATTATTGTATCTAGGTTTTTATGTATTGTTTTTATGTTTTACTAGCAGAGTTACCCGGCTTCGCACGGGTCTATTTGATTTTTGTTTGTGTGTGTGGTTAAAAACGATGTTTCCTACTGACATGAGCCAACATATCCAATAAAGTCCAAGTGCAGGGTTTGTTTTTGGATGCATGACTGGTCTGAAAGAGGTTCAATTTATGAGTGCTGAAATCCAGCATAGGTACAGTGTAGTATAGGTACAGTCCGTTCACGGCGAGTAAAGAAAGATGGCTGAATTATTATGGAAACTTGGCGTAAATCAAAAATGACTGGGTTGTTAAAGGAACCTGGTGTAAAATTGTGTGTATTTCATTGAGGCTAAGAATGAAGAATCTGAGAGCTTTTATTGGCTAATATGGGTCATTTAATGTGATATGGAGGAGGACCCTTCATATGGAAGCCAGTGGTGCCATATTTGCTTCTGTATTGCAATTTTTCTGTGAATATGTTCAGAACGGTAAGCCCTAGAGAGCTAGAGCCTGGTGTAAAAGCGTCAAAAGTTGATCCATTCATTTGGCCGTGCATAAAGAACAGACAACAGAAATTATTTTTATTTTTATTTATATATATATATATATATATATATATATATATATATATATATATATATATATATAAAGGATCTGCCAGGTACTACGTCTGTGTATACTCCCGGTATTAATCAGTCGACACCTGAGGCCAGACCTCTTAGACTGACACCGGCTCCCACCAACCAGGGTGGCAGGCTCAGGAGTGGGAGAGCCTATCGCGGCCTGGTCAGTCGGAGTTAGCTCCGCCCCCTGTCCATTTATACCTGCCGTGTTCTCTTCCTCAGTGCTTGTTATTCTTCTTGGATTCCTGGCCCCACTGCTGCCTTGCTCCAGCCTGCTTCTGCCGTGCTTCTGCCTTGCTTCAGTTCCGCTTATCCTGCTTCGCTTTGCCCCTGGCTTGCTTCCTGCTCCGTGCTCTCGTTGGTATACTCCACTACATCCTGATCCTGACTGACTCATTCACCGCTCCGTTTCCTTGCGTGTTCCCTTGCACTTAGACAGCGTAGGGACCGCCGCCAAGTTGTACCCCGTCGCCTAGGGCGGGTCGTTGCAAGTAGGCAGGGACAGGGCGGTGGGTAGATTAGGGCTCACTTGTTCCCTTCACCTCCTTCCTGCCATTACAATATGTATTGTTTTTATGTATTTGTTAAGTTTTATGTTTGTGCTTTGTTGATTTTTAAGGAGCATATTCTGACTATTATTAATTTCCCTATGGGTTCAATAAAGTCTCTCTTATCTTATCCCCTGGTCTTCCGTAGCGACTCATCCCTGCCGGAAGTTGAGATGACATAGTTGTTCCATGTGATCGCTGCAACTAATCAAATGCTGCATCGGTCACATCGGACAAAACAACGTCATGATGTAACTGTCCCATGTGGCGGCTGCAGCCTGTGATTGACTGCAACTATCACAGGGAACAGGGATGCATCACTACAGAAGACCAGTGGAGATAATGAGTATGTTTTGTTATTTTTTTGTGGCAAGTATTCTGATTGCCTTGTTTGACTTTCTTCGGACCAAAACTAATTTCAGGGCATATTTGATAGAGCACAATCCATAAAAAGTTGATTGAGTTCCTGGTAGATAAACATTTTCTTGACTTTAAACACTATTAGTCAAATGTGCTTCAGGGTGATTGACCATTTGCCCCCTCTTTGTAGGTGTGAAGATAGGCAGACTTTATTAAAGAGAAAGAATTATGGTAGATATTTTCACATAAACCAAGGTATCTTAATATTAAATACAATATGAATGCATTTATTTTGTATTTTTCAACAGTGTACAGGATGTACTGTATGTATAATAGGAAGATTGTGTATTAATAATAAATTGACCTAGATATTGCTTTTATTCATCATCTTTTGTGTTTTGATTTTTAGATACACATTTTACATATGAACAGGGCCGGCTCCAGGTTTGCGTGGGCCCTTGGGCGACACAGACTTAGGCTATGTGCACATGCTTACTAAAAAAACGTCTGAAATTACAGAGCTGTTTTCAAGGGAAAACAGCTGCTGATTTTCAGTCGTATTTTTAGCAACTCGCGTTTTTCGCTGCATTTTTTACGGCCGTTTTTGGAGCTGTTTTTCTATAGAGTCAATGAAAAATGGCTCCAAAAACATCTCAAGAAGTGACATGCACTTCTTTTTCGCGGCCATTTTGTTTACGCGGCCGTTTTATAAAACGGCCGCATAAAAAAATGGCACATCGGAACAGAACGCCGTTTTTCCCATTGAAATCAATGGGCAGATATTTGGAGGCGTTCTGCTTCCGATTCTTTGGCCGAAAATAAGCCGTGTGAATATACCCTTAGTGTTTTGCCGAAGCTCTGGCTGGGAATTCCTCTCCTAGAGGAACCCCTGACATCACTGTCCTAAAGTAGTCCTATAAGGACTTAACGAAAAAACAGTAAGGACAGAGACTGTCCAGCAGCGAACAAGCGGCTGGCAGTGTCCGACCACAATTGCGGGGAACGTAGAAGGAAAAAGCAAAGCGAGGCACTCCAGAAAGAGACTAAGTCACAGCGGAATAATGAATATACTGAGTAAAAGAGACATAATAAACCAAAAGTACATCAAAAAGAAAAAAGGAATATACTTTCGCATACCAAAAGGGGGGGCAGTTGGAGACACAGGAAATAGAGAGAAACCAATATCCATCTAGTGGACCAAATACCAGTCCGGCAAAGAAGGGCAGGGAGGGAAGAGAAATGAGGGAAGGAGCGAGGAGGGGAGGAGGTAGGGAAGGAAAAGTCAGAAATAAGGGGAGAGGAGGAAATCTCCGGGAAGGCAAGGAGGCAGACACAGTACAGTGTAAACCCATTCCCATATATACATAGTAATATGTAATCCCAAACCCTGTTGTATAGTACAATGAGGCTCGAAATGACTGGGAGAGATATCTGAGGGAACCCTGTACAATAAGATTATACAAACCCCTATATTTCACATAGTAAGTCAGTTGAAATAAAGAGGGCATGTAGACATTTTTAAATCTGGGTATATCCTGAGCAAATCCCCCTCATCCCACCATTTAAAGAATGCTATTGGAGAAAAAACAATAAAACAGTCCATGGGAGGGACCACAGATTACTCATAAAGTCCTTTCAAACCTAGGGGGGGGGCGGACAGGCTCAGGCCGTGGGAGGCGTAATCAGGTTCCCATCCAGGGGAGACCCCTCCAAGGCACTCTCTGCAGGATGAATCATATCCACTTGTCTAGGAAGGTTTGGTGGTCTATCCACATTCGGATGTTGTGGGGCCCGTAGAAATAGACCCGGGATTGTCCAATCTGGGATTGGAATGGGGTCTTCTCCCAAAAAGAGAAAGGCCTCCTGTAGGTCTTCCGGAGATCTCACAGCAAATTCTGCACCAGCTTTTGGTAGAATGATATAAAAAGGATGGCCCCATCGATATGAGGCACCCGCCTCACGGGTCTTATCCAGCAAGGGTTTCACCATTCGTCACATATTAAATGAGTGCGACGTGACACATCTGGTAGCAAGGTAACAGTCGTCCCTGCATGTGTAATGGGACCCAAATCCCACATCTTTCGGAGAAGAGCTTCTTTATGTTGGTAAAAGTGAACGCGGCAAAGCACATCATGCGGGCCACTTCTATTCCAGTCTTGCAACCGAGGGCTATAAATCCTATGGACTCTGTCGAGCTCCAGGTCATCCTCATCAGATAAATGCAACATTTAGCAAAATAGAGTAAAGACGGAGCACCACAATTCATCATTACCTACCGATTCCGTCAAGCCTCGTATTTTAATATTATTGTGGCGGCCACGATTTTCAAAATCATCAATATGCAGGGTAAAGTCAGTCAGCAGAGTGAAATGAGACTGCAACGTAGTCGTGATGTTAGAAAGCGAGCCGTCCAAGTCTATGGAACGCTTTTGTACCTGCGTCACTGTAGCAGTGAGCTGTTGAAGGCAACTGTGAATGGCAGAAATGTCCCTGGCATGCCGCTCCTCAAGGCGGGAGAACTGGGCTTTTAGTTCTACACGTATTGGGAGAGCTTGTAACATGTCCCTAAGCTCAGAAAGCATGGGAGCAACTGCCATTTCCCCACTCTCAGTGTAGGTAAGGCTGTCTGTGCGGGTGCCATGTTGGGTCGAGGAGAGGAGGAAGGGGAATCTCTTGTGGAGTGGTGAGAGAAACGCGCCAGCAAGGTACCTGGGGTGGCCGGAGGCTTAGGGTCCACTTTCTTCCCCTTTGGCATGCTGTCAGCGAGGATCAGGTAAGTAAAAGTCTCTTAATAAAAGCCGTGGTCTCGGAGCTCCAGACGAACGCAGTCTCACTCCGCCATGTCCAAGCGACGCCCCCCTTCTTTGATGAGTTTTTAACTGCAGAGAATGTCTAAACAAATGGCATCAAATATGCTGCAGACTTTTTATAACAAAACCGATGATCGTATAAGTTTTACTCAATTCGTCTGTTAAGTAGACCTATAACCATACACTAAGATTATATCACAGCGCATTATAATGCAGGAAACGAAATAGCTAAAAAAATATAAAATTCAATGTGGTGTGTAATATAAAATATAATATGTAAAAATGTAAGTGCCATTTGCATAATATCAAATGTTTGCGTTCACCTTAAGCTCCCTAATAAGTGTTTTCAAACGTACTTTCAGAGAAGAAGTTTCCTTTGCAATGTATAATTGTTATTTCCTAATATTATACATGGAATAAGTTGAACATATGTATATGCAGTTGCCAACTAAACTTTCAACAAAAATTGACATTGACTTATTCTGCTGCCATGTTTCACTGCATTTAAATAGGCATTGATTGATCTAAAAAAAATAATTGAAAGGTGTTCTAAACATTAAACCATCCCTTTTAGAGGCCAATGGTCTAAGATTAAGAAAAAGGATCTGCTTTTGTTTTTCCCAAACAAACATCTTGCCTGTCCATAGACTATTCAAGTGAATAAGACATAATCTAATAACAAACCTAATATCAGACATACCCTATAATTGTGTACCTTTGCCACCAACCTTTTGCCCTCCTGCACACATTCAACCCCACTCATACCTCCCTCCGAGACCACAGACACATGGTCATCCACTTCAATGAGATATGATATAGTAGAGAACATGAGTGAGCATGCTAGGAAAAATTCTGACTGCAATCCTGACTGCAGCTGCGACATCAACTCTTGGTCAAGGGGCAAGCCAGCAACAACAATTACTATGGGCCTCATCACCTCTTGTCTTTTTTTTTTCTTACTTATTTTTAGTCTAACCTATTCAAGGCTTCATGAGTTGTGACGACTTGTAGTAGGTGCTACAGTGATAATGAAAATAGTATTTTGTCTTCATGACCTGCTACTTTGCGAGTGTCAGATGGAGTGGTGTAAAGTACGCCACCAGTGGACTCTGGAGCAGTGGGAACGTGTTCTGTAAAGTAACGAATCACGCTTTTCTATCTGTCAGTCTGAAGGACGAGTCTGGGTTTGGTGAATACCAGAAGAACATTACCTGCCTGACTGCATTGTGCCAACTGTAAAGTTTGGTGGAGGAGGGATAATGCTATTGGGTTGTTTTTCAGGGGTAAGCCTATGATCCTTAGTTCCAGTGAAAGGAGATTTTAATTCTTCAGCATAACATTTTGGACAAAGCTTCCAACTTTGTGGGGACAGTTTGGGGAAGACCTTTTTCTGTTCCTGCATGACTGTGCCCCAGGGCACAAAGCAAGGTCCATATAGGCATGGTTGGGTGAGCACGGTGTGGAAGACCTTGACTGACCCGCACAAAGCTCTGACCTCAACCCCATCAAACACCTTTTGGATGACCTAGGACGAAGGTTGCGAGCCAGGCCCTCTCATCCAATATCAGTGTCTGACCTCACAAATGCTCTTCTGGATGAATAGGAAAATATTCCCACAAACACACTTCAAAATCTTGTAAAAAGCCTTCCCAGAAGAGTGGAAGATGTTTTAGCTGCAAAGGGGGGGGGGGGGGTCAACTCCATGTTAATGCCTATGGATTTAGAATGGGATATCATAAAAACTCCTGTAGGTGTAATGTGTAAGTGTCCTCATACTTTTATACATAAAGTTTTTTACCCAACGCTTTACATAGATTGAAATCACTCACATCACTCCTTTGCCCTCAGTGGCCCTCACAATCTAATTTGCTAAATTAATACACTAGATGCCATATAATCAGGATGTTTTTGGAATGTGGAAAGAAACCAGAGTACCTGGTGGAAATCTACGCAAAGCATATGGAGAACAAACAAATTTCATGCAGAATAGAAATAATTCAAAGTATAACTATATAACTACCACATAAGTACTTATACAAAGTTTAACCTACATAAGCGCACTGATACATAAGGTCATTATTCACTCATGTGAGCTGCTTTACAAAATATTCACAGTAATTACATTGATATTCACATTTGTATAAAAATTAGAACATGCAAGATGAATCATTCACTTTTATTTTATAAATATGTTCCAGGAAGACCTTATGTACTAAATACAATTAGAGCACTGTCGTACTTTATAAGTATTTAAATGCCAATTTATGTTTTTTATCATTGTATAGTGAATGCATGTCACATTGTCTGTTCACTATTTTGATACAATACTATAAAATATGCAAAGCATTATAACGGCTTTCAAAACAGATATTATAAAGAGTGGAAAAAATCTAATATTTTGTAATTTGGCCTTTTAATAGTAATATATAACTGTAATGGAAACATTATTATAGCCAATTTATGTTAGTCTTTTATCTTACCGGATTCTTATTGATGACACCATCCTTTTCCTAACTTTTTCTTTACTTTGACCCAGCACTTCTGGAGCTTTTGCTTTCATGTTTGAATTATGAAAATGGCAGAGAAATTAAAGATATTAAATTGTATTTATGACTATTTTGGCTACATACCAGATGAGTGGGATTTTAAAGGGGTTGTCTTACCAAGACAACCTCTGTGCTTATGCCTATTAGGGCATATGGAAGTTATAGAATGGGGTTCCTCGCTTCGGTCCCCCCTTTATGAGCCGCAGCGAAGAGCAAATAAATATCACTGACTCCGCTCTAGCAGACCTGCCCAGTCCATGTATTACATGGATAGCCATTAATTTGAATGTAATACTGCATTCACCCTGAAATCAGTTTTTAGTAAGAAAAATAATCAACTTTTTGTTTATATTTTTTCATAATACTAAACATTTCTGCATCTAATTATTCCTGTATTTGTAAAATCAATTCCAAAATATCCCAATAATCCTAAATGTCACATATACATTTAAATGTGTGGACATTATTAGAAGACCATCTGCAATAGTGAGACCTCTAATTTAAAATTATTTTATTATGGTCTGCGTTAGAGAGATTTTACAAAAAGACGAAAGGAGCCGTGGAGATCTGCACATTTATGGTAATAACAGGAGAACTTTATGGATACAGTAGAATATAAGAAAAAAAAGGAATGGTTTTTAAGCCGTACCTAATAGAAATTCCCAAATAAATGCAATAATTTATTGCACGGTGCCGTTTCCGGAAAAGGCAATATATAGAACAAAAAAGAGAAAAAGTAGGAAAATATTCCAGAAACATCAAAGGCACTCTTGGGATTATAAGAATTAAAGAAAAATGTTTTATTAAGTTTCTAAGTAAATTTCAGAATATAAATATATCAAAAAGGGGAAAGGGAAAATGGACACAAAATATAATAAAAATCTCCTGGCCAGGAAACCACATGAATTTAATTATTGCATTCCTCCCAAGCATGGATTCTACATAATATAAGATGAAATACATACATATCTCCCTGTACAAAATAAATAGCATATAATTTAATAAAGCTTTTTTTGAAAAATAAGTTTAGAAACCGCTGGGCTCCATTCACACTTGCGGTTTCTGCATGTATTTTGATTTCAATCTCAAGCTGGCACAAACTCTTATTCAAGAGGGTTGGCAATGAGAATAAGAGACAGATTTTCTATTATATGATGATTCTCGTCCAAGAGGTGCAAACAGGATTAAAGAGAGATCAAATTGCGGTGTGCTATTTGCTCCTCTTTTAGAACTGGATCGTATTTTAGGGATTAGGGGTAAATGGTAGTGTAATGACGGGGGTAAGGAAACGGACAAGTGAGCCCTAGTCTACCCGCCACTCTGTCCCTGCCTACTAGCAACGACCCGTCGTAGGCGACGGGGTACAACTGGGCGGCGGTCCCTACGCTCAGTAAGTGCACGAGACAAACAGACAAGGGAACACAAAGCAGAGGGAAAGGGGCAGTTGCCCATGGCAACACCGTGAGCAACAAGAGTAGTGAACGAACCGAGTCAAACCAGGAGTGCACGAGGTACCAAACGCAGAGCAGGAATGTAGTCAGTAAGCCAGGGTCAGTATGGAGCAGGATCAAATAGTTAGAAGCTGTAGCTGGGCCAGGAAACCACACGAGAAGAATCACAAGCAAAGGAGGAACAGGAAAGGCAGGTATAAATAGACAGAGGGCAGGAGCTAGCTCCTTCTGGCCAGGCTGCGATAGGCTCTCCCACTCCTAAGCCTGCCATCCTGAGTGGTGGAAGATGGAGTCAGTCTCAGAGACATAGACTCAGGTGCAGAATGATTACCTATGGGAGTATACACAGAAGTTGTGCCTGGCAGATCCTTTACAGGTAGTCTATTTCTAGACCATTTTAGGTCAAAGTTAATCCCCTTCAATCCCTCAATATACTTCCAAAAAGCATTTCCAAGTGGTTCATTCATTGACTCCTAATACAATTGGTATATGATTTTACCTCCAATCATCCGGAAGCAGCTTGCAAGTCACACAGAGAAGCACAATACTCAAAGGGAGGTATCCACTATCACAACGGTAGATTCAAAATTGTGTAGCACCATGTGCTTTCTCACTTCCAATTCTGCCACGATTTAAGTAGCAGAGGTCTTCACTTTCGGATGCACAAAATCGGCCGTTGAAGCACACAGGACGGCACAAGATCCAGAAGAGAAGGATGCACACTGCCAGGAAGGTAAGTTCAGAATTGCATGATGTCTTTTTCCATGTGGTATTTTCAACACAGCCAGGGATTGCAAGGCCTGGTTCGACGTCACTACCTGCCAAGCTTGATTGATCAGCTGACGCGTTTCATCCCTGATAGGGATTTCCTCAGAGCCATTTGGCTAATACAATGAAGTACGATGTATTTATAGTGTCTGCCTTAAAAGAGACCAATATATTAATTTGTTAATTATAATGTCAAAATTGTAATACAGAGTATCAAATTACATATATATTTCTACCAGGTTATACAAAGATTATCATTATTCTCCCCAACAATTAATAAGCAAGGAGAAATATAGAGCATTTATATTTTAATTGAAAATGCATATCAACAGAGAATTCATATTAACCCTGTGATAGTAATGGGTGAATAACGATGTGTCTCCACAACACAAAATTAGCCAACAGAAAAACATAATAATAATAATAATTTCTCTAATGGATTTAGTTCATTTCAAATTATATAACTTCAATTTAAAAAAAAAAAAAAAAATATATGTGGGAAGTTCATGGCTCGTCCCAGAGAAGGCAGGGAATTGGTCCTATGCCTAAAGAGGCAATCGGACCGGGTCCCCACCGACCATGGGAGGGGCCATGAATTTGAATCCATCCAAAATTCTATATTTGATGAAAAAAGATTTATTTTTAATATTTAACTGTACCTGTCCAAAAAAATATTAAATCCATTTGTATAGATCACAGATTCTATCTTCATTGCTCAATAGCGAGATCAACAATTCTGTTGTTTATCTCCCTTTCTTTTATTTTTTAAAGAAAAGGGGAATTTTTTATTATTTAGAAAAGGGATATTCAAATTAAGTCTATACTTCCAAGCTAGAAACAATTTCTCAGCTATATGATGCAAACGTATCTAATCAAATTAGAGTATAGGCAAATGAACTAGAGGGGGGTAGAGAAAAGAAAACCATTTTTATCCAATTATCCAATTTGGATTATTAACTTATATGGGAGTGGGTACATGGAGACCCCTTGAGGCGCTGGTAAACAGCCATCCCAAATAGAAGTCCATGTACTAGCTCCCAAACGGAAAGTGGGATTGTACTTTCTTTGAAAAATTTGTATTAATTTATTTAATTATTGGGCACCCTGAGATTAGAGAAACATATTACATTTAATTTCATTATTGAGTCCCCTAGGATTCAAAGTACCCAATGTGTAAATCCACATGGTTTCCTTCAGAAGGAGAATGTGATTACGATCCCCTCCTCTTCTATCTCCATAGAGTTGGTAGATCCCCATGAATTTTAGGCCAGTAGGTGTTTTCTTATGTTGTGTTTTAAAGTGTACTGCCAATGGGTTTTTCATTTAACCTTTGGTAATGTCAGAAAGATGTTCACTTATGCGTATGTGTAGTTCTCGTTTGGTTTTCCCAATATATTGTTTCCCACATGGGCAGATGATTGAATATACAACCATAGTTGAACGACAGTTGATAAAATTGTAGACTTTAAATTCTCTTTTGTGTACACTATCAGAAAAAGTATCTGATTTGAGAACATATTTGCAACACCTACAAGAACCACACATATACATTCCTTTAGGACGTTTTTGTAACCATGATTCTTTCTCCAGAGTCCTTTTTTTTAACTCAGAACTAACTAGAATATCCTTTTATGTAGGGGCCTTTTTTGGGACCATACTAGGTGTATCTCCTACTATTGAGCCTATTCTTATATCCAGTGTTAGATGTGGGCAGGTCTTTATCATTAAATTACGTAACAGGCTCCAATGTGTGCCGTATCTCGAGATAAATCTAACCCTATTGTCACTATTATTCTTTTTAACTCTATTAAGAGTTTATTTTCTATTGTATCTAATGGCCCTGTTGTATCCTTTCTTTATTAGTTTTCTAGGGTACCCCCTATTCTCAAAACGGGATGATAAATTTCGAGCTTCATTTTTGGTACATAAATGGTGGGCATTTGTGGCTCTCTTACCTCTAAAAACTGAAATTCTTGTTTATTTATCCAGCCCTTGTCTAGGGCAAATGAAAGTTTTCTATTTAATATACAAGATAAATTTGCAAGTGGATTATTCGTTAGGGGAATGTAGAAATCCGTATCCAATTGCCTTTTTATCTCACCGATATAGTCCTCCTCCCTGAGGATGACAACATTTCCACCCTTGTCACTGGGTTTTATAACAATATTTTTAAGATTTCATAATTCCTTCAGTGCTTTTCGTTCCCTTTTGGTTAGGTTGTCCTCACTCAGGAAAGAGGACCAGTTGATGAGATTAATATCTCTAAGCATTGCTTCCATAAAGGCATGAGTGCATCTATTGGAGTAAATGCTTGGCATTGTACTACTTTTTTTTACGTAATCCTGTATATTCTGGAATAATATCCACCGTGTCTTCTTTTGCTCTGTCAGTATCTACAAATAGATTACTTTCCCTCCATAATTCGTTTAAATCAACTAATGTATTCATGTCAGACAATTCTAAATTAGGTATTATATTTGATCCGATTGTCTCCATCTGAGGCGATAGTTCTAAATCATTATCTCTTTTAATTTCTCCTTTTTTTTCCCCATGCCAGAGTCTCAAGATAATTTTTCGCAAAAAGTGATGCAGATCTTTACAGATCTCAAATTCATTCCCTGGGGTAACCGGTGAGAAACCCAGTCCACGTTTTAAAAGGGAGATATGGTCTATAGATAAGACGAATTCTGTCAAATTGATTATATTGTTTGTATTATCTTCTTCTATCTTCGTCTGCGCTGCCTTGTATTGGGTCCTCCTTTTTTCTCTGCTATTCTTCTCCTACAGTATATCCCATTTGAGACGGAAATGGGATATCCAGAGCTTAGAAGCATATAAAATATCTGAAATTACACCAAGAGGCTTACGCAGATGTACAACCCCAGCATCACATTTTAGGAGAGAGGTATTCTTGAAAAAATGGGATGAGGAGTGTTTACGACACTCAAGAAATCTAATGGACTTATTAATAGAGGAAAAAATAATGTTAGAATCCCTCACTACAGAAATTGAAGAGAGTGTTAAAAAATTGGATGTCTTTTATACTGACCCAGATTTTGAAAAACTAAATAATAGCCTTAAAGAGGTGGAGTCAGAACTCAGAGAAATATCTACACGAAAAAGAAAGAAATTTCAAAGGGACACTTTCGATTTTGAACAAAAACAAATTTTTGATTTTGCATCCCATAAGGAGAGACAAAATAGACGTAGACCACGGATGAGAAGAAACACATTTATGTCAACGGATGGGGAAATGACCAGTGACCCATCTAGCGATAATGAGATAGGAAAACATTCTAGAATAGAGGAGACACAAACTAAAGTGTCTTTTTTAGGGGATCGAAACAGAGGAAAATACGGAGAGGAAAGAATAGTAGAGAAAAAAGGAGGACCCAATACAAGGCAGCGCAGGGGAAGATAGAAGAAGATAATACAAACAATATAATCAATTTGACAGAATTCGTCTTATCTTTAGACCATATCTCCCTTTTAAAACGTGGACTGGGTTTCTCACCAGTTACCCCAGGGAATGAATTTGAGATCTGTAAAGATCTGCATCTCTTTTTGCGAAAAATTATCTTGAGACTCTGGCATGGGAAAAAAAAAGGAGAAATTAAAAGAGATAATGATTTAGAACTATCGCCTCATATGGAGACAATCGGATCAAATACAATACCTAATTTAGAATTGTCTGACCTGAATACATTAGTTGATTTAAACGAATTATGGAGGGAAAGTAATCTATCTGTAGATACTGACAGAGCAAAAGAAGACACAGGGGATTAGGGATGCACGATGCATCGAAACTTCGATACTGTTTCGATACTCTGCATCCCCAAACGGTTCGATACCGCTATTTCCTCTATTTCGATACTTAGCTGCGCAGCCGCACAGCTCAGTATAGTAACACATGAATGTATGAGAGCGGGGCTGCGGCTGTGTAGTACAGTCATTGCCCCGCTCCTGACAAATGCGCGCCGTCAGGATCATGTGATGCGGCCGGCGCTGCACTAATGAGCAGCGGCACTGAAGACAGAACATGGCGGGCGCACTACAAAACACCCCTATGTTCTGTCTTCAGTGCCTGAACAGCCGCTCATTAGTGCAGCGCCGGCCGCATCACCTCATGCTGACCGCACATGCACTTCCTGTCAGGAGCGGGCAATGGCTATATTGCACAGCCGCAGTCCCGCTGGCGGAGATCAGAGAAACCTCTCATCTCCGCCGTTATTCCCGTGAATGCTGTGATCACAGCTGACTGCAGCATTCAGGGGAAAATGAGAAGGGGGATGTCCCTTGGATCACGTCACAGGGAATTCCTGTGATGCGATTGAGGGACATACCATATATGGGCAGAAAGCCCAGGGTCTATTGAAGGACCCCAGGGCTGTCTTACCATATTTCCTGTTGTTAGGGCATACTGAGGTATATCCTAACAACTGCTTGTGTACTATCAGTACACAGGCTAATGTACTGGCATATACAGTGAAGGAAATAAGTATTTGATCCCTTGCTGATTTTGTAAGGTTGCCCACTGTCAAAGACATGAACAGTCTAGAATTTTTAGGCTATGTTAATTTTACCAGTGAGAGATAGATTATATTTTAAAAAAAACTGAAAATCACATTGTCAAAATTATATATATTTATTTGCATTGTGCACAGAGAAATAAGTATTTGATCCCTTTGGCAAACAAGACTTAATACTTGGTGGCAAAACCCTTGTTGGCAAGCACAGCAGTCAGATGTTTTTTGTAGTTGATGATGAGGTTTGCACACATGTTAGATGGAATTTTGGCCCACTCCTCTTTGCAGATCATCTGTAAATCATTAAGATTTCGAGGCTGTCGCTTGGCAACTCGGATCTTCAGCTCCCTCCATAAGTTTTCGATGGGATTAAGGTCTGGAGACTGGCTAGGCCACTCCATCACCTTAATGTGCTTGTTTTTGAGCCACTCCTTTGTTGCCTTGGCTGTATGTTTCGGGTCATTGTCGTGCTGGAAGACCCAGCCACGAGCCATTTTTAATGTCCTGGTGGAGGGAAGGAGGTTGTCACTCAGGATTTGATGGTACATGGCTCCATCCATTCTCCCATTGATGCGGTGAAGTAGTCCTGTGCCCTTAGAAGAGAAACACCCCCAAAACATAATGTTTCCACCTCCATGCTTGACAGTGGGGACTTTGTTCTTTGGGTCATAGGCAGCATTTCACTTCCTCCAAACACGGCGAGTTGAGTTAATGCCAAAGAGCTCAATTTTAGTCTCATCTGACCACAGCACCTTCTCCCAATCACTCTCAGAATCATCCAGATGTTCATTTGCAAACTTCAGACGGGCCTGTACATGTGCCTTCTTGAGCAGGGGGACCTTGCGGGCACTGCAGGATTTTAATCCATTACGGCGTAATGTGTTACCAATGGTTTTCTTGGTGACGGTGGTTCCAGCTGCCTTGAGATCATTAACAAGTTCCCCCCGTGTAGTTTTCGGCTGAACTCTCACCTTCCTCAGGATCAAGGTTACCCCACGAGGTGAGATTTTGCATGGAGCCCCAGATCGATGTCGATTGACAGTCATTTTGTATGTCTTCCATTTTCTTACTATTGCACCAACAGTTGTCTCCTTCTCACCCAGCGTCTTACTTATGGTTTTGTAGCCCATTCCAGCCTTGTGCAGGTCTATGATCTTGTCCCTGACATCCTTAGAAAGCTCCTTGGTCTTGCCCATGTTGTAGAGGTTAGAGTCAGACTGATTAATTGAGTCTGTGGACAGGAGTCTTTTATACAGGTGACCATTTAAGACAGCTGTCTTTAATGCAGGCACCAAGTTGATTTGGAGCGTGTAACTGGTCTGGAGGAGGCTGAACTCTTAATGGTTGGTGGGGGATCAAATACTTATTTCTCTGTGCACAATGCAAATAAATATATATAATTTTGACAATGTGATTTTCTGTTTTTTTTTAAATATAATCTATCTCTCACTGGTAAAATTAACATAGCCTAAAAATTCTAGACTGTTCATGTCTTTGACAGTGGGCCAACTTACAAAATGAGCAAGGGATCAAATACTTATTTCCTTCACTGTATCTATATTACAGTACATTAAAGTTTAAAAAATAAAGTAAAAACAAAGTAATGTTAAATAAAATAAAAAATACACATACACCTTTTTTACAATAAACATTAAAATAAGTCTCAATAGATAAAATATACGCACATTCAGTATTGGTGCGGCCGTAATAACCTGCACAACAATTTTTTTTGCATCATTTAAGACGTGTACGCTGTAAAATATAATATAAAAACTGCTTTCTATCACTTATTGTGGGGCACGAGGTATGATGATGAATTTAACCTCCATGTGCCTCACATTAATAGTAATTTACCCCATCATGTACCTTACATATTAACCCATTATGACTGAGAAACATGATGGGGTTAATTACTATTAATGTGAGGCACGTGGAGGTTAAATAAATCATCACATCTCGCGCCTCACATCAGAAAATAGAAGAACTTTTTTTTTTTATTACTGTTGGCAAAGTATCAAATTGGTATCGAAATTGCAATACTAAACGAAGTATCGGTATCGAAGTACAAATTCTGGTATCGTGACATCCCTACGGAGGATATTATTTCAGAATATACAGGATTACGTTAAAAAAAAGTAGTACAATGCCAAGCGTTTACTCCAATAGATGCACTCATGCCTTTATGGAAGCAATGCTTAGAGATATTAATCTCATTGACTGGTCCTCTTTCATGAGTGAGGACAACCTAACCGAAAGGGAACGAAAAGCACTAAAGGAATTACGAAATCTTAAAAATATTGTTATAAAACCCAGTGACAAGGGTGGAAATGTTGTCCTCCTCAGGAAGGAGGACTATGTCGGTGAGATAAAAAGGCAATTGGATACGGATTTCTACATTCCCCTAACGAATAATCCACTTGCAAATTTATCTTGTATATTAAATAGAAAACTTTCAATTGCCCTAGACAAGGGCTGGATAAATAAACAAGAATTTCAGTTTTTAGAGGTAAGAGAGCCACGAATGCCCACCATTTATGTACTTCCTAAGGTGCACAAAAATAGAAATTTACCACCGGGCAGACCAATTATATCGGGCTGTGACAGTCCAACAGATTACCTGGGAAAGTACATAGACGAAAAACTAAAACCTTTTGTTCGTACACTTCCCTCTTTTGTTTTAGACACAGGAGATCTTCTGCACAAAATTGAAAATGTAACAATTGAGGGTGAATTTTTGCTTGTTGGGTTAGACGTAGAGTCATTGTATACCTCGATCCCCCATGATGTTGGCATAAGGGCCACTGCACACTTTCTGGAGAGGAGAGGAGGCGATTGGGCTCACCAAAATGAATTTATTATTGAAATGTTGGAATTTGTTTTAAATTACAACTGCTTTTCCTTTGATGGCAAATATTATCGCCAAACACAGGGGACAGCCACGGGTTCCTCCTGTGCATCATCATATGCTTGCTTACATCTAGGATGGTGGGAAGAGTTCATCGTATACCCTCACCCCCTCTTCAGAGAGTGTGCATCCACCTGGCTAAGATATATGGACGATATCCTCTTATGTTGGAAAGGATCTATTGAATCTTTGGAAAATTTCATTAAAGATCTTAATATTAATAACTTAAATATTTTTTTGACATTTACGTATAGTGAAAGTACAATCAGTTTTCTTGATCTTAACATATATAGGGAGGAAAATAAACTAATAACTACTACCTATCGCAAACCGACATCAGGTAATACCCTATTAGCGGCAAGTAGCCATCATCTCCCTTCTCAAATTAGGGGGATCCCAATAAATGAATTTCTTCGAATCCGGTGTAATTGCACCAAATTCGAAGACTTCAAAAATGAAGCTTGAAATGTATCATCCCGTTTTGAGAATAGGGAGTACCCTAGAAAACGAATAAAGAAAGGATACAACAGGGCCATTAGATACAATAGAAAAGAAACTCTTAATAGAGTTAAAAAGAATAATAGTGACAATAGGGTTAGATTTATCTCGAGATACGGCACACATTGGAGCCTGTTACGTAATTTAATGATAAAGACCTGCCCACATCTAACACTGAATATAAGAATAGGCTCAATAGTAGGAGATACACCTAGTATGGTCCCAAAAAAGGCCCCTACATAAAAGGATATTCTAATTAGTTCTGAGTTTTAAAAAAAAAGGACTCTGGAGAATGAATCATGGGTACAAAAACGTCCTAAAGGAATGTATATGTGTGGTTCTTGTAGGTGTTGCAAATATGTTCTCAAATCAGATACTTTTTCTGATAGTGTACACAAAAGAGAATTTAAAGTCTACAATTTTATCAACTGTCGTTCAACTATGGTTGTATATTCAACCATCTGCCCATGTGGGAAACAATATATTGGGAAAACCAAACGAGGACTACACATACGCATAAGTGAACATCTTTCTGACATTACCAAAGGTTAAATGAAAAACCCATTGGCAGTACACTTTAAAACACATCATAAGCAAACAACTACTGGCCTAAAATTCATGGGGATCTACCAACTCTATGGAGATAGAAGAGGAGGGGATCGTAATCGCATTCTCCTTCTGAAGGAAACCATGTGGATTTACACATTGGGTACTTTGAATCCTAGGGGACTCAATAATGAAATTAAATTTAATATGTTTCTCTAATCTCAGGGTGCCCAATAATTAAATAAATTAATACAAATTTTTCAAAGAAAGTACAATCCCACTTTCCGTTTGGGAGCTAGTACATGGACTTCTATTTGGGATGGCTGTTTACCAGTGCCTCAAGGGGTCTCCATGTACCCACTCCCATGTAAGTAAATAGTCCAAATTGAATAATTGGATAAAAATAGTTTTCTTTTCTCTACCCCCCTCTAGTTCATTTGCCTATACTCTAATTTGATTAGATACATTTGCGTCATATAGCTGAGAAATTTTTCCAGCTTGGAAGTACAGACTTAATCTGAATATCCCTTTTCTAAATAATAAAAAATTCCCCTTTTCTTTAAAAAATAAAAGAAAGGGAGATAAACAACAGAATTGTTGATCTCGCTATTGAGCAATGAAGATA
Source organism: Rhinoderma darwinii (assembly GCF_050947455.1). Classification (NCBI taxonomy): domain Eukaryota; kingdom Metazoa; phylum Chordata; class Amphibia; order Anura; family Rhinodermatidae; genus Rhinoderma; species Rhinoderma darwinii. The sequence goes on from NC_134688.1 coordinate 64,241,022, forward strand.
GAATCTGTGATCTATACAAATAGATTTAATATTTTTTTTGACAGCTACAGTTAAATATTAAAAATAAATATTTTTTCATTTTTTCATCAAACATAGAATTTTGGATGGATTAAAATTCATGGCACCTCCCATGATCGGTGGGGACCCGGTCCCATTGCCTCTTTAGGCATATGACCAATTCCCTGCCTTCTCTGGGACGAGCCATGAACTTCCCACATATATTTTATTTATTTTTTTTAAATTGAAGTTATATAATTTGAAATGAACGAAATCCATTAGAGAAATTATTATTATTATTATTATGTTTTCCGTTTATCTGTTGGCTAATTTTGTGTTGTGGAGACACATCATTGTTCACCCATTACTATCACAGGATTAATATGAATTCTCTGTTGATATGCATTTTCAATTAAAATATAAATGCTCTATATATCTCCTTGCTTATTAATTGTTGGGGAGAATAATGATAATCTTTGTATAACCTGGTAGAAATATATATGTAATTTGATACTCTGCATTGCAATGAAATTAACAAATGAATATATTGGTCTCTATTAAGGCAGACACTATAAATACATCATACTTCATTGTATTAGCCAAATGGCTCTGAGGAAATCCCGATCAGGGATGAAACGCGTCAGCTGATCAATCAAGCTTGGCAGGTAGTGACGTCGAACCATGCCTTGCAATCCCTGGCTGTGTCAAAAATACCACATGGAAAAAGACATCATGCAATTCTGAACTTACCTTTGTAAAGGATCTGCCAGGCACAGCTTCGGGGTTAACGCCCATAGATAATCAGTCTGCACCTGCTTCTATGTCTGTGAGACTGACTCCATCTTCCACCACTCAGGGTGGCAGGCTTAGGAGTGGGAGAACCTATCACAGCCTGGCCAGACGGAGATAGCTCCCGCCCTCTGTCTATTTATACCTGCCTTTCCTGTTCCTCCTTTGCTTGTGGCTCTTCTCGTTTGGTTTCCTGGCCCTGCTGCAGCTTCTTGTACTATTGTCCTTGCTTCATATTGACCCCGGCTTGCTGACTACTCTCCTGCTCTGCGTTTGGTACCTCGCACACTCCTGGTTTGACTCGGCTTGTTCCCTACTCTCCTGCTCTGCATTTGGCACCTCGTACTCTCCTGGTTTGACTCGGCTTGTTGACTTCTCTTGTTGCTCACGGTGTTGCCGAGGGCAACTGCCCCTTTCTCCCACTAGCTCTGTGTACCCTTGTCTGTTTGTCTGTCGTGCACTTATTGAGCGTAGGGACCGTCGCCCAGTTGTACCCCGTCGCCTAGGGCGGGTCGTTGCAAGTAGGCAGGGACTGAGTGGCGGGTAGATTAGGGCTCACTTGTCTGTCTCCCCACCCCCGTCATTACATAATCACTAGCCCATACCTAGTCTACCCTGGTCCCTGACACCACTATGGACCCCCTTGAGACCCTGGCTCAGCAAATGCAGGGTCTCTCCCTACAGGTCCAGGCCCTGGCTCAGAGGGTCAACCAGCCTGATGCTACCATGATAGTCCCCCTCACCTCACCTCTTGAACCCCACCTCAAGTTGCCCGACCGGTTCTCAGGGGACCGGAAGACTTTTCTCTCCTTTCGGGAGAGTTGTAGGCTCTATTTTCGTTTAAAGCCCCACTCCTCAGGTTCTGAGAGCCAGCGGGTGGGTATAATTATGTCCCGGCTCCAGGAAGGGCCCCAAGAATGGGCCTTCTCCTTGGCTCCTGACGCCCCTGAACTTTCCTCCGTTGATCTTTTCTTTTCTGCTCTCAGACTCATCTATGACGAGACTGACAAGACTGCTTTTGCCGAGAGTCAGCTGGTGACCTTACGTCAGGGTAAGAGACCTGTTGAGGAGTATTGCTCTGACTTTAGGAAGTGGTGCGTAGCTTCTCGGGGGAATGACCCTGCCTTAAGGTGCCAGTTTAGGTTGGGTCTGTCGAACGCCCTGAAAGATCTGCTAGTTAGTTATCCCTCTTCTGACTCCCTAGAACAGGTTATGGCTTTAGCGGTACGACTTGACCGATGTCTCAGGGAACGACGACTTAAACGTCTTGATGTTTTCTCCTCTGACCCCATGATGCCTCCCGAGGTCCCGTTGCTTCGTTCCTCCCCGGAAGACTCGGAGGTACCTATGCAACTCGGGGCCTCCGTGTCCCCCCAACAACGTAGAGAGTTCCGCAGGAAGAATGGTCTCTGCTTCTATTGTGGGGATGACAAGCATCAAGTGAACAACTGTCCTAAGCGTAAGAATGCATCCGGAAAACTTCCGCGCCTAAGTGATCATCGGGGAGGTCACTTGGGCGCACAGGTATTTCCCGTAAATATGAAACGTAATAAAATCTTGCTTTCCTTTCAGGTCTCTTTTGGTGGTAGGTCTGCTACCGGCAGTGCCTTCGTGGATTCAGGGTCTTCTGCTAATATCATTTCTGTGGAATTTGCTATGTCTCTAGCTATGCCTTTGATTGATTTGCCTAAACCTGTCCCGGTAGTGGGTATCGACTCCACTCCTCTTGCTAATGGCTATTTTACACAGCATACCCCTGTTTTTGAACTCCTTGTTAGCTCCATGCATTTGGAGCAGTGCTCTGTACTGTTAATGCAGGGATTATCGTCCGATTTTGTTTTAGGCCTTCCCTGGTTGCAGTTGCATAATCCCACGTTTGACTGCAATTCTGGGGACCTTACCAAGTGGGGTAATGAATGCTTGACGTCATGTTTTTCTGTTAATTCTATTTCTCCCCCTGAGGAGGTGAACACGCTACCTGAGTTGTTCAGGACTTCGCCGATGTTTTCTCTAAGGAGGCCTCCGAAGTGTTACCTCCAAATAGAGAATATGATTGCGCAATCAATTTGGTACCAGGAGCTAAGCTCCCTAAGGGTAGGATATTTAATCTCTCTTGTCCCGAACGTGAAGCCATGAGAGAGTATATCCAGGAATGTCTGGCCAAGGGTTACATTCGCCCCTCTACTTCTCCGGTAGGTGCTGGCTTATTCTTCGTAGGGAAGAAGGATGGTGGTCTTAGGCCATGCATTGACTACCGAAGCTTGAATAAGGTCACTGTAAGGAACCAGTATCCCCTTCCTCTGATTCCTGATCTCTTTAACCAGGTTCAGGGGGCTCTAAGTTTGATCTACGGGGGGCGTATAACCTTATCCGCATCAAAGAGGGGGATGAGTGGAAGACTGCGTTTAACACGCCCGAAGGTCATTTCGAATACCTCGTCATGCCCTTTGGGTTGTGTAATGATCCCGCGGTCTTCCAGAGTTTCATAAATGAGATTTTAAGAGACTACCTGGGGGTATTTCTTGTAGTGTACATTGATGACATACTTCTGTTTTCCAAGGACTGGTCCTCCCACATTGAGCATGTCAGGAAGGTGCTCCAGGTCCTTCGAAAAAATAAACTGTTTGCGAAGACCGAAAAATGTGTGTTTGGGGTGCAGGAGATACCATTTTTGGGCCAAATCCTCACTCCTCATGAATTCCGCATGGACCCTGCCAAGGTCCATGCTGTGGCGGAATGGGACCAACCTGCCTCCCTGAAGGCGTTACAGTTCTTCCTGGGGTTCACTAATTATTACAGGAGGTTTATTGCTAACTTCTCGGTCATCGCTAAGCCTCTTACGGATCTCACTCGCAAGGGTGCTGATCTCCTCCACTGGCCTCCTGAGGCTGTCCAGGCTTTTGAGGTACTTAAGAAGTGCTTTATCTCGGCCCCTGTGCTGGTTCAGCCCAACCAAATGGAGCCATTTATCGTGGAGGTTGACGCGTCCGAGGTGGGAGTGGGGGCTGTCTTGTCCCAGGGTACCAGGTCCCTCACCCATCTCCGTCCCTGTGCCTACTTCTCCAGGAAGTTTTCACCCACTGAGAGTAACTATGATATTGGCAACCGCAAACTCTTAGCCATTAAATGGGCATTTAAAGAGTGGCGCCACTTCCTGGAGGGGGCTAGGCACCAGGTAACGGTCCTTACCGACCACAAGAATCTGGTTTTCCTAGAATCTGCCCGGAGGCTAAACCCGAGACAAGCTCGTTGGGCGTAATTTTTTTACCAGATTCAACTTTGTGGTTACCTATAGGGCTGGGTCTAAAAATATTAAGGCTGTTGCACTGTCACGTAGCTTCATGGCCAGCCCTCCTTCGGAGGAAGATCCTGCTTGTATTTTGCCTCCAGGTATAATCATTTCCGCTATTGATTCTGATTTAGTCTCTGAAATTGCGACTGATCAAGGTTCAGCTCCCGGGAGCCTTCCTGAGAACAAGCTGTTTGTTCCCCTGCAATTCCGGCTAAGGGTACTTAGGGAAAATCATGACTCCGCACTATATGGCCATCCAGGCATCCTGGGTACCAAGCACCTCATTGCCAGAAACTATTGGTGGCCTGGGTTGCCTAAAGACGTTAAGGCCTATGTCGCCGCTTGTGAAGTTTGTGCTAGGTCCAAGACTCCCAGGTCCCGACCAGTGGGCTTACTATGTTCTTTGCCCATTCCCCAGAGACCTTGGACCCATATCTCCATGGATTTTATCACCGATTTGCCTCCATCTCAAGGCAAGTCGGTGGTGTGGGTTGTAGTAGACCGCTTCAGTAAGATGTGCCATTTTGTGCCCCTCAAGAAACTACCCAATGCTAAGACGTTAGCTACCTTGTTTGTCAAACACATCCTGCGTCTCCATGGGGTCCCTGTCAATATTGTTTCTGATAGAGGGGTACAATTTGTTTCATTGTTTTGGAGAGCCTTCTGTAAAAAGTTGGAGATTGATCTGTCCTTCTCCTCTGCCTTCCATCCTGAAACTAATGGCCAAACTGAGAGGACTAATCAGTCTCTAGAACAATATTTAAGGTGTTTTATCTCTGACTGTCAATATGATTGGGTCTCATTCATTCCCCTCGCCGAATTTTCCCTTAATAACCGGGTCAGTAACTCGTCAGGGGTCTCCCCCTTTTTCTGTAATTTTGGGTTTAATCCACGGTTCTCTTCCGTTTCACCTGGTAGTTCCAACAATCCCGAGGTAGAGGTCGTTCATCGAGAACTGTGCACAGTCTGGGCTCAGGTTCAGAAGAACCTAGAAGCGTCCCAGAGCATACAAAAAACTCAGGCAGATAGAAAACGTTCTGCTAACCCCTTGTTTATGGTCGGGGATCTGGTGTGGCTATCGTCTAAAAATTTGCACTTTAAGGTCCCGTCCAAGAAGTTTGCTCCCCGGTTTATAGGGCCGTACAAGGTCATTGAAGTCCTCAATCCTGTCTCCTTCCGACTGGAGTTGCCCCCATCTTTTCGAGTACACGACGTGTTCCATGCCTCCCTCCTTAAACGCTGCTCCCCGTCCTTGGCTCCCTCGAGGAAACCTCCGGTCCCTGTTCTCACCCCTGAGGGGGCAGAATTCGAGGTGGCCAAGATTGTGGACAGCAGGATGGTCCAAGGCTCCCTCCAGTACCTGGTCCATTGGAGAGGATACGGGCCTGAGGAGAGGACTTGGGTACCCGCTCGGGATTTTCACGCTGGGATATTGGTCAGGAGGTTTCACCTTTGTTTCCCCAGTTCTCTTCTCTTGTTGCTCACGGTGTTGCCGTGGGCAACTGCCCCTTTCTCCCCCTAGCTCTGTGTACCCTTGTCTGTTTGTCTGTCGTGCACTTATTGAGCGTAGGGATCGTCGCCCAGTTGTACCCCGTCGCCTAGGGCGGGTTTTTGCAAGTAGGCAGGGACTGAGTGGCGTGTAGATTAGGGCTCACTTGTCTGTCTCCCCACCCCCATCATTACAACCTTCCTGGCGGTGTGCGTCCTCTTCTGGATCTTGTGCCGTCCTGTGTGCTTCAACGGCCGATTTTGTGCATCCGAAAGTGAAGACCTCTGCTTCTTAAATGGTGGCAGAACTGGAAGTAAGAAAGCACATGGTGCTACACAATTTTGAATCTACCGTTGTGATAGTGGATACCTCCCTTTGAGTATTGTGCTTCTCTGTGTGACTTCCAGGCTGCTTCCGGATGATTGGAGGTAAAATCATATACCAATTGTATTAGGAGTCAATGAATGAACCACTGGAAAATGCTTTTTAGAAGTATATTGAGGGATTGAAGGGGATTAACTTTGACCTAAAATGGTCTAGAAATAGACTACCATTTACCCCTAATCCCTAAAATAAGATGCAGTTTTAAAAGAGGAGCAAATAGCACACCGCAATTTGATCTCTCTTTAATCCTGTCTGCACCTCTTGGACGAGAATCATCATATAATAGAAAATCCGTCTCTTATTCTCATTGCCAACCGTCTTGAATAAGAGTTTGTGCCAGCTTGAGATTGAAATCAAAATACATGCAGAAACCGCAAGTGTGAATGGAGCCCAGCAGTTTCTAAACTTATTTTTCAAAAAAAGCTTTATTAAATTATATGCAATTTATTTTATACAGGGAGATATGTATATATTTCATCTTATATTATGTAGAATCCATGCTTGGGAGGAATGCAATAATTAAATTCATGTGGTTTCCTGGCCAGGAGATTTTTATTACATTTTGTATCCATTTTCCCTTTCCCCTTTTTGATATATTTATATTCTGAAATTCACTTAGAAACTTAATAAAACATTTTTCTATAATTCTTGTAATCCCAAGAGTGCCTTTGATGTTTCTGGAATTCTATCCTTCTCGTTTTTTTCTTTTTTGTTCTATATACAGTAGCATGCCTAAAAGCACAACACTGAATACACTATTTATTTAATAAATAATTAAAAAAAGTTGGATGTAGACCATTCATGTTAAGCCTAAATCCAAAGTATATACAAGATGTGTTCTCGAATGTGACCTGCTGTGTCAACACCAGGCTGCATTGAGATAAAGCTAGAATTACCAGGCCCTTTAAGCCAGAGATCTCCAACTGTTTTCCGCAGTCATTTTAAATATGAGGCTGGGGCTACATAGTGTCGGAGAAGTCTGGGTTTGGGAAAGCTAAAGGTACTCTAAGAATCCAGCCTCTGAGTTTAAATCCGGATAGCGATGCATCGGAGAGAAGACACAGACACGGAAGTTCATCAGAATCACACTGTGGCATTCTCTGTAAAATCATGACTCGTTCGTTTTTTTATACTTGACAAGATGCCGAAGAGAGGTAACATACAAAAGCCAATAGAAGACACACACGGTTACAAGTATATCTTCATTGCAGAGGTAGCTTAGCCAATTAAGTTAAGATCACTTATGGTACATAAATACATGTTAAACAAAGAAAGAGCCTGTCGGACACGCCCCGAGCCCCCACCTTTGAAAAAAACAAGTTAAACTGAACTTTAAACTTTCCTGGGGGTTTTACAGACCACGTACACATAACCAATCATTAACTCTTTCTCTCATTCTAACAGACTTAATTATACAGGGTAAACTACTTAACCCTTCGGTTACTTTCATAATAGTAATAAGGAAATCTTGAAATATTGACGCTTGTAGCCACCGTCCCCGAAACAAGACCCACAAAGGAGCAGGAGAGTGGCTGCTTAGTCTGTCCTGAAAATCTTCCTATCCGGGCCACTTGTAAGGGAAATCAAGGCTGCTGCACATGCCCACAATCTCCACCAAGCTGATGAGGAAAACTTGAACAAACGCTCCTGGCCACGTGAGATCCCCACAGACAAAATCAAAAACAATAGCTTTTATGCAAATTTTCTGGCCAAATGCTATTTGGGAACCTCATAACAAAATATAGGACATCATTAATCAACACAGGTAACACACCAGCAATTTACAAAGAATTATGTTTTCTAGAGGCCCAGCTCTGTCTCTAGTTAGACAATCTTCTCATGGAATGTCAGGGGCCTCTCAAGCTATGAGCTTGGGGGACACATGGTCGCACGAACCCCAAAAAATGTGTTCATTTTATATGGTGTTGTGTTGTGTATTTCTTTTCCCCTTTTCCCTTCTTTTTTCCATATGTATTAGAATGGTGCTTACCTTATTGGCGTCCCCTATGTAACCTGTACAGTTTGTACGAGCTGGTTCCAGAGGTCTCTATCTCCAGGCAGATGTTTCCTGGAGATTAGCTGATTGGACGAAGGTCAGCTGTGCCTTGGCACGAGCAGGTTCCAGAGATTGCTATCTCTAGGCAGATTTTCCTAAAGGACAGCTGATTGGCTATTGGAATTCCTAAATGGCGGGAATCCAAACTATAAAGGACAGTGTTTCTTCGTGGTCAAGCAGTCGTCTGGAAGCACGGACCGTCGCGATGGATGTCTTGCTGATCGAGCTGCTGAGGAAAGCAGGAGTCGGAAGGAGGAGAAGCTTGGTTAAGAAGATGTTTAGCAGCGGCACCAGGACAAGAAGATGCAGGAAAGAAAACAGAGCTGTTACCTGAAGATGCTACATCTCCAGCCGGATCTCTGTTTGAAGTACACACGTCAGCTGCGGCCAAGAAGAGGAAATCGCCGCCTGCGTCATCATCACGGGCGACGCGTTCCGGCGGAAGTGAGGTAGCTGCACTGGGATCGCAAAGGGAGCCGACAGCAGCTGTTTGGAGTAGCGGAGTCAGGGGATGTCTGGTATTGAGCTCCCTCATGTTCAAAGGACTTACCAGCTTCGGCTATAGGAGCGCAAGCCTCGTTGGTGCTGGAGGCGTCCCAGGATTTGTTTGTGGAGCAGCAACCACAGAAGAGGAGCCGGAAAGGTAGGGTGGTTTATTCACCATGCCCACATTCGTCCAGAAGAAGGGGGTATTCCAGGAGTCGTCACCCCGTGAGCCAGCTTGTAGATGGGATCCAGACGAATAAACAGAAGCCTGCTACAGGACCAGTGCCTACGACTGGACAGGTGGAGCCAAGTGGTGAGATTACAACTACCCCTTTTCTGGCCCACCCTTCCCCTCCCTTTAATAATACTGTTATGTTTGAATTTTTTAAGATGTTTGCTGATGTAGTAAGTAAATCAGCCACCCCTTCTAGTTCACCTGCAGATGTGTGGAAAAATGTCAGTCAGCAGGTGCAAAATGTTAATGCTTTACCTACTGTTAATGTCCCCATTTTAGAGAAAGGTATTGGGGTTTCTGAAACATGTATTAAAGAAGTTTTGCCCTGTGATATTTCACCGTTGGGCTTCCATTTACAGCCAGCCAGGGCCGCCATCAGGGGAGTATTAGGGGTACTACTGTAGGGGGCCCGGCCAAACCTAATTGAAAGCAGGGCCCGGCAACTGCCGCAACATGCCTTTGGTAGAAAAAAACAGGCCCCTGCAATGGGGCCTGTTCTTTTCACCAAAACAATGTCGTGAGCTGCGGGACCCCCTCTCGTCAAATACCGCCGTGAGCTGCGATCCCCCTCTCTTCAAACACCGCCGTGAAATACCGCCCGCTTGCGCGACAGCACAAGCGCGCGCACACGAAGGACCGCAGGCGCGCGCCCGCGAGCGAACGACCGGGCGTGTCGGCTCACAACCCGCTCGTGCCCGCCGGCAAGAGGGAAGCGGTGCACCTGCACCACAAGAACATCGCCGAACTACTGGCTAGTTACCTGCTGGTCCGCCTCCGCCTCCTCCTCCTCCTCCTCCAGAGCGTAGCTGCGTAAGGAGAGGGGGAGGAGTCCAGTTGTTGCGCGGCGGCAGGAGTTCTACGATCACTGACATTTTCTGGAGCCTGGAGGTGAAGGACTGGACATCTGGATCGAAGACATCGCCTGACGAGGACTGGAGTGGGAGCCAGCAGCTCTTCTGACAGTAAGTAAAGTGTCTCAACGTGCTCATCATGTATGGCCCTGTTCACACAGAGTATTTTGCAGGCCGAAAAAATCTGCCTCAAAATTCCTTAAAGAATTTTGAGGCAGATTTTGACCTGCCCACACTATCTTGCCGCGTTTTTTTGATGCGTTTTTTGCCCACAGCGATTGAAGACAGCAGACAAAAAACGCAGCGAAAAATGAATTTTCGGCCTCCCATTGATTTCGATGGGAGGTCAGAGGCGGAACCGCGGCAAGAAAGACAAGCTGCTTTTTCTTTTTTCCGCGACTAGCTCCCATTGATTTCAGATTAAATCAATGGGAGGCGGTTTTGGAAGTTGTTTGGTGCTGATTCTGACGCAGTGTCCGAGTCAATATCAAGGCCCAAAAACTCTATGAACTGGGCCTTATTGTTAGGGCTTATTCAGACGAACGTGTAATACGTCTGTGCAACGCGCGTGATTTTCACGCGCCTCGCACGGACCTATATTAGTCTATGCAGACTGTCAGTGATTTTCACGCAGCGTGTGTCCGCTGCGTAAAACTCACGACATGTCCTATATTTGTGCATTGTTTGCGAATCACGCACCCATTGAAGTCAATGGGTGCGTGAAAATCACGCCCAGCACTTCCGCAGCAGTATAAACTATGAATGAAAACAGAAAAGCACCACGTGCTTTTCTGTTTACAAACATACAGAGTGTCATAATGATGGTGACTGCGCGAAAATCACGCAGTCATGCATCATACGCTGCTGACACATGGAGCTGTTATGGACCTTTTGCATGCGCAAAATGCCACATTTTTTGCGCGCGCAAAAAGCACACGCTCGTGTGAATCCGGCCTTAGGGTAGGAACACACTAGGCATGAACACTGCGGATTTTATGCAACACATTTTATTGTGGAAAATACGCAGCGTATTACAGTCGCAGCAGAGTGGATGAGATTTGAACAAATCTCATTCACACGCTGCAAAAAAAAATTGACCTGCAGTGTGGTCAATTTATTCTGTGGAATCGCTGCTCCTCTGTTGCGGAAATGCTGCGGTTCTGCCGCAAAAATCACAAATGAGAAAAAAAAAAGGTACTTTTTTAAATTTATAAAAAAGTTTAGACTTACCCCGGCCGTAGTCCACTGCAGGTAAAAAAAATTTGCAGCGTGTGAATGAGATTTGTTCAAATCTCATCCACTCTGCTGCGACTGTAATACGCTACGGATTTTCCACAATAAAATGTGTTGCATAAAATCCTCAGTGTTCATGCCTAGTGTGTTCCTACCCTAAGGCCGGATTCACACGAGCGTGTGCTTTTTGCGCGTGCAAAAAACGTGGCATTTTGCGCATGCAAAAGGTCCATAACAGCTCCGTGTGTCAGCAGCGTATGATGTGTGGCTGCGTGATTTTCACGCAGCCGCCATCATTATGACACTCTGTATGTTTGTAAACAGAAAAGCACGTGGTGCTTTTCTGTTTTCATTCATAGTTTATACTGCTGCGGGAGTGCTGGGCGTGATTTTCACGCACCCATTGATTTCAATGGGTGCGTGATGCTCGAACAATGCACAAATATAGGACATGTCGTGAGTTTTACGCAGCGGACACACGCTGCGTGAAAATCACTGACAGTCTGCACTGCCCCATAGACTAATATAGGTCCGTGCGAGGCGCGTGAAAATCACGTGCGTTGCACGGACGTATTACACGTTCGTCTGAATAAGCCCTAACAATAAGGCCCAGTTCACAGAAATTTTGGGCCTTGATATTGACTCGGACACTGCGTCAGAATCAGCACCAAACAACTTCCAAAACCGCCTCCCATTGATTTAATCTGAAATCAATGGGAGCCAGTCGCGGAAAAAAGAAAAAGCAGCACGTCCTTTCTTGCCGTTGTTCCGCCTCTGACCTCCCATCGAAATCAATGGGAGGCAGAAAATTCATTTTTCGCTGCGTTTTTTGTTTGCTGTCCTCAATTTGCCGAAGGCAGAAAATGCAGCAAAAAACGCGGCAAGATAGTGTGGGCAGGTCAAAATCTGCGTCAAAATTCGGTGTGCGGTTCCAGGCGGTCGCAGGTGCGTGTGGGTGCGCGCTCGCGAGTGTGCACGCGCGGGAGTTTGCGGGTGCGCTCGATCGGTTGCGCGGGCGGGCGGTGTTTGACGGCCCCCATGACGACCCCCATGCTACCCAGGGTCGCCATCAGGGGAGGTATTAGGGGTACTGATGTGAGAGGCCCGGCCAAACCTAATTGAAAGGGGGGCCCGCAGCTCACGATATTCTTTTGGTGAAAAAAACGGGCCCCATTGCAGGGGCCTGTTTTTTTTCTACCAAAGGCAAGTCACGGCAGTTGCCGGGCCCCCCTTTCAATTCGGTTTGGCCGGGCCTCTCACATCAGTGCCCCTAATACCCCCCCTGATGGCGGCCCTGGGTAGCATGATATAGTGCTGGACGGAGTGCCGTTAACAGGCGGTGCCACGGTAGGGGGGCCCAGAAAATTTAGCTGTATGGGGCCCTGAAATTCCTGATGGTGTCCCTGCAACCAGCTGTTAAAGAACGCATCTGGCGAAAGTAGTTAGTTGATTTGTTGTCTTTATTACTGTTAGCCAAAGAGCCTTTGGTGAAACAAGACGGTAAAGCTGATAAGGATGAGGATAAAAAAAACGCTTGGTACCTAAATCAATTTTTAATTGGTTGCAAGCTTTTTGCATTTATGCTTCAGTTTTAGGTGAGAAATCTCCTGAAAAATGTGCTAATTTATTTTTACATGTGGATATAATTTTAGAGGCTTACCGCCAGTTCTGTGGTTTGGCTTGGTTTACGTACGACGAAATGTTTCGTCAAAAGTTAGCGGTTTATCCTTCTCTGAAATGGGGTTCAAAAGATGTAGGTCTATGGTTAAATTTAATGCTCCCTCAAAAGTCTTTGCCTAAACAGCAGGTTAATGTCAACACGTTTACGTTTGCTTTGCATATAATGAAGCGCAGTGTAAATGGTTAACTAATTGTCGTTATAAGCACGAATGTTCCCTTTATGGGGGTTCACACCCAATGTGCCGCTGTTTCAAAAGGGCAAATCAGAACCAAACCCCTAGTACTAAGGAACAGTTATCAAAAAGCATGGATGCCAGTGAATCTAACAATAATGGTGCCATGGCTAGAAATGTTCCCAGACAGGGAGAGAGCTGATCTGCTCTTTAATTGTTTTAAATTTGCCTTTAAAGGTTATGGTTGTTGCTGGGTGGATAATTTAAAATCCATTCAGCAACATAAGGATATTGTACGTGATAAGTTATTCAAGGAACTTGAAGGTAATAGGATTGCAGGTGCTTTTATTCAACCGCCTTTTAGTGATTTTAGACTTTCCCCTTTGGGTATTGTACCTAAGAAAGAGCCTAATACATTTAGACTTATACATCACCTTTCTTACCCAGAGAAATGTTCACTTAATGATGAAGCTGATGAATCAAAAGGCGGTTGTGCATTATTCTTCATTTGACCAGGCAGTTTCCTTATTGAGGCGCTTTGGTGAGAATGCCTTATTGGCTAAGGCTGATATTAAATCAGCCTTCCGCCTATTACCAGTTAATCCTGCAGGTTTTAATTCCCTTGGTTTTCAATTTGATAACAAATATTTTTATGATAAATTTATGCCGATGGGTTTTTCGTTATCTTGTTTTTATTTTGAGGCGTTTTCTTCCATTTTACATTGGGTAGTGCAGAGACAGATACCAGAAGGTGGTGTTCTGCACTACCTAGATGATTTTTTATTTATAGGTGAATCTAGTTCTGTTGTTTGTCATTCTTTATTGTCAAAGTTTTCAGAGTTTATGGAGTTTTTTGTTGTTCCACCCGTTTTGCCATGTACATCATTAGAGTTTTTAGGTATTAAAATTGATTCAGTTAAAATGGAGTTTAGTTTACCAGATGATAATTTGTTTAAAGTAAGAATGTTGTTAGTTGATATGTTAGCAAAGTAGAAATATACATTGCGTGATATGCAGTCTTTGCTAGGTTTATTGAATTTTGCTTCTAGAATCATTCCAATGGGAAGAGTTTTTTCAAAGCGGTTGTTTTTCTACTAGGGGCCTTAAGTCTCCCAGGGCCCATATTAGGCTAACATTTCAGTTTAAGGAAGATTTAGCTTTATGGTTGGAATGTTTAAGTAAATTTAATGGTCATAGTTGCTGGCAATTTGATTTTGTAGATTCACATTCGCAATCGCTCTTTACGGATGCAGCAGGTAGCATTGGCTATGGTGCATTTTTTAATGCCCAATGGTCGGCTGATTCTTGGCCTGATGTTTGGATCAATAATAAGGTTACTAAGAACATAGTTTTATTAGAGTTGTTTCCGGTTGTAGTAGCTATTGTAATATGGGGTCAGCATTTTCAGAATAGGAGAATTTTATTGTACACAGATAATAAAGGTGTTGTTTTTGCTATTAACACTTTGTCTTCAAAATGTGATTTAGTGGTGAAGTTGTTAAGGCATTTAACGCTATGCGGTCTTAAATTGAATTTATGGCTTAAAGCTGGTTATATAGAAGGCAAACGTAATGATATAGCTGATTCTTTATCTCGTTGTCAGTGGCAGAGATTCAGAGATCTGGCACCGGAAGCGGACTTATGCGGACTTCCTTGCCCTCCTCATTTAAGGAATCTAATTTGGGATTAATCTCTGCCAATATTCAGAGTTCGTTAACTACAAAAAGAACCTGGGCTGATTATTCAGCTGCGTGGAAGGAGTGGATTTCATTTTGCTAATTTTTAGGCTGTAGTTATTTTCATAATGAGGTAGGTTCGGTGTTACATTTCGTATGTTATCTTATACAGAAGAAACTTTCGTTTGCTTCTATTTCCAAGATTCTTGCAGGAGTTTATTTTTTCCTTAAATTAAATGGTTGCCAAGCTATTTCTTCTTTATTCCCGGTTAAGCAAATGTTGAAAGGTTATCATAGATCTTTGCCGGTTCTGGATAAAAGACGTCCTATCTCATTGGATTTGTTGTTGAGACTTTATGGGGTTTTGCCTCTAGTTTGTTTCAGTGATTTTGAGGTTTGCTTGTTTAGGACAGCTATTGTTTTATTGTTTTTTTCCGCTTTGCATATTAGCGAGTTAGTTGCTGTGAATAGGTTTGTTGTTTCTGCTTTGTTGTTTCAGGATGTTATTTGTAATAAGGATCATGTGTTGATTTTTTTTTTAGAAAATTCATGACGGATCAATTAGGGAAAGGTTGTTTTACTAGGATTAATAATTTTAATGATTCAGTCTTATGTCCTGTATCAAATGTTAGAAAATGGCTTTTATGTAGACCTAGCTCTGGTTGTTCTTTTTTAATACACCGGAATGGGCTTATTGGTCTAAATTTCAGTTCAATGCTGTTTTGAGGAAATGCTTGAAGTGTTTAAACCTGGAGTCTTTAAGAATCTCTTCTCACTCATTCCGTATTGGCGCAGCTACTGAAGCTGCTCGCCTGGGTCTTGACGAAGGGATTATATAGAGAATTGGTAGATGGGATTCTAACAGATTTAAGCTATACATTAGACCTGATTTAGTGGTATAATTATATATTTTTCAGATAAGCGTTTGATTGTTTGTATCCTTGGCCACTCTTATATATTTTGGACACAGAAGAGAGCTGCAAGACAATCTTATTCTGAAAATCTATCTTTGGATCCTTTAAGCTTCTCTGTTTTTTTGGCATGGGGTAAGGGTTTTGCAATGGAGGAATGTTGTTTCTCTGATCAAATCTCTTAGCTCTTTTTGGCCAGATCCTAATTTGATTATTATCCATGCTGGAGGTAATAATTTGGGAAAAAGCAATACATTAAGTCTTCTCTGGGATATGAGAAGGGATCTAGTGTTAATCAAATATCTGTTTCCTGATACAACGGTTTCTTTTTCAGAAATTGTTCCGAGGTTATTATGGTCCTCAGGAGATTATAAGTTTTTGAACAAAATTCGTAAAAAAATTAATAGAGCTATGCAGAAATACATTCCTGTTCTTGGTGGTTTGTCGTATAGACACTGTGACCTGGAAGACTTTTCTGAAGGTCTATATAGAAATGATTCGGTGCATCTTTCTGATGTGGGAATTGACATATTCAATTTAGGTTTACAAAATTTGATTGAAGACTGGCTGCAGTGTTTGGGGGGGGGGCCATGTCATTGTAATGGCATGGCTTGTGGGTTTTGTCACTCACTAATGCTGGGCGGACTTGGTCTTTTATTAATTAAAACCTGGAATTTTATTGGTGATTATTTATTTATTTATTGGTGATTTAAATTTATGATTATTTATATATTTTAATTATTCTTTATTTGGTTACCCTTAATAAACATCGTGACCATTGTTATCCATATGTATTAGAATGGTACTTACCTTATTGGCGTCCCCTATGTAAGCTGTACAGGTGGTACGAGCAGGTTTCAGAGGTCTCTATCTCCAGGCAGATGTTTCCTGGAGATTAGCTGATTGGACGAAGGTCAGCTGTGCCTTGGCACGAGCAGGTTCCAGAGGTTTCTATCTCCAGGCAGATGTTTCCTGGAGATTAGCTGATTGGACGAAGGTCAGCTGTGCCTTGGCACGAGCAGGTTCCAGAGATTTCTATCTCTAGGCAGATTTTCCTAAAGGACAGCAGATTGGCCATTGGAATTCCTAAATGGCGGGAATCCAAACTATAAAGGACAGTGTTTCTTCGTGGTCAAGCAGTAGTCTGGAAGCACGGACCGTCGCCCACCCACCCTCCCTATTATGTGTATTTCCTTCCTGTCGCGATGTTTATTAGAGGGGTTTTGTCACCCAGCTAATGCTGGGCGGACTTGGTCTTTTATTAATTAAAAGTTGGAATTTTATTGGGGATTTTAATTTATGGTTATTTATATATTTTAATTATTCTTTATTTGGTTACCCTTAATAAACATCGTGGCCATTATTATCCAAAAATTCAGTGTTGTGTGTTTTATTTTGGTTTATTATTTTGTGGGTTGTGTGCTACCATGTCTTTGTAAGGCCGGGTTTATACGAGCGTGTGCGTTTTGTGCACGCAAAAAACGCGGCGTTTTGCGTGTGCAAAAAAAACGCGGCATTTTGCGTGTGCAAAAAGCACTTAACAGCTCCATGTGTCATCAGCGTATGATGTGCGGCTGCGTGATTTTCGCGCAGACGCCATCATATGACACTCCGTTTGGATGTTTGTAAACAGAAAAGCACGTGGTGCTTTTCTGTTTTCATTCATCCTTTCACTGCTGTTGCGCGAATCACGCGCGTCACACGGAAGTGCTTCCATGTGACATGCGTGGTTTTCACGCACCCATTGACTTCAAAGGGTGCTTGATGCGCGAACAGCGCACAAATATAGAACAGGTCGTGAGTTTTTCGCAGCGGACTCACGCAGCATGAAAATCACGCACCTGTCTGCACGGCCCCATAGACTATTATAGGTCTGTGCGACGCGTGTGAAAATCACGCGCGCTGCACGGACGTATAACACGCTCGTGTAAACGAGCCCTAAGCCTGGTAGGGAGACCAGCAGCCTGATATTTAGAGAAGACCATTTAAGAACAAACCTTAGCTAGCAAGATTATATGAATCACATTTCAGCTGAAAAGTACAGTATAAATTAATGTAGCATTAGCATATAATATTGGAAATTAAGTATTAGCAAGATTTATAATGATTATTTTTCTTTATCAATAGTGATATGTTTCATAAAATGGTCTGTATCAATGACTTCTATCGTATATGTAATTTACACTTAATTTTACTACCCAGAGGTATAACTTGAAGCTCTTGGGCCCCAATGCAGGCCTCCCTCACCTACAATGTGCTATTTATAATACTGGCAGAGGGACATTTGGTCACCAAGAGGCACAAGGGCCTTGAAGTGACACCTGACCTTTCAAAACGCCATCCACAGTATTTGTATTTGTCACACAATTCAGGCTGCCATCTTGCTCTCCTCATCTGATGAAAGTGCTGTTGGCACATATGAATATTCACTATCAGTGCTTTTATTTACATTGAAGAGACTGCAGAGATCTGGCATGGTCAGCAGCAGGCTGTGTCATTTTCTGCTAAGCAATTGCCCAAACAGCGTCGCTGAAACAAATGGAAAGTGGAACAAAACTGCCAATGAGCAGTGCTATCGCAATGCCAATGCCAGGAACACTGTACTAGTCAAGTTCTATAGCGTCACATGCCTGTATATAATCCTTAGTCAGAAGCACCTCTGCAGCTGCCAACAACTGTGGAGCCACATAAAGGTGTTAAGAAAAGCACTAGGGGCACATGACTTTAAAACAATCAGAAACAATCCACTTAAAAAGCCTATATAAGGTTTTTATTTGCTGGGTTAGGTCCTGTACACATCCCATTTTTTCAACATGTCTAGCGTGTACGTCAGGAAAGCTCCTGATGTACACGCTAAATGTGTCCAAAGGGCTCCATCTTCAGACGTAGGTCAAAAGAGAGGTATTTATTAACACATCCAACACATTAAAAAAAATGCAATGTTTGAATCCACGAAGGGGTCTCTATCACACATGCTTGATAAAGACCCCTGCGTGGGTTGAAACATTGCATCTTTTTTATGCTGGGTGTGTTAGTATACACCATGTTTTTTTGCCTGTTTGGAGGCTGTCACACTATTGTTATTTTTGGAATGCTGTGGTCTGAATTTTGAATTTTTGGACTATTAGTGAATATTGCATCCTACATATATACGGAAGGTTTAACTAAGTGTGCAGCTTGCAACCTTTTCTACACAGAGGCCAAAAGAGTGACCTTTTGGCCTCCGTCTGGCTGGTATACATCGGTATGCCACAAAAACAGGGTATAAAAAGGATGTAGTAGACTATACTTTTTCCATCCCGCGAAGTTAAAAAAGTATGTATTTTTTTTGTCATCATATCCTAAGTGGGACAGGGGCCTCTATATGGCGGTATCCATCACAGGCATCCATTAAACGGACACATCATGAGCTTTGCTATAGCTTGTCATGATGTATCTGTTAAACAGATGCCAATATAGCCTATGGTTAATGGATGCCTATGACAAATGCCTAGTAGTGGCATCCGTCATCCATAGGCAACAATGGTATCTGTTTAACGTATATGTCTTGAAAAGTGGTCATGAGGGGGGCGTGGCTACGACGGCAAGGCTGAACGGACGCACTTACATGGTGCTCCAGAATCCCGGCGAAAAGTAGCAGGCATCCTCCTCTGAACGAGCTTCGGGGTGAAACCCCACAGTATAACTGGATCCCCCTAGACGATTACGAGCAAAATCCAGGCTTTTGGGCCAAAAACGAAGGTATTTGACATCGGGGCCTACACACGCGGCCGGAGCCGGGGACTAAATTTTGACCCGGACAGAACTCGGAAGTCCGGACGTGGCCACAGCAGACAAAGGAAACCAGGTGGGCTTCCCAAATTTCCCCTACTTCATTGCCCAACTACCCAGGGCACAACTGGACCCTCTCCTATGGTCAAAGGACATTAGAGACTCTCTCAGCCACATTACCAGCTGCGGCCTACCACTGTCTGAGAGACTGGGGCCTGGATTAGTGAGGGCATCCACCTGCAGACCATTCCGCAGCGGAGCACATTATAGCAATACAAGGCAGGAGTTCCATACTCTGTTAAACTAATAATTTTATTAAACCACTACAGAAGTGGCCACAGTGCTGCACTATTTCACCTGAAAAGCTCTATGTGATGCCTTAATCTTACTACAATGATCTGACTCACCGTATAACTGTCTACTACGGACCTACATAAGCTGCATACAACCTATCTGATTATAAGGTCCCCTGAAGAATACGATCCAATGCCGAGGCGGGGCAAGTCTTCTAAGGCGGCTTCAATTCGATCTTCCATCCCAGATATATTTCGCAGAAATTCGTTACCTTCCATATTTCAGGATACGGATTCGGATATGTCAGCGTCACAGGCCTCAATGGCGGGTGACTCAGTCCCCTTACCACAGAGATCTCCAAAAAGAGCTCCACCCTCAATAGCGCCTGAAATGGCCAGGGAGGATCATCTTACGAAAGAGGACCTAACAACGTGTATAGACGCACTGTACCAGAAATTGAAGACCTCTTTTCATACCGAATTACAAAGAGCGACGCATGATCTTACCATGGAGATAACATCAATTGGCACTCGCACAGATCTTCTGGAAACAAAACATGACGAGTTGGTTAAAGCGCACAGCGAACTCAAAACCGAAATTGATCTCATGAAATCCTCTCAGGAATCGATACATCTTCATCTGGAAGACTTAGAAAACAGATCTAGACGGAATAACCTGCGCTTAAGAGGAGTCTCAGAAATGGTGGAGGATCTCAGGGACTATGCGATACAACTCTTTACATACCTACTACCGAATGTCCCGACGAATCAATTCCAGATGGACCGTATACATCGGGCGCTGCGACCCAGGCCGGCGGTTGGAGAAAGACCAAGGGACATAGTTCTGCGACTTCACTACTTTACAGTGAAGGAAGAGGTCCTTAAAGCGGCAAGAGAAAAAACTCCACTCTCCTTCAAACAAGAACCGCTACAGATTTTTGCGGATATCTCTCTAGTTACTTTGGAAAAACGGAGACAACTGAAACCTCTTACGGACATTCTGAGAGTGGCTGGAATCAGATACAGATGGGGATTTCCATTCCGGTTGACCTTTCAATACAAGGGTGCTCAGCATACTATCTCAGCACTGGATATGGAATGGAGACTGATCACTCGACTAGGCCTCAGAGAAGGGACTCCTACTCCAGAATCAGCTAATCGTCCTCATCTAAGCCTTCCGTTAGAACCCATTTTGGACAACAGCACGTCGCCGACAACTGCATATGACTCCTCCTGCAGGACCAGTTTCACTGAGATCAAGAACACCGACTGTGACCTGAGACGGAGGGTGGCGAAATATATTTGTAACGTATACCTGATGTAATAATCTGTATGGTCGCTATGGACATTTTTTTTATTTTTTTTGTATTGGTTTATTTTTCCCCTTCTCCATGGGACCTTGTCCTCCCGGCTGGGAGGGGGAGGACGCTGGATGAATATAGGGCAATAGACTGCCCTGCTGGTAAATATTGTACTTAAGCTAATTCTACATTTTTACTTGTCTAACATTGCATAATCCGCTTGATATTGCGGTGGGTCAGCCAAAACTCTGGTGACGCCCCTGTGCTAGATTTGCTGAACTTGCTCAGAGCCGGTTTTATCGAGCGCTGGTTTTGTTCAGCAAGTTGAGAAAGAGAAAGAGACCCGAATGGGGTCACGTGGAGGGCACTTAGCCGCACTCCACTTTGTTTTTTTATGTTGACGTTAACTGTAAAAGATGTTATTTGCGTTGGCTGCAGCTATATTTTACATACAAAAGTACTGTCTGCTTATCTAAATAATGTAACTCTATCGAATTTCTATGGCATATACTGTTATTACACATAATGTAAAAGGCTTTAATAACCCAACGAAGAGACGAATGGCCTTTAATAATTACAAGAGGCTCCATGGCGATGTTATAATGTTACAGGAAACACATTTTACTCATACTAGTTACCCAAAATACTTTGATAAGATGTTCCAGAGAGTTTACTTATCCACCTCGGACACAAGGAAAAAAAGGGTAGCCATTTTCTTCAGAAATACACTTCCATTTACAGTAACTGACTCCATAATAGACACAGATGGTAGGTACATTATCCTTACAGGACAACTAGCGGGACAACGTATTACCTTTGCAACGATTTATGCACCTAACCATTCAGCAACCTCCTTCTTTACTAAATTCTTTAAACAGCTTGAGAAATTCTCCGACTCCTACATTATCCTAGGGGGGGATTTCAACATAGTGATGAATGCCCAATGGGATAGAAGCCGTCCCCAAGCTAATGCACAGTCAGCACCGAAATCATTTATGTATAGGATAAAACAATTATCTCTCGTAGATCTGTGGAGACAATATCATCCCCTAGATAAGGAATTCTCGTTTTACTCCGCAGTACATGACAGTTATTCTCGGATTGACTACATCCTAACTTCCTCCCAGCTATCTGTTAGACCACATAATACTGTATACACCCAATGTGCTTGGTCAGACCACAATATCCACTCACTCCAAGTTTGCATTGGCAACGTCACACGTCCGCCATCATGGAGGCTGAATGATTCCCTACTTTCTCATCCAGAAATAGTCACATCCATATCCAGCGCTCTACAAGAGTATTTTGCCATTAATTCCCTACCAAATACTTCTTCTGCTCAAATATGGCTGGCACATAAAGCAGTGTTGAGAGGTGTACTAATGGCAAAAGGATCAAAATTGAAAAGAGATAGATTGCAACTTCTTAATAAATTGCTATCGACCCTTACAAGACTAGAGCGTCAGTATATTAATAAACCAAATACTATGATTAAAGCTCAGATAGAGGAAACTCGCTGCTCTCTTAGAGCATTGGAGCAGAGCAAGGCTGAGAAAGCACTTCGATGGGGCAAGGCAAAATTGTATGCATATTCCAATCGAGCTACCTCAATGTTCTCCAGAAAACTAAACTCCCACATTAGAGGTAAACAAATTTACCACATGCATAACAACACGGGAACACTAACAACCAATCCGCTTGATATATTAGACACCATGAGTACATTCTGTAGTGCTTTGTATAGCAAACCCCAATCCTTGAACTCCACAGATTTATCTGAATGGCTTTCAACACACCCGCTTCCATCTCTGACAGATGAGGCAAGATTACAACTTAATTCCCCGATCACAGCAGAAGAGGTCACTGAAAGCATAAAAAACCTCACATCTTCCAAGTGTCCAGGCCCTGATAGTTACTCCGCTTTCTATTACAAAACATTTTCACAGACATTAACACCGCATCTAACCACATATTTCAACACACTTCTGGCAGGGGAAGTACCCCCTCCTGAATTTTCACAGGCTAATATTTCACTCATTCCAAAACCTGGAAAAGATGAAACCCACTGTGCAAATTTACGTCCAATATCAGTACTTAATGTAGACTACAAGATATTTACTAAAATACTTTCAAATAGACTTGCACCATATATGACCTCCCTAATTTCTCCTGATCAAACGGGCTTCATACCATCACGACAAGCAACAGACAATATTCGATTGGCTCACAATATTATTCTTCATGCTACTACGCACAAACGGCAATTACTAATTTTGAGCTTAGATATCCAGAAAGCATTTGATTCGGTGGGCTGGAACTACTTATATAGCACACTTACACAATTTGGCATTAGGGGTCCGTACCTAGACGCTATCAGGGCGGTATATTACTCTCCACAAGCTAGAGTAAAATTCCTAGGTCAATACTCTCCTTATTTTCAGATACAAAAAGGGACACGACAGGGAAGCCCGTTGTCTCCTCTCTTGTTCGCTCTCGCCATGGAGCCTCTTGCACAGCATATTCATCTAAATCCAGACATTAAGGGATACAGGGAGCAATCTCATGAGTTTAAATTTAGCATTTATGCAGATGATATGCTTTTATTCATTACAACGCCAATGGTTTCTTTACCAAATCTCATGAATACTCTTACCTGCTTTGGGGCTTACTCAGGGTTAATAGTAAATCCGCTTAAATCCACAGCAATGCAGATACAAATGTCGATGGAACAGGTGATCTGTTAAAACTTAACTTTGGATTTCAGTGGAAACACTCCCACATGACATACTTAGGAATAGCTCTAGTTAGAGATCCAACTACTTTATACTTAAGTAACTACCCTAAAAAATTTGCATCTATCAGGAAATTATTAGAGGAGTGGTCTAGGTACCATATATCTTGGTTGGGCAGACTCGCTGCAGTTCGAATGACCATTCTACCCAAGCTCCTGTATTTATTTAGGGCCCTTCCAGTTAGGGTTCCGCTTTATGCCATCTCACATATACAGCGGATAATAAATAAATTCATTTGGGCGAATAAAGGATCAAGAGTGGGTAAGTCCACCTTACATCGCTCCACGGTTACTGGGGGACTTAGTCTTCCGGACCTGAAATTATATTACTATGCGGCACAAATCTCACAGATCGCAGCATGGAACTGTGACCCCAGCACCGTAAGATGGGTTTTGTTTGAATCCCTTACTACATCTCCATCCTCACTAAAGGCACTGATGTGGTCTCCGGTTTTAAGATCTCACATTTCTGGCATTGAAAATAGCATTATCAAACACTCCCTCACACTTTGGTTAATATGTCGGGAAAAGTTTAAACTTATGTCTAATCCATCCGCATTACAACCATTATTGCTTAATCCTGACTTTCCGCCGGGATTACACCCGGAGGCCTTCCAGTGGTGGACCTCATTAGGCTTCACTTCATTACCTAATTTGTGCAAAGATGGTAAATCCCTTTCTTTTGAGGCCCTACGTCAGGATTCTCAAATCCCGCTCAGGGAATATTTTAGATATCTACAAATACACCATCTTCTCTTGGGATCTGTCTTTATACCAAGCGACACTAGTGTAACCTTCTATGAGGCTAATTGTCGAGACTCCCCAAGGGGGAAAGGGCAGATTTCAGTTTTGTACTCCCAATTCAGAAGTGAAACGTATAATGGTCCTACTTCATATATGATGGCTTGGGAACGTGAGCTGGGAAATATACCAGATTCGACCTCGTGGCAACAAATATATGATAACACAGCTAAAGTATCTCAATCGAATAATATTAAAGAAACATCATATAAAATTCTAACGAGGTGGTATCTTACTCCGGACAAATTAGCAAAATTGTTTCCAGGTAGTTCGGATGCTTGTTTCAGAAACTGTGGGGAGAGGGGCACTATGGCTCATATCTGGTGGTTCTGTCCAGTAGTACAGGCTCATTGGAAACGAATTGAGCGCCTTATCAATTCTAAATTACAGTTACAAATCAAATTAACACCTTGGTCAGCGATACTGAATGCAGAAATTCCTGATGTACCCAAAATAAATAGAAAATTAATCTCGCATATTTTATCAGCAGCCAAATGGACGGTAGCCATTAGCTGGAAATCACTATCTATTCCATTCCCAAGGACGCTGAACAAAATTAAGGAAATACACCAATTTGAGAAATTAATTAGTATTCTGGAAAACAGATTACCACAATGTGAAGCCCAGTGGATCAGTTGGACCTCATAGAAATCGCTTAGAGCCCTCTGTTAGTTTGGAGGACACATCAGTTTAGGACAGAAATAGACTCTTTACTATGGATAGCTGCACCATGTTTGGTAGATTTTGGTTTACTTGTTGTTAGTGTTTTATTGTTACACTGTACTCATAAATATCATTTACAGTATTGATATAACAATGTTTTAGATAAGATGAGATATTCTCGCAACATCTGTATAGAAATGAACCTTTATCACTATGTTTTCTTTTGAGAATGTTATCAAAGCTCTACGTAGCGATATATGCTCCCGATATGTGGGAATGTCTACTGATTTGTTATGTCTTGTTTACCAAATAAAGAGTTTGGAAAAAAAAAAAAAGAAGAAGAAAAGTGGGCATGAGAGTTCATGATGTATCCATTAAACAGTTACCATAATGGCCTATGGGAGCTTTTTCCGGTGTATTTGTTAAATGTATGCCAAAAAAATGGGTTGTGAACAACCCTTTATCCTCTGTTCAAACTGACATCAAGGCTTCTGCTTTAGATAGATCCATGACAGATCTATTTTCTACAGACAAATATGGAAGCATAATGGAACCTAACAGATCCTATTGACTTTAAAGGGGTTGTCTAGTTTTGAAAACCCATTTTCATATACCATATTAGGGAATTTTGAGTTAATAGTGGGGTCCCTTGTTCAGGATCCTAATCTATTGGCCAGAGTTGAGAGCGGTTACAATGAGCGACCTGTCCTGCATTACACAGACAACCCAGCGATTTGAATAGACACTATGTAATGCCTAATTTCCCCTGTGGGGGCACTGAAGGGAGATTGAACACTAACTGGTTGAACTGCTATCGCTCCCAACTCTGACATTGGCTTATCTACCACGGGAACAAAAGATAATGCTGTCCAACGAGCTTTAATGTTCTTTCCCCTCGCCTTCCACCATCAGGAAAGAGTCGTAAGACCCGCATAGACATTAGATAGTCGCCTGATCCCGCCGTAATCAGCATGTTTGGCCAATATATTCTAGAGTATACAGAACCAAGATTCACAAGGACTATTCTTGAAAAGCACACAGCGCTGGGTTTCATTACAACTATGAACCAAAAATTATTATTGACACACAATAAAGAATTATTGATCTTTTTTGTTGTTGCTGAAAATAAGTGAACTATGTATTAACCAGTTATTTCTTATGTATTCTTACATATATCTGCAGGATTCTAGATGAAAATCCCATTGAACAAATAACACAGGAATTGTTCACTGGGCTGCACGCGCTGTTTTTCTTGTAAGTATTATGTCTATTATTATTGGGGAAAACAATAAGGCAAATGCTCTGCTGCAACATGACCTTACCCGCGAGTCTCAGTAAAATCACAGGATTACCGCGTCCAGACTCACCATGGGAAAAAAATAATAAGCACCCTGGCAGCCATAGCAAAAAATTTGACCATGTCACATTCTTTACTGCGCCTCGTGGATGACACCATCTCAAATACTTTTTAATGAATATTACTAAACATAGCAAAGCTTATATTGTGCTTAGACTTAATAAAGAACTAAATCTTAAGAATGTTTTTCCTGAGTGTGGGGACTTTTGCTGGGCTTAACATTGTCACTTTTTATTTGGATTGATTTCCAATGTAGATAAGATGCATACACTAATATAGAAGAATAGATTATAGTTTTCACTGTTTTTGTACATAGAAGATGTCATACATCTAGACTTTATTTTGGATAAGACAGAAATTAAAGTGTAGCTAAACGTTTGACAAACTTCTGACATGTCATAGTGATATGTCAGAAGTTTGGATTGGTGGGGGTCCGAGCACTGAGAACCCCACCAATCGCTAGAACAAAGCAGCTGAATCGCTCGTGTAAGCGCTCAGCAACTTCGTGTCTTTTTGTCTTTTTCCGGAAGCCGATGGATCGGAGTACGGGCTTATAGACTTCCTATTGAGTCCTTAGACCGATACCTTTATTTCCAGAAAAAGCCGAACAGATACGAAGCGGCTGAGCGCTTACACGAAGGCTTCAGCTGCTTCATTCTAGCGATTGGTGCGGGTCTCAGTGCTCGGACCCCACCAATCTCAACTTCTGACATGTCACTATGACATGTCAGAAGTTTGTCAAACGTTTAGCTACACTTTTAATATCTTTTGACACATGCCAAAAGCTTGTGAATTCTCTTGACTGAATGATTCCTATTAACACGCATGTTTAATTTAACCACATATTCATGATATCTCAATAGAGTAGTGAGGGATAAGTGGCTGCCAGATATCTCGAGCACCATTCATCTCCAGTTAAACAAAAGCATTGGACAGGTAAAATCCGACTTATCAAATCCATGTTTTCCAAACATCCAACATAAGAGGAACATGTATTAGCACCTATAGACATTAAATATTTAGTCTTAAAATCTCACTATATTTTCACTCTCCGGCCCGATCTAACATTAGGGGTTTTTGCCTTCCTATGGACTTAATGGACCTGTGTCTTTTTTTAACCTTATCAGCTATGTAACTACTGGGCTTGGAGAGACACAGGGAGCACACTGCGTAGTACAGTTACCAAGACAACGCCCAAAGAGTCTCGTAGAGGAGCGCTAGACTCTCCAGGTGTTATACTTGTTGAACTGTTGCCTCTGAAATTGTAACGCCCAGCATGATCAGAGCATCTCTCTATGCCCAATCTTGGATTGAGAAGGAGAACTGAATTATTGTGACACTTTAAAGGGGTTATCCAGTGACTAAAAACTGATGGACTATCCTGGGGATAGGCCATCAATAGCTGATGCGTCGGGGGCCAACTCCCAGGACCCTCGCCGATCAGCTGTTTTGAATGGGGTGCAGCGCTGCTTCCCCTTCATTTCTTCTTGCTCACTGTGACTCTCTGACACGCATTTTGCGGAAATTCACAGGTATTGCAGCCTTCTTCTCCCATTGAAGTGAACGGGAGAAGAAGGCTGCAATACCTGTGAATCGCCACTAAATGCTGTTTTTCAGAAAGCATATTTATGTATTTATTCACTTTTTTATTGATGGATCTATATGAGCCTTTGTTTTATGCAAGGGAAATTTTATTTTTTATCCTTAGCAGTTTAAGGGTACAAATAAATTTGCTGTGTAATTTATGTAATTTATTTTTACGATGTGTGTATATAGAAAAAAAATGATTTTTCAGTTTTTGTTTTTCTTATTTATTATACCATTCACGTTTCATGCTAAATAACCTGGTAAATTCATTTTTCACATTATTACAGTCATGTAGATACCAAATATGTGTAGGTTTTTTAGCTTTATGTAATGTATGGGCAATAAAATATATTTTATAATTTACTTCATTATTATTTTTGTTACATTTTTTTATTTATCTCATAAAGGGATAACTTTTTAATAACTTTATTTTATACTTATAATGTATTAGCATACTCCTGTACGATAATACATTACACTGTGTCACTATGACACGGGCTGCTGTTAGGGCAGTTTGTAGCGTGGACCTAGCAGCAGGTTTACAGAACAGACATCTCTGGGGTAATTTCAGTGCTGACTGCAGAGGGTTCCCCTAGTCTCCAATCAGGTCATCTGGAAACCGATCGGGTCACGTACCGCGGCTACACTGAGAAAATGCTCCCTCCCCCGTTGTGTTCAATCACAGTAGAAATATTAGATACAACCTAACAAGTAACATATTGTTCAAATGAAGTTCACTTTATGGAATATTCATTGAGTCTAGATGACTTATTTTTTTTTTGTAGGTCAATGATAAATAACTCGCTGGAAGCTCTTCCTCAAAAGTTATGTGCCCAGATGCCATTCATTAACTGGATGTAAGTTATATTGCGATTAAAATAATAGTGAAATATACTTAGTTATAAGATTTGCTTTGTGGAGTTCAGACTAATTTAATAAATTTCATTACCAATGTCCACCCTAATGCCGACGGAACAGAAACTTAAAGAGGTTTAAAGGAAGTGAAATTCGAAAAAATTATTTGCTTTCTTTCAGAAACATCACCACATCTGTCCACGGGCTGCGCGTGAAAAATTCACAGAGCTAAATAAGGGATTTGCGGGGGGTCATATATTAGCCAGAGTCGCATATACAAAAGAGAGCAAGTACTGGTCAAAAGATACATGTATATGTTAAATAATTAAAATACAGATATTCTTCCAGAATGACAATTTTGATATAGTGAGCCTAGCGATTCGCCCTAATATTCCCTAAATCAAGCATCACATTACAACCAGGCTTTTTCCGTATCGGAGAGCTCCTACCCTCATTTGCACTGGATTCTCTCATGGACATGGACAGCTTATCTTATACATGTCCTTTCCTTGGCGTCATAGGGTCGTGAGTAACAGTATCTAGCTACTTACTTTTATTCTCTTGTCGCCATTATTATTGAGTTATATGATCCAGCTTTTCACATCACACTTTATCCAATTTTATTAATGTCCTTATTGGTTTCTTGATGAACCTGGTATTTGTCATGGGAAACACGTCGGAAACTTACAGCTATATATTACCCAGTTTGCAACCCCGCAACATATGTGGATGCTTTGAATTTGCTTGTAATTTGGGTTTGCTTTGGACAAAATATATCAACCTTCAATGTACGTGCTGTTTGATGTTTTTTTCTTTTCACACTTTTTTTCGTTTTTACACAATTTTGGTTTTACATCATCTCCCCTGTAGACCCAACTGTTAGCTACTAGATAAATATTGAGGGAAAAAAGGGGTTTTAAGGGCCAGGATGGAGATCGAGGTCGCCCTTTTGGGGCAGTTGCTCTGATTTGATACAGTTTTTTTTCATGGGCTGTGTGTGGTATTACAGTTGAGCCCCGTTCGCTTGAATTGGGATGAGCTGTAAATTCAGTCTCAGCCCATGGACAAATGTAGCTTTTTGGGGGGGGGGGGGTTAAAAAAACTGATAATTATTTTCTAATCCTGTACAATGCCTTTAAAAGAGGTTTTTAGTTTTTACTCATTAGTGAGATTTCAGTAGCTGGGCTAATGAAATTAATTTCAGTGGATAGTTTGTAAGAATGCATAAATATTTTGCTTTCACAACTAAATTAGTTATCATGTTGAAGTCTTAAAAAAAAATATATATATATATATATATATATATATATATATATACATATATATATATATATATATATATATATACATACATATGTCAGATTGTCTTCTGTGTGTCTGAAGTATTTTAAAAAATAGTTTGAACTGCAGCTCTGCATGTTCAGATTGGCTGTTGTCTGTAAGCACAAGCTCACCAGGAAGTCAGTGCATGGAGAGTTCATTTCTTTTGCAACAGGGACAGAATAATTAAAAAGTACAAGCAACTAAACCTCTGGTGAGAAAAACATTATCAGGTAATTGTGACACATATACAAAGCCTTTCTAGGGCTGTAGCTATAGGATGTGCTGAGATACCAGTTGTCCCTGGGACCTGCTGCTTAAGTGAGCCTACCACATAAAAATATGCCAGTATTATAATAAGCACATTGTAGATGGGGTACTAGTTACAGATTTTACATTGGAGTCCAAGAACTTCAAGTTATGCCCTTGGGCCTCACTAAGGGGTTTCCTGAAGATCTGATTTAATCCAAGGGCTATAAATGGGTATACATTTAATATACCTGATGCTGGAGATAAGATTCCTTTAACTCTGTACAAATACATGTTAAAACCCAATTTACAATAGACCAAAAGCACATTACCTATATCTATCTAACACAAAAATATAAGCAAATTTTCAGTGTTTTAATTGTTTTTTTGTTTTGTTTTTTTTTGTGCAGGGATTTTGAAGGGAATAACATTGGGTCATTAAGTAAATCAAGTTTTGCTACATGTGATGAGCTCACTGTTCTGTAAGTATTTTGTATAATTTCTATGATGTTGTTTTATTGCTCTATTCATGTATATTTTGTGTGTAAGCATCACATATTCTTTAGTCGTACATTATTCTTCAGATAAAACCCAACAGGATTTTTAATGAGAAATGAAAACCTGAAAGTTAAGTTTAAAAAAATAACAATTAATAAAACACAAAGTATTGAGCAATGAATGGATAATTCCAGTCAAAGTTCACAAGTAGAATTAGAAACCTCTTTTCCCATTGTGTCTTCCCTACATTTTTTTTTTTATCACTGAGAGGGTCTTGCTATTGGAAGCCCCTGTGATCTGTTGTGCTAGGTAGGCACAATATGAAAGCATAAAGCATGGCAAATCAATGGCCGTACATGGCAGCTACTGGATGCAACTCTCAACATTAGTTAAAGGGGTTGTCCTGTTTGAGCAAATTCATTTTTTTTGCATAATGAAAAGTTACACAATTTTCCAATATACTTCCTGTATCAATAACTCTCAGTTTTCATGATCTCTGCTTGTAGTGCCTTTATAAGAACTTTCATTGTTTACCCTTAAAGGGAATGTGTCGCTAGAAATGTTTATTATTTTTTTTCAGTTAACCAGTCAGTATTTAAATGATGAAACATTGTTTTATTTTTTTTAATTTTTTCACAAGTCAGGAAATATTATAAATTAGATTCTAATTTATAACATTTCCATGTGCTGGTCACTAGAGGGAGCAATTCCCAAAATTGCAGCATTGCAATGTGGTAAAGCAACCTCATTGCTTTATGCAACAAATTTGGTGTAGACACACTCGCTCTAGTGTCCTCACACAATCCCCCCTCCCTTATCCTGGCTAGTGTCAGGAGAAGGAGGTCGTTGAATCTTCTAATCCTGCTACACTGTGCATTCGCTCAGAAAATGGCGGCACACAGTGTAGGAGGATTAGATACAGTGGTAATCAGACAGTATAACACGAACATAATACACAAATCACATACACAAACATAACTTACCTGCTCCTGCCGCTGCTGCCTCCGATCCTACTCATCGCATCTTCGCTGCCTGGAACATATGATCTGGAGCCGCGACCGGAATTATTTATCTTACTGTCTGGCCGCGGCTTCCGTTCCACGGGAAAATGGCGCCGGATGTCGCTCTCTCGAAGACCTTCCTTTTGGACTGTGTGGGAGCGGCGCATGCGCCGTTCCTACACAGACGACGTACACTATAGTGAATGGAACGGCTCCCGTTCGTATTCTCTATGGGGATGTATGTGCCGTATTCCATCTCTGTATCTGTCGTTAATCGACACATACAGAGATGAAAAAAAATGGCAGCCCCCATAGTGAAGTAAAAGTAAGAAAAAAGTACAACACAAAAACACAAATAAACATACTAATAACAAATTTATATAAAAAAATATATATTTTCGCGACACCTTCCCTTTGAGGGAATTTTTTAGGTACATTTCCATCTTTATCATGTTGTTTTTCGATCCAAAAGTTCAATGTAGAAGAGTATGCAGGAAGCTCCTAAGCTCCCTCTACTGGTAGCTGCAGGTAGCCAGCATGTTATCTTTTAAATCTATGTGTTTGCAGGGGATTTGGAGCTCTGTATCAGAAAAACGGAGCTACGAACACCATAAAGACATGTTGAGAAAACAATCAGCACACAATTTTTAACCTATTTACATTAAAAAGTAAAAAGAAATTGAAGGAGGAAATTCACTTTAAAGGGCATGTACCGGATTTGAAAAACATGGTTGCTTTCTTCCAAAAACAATGCCACACCTGTCGATGGATTCATTTAAGTGAATGAAGCTGAGCTGAGGTGCCAGACACAACTCGTGGACATGTATGGCATGGTAGTGGAAGAAAGCAGCCATGTTTTTCGAAAGTCAGACTGAGGCCTCATGCACACGTGAGCACAGAGCTCATGTACACAAAGTCAATATAGCTCCATACTACAAATCCACAGGCACTCCATGTGCCTCTGTACGGCAGCATATTTGGGGAAAATATCCCAATAATATGGCATCCGATGATTCATTTCACATCTGCTATTTTATGAAATATGAGGCATAAAGACATATAGTATGGCCACATAGACTTCAGAAGTTGGACTGAGCTGTAATATGCCTTTGTGCATGAGCCCTTAGATGCATGAGCAAAATATTATATTGTTAAAGAGGCTCTGTCACCAGATTATCAAATCCCTATCTCCTATTGAATGTGATCGGCGCTGCAATGTACTGTAGATAACAGCAAAGTTGTTTTTTTTTAAAAACGATAATTTTTGCCCATGTTATGAGCAATTTTATATTTATGCAAATGGGCTTTTCGAATGGACATCTGGGCGTCCTTGGCAACTCGGATCTTCAGCTCCCTCCATAAATTTTCGATGGGATTAAGGTCTGGAGACTGGCTAGGCCACTCCATGACTTTAATGTGCTTCTTTTTGAGCCACTCCTTTGTTGCCTTGGCTGTATGTTTCGGGTCATTTTCGTGCTGGAAGACCCAGCCACGAGCCATTTTTAATGTCCTGGTGGAGGGAAGGAGGTTGTCACTCAGGATTTGACGGTACATGGCTCCATCCATTCTCCCATTGATGCGGTGAAGTAGTCCTGTGCCCTTAGCAGAGAAACACCCCCAAAACATAATGTTTCCACCTCCATGCTTGACAGTGGGGATGGTGTTCTTTGGTTCATAGGCAGCATTTCTCTTTCTCCAAACACGGCGAGTTGAGTTAATGCCAAAGAGCTCAATTTTAGTCTCATCTGAGCACAGCACCTTCTCCCAATCACTCTCAGAATCATCCAGATGTTCATTTGCAAACTTCAGACGGGCCTGTACATGTGCCTTCTTGAGCAGGGGGACCTTGCGGGCACTGCAGGATTTTAATCCATTACGGCATAATGTGTTACCAATGGTTTTCTTGGTGACTGTGGTCCCAGCTGCCTTGAGATCATTAACAAGTTCCCCCGTGTAGTTTTCGGCTGAGCTCTCACCTTCCTCAGGATCAAGGATACCCCACGAGGTGAGATTTTGCATGGAACCCCAGATCGATGTCGATTGACAGTCATTTTGTATGTCTTCCATTTTCTTACTATTGCACCAACAGTTGTCTCCTTCTCACCCAGCGTCTTACTTATGGTTTTGTAGCCCATTCCAGCCTTGTGCAGGTCTATGATCTTATCCCTGACATCCTTAGAAAGCTCTTTGGTCTTGCCCATGTTGTAGAGGTTAGAGTCAGACTGATTAATTGAGTCTGTGGACAGGAGTCTTTTATACAGGTGACCATTTAAGACAGCTGTCTTTAATGCAGACACCAAGTTGATTTGGAGCGTGTAACTGGTCTGGAGGAGGCTGAACTCTTAATGGTTGGTAGGGGATCAAATACTTATTTCTCTGTGCACAATGCAAATAAATATATATAATTTTGACTATGTGATTTTCTGTTTTTTTATATATATATATATAATCTATCTCTCACTGGTAAAATTAACCTAGCCTAAAAATTCTAGACTGTTCATGTCTTTGACAGTGGGCAAACTTACAAAATCAGCAAGGGATCAAATACTTATTTCCTTCACTGTATATGTGTCCATCCTCCCTTGAATGAGTAACTTTTCATGATGTGGACTTAAATAGGCACTGCACTTTGAAAAAACATTGCATAAATCAATAGTATATAAGCGGATATAAGAAACTTTGTAATATACTGTATCCTATTATAGAATAATGCCTCTTTCTCCACTTATCAAGCTCCCCTGCCCATCCTGTTCACTCACTCTGAATTTACTGCTTTTTCCGTCTCGTCAAGACAAGATGAACTATCAGCTCACTAAGAGATCAGCTTACAGCTGCCCATAGAAGTCTATAAAGAGGGAAGGGGGAGGAAAAAGGCAGGGAGACATAGACACTGCTATAGCTTTTAGTAAACATTATATCTCACCCCAGTGAAGGAACAGTGCTTATTATTGCTGTATAATTTCCTCTGTGCTGCAGAAAACAGAAAAACAATAATAATATATATAGATGATAGATAGATAGATAGATAGATTCTCCTCTTCTTTGTGTGCTGTGTATGGGAGACATGATAGCAGTTAGGCTCCGCCCACTAGCTCACAGAAAACTGAGAATTAGAGATAGAGGCAGCAGAGGGGAAAACTGCTAAAAATACAGAATACAAGTAATATAATGGTCTGAAATAGTTATTCCTCATGTACACACATATGACAGTTTATTATGAAAAGTCACCTGAAAGTTAAGCTACGCTTTTTATTACAATCTTGACTACATCTACCATCACGGATTTAACATTGTGAATCATTCTGCAGATTAGACTCAGAACTCAACAAAAACAGAATACATCCATTGTTTTGCTTAAGTTTTTAGAAAAGGTCTTTTAGGCCCTGGTCACATTAGCGTCGGGTTTCGTTTGGAGTTTCCGTTCATCCATTCTGTCAGAGGAAGAGATGAACGGAAAGCTGAACAGAAACGATAGCTGCCGTGTCCATTACCATTGATTTCAATGGTAATGCTTCCGTTGCAATTGGATTCCGTTTGTTTATGTTCTGTAAAGTTTCCATTTCCTTCACGGAAACAATAGCATAGTCGACTACGCTATTGCCTGGCTATTGCTTGTTGCAGTCATCCTTGTAATGTATGGGCAGGACAGTTGCACCAGAGCAGTTGCTACTCTTACACAGTGGCTTTGAATTCTCACTCATAGAGGGGGGTTCCGAGCAGTGCATTCCCCACTATGACGTCCATCTGCCCTAGTCGGGCGCATGGACAAGGGTTTACTTCCTTTAAATACAAGTCACAGTGTGCAGACTGCAACATGTTTTCCTCAAGGATTTTCCACCATTTGCTTTGTTCATTTTATCTCTAACTTTACAGAGAAGCATTCTCTTTTTTTTTTAATAGCCCAAAAACAAAATTTTGGTCTCTACAGAAAGACAGGTTTATCATCATTTGCGCAGACAATTGCATAAGTTATGGCGCAAATCTACACGTGCTCATAGCAGGCGAACATTTTCATTTCTGATGTACGGCACCCTTTAATAAATTTAATACATTTTCCGTGAAGTAAATTAGTTTAAGACTAGCATTTGAAATGCCAGTTTTAATATATTCTCGCTAATGAGATTTTAAGGACAGTCTGCTTAAGGCAGATGTACAACTGTGGCTGTTTTTCCTTTTTGTCTTTATGGTGTTATTTTTGCAAGATAATTGACTAAGATGGGCCTTCTAGATACTGTAAAGCATGGTGGTGGGAGCATTATGTTGTGGTGATACTTCTCTGCAGCAAGTCGTCGAAGGATTATGAAGAAAGAGGGTAAAACAAACTAGATAGATAGATAGATAGATAGATAGATAGATAGATAGATAGATAGATAGATAGATAGATAGATAGATAGATAGATAGATAGATAGATAGATAGATCCGCCCAGGTTCCCAAGGAGTAAGCAGCACTGAACATGAGCTCCTGAGTCTACATCAATATATACCTTGTAATGAGCAAACTGTAAGGCATAACCTGGATAATACAGACTCCATGGAAGACAGGAGGAAGCAGGACTAAAAGTTCTTCATGACAAATAAGAAATGTAAAGATTTGAAAGAAAAAACAAGAATTTTGCTTAGAGGACAGACTGCAGCAGAGGGCATCAAGTCTGACCGAGTCCAGAGAACTGAGCATCCAAAAGGTAAGAACTTCCTGCAACACCAACACAATCCTGCTAGAGAGAAAACACCATAGATATAAGGATTTATCTAAAAAATGGAAAATCACAATTTAGAACAAGAAATGCAGAATAAAGTAAATGTCCATAAGACGGAGTTTGGGATAGAAGATTTAGACAACAGGGGGTCAGGCACCTTGGAGATCACATACTCCGAAGGGCAGAGGAGCATTCAAGCGAGGAAAGCCATAAAACATGCCACAATCAGACAAAATCCGGAGACACTTTTTGCTGACTTTACCTCTAAAGAAGAAGTCAAGAAGAAAACAAATGTATTATTCTACACTGAGCACCGCTCCGCCTGGCACAAAGCCCTGTGCCAGCACTATAAGGACATATCAAAGTGTGGCATCAATAAGGGCCGACAGATCAGAATAAAAGACACAGGAAATGATGGGAGTATTACACTTACCATAAGTCTATATAATAACGGCACCGTTCTCATACAAGGCAATGAGGACAACCTAGAGGAATTCCAAGAAATCTTTCCTCATATTAAAGACCAGGCCCAAAGTTACAAAGAACAACAAACTCCAGCAACCCAGACCAGAGATGGACATACAGAGACAATCTCCAGCGACACCCCGCTGCCCCATGACCCAATGTCCCACACCTCTCACCCGACACTCTCAGAGACTGTTTATCTCAATTAGAAAGAGACATTGTACAATTCAAAGAAGAACTTCAAAGAAATCTCGGTGACAAAAATACAAATGACCAAGTAATTAAAGAGATAAACAAACTGAAATGTGAACATGCATCAGCTCTGCAGGAAATACAACGTACACTCCGAGAGCTGCAACAAGAAAATGCAAAGCTCAGATTAGAGATAGAAAATCTAAAACCACAAACACAAAGTCTAGGAACAAGGGAGAGCGCTGACATAAGGACTGCCAATGACCAGCACGCTAGTACATCAAATCACCCAAACTCAATAAATATTCCTGAAATTAATGAAAACAAACTAGGAGAAAACAGAGCGATACAAGTGAGTACAAAGCCGACCGCCAACCTAACCTCCAGCACAGAACCACAGCAGCACCACATACCACCACCAAGCAGGATCCAGGACACAAGCATCAGACAGTCACAATGTCCTTATACTGTCCTAATAATTGACTCAAATGGCAAATACCTTAATACACGGCGACTCTTCCCAGGAAAAAGGGTCAGTAAAATTCACTGTGCAACTATCCAACAAGTCACATCAGTCATCAATAACCCACATTTTACCAATCCAAACCATATCATTATACACACAGGTACAAACAACCTCCAAGACCAGCAACAGCAGATTGCATAACAACTGACCCAACTAGCAAAGACGGCACAATAAAAGTTCCCCGGCAGTAAAATAATTATATCATCCGTGCTCCCAAGAAAAGATGTACCCAACAAGATCACCCAGGCCATCAACACAGAGCTGGCAGTGAACATCAGCTCAATGTAAAACATCAGCCTGGCACAACACTCCTTCATAGACCATCACCACCTGTATGACGACAAACACCTCAACAAACGAGGGGTCAGCCTTCTGGCCAAAGAACTGAAAGACATTGTGCTGAACAGACCCCCCAGACCTGGACCCCACACCAGCCAAAGCCAAAACATCATGGAGACATCACTAACAATGAAAAGACCTCAAACCCCACACACCTCATACACCCAGGAGAAAAACCCCTTTACCCAAGGTCAGACCAACAGAGGCAAAAGCCATGGAGGAAACCCCCTGCCTCACACAGAGACACGCAGAGCAGAGACATGGAGGAAACCCCCTGCCTCACACAGAGACACGCAGAGCAGAGACATGGAGGAAACCCCCTGCCTCACACAGAGACACGCAGAGCAGAGACATGGAGGAGACCCCCTGCCTCACACAGAGACACACAGAGCAGAGACATGGAGGAGATAAAGATCCTGCTCAGCATTCCATGTAGAAAACGAATGTGAATGTACAACACGAGAACATCTACAACACATCCGGCAGTCACATCTCCAGCCCGTTCTACACAGCGCCGTATATGGACACATAATGTATTCCTTTATAATCAGCAGCTGGAATATTCAAGGCCTCAACGCCTCAGCCTTTGGATGCAAAATTAACGATCCAGACTTCAACCAAAGACTGAAAAATATTGTTATACAAATCCTCCTGGAAACATGGACTAGGACAGAGAATGAATCCCTGGTGCCCACTGGATACAGGGAAATCTCTGTCCCTGCTCTGAAAAATAAAAACATCAACCTGCCCCCATCTTATAAATGGTCCAAAACGTCAACTATAAAATATAAAGAGACAATCAACAGACCAGAAGTGCAGGAGATGCTTCACTACCTCTACAAGAAGGTGTATGAGACAAGCCCAGGAGAGGTAAATCAGGCCGTAAATGACCTAAATAATATATTTTATACCATGGCAGAGAAGTCCGACCTGAAAAGATGTGACTACAAGAGGCCACAAGAAATACATCCTAACGGTTGGTGTGACCGTCA
This sequence comes from Rhinoderma darwinii, assembly GCF_050947455.1. Taxonomy (NCBI): domain Eukaryota; kingdom Metazoa; phylum Chordata; class Amphibia; order Anura; family Rhinodermatidae; genus Rhinoderma; species Rhinoderma darwinii. The sequence goes on from NC_134688.1 coordinate 64,279,973, forward strand.
GTGAAAAGAAGTCCCTAAGAACTGCCTCAAATAAGAAGCACCGAGACCCAAACAACACCGGTCTGAAGGAGGCCTACAGCAACATACAGAGGCAATACAAGACCATCCTCCGAAAGAAAAAACAAAGTCACATCTCCACCAAACTTACCCAACTCCAAGATGCCCTCCATGACAACTCGTTCTGGGAATTATGGAAACACATGGGCAAAAATTGCAAGAAAAACAAACTTCATATCCAAAATGGCAACATCTGGCTCCAATATGTCAGGGACCTCTACAAAGATATTCCGAAAGAAGAACAAAGCCAAGAACAAAAACAAATAATATCAAAATTGAAGGTGATGGAGGAAACACTGAAAGATTCTCAAAACCCCCTGGACGCAGCAATAACACTGCAAGAAGTAACAGAGAGAACCTCAGACATAAAATGTAAAAAATCCAGCGGCCTAGACGGAATCTCACCAGAAATGATAAAACACAGCCCGCCAGAAATACAGCCCGCCATAGTAAAACTATTTAATATGGTGCTGAGTGCCGGCTACTTCCCTCAAATCTGGAACCAAGGCCTTATAACACCAATCCACAAGAATGGGGACAGGTACGGCCCAGCCAACTACCGAGGGATATGTGTCAGCAGCAACCTGGGGAAACTGTTCAACAGCATCCTGAATAAGAGAATCCTCAGGTTCCTCACCCAGCACAATGTCCTCAACCAAAGCCAAGCTGGGTTCATGCCAAACCACCGCACCACTGACCACATCTACACCCTGCGCAGCCTCATCAAGAGCCACGTCCACAACACAAAGCATGGGAAGATTTACGCCTGTTTTGTGGACTTTAAGAAGGCCTTCGACTCAGTGTGGCACCCGGGCCTATTCCTGAAACTGCTGGAGAGCGGAATAGGAGGTAAAACCTATGACGTCATCAAAAGCTCCTACACAGAGAACAGATGCAGCGTGAAGGTGAACGGGAGAAGAATGGCTTATTTCCAGCAGAGCCGAGGAGTCCGACAAGGCTGCAGCCTCAGTCCAACGCTCTTCAACATCTACATCAATGAACTGGCCACAGCTCTGGAATCCTCCTCAGCACCAGGTCTCACCCTCCATGACACCCAGGTGAAATTTCTGTTGTATGCAGTTGACCTTCTGTTGCTATCACCAACTGAGAAAGGTCTCCAAGACAACCTGCAAATCTTAGAAAAATTCAGCTCCACGTGGGCACTACCCATCAATGCAAAGAAAACCAACATCATGGTGTTCCAGAGGAGAAACTCAAAATCCCCCAGGCACCCAACCTTCACACTAAATAACGACCCACTTACAGCGACCGACAGGTACACCTACTTGGGCCTAGAAATCAACCAATCAGGAAGCTTTAAACAAGCCATAGAGATGCTGAAAGACAAGGCGTGCAAAACCTTCTATGCCATCAGAAGAAAACTCTATCACCTCAAACCACCAGTGACGGTCTGGCTGAAAATCTTTGACTCCATCATCTCCCCAATCCTCCTGTATGCCAGTGAAGTCTGGGGTCCGGACACATACCCAGACTGGTCAAGGTGGGATTCCAGCCCAACAGAAATTTTCCACCTAGAATTCTGCAAACACCTTCTCCAAGTCCATCGGAGTACCACAAATAGTGCCTGTCGGGCAGAACTGGGCAGATTCCCACTGCACCTCACAATCCAGAAGAGGACGCTATCATTCTGGGCCCATCTACACAGCAGCAGGCAAAGTTCCTATCACCATAAAGCCCTGCTACACCAAGGGGTCCCAGGTAAACCAGGCCCCCAGAACATCTCACCCTGACCCGGCCTGAAGAAAATGTCACTCAGCGCGGCCTCACAAAAGCCGAAATCAAGAAGACAATAAACGAGAGCCAAGAGGAGTATATCAGTGACTGGAGGAACGACATAAAGACATCCCAGAAACTGACAATATACCGGAGTCTACAGCGAGAATATATACTGGCGCCATATCTGGAGAAACTGCCAAATCCCAAAGACAGACAGATCCTGAGCCGCTACAGACTGAGCGCCCACAACCTGCTCATCGAATCCGGGCGCCACAGACAAACCTACAGGCCCAGGGAGAGCCGACTGTGCCAACAGTGCGAGCAGGAGGTCGTGGAGGATGAGGCCCACTTCCTGCTACACTGCTCCAAATACTTAGCAGTGAGGGACACTCACTTCAGGAGACTCTCTGATCTCTTACCGGACTTCAGCTCCATGGAAGAGGAAGAGAAACTCTACATCCTGCTGGGTGAAGAGGAAAATACAGTGGGCATAGCGGCACAATATGTCACTGCATACCATAGACTGAGAGAGACATGATATGCCATGGACTTGTATAACCCCGACCCTAGATGTGTCCCTATCCCCCGATCCCTCAGTCCCTATCCCTCATTCCCTTACTTCTTACTTGCTTTGGCAATACTAATATGTATTTGGTCCTGCCAATAAAGCTTCTTTGAATTGAATAGATAGATAGATAGATAGATAGATAGATAGATAGATAGATAGATAGATAGATAGATAGATAGATAGATAGATAGATAGATAGATAGATAGATAGATAGATAGATAGATAGATAGAATATGAGATAGATAGATAGATAGATAGATAGATAGATAGATAGATAGATAGATAGATAGATAGATAGATAGATAGATAGATAGATAGATAGATAGATAGATAGATAGATAGATAGATCACCATCCAGCAGCACCAGTCAGGAATATAGGTGGGTGCACGCCCCAGGAGCCCGATCACTGCTCCCAGATCCTCAATATTCGTCCAATAAGAGACAGCGAGACAGCACTCCAATTTGTGATAGAAGCTCTCAAGCTTGTAAGGCTCCATGTAAAGAGCCGAAACGTCGCACAGGGGCAAATAAAAAGCCGTTTTTTCTATCACAAATTGGAGTGATGTCTCTTATTGGACGAATAGATAGATAGATAGATAGATAGATAGATAGATAGATAGATAGATAGATAGATAGATAGATAGATAGATAGATAGATAGATAGATAGATAGATAGATAGATAGACAAGTGTATCTAGTACCACTTGAAAGTATGTGTATATATTGTGGCAAAAGATAAATAACAGCAATAATAACAAACAACAACAAAAATGAAGAAACAGCCGGGCTAATAGTGTCAGAATGGCACATGTATAATTCTCCCTCTCCTGTTATTACCTCAGTCCCATTCTTTGGTCAGTTTCAAGAGTTTCCTCCCACTCTTTCCCTGAATGGAGGATTTACTGAATACTATTGATATGAAGGAGTATGCCAGTGGAATAAATATGAATTATGTGTTTATTTAGTCATTGTATGCTTTACTTATAATTTGTATGATTTTTCTTCAGGTTTCTACGTGGGAACAGAATCAGATTAGTGAAAGAAAACATATTTTCATCGCTGAGAAGTTTAGCAGAAATGTAAGAAATCCAGCTAATAAATCGGGAAGGGATTGAGGCTAGCCTCACACTTAGTGCCTACCCAGCTGTGTTACCTCGTATAGGCTTTTCCATGTTGAGATCATAGTAGCCACAGTTGGTATTGTGTATTGCACATAGCACTTTATATATGTATATGTTCTATGTATATATATATATGTATATATATATATATGTATATATATATATATATATATTCTATTTGTGTAACATTTGTTGCATTGTATTTTTTTACCATAATTGATTCTCTTAGTGCTCAATTACTAGTGATTTGCCCGCTTTGTTTTGTGTGTTTTTCCATAATAAATTGACTTACAACTTACTGTAATGTAATATGTGTCACAGACTGAGTAAAGAAAACTGTAACTGGCAAGTTGGCTGCTATAACATATGCCCCTGTAGACACAGTAAGTCATTATATTTTATGTTGTAGTCATTTATAGTAAATGTTTTGCAAACATCACTATGAATACAATACTTCCTTATTTCTCCATCTTAAAATTATAAAAAATGTGTTTGGGACCTGTCTTGCTCAGATCCCAGCTGTAATCGATTTTAGAACCCAGTTGCAAGTGTTCAATTTCCCTGCAGCGCCACCACAGGGAAAATGAAACAGTTCCAGCACAGAAATCAATGATCTGTTTATGTAATGCAGGGACACTCCAGGTCCTCCGGAGTGAGGGACGCTCTTGGTTGCTGCTCCTGCTAATATATGAGAGTAGTGGATGGGGTGACCCATCTATCAACTCAGAGTTCCCTAAGACAGTACGAGTATTCTAAGCCAGACAACCACTTTTCTATAAATGAACCATGGTGCTTTACTAACCACAAAAAGTTTATAATGAATCAAGAAAAATTAAATTGGACATAGAATTCTAAACTCGATCCTACACATGTCATTATGCAGCATTTGCATATTAGGTTTTGAAGGATTTGTGCATTTATTTACTTCTAGAGATTTGTCAAATAATCTAATCACAGAAGTGCCGCTCTCCAGCTTTAAAGAGCTTAAAACCTTGCAAAAACTGTAAGTACAAATGATTCTTTTCTATGTTTATTTCATTTCATAATGTCATTATTTTTATGTCTGCTCTGTTACTGTTTTCATCTCCCCTGCTTTTAGAAGCTAATAATAAAAGTTAATGTGGCGATTTCTGTTTGTGTAATTCTATAATATACAATCTTCTCAGACTGAAGAACAGGGCTCCTGTTATTTTATTTATTTATTTATAGAAAATAGGCCACCTATTAATTATCTTTAGACAGTTTTTCTAATAATTAAAGCAGTGAAGGGGTTAATGTTTTAAGATAAGGAGTCAATGAGTCTCTTCCTCAGGGTGGTCTTAAAAAGATGGGGCTCTTGGCAATTGCCACACCCTAAAACCAGCCCTCTTTAGTTCTGAGCAAGATTCCTTCATTTAGCTCAATATGTCCTAGTAGGGCAAAGAACTAGGAGTTGTCTGTAGAAGAGAATCAATTTAAAGTGGTTGCATGAGATTCGAAAAACAGTGCTGGTTTCTACCAAAAACAATGCCACATTAAGTGTCAGGCTGGGTTCACACGACCATGTTACGTCCGTAATGTACGGAACGTATTTCGGCCGGAAGACCCGGACCGAACACAGTGCAGGGAGCCGGGCTCCTAGCATCATAGTGATGTTCGACGCTAGGAGTCCCTGCCTCTGCATGGAACTACTGTCCCGTACTGCAATCATGATTACAGTACAGGACAGCTGTCCTGCAGCGAGGCAGGGACTCCTAGCATCGTACATCACTATGATGCTAGGAGCCCGGCTCCCTGCACTGTGTTCGGTCCGGGTATTCCGGCCAAAATACGTTCCGTACATTATGGACGTAACATGGTCGTGTGAACCCAGCCTCAAGATAAAGATGGCCACATCTGTATGTACACCTGTATGTACGTGTGTGTGTGTGTGTGTGTGTGTGTGTGTGTGTATATATATATAGTTTTAATATACAATAAAGTACTTAGTATTAAGTACATAAAAACTGCCATATTTGTTGTATGCTATTATTGTTGTGGTTTTGGATTTGTAAAATATTCCTTACTACACTAATATATTTTTCTTTTTGGTAAATCCTATTCTATATACTCCTAAAGTTGTTGTTTTTTCTCTTTATACAGTAATCTTAGTTGTAATCCACTATCGCTCCATATTAATCAGTTTCAATCATTACAACATCTGCAATCATTGTAAGTATTTGTTTGCAAGAATATTATGTATATAATTAGATTTCCTGTTATATTTGTGGCTATTTTTTCTCCAAAATAAGGCTACTAAATCACAATAAGCTGATCACAATGTGTCCACCTGCTGTGACCCTCAGCGATCTGTGGAGAAACCTGTAAGTGTTCAATTTCCATGCAGCGCCACCACAGGGGAGATTAAACATTACACTGTGCCAATTCAAGTCAATAAGATTTCTGTGTAATGCAGAACAGGATAGGTCCTCCAGAGTGAGAAGCGTTCTTTGTAATCGCTCTCCACTCTAGCCAAGAGATGATCCTGAACAGGGGACCCCCTTTATTAACCCAGGATTCCCTAATAGGGCATATGAAAATAGGTTTCCTATAAGTAGTTATCTGGGTAGTTAACCCTTTCATGACCAGCCTATTTGAAACCTTAATGACCAAGCTATTTTTTTTGTTTTTCCATCGTCTCATTCAAAGAGCTATAACTTTTTTATTTTCGCGTCGACATAGCTGTATAAGGACTTGTATTTTGCGGGACAAGTTGTGTTTTTTAAAAGCACCATTTTGGGATACATATAATTTATTGATTAACTTTTATTACCTTTTTTTGGTGGGTAATAGAAAAAAAACCCAGCAATTTTGCCACAGTTTTTTGCCTCCTAAATTTACTCCGTTTACCGTATGGTATAAATAGTACAATAACTTTATTTACCAGGTTGTTACGATTGCAACGATACCAAATTCATATAGATTTTGTATGTTTTACTACTTTTACACAGTAAAATCTCTTTTTTTTCAAAGTTATTTGTTTTTGGGTTTCCATATTTGAAGAGCCATAACTTTTTTATTTTTCTGCTGATGCAGGTGTATGAGGGCTTTTTGTTTTGCGAGACGACTTGTAGTTTTTATTGGTACCATTTTGGAGTACATGTGACTTTTTGATCACTTTTTATCACATTTTTTTCAAAGGGAATGTGTCGCGAGAAATTGTTATTTTTTTTTTTAGTTGAACAATTATTATTTGAGTGATTACACATTGTTTTAATTTTTTCACAAGTAAGGAAATATTATAAATTAGATTCTAATTTATAACATTTCGATGTGCTGAGCACTAGAGGGAGCACTTCCCAAAATTGCAGCATGGTTACATAGTTACATAGTTTGTACGGTTGAAAAAAGACACATGTCCATCAAGTTCAACCAAGGGATGGGAAAGGGGAAGTGGGATGGGAAAGGGGAAGTAAAAAATTTCTACACATAGCAGTTAATATTTTTTTGTTCTAGGAAATTATCTAAGCCTTTTTTAAAGCCATCTACTGTCCCTGCTGCGACCAGCTCCTGCGGTAGGCTATTCCATAGATTCACAGTTCTCACAGTAAAGAAGGCTTGTTGCCTCTGCAGGTTGAACCTTTTTTTCTCCAGACGGAGGGAGTACCCCCTTGTTTTTTGAGGGGGTTTTACATGGAACAGGATTTCACCATATTTTTTGTATGCGCCATTCATATATTTATATAAGTTAATCATGTCCCCCCTTAGTCGTCTTTTCTCAAGGCTAAATAGGTTTAGTTCTTTTAATCTTTCCTCATAACTTAGATTCTCCATGCCCCTTATTAGCTTCGTTGCTCTTCTTTGTATTTTTTCCAACTCCAGGGCATCCTTTCTATGAACTGGAGCCCAGAACTGGACTGCATATTCTAGATGAGGCCTCACTAATGCTTTGTAAAGTGGTAATATTACATCCCTGTCCCGCGAGTCCATGCCTCTTTTGATACACGACAATATTTTGCTGGCCTTTGAAGCAGCTGATTGACACTGCATGCTGAAATTTAGTTTATGATTTACAAGTACACCCAGATCCTTATCAACAATTGACTCCCCCAGTGTAGCTCCCCCTAGGACATATGATGCTTGCAGGTTTTTCGTACCCAGGTGCATAACTTTACATTTATCTACATTAAACTTCATTTGCCAAGTGGACGCCCAAACACTTAGTTTGTTTAAATCTGCCTGCAATTCACAAACATCTTCCATAGTCTGAACTATATTGCATAGCTTGGTGTCATCTGCAAAAATAGAAATAGTGCTATTAATCCCATCCTCTATATCATTAATAAATAAGTTGAATAATAGTGGTCCCAGCACTGAACCCTGGGGTACACCACTTATAACCGGTGACCATTCAGAGTAGGAATCATTGACCACAACTCTCTGGATACGGTCCTTGAGCCAATTCTCAATCTAATTACAAACTATGCTTTCTAAACCTATAGTCCTTAATTTACCCATTAGATGTCTATGAGGGACAGTGTCAAATGCCTTTGCAAAGTCCAAAAACACTATATCCACAGCGGCCCCTCTGTCTAGGCTTCTGCTTACCTCTTCATAAAAACAAATCAGGTTGGTTTGACAGCTTCTGTCCTTTGTAAAACCATGCTGGCTGTCACTTATAATACTATTTATTGTCACATAATTCTGTATATAGTCCCTCAATAGCCCCTCAAACATTTTCCCCACAATTGATGTTAAGCTTACTGGTCTATAATTACCCGGCGAAGACCTAGAGCCCTTTTTGAAAATAGGCACCACATTTGCCCTGCGCCAGTCCCTTGGCACTATACCACTCATGAGAGACTCTCTAAATATTATGAAGAGGGGGACAGAAAATGGTCAATGGTGGTAAAGCAACCTCATTGCTTTATGCTGCAAATTTGGGGTAGACACACTCTCTAGTGTCCTCACACAATCCCCCCTCCCTTATTCTGGCTAGTGCCAGGAGAAGGAGGGGGTTTGAATCTTCAAACCTCCTACACTGTGTGCCGCCATTTTCTGAGAGAATGCACAGTGTAGGAGGGTTAGATACAGTGCTCAGCAGACAGTATAACACAAACATACACGAATGTAAAACACACATCTTATACATGAACATAACTTACCTGCTCCTGCCTCCGCTGCCGCCTCTGCTCCTATTCCTTGCGCCTTCGCTTCCTTGAACATATGGCCGGAAGCCGCGGCCGGAAGTCGTCATCTTACTGTCCGGCCGAGGCTTCCAGTCCACATGAAAATGGCGCCGGATTTCGCTCTGCCAATGACCTTCCTTTTGGTCTGTGTGGGAGCGGCGCATGCGCCGTTCCCACACAGACGGCGTACGCTGTAGTGAATGGAACGGCTCCCGTTCGCATTCTCTATAGGGTTGTATGTGCCATATTCCATCTTTGCATGTGTCGTTAATCGACACATACAGAGATGAAAAAAAAATGGCAGCCCCCATAGAGAAGTAATAGTAAGAAAAAAGTAAAAAGTAGAACTCAAGAACACAAATAAATAACATTTGTTTTAATATCATACTAAAAGCAATTGGATATAAAAAATAATAATTTCATGACACCTTCCCTTTAAGGCAGGATTTACACAAAACAGCAGTTTTAGCATTGTTTTTTATTTTATTTTTTACGACGTTCGCCGAGCGGGTTAAATAATGTAATAACTTTATAGCTGGGGTCGTTATGGACGCAGCGATACCAAACATGTGTAACTTTTTAACCTTTTTCTCTTTTTAATAATAAAGCAATTTGTAAGGGGAAAAAGTGGGTTTTTAATTTATTTTTTTCACTTTTTTATTTATTAACTTTATTAAACTTTTTTATAAACTTTTTTTTACCAGTCCCACTAGGGGACTTCACTATGCAATCATCCGATCGTAATAATAATACACTGCAATACTTCTGTATTGCAGTGTATTAGTTGACTGTCCGTGTAAAATGGACAGGCACCTGCCAGGCCATGCCTCTGGCATGGCCTAGCAGGTATTAACTGGGGCAGACCTGGGGGCCTTTGTTACCGCATCTGAAGGGTTAAACGAGTGAGATCGATACTGGTATCGATCTCGGCCATTCGAGCAGGGATGCCCCCAGCCCTAAGCTACCGGAGGCCGTAAAAAGGCTACTGCATTGGAATAAAGCCTGTTGTGGCCGCCGTAAAAACACTATGGGGTGGTCACTAATGGGTTAAAATAGTTTACTATCGGCTGGAAATGTTCTAAAATAAAAAAACAAACGGTACTCACCTATTCTTTCCCCCGGCAATCCAGTGCTGATGCTCCGGTGGTCCTCCCAGTATTTATTTACATGCGGGCAGCATGTGACCACTGCAGCCAATCAGATGTTTCCTCAATCATGTGTTGTAGCCATCGCATGAACACTCAGTGATAAATACCAGGATGGTCACCAATGAGTTCTCTGATTGGTTATAGAGGTCACATGTCGGCCAAATGTAAAAAACACTGGAAGGACCGATGCAGCACCACTGCTGGATTGCCATAGGAAAGAATGTGTAAGTACTGATTGTTGTTTTTACTAAAGGACATTTGCAGCCATTAGTAAAAATGTTAACAACCCGGATAACCCTATTACCTATTGCTAAACTAATTTCTTAGTTAGACAGTAGTAAAAAAATACAGTTTTGGTCTCCAATAGTTCATCATAAATCATCCTGTTATATTGCTCCAACAATCCACAAGTAATTCTCAGCCATGAAATTTCATAAGTTAGTCCCTAACATAAAGCTTCTTTTAAGATGGCAGTGGGCCCCACTTATCTACTGGGCCACCGAGCTGCTGCAAGGGTTTTACATATGGTTTTGTAAAGGATCTGCCAGACACAGATTCTGTGTTGACGCCCGTGGTTAATCAGATGGCATCTGCTCATAGGTCTGATAGAGTGACTCGATCTACTACCACTCAGGCTGGTAGGCTGAGGCTGAGGAGTGGGAGAACCTATCACAGCCTGGCCAGACGGTTCTAGCTCCCGCCCGCGGTCTATTTATACCTTCATTTGCTGCTTGTCTTTGCCTGTGATTCTCTCTTGTTTCCTGGCTCCGCTGTTCCTGCTATTACTATTGACCTCTGCTTCATATCGACCCTGGCTTTACTGACTACGCTCCTGTTCTGCGTTTGGTACCTCGTTCACTCCTGGTTTGACTCGGATCGTTCACTACTCTTGTTGCTCACGGTGTTGCCGTGGGCAACTGCCCCATTTCCATTAGCTTCTGTGTACCCTTGTCTGTTTGTCTGTCGTGAACATATTGAGCGTAGGGACCGTCGCCCAGTTGTACGCCGTCGCCTAGGACGGGCCGTGCAAGTAGGCAGGGACTGAGTGGCGGGTAGATTAGGGCTCACCTGTCTGTGTCCCTACCCCGACATTAGATAATTAAATTCCCATATACCTTTTCTAAACTGGTTCCTACACAACTATGGACCCCCTTGAGACCCTGGCTCAGCAAATGCAGGGTCTCTCCCTACAGGTCCAAGCCCTGGCTCAGAGGTGCGACCAGCGTGATGCTAACTAGGTAGTGCCCTCCACCTCACCTCTTGAACCCCACCTCAAGTTGCCTGACCGGTTCTCAGGGGACCAGAAGACTTTTTTCTCCTTTCGGGAGAGTTGTAGGCTCAATTTCCATCTAAGGCCCTACTCCTCAGGTTCTGAGAGCCAGCGAGTGGGTATAATTATGTCCCGGCTCCAGGACGGCCCCCAAGAATGGGCCTTCTCCTTGGCTCCTGAACTTTCCTCTGTTGACTTTTTTTTTCTGCTCTCGGGCTCATCTATGACGAGACTGACAAGACTGCCTTTGCCGAGAGTCAGCTGGTGACCTTACGTCAGGGTAAGAGACCCGTTGAGGAGTACTGTTCTGACTTTAGGAAGTGTGTGTGTAGCTTCTCGATGGAATGACCCTGCCTTGAGGTGCCAGTTTAGATTGGGTCTGTCGAACGCTCAGAAAGACCTATTAGTTAGCTATCCCTCTTCTGACTCTCTAGATCAGGTTATGGCTTTAGCGGTACGTCTTGACCGACGTCTCAGGGAACGACGACTTGAACGTTTTTGTGCCTTCTCCTCTGACTCCCCCATGATGGCTCCCGAGGTTCCGTTGCTTCGTTCTTCCATGGAAACTCGGATGAACCAATGCAACTCGGGGCCTCCGTGTCTCCCCAACAACGTAGAGAGCTCCCCAAGAAGAATGGTCTCTGCTTCTACTGTGGGGATGACAAGCATCAAGTGAACAACTGTCCTAGGCGTAAGAATTAGCAGCCAGAAAACATCCGCGCCTAAGTGACCATCGGGGAGGTCGCTTGGGCGCACAGGTATTTCCCATAAATATGAAACCTAATAAGATCTTGCTTCCCTTTCAGGTCTCTTTTGAGGGTAGGTCTGCCACCGCAGTGCCTTCGTGGGTTCAGGGTCTTCTGCTAATATTATGTCTGTGGAATTTGCTATGTCTCTAGCTATGCCATTGATTGATTTGCCTAAACCTGTCCCGGTAGTGGGTATCGACTCCACTCCACTTGCTAATGGTTATTTTACGCAGCATACCCCTGTTTTTGAACTCATTGTGGGCTCCATTCATTTGGAGCAGTGCTCTGTACTGGTGATGCAGGGATTATCTTCCGATTTAGTTTTAGGCCTTCCCTGGTTGCAGATGCATAATCCCACGTTTAACTGGAATACTGGGGATCTTACCAAATGGGATAATGAATGCATGACGTCCTGTTTTTCTGTTAATTTCTGTTAATTTTATCTCTCTCCCTGAGGAGGTGAACACTCTACCTGAGTTTATTCAGGACTTCGCTGATGTTTTTTTCTAAAAAGGCCTCCGAAGTGTTACCTCCTCATAGAGAATACGATTGCTCAATCGATTTGGTACCAGGAACTAAGCTCCCTAAGGGTAGGATATTTAATCTCTCTTGTCCCGAACGTGAAGCCATGAGAGAATATATCCAGGAAAGCCTGGCCAAGGGTTACATTCGCCCCTCTACTTCTCCGGTAGGTGCTGGCTTCTTCTTCGTAGGAAAGAAGGATGGTGGTTTCAGGCCGTGCATCGATTACCGAAACTTGAATAAGGTCACTGTAAGGATCCCCTTCCTTTGATTCCTGATCTCTTCAATCAGGTTCAGGGGGCCCAATGGTTCTCTAAGTTTGATCTTCGGGGGGCTTATAACTTTATCCGAGTCAGAGAAGGGGATGAGTGGAAGACTGCGTTTAACACGCCCGAAGGTCATTTCGAATACCTCGTCATGCCGCGGTCTTCCAGAATTTCATAAATGAGATTTTAAGAGACTACCTGGGGGTATCTCTTGTAGTGTACCTTGATGATATACTTGTGTTTTCCAAGGACTGGTCCTCCCACTTTGAGCATGTCAGGAAGGTGCTCCAGGCCCTTCGGGAAACCAAACTCTTTGCTAAATCCGAAAAATGTGTGTTTGGGGTGCAGGAGATACCATTTTTGGGTCAAATCCTCAGTCCTAATGAATTCCGCATGGACCCTGCCAAGGTTCAGGCTGTGGCTGAATGGATCCAACCTGCCTCCCTGAAGGCGTTACAGTGCTTCCTGGGGTTTGCTAATTATTACAGGAGATTTATTGCTAATTTCTCGGTCATCGCTAAGCCTCTTACGGATCTTACTCGCAAATGTGCTAATCTCCTCCACTGGTCTCCGGAGGCGGTCCAGGCTTTTGAAATACTTAAGAAGTGCTTTATCTCTGCCCCAGTGCTGATTCAGCCTAACTAAATGAAGCCATTCATCGTGGAAGTTGACGCCTCCGAGGTGGGAGTGGGTGCTGTCTTGTCCCAGGGTACCAGGTAACTATGACGTGGGCAACCTCGAACTCTTAGCCATTAAATGGGCATTTGAAGAGTGGCGCCACTTCTTAGAGGGGGCTAGGCACCAGGTAACGGTCCTTACCGACCACAAGAATCTGGTTTTCCTAGAATCTGCCCGGAGGCTAAACCCGAGACAAGCTTGATGGGCGTTGTTTTTTACTAGATTCAACTTTGTGGTCACCTATAGGGCTGGGTCTAAAAATATTAAAGCTGATGCACTGTCGCGTAGCTTCATGGCCAGCCCTCCTTTGGAGGAAGATCCTGCTTGTGTTTTGCCCCCAGGTATAATAATATCCTCTGTTGATTCTGACTTAATCTCCGAAATTGCGGCTGATCAAGGTTCAGCTCCCAGGAACTTTCCTGAGAACAAGCTGTTTGTTCTCCTGCAATTCCGGCTAAGGGTACTCCGGGAAAATCATGACTCTGCACTATCTGGCCATTCAGGTATCCTAGGTACCAAGCACCTCATTGCTAGAAACTATTGGTGGCCTGGGTTGCCTAAAGACGTTAAGGCCTACGTCGCCGCTTGTGAAACTTGTGCTAGGTCCAAGACTCCCAGGTCCCGACCAGCGGGCTTACTATGTTCTTTGCCCATTCCCCAGAGACCTTGGACCCATATCTCCATGGATTTTATCACCTATCTGCCTCCATCTCAAGGCAAGTCGGTGGTGTGGGTTGTAAGTAGACCGCTTCAGTAAGATGTGCCTCTTTGTGCCTCTCAAGAAACTACCCAATGCCAAGACGTTAGCTACCTTGTTTGCCAAAAACATCCTGCGTCTCCATGGGGTTCCTATCAATATTGTTTCTGACAGAGGGGTACAATTTGTTTCATTGTTTTGGAGAGCTTTCTGTAAAAAGTTGGAGATTGATCTGTCCTTCTTCTCGGCCTTCCATCCTGAAACTAATGGCCAAACTGAGAGGACTAATCAGTCTCTAGAACAATATTTAACCCCTTCCCCCTGCTTGCATTCTGGGCCCTAATGGCCAAGCCATTTTTTACATTTTTCCATTGTTACATTCGAAGAGCTATAACTTTTTGATTTTTGCGTCAACATAGCTGTATAAGGTCTTGTTTTTTGCGGGACGACATGTAGTTTTTATTGGTACCATTTGAGAGTAGATGTGACTTTTTGATCACTTTTTATCACATTTTTTTAAAGTCAGGATTAACAGAAAACAGCAATTTTCCATTGTTTTTTATTTTATTTTTTACGGCATTCACAGTGCGGGTTAAATAATGTAACAGCTTTATAGTCAGGCTCGTTACGGCCACGGCGATACCAAATATCTGTAACTTTTTTGCTTTATTGTGGTTTTTTTTAATAGTAAAGCATTTTGTAAGGGGAAAAAGTGGGTTTTTCATATTTTTTTTTTTTAATTAACTTTATTTAACTTTTTTTTACTTTTATACTAGTCCCACTAGGGGACTTCACTATGCGAACCTCCGATTGCTATTATAATACACTGCAATACTTTTGTATTGCAGTGTATTACTGCCTGTCCGTTTAAAACGGACAGTCATCTGCTAGGTCATGCCTCTGGCATGACCTAGCAGGTATTTACTACAGGCCGACCTGGGGGCCTTTATTAGGCCCCCGGCTGCCATCGGAGACACAGACACTCGGCGATTTTATCGCCGGGTGTCAGTGGGATGAGAGGGAGCTCCCTCCCTCTCTCCAAAACCACTCAGATGCGGTGCATGCTATTGTGCACCCCATCTGAGGGGTTAAATGGATGAGATCGATACTAATATCGTTCTCACCCGGCAGAGCAGGATCGCCCTCAGCTACATCTGCCAGCTGAGAGCAGGGAGTTTTGACAGCTCCCTGCTCTGTTTACTTTATTCTAATGCAGCGCCGTGGAATGGCGGCGCTGTAGAATAAAGCCCATTAATGACCGCCGTGAAAAGGCTTATCGGCGGTCATTAAGGGGTTAAGGTGTTTTATCTCTGACTGTCAATATCATTGGGTCTCCTTCATTCCCCTCGCCAAATTTTCCCTTAATAACCGAGTCAGTAACTCGTCAGGGGTCTCCCCCTTTTTCTGTAATCTTGGGTTTAATCCACGGTTCTCCTCCATTTCACCTGATGGTTCCAACAATCCCGAGGTAGATGTCGTTCATCGGGAACTGTGCACAGTCTGGGCCCAGGTTCAGAAGAACCTAGAGGCGTCCCAGAGCATACAAAAGACTCAGGCAGATAGAAGACGTTCTGCTAACCGCTTGTTTATGGTCGGGGATCTGGTGTGGCTGTCTTCAAAAAATTTGCGCCTTAAAGTTCTGTCCAAAAAATGTGCTCCCCGGTATATAGGGCCGTACAAGGTCATTGAGGTCCTTAACCCTGTCTCCTTCTGGCTGGAGTTACTCCCGTCTTTTCAAATACACGACGTGTTTCATGCCTCCCTCCTGAAACGCTGCTCCCCGTCCTTGGTTACCTTGAGGAAACCTCCGGCCCATGTTCTCACCCCTGAAGGGGTAGAATTCGAGGTGGCCAAGATTGTGGACAGCAGGATGGTCCAAGGCTCTCTCCAGTACCTGGTCCATTGGAGAGGATACAGGCCTGAAGAGATGACTTGGGTACCCGCCCGGGATGTTCACGCTGGGGTATTGCTCAGGAGGTTCCATCTTCGGTTCCCCAATAAGCCAGGTCCACCTAGGAAGGGTCCAGTGGCCCCTCATAAAAGGGGTGGTACTGTAAAGGATCTG
Organism: Rhinoderma darwinii; assembly: GCF_050947455.1. Classification (NCBI taxonomy): domain Eukaryota; kingdom Metazoa; phylum Chordata; class Amphibia; order Anura; family Rhinodermatidae; genus Rhinoderma; species Rhinoderma darwinii. The sequence continues at coordinate 64,296,000 of NC_134688.1, forward strand.
CCAGACACAGCTTCTGTGTCGACGCCCGTGGTTAATCAGTCTGCATTTGCTCCTAGTTCTGATAGAGAGACTCGATCTGCTACCACTCAGGCTGGTAGGCTGAGGAGTGAGAGAACATATCACAGCCTGGCCAGATGGTTCTAACTCCCGCCCTCGGTCTATTTATACCTTCATTTGCTGCTTGTCTTTGCCTGTGATTCTCTCTTGTTTCCTGACTACGCTGTTCCTGCTATTACTATTGACCTCTGCTTCATATCGACCCTGGCTTTACTGACTTTGCTCCTGCTCTGCGTTTGGTACCTCGTTTACTCCTGGTTTGACTCGGCTCGTTCACTACTCTTATTGCTCATGGTGTTGCTGTGGGCAACTGCCCCATTTCCCTTAGCTCCTGTGTACCCTTGTCTGTTTGTCTGTCGTGCACATATTGAGCATAGGGACCGTCGCCCAGTTGTACGCCGTCGCCTAGGACGGGCCGTGCAAGTAGGCAGGGACTGAGTGGCGGGTAGATTAGGGCTCACCTGTCTGTGTCCCTACCCCGACATTACAGGTATGTCCGCCCCTGATAAGCACTCCACAAATAAAAAACAGGACACAAGGAAACTGCATGATAGCTTATTATAAATTTCTGATTTTAATTCTGTGTCATACATGTTGACAGAAAAATAATATTTGTGTTTTTATGTCAACTTTTCTACTGTTTTGAAATTATCTATATTATAAAATTCACTAATGACCATAATCCAAAATAACGATTTTGTCAAAATAAATGTTAGTTTATGACCCTGTCTCAGGTTTTGATCGAAGGAATTGTCTCATAAAGACAATCCTTATCCGTATGCCCTATTAGGGCTTATGGATATCATATCGGGGTCCACCACTTCGTCAGGTCCACCATTTATGAGCCAGAACAGAGACTCGTTCTGTAGAAGTGACTCCGGTCTGACAGACCTGGCCTGTTCATGCATCCATGCATTACATAGGGTAAATGTTAGCGACCTCCCTCAGCGATAAGAGCTGAAGCCCAACCCATGGCGATCAGCTGATTAACCAGGCCAGCCTCCATTGAGAAAGGGGTTGAGTTCATGAGATAAACCCTTTAATAAAATCTGCTAATTTATTTTAAACTGCAGTGCATTTACCAGGGTACCCTTTTTGTGCTAAGAGAATCTGAAGCAAACAATGTATTTATAAAATTCTGCTGGAATTGTCTTACCTTGGTGAGGTACAGTAATCCATACTCCATTGCAAACAAGTTTAAAAATATGTCTAAAAGCAGAGATTCTGTGACAGTAAATATTTCTGAAAAATATAAATCTGTAAAAATTCCCAATTTAACAGACTATAATCTTCTGCCATGGCCCATATGTCATAAATATACACCACTGTGGAACTTCAAGGCTATGGTCTTCATATATAAAAGTTGTTACTAATAAAAGTAGTGAGACATGCAGAAACTAGACCCATATTGTAGATCACTACGACTGTATACCTAATAAAGATACAATTAGTGTAACGGCAGGGGGTAGGGAGATGGACAAGTGAGCCCTAATCTACCCGCCACTCTGTCCCTGCCTACTTGCAACGACCCGCCCTAGGCGACGGGGTACAACTGGGCGGCGGTCCCTGCGCTCAGTAAGTGCACGACAAACACGACAAACATACAAGGAACACAAGCAAGGAAAAGGGGCCGTTGCCCACGGCAACACCGTGAGCAACCAGAGTGGTGAACGAGCCGAGTCAAGCCAGGAGTGTGCGAGGTACAAAACGAAAAGCAGAAGAGTAGTCGGTAAGCCAGGGTCGGTATGGAGCAGGATCAAAAATAGCAGGAGCTGTAGCTGGGCCAGGAACCACAAGGAAGGAAACAAAAGCAATAACAAGCACCGAGGGACAGGAAGTGCAGGCTTAAATAGACCGAGGGCGGGAGCTAGCTGAGTCTGGCCAGGTTACGATAGGCTCTCCCACTCCTAAGCCTGCCAGCCTGAATGGTGGAAGCAGGAGTCAGTCTCAGGGATGTATTCTCAGGTGCTGACTGATTAGTTCTGGGAGTTAACCCCACAGTGCCTGGCAGATCCTTTACAGTACCACCCCCCTTTTATGAGGGGCCACCGGACCCTTTCTAAGTGGACCTGGCTTACTGGGGAAACGCAGGTGGAACCTCCTGACCAATACCCCAGCGTGAACATCCCGGGCGGGTACCCAAGTCCTCTCCTCGGGCCCGTATCCTCTCCAATGGACCAGGTACTGGAGGGAGCCTTGGACCATCTTGCTGTCCACAATCCTGGCCACCTCGAATTCCACCCCCTCCGGGGTGAGGATGGGAACAGGAGGTCTCCTCGAGGGAGCCAAGGACGGGGAGCAGCGTTTGAGGAGGGAGGCATGAAACACGTCGTGTATCCGAAAAGACGGGGGTAACTCCAGCCGGAAGGAGACAGGATTGAGGACCTCAATGACCTTATACGGCCCAATAAACCGGGGAGCAAACTTCTTGGACGGAACCTTGAGACGCAAGTTCCTAGACGACAACCACACCAGATCCCCGACCATAAACAGGGGGTTAGCAGAACGTTTTTTATCAGCCTGAGTTTTTTGTACGCTCTGGGACACCTCTAGGTTTTTCTGAACCTGGGCCCAGACTGTGCACAGTTCCCGATGAACGACCTCTACCTCAGGATTGTTGGAACTACCAGGTGAAACGGAGGAGAACCGTGGATTAAACCCAAAATTACAAAAAAAAGGAGAGACCCCAGACGAGTTACTGACCCGGTTATTAAGGGAAAATTCAGCGAGGGGAATGAAAGAGACCCAATCAAATTGACAGTCAGAGACAAAACACCTTAAGTATTGTTCTAGAGACTGATTAGTCCTCTCCGTTTGGCCATTGGTTTCAGGATGGAAGGCAGAGGAGAAGGACAGATCAATCCCTAACTTCATACAGAAGGCTCTCCAAAACAATGAAACAAGTTGTACCCCTCTGTCCGAAACAATATTGACAGGGACCCCATGGAGACGCAGGATGTGTTTGACAAACAAGGTAGCCAACGTTTTGGCGTTGGGTAGTTTCTTGAGGGGCACAAAGTGGCACATCTTACTGAAGCGGTCCACCACCACCCACACCACCGACTTGCCTTGGGATGGAGGCAAATCGGTGATAAAATCCATGGAGATATGTGTCCAAGGTCTCTGGGGAATGGGCAACGAACGCAGTAAGCCCGCTGGTCGGGACCTGGGAGTCTTGGACCTAGCACAAACCTCAAAAGCGGCGACGTAGGCCTTAACGTCTTTAGGCAACCCAGGCCACCAATAATTTCTGGTAATGAGGTGTTTGGTACCCAGGATGCCTGGATGGCCAGATAGTGCGGAGTCATGATTTTCCCTAAGTACCCTTAGCCGGAATTGCAGGGGAACAAACAGCTTGTTCTCAGGAAGGTTCCCGGGAGCTGCACCTTGATCAGCAGCAATTTCAGAGACTAAATCAGAATCGATCGAGGAAATGATTATACCTGGAGGCAAAATACAAGCAGGATCTTCCTCCGAAGGAGGGCTGGCCATGAAGCTACGCGACAGTGCATCAGCCTTAATATTTTTAGACCCAGCCCTATAGGTAACCAAAAAATTGAATCTGGTAAAAAATAACGCCCATCGAGCTTGTCTCGGGTTTAGCCTCCGGGCAGATTCTAGGAACACCAGATTCTTGTGGTCGGTAAGGACCGTTACCTGGTGCCTAGCCCCCTCCAGGAAGTGGCGCCACTCTTCAAATGCCCATTTAATGGCTAAGAGTTTGCGGTTGCCAATATCATAGTTACTTTCAGTTGGCGAAAACTTCCTGGAGAAGTAGGCACAGGGGCGGAGATGGGTGAGGGACCTGGTACCCTGGGACAACACAGCCCCCACTCCCACCTCAGATGCGTCAACTTCCACGATAAATGGCTCCATTTGGTTGGGCTGAACCAGCACCGGGGCCGAGACAAAGCACTTCTTAAGGACCTCAAAAGCCTGGACAGCCTCAGGAGGACAGTGGAGGAGATCAGCACCTTTGCGAGTGAGGTCCGTAAGGGGCTTAGCGATGACCGAGAAGTTAGCAATAAATCTCCTGTAATAATTAGCAAACCCCAAAAAACACTGTAACGCCTTCAGGGAGGCAGGTTGGACCCATTCCGCCACAGCCTGAACCTTGGCGGGGTCCATGCGGAATTCATGAGGCGTGAGGATTTGACCCAAAAATGGAATCTCCTGTACCCCAAACACACATTTTTCGGTTTTGGCAAACAGTTTATTTTCCCGAAGGACCTGGAGCACCTTCCTGACATGCTCCACGTGGGAGGACCAGTCCTTGGAAAACACCAGTATGTCATCAAGGTACACTACCAGAAAAATCCCCAGGTAATTTCTCAAAATCTCATTTATGAAATTCTGGAAGACCGCAGGGGCATTACACAACCCAAAGGGCATGACGAGGTATTCGAAATGGCCTTCGGGCGTGTTAAACGCAGTCTTCCACTCATCCCCCTCTTTGATGCGAATAAGGTTATACGCCCCCCGTAGATCCAATTTAGAAAACCATTGGGCCCCCTGAACCTGATTAAAGAGATCAGGAATCAAAGGAAGGGGATACTGGTTCCTTACCGTGACCTTATTCAGGCTACGGTAGTCAATGCATGGCCTAAGACCACCATCCTTCTTCCCCACGAAGAAGAAGCCAGCACCTACCGGAGAAGAAGAGGGACGAATGTAACCCTTGGCCAGGGATTCCTGGATATACACTCTCATAGCTTCACGTTCGGGACAAGAAAGATTAAATATCCTACCCTTAGGAAGCTTAGCTCCTGGTACCAATTCGATAGCGCAATCGTATTCTCTATGAGGAGGTAACACTTCGGAGGCCTCCTTAGAGAAAACATCAGCGAAGTCCTGAACAAACTCGGGTAGCGTATTCGCCTCCTTAGGGGGAGAAATAGAATTAACAGAAAAACATGACGTACAACATTCATTACCCCATTTGGTTAGCTCCCCAGTATTCCAGTCAAACGTAGGATTATGCAACTGCAACCAGGGAAGACCTAGCACCAAATCGTACGATAATCCCTGCATCAACAGTACAGAGCATTGCTCCAAATGCATGGAGCCAACAAGGAGTTCAAAAACAGGGGTATGCTGTGTAAAATAACCATTAGCAAGAGGAGTGGCGTCGATACCCACTACCGGGACAGGTTTAGGCAAATCAATAAGAGGCATAGCAAGGGACATAGCAAATTCCGCAGACATGATATTAGTAGAGGACCCTGAATCCACGAAAGCACTGCCGGTAGCAGACCTACCACCAAAAGAGACCTGAAAGGGAAGCAAGATCTTAGTACGTTTCATATTTACGGGAAATACCTGTGCGCCCAAGTGACCTCCCCGATGATCACTTAGACGCGGAAGTTCTCTGGCTGCAACCTTACGCTTAGGACAGTTGTTCACTTGATGCTTGTCGTCCCCACAGTAGAAGCAGAGACCATTCTTCCTGCGGAATTCTCTACGTTGTTGGGGGGACACGGAGGCCCCGAGTTGCATAGGTCTCTCTGAATCTTTCGGGGAGGAACGAAGCAACGGAGCTTCGGGAGGCATCATGGGGGAGTCGGAGGAGAAAACACATAAACGTTCACGTTGTCGTTCCCTGAGACGTCGGTCAAGTCGTATCGCTAAAGCCATAACCTGGTCTAGGGAGTCAGAAGAGGGATAGCTAACTAGCAGGTCTTTCAGGGCATTCGACAGGCCCAACCTAAACTGGCACCTTAAGGCAGGGTCATTCCACCGAGAAGCTACGCACCACTTCCGAAAGTCAGAGCAATACTCCTCAACAGGTCTCTTACCCTGACTTAAGGTCACCAGCTGACTCTCGGCAAAGGCAGTCCTGTCAGTCTCGTCATAAATAAGTCCGAGAGCAGAAAAGAAACAATCAACGGAGGAAAGTTCAGGGGCGTCAGGAGCCAAGGAGAAGGCCCACTCTTGGGGCCCTTCCTGGAGCCGGGACATAATTATACCCACCCGCTGGCTCTCAGAACCTGAGGAGTGAGGCTTTAAACGAAAGTAAAGCCTACAACTCTCCCGAAAGGAGAGAAAAGTCCTCCGGTCCCCTGAGAACCGGTCGGGCAACTTGAGGTGGGGTTCAAGAGGTGCGGTGCGGGGAACTACCAGGGTAGCATCAGGCTGGTTGACCCTCTGAGCCAGGGCCTGGACCTGTAGGGAGAGACCCTGCATTTGCTGAGCCAGGGTCTCACGGGGATCCATAGTGGTGTCAGGGACCAGGGGTAGACTAGGTATGGGCTTGTTATTATGTAACGGCAGGGGGTAGGGAGACGGACAAGTGAGCCCTAATCTACCCGCCACTCTGTCCCTGCCTACTTGCAACGACCCGCCCTAGGCGACGGGGTACAACTGGGCGGCGGTCCCTGCGCTCAGTAAGTGCACGACAAACACGACAAACATACAAGGAACACAAGCAAGGAAAAGGGGCCGTTGCCCACGGCAACACCGTGAGCAACCAGAGTGGTGAACGAGCCGAGTCAAGCCAGGAGTGTGCGAGGTACAAAACGAAAAGCAGAAGAGTAGTCGGTAAGCCAGGGTCGGTATGGAGCAGGATCAAAAATAGCAGGAGCTGTAGCTGGGCCAGGAACCACAAGGAAGGAAACAAAAGCAATAACAAGCACCGAGGGACAGGAAGTGCAGGCTTAAATAGACCGAGGGCGGGAGCTAGCTGAGTCTGGCCAGGTTACGATAGGCTCTCCCACTCCTAAGCCTGCCAGCCTGAATGGTGGAAGCAGGAGTCAGTCTCAGGGATGTATTCTCAGGTGCTGACTGATTAGTTCTGGGAGTTAACCCCACAGTGCCTGGCAGATCCTTTACAATTAGATTATATGAATCTGGGAGTATTGTAAAAATAAGTAAGATAATACAGCTATTATATTATCCAAAAACATACTCATGAAATATACAAGATGGAAATATTTTTCCACAGAAGTTAATAGAGGAAAATAGGGGGTAGGAGGAAACCTCCAGCTTACCAGATCCACGTTCGTGTGTTCAAGTCTCGCCCGGATCTCCACGTCGGCCCGCGGCAGTAAGCACAAGAAAAAAAGAGGGTAGGATCCAGCGAGATGTAATAATGTGGGGAAACTCGGTTTCCACTTTATTGAATCGTGGACAATAAAAGACGGACACAGGAACAGAATATAGTAACATGGTGGTTAAAAGTGGCAGGTATAAAGCAGCCTACGCGTTTCGAGCACGATCTGTGCTCTTATTCATGGCTAGTGAATCTTGCTGGATCCTACCCTCTTTTTTCTTATGGAAATATTTTGAAGGATGTTATCTGATTCTGTAATTGTACATGTCTCATCAGGGAAAAGTTAAAGTTGTTTTCCCATGGAGGTCATTTATGATATATCCACAGGATGTCATAAATTTCAGATAGATGCAGGACCCGCCCCTATCTCTAGAAAGGGTCCCCCTAAACCCTGTTCTAGCTTCTTGTGCTTACGCTGCCTCCCGGCCACCTACTGATTGCTTGGTTGGGAGTAACGAAAATAGCGTAATTCGCTGAGCTACGCTTTTTCCGTTACTCCCATAAAACTGAATAGTAGTTACGGAATGAGCATAGCTCGCATGCTACGCTGCTTCCATTACTGCCATTCACTATTATAGGAGTTACGGAAACAGCGTAGCTCAGTGAGTTACGCTGTTTCCGTAACTCCCGACCATGTCCCGACCATGTAATCAGGAAGTATCCGGGAATCAGCGTGAGCACAAAAAGCTAGAACGGGGATTAGGGGGCCCTGTTCTAGACATAGGTGGGACCCGCGTCTATCTGACATTTATGACATGTCGCCTGGACACTTCTCCTGTTCCTACTCTGGGAGCATGCTCCAGTGCTTGATTGGAATTCTGGAGAAATTCATTAGTGGGGCCTACGCTGTCACCTCAGCTGTCTGCCTCTGGTTAGTCTTCCCCAACCTCCAATACCTCTGTCGCTTCATGGTCTACAACCGCATTATGCCTGCTATAACCGACATCCACATTGTACATATGACTGTCCGGTCGAATTACTTCCTGGGACTTCACCTCCTCGTGGATGGGTATATCCTCTCTCTCTACCCGAAACCGAAGCCATGTCGGCATATGTCAAGGAGAACCTTAAGAGGGGGTTTATTAGCAAGTCAACTGCTCCAGCCAGTGCCAGATTTTTCTTTGTTGAGAAAAAAGATGGATCCCTCCGCCTTGCATAGACTATCGTGGTTTGAGTAAGATCACTGTCAAAACAAGTACCCCTTACTGCAGATCTCTAAGCTCTTCGACTGTATTCGTGGAGCCAAGATTGTCACTAAGCTGGATCTTCGTGGGGCTTATACCTTGATACAAATCCGTAAAAGTGATGAGTGGAAGACTGCATTCAACACCAGAGATGGTCACTAAGAGTATCTTGTGATGCCCTTCGGGTTATTTAATGCTCCAGCTGTGTTCCAGGAATTCATGAATGACATATTCTGGGATCTATTGTATGTCTGCCTGCTGATTTTTCTGGATGACATCTTGATCTACTCACCCGATCTGATGACACACCGGAAGCATGTTCGCCAAGTCCTGTCGCGGTTAAGGGTGAACAACCTTTTTGCAAAATTGGAAAAATGCACCATTGAAAAAAAAAAATCCTTACCCTTCCTGGGAAATATTGTTTCTGATAATGGACTCCAGATGGATCCAGAAAAAGTAAAGTCTGTTCTTGATTAGCCTCTTCCTAAAGGTCTCCGTGCTATACAGAGGTTTCTGAGCTTTGCGAATTTCTACCGTCAGTTCATCCCTAATTTTTCTTTGCTTACTGCTCCAATCTCTGTCCTCACCAAAAAGGGAGTGAATGCAAAGAATTAGACCCATAAAGCCGAATCTGCATTCACAGAGCTTAAAAGATCCTACACTTTTGCCTCCATTCTACATCATCCAGATGTTTCCCAACAGTTCTCATTGGAGGTTGATGCCTTGTCCATTGGTGCTGGAGCACTTCTCTTCCCAAGGAGACTTTAAGGGAAAAGCTGTCCCCTGTGTTTTTTTTTCTCCAAACTATTCTCTGCTGCGGAGAGGAACTATTCCATTGGTGATCATGTGCTCCTAGCCATCAAGCTGGCTCTAGAAAAGTGGGGACGTCTGTTGGACGTTCCGCACATCCAGTTGTCATTTACACTGATCACAAGAACCTAACCTACTTACAGTCGGCACAACGTCTGAATCCACATCAAGCCAGGTGGTCTCTTTCCAGATTTTCAACTCCATTTTCGCCCAGTTGACAAAAATATCAAGGCAGCTGCTCTATCCTCTTCATTTGAAACAACCAACCATGAAGAGGACCCTCAGCATATTATTAACCCCTTACGCATAATAGCTCTTGCTCCTCTGCAGATCAGAGACATTCCTCCAGGGAAAACTTATGTCCCTCCTGCAAACAGGAAGAATATTCTCATTGGGGCCACAACTCCAAGTTGTCAAGTCATTCTGGTATTCGTAAGACTCGGAACTTCATCATTTGCCCCTATTGGTGGCCCACACTATCCAAAGATGTTCTGGACTATGTCTCCGCAGGTACCAAGTGTGGCCAAAACAAAATTGCTCATTCCAAACCTATGGGCCTACTCAAAACACTGTCGTTTCCTGAAGGTTTTTTGCAGCATATTGCTATGGATTTTATTACAGATCTTCCTTCCTCTGAAGGCTGCACCACTGTCAGGGTAGTTGTTGATGGTTTCTACAAAATGGCACATTTCATTCCTCTGCCAGGCCTTCCCTCAGCTCCTTGCCTGGCAAGTATTTTTATTCAACATTTGTTTCGTCATGCATGGATTACCTCTCCATATTGTCTCTGACCGTGGTGTCCAGTTTACATCCAAATTCTGGAAAGCTCTGTGTGAACTCCTGGACGTGAAATTGGATTTATTTTCTGCGTACCATCCACAGTTCAACGGCCAAGTTGAAGGAATTGACAGAGTACTCGTAAACTATCTCCACCATTTTGTATCAGTGGGCATATCTTCTCCCATGGGCCGAATTCTTATATAATAATCATACGAGTGAATCCACTGCTACTTAATCGTTTTTCATTGTTTACAGCCAACATCCTCGTGTGCCTCTCCCGGTGCCTGCTACCTCCGTAGTTCCTGCAGTTTATGATTCCTATAGAAGCTTCCTTTAGATCTGGCAGCAAACTAAGTCAGTGATCTTGCAGGCGGTGGCTCAAATGAGGAGATGCGCTGATAGGAAGAAAAGGCCGTCTCCTCAATTCTCTCCCTGATTATCTGGTTATCCTCTAAAAATATTCGCCTAAAAATTCCTTCCTACACATTTGCTCCTAGGTTTCTTGGTCCCTTTAATGTTTTACAACAAATCAATCCTGTGTCTTACAAACTACGTCTGCCTCCTACTCTCAATATTCCCAACTCCTTCCATGTTTCTCTTCTGAAACCTGTGGTCTTCAAGCGGTACAGTAAGTCTTTAAATTCTGCGTCAGCTTTCAGGGGTTCTTCGGATGTAGTTGAAGTCAAGGAGATTCTGCACTACAAGAAAGTTGGAGGGAAGACTTTCTACCTTGTGGACTGGAGGGGTTTTGGTCCTGAGGAGAGATCTTGGAAACCTGAAGAGAACATTGATGCCCTTGTGCTCATCAAAAATGTCCTCCTATGCTCTGGCTCTAAGAAGAGGGGGCGTAAAGGGGGGCGTACTGTAGCGCCGGCATATCCCTCCCGCGGCAGCCTTGGCCATCAGTTTTTTTGTACTTGCAGCCAGCGTCTACCTGCTCCTCCCCTGGGACGCAAACGTGCTCTGCCACCTGCTCCTAGTTACCGTAGGGTGCGCTCTGGTGGTTTCTTAGAGGAGCAGCGTGCGCACCACTAAAGTGTCCCCATCCTATCCCTGTTCACCCTGGGCTATATAGTTGGACCTGCCCTTTGCCCCACTACCTGAGCAATGTTGTTACTAACTTAGTGTTAACCTGCGAAGGTTTCGTATCCTTACCAGTCCTGTATCCTGAGTCCTGTGTCCATGAACAACCCTGTATCTTGAGTCTTATGTCCGTGACCAGTCTTGTATCCTGAGTCCTGTGTCCATGACCAGTCCTTTATCCGGAGTCCTGTGTCCGTGACCAGTCGGTATCCTGCATCCTGTGTCCTGTGTCTGTTACCAACCAGTATCATGTGCCCTGTATCCTGTGGCCTGCTTCCAGTAATCCGGCACCAGCCTGCTTCCAGTATCCAGCACCAGCTTGTATCCGCTACCTGCAATCTGACTGTATCCAGCTGCCACCAAGGTACCATCTACCAGTGACTGTATTACACCTGTCTAACCAGCAGCTAATCTGTTACGGTAGAGTAGTCCAGTGGACCCAAAACCCAATTGGATGTTACAGCCGTCAGTCCTGCTGACCCTATCGGACTCAGCTATTACCACAAGATACAGCTTTTATGCATCCAGGATACATAGAAGCTGTATGTCAAAAAGTTTATATTTTTCTTAATAAGTGTATATAGCCTTTAAGTTATGCCTCTGCCTCCATGTTACACCCACAGGGGCCAGGAAGTGGTTTGTCAGGAAGCTTTTTGGTCACCAATAATTTTTTTCCCTGGCTAACAAAATATTAGCCTTGCAAGGTTAGGGTGGAATACAAAATGGATTTGTTAATTAGGGCAAAAAAATCACCATTAACTACCAACTCTCTTGTGTGAGAGCCCCCCAATTTCAGTTTCTAGGAGAATAGGAGTGGAAAGTTGGGAATAACTTCAATCACACCTGAATCTTCAGGTTTTGAGTTAGGACTTCACGTGCATATACCGAAGTGTAGACAGTACTGTTTTGTATGGTTGCCATACTAAACACAGTGCTTCTATAGAAGAATACAGTATGTTATACAGTATTCAATAGAATATGCAGTGTATTAAGAAATATGTGGTGTGTGTGTGTTTTTAGAAAAAACATCTGTGCAGAAGATCGGAGGCCTGGACGACTCCAGAGTATAACTTTGGCTCCATATTGTGCACCTACTCTGTATAGACAGATTATAAAGCCAACAGTTGTGAATAAGGCCTTCAGGATTTTACATGTCATTGAATTGTTGGACTTAGAGATTCATGTTACATGAAACCCTATCATCACAGATTCCGTGCCGTGTCCAGCTGTCCCAGGCAGCCAGTGGTATGTCCCGATATTAACTGTGTCTGCTTCTTCAGGATGCAAATACAGTTGAATCCAAAGCTGAAACAAGAAACCGTCAGCTCCTTTATTCAGCATTTAACTATGGAGTTCCAGGCCAGAGTAACGCAAGATCTCTGGCCAGGGGGTCCTGTCTTGGGATAGGCCTTGATGTCACTTTCCATATATGGACAGTGACATCAGTGGCTCCTCCAGGAGATGAATCATGGCCAGAACGTCAGGGGCTACTCCTGCAGCAGAATCTCCGGTCAGAGTGTTGCTGACATGGGCACTGTGTGTGGCACTATCTACGTAGGCACTGTGGCACTATGTGGGTCATGGCACTTTATATGTTGCCACTGGCACTTTATATGTGGGCATTATGGCACTTTATATGTGGGCACTGTGGTAGTATGTGAGCACTGGCACCATCTATATGGGCACTATCTACAGTGGGCACTGTGGCACTATCTACATGGTCACTGCGGCACTATGCGGCATTATACTGTATGGTTGCAGCTAAGGGGCATTATACTGTACAGGGCAGCTAAGGGGGCAATAGACTGTATGGGGACAGATAATGGGGCATTGTACTGTATGGGGGCATCCGTGTAGGCATTATACTGTATGGGGTCTTCTGTGTGGGCATTATAATGTATGGGGCAGCTATGGGGACATAATGCTGTATGGGGCAGCTATGGGGCATTATACTATATGGGGGAATTTGTGTGGGTGTTCTACTGTATCGGGAGCATATGTTTGGCCATTATACTGTATGGGGCATTTGTGTTGGTTTTCTACAGTATGGGTGCATCTGTGGGGCATTATACTGTAGGGGCATGAATTGGGGCATTATTCTGTGTGGGGGCAGCTATTTAGCATTTTACTGTGTGGGATGCACTATGGGGTATTATACTGTGTGGGGGGCAGCTATAGTGGCATTATACTGTGTGGGGGTTCTATGGGGGCATTATACTATAGGGAGGCACTATGGGAGCATGATACTGTGTGGGGTGAACCGAGTGTTTATGGTCGGGGGTGGGCGGGGTTAGAGTTGTGTCTTAAAATGAAAAAATGTGCACGCCGCATCGGTTGTTCCTCTTTGCGATACTTGAAAGCTGGGATGTATTCATTTTGTAGCAGCAGAAGAGTAACCAACTAGTAAGTGTGGTGTCTCTATAATGGACCTTTTCAGCTAAAAATAAAAAGACATGCAGCCAAATAAAAATGATCAAGCAGCATAAAATAAAATAGCTCCTAGTTAAAATATCCTATTGTCACATTATAGTCAGGGAAGTTTTCTAATTGGTGATCTTCATTTAGGTACAGGTGCTGATGGACTGTTAGGTCCTGTTCACACACAGTTTTTTACAGGCAGAAAAAAATCTGCCTCAGAATTACTTCAGGAATTGTGAGGCAGATTTTGAACGGCCTGCGCCTTTTTTTCGCGTTTTTCACAGAAATTTTCACCCGCGGCCCTTGAAACAAATACAAGGACCGCGGGCAAAACATTTTTGGAAACTAGCGCTGCTGTTTTTTTCTGCCTTCCATTGGTCTCAATGAGAGAACATAGGCGGAAACCGCAGCAAGAAAGGACATTTTTTTTCCAAAAGCCGACCAGGAAAAAATTTAAAATAATGGGGGGCTGTTTTTTTGGCACTGATTTCGATGCGGTTTGTGCGTTAAAATCAGCGCCCAAAAAAACTCTGTGTGAACAGGGCCTTATGTGTATAAAAGTGCATCCTTGAGTGTCCAAAGTAACAGCTTAGGCTCTGTTCATATCTGCGTTGGGGTCCCGTTCTGACGTTCCGTCGGAGCTTTCCGTCAGAACAGGACCCTGAACAGACACAAACTGACACGAACGGAAACCAGAGCTTTCCGTTCCAATCACCATTGATTTCAATGGTGACGGATCCGGTGCCCGTGGTTTCCGGTTGTCTCTTTTGTGCACCACTCCCGTCGTTTTGCCGGAAGCAATAGCGTAGTCAATTACGCTATTGCTTCCGGCAAAACTACAGGTCCGGTGCACAACAGACACAAACGGAAACCAAGGGCACCGGATCCGTCACCATTGAAATCAATTGAAATCAATGGTTTCCGTCTGTGTTAGTTTGTGTCTGCTCTGGGTCCCGTTCTGACGGAAAGCTCCGATGGAACGTTAGAACGGGACCCCAACGTAGATTTGAAAAGAGCCTTAGACACAGGCCTAAAGGGAATTCCATTGTTTTTTTATATAACAAAAAGTGTAATAAGTGTTACTCTAAATATAAACATTATGTCATTTATAGAGCACTGGAAAATATTGAAATTCCTAATATAAGTACAAGAATGTTTCAGCCAATGAAGAATCTTTCTCACATGTAAGTATCTGAGGTACAACAAAAAAAACAACAACTCTGTATTACACTTGCTGGATTAATTACTATAATCTATCATGTTCTTCCCACTGGAAATCCAGTTTATCATTTAAAATTATATTTGTATTATATAAATTGATGTGGCACCACGGAAGTGAAATGTTTTAATAAATATTTGTTAACCCCTTCACGACTGCCATACAGCTATATACATTCCAACTGTCGATGCCCCGTGCAGTTGTCACGTGTATAAACGTTGGCAGCCTGTAACAGGGTTTAATGAGTGCAGTGCTGCTTCAGTGTGGGCAGCGCTGCACTCTCATGACTGCTGGGGCTTTAAGAGCCCCGGAATACACCCCTCACTGTAGATAGCGCCACACACAACCCCCGCAATACCCCCTGTGCTCCCTTTAGGAGCAGAATCCCTGGCCAGCGCTCTGGCCGTGGATTCCCCTCCTAGAGGGAGCTCCTGACTTCTCAACAAGTTCAGCACCCTGTAGAAAGCACCCCCCCCCCCCATTGTAGATAGCATTGAACCCCCATTCCCCCTGTAGAGGGTGCCACCTAAACTCCCACTAGGAGCGGAATCCACGGTGTCAGATCGCACTGTACCGGGGATTCCGCTTCTAGAGAGTGCCCCTGACGTCACTGTCCACCATCAGGCGCTCCCTCTTGGAGCGGAATCCCTGGCCTTTTTTTCACGTAGTGTGAATATAGCCTTATAGCTCTCTTAACTCTCCGCTCACAGCGATCCAGGGTGACGGAGAGAGAAGATGACTAATTGTTACTGAGCTATACAATGTATATATCTATATACATATAATATAGATAAATATATATAAAAAATTACCAAAAAGTTTTTTTCACAATTTAACTGATTTGTCTGCTTATAATAAAAATTAAAAACATGGAATTAATTGAACTAATCTAGAAAATGAAAGCCTCAAAAGTCTTGTAATAAACAAAGTAAAAATAGTTGTGATATTCAAAGCAGTTCCAAATATATTATCATTTAAAGAAGTGCATATCAGAACTGGAAAATTTGGCCTGGACATAGGGGCATCAATGACTCTTGGTCAGGAAAGGGTTAGGAATAAATTGTTCGTATTATATCTTTATATGAAATTATAAAATCAGCAATAATGAAAAGCAATGGAGCTTTACAATGGAAAGAATCAAAGAATTAACAAATTCTATGCTGGCTACCTTCAATACAATTTCACCGCTGACCACGGGCATTCTTGGTGAAAGGGACTATCTGGGACTTTTCACATCCGGGCCTCAGCGGTGATGCTGCCATGAATGGCACGTAACTGCTCAGGCCAGTGATTAACTGCAGTGGCATGTGAACGATGAACGGGACCTCAGCACTCGAGCGGGGGGCACTTCAGGTGGTGAGTATCTGATAATTTATTGCATTAAACCATGTCCTCCTCTGCTAATGTTTGTTAAAAGTCCCTGATAACCCCTTTAACGCTAATTTTGACATTACCATAGGTAATTTGCCATTTTGGGAATCAAAACTGATTGGAAAAGGGATGCAAACCAATGCAAAAAAAAATAGAGTGCATTAAACCAAGTGATGAAAAAATGTACTGAAAAACGAGTGACAAAGAGGAAATCAGTCTATTCTGTTATGCTGTTCTACTGACCTTAAGTGAATTTCCGTTTTTTATCATCATGCTAGCCAAAATTCTGTGCTTATTAATTTCTTAGTTTATCTTTATAGCAGTTGGGGCTTTGTTTTTCTGATGCAGATCCCCTGCAAAGACATTGAAGATAACATGCTGGCTACATTCAGCTACCACTAGGGGGAGCTCTGGAGCTCTTGGCATACTGTGTTACATTTGAAAAAGCCTCCTAAGGGCGCACATACAGTTCAAAGTTTTGGCACTGTCAGAGGGCCTGTCAGGGCCCCCCTGACTTCTGTGGCCCCACCCAATTGCATGGTGGTACAGACTGAGTAGAGTACTAATACACTGAGAAGGAGTCCACTCAGCTATACTACCATGTAAATGCAAAGACTCTGCTCCTTCCCTGACAAGCAGGGAAGAAATATGTTTCTTTTGGCTGCTCTGCACTGAACAGAGGAACACAGAGACGAGGCTGTTGAGAGAGTGACTGAGCATGCATATCCACCAGCTCTCAGTTCATCAGGTTAACGTTCACAAATAATAACTTTTCAATTGATAATTCTTTTAATATGTTTAAATTGAAAAATTATTTGGTGCTTTATTTAAAAAAAAAAAAATATATTCTTTGTATGAAAAGCCCTTTAACCCTATGTCTATGTAGAACTCTGTATCAGAAAAGCAGAACTCTGCCTGCTATATGTAAAGAAAATAATCAGCACAGAATGTTTAAACTATTTAGATCAAATAAAATGGTGTTCAAGGGTAAATATTCACTAATTCACTTATAAAGAACTAGAATGTAGTGTACTAAAATGTACTCGATACCAAGTCTTAACCCCTTCCCCACACCTGGAATCAACTCCAGACCTTTTAACTGCTTAATTGATAATGGATTAATGAGGGAATAGTCCATGCAGCCCATTAAAAAGTTTTCGAGATAATTGTCCAATTACCTTTGGTCCCTTGAAAAAGTGGCAGCTACATATTAAAGAGCTGTATTTTCTACACCCTTCCTCAAATTAGGATGTGAATACCCCCAAATTAAAGCTGAGAGTGTGCACTTTAAGCCCATATTGATTATATATATATAACTGTATATTCAATGTGTTTTGGTAAACAGCTAAAATGACAAAACCTAGGTTACTGTCCAAATAATTATGGACCCAACTGTGTGTGTATATATATATATATATATATATATATATATATATATATATATATATATATATATATATATATACATATATGTATATATATATATATATATATATATATATATATATATATATATTAAGCCAGAAAAATTATTTTGTTTTCAGGGGATAGAGAAAGTATACACTTTTCCCATGTCTTAAGAAATTTCTTTAGTTTTCCTTTTTTCACACAATCCATTTTCTCAAACATCAAAATATAATAAATGTAATTACTCTATTGAGATAGCCAATAACTTGCAATCAACTTTCTTGCGGCATATAATAATTTTTTTATAGCCTCAGCGTCTATTAAGGGTACCTGTATAATATCTGAGACTCCTAAAATACATAACGTACTTTGTGCAAAAATTTTACATCCAAAATCAGATTAACCACTTACTGACTAGGAGCTTTACCCCCCTACTGACCAGACCTATTTTTAAGCTTTAGCCATGTGCCAATTTAAAAGCAAATTGTTGTTCTATTATTTTTCAAACCCACATGTATTTGTTTTTCAGAACATATTGGGCTTACATATTGTGTAAAAAAAATAATAGATATGTTTTACTTTTTTTTAAAAAAAATATGGAAGGAAAAATGGAAAATAAAGTTGAAAAAAATGTGATTTTAGGTGATTTTTTTTTACATCTGGTGCATGCCACTGGGTAAACACACCTGAATACATATTTCGCAACTTCTACCGACTTCAACTATACCAAATATGTGTGCATTTCTTACACGCTGGGCGCAAGGTGGCGCTTAAAAAGAATAGTGCGCAAACTGGCTTTTAGAGAAAAAATTTCCAAAGCTGGTTTGTTGACACCATACGACCAGTACAGATGTTGTGGCGTTTCCAGTCCACAAAAACTGATGGCCTATCCTCAGGATAGGCCATGAATATCTGATCAGTCAGGGACCGACACCCGGCACCCCCGTCGATCGACTGTTGTTGAAGGGGCCACAGTGCTTATACGAGCACTGCTTCCACTTAATTTCCTTTACTGCTCACACTGTGAATCGCAGATACACTTGTAGCGGCGGTTCATAGTATTACCACCTTCTAGTGGCGGATCATCATTTGGGTGCTTCGGGCGGCCACCCCGGGCCCAAGGCTCCAAGCGGGCCCATGGATGCCCGAACCGCACATGACCGCACGGACCCCCTCATGCCCGGTGGCATTGCTAGCACCGGAGGGGGCCCCCGGTGCCAGGGCCGCACCTGTCATGAGGCGAGGTGAGTTTATGTTCGACTCCCAGCTATTATCAGCCGTGGTCTGTGCTGCGATCTCTCCCTGTGCTGCTTTAGAAGCTCCCCCTCCAGCCCCCCTTCTCTGCTCTACACACTTCTCCTCCTGCTGCTGCAGTTACTAGTCGGGATGTGACGGAGGGGGAGGGGAGACTGTCTGTGGCACTGTGTCGGGCCATCAAAGCTGCTGAGCACCCTTCACAAATATCCTGCATAAAAGGTAAGTGCATGTGTGCTTACAATGTGTACTTTATATGTGTATAATGTGCATATTCATGTGTCTGTGATGTGTACATGTGTGTGTGTGTGTGTGTGTGTGTGTGTGTGTGTGTGTGTGTGTGTGTGTGTGTGTGTGTGTGTGTGTGTGTGTGTGTGTATGTATGTATGTATAAATAGTGTGTGTGTATATATAGTGTGTTTATGTTTGTATGTATGTATGTTTGTATGCATGTATATAGTGTATGTATATATAGTGTGTGTGTGTGTGTGTGTGTGTGTGTGTGTGTGTGTGTGTGTGTGTGTGTGTGTGTGTGTGCGTGCATTCCTCCCAACAATCTCGGATCCGGCGGGACAGTCCCGGTTTCTCACCGCTGTCCCGGGCGGTCTGCAAAATGTCCCGCTGGGCCCTGCAGCTGTATCAAAACAGCTGATCGCTGCTGACAGTCGCCCTGCATGCCAGATGACTGCAGCAGCGATCAAAAGAAGGCAGTAGTCTTGCTGCGGTGTTCTCACTGGGATCGATGCCGGCACGGGAGTGGACCAGTCCAGTCACCTGGCCCGTCATATGACCTCACCGGTCAGGTGACAGGTCAGGTGACTGGACTGGTCCACTCCCGGGCCGGCATCGACACCAGTGAGAACGCCACTGCAAGACTCCTGCCTTCTTCTGATGGTGAGTGAAAGCAGAGCGAAGAGTGGCAGCAGTAGGGGTGGCTTCCTCTTATAAGGGGGTTGTGTTGCGCTACCTACAGGGGGGCTGTGTCTGGAGCTATGTACAGGGTGGCTGTGTCTGGCGCTATGTATAGGGGGGGCTGTGTCTGGCACTATGTACAGGGGGGCTGTGTGTGGAGCTATCTACAGGGGGCTGTGTGTGGAGCTGACTACAGGGGGACTGTGTGTGCAGCAATCTACAGGGGGGCTCTGTGTGGAGCTGTCTACAGGGGGGCTGTGTGTGGAGCTATCTACAGGGGGGCTGTATGTGGAGCTATCTACAGGTGGCCTGTGTCTGGCGCTATGTAAAGGGGGGCTGTGTGTGGCGCTATCTACAGGGGGCTGTGTGTGGAGCTATGTACGGGGAGGCTGTGTGTGGAGCTATGTACATGGGGGCTGTGTCTGGTTCTATGTACAGGGGGGCTGTATCTGGAGCTATCTACAGGGGGGCTGTGTCTGTTGCTATGTACAGTGGGGCTGTGTGGAGCAATCGACAGGGGGCTGTATCTGGAGCTATCTACAGGGGGGCTGTGTGTGGAGCTATCTACAGGGGGCTGTGTTTGGCGCTATCTACAGGGGGGGCTGTGTGTGGGGCTATCTACAGGGGGGGGCTGTATGTGGAGATATCTACAGGGGGGGCTGTGTGTGGAGATATCTACAGGGGGGCTGTGTCTGGCGCTATGTACAGGGGGCCTGTGTCTGGTGCTATCTACAGGGGGGCTGTGTGTGGAGCTATCAACAGGGGGGCTCTGTGGGATGCTATCTACAGGGGGGCTCAGTGGGGCGCTATCTACAGGGGGCTGTGTGTGGCGCTGTGTGTGGAGCTTTCTACAGGGGGGCTGTGTGTGGAGCTATCTACAGGGGGGCTGTGTGTGGAGCTATCTACAGGGGGGCTGTGTGTGGAGATATCTGCAAGGGGGCTGTGTGTGGCTCTATCTACAGGGGGCTGTATCTGGCGCTATGTACAGGGGGCTGTGTCTGGCGCTATGTAAAGGGGGGCTGTGTTTGGCACTATCTACAGGGGGCAGTATCTGGCGCTATGTACAGGGGGCTGTATCTGGCGCTATGTACAAGGGGGCTGTGTCTGGAGCTATCTACAGGGGGGCTGTGTGTGGCGCCATCTACAGGGGAGCTGTGTGTGGCGCTATCTACAGGGGGGCTGTGTGTGGAGCTATCTACAGGGGGCTGTGTGTGGCGCTACCTACAGGGGGCTGTGTGTGGAGCTATCTACAGGGGGGGCTGTGGGTGGAGCTATCTACAGGGGGGGCTGTGTGTGGAGCTATCTACAGGGGGGCTGTGTCTGGCGCTATGTACAGGGGTGCTGTGTCTGGCACTATGTACAGGGGGCTGGGTGTGGAGCAATCTACAGGGGACTGTGTGTGTGGCTATCTACAGGGGGGCTTTATCTGGACCTATCTACAGCGGGGCTGTGTGTGGTGCTATCTACAGGGGGGCTGTGTGTGGAGCTATCTACAGGGGGGCTGTGTGTGGAGCTATCTACAGGGGGGGCTGTGTGTGGAGCTATCTACAGGGGGGCTGTGTGTGGAGCTATCTACAGGGGGGCTGAGTGTGGAGCTATGTACAGGGGGGCTGTGTGTGGAGCTATGTACAGGGGGGCTGTGTGTGGCGCTATGTATAGGGGGTTGTATCTGGTGCTATGTACAGGGGGCTTTGTGTGGAGCAATCTACAGGGGGCTGTGGCTGGAGCTATCTACAGGGGGGCTGTGTGTGGAGCTGTCTACACGGGGGCTGTGTGTGTTGTACTGTCTACAGGGGGCTGTGTGTGGAGCTGTCTACAGGGGGGCTGTGGTTGGAGCTATCTACAGGGGGGCTGTGTGTGGAGCTGTCTACACGGGGGCTGTGTGTGTTGTACTGTCTACAGGGGGGCTGTGTGTGGAGCTGTCTACAGGGGGGCTGTGTGTGGAGCTATCTACAGGGGGGCTGTGTGTGGAGCTATCTACAGGGGGCTGTGTGTGGAGCTGACTACAGGGGGGCTGTGTGTGGAGCTATCTACAGGGGGGCTGTGTATCGAGCTATCTACAGGGGGCTGTGTGTGGAGCTGTCTACAGGGGGACTGTGTGTGGAGCTGTCTACAGGGGGGCTGTGTGTGGCGCTATCTACAGGGGGGCTGTGTAGCATATGTATGTGTATATATATATATATATATATAGTGTATGTATGTGTATATATAAATATGCAGTGTATGAATGTGTGTGTGTGTGTGTGTGTATGTATGTATATATATATATATATATGTATATGTATATACACTACCGTTCAAAAGTTTAGGGTCACTTAGAAATTTCCTTATTTTTGAAAGAAAAGCACAGTTTTTTTCAATGAAGATAACATTAAATGAATCAGAAATACACTCTATACATTGTTAATGTGCTAAATGATTATTCTAGCTGCAAACGTCTGGTTTTTAATGCAATATCTACATAG
Organism: Rhinoderma darwinii; assembly: GCF_050947455.1. Classification (NCBI taxonomy): domain Eukaryota; kingdom Metazoa; phylum Chordata; class Amphibia; order Anura; family Rhinodermatidae; genus Rhinoderma; species Rhinoderma darwinii. The sequence continues at coordinate 64,318,008 of NC_134688.1, forward strand.
GTGTATAGAGGCCCATTTCCAGCAACCATCACTCCAGTGTTCTAATGGTACATTGTGTTTGCTAATTGTGTTAGAAGGCTAATGGATGATTAGAAAACACTTGAAAACCCTTGTGCAAATATGTTAGCACCGCTGTAAACAGTTTTGCTGTTTAGAGGTACTATAAAACGGACCTTCCTTTGAGCTAGTTGAGAATCTGGAGCATTACATTTGTGGCTTCGATTAAACTCTCAAAATGGCTAGAAAAAGAGAGCTTTCATGTGAAATTCGACAGTCTATTCTTGTTCTTAGAAATGAAGGCTATTCAATGCGAGAAATTGCCAAGAAACTGAAGATTTCCTACTGTGTACTACTCCCTTCAGAGGACAGCACAAACAGGCTCTAACCAGAGTAAAAAGAGAAGTGGGAGGCCCCGCTGCACAACTGAGCAACAAGACAAGTACATTAGAGTCTCTAGTTTGAGAAATAGACGCCTCACAGGTCCTCAACTGGAGGCTTCATTAAATAGTACCCGCAAAACGCCAGTGTCAACGTCTACAGTGAAGAGGCGACTCCGGGATGCTGGCCTTCAGGGCAGAGTGGCAAAGAAAAAGCCATATCTGAGACTGGCTAATAAAAGGAAAAGATTAATATGGGCAAAAGCACACAGACATTGGACAGAGGAAGATTGGAAAAAAGTGTTATGGACAGACGAATCGAAGTTTGAGGTGTTTGGATCACACAGAAGAACATTTGTCAGATGCAGAACAACTGAAAAGATGCTGGAAGAGTGCCTGACGCCATCTATCCAGCATGGTGGAGGTAATGTGATGGTCTGGGGTTGCTTTGGTGCTGGTAAAGTGGGAGATTTGTACAAGGTAAAAGGGATTTTGAATAAGGAAGGCTATCACTCCATTTTGCAACGCCATGCCATACCCTGTGGACAGCGATTGATTGGAGCCAATTTCATCCTACAATAGGACAATGACCCAAAGCACACCTCCAAATTATGCAAGAACTATTTAGGGAAGAAGCAGGCAGCTGGTATTCTATCTGTAATGGAGTGGCCAGCGCAGTCACCAGATCTCAACCCCATAGAGCTGTTGTGGGAGCAGCTTGACCGTATGGTACGCAAGAAGTGTCCATCAAACCAATCCAACTTGTGGGAGGGGCTTCTGGAAGCATGGGGTGAAATTTCTCCCGATTACCTCAGCAAATTAACAGTTAGAATGCCAAAGGTCTGCAATGCTGTAGTTGCTGCAAATGGAGCATTCTTTGACGAAAGCAAAGTTTGAAGGAGAAAATTATTATTTCATATAAAAATCATTATTTCTAACCTTGTCAATGTCTTGACTATATTTTCTAGTCATTTTGCAACTCATTTGATAAATATAAGTGTGAGTTTTCATGGAAAACACAAAATTGTCTGGGTGACCCCAAACTTTTGAACGGTAGTATGTGTATATATATATATATATATATATATGTCTGTGTGTGAATAAATGATCGCAGCACTCCAATAGGATTATGTCAAACAAAAATGTGGTTTATTGTTCCATGTTTCAAAGGATAAGCTACGTTTCAGTCCTCTCACAGGACCTTTTTCAAGGTGAGAGGACTGAAACGTAGCTTATCCTTTGAAACATGGAACAATAAACCACGTTTTTGTTTGACATCAACCTATTGGAGTGCTGCGATCATTTCTTCACATGTCTATAGGACCGTTTTAGATTAAGGTTAGGCCGCAGAAACTAACAGAAATTCCGCTGCAGAAAAAAAGCACCATTTCATGCTGTTTTTACTGGAGAAAATGGTGCGTATTTCGCGGCGTTTTTCACAATGTTGCGGGATGGTGACGTCTCCTCTGAAAATTGCAGCAATCCAGTCCACTATCCGCAGCAGGAATTGACATGATGCGGCACAAAAAATCCGCAGTGTCTAGATGAGATTTGTTAAATCTCACTGATTTTGCTGCTACTGTATTCTGCGTATTTCCCGGGCAGAAAATTTGCAGCAATTCCGTTAAGTGTGGACAAGCCCTAAAACCGTAGCAGCAGAGTAGATTAGATGTGAACAATTCTCATCACACGCTGTGTAAATAAGTGGAAAAAAAAAGTTCCGAAATTGACCTGCGGTGCGTTTTTTTTTTATTCTGCAGCATGTCAATTGTATTTGCGTAAACACTGCATATTTGTTTTGGGTTTTCCCCATTTAATTCAATGGGGAGGTAAAACCCGCAACAGATAGCAGATGTTATGTAAAAAACGTAATTTAAAAAAAATAAAAATCTAATATTTGCCCAGAATTATGTGTCTTCGCCCAGGCCGGCCTCCTGGGATGACGTTTCACCACATGTGACCGCTGCAGCCAATCTCAGACTGCAGCAGTCATATGGGATAAAATGTCATCCCAGGGCTGCAGTGTAGCGATGCTGTGTAGCACTATATACAAGGGGGGGGAGCGCTGTGTGGCACTATATATAAGGAAGGGAGCGCTTTGTTGCTCTATCTATAGGGGAGTGTGTGTGTGTGTGTGTGTGTGTGTGTGTGTGTGTGTGTGTGTGTGTGTGTGTGTGTGTGTGTGTGTGTGTGGCGCTATGTACAGGGGTGGTGTGTGTGTGGCGCTATCTACAGGGGGTGTATTTGAGGCGCTATCTACACGTGTGTTTTGTGTGTGTGTGACGCTATCTACGGGGGGGTGGCGCTATCTACATGGGGGGTTGGCGCTATCTACAGGGGGCACTGTGTATGTGGTGCTTTACTTTACAGTGTGTGACACAATTATAGTCAGGGGCGCAGTGCATGGTGATATTATATTTAGGGGCTGCAGAAATGGGTCATGGCCGGGAGAAGTCATCTGATGGAGAAGGAAAGAGGAGAAAAAAAATACTAGCATCTAAGACGTCGTCACCTGTGAGTCACTGGATTTGTAGAGAATCTGTCCCCTTTCCTGACATGTTTATTATAGGAAATCCTTGTATACCACATAAACTCTTTCTGAAGTCCGGGACTTATAGAAAAATTGGTGTTACCATTCCCCTTGTCAAGAGGATGTGTCCCTGCACAGTGTGATACTGTCAGTATGTAGGGACACAGCCCTGTGAAAGGGGAATCGTAACACCCATTTGTTAATGCTTGCGCTAAGAGGTAGTGTTAGCAATAGTTACGGCACGGCGGTGGAGAATGGGGGCCCAAGTTTGGGTAACAGCCCAGGGCCTATGGTCTACTTAATCCGCCACTGCCACCTTCTACTATTCAAGTGTATACTGTAATACTGTGAACTGCCGCTACAAGTATATCCACGATTCACAGTGTGAGCGGTAAAGGAAATGAAGGGGAAGCGACGATGGTATGGGCGATGGATTTCTTGCAACTGTCATGTCGTGGCAACTTGCGCGTTGCGACACAACCACATTGACTTTTATTACATGCAATGTAGGCTACGGGACATAGGTCGCCCTGTGTCGTGCGTGGCCAAAGTCGCCGTGTAGCAGATAGACAAATGCATTTCTAGAAAAAAAAAATACTGAAAAAAAAAAGTGTGTTTTTGATTTTTTTTTACATTACATTCTTCTTCTGGATTCAACTGGCGATCGCTGTGACAGCCTGTGATCACCTGACCAGAGACCACTCCGAAGCTCGGTGATACAGCTGTCTAGACAGCTGTATCATGGAGCTCCTTACCGTCGGAATGCATGTGATCGCTGTGACAAGCTGTTACAGCGTTCACATAGCTGAGAGCCTTACCGTCAGCGCACAAGCGCTGCTGGGAGGAGCAATGTGATCGCGGTGACATGCTGTCACAGCGATCACATGACCGGAGACCACACTGAGTGGTCTCCGGGTGAAAGCTCCGTGATATTAGCTGTCTCTAGACAGCTGTATCACGGAGCTCCTCACAGTCGGCCCTTAAGCGCTGCTGTTCAGAGCAATGTGATCATTGTGACAGGTTGTCACAATGATAACATGACCGGAGACCACGCTGAGTGGTCTCTGGTTAAAGTTCCATGATACAGCTGTCTAGAGACAGCTGTATCCCGGAGCTAAAGGCCGCCGGGGAGCGGCAAACCTGCTAACTCTGCAGGATGTTCTGGAACGGCCATGCAGAGTTAAATTGCGGACCGCCCGGACGTTTATAGTCTATGGGTGGTCCGGAAATCGTTAATATTATCGATAACAATATCCCAAAACCGATATAGCTTCGGCCACCTCCAAAGTAGATGAACCCAATCCGCTTCTTCCAATAGACAATTTGGACAACTATTTTTTAACCTACATAAAAATTTGATATTTGAAATATGCCAAACTCGGTGAAAGATTGTGTAGATTTCTAAGACATTATGTAATGACGGGGGTGGGGAGACAGACAAGTGAGCCCTAATCTACCCGCCACTCAGTCCCTACCTACTTGCAACGACCCGCCCTAGGCGACGGGGTACAACTTGGCGACGGTCCCTACGCTCAATAAGTGCACGACAGACAAACAGACAAGGGTACACAGAGCTAGGGGGAGAAGAGGGAGTTGCCCACGGCAACAAGGTGAGCAACAAGAGAAGTGAACAAGCCGAGTCAAACCAGGAGAGTAAGAGGTGCCAAACGCAGAGCAGAAGAGTAGTAAACAAGCCGAGTCAAACCAGGAGTGTACGAGGTACCAAACGCAGAGCAGGAGAGTAGACAGAGAGCCGGGGTCAATATGAAGCAAGGACAATAGTACAAGAAGCTGCAGCAGGGCCAGGAAACCAAATGAGAAGAATCACAAGCAAAGGAGGAACAGGAAAGGCAGGTATAAATAGACAGAGGGCGGGAGCTAGCTCCGTCTGGCCAGGCTGTGATGGGCTCTCCCACTCCTAAGCCTGCCACCCTGAGTGGTGGAAGATGGAGTAAGTCTCACAGACATAGAAGCAGGTGCAGACTGATTATCTATGGGCGTTAACCCCGAAGCTGTGCCTGGCAGATCCTTTACAGTACCCCACCTTTTATGAGGGGCCACCGGACCCTTTCTAAGTGGACCTGGTTGACTGTGGAAAACAAAGGTGAAACCTCCTGACCAATATCCCAGCGTGAACATCCCGAGCGGGTACCCAAGTCCTCTCCTCAGGCCCGTATCCTCTCCAATGGACCAGGTACTGGAGGGAGCCTTGGACCATCCTGCTGTCCACAATCTTGGCCACCTCGAATTCTGCCCCCTCAGGGGTGAGAACAGGGACCGCAGGTTTCCTCGAGGGCGTTTAAGGAGGGAGGCAAGGAACACGTCGTGTACTCGAAAAGATGGGGGCAACTCCAGTCGGAAGGAGACAGGATTGAGGACTTCAATGACCTTGTACGGCCCTATAAACCGGGGAGCAAAATTCTTGGACGGGACCTTAAGGTGCAAATTTTTAGACGATAGCCACACCAGATCCCCGACCATAAACAAGGGGTTAGCAGAACGTTTACTATCTGCCTGAGTTCTTTGTATGCTCTGGGACGCCTCTAGGTTCTTCTGAACCTGAGCCCAGACTGTGCACAGTTCTCGATGAACGACCTCTACCTCGGGATTGTTGGAACTACCAGGTGAAACGGAAGAGAACCGTGGATTAAACCCAAAATTACAGAAAAAGGGGGAGACCCCTGACGAGTTACTGACCCGGTTATTAAGGGAAAATTCGGCGAGGGGAATGAATGAGACCCAATCATATTGACAGTCGGAGATAAAACACCTTAAATATTGTTCTAGAGACTGATTAGTCCTCTCAGTTTGGCCATTAGTTTCAGGATGGAAGTCAGAGGAGAAGGACAGATCAATCTCCAACTTTTTACAGAAGGCTCTCCAAAACAATGAAACAAATTGTACCCCTCTATCAGAAACAATATTGACAGGGACTCCATGGAGACGCAGGATGTGTTTGACAAACAAGGTAGCTAACGTCTTAGCATTGGGTAGTTTCTTTAGGGGCACAAAATGGCACATCTTACTGAAGCGGTCTACTACAACCCACACCACCGACTTGCCTTGAGATGGAGGCAAATCGGTGATAAAATCCATGGAGATATGGGTCCAAGGTCTCTGGGGAATGGGCAAAGAACATAGTAAGCCCGCTGGTCGGGACCTGGGAGTCTTGGACCTAGCACAAACTTCACAAGCGGCGACTTAGGCCTTAACGTCTTTAGGCAACCCAGGCCACCAATAGTTTCTGGCAATGAGGTGCTTGGTACCCAGGATGCCTGGATGGCCAAATAGTGCAGAATCATGATTTTCCCGGAGTACCCTTAGCCGGAATTGCAGGGGAACAAACAGCTTGTTCTCAGGAAGGCTCCCGGGAGCTGAACCTTGATCAGGCGCAATTTCAGAGACTAAATCAGAATCAATAGCGGAAATGATTATACCTGGAGGAAAAATACAAGCAGGATCTTCCTCCGAAGGAGGGCTGGCCATGAATCTACGTGACAGTGCATCAGCCTTAACATTTTTAGACCCAGCCCTATAGGTAACCACAAAGTTGAATCTGGTAAAAAATAACGCCCAACGAGCTTGTCTCGGGTTTAGCCTCTGGGCAGATTCTAGGAAAACCAGATTCTTGTGGTCGGTAAGGACCGTTACCTGGTGCCTAGCCCCCTCCAGGAAGTGGCGCCACTCTTCAAATGCCCATTTAATGGCTAAGAGTTTGCGGTTGCCAATATCATAGTTACTCTCAGTGGGTGAAAACTTCCTGGAGAAGTAGGCACAGGGACGGAGATGGGTGTGGGACCTGGTACCCTGGGACAAGACAGCCCCCACTGCCACCTCGGACGCGTCAACCTCCACGATAAATGGCTCCATTTGGTTCGGCTGAACCAGCAACGGGGCCGAGATAAAGCACTTCTTAAGGACCTCAAAAGCCTGGACAGCACCCTGTGATCTCCTTACCAGTACTCATTAAAGAATTCGAAGTATTTGGCCAGGTCAGCAACTTTAAAGTAAACTATACGAAAACTGAAGCACTCAACATTTCCTTATCTTCTGAGACACTGGAGCTCTTAAAGTCATCCTTTAATTTTAAATGGCAGACGAGGTCAATCAAATATTTGGGAGTCCAGATTCCTAGGGACCTAGTAGATCTTTACACTCTCAATTATCAGCCGTTACTGCAAACCACTCTTAAAAATCTACATTCATATGATCGAGCGCAGCTCTCATGGTTTGGCCGCATAAACGCTATCAAAATGGACATCCTCCCTCGGTTTTTATATCTATTTCAAGCTCTCCCAGTATTAATCCCCGGAACATTTTTTAAGGCATTGGAGAAAGCCTTTCGGAACTTTGTGTGGGGCACTTTGAGGCCACGCCTTAATCTGAAGTCATTGTCCCGTCCAAAACTGAAGGGGGGAGCAGGACTCCCGGACTTGATCACTTATCATCAGGCCGCAGTACTCGCAAGGGTGGTGGACTGGTTTCATAATGGATCCAAGAAACAGTGGGTAGAGATTGAGCAGTCCATAGTCGCGCTCTCACTTAGATCGTTGCCATGGATTCTTCCTGATTATAGGCCGGCGCTTGCAACCCTGCCATTGCTAACCCAGCACTGCCTCACTTTATGGGACAGACTGATGGTTAGAAAGGGCCTTTCACATAGACCCGGGCTCCTTAGCCCGCTGTTTGATAACCCAGAATTCTTACCAGCTGTCAATACGAAACAGTTTATGATTTGGTCCTCTTCTGAAAACACGAGATTATGTCAGGTAATGTCGGATGGGGGGAGGCTCCCTCCTTTGTCCGGGTTGCGCGGGACTTGCCCGGGGAGGACGCTTTCTTGGATGGAACATGCCCAATTGTCCACCTTCTTACGTTCGGCCCTACCGGGCGGGATGCATATCGTTACTAACACTGCATTTGAGTCGTTGTTGCTTCAAACCGAGTCTCCGGCCTGGGTGATATCTAACCTGTATACCTTACTTCTAGAGGCCTGTGATGATCAGCCTCCTGCATACGTCAGCGCATGGGAGCGAGAACTGGGAGTAACCCTGTCACTGGCTGATTGGGATCGAATATTTTTTCTGTCTCACAAAATGCCGGTGCAATGTCATGCACAGGAAAAAAACTTTAAAATACTGACTAGATGGTACCGTTGCCCACAGATTCTGAGCAGAATGTACCCTGAGGTATCAGATTTGTGTTGGCGGTGCGGGACTGAGACCGGAACAATGTTGCACATCTGGTGGTCATGTCAAGTATTGCAGACCTTCTGGAAAGCGATTTTTAAAATCTATACAGAAGTGGAAGGTACGCAGATGGTGCCCACTCCTCAGATGGCTTTGCTATCCTTAATTCCGGGCCCTTTACCGAGTATTAGGAAGGGGCTACTACGGCATTTCCTGACTGCGGCACGAACAGTTATTCCTAGACATTGGAAGTCCACTGTGCCGCCTTCAGTTGTCGAATGGGTAGCGGAGATGGATTCTTTATGTCGACTGGAATCTCTGGTTGCAGAGGACAGTGATCGCTTTGGTGCGGTTCTTTCTCTGTGGAGTGCATGGTCATCCTTCAAATCTGGTCCACACTTTGCTAAATGGCTAGGCGGAACCCCCCCCATAGAGGGGTCGGTCAGGAGCAGTCTGCTAATTCAGGGGCTTCCGTCTGGGAGAAGGGAACGCCTTCTTTCCTTCCCAGTCAATCCTCTCATTGCTCCCACTGGGCAGGTGGGACATGGGGAGTTTCTGGGTGGCCCAGGACGTTTAGCTCTGGGAGTCTATCTCTTTCCTTGATCTTTCCCTATCTCTCTTTCCCTCTTCTTCTTCCTCCCTCCTTTCGTGGGACTTAGAATGATATCACACACTTTACACGAAGCCTTGGATATACTTTTATGATGAGACCTTATCAAGGAGAGACAATGCCTATAGCCTGAGATGTGAATTTCGCAGATAAGGTGTGTGTGTAATATGTTGAAACATGCTAATGTCTTACCTAAGAGAACTATAGACAATGCAAATTTTAACATGTATGTATATTGAGATGTATTCTTTGGCTTGTTTGCTTTTTTGTATTTACTAAAATTCTTAATAAAAATTTAGATTATGAAAAAAAAAAAAGCCTGGACAGCCTCAGGAGGCCAGTGGAGGAGATCAGTACCTTTGCGAGTGAGATCCGTAAGAGGCTTAGCGATGACCGAGAAGTTAGCAATAAACCTCCTGTAATAATTAGCGAACCCCACGAAGCACTGTAATGCCTTCAGGGAGGCAGGTTGGACCCATTCCGCCACAGCCTGGACCTTGGCAGGGTCCATGCGGAATTCATGAGGAGTGAGGATTTGGCCCAAAAATGGTATCTCCTGCACCCCAAACACACATTTTTCGGTCTTCGCAAACAGTTTGTTTTCTCGAAGGACCTGGAGCACCATCCTGACATGCTCAATGTGGGAGGACCAGTCCTTGGAAAACACAAGTATGTCATCAAGGTACACTACAAGAAACACCTTCAGGTAGTCTCTTAAAATCTCATTTATGAAATTCTGGAAGACCGCGGGAGCATTACACAACCCAAAGGTCATGACGAGGTATTCGAAATGACCTTCGGGCGTGTTAAACGCAGTCTTCCACTCATCCCCACTCAGCCCCCCGTAGATCAAACTTAGAGAACCATTAGGCCCCCTGAACCTGATTAAAGAGATCAGGAATCAGAGGAAGGGGATACTGGTTCCTTACAGTGACCTTATTCAAGCTTCGGTAGTCAATGCATGGCCTAAGACCACCATCCTTCTTCCCTACGAAGAAAAAGCCAGCACCTACCGGAGAAGTTGAGGGGCGAATGTAGCCCTTGGCCAGGCATTCCTGGATATACTCTCTCATGGCTTCACGTTCGGGACAAGAGAGATTAAATATCCTACCCTTAGGGAGCTTAGCTCCTGGTACCAAATTGATTGCGCAATCATATTCTCTATGAGGAGGTAACACTTCGGAGGCCTCCTTAGAGAAAACATCGGCAAAGTCCTGAACAAACTCAGGTAGCGTGTTCACCACCTCAGGGGGAGAAATAGAATTAACAGAAAAACATGACGTCAAGCATTCATTACCCCAATTGGTAAGGTCCCCAGAATTCCAGTCAAACGTGGGATTATGCAACTGCAACCAGGGAAGGCCTAAAACCAAATCGGACGATAATCCCTGCATTAACAGTACAGAGCACTGCTCCAAATGCATGGAGCCAACAAGGAGTTCAAAAACAGGGGTATGCTGTGTAAAATAACCATTAGCAAGAGGAGTGGAGTCGATACCCACTACTGGGACAGGTTTAGGCAAATCAATCGAAGGCATAGCTAGAGACATAGCAAATTCCACAGACATGATATTAGCAGAAGACCCTGAATCCACGAAGGCACTGCCGGTAGCAGACCTACCATCAAAAGAGACCTGAAAGGGAAGCAAGATTTTATTACGTTTCATATTTACGGGAAATACCTGTGCGCCCACGTAACCTCCCCGATGATCACTTAGGCACGAAAGTTCTCCGGCTGCATTCTTACGCTTAGGACAGTTGTTCACTTGATGCTTGTCATCCCCACAGTAGAAGCAGAGACCATTCTTCCTCCGGAAATCTCTACGTTGTTGTGGGGACACGGAGGCCCCAAGTTGCATAGGTACCTCCGAGTCTTCCGGGGAGGAACGAAGCAACGGAACCTCGGGAGGCATCATGGGGGAGTCAGAGGAGAAAACATCAAGACGTTCCAGTCGTCGTTCCCTGAGACGTCGGTCAAGTCGTACCGCTAAAGCCATAACCTGGTCTAGGGAGTCAGAAGAGGGATAACTAACTAGCAGATCTTTCAGGGCGTTCGACAGACCCAACCTAAACTGGCACCTTAAGGCAGGGTCATTCCACCGAGAAGCTACGCACCACTTCCTAAAGTCAGAGCAATACTCCTCAACAGGTCTCTTACCCTGACGTAAGGTCACCAGCTGACTCTCGGCAAAAGCAGTCTTGTCAGTCTCGTCATAGATGAGTCTGAGAGCAGAAAAGAAAAGATCAACGGAGGAAAGTTCAGGGGCGTCAGGAGCCAAGGAGAAGGCCCATTCTTGGGGCCCTTCCTGGAGCCGGGACATAATTATACCCACCCGCTGGCTCTCAGAACCTGAGGAGTGGGGCTTTAAACGAAAATAGAGCCTACAACTCTCCCGAAAGGAGAGAAAAGTCTTCCGGTCCCCTGAGAACCGGTCGGGCAACTTGAGGTGGGGTTCAAGAGGTGAGGTGAGGGGGACTACCATGGTAGCATCAGGCTGGTTGACCCTCTGAGCCAGGGCCTGGACCTGTAGGGAGAGACCCTGCATTTGCTGAGCCAGGGTCTCAAGGGGGTCCATAGTGGTGTCAGGGACCAGGGTAGACTAGGTATGGGCTTGTGATTATGTAATGGGGGTGGGGAGACAGACAAGTGAGCCCTAATCTACCCGCCACTCAGTCCCTGCCTACTTGCAACGACCCGCCCTAGGCGACGGGGTACAACTGGGCGACGGTCCCTACGCTCAATAAGTGCACGACAGACAAAAAGACAAGGGTACACAGAGCTAGGGAGAGAAGGGGCAGTTGCCCACGGCAACACCGTGAGCAACAAGAGAAGTGAACAAGCCGAGTCAAACCAAGAGAGTACGAGGTGCCAAACGCAGAGCAGAAGAGTAGTAAACAAGCCGAGTCAAACCAGGAGTGTACGAGGTACCAAACGCAGAGCAGGAGAGTAGTCAGAAAGCCGGGGTCAATATGAAGCAAGGACAATAGTACAAGAAGCTGCAGCAGGGCCAGGAAACCAAACGAGAAGAATCACAAGCAAAGGAGGAACAGGAAAGGCAGGTATAAATAGACAGAGGGCGGGAGCTAGCTCCGTCTGGCCCGGCTGTGATAGGTTCTCCCACTCCTAAGCCTGCCACCCTGAGGGGTGGAAGATGGAGTAAGTACCACAGACATAGAAGCAGGTGCAGATTATTATCTATGGATGTTAACCCCGAAGCTGTGCCTGGCAGATCCTTTACACATAACTCCCGTTTCTCATCTGATAGACCTCCCAGGTAATTTTGCCATTTCAATTTGTATCGATGGGGGAATTTTATCAAAAACTCCTTAATTAACAACCTTTATAGTATGGATAACATTCCTTTTGGCTTCGTCTCCTTTACAATACAGTCAAGGACAGAAAAACTGCCAACCCACACTTTTTTTGCACATTCAATGTCACGGCATGCTGAATTTATCTGTAAGTATCTATATGCAAAATCTTTAGGAGGGCTATGCTTCTGTATTAAAAAAAACGGTAGTGGCTTAAGCTCACCCACCAGAAAAAAGATATTTTACTGTTGTAATTCCCATCCTTTTCATAACTTTCCCACATTCCAGCATACTCAATGGTTTTAAGGCCAGATTACCCCATAGTGGAGAGATACTGGGACATGAGTACACGTTAAACAATTTCTTAAAATAGACCCAAAGTCTCCACATCATCTTACAAGTTAGGAACTTAGAGAACAGGGGCATAGAGAGATGTCCAGATTCAAGTAGCTGGATGAAGCTATTATAGTTATGAAGATCCATTCAGACCAGGATCTTATGAAAAGGATAGGCACCACTATCCCATAAATACTGAACTTGTGAAGCAAAATACTAAATTCTATAATTTGGTAGATTAACCTGTCCTTCATTCAGCGGATGTTGGAGGTTTACTTGTTTGGTTCTAATTTTCTTACCCTGTCCACATAATAAGTCGTTTATAATAGTGTCTAGAGTCTTAAAAAACATAAGATCTATTCAAACAGGAGCTTTGCTAAAAATGTACAACGCCTTAGGTAGAATCAGTATCTTAACCAATCCAACTTTAGTCATAAAGGGAATATTTAATTTACCCCAAATTCTAACTTTCTGCTGCAAGAATACAATGACAGGATTCAAGTTTAGTCGTTCAAAATCTGCAGGGTCTTTTGAAACAAAGATCCCCAGATAATTAATCTGTGGGGCCATTGGGACAAATGATTCAAGATTATAATTTATATAGTCAAGTGGTAGCATCAATGATTTTTCCCAAATAATTTGGAGGCCTCAAAACCTAGCAAATACATTGATCTTAGATTTAATAATAGGTACAGAAACATGGGGTGTTCCTAGGTAAAGTAATATGTCATCCGCAAATAAAGATGCTTGTGAGCACTTAGTTCGCCACTCCCCTCAAGACTAGTGGGAGTGGCTATCACTATTTAATGCAGTCTCCTTCTGAAGCATTTTTGACCTGTCCGCGTCCTGCTGGTAACGGGTTTTCACCCACCCACTTAGTAAGTATGACCTTTTCTGTGGTTTTGAAGTTATCTATGTCCCATTTTTTTCTGCTGCAAATAAAGAGAACACATCTTTGTACATCATATCCGTGAAGCCCCCAATATCACCATCCCTACATATGTATATTGCTAACGGCTCTATAGCTATTGCAATAATAGGGGAAAGAGGGGGCACCCCTGCCAAGTTCCCCTCTTCAAAACGAATGATGCCAATAGGATATTGTTGACCTTCACTCTTGCTCTTGGTCTTCTATAAAGTATTTCAAGCCAAAATAGGAAATTTTCACCAATACCAAAGGCTCTAAATGCAGACCACATGTACTGACACTCGACGCTGTTGAAGGCTTTGGCAGCGTCGAAGGACAGAACATCTCCTCTCAAGCCACTCTGAAGTTGGAGTTGGTCAAATAACTCGCGCAAAATTATAGATGTAGATTTAGACGGCATGAAACCTGTCTGATCCTCATTTACAATCATAGGAATAACCTTACTCAATCCATTGGCTAAGATCTTAGCTAAAATTTTCACATCATTTGAAAGCAGTGAAATAGGACGGTATGAATCGGTGGATGATGGGTCCTTATCAGGTTTTAAAATAACAGTAATAATAGCTTCTCCCATAGATTGCGGCAGGGACCCCCTCTCAAATGCATCTGTATAAACCCTATGCAGGTGCGGTATTATATTATCCTCAAATTTAATATATAGATCCATTGGAAGTCCATTCCTGCCTGGTGCCTTACCCCCTGGCAGCTGGTATATAGCCGGATGTATCTCATCACATGAAATTGGTAAATCCAGCAGGGACTTGTTAGGTAAGACTAAACGTGGACACCACAACACTACTCAGTTCTTTTCAAATCAACGGTTTACTGAAAATCACAATTTCAAACAGGCCAAATAACAACAATACAGTATTCAAATCAAGTCTCTCAGTAGCTGAGGCACTCGCCCTCGTGGGAGTCCCACCCGCTCTTGGGTGGCTGTGCCTGGCGCTCACTGACCCGGCCCGGCGGGTCTCAAGAAGGGAATGGGCCGTATCCGCGGATCACTGTGGTGCTACCACACACACTGCGGAATCCCCAATGGTGGAAGCTATGCCCCTCGCCCTTTGGCTACGGCGTGAGTCCGGCGGATATATTACCGCGTGCGCCTCCGCAGGTCAGAGCGAGAGCTATGCACTACCCCGCGGCATACCACCCTTACCGCTGATTTCTTCTCCTCTGTTGATGAAGATGACGTCTTTTCCCTTGTGTCTCCTGACACCGCTGAGCTGTAGTGAATGTCCAGCTAGTCCTCTTCCAGGAACGTTGAGCCAAGGATCCTTCTCCTACAAATGCCGGCAGCCTGGTCACTGTGCTCCCTCTCTGTCACACCGCAAGTCTTCTTTTCTTGTCCCCACTCAGCTCTGCATCTCATCTCCCCCGAAGTCTCCTCCCTCTCCTTCCTCCTTCCTCTTCCTGGGGTGCCGCCAATTCCCCCTTCCCTCTCTCTCCGTCCGTTCTTTGGTTCCTCCTTTTTTTCTGTCCTAATGGCCTGTCTGTTTTCTCACTCCTGCTGTGTTCCACTGCCCCCCAGTGGTCATTGTTAACTTTACGGTTTCTACACATTGTTTCTAAGACATATGTCTAACCTTTGCTGCAAGCGGCCTGACGTCACACAAACGGGGGAAAACACGAGGCCCAGAAGAGACTGAGAGCACAAATGGACACCTAAAGCACGTGGAGATGGTGGGGACCAGAACCCTTATAACCTCCACGGGAGGCGATGGGGCTGTGACCCCTATCATGTCATGAGGGTGCAGGAGGCTGGTACCCCCATTACACATCTCCCTTGAGGAAATAGTGCAGTCCCCGGCACTACAGTCAAAATCCCTGTAATGGGACGGTAAGGTCCCTCTGTTCTCCCGATGGGGGTAACGTACCGTCCCTTCTTCTTGGTCCCCTTCACCTGTTGGTGAGGGTGGGACATCTGCGACTGGGACCACTACCCACCATTCGCCACTAGGTTCAGCGGGGGTAGTGTCAGGTGCCGTAGCCGGTGTCAGTTCCCTCATCTGCTCAGCTGGAAACTAACAGGGTCTCAGCAAGTTTCGGTGTAGTTTCCGTACCCTGCCGTTTCCGTCTTCTCGCTGTACTTCATACACTGAGAGTTGTGGACTCGCTCTTCGGATAACGACATAGGGCACTCGCTCCCAACGTGGTTCCAACTTACTGGCTCGTTGCGCTTGTTTGTTGCGGACGAATACCCTGTCCCCAGGGTGGAATGGTTCTATGGGCCTGCTGGGTCCGGCCGTTATCGAGGGTTGTTCATGTCTCCTTGCTGCTTGTACTCGATCTCGAGCTCGCTGAATCCTGCGCTGGTGCTCCACTATCCACTGAGACGGGGTTCGCACACTATTTTCTTCAGGTTGCTCAATGAGTAAGGCTATTGGTAGGCGTCCCATTCGGCCAAACATGAGCTGATAAGGAGTGTATCCAGTAGTACTGTGTACGGTATTATTATATGCCCATACTACGTCCTCCACATAATTAGGCCACCGCTCTTGGTGATCGTCGCCCAAAGTTCTCAGCATCCCCAACAGAGTCCGGTTAAAGCGTTCACACGCCCCGTTGCCCTGAGGGTGATAGGGCGTCGTTCGCGACTTCCGTATGCCGTGTAGCACACACAGCTCTTGAATCAGCTGTGATTAGAAGTTTGGACCCTGGTCAGTTAACAGTCTCTGTGGACACCCATAGGGCCGTATAACGTGAGTCCATATTAGTTTGGCTGTGGTGGGTGCTGTCTGGTCCTTGGTGGGGATGATGATCGCATATTTGGAGAAATTATCTACACACACCAATGCGTATTTGTGTCCGGAGGTCACTTCATGGACTGTTAACAGTTCAAAGGGTTCCCCCGTGTGTATGGCCTGCGGCACGGTAGTCTGCACTGGTCCTTTGTGGATAGCACAGTTGACGTGTCCTCCGACCTCATGTAGGGTCCGGCAGACTGACTCTACTTCTTTGATCGGCAACACCAGTTGCCACACGACCCGTTGCTCTTTCGCCATCCAGAGCCGGCGGTAAATGACTCCACCTCGAAGGAGCAGCCGCTCCTGTTGACTTGCAATTTGGCACCCCCTTCGTGTCAGCTGAGCACGTTCGGACCCTGTCGGCCGCCGTCTGGCCAGTAGCCACCCATGTAAATGTTGTAGGTCCTTATCAGACCTCTGTTTCTCCTGCCACTCTAGACGACTGTACAGTTCACCCACTTCGAGCCCTCCATTCCTGGCCTCCAGTTGCCTGACCCTGCTTGCCACCCGCAATGGCGGGATCTCCACCTCTTCCACTTCTTCATCCTGATCCCCGACAGGGTTCGTTGTCGGGTTCCGGGACAAGGCATCCGCATTGCCGTTGTTGCGCCCAGGCTTATAGCAAATTATATAATCGAACCGGGCGAGGCGTGCCACCCAGCGCTGCTCTAGTGCACCCAGTTTGGCGGTGTGTAGATAAGCAAGTGGGTTATTGTCAGTATAGATCTCTATCCAGCTTCCCGTCAAGTACTCCGCAAATCTTTCCGTAACGGCCCAGACTACAGCTAGGAGTTCAAGGCGAAAGGAACTGTAATTCAGGGGGTTCCGCTCGGCGGGCCTCAGACTCCGGCTACCGTATGCGATCACCCTTTCCACTCCATCTCTCTTCTGTGACAGCACCGCTCCCAAACCATGCAGGCTAGCATCAGTATAAAGTTGGAACGGCTGTGAATAGTCGGCGAATGCCAAGATGGGCGCAGTCGTTAATGGCTCCTTTAACTGTTGGAAGGCCTGTTCCTGAGTCGGGCCCCATCGGTTGGCCACCGATGTACTCTGTTTCCCCCGACGTTCTGCCGGCTGCCCCCGTAACAGTTCATGGAGTGGACTGGCAATCTTGGCAAAATCTTGGATGTATCGCCGGTAGTATCCTACCAGCCCCAGGAAGGCTCTCACTTCGGTAGACGTGCTGGGCGGTGGCCAGTCCATGACGGCTTGAATCTTGCTAGGATCAGGTGCCACCCCCTCTGGGCTGACTACATGTCCCAAGTAGTTGATCTTCTGTCTCGCAATCCAACATTTAGTCGATTTTAGTTTCAGCCGGAACCTCGTCAACCGGCTCAGTACGGCCTCCAGGTGACCCAGGTGCTCTGGAAAGGTGCTGGAGTACACTACGATGTCATCTAGGTAAATCATGATGGACTCGAAGTTCATGTCTCCTAGGCAGTGTTCCATCAACCGTTGAAATGTACTTGGGGCGTTATTCAACCCGAATGGCATCCGGTTACACTCAAATAGCCCCATTGGTGTGATGAATGCCGTCTTCTCTTGGTCTTCCTCTCGAACGGGAACTTGCCAGTACCCACTGGCTAGATCGAGGGTAGTGAAATACTGAGCCTGACGGAGTGCTGTGACTGACTCTTCCACTCTTGGGAGGGGATAAGCGTCCCTATGTGTGCATGCGTTCAGCCGGCGATAATCGATACAGAATCGTAGGGTGCCATCCTTCTTCCGCACTAGCTCAATTGGCGCAGCCCACGGGCTTGTACTTTCCTGGATCACTTGGCCCTCCAACATCTTCTGGATTAGGTCTTTGACCTCCTGGATCAATGCAGGTGGTATGCTTCTGTATCTTTCCCGCACTGGGACTGAACCCCTAGTGTGAATGGCGTGTTCTATAGCGTCGGTACAGCCATAGTCTTCCTCATGAGAAGTAAAAGCAGTCAAGTAGCGTTGTAGGAGCGCCCGTAGTGCTTGTTCAGACTCCGGGTCGGGGGCCACCCCCTGCAATTTTAGTTGTTGCCACAGCCAGGTCAGTGTCCCTCCGGCCTCCTCTGTCTCTTCGGGCTCTGGCTCGTTGGACGGCCCGTGGGGTTCCGACTCAGTTACATCTTGAGGTCGTATAACATGTACTGCCGCTAGAGCTGTGGCGGGAGGGATGACGGTCACCACATCATCCAGATTCATCAGCCGAACGGTGGCGCAGCCCCGCGCTATTCGGCACACGGTCCTTCCCACCATCCAGTTGGCGGCTGGAGAGGCGTCGCTAAGTGGTTCTACTATCACAGTAGCATTCCTCAACCGTAGATGTGTCTTCACCTCAAACGGTAGCATTAACTCTTGTCTAGGGGGCAGTTGAAGGGGTTTTCCTCGGGGTGACCTAATGGTACCCACTTGTCCTTCATCTTGGGCTACTATTTCTTTTTGTCGGCAGATTCTCTGTAACTGTTGAAGATACTGTTGCACTCGGGTGTTCCCGCCGACTCTTTCCCAGTAGACGGTTCCCATCTCCCGCAACAGGAGTCCGTCTAACTCTCGTAGTATGTTCATGCCGATGATTACGGGAACACCCGGCCGGGCATAGTTAGGCACGACCAACACGGCCTGTCTAGGGATTGATTTTCCAAACAGCTCAATATCTAACCAGGTCATTCCAACCACTGGGATGGGTAGGTTGTTGGCAGCGGTCAAGGTGAGCCAAGGGTTCTCCAACTCATCAGACCCAGCAAAGTGTCTCTCATACACTTCCTTTGCCATCGTCGTAACTTCAGAGCCCGTGTCTAACAAGCAACTCACGTCTATCCCCTTTATCCGGGCCTGTAAGATGGACGATCTGCCTACGATACAGTGATATTGATCATTCGGGCCGATGGAATTGGAGGTCCCCGCCGCTTGGCCTTCAGCCGCGGGTGATTCTAGTTTAAAGGTGGCCGTTCCATCCTAGGGGCCTGACAGTCTCTTGCCAGGTGTCCTGGTCGGCCACATTCCCAACACCGGCGAATTTTGGCCGGATCAAATCTTCTCTGCCGAGAACGGTCCTCCCGGGTAGAACTTGCCGCATTCAGCTGGTTGATCTCTTCTCTCATCTCCCTCATGGACTCCCTCACATCCCTGGCAAAGTCTCGGAAGAAAGCACTCTCTCATGTGGGGTCCATTTTCGGAGGCGGTCCCCTTTCGGTAGAGTTGTGTACACTAACGTGAGCCCCATCCTCTCCCTCGCGCTGCCACTCTATGGCCTCTCGAACTAGGTCCACTAAGGCGGTATGCGGCTCCGTCCGTATATAGTCTCTGAGGCTCCTTCTTAGCGCTCTATTCTTCAACCCAGACACGTATTGGTCCCGCAGCACCCTGTCCGGGTCGGGGACAGCCGCGCACCCCTCTTGATCTTTCTTGCTAAGTCGGTTCCACAATCGTTGGAGTGCGACCGAGTACTGTTGGACGGATTCATCTTCCCGTTGACTACGGGTATAGAACTTTTTCCGTAAATCGGTAACTGAGGTAGTGTCTCCATATAGGGTTTCGAGCCTGGCGATGATGTCTTCCAGGGTCGCTCTTTGACTGACTGGGAGGACTACTACTGCTGCACGAGCATCTCCTTCTAGTAGGGTCAACGCGAGATCCGCTTGGTGTGGGGGAGGTACTTGGTAGAGTCGGGCCGCTGCACTTAGCCTCTCGGCCCAATCCATCAGCGTCACACTCTTTCCGTCATATTTGGGCACATTTAACATGGCTGCCCCCATAGGGAACAGAATTGGGGGTGGGGCTGGGGCACTGATGACAGGCTCCGCTGAAGTTCCTGGTTGGCTCATCCTGTTCGTGACGCCACGTGTTAGGTAAGACTAAACGTGGACACCACAACACTACTCAGTTCTTTTCAAATCAACGGTTTACTGAAAATCACAATTTCAAACAGGCCAAATAACAACAATACAGTATTCAAATCAAGTCTCTCAGTAGCTGAGGCACTCGCCCTCGTGGGAGTCCCACCCGCTCTTGGGTGGCTGCGCCTGGCGCTCACCGACCCGGCCCAGCGGGTCTCAAGAAGGAAATGGGCCGTCTCCGCGGATCACTGTGGTGCTACCACTCACACTGCGGAATCCCCAAAGGTGGAAGCTATGCCCCTCGCCCTTTGGCTACGGCGTGAGTCCGGCGGATATATCACCGCGTGCGCCTCCGCGGGTCAGAGCGAGAGCTACTCACTACCACGCGGCATACCACCCATACCTCTGATTTCTTCTCCTCTGTTGATGAAGATGACGTCTTTTCCCTTGTGTCTCCTGACACCGCTGAGCTGTAGTGAATTTCCAGCTAGTCCTCCTCCAGGAACGTTGAGCCAAGGATCCTTGTCCTACAAATGGCGGCAGCCTGGTCACTGTGCTCCCCCTCTGTCACACCGCAAGTCTTCTTTTCTTGTCCCCACTCAGCTCTGCATCTCATCTCCCCCGAAGTCTCCTCCCCTCTCCTTCCTCCTTCCTCTTCCTGGGGTGCCGCCAATTCCCTCTTCCCTCTCCCTCCGTCCGTTCTTTGGTTCCTCCTTTTTTTCTGTCCTAATGGCCTGTCTGTTTTCTCATTCCTGCTGTGTTTCACTGCCCCCCAGTGGTCATTGTTAACTCTACGGTTTCTACACATTGTTTGTAAGACATATGTCTAACCTTTGCTGCAAGCGGACTGACGTCACACAAACGGGGGAAAACACGAGGTCCAGAACCTAGATGCATATAAATCCGAGTAGTTTTTCTCGAACTCAGGCACTATACCCATCTGGTCAGGTATAATTTTACCTGCAGAGTTTTTAATAGCTTCAATACTATTGGAAATATAATTTTTTTCACCATATTTGCCAAAATTTTGCCAATCCTTGACCCCTCAATATATTCTTCCTGATTTAATAGAATTATCGTTTGCTGCGACTCTTGACGAATATTAATATCCATAACATTATGCATCTCTTCAAAGTTTCCCCTATTTTCTATGGTGGGATTTGCGATAAATGCCTGTACACACTCATAAAGTTTATTATTAACCCCTTCCCGCTTTGGCCACTTTTGACCTTCCTGACAGAGCCTCATTTTTAAAATCTGACATGTTTCATTTTATCTGGTAATAATTTCGGAATGCTTTTACCTATCCAAGCGATTCTGAGTCTGTTTTCTCGTGATACATTGGACTTTATGTTACTGGCAAAATTTGGTCAATATACTTTTTCTAAATTTAAATGTATCTGCTTGTAAGACAGGCAGTTATACCACACAATATTGTTGCTAATTAACATCCCCCATATGTCTACTCTAGATTGGCATGGTTTTTTGAACATCCTTTTATTTTTCTAGGACGTTACAAGGCTTAGAACTTTAGCAGCGACAACTACAACCCTCAAAGTATTCAAAACAGCATTTAGAAAGTTTCTGAACCCTTTAAATGTTTCACAGGAATTAAAGCAAAGAGGAGGTGAAATGTACAAATGAAATTTTTTTTTGCAGAAATTCCTTTTTTTTTTTAAATAAAATAGTTTTTATTGACATGTGTTTTCATAGTAACATATGAGACAATAACATCCCATCCACCTGATCCCTCCCCCCTTCCCATCCCACCCACTTGAAAAGAGTACTATGCACTGTATTACTTCTAGTGGATTACATCGAGCCTCCCAACACTTCCCTACATACGTGTCGTCGCCCACCAGACAGTAGTGAGTCTAATCCAACAGCCTGACAGATACACTGTTCATAAGAGAAGCTGATGGCAACCCTGGTGATAGCAACCACTTTGTCCATTGACCCTCAAACTTTTTAAGCACACCACGTTTGAGGTAAACTGACGCAGAAATTCATTTTTAATCCATTTTTTTGTAACACAGAATGTTTTACCAGAGACATATTTATTACCCAGGTTCTGCAGTTTTAGGAAATATCCCACATGTGGCCCTAGTGTGCTTATGGACTGAAGAACAGGCATCAGAAGTAAAGGTGCACCTAGTGAATTTTGGGCCTCCATTTTATTAGAATATATTTTATGCACCATGCCGGGTTTGAACAGCTCTTGCGGTGCCAAAACAGTGGAAATCCCCCAAAAGTGACCCCATTTTGGAAATTACACCCCTCAAGGAAATTATTTAGGGGTATAGTGACCATTTTGACCCCACAGGTTTATTACAGAAATTATTGGAATTAGGCCGTGAAAATTAAAATCTAAATTTTTTCGAAGAAAATGTAGGTTTAGCTAATTTTTTCCCATTTCCACAAGGACTAAAGGAGGAAAGTTATTTGTAAAGCAATTTCTCCCGAGTAAAACAATACCAAACAAGTGAAAACGCCCAAAAAGTGACTCCGCTTAGGAAACTACACCCCTTGAGGAATTCATCTAGGGGTGTAGTGAGCATTTTGACCCCAAAGGTGTTTCATCGATTTTCTTAGAATTGGGCAGTGAAAATAAAAACAATCCTTTTTCTTCAAGAAGACGTAGCTTTAACTCAACATTATTCATTTTCTCAGCAAATAAAGGAAAAAAAAAGCACAACATTTGTAAAGCAACTTCTCTGAAGTACGGAAATACCCCATATGTGGTCATAAACTGCTGTTTTGGCACTCGGCAAGGATCAGAAGAGAAGGAGCGTCTTTTGGCATTTGGAGCACAGATTTTCCGGGTTGGTTTCTTGACACCATGTCACTTTAGCAAAGCCCCTAAGGTACCAGTACAGTGAAAACTACCCAAAAGTGACTCTATTCACGAAACTACACCCCTTGAAAAATTTATCTAGGGGTGTAGTGAGCAGGTGTTTCATAGATTTTATTAGAATTGGGCAGTCAAAATAAATAAAATCCTCTTTCTTCAATAAGACATAGTTTTAGCTAAAAAAAAAATTGTTTTCTTAACAAATAAAGAAAAAAAAGCACCCCAACATTTGTAAAGCAATTTCTCCCGTGTACGGCAATATCCCATTTGTGGTAATAAACTGCTGTTTGGGCATACGGCGGGGCTCAGAATGGAAGGAGCGTCATTTGGCCAGTGAGAGAACATTGATCCGTGTCAGTGTCCAGTCCGATCCACACAGATCGCCACCATTCACTGTTGCCGTGCCACATACAGTGACAGTTTTACTCAGTGATCCAGTCAGTTTCATTCTGCTCCTACATTTTTGAGACCACCAGTTTGTTTCCAGTTAATAAAAAATACAAAATAAAAATACAAAAAAATATATATAAAAAAAAATTCTAAAAAAAATATTTTTTTGGGCAAGAGCGATAGTGGCCTGTGGCACGATCAAAAACAATTCTAAGGGCCTCCCCAAAACCCTCCTGGGCCAGACATTGCCAAAAGGAGAAAGCAAAGCAATGTGCAGTGACAACATGTTGCTAGTGAAATATAGGGACAAGAAAGATGTCCACATTCTAACTAGCATCCATAAGGATAGCAGCATCAATGTTCCAGTTCGTGGCTCCAGCACCACAACTTCCCAGCCTGCCTGCGTACTGGATTATAACCGCTTTATGGGTGGGGTGGATCTATCTGATCAGGTCATAAAGCCGTATAGTGCCATGCAGAAATGTAAGACCTGATACAAGAAGCTGGCAGTCCACCTCACCCAAATGGCAATGTACTGTATAACGCATTTGTGGTGTCCAGATACGCAGGCAATAGAAACATATTTCTCCAATTTCAGGAGACAATAATCAAGGCCCTTTTATTTGACAACCCAGAAGGGGAGGGCACTTCTTCGGGAGATTACAGTTGCCATATAATTCCAAGCAAGCACTTTCCCTCAGTAAATACCCCCACTGACAAGAAAACAAGACCCCAGAAAAGATGTCGGGTGTGTTCCAAAAAAGGCATTAGGAAAGACACTATCCACCAGTGTGAGACATGCCCCACAAAGCCAGGCCTATGCATCAATGAATGCTTCAAAATTTACCATACCTTCACTGAGTTTTAGATTATTTTATTTATATAACCGTTTATTTTACAAATTGGCCATTCTTAATTGATTTTTGAAGCTGAGTAATTTTATATCATATTTTTGCCCACAAAATTTAAAAGAAGCCCAAACAAAACTAAAAATTCTTACTACACCCCTAGATGAATACCTAAAGTGGTTTCACATTATAATTAGTCACACCAAATTAAAATATTTTTGAAAAACCCCCCAAAAAATTCTCACTATACCCCTAGATGAATACCTACGTGGTTTCACGTTATAATTAGTCATACAAAATTAAAGTATTTTTGAAAAACCCCTAACAAAATTTCTCACTATACCCCTAGATGAATACTTTAAAGGGTAGATTTTTCAAAATAAGGTCAGTTGGAATCACAGAAATTGCATACTTGAGATAAAAATAAAAAATTTTAATTGACAGCATCATTTCATATAAATGTAATATTCCTTCAATACATATTTTTTTTATAATTTTACTGAGTTTGCCTATTATTATAACTATGTCCTGCCATTAAAGCTGTTATATTAATTCTTATAAACTGTTTGGTGATATGGGCATAGTTCTTTATATTTGGAGGTTACTCAATTTACAAGCTGTTCCTGATCAATACGTTATGGGCTTTTTTGTTGTTCAGGCTTTTGCACAACCTGTTAAACCCGAAAATACTTCCAGGAAAACTGACAATATCTTAGGGGATTAGTGATCCTTTACTGTCCATAAAGATGGTGTTGGACACTGCCCTTTTATATATTCTGTAGGTGATTGGTTGTTTTGTGCAAATTACGGTTCCTACTTTGACAGGCAGGGACCTGTAATGGTGTGCCAACGTCCCTTGGCACGTTCGTCTCTGATATAGAGATTGATGGGGCTAAAGAGACGTTGTATGACCAGTCACTTTGAAAAAAAGCAGTGACATTATAAAGCCCCGTTCTTTCATCCTGTGAACATGCTCAAGTTCTACATTTTTTCCTCCAGTTCTCGAATATATTTCCCTTCAGTCCAATACTGTTCTAATTTAAATTCTCCCTGCTTTAACTGTTGTTTTCAGCTGTGGACTGACACATTTGTTGGTCATCTGCTTTGTTGTCACGACATAGTTACATACACTGGCAAATGCACTTCTACGGGTTAATATGCTGTGGAAGGCAACCATGCACCAAAAATAATAGATTTGGTAAAAAAATTACCACCTAAATACCATGATTCCAGCTATGAAAACCTAGCGGTACAAACACTCATTAAACCACTAGGTGAATACCTTAGGGGTGCAGTTTTCAAAATGGGGTCACTTCTAGGGGTGTCAGATCGTTCTGCCAGCTCAAATCCTTTACAGGCATGGAGTGGGGCCTATTAACTCATTCAAGCTAAAATTATGTTCTGAAAAGCCAAAGGGTGCTTCTTTGCTTTGGGGTCACACTGTGTGGGCATGCAGCAGATTACAGCCTAAGTGGGGGTATTTCTTGACACAGCAGAAACTAGGTAATAAATGTTGGGGTGTGTTTCATCAGTTTCATGTACTATTTTTGAAAAATATGTCCTAGAAATGACGCATTTGTGAAACAAAATTAACATTTTATTCTTGATGGGTGTAGTTTCCAAAATGGGGTCACTTTTGGGGGTTTCTACTGTTTTGGTCCCTCCAGGGCGTTGAAAACACGACATGGCACCGAAAACCATTCCAACAATATCTGCGCTCCAAATGGCACTCCTTCCCTTCTGAGCCCTGCTGTGGGTCTAAACAGCAGTTTATTACAACATATGGGGTATTGCCGTAATTGGGAGAAATTGCTTTACAAATGTTGGGGTGCTTTTTCTCCTTTATTCCTTGTAAAAATTAGAAAATTCTATGTTTTTTCAGAAACAAAGTAGATTTTCATTTTCACAGTCTAATTCCAATAAATTCATCAAAAAAACTGTGGGGTAAAAATGCTAACTATACCCCTAGAAAAATTCTTTGAGGGTTGTAGTTTCCAAAATGGGGTCATTTTTGGGGGTTTCTACTGTTTTGGTCCCTAATGTGCGTTGCAAACCGCGACATGACACCGAAAACAATTCCAGCGATATCTGCACTTCAAAATCCAAATGTCGCTCCTTCCCTACTGAGCTCTGGCGTGAGTCTAAACAGCCGTTTATTACCACATATGGGGTATTGCCGTAATCAGGAGAAATTGCTTTACAAATGTTGGGGTGCTTTTTCTTTTTTATTCCTTGAAAAATTAGAAAACAATGTTTTTTCAGAAAAAAAGTATATTTTTATCTTCACAGACTAATTCCATTAAATTTAGCAGAAAAACTGTTGGGTCAAAATGCTAACTATACCCATAGATAAATTCCTTGAGGGGTGTAGTTTTCAAAATGGGGTCACTTTTGGGGGGTTTTCACTGTTTTGGCACCACAAGACCTCTTCAAACTGGACATGGTGCCTAAAATATATTCTACAAAAAGGATGCCCCTTGAAAGAATAGCCTTTTGAAATTTTCTTGAAATGTAGGAAATTGCTGTGAAAGTTCTATGTCTTGTAACGTCCTAGAAAATAAAAGGACGTTCAAAAAACGATGCAAACATAAAGTAGACATATGGGATATGTGAAATAGTAGCTATTTTGTGTGGTATTACCATCTGTTTTACAAGCGGATACATTCAAATTTAGAAAAATGCTAATTTTTGAAAATTTTCTCTAAATCTTGGTGTTTTTCACAAATAAATATTGAATTTATCGACCCCATTTTTTCACTAACATAAAGTACAATATGTCACGAGAAAACAATCTCAGATACACTTGGATACGTAAAAGCATTCCAGAGTTATTACCACATAAAGTGACACGTCGGATTTGAAAAAAATGGGGCTGGTCCTGAAGTCCAAAATGAGCTCGGTCCTGAAGGGGTTAAGGGAGTCAGGTCTGGGGTCATTATTAGTGTAGGGGGTCAGGTCTGGGGTCTGTGTTTAGGGGTCTATTAGTTTGAGGTCTGGGGTTCTGCATTTAGGGGGCCTGGTTTAGGGTCTGTATTAGTTTAGGAGTCTTTATTTAGGGCTCTGTATTAGTTTAGGGGGTCTGGTCTGGGGTCTGTATTAAAGGAGTCAATTTTGGGGTCATTATTAGTGTAGGGGGTCATGTCTGGAGTCTGTATTTAGGGGTCTGGTCTGAGGTCTATATTTATTTAGGGTGCTTGTTCTGGGATCTGTGTTTGTTTAGGGGCGTCTGGTCTGGGGACGGCAATAGTTTAGAAGGTCTGGGTCTGTATGTATTCTATGATATAGTCTGGGATTCAAATTTATTAGTTTGAGTAAAAGGGGTTGTCCGGGCACATTGATAGGTTATCAGTATAAAAACCGCTCTGTGCCCGGACAACCCCTTTAATGTATGGTTCTGGGCCTTGGTGTCTAAATTTGTGTCTTTCTATAGAGGCTGGAAATGGCTGAAGAAGTGATGGGCAAGATGTCTCATCAGGAGAAGTCGCAATAGCAGTCTGCGTCAGATGGATAAGAAAAGAAAATGACTCCCAGAGAGAAGACGTCACTTGTGAGTCACTGGATCTATAGTGTCCCCTCTCCTGACATGTCTGTTGTAGGAAATCCTTGTATTCTACATATCTTTGTGTACCCAGGACTAATAGACAAATGTGTGTTAACATTCCCATTGTCAAGAGGAAGTGTGATACTGTCAGCGATGGTTGGAGACTGTCAGTATGTAGGGACACAGCCATTTGACAAGGGGAATCGTAACAACCATTTGTCAATGCTCGCACAAAAAGGTGGTGTTAACTATAGACATGACAGAGCGGCGGTGGGAAAGGCGGGCCCAAGTTAGTGAAACAGCCCAGGGCCTATGGTCTACTTAATCCGCCACTGACTCCACCCTACACCAGCAGCCTGACAATGAAAGGAAAAAGAAAAGAAAAGACATTTCACTTGTATTGCTAGGGTACGCCAATAGAATCAAGCCACATAAAAACCTCGTCAGCAACAGTAAAGAACTTACAATTTTCTTGATAAAGAATGCATATTTTAGCCGGGAATAGTATTGCATACTGAAAACCAGCTACACTCAGTATTTTTTTTATAGATCAATAAAACTTTAGCGCTTCTTTTGTGTTGATACTGAATGATCTGCAAAGACCATTATTTCAAGTCCATTGTAGGATACATTTTCAAGATCTCTCATTCTTCTCAGAATTAACAGAATTTTCCCATCAGAGACATTTATGACATATCCACAGCACATGTCATAAATGTGAGATAGATGCGGGTCCCACCTCTGGGACCCGCACCTATCTCTAGAACAGGGCCCCCTAAACCCCGTTCTACTGCTCTGTGTTGTAGCTGAAAAGTGTGATTTCCGACCATGAATTACGGAAACAGTATAGCATGAGCTACGCCGTTTCTGTAACTCGCATAGTAGTGAATGGCAGTTATGGAAGCAGTGTAGCATGCGAGCTACGATGTTTCCGTAGCTACCTTTCAGTTCTATGGGATTTATGCAAACAGCGTAGCTTGCTGAGCTCCGCTGTATCCATAATTCTTGGTCGGGAATCACATGCGTCAGACACAACACAGAGCAGTAGAATGGAGTTTAGGGGGCCCCGTTCTAGAGATAGGTGCGGGTCCCAGAGACATGCATCTATCTGACATTTATGACATATCCTGTGGATATGTCATAAATGTCTCTGATGGAAAAAACACTTTAAGTCTCGATCACAAGATACCAATACTTTGCTAGGATTGGTTTTGGCCTATTGCCAGGAATACTATTCCCTGTTGAAATTCTGTGTGCACGTTCAATTAGAAAAGAAGATGACAAAGCACTTTTATCAATATACTTCAATATCCAGGTCTGGACAAAGTCCGCACAATTTTCTCCTTCACATTTCTCAGGGAAGCCAATTATACGTAGATTATATCTCATTGACCTGTCTTCCAGATCTATCATTTTATCCTCGCGTTATCTTTTAATGCATCTTTTTAACATCTTTTTGTAGGGACTCAATGGTATTCTCTACTGTGCTCCTCTCTTCTGCTTATACCATCCTTTCTTTATATTTCCGCATAACTTCTCTTACGAGCTGAACTCCTTTTAAATAATCGATATTGCTGGAAAACTCTGCAATTGATGTGTTGTACTTATAGATTGCTACTAGTCCTTTGCCTAGTTATGGCTCTATCTGTGTTACTGCCGTATCGACAGATGTTATACTCAAATTTGACAGATTTTTGGACACATCTACGTGCCTCCCTCCATCATGTTCCTCCATTGGAGAATTACATGTAACAGGACTAAGTTTACTCCTAGCTGCATTACTTTTCACACCAGTTTTTCAATTTTTTTTTTATCCTTTTTGCTTTTATCTGGAGTATGTTCAAAAAGCTGAGGATTACCCTCGTCTTTTTTTCTTGTATATATTCTTTCTCCTTTTTAAAAAAAAATTAAATAGCAATACAGTACTGCATAATCCTTTGCCAATGTAACAGCATAAAGTAACAATACGAATCCATACAGTCCTTAGTAAGGCCATGCATAAAGTGTTCTCCAGATAAAATCCTTGTACAGAGGGTCTTCAGCGCTGGTCGTATATTATCGTGCACATTTCAACAGATAGCCAACCAGTACGCCACAAGCAAATTCCAAATAGAATCCTTTTTACTTGAAAACAATGATACAGCTCGTATATTGAGTATCAATGCAAAGTAATAGGTTGCTTTTGGTACCGTAGACGTCTTTCTTGCAACTTTTCATTGGTTTGCTCCT
The DNA here is from genome assembly GCF_050947455.1 of Rhinoderma darwinii. Taxonomy (NCBI): domain Eukaryota; kingdom Metazoa; phylum Chordata; class Amphibia; order Anura; family Rhinodermatidae; genus Rhinoderma; species Rhinoderma darwinii. The sequence goes on from NC_134688.1 coordinate 64,347,714, forward strand.
GAAATAGTATACAATGCTTGATTTGGCTGTTTTCCTTTTGTATTATGCAATATATAATATTTTAAAAAGATTATTTATAACTATTCATATATTTTAATAGGAAAAACAGTAGAAAAGCATGTACCTTTAAGGGGAAATGTACTCTAACATGTAGGTAGACATGTCAGAAACTTCCATAGGTGGGAATGGTGAGTTCTGTAAACTCCTACACCCCTCCAATGTCCAGACTTACAAGCTCTGTGATAAAGTTCTTCAAAAACTCTGGGTTTTCATGGTTTACAAAGCTCATTAGCTTTTTCCATCTGGAAATTGTGGGTGTGCAAACTCATGGTGCTCCATCCATGGCATTTTATCACATGCAGGGGCGTAACTAGGAAAGACAGGGCCCCATAGCAAACTTTTGACTGGGGCCCCCCATTCTGGGTATCACACCCCCCCCCCCCTTGTAGATAGTGCCTCCCTATAGATTCCACCACACAACGCCCCCCTATAGATAGCACCATACACAGCCCCCTGTAGATAACGCCATACAGTCCCCCCTGTAGATAACGCCATACAGGCCTCTCTGTAGATAACGCCATACAGCCCTCTCTGTAGATAACGCCGTATAGCCCCCCCCCCAAAAAAAAAAAACGGCCTATAGTGTGTCCTACAAAAGACATGTATCCCCTCTCCACAGGACAGGGGATACATGTGTGATCGCTGGCAGCGATAAGGAGAACAGGGGACCGAAAGTCCCCCGAAGTTCTCCATGACGAACCTCAGACTTCCGGCGTCTGCGCAGTTCAATTAAAATGAAAGGAGCGCTGGTCACGCATGTGCACAAGCACGACCGGTGCACAAGTCATTTCCATGGAGCTGCCGACACAGACCCCGGAAGTCCGAGGTTTGTCATGGAGAACTTAGGGGGGACTTTCGGTCCCCCGTTCTCCTCATCGCTGGGCGTCCCAGCAATCCCACATGTATCCCCTATCCTGTGGATAGGGGATGCATGTCTTTTGTAGGAACAACCCCTTCAGTGGCGTCGCGCTGTAGCAGCCATAGCGGCTGCTAGCGGAGCCTGCGGCCATGGGATGGGGCCGTGCCGGTGGGTGGCACGGGCCCCTTCATGCTGCAGGCCCCGTAGAAGTCGCTACGGCTGCTATAGCGGTAGTTACGCCACTGCGTATAGGTTTGTATGGCGTAAAACTACAGCTCCAAGCATGGCCGGAACAATGGTAAGGATATGCTGGGAGATGCGGTTTCACAAAAAAAATCATACCACCATCATCTCGCTGCAGATCATACAGTGACTACAATACTGATTAGAGGCAGAATAAACATTTACATTAAGTGACTCACCGGTGACGTCTCAGATTCTAGTTCTTTTCTTCTCCCTCCAGTTCAGACATCTATGATGGATTTCTCCCGGCCATGACCCATTTCTGCAGTTTTCCGTTTAGATGTCTTCAGCTTCTCACTTTTAAAACATTTCTGCACCTATAAACAAACTTAAAATTCTCAACACATCTAAATATAACTGTCACACACACACCGTGCCCCCTGTAGATAGTGACCTACATAGAAGCCCCTGTAGATAGTGCCCACATATGGACTCCAGAGATGCAAGGCAATAGTGCTAACCACTGAGCCACCGTGCTGCCCTACATATAGCTTCCCCTATAGTTAGTGCTCCACGTATAGCCCACCTCTGTATATAGTGTCCCATATATAGCCCACCCCTGTAGACTATGCACTACATATAGACCCCACTGTAGATAGTGGCCCACATCCCCACATACAGACCTCCCCTGTAGCTAGTGCCCCACATATAGACCCCCCCTGTATATAGTGCCCCACATATAGACCCCCCTGTATATAATGGCCCACATATAGACCCCCCCTGTATATAATGGCCCACATATAGAGCCCCCTGTATATAGTTGCCCACACCCCCACATATAGACCCCCCTGTAGCTACTGCCCCACATATAGACCCCCCTGTAGCTACTGCCCCACATATAGACCCCCCTGTATATAATGGCCCACATATAGAGCCCCCTGTAGCTACTGCCCCACATATAGACCCCCTGTAGTTACTGCCCCACATATAGACCCCCCCTGTATATAATGGCCCACATATAGAGCCCCCTGTATATAGTGGCCCACACCCCCACATATAGACCCCCCTGTAGCTACTGCCCCACATATAGACCCGCCTGTAGCTACTGCCCCACATATAACCCCCCCCCCCCTGTATATAATGGCCCACATATAGACCCCCCTGTAGCTACTGCCCCACATATAGACCCCCTATATATAATAGCCCACATAAAGACGACCCCCCCTGTAGATAATGCCATTCACATTTGTATGAGGAAAAAAATATATAAACTTGACATACTCACATGATCCCGTTCCCACGCTGTTCACTGGCGATGCAGACATGCTCTCTTCTGAGCATGTCTGCAGGAGCTGAACGAGCGTCCTCCAATGACGCTGATTGGCGGGGCAGAATGACTTGCCTCGCCAATCAGCACCTTCCAAGCATGGAAGCGGCGCGATGAGGTCATCGCGCCGCTAGCCAATCAGTGTCATTGTAAGGCACTGGATGGTCAGGCACGGAACATGCCCGGCCATTCAGTGCCAATACATGTATTTGGCTGCCGCTAGCACTGGGGCCCCCTCCGGTGCTAGCGACACCTACAGGCATGAGAGGGCCTGTGTAAGGGTCGGCGGCGCGGGCCCCACAGTAGCGGCGCTACTGCTGTTGCAGCCATAACGGCTGCTAGCGGCGCCACCGGGCATTTGGGTGGGCGTGTCGGCTGGCGGCACGGGCCCCCTCAAGCCCCGGGCCCCGTAGCAGCCGCTACGGCTGCTACCGCGGTAGTTACGCCACTGATCACATGCTTCTCTGACAGGTCTGTATATTAAGAAGGATTTCTACTCAATTTTCCATGTTTCTGAATGGTTTATTTTGGGGGTTTTTTTATACTCAATTTATATGCTTCCAAAAATAAAAATAGCATTACATGTTTATATAGACCACCCACCCCACAAGGAGAGGAGTACTGAAGAGAAGGAAGGAAAAAAAAAAACAACGCATTAACCCATTGTGGTCCTCTATTTGTCCTTGTAGCCATGGAGTCCAGCCAGACAAAAAAAATAAAAAAAGGCTTCTTATTGTTTTTTGATTGGGAAGACATTTCTCTTCATTTTAACATTTATCTTTCTTTTTTAAAGATACTTTAAAAAATTTCGATATTGTTCTTATGCACCTCATGTACGGGTATGTACACCGCTTACAGATGGCATATCATCATTTGAAAACCTTCTGGCAAACACCATCCTTCGTGTATTTGTCTGGGTAATAGCCTGCATCACTTGTTTTGGAAATATCTTCGTTATCGGAATGAGATCATTTATTCAGTCGGAGAACAAGACGCACACGATGTCTATAAAGATTTTATGCTGTAAGTATAAGTATAAAATATGGAAAAAAATTAAAAAGAATTTTAATGAGGATTTTCATTGGAGAATTACTTCAGTTAATGATAAAGTTGACAATAGGAAAATCCCCACTACTTAAAGGGGTATCCCCAACTTAGACATTTATGGCGTATCCACAAAATATGCCATACATGTCTGTTAGATGCGTGTTTCAGCTCAGAAACCCGCACCTACATCAAGAATGGTGGTCAAATTCTGGGAGGGGACTAGCAGAAAGGAGGCCCTCTCAATTCTACTATATGGGAGTTATGGAAACAGCTGAACAAGTGGTTCTCGGCTGTTTCCATATCTCCCGTAGAAAAGAATTGAGAGAGCTTACTCTCCACTAGTCCCTGCCTGGAATCTGAGAACAGTGTCCCCTTCACCAGGCAAAACGAGGGTCGGGTGACACCCATTATTGATATATGTGCGGGTCCCTGAGCTGGAACCCGCATCTAACAGACATTTATGGCATATTCTTAAAGGTGTTATCCACGACCGGACAACTCATTACCTATCAGTACATGATCTGTGGGCATCCGACACACGGACCCCGCACCGTTAAGCCAATTCGGCTGCCTCTGGGCACCGGACGTCCATGCCAGAAGCAGATTGCTCCGGCAAGTGAATAGGAGCAGGGCTGCAGTTTGGCAACACAGCCACAATGCAATGTATGGAGCCAACAGCTTCAAGCTCTGTACATTGCATAATGTGCCATAACATCCGGTGCCTGCAAGCCACCAGAACAGCTGATCGGTGCGGGGTTCGGGTGTCGGACCCCGCACCTTTGATGTACTGATTACCTCTCCGGTGGATAGGTCATCAGTTGCCCGGTAGTGGACAACCCCTTTAGCTGGAATCTATTAGCACCGTATCATGAATATGGTCTGTACCCACTCCAGAGAAAAAAATATCCAGATCTTGCCACTGGATGTGAAAATTATCAATTAACCCAAATTTCCACCAAGTTATACTTGGAAAATGAGATAATGGCAGTTGTTTGCAGGACTTTTGCACAGAATCGCTCCCTTACTTGTCCTGGCGTCCACCTGTGACACTAAAGATACTGTGCAGAGCCATGTTCAATAAGTTGCTTAGAAGCACACGGAGTCCCCTGCTACTCTATATAATGATAAGGGGCTCCGTACAGCACTGTATTTTGAATATTGTCTCCCCTAGAAGAAATGCTCAATAATTTCCTTGTGACTCTGTTAAGATAATGTATTAGATATTATACTTTATTTTATCATTTCTTATATTTTTTCAATAGGTGCTGATTGTCTGATGGGAGTTTATCTCTTTTTTATTGGGGTATTTGATGTCAAATATCGAGGACAATACAAAAAATATGCACTCATCTGGATGGAAAGCCTGCAATGCAGAAGCCTTGGATTTCTAGCCATGCTGTCCACAGAAGTATCTGTTCTGCTCCTGACTTATTTGACATTGGAAAAGTACTTGGCCATTGTTTTTCCATTCAGCAACATTCGGCCAGGCAAGCGTCAGACTCTTGTGACACTGATGATAATATGGGTTATTGGATTTATAATAGCTGTGATTCCATTTTGGAATGAGGACTTTTTCGGAAATTACTATGGAAAAAATGGAGTGTGCTTCCCGCTGTATCCTGATCAAACAGAAGAAGCTGGAGGCAAGGGATACTCTCTTGGGATATTTCTAGGTAAGATATTGGTGCATGTTTAGAATTCCATATTTCATTCATGGCTAAATAACTAGTCTTGTCACAATCCCAACTTGTCTTTCATTGCCCAACAACCTTTCATCCGTAAAAAGGTGTTTCAGGAGAGATTATGAATATGGGTAACATTCTGGGTCATTACACACTTTCTTGGCACCTAGACAAATTAAAATTATAGTGGTACATACAACCCGTTTTGTGCCAAAATAAACAATAAAGCTAGTAAACAAACAATAATAGAATAGTCATACCCAGTATACTGTTGACATGACAACATGTGACCAAAAACAGATAAAAAAATATACTATTGTGTCTTACCATCTGTAGTAAATACTGATCATAACAAATATGATCATGTGAGATCTAGACAATAAACTAGTCTTCAGCAGCCAGCACCCTAACATGTTAGAGCCTTTCATATGGCTGCCTAGTTCTTACTTGTGTTGTTTAGTTTATACTACTGTGCGCCATTGTTGTCATAGGACTGCTAAAATATGGCACCAGGGACATAGGACCATATCACAAGATCATGTAAAGCACCAAAAGACAACTCTAAACTGGTGATATTCCTGTTTTATAGAGATTACTTTTTAGCTTGTGTTGTGTAAACTAGAGGCAGGGTCCGCAGTCATCTCATTATCATCATAGGGCGGGATCAGAGCTTTTTCGAGGAGCGGTCATGGGGGAGGCACCACTCGGGGCTCAGGACTTTAAACTGGTTAGGGGTGCCCAAACTGAAGGTTTCCCCAGCAATGGGACAGGTTGCTTATCAAGCGCTTTGGCCAATGATAGAGAGAACAGTGTCGCTATTTATTCACAGCGGCCCAGTCCTTTGCATCCCTGACTCTACTGATCTGTGTGAGCAGTGCAGGGAGCAAAAAGGAAGCTGAACATTATGAGCACATTACATAAAATTTTCTGTTAGAGGAACATAACTCATTGTATACGTAAGTCCCTCCACTACCCTAGATCACCAGAGAAATGGGCATTAACCCCACCCCCTTGCTACCCTAGACCACCAAAGAAGCAGACATCAACCCCTCCAATACCCTAGACCACCAGGGAAGCATCTACTAACTACTTAACTACATTAGAACATCAGGTATAGTGAAATGAATCCCATCATTACCCTAGAACAACAAGGAAACATCCAATAATACCTTCACTACCCTAGACCACCAGGAAAGTTGGCATAAACCCTAGACCCCCAGGGAAGCAGCCAGATCATAGAGAGAATAATGTAGCTGTTTAGTCACGCAGCACAGTTCTCTGTATCACTGCCTGAATGTTCAGGAGATCCATCCTCCCATATGTTGTTTTTTTTGTTTAATAAAAAGTAGTAACAGATCCTGGTACAGAATTGCCTTATATTTCTTAGGAATGTTTTCCATTACTCATGTGCTGTGGTCCATTCCTACTTTTGATTTGAAAAAAAAGTACAGAAGACCAAATCTTTCACGTGGTGTGAAAACAGCCTTATTTAACATGGATGGCAGTATTTTTATTGTGAATTTATGTAAATTAGTCTATTTCATTTGTTAATGTGAATTAATTCTCATTGTTGTGTCTTAACATTTTTTCCTCTAATAATTCTTAATCCATCAACAGGTGTGAACCTTGTGGCTTTCATCATTATCGTGTTTTCTTACGTCAGTATGTTCTGCTCAATACAGAAGACTGCTCTGCAGACATCAGAAATCAAGAGCCATATCCACATGGATGTTGCTGTTGCCAATAGATTTTTCTTCATCGTTTTTTCAGATGCCGTGTGCTGGATTCCTGTTTTCCTTCTCAAAATCCTCTCTTTGTTTCGTGTAGAAATCCCTGGTAAGCTCCAGAAATAAAACTTGGTTTTGATTGAAACGCGGCATATACTGTAGACAATCTGATGACCACTAATGCAAATTCTGTGCAGCAGCAGCTTACTGCTTTCTTCTGGATTAAGACTGTAGAAACAATAGACTGAATTGGTCTGTTTTCAACCTTAACAACTATGATAGGCTGGGTACACACCTGCGTTCGGCTTTCCATTTTTCTGCTCCATCAGAAGAGCAGAACAATGGAAATACCGTCAGCACCAGTTTCGTTGCACAATGGACACCACCAGCGGCCAGCGGAAATCCATTGACTTTAATGGGTACAGTTGGGTTTCAGTAGGAGTGTCTGTGGTTTTACAGTAAACAATAGCGCTGTCACGAAAGGTCTGTGGATCCACTGGGCCATACCGCCTTGACGGTATGGCAGCTCGCCAACAGGGCGCAGGTCATTGTCTATAGTTTGTATAGGGTACCTGTGGCAGTTGTAAATTATTACAAGCAGTAGCACAATCTCTACAAAGATAAATCATAAATAACAGCACCATAAAGTACCAAAACAATAGTGCCATTGTGTGCCAAAATAGGTGTTCAAAAAAAAACTAGGTAACTACTGATTTTAATGATGCCAGAAGGGAGTTGGTAAAGGCTCTGAGATGCTAGGTGTTTGCCCTTTCTATTGTTCTTGGCATAAACCATTAAAGTATTTTCTTTAAAAAGACTTTACTACAAATTTCACTTTGCAATTTAATTTATTTACTTTTATTTACACAGAAGGACCTTAAAGAATTAATATTTAAAAACGTAAGCAACTATTTTGGACTAGAACATAAGGTGGTAGATGCTCTTTTTATTATTAATGTTACCTAATTCTATTTAAACCTTTAAAATAAAAAGCAGGTAACAGATGGGCTGTTTGAGAATAAAAAAAAAAAGTACTGGAATGAAAAATACTATTTTTCTCTTAATAAAATTAGTGCTCAACTCATTAAGCTCCTCTTAGGTTTATATGTTGTTGTATGGTTGCTAGCCAACTATATAGAAAACAAATTGTTATGTTCTCATACCATAGCAAATCTGTCACATCAAACTCCTGGTGTTATTTTCTTCTCTTTACAGGTACTGTGACTTCTTGGATTGTTATATTTATTCTCCCAATAAACAGTGCCTTAAATCCCATCCTATACACTTTGACTACAAGCTTCTTCAAAGAAAAACTAAAACAGCTGCTACACAGACAACGCAGAAGATCAATATTCAGGAATGAACGTAAAAGTTTATCCACCTCACTGGTATGGACAGAGGACCCTGTTGGCCAGCATTCTTCTCATAAACTTGGCTTCCTACATAAAAAGTCTTTGGAGGAAACGACGGTCAAAACGACATGATGGAAGCTGGAACCTCACAGGAACCAATGCCTCAAAAATATGCACCTACAAGCATCTCTTTTGTGAGATGAATCTAAACCATGAATGTTTCAGGATATATTTGTGCGTCCTTTTGTAGCTCTCATGGAAATGAAGACAGAAGACAAAGCTGATACGAATGTCTAGCTTTAAAAATTGTCTATGATGGAACCATTGAGTAGCCAACATTACATACAACAACTATTAAGTCCATTGTGCATCCTATCTCATTTGGGCCTTATTTTTGATTCTTTATTGCTATTCGCTCCAGCCAAGTCTCTTTCATTGGAGAAATCTCAATGTTTAGTCTTTAAGACTGAACTGTGTATTATATACAATGACTCTTTTTACTCTCCTTATAGGAGAATCTGATGTTATTTAGGGACATAAGCATCAATTGCTTTTTTACACAGAGCTATTTCTATAAATTCCATTCTTACATTTTTATTTAGAAGAAATGCACTTTTACATTATTTTATACATTTGAAAATATGGTAACTATGTGCAGTATAAGCTAAATAGAACATAATAGAGGAAGGAGAATTTACTGTAGTTCTACCTAGGTGACTGATTAACATAACCAGGCACCGATGGCTCTCAGGATACAATTAAAGGTCTTACAATTTATATATGACCAACCGACATTATGTTATGTATATGTGTTAATCCTTACATATCTACAGTAATTTAACAGTATTACATCTAAAATGCATCTGTTTCCCGCAGAGGCGTATCTTTAGAGGGTGCAGAGGTTGTGGTCCTGGAGCCTAAGGTGGCCCAAAGCTCCTTTTGGCCCATTTAAGAACACCAGTACTATAAATGACACTTCATAGTTGGGGAGCCCCACTACAGATTATGCATTGGGGCCCAGTAGATTCAAGTTACACCTCTGGTTCCCCCTCCATAAAATTATATTCATGTGTTATCAACCATAAAGGAAATAAAACATAATTTAAATTTCACTCCTAAGCAACTAGAATGTCTGCATCCATCCCCTCCGCTTCAATTGCGTGCAGTGCTGGTGGCACTATGCAGCTACAAACACTTATGGAATATCTGGATTGCATGGTACTGAATGGATTTGCTTTTAATGTATATATTGATGATAAATCTAGTCCAAATTAATGTGATCCAAAGACAGTGTACATTCATGTACATATATTATTGTCCGTATGTTTCTTTTAAGTCTATAGACTTCTACGATGTTTGTAGCCATCCTTGCTTTCCTGCATGATGTGTTGATGTAACTTTCTCAATTTTGTCTAATTATCACATTTTATATTTACATATGTTAGTCTTATGATAAAAGAGTTCATTTATAACCCAAATTTCTGCAGAGATGCAGTACATGTTGGGAGGGAATTAATTAAACAATCCACACACGTACTTTGCTCAAAAAGTTTGCAACTTTTTGATCTTTCCGCCGCTCCCTAACACTTTTCTAAAAAGCTGAGTGGTACTTAGTGAAAGGTGGCGAGGCCACCCACACGTCATCACATTTTAAGATGTAGCACTCTTTGTCTTGACTTTTAACGCATTAAATAGATGGTGGCAAAAAAAAATTATTAAGTGTTTTTCAATGTTTTTTTAATGTTATTTTTGTTGTTGTGTAATATCATGTTGCAGCAAGTTATCTTAGTCAAGTTAAACTTTGCTATATCTGTACTATAACTTAGACCAGAAACTGGCATAAATTATAGTGAAAATCTAAGCCAGCTCAGCCACAGATGTGCCTAATTTATTATTGGCGTGCACCTCTTAAAAAAAATAGGTGCATCTTACTCCAGCGCTGTTCATACTTAGACTGGCGTATGAAATGCCAGTCTAAGTAAATCTTCCCTATTGTTTTGAGTTACTTTGAGACTTCCTTGGCTTGTATGTGCGCCCATATTATCAATTAATATTGGTTATACATTTGTAAGATATAGTGCTGTAAAAAAGTTATTTATTTTATTTTTGCATTTATAACACTAGATTGTTTCAGATCATCAAACTACTTTTAATATCAGACAAAGATAACCAAGTAAACACAAAATGCTGCTTTTAAATGATAATTTATTTTATTGAAGGAAAATTGTGTTCAGCTCTACCTGGCCTTATGTGAAATAGTATTTGCCCCCTTTGCTACTAAATCAGCCAGTTAACCAAATAAAATTAACAATACAGATGCCAAAAAAAGTAATTGAAACCTACTAGTCTGTAAAGGGTTACAAAGCCGTTGTTAAGGTTCTGAGACTCCAGTGAATCACAGTAAGAGTCATTATCAGCAAATGGAAAAAAAATTGGAACAGAGGTGAACCTTCCCAGGAGTGGCTTCCCTACCAAAATTTCACCAAAAGCAAATCGACGACTCATCCAGGAGGTCCTCAAAGAGATAGACGTACATCTGAATAACTGCAGGCCTCACATGCCACAGATAAGGTCAATGTACACGATTCCACAAATAGAAAGACACCGGGCAAAAATGGCATCCATGGGAGAGTGGCTAAGCGCAAACCACTGCTGACCAAAAAGAACACATAGGCTCGTCTTGCATTTGCTCAAAAACATCTGGATGAGCCTTAATACTTTTGGGATAATATTCTGTGGACTGATGAGTCAAAGGTGGAACTTTTTGGGTCCAATTATATCTGACATAAAGCTAGCACCACATTCCACCATAAGAACATCATATCAATAGTCAATCGTGGTGGTATCTTGATGGTCTGGGGCTGCTTTGCGTCTCCAGGACCTGGATGAATTGTCATAATTGATGGAACTAAAAATTCTGCTCTCCATTAGAAAATCCTGAAGGAGAATGTCTGCATGTCAGTTTGTGAATTAAAACTCAAGCGCAGTTGGGTTATGCAGTAGGACAATGATCCGAGGCACAATAGCAAGTCCACCTCTGAATTGCTGAAAAGAATAAAAATTAAGGTTTTGGAGAGGCCGAGCCAAAGTCCTGACTTGAATCCCATTTAGATTCTGTGGCAAGATTTTAAATGGGCAGTTCATACTCGAAAACCATTCAATGTAGCTGAATTAAAACAATTCTGCAAAGAAGAGTTGTCCAAAATTTCTCCACAGCGATGTAAAAAAAACATTTTTATTGCAGTTGTTACTGACAAGTGGGGCACAACCAGTTATTAGGGTTAGGGGGCAATTACTTTTTCACATGGGCGCTATAGGCTTTCAATGAATCTTTAGCCTCAAGAAATAAAATGATCATTTAGAAGCTGCATTTTGTGTTTACTTGTGTTGTATTTATCTTTTATTTAAAATTAGCTGGATTATTTAAAAACCTTTAAATGTGACAAATTAACAAGAATAGAAGAAATTAGGTGACGGGCAAATACTTTTTCACACCACTCTACATGCATACCAGGAGCATAGCTAGGCGGGGCTGACACGTCATGTACTTCAGGTGCTGGGTGCCAGGGGGAGCGTTAAACAAGCTAATCTTGCTTGGCCAGGATATTAGGATACAGGAAAAGGACAACAAACGTAATCTTCTCCCCCGGGGGAAGGAAATCTTAGCTACAACTTTACAACGCTACACATCCGTGGGGTTCCGGCACCCCTGCTGTCAATTGTTTAAGGACACAGCACCATACATTTGATAGTGGTTGTTTGGTAGTGGCTATGCCTGGTGTTTGAATGAGACTGGAATGGGACTGAGCTGCAATACCAGGCACAGCCACTATCAGATGTATGGCACTAGGCCTTTAAAACATTCAATCAGCTGGGTAGGTCCCGAAAAGACCTGATTAGATGGCCTACCCTAAGGATAGGCCATCAATATTATAGTCCCAAAAACCCTATTTAAAGAGGCACTGTCACCACATTATAAGTGCCCTATCTCCTACATAATGGGATTGGCGCTGTAATGAAGATAACAGCAGTGGTTTTTATTTTTAAAAATGATACATTTTGAGCAAGTTATGCACAATTTTAGATTTATGCTAATTAGTTTCTTAATAGACAACGGGGCGTGTTTTTAATTTTTTAACAACTGGGCATTGTAAAGAGAAGTGTATGACGCTGACCAATTGGCGTCATACACTTCTCTCTATTCCTTTTTAGCAGTATTCGCAACACAGCGTGATCTCGCGAGATCACGCTGTGCAGTCACATACTCCCATATTAACTTTACCAAAGTCCAAAGTGTCACCTCCAGCCAGGACGCGATGTCTATTCATCACTCCCGACACTTCGGTAAAGTTTCTGTGAATGACAGCACACGTGATCTCGCGAGGTCAGCGTCATACACTCCTCTGTACAACACCCAGTTGGTAAAAAAGTAAAAACACGCCCAGTTATCTATTAAGAAACTAATTAGCATAAATATAAAATTGTGCATAACTTGCTCAAAATAAAAAACACTGTTGTTATCCACATTATTGCGCCGATCCCATTATGTAGGAGATAGCCCAATTATAATGTGGTGACAGAGCCTCTTTAAGTGACACTCAGATTTCAAAATGAGAATGATTTTGCTTTCCTGCCTCTCTGTTGGTGCAGTAACTAATACAATTACCTGTAGTAGCAGGTGAAATCATGTGACACGGGCCAATGACCTCACATGACAAGTAAAGCATATTGTGTGTTGTGGACCTGCTATTCTCTGTAGTTGTTGATAACTTTTAACATTCCGGCTTCATTTTATGAGGAACCTTTAATTTATTAATTTTTATTCAGCAGCAGCGTTTTCTATGAATGTAATGTATGATCGTTAATGACATGTTCCATTGTAAACAAGCATCCTATTCTATATTATTTTTTAATTATTCTACATAAAAACAGCATAAAGATTTACAACCTGACTACTGTTGTTGTGTTCTTTTTATTGTTGTAGGTTCATAGTACTTGTAAGAACACTTTGTAGAACACATTGTACACATATAGACACTTGTATAGTAACCCCTTACCGCACTCTGATGTACTTTCTATGTCTTACACCTCTTGCACACGACCGAATTCGGGCCTGACCTCAGTACAGGTGAACGGGACTGCTACCATCATAGACATTTATGATACTAGGAGTCTCTGCCTCCTCACGGAAGTGCTGTTTCGTATTGAATAAAATGATACAGTACGGAACAGCATTTCCGTGGGGAGGCAGAGACTCGAAGCATCATAAAATGTCTATCATGCCAGGAGTCCCGTTAACCTGTACCGTAGTGGGGTCTGGAAATCCAGCCGACACACGGACTGTTTTTCACGGCCCGAACTCGGTCGTGTACAAGAGGTGTTAGGCCGGGTTCCCACGGGTCGGATACGCTGCATAAAAACTGTGCAGCATATCCGACCTTGAACCCACAGCACCTTCCATCCGAAAAACCACAACACATTGTGGTGCAGTTTTTCTAACTGAACTTCCGTTGTGAAAAAAAAAAAAAGCTGTTCAAACTTACCCCCTCCCTCTTCCCTGCGGGTAGTCCGGCCTCCCTGGATGATGTCTCAGACCATGTGACGCTGCAGCGGTCACATGGGATGAAACATCATCCCAGGAGGCCGGCCTGCAGGAAGAAGGAGAGCGTTCTGGGTAAGTATGATTTTTTTTTCTGGAGTTGCAATTTTTGCGACGTAAGTGCTGTGATTTCGCGACAAAAGCCGCAACACTTGGCTTTCTGTTGCGGGTATTCCATCCACATTGAATTCAAACCTGCAACAGAAAATCAACAAAAACACAGCATAAATTGACATGCTGCGAATTTAAATTCCGCACCGCATGTCACTTTATTAACGTTTACGCTGCATTTTTCGGCCGCAGTGTGGGCATACAATTTTATTAATCTCATCCACTCTGCTGCTACTGTAAATGCTGCAGAATTTCTGCACAGAATTCCATTGCGGAAATTCTGCAGTCTTTACGCTACGTCGGAACCCGGTGTATTTTCGCCCTTGAACACCCTAAATTTCCACCTTTGTTTTCCTTAACCCCTTAGCGACCAGCCTATTTTCGGCCCTAATGACCAAGCAATTTTTTGGGTTTTTCCATCGTCGCATTCAAAGAGTTATAACTTTTTATGTTTTCCGTCAACATAGCTGTATAAGGACTTGTTTTTGCGGGACTAGTTGTATTTTTTTAAGGCACCATTTTAGAGTACATATAATTTATTGATTAACTTTTATTAACTTTTTGGGGGGAAAATGTTTCCATTCTTTTTTGCATCTTTAATTTACGCCGTTTACCCTGTGGTATGAAATACATAATAAATTTATTCAGCGGGTCATTACAATTATGGTGATTCTAAATTTATATAGTTTTTATGTGTTACAACTTTTGCGCAAATTAAAAACATTTTATTTTCGAAATTATTTGTTTTTGTGTAGCCATATTCTAAAAGTCATAACTTTTTTATTTTTTCGTCAATGTAGCTGTATGAGCACTTATTTTTTGCAAGACAACTTGTAGTTTTAATTGGTACCATATTTGGATACAGGACTTTATGATCATTTTGGAAGGTAGGATGAACAGAAAACAGCAATTCTGGCATTGTTCTTTATTGAATATTCTACGGCATTCACCGTGTGGGTTAAATAATGTAATAGTCATACAGTTCTGGTCATTACAGGCACAGCAATACCAATTCTTTGTAGCTTTTTTTTTCTCTTCTTAGTTTTCTTATAATAAATCATTTTATAGGAAGAAAAGTGGACTTTAATTTTTTTTATTTATTATAAACTTAATTAAACTTTTTGTAACTTTTTTTTTTTAGTCCCACTAGGGGACTTTACTATGCGATATTTTGATCGCTTTTATAATACACTGCAATGCTTTTGTATTGCAGTGTATTATACCTGTCAGTGTAAAACTGACAGGCATCTATTAGGCCATACCTTTAGCACAAAATGTCCTCCAATTTTTTTGATACAATTTCCACCAGATTTCTGGTGCATTTTGCTTGGTAAATCTCCACCAATGTGTCTGTCTTATATTGTCTCTAATCATGTTCCCAGCAAATCAGACTGAAGCCTATTTGGTCGCATAGAGTGTAAACCTAATTCCTCTGACCAATGTGGAGAAATCAGATTCCAAATAGGGCTAAATCAAGGTCAGTGGATATCCCTGTGCATAACCTTGTTGTCCTCCCATATTTTGGTAAAGAGAAAAATAGACAATACCTCAGAAGCATTAGTTTTGAAATAATAATGCTGGATGGCGTCAGGATCAACGCTGCGCAGCCGAAGAGGAGGGTAAGTATAATGTTACTGTCTGCTGGGGCCCTGTATCTAAGCCTACCTTGTGGTAGGCTTAGATACAGGGTCTAACAGACAGTATCACACATGGGTCCTGTATCTAGGCCTACCACAAGTGTTACTCTTTTCTTTTTGTGTTTGTGCTTTTTTTACAGGTTCGGATGTTGTACTGCGTCGGATTGGAGGACTACTTCGATGATAACTTTTTTTATTTTCAATAAAATGGATAATGAGGGTTGTGTGTTTTTTTTAATTTCAATAAAATATTTTTTCCACGTCTTTGTATTTTTTTTAAGCTTTATTACTACCGCCTTAGTAATGGCCGCTGGCTGATTGACTGCGTCCATTACTAAGGCAGAGCTTAGTGTTAGCCAGTGAAAAGGCTAACACTAACCCCCATTATTACCCCATTACCCACCCCCACCAGGGGTGCTGGGAAGAGCTGGGTAAAATGAAAAATGGGAGGGACCCCACATATATTTTTTTTTCACAAAAATAAATAATTAGAAAAAAATCAATGTGGGGTCCCCCCCATTTTTCTTAACCAGCCAGATACAACACAGCAGAAGCAGGCTAGTATTACGAGGGTGGGAAGGCCCATGGTTTTTGGGCTTTCCCAGCCCAATTACACCAGTCTGCGGTCGCCCCAGTTCCCGACAATCACTACAGATGGTCGGGTACTGGATTACACCCGGCTCTTCCCGATACTCCTGGTGGCGCTGGGTAACGGGGTAATAATGGGGGTTAGTGTTAGCCTCTGCACCGGCTAACACTAAGCCCTGCTTTAGTAATGGATGCTGTCAATCAGCCATTGGCCATTACTAAGGCGGCAGTAATAAACTTTAAAAAAAATACAAGGACATAGAAAAAATATTGTATTGAAATAAAAAAACAAACACACAACCCTCATTAACCATTTTATTGAGAATAATAAAAAAGCCGTCATTGAATCTGTAAAAAAACACAAACAAACAAACAAAAGAAATTAGTAACACATAAGTAAGCAAAACAATTATTATTCTTACCTTTCCTGGGTCCAGCGCTGGAGTCGCAATGTCAGCGAGCTGGGACCTATATCTATAGCTATGGGATCATAGTGCTACAGATATGCTGTCTCATATATATATATACATACACATATATACACATATACATACATGCACACATATTTTTTTGGGGGGGTAAATATACGTCTCGGGTCTTGTGCCCCTTATCGTTTAAGTCCCTAGCAACGCCTCTGCTGCATACAATGGCCAAAAAAATATAGTTATACAGCGCCTACATAAAGCCACCATAGAGTACACAAATAATAGTGCTTTGCCATGCCTAATAATATTGCATACAGTGCTCAAATAAAGCGCCATACATTGTGTACACTATGCCCCCATATCAGGGGCGTAGCTAAAGGCTCATGGGCCCAGGTGCAAGAATTCAGCTGGGGCCCCCTACCACTCCCCAACACCACCATCATCATCAGACCTCTGCGCGCGCCTATGCCCAGACGCCTTGCCCAACAGCCCCCATAGTATAATGCCTCCACACAGTATAATGCCCCACAATGTATAATGCCCCCCATAACATCTCCATACCGTATAATGCTACCCATATCAGCCCCACATACAGTATGATTCCCCCATATCAGCCCCCATGCAGTATAATGCCCCCTATCTTATCAGCCCCAATGCAGTATAATGCCCCCCCCCCCCCCGCAATATCAGCCCCCATACAGTATAATGCCCCCCATAACAACCCCATACCGTATAATGCTCCCCATACAGTATAATGCCCCCATCTTATCAGCCCCCATGCAGTATAATGTCCGTCCGTCCGTCCCCCCCCCCCCGCAATATCAGCCCCCATACAGTATAATGCCCCATATGTGCATAATAGAAAAATAACATAATTACTTACCTATCCCCGTTCCCACGTCGGGTGGAGGATCCTTCGCCTCCTTCGGTGTGTGCTATGAGTGACTCAGTGCAGGCAGGTGCGATGATGTCGCTGCATCCTGCCTGCGTCGAGCCGCTCAGGGCACAGTGAATGCTGGATCAAGTAGATGTCAGCTCCTTGCTCCAGCATTGAATTGAACCGGGACCTCGGTGAGTGACTCGCAACCCCCCGGAGGTCTTCACACGAACCCCCAGGGGGGACGCGACCCACAGTGTAGCGATGTCACGATACCAAAATTTGCACTACGATACCGATACTTCGTTTACTTTGCCAACAGTAATAAAAAAAAAGTTCTTTCGTTTTCTGATGTGAGGCACGAGGTGTGATGCTGAATTTTAAATGTGCCTCACATTAATAGTAATTAACCCCATCATGTTTCTCAGTCATAATGGGTTAATGTGTAAGGTACATGATGGGGTTAATTACTGTTAGGGCTCATTTACACGAGCGTGATATACACGAGTGTGACGCGCGTGCTTTTCACGCGTGTCGTACGCACCTATATTAGTCTATGGGGGCATGCAGACAGTCCTTGAGTTTTGCTTAGCGTGAGTCCGCTGAAAAAAACTCACGACATGTCCTATATTTGTGCGCTGTTCGCGCATCACGCACCCATTGTAGTCAATGGCTGCGTGAAAATCACGCGCACCACACGGAAGCACTTCCATGGGACGCAGGTGATTCGCGCAACAGCAGTCAAAAGAATGTTTGCAAACAGAAAAGCACCACGTGCTTTTCTGTTGACAAACATCCAAACGGAGTGTCATCATGATGGCGGCTGCGCGAAAAGCACGCAACCGCGCATCATACAGGGCTGACACACGGAGCTGTTAAGTGCCTTTTGCGCATGCAAAACACAGCGGTTTTTGCGTGCGCAAAACGCACACACTTGTGTAAATGAGCCCTTAATGTGAGGCACATGGAGGTTAAATTCATCATCGCACCTCGTGCCCCACAATAAGTGATAGAAAGCAGTTTTTATTTTATTTTTTTACAGAGTACACATCATAAATGATGTAAAAAAATTGTTGTGTAGGTTATTACGGCCGCGCCAATACCGATTATATGTATATTTTATGTATTGAGACTTATTTTAATGTTTATTGTAAAAAAGGTGAATGTGTATTTTTTTTATTTAACATTACTTTGTTTTTACTTTATTTTTAAACTTTAATGTAATGACATATATCAGATATGTGCCAGTACATTAGCCTGTGTACTGATAGTACATAGGCTGTTGTTAGGACATACCTAAGTATGCCCTAACAACAGGAAATATGGTCAGACAGCACTGGGGTCCTTCAATGGACCCTGGGCCGTCTGCCCATATATGGTATGTCCCTCAATCGCGTCACAGGAATTCCCTGTGACGCGATCCAGGGGCATCCCCCCTCTCATTTTCCCCTGAATGCTGCAGTCAGATTTGATCGCAGCATTCAGGAGAATAGCGGCGGAGATGAGAGGTTTCTCTGATCTCCGCCGTTATAGAGCGGGGCTGCGGCTGTGTAATACAGCCATTGCCTCGCTCCTGACATTAAGTGCGTGCGCGCGGTCAGCATGAGGAGATGCGGCCGGCGCTGCACTAAAGCAGAGGCTGGACGGCAGCATGGAGGGCTTAACGGGAAGCCTCCATGACTGCCGTAGGAGGGAGGGTTCAGCCAATAGGAAGGACAGGTTAGGTGAGGGAGGAGGGAGAGATGGGAGGAGCCGGGGTGTGGTAACTGTTCCTCCCGCTGTTTTCGGGATTGAGCCGGAAGCAGTGGGAGGAGAAACAAGCAAAAAACTTAGCTCTGGTTAGTGTTAATTGACCCATGTTGGGTCATGTGAATTATAGTAGGAATTCTCTGGTCGAATTCCTAAAAGAGTTATCCGAATGTTTCAGATTAAATTGCATTTAATTAATGTTAAATAAATAAACGGCTGTGGCCATTTCACATCCAACCTCGGTTGTCACGTGTCTTTATTGGGAAGGGGGCGAAAGAAGGGGAATACAGGTAAAATGGTTAATCAGCACATGACTCTACTTAGGCTAGTCATGAGAGGCGGTTCAGACACTGGTGTTTTGTAGCGCGCCCGCCATGTTCTGTCTTCAGTGCCGCAGATCATTAGTGCAGCCCCGGCCGCATCGCATCATCCTGACGGCACATGTCAGGACTCAGGAGCGGGGCAATGACTATTACACAGCCACAGCCCCGCTCTCATACAGTCATGTGTACTATACTGTATTGTGTTGGATTGTGCAGTTTGCGGTGGAGAGAGGAGGGGGGGCTGTGATTAAACGCCGCCCCCCCCTCTCCACCGCAAACAGCACAATACATTACATGGCATAACAACACATGACATTACATTACATTACAACACATTACATTACAACACCACACAATACATTACATTACAGACTGCAGCTTACCTGGAGTCCTCCGCACCAACTCTTCCACTCCACTGTCTGGAAGACGTGTCATGTGAGAACACGGTCACATGGTACACTAAGTGTACCATGTGACCGTAGTAACCAGGAAGTGCCGTCTTCACGGCACAGAAGATTTATTTAGGAAGCTTGCTGTATGGCAACGGGGGCCCGTGGGCCCCCCAGGCTTAGGGGCCCGGTCGCAACTGCGACCCCTATAGCTACGCCACTGCCCCATATAGTGCCCAGATCAGGAGCTAGAGGACCTTTGCAGCAGCCACACAATACTCACCCCTGCACATTAATGACTGAAGTCATACTTCTCCCTGGCTCTGCCTGTTGTTGTCCATTCACACAGACTGCAGATTTTGACACGAAAACCGCATCGGAATCAGAGCCAAAAAACGGACTAAATCGTCCCCCCATCGATTTCACTGGAAGGCAGAGGCTTTTTTTCCCTGGCATTTGGCTGCTCGTGGGAAAAAAAAGCTGCATGTCCTTTGAAAGTGGCAGGTCCAAATGGAATCAATGGGAGGCAGAAAAAAACCTGTGGCGCTTGTTTTTGAGCATTTTTCGCGCCGTCTTTTGTATTAGCTTCAATAGTTGCAAACGAAAAACACCGAAAAAAAGTAGAAAAAAAAATACAGGCAGTTTAAATTCCGCTTGCAAAAAAACTCTGTTTGAACGGGGCCTTATGTTTCTCACCAGGGAAGTTGATCCTCTAAGCCGCAATTTATATGATGTTGGTTAAACTGGGATGCGGAGTCTAGGGAAACTCGCTGTTCTTTACTCTACATCCCCACAGGAAGGTATGAACTTTCCCGGTTGTATTCCCAGGTCACGGCCCCCAGATTAGTCACCGATTGGCGGCAGGTGCGCTGTAGTGGAGTCAGGAATGTAGCCAGGAATCGTCAACAGATTAGTAGGACGGAACTAGCAAACCGGAGGATTAGACAGGACCGTATTCAAGAGTCAGGCTAGGAGTCGATATAGGAGGAGAACCGCAGGGACCAAGTGACAAATCTAAACGGCGAGACGGGAGCGTTTTCCAGGAACAAGACCGAGGTCAAGGTCAGGATCAGAATCAGGTACAAAGTCAAATTGCAATAGGAACAAGTGTCAAACAAAGGATTTACCTTGATTTGCATATAAGACATGACAGGGATGGTATAACTATATTGTTATTCACTAGGATATTTGATTAACAATATGTAGCAGAGTTTTGCGTCGGTAAATTTGAAATGTTGCAAATTTTGCCTGCTGTATTTCTGCTCGCATCCACTAGGTGGCAATAGTGTATAATATATATTCGTTTCCATGTATTCTGACACTGATGATCATGAGAAAAATAGCACAATATAGGAAAAATACAGTAGTTAAAGGAGTTTAAATGAAAATAGAACTCAAATAGATTTTTAATTGAACATAAAGACACTTTCAAATATTCGTTTGTTTTGTTTCCCCTCCTGATTATGAACTGCTGCATTAATCTGTAAATATAACTCTTCTGAGCTTGTACTTACTGTCAGGTCACCTTCACCATCATGAATGTGTTCTTAAGGCTGGGTTCACACGAGGTCATTACGTCCGTAATTGACGGACGTATTTCGGCCGCAAGTCCCGGACCGAACATAGTGCAGGGAGCCGGGCTCCTAGCATCATACTTATGTACGACGCTAGGAGTCCCTGCCTCGCTGCCGGACAACTGTCCCGTACTGAAAACATGATTACAGTACGGGACAGTTGTCCGGCAGTGAGGCAGGGACTCCTAGCATCGTACATAACTATGATGCTAGGAGCCCGGCTCCCTGCACTGTTTTCGGTCCGGGACTTGCAGGCGAAATACGTCCGTCCATTACGGACGTAATGACCTTGTGTGAATCCAGCCTAAGAATAACAAGAAGTCATGGTTACAAGTTCAGAAGTTTGGATTGGTGGGGGTCCAAGCACTGAGACCCCCACCAATCGCTAGAACGAAGCAGCTGAAACGTTTGTGTGAGTGCTCAGCTGCTTCGTGTCTGTTCGGCTTTTTCCGGAAATAAATGTATCGTGTACGGACTCAATAGAAAGTCTATGAGCCCGTACTCTGATACATCGGCTTTCAGGAAAAAGCCGAACAGAAATTAAGCAGCTGAGCGCTCACACGAGCGCTTCAGCTGCTTCGTTCTAGTGTTTGGTGGGGGTCTCAGTGCTCGGACCCCCACCAATCCAAACTTCTGACATGTCTCTATGACATGTCAGAAGTTTGTCAAATGTTTAGCTACACTTTAAAGGCTACATACACCTTTAAAATCGTTTTTGTTTTTTTTGTTTTTTAAAAAAAAGTCAATCAGTGTGATTGTTGCCACTTTCAAAATACTTTTTATTAAAAATTATTTTTACATTTTAAGATACAGCTGCTTTGTATTCTGTATACAGAGCAGCTGTATCGTGCGCTAAGACCTGAATCCGTCAGGTCCGCGGGACTGACAGTTTCAGTGTCAGCGGGTCCTGTGTGTCTCTGACACGCATGATCCACCTGTAATTGATCACATCTAAGTTATGAAATTAGAAGTGATCATTAACAGCTTGATCCTGCGTGGACCTGCTGACACTGAACATGTCAGTCCAGCGGACCTGACAGATTCAGGTTTTCGGTGTGAGATACAGCTGCCCTGTAAACAGGATACAAAGCAGCTGTATCTCAAAAAATAAAAATTATTCTTAATAAAAAGTAATTAGAAAGTTGCACCAATCACACGGATAAACATTTTTATTTAAAAAAATATATATATTTCAACGGTGTACATAGTCTTTAATGTGATTTGAATCTCAGGAATGTCAACTGTGCATGTATTCGGCCTTAACCTTTTTGTACATTCAAACATGTATTGCCCACTCTTCACCGAGAATGTGTCGGACCCCTTCTACACATTTTTATGTATATCTAACCCCTTACACCCTCTCACCCACTTACGCTATGTCACGTTGGGTTCGTGGACCCACTGGGCCGTACCGTCTTGGCGGTAAGGCAGCTAGCCAACAGAACGCAGGTAAAAGTCCATAGTTCGTATAGGGTACCTGTGGCAGCTTGGACAGTAGCAAGGCAGGCTTGGCAGGAACTTGGCTGCAGGTGGACGTCAGGCGTGGAAAAGCAGGACAGGCGTGGTATACAGCACAGCACGACTCTAGATCAGGATTAAAGAATAGGATACAGGAACACTGGGAGCAGGAAACACTAGGGGGCCATATGCAAGACAGACTAGGAATACACAACAAAGTTCAGGCGTGGGAGAATGGGCTGGAACCTTCTTATAGCCCAGGGTACTCTGGACCAATTAGCTCAATCACAAACATGCTTGTGCTCTGGCTTCTCAAGTCTAGACTGAGCTCGTGACCGCACCCTGGTGGTCACTGTGGAGCAGGACGGCCATTTGTGCAAACATCTCTTGAGAGAAGGGCGTTGACTGGATGGAAGGAGTCTGTGGTCAGCGACCACGGACGTTACATGCTACATGTGTATGTATACTCCCCTAACCCCAAATTTCTTCCTCTACACTGTGCATTGAATATTTACACACCACTCCACCCCTGCCCCCTAAAATTAACACTGGGCGGTGTCGTTTTTGGCCAAATAGCAGTTTTCCATCATGCCGCCCTCTCTGTATGTTTTATTTGGGGGGCATCAAAATGTGGGATGAGAGCAGCAGCAGGGGCAGAATATATGGCATTGTGACACACATCTAATGATCGAACAAATAAATGTGCAAGGCACAAGAAAGTCCCAAGTTTCCCAACTGCTATAGAATTAATTAAAATATAACTTTTAATGTTTAAATTAGAAACAAATTGGAAACAAGTTGCAGTGCATAAGGTAAATGGTTGTACAATAGTTTGTGTCAATTAAAATTTTTCCTCAGAGCTGGTTAATCTAACGTTGGAGATCAGCAATGATTTTAAAAAAGAAACGCTAGCCCCCCCGACATGTTTCACTGCTTCAGCAGCGTCTTCAGGGGATAATTTCAGGGCTATTGTATAGTATAGCCCTGAAATTATCCCCTGAAGACGCTGCTGAAGCAGTGAAACATGTCGGGGGGGCTAGCGTTTCTTTTTTAAAATCATTGCTGGTCTAACAAATAAACTCTATCACTGTGTCATACTAGAGGCTGCCCGAGCAGTCTGCAGCTGCCGTCCATGCCTGACACACTGAGATCCTAACATACATCAGATCTCCAACGTTAGATTAACCAGCTCTGAGGAAAAATTTTAATTGACACAAACTATTGTACAACCATTTACCTTATGCACTGCAACTTGTTTCCAATTTGTTTCTAATTTAAACATTAAAAGTTATATTTTAATTAATTCTATAGCAGTTGGGAAACTTGGGACTTTCTTGTGCCTTGCACATTTATTTGTTCGTTCATTAAAATTATCCCTGCCAGCTGCTAGGGTCTCTACCAATTTTTTTACACATCTAATGATAACACAGAACTTAATTCAGGAGTGAGTGTAAATGGTAAAGGTGGAAATGGGCATGGCTTGTGATGGCGGTGGCTACAGATGAAGAAGTACAGTATAGGGATGTATTGTCAAATTATAGACAGACATAATCTAACTAAACTATTAACACACAAACAGTTGTGCTGTTCATGAACCTCTGTGTTAATGACTTTTTCAATAAATAATTAGCAAAAGGTATTTCAATTAAGGAGATGAGATTGGAAGTGTGGGTTTAACAAGTGCTTTGCCTATTACATAAAGGCACACAAAGCCTGGTTACTGGCAAATCTGTTCTTCTTAAGAAATATTGTTTAGTGTGAACCTGTCTCAAGTTTGCCTGAGACCACCTAGATGTTCCACAATGCTTCTGGGGAAATGTTTTATGAACAGATGAGACTAATTCTGTGTTAGGAGAAAATAGAACACTGCACATTAATACCCAAACTTCATCCCATCTGTAAAGCATGGTGGAGGGAGCATCATGGTTTGGGGCTGCGTTGCTGTCTCAGGAACTGGATGCCTTGCAATCATTAAGAGAACAATTAATTAAAAGGTGTTTTAACCCCCTAACGACATGTCACCTACTGGTACACGGAAAGTCGTTAAGGGGAAGTATGGAGCGGGTTCACGGGCTGAGCTCGATCCATAAACAGCGGGTGACGGCTGTGTTATACAGCCGACACCTCACTGCAACGGGCGGAATCAAAGTTCTTTGATTTTGACGTTTAACACCTTAAATTCCGCAGTCAATCGCGACCGCGGCATTAAAATTGTTAGAATGAGGGGGGCGCCCCATCAAACACAAAAAAATTATGCGGTACAATAAATGGTGCCATGAAAAACTACAACTTGTCCCGCAAAAAACAAGACCTCATATGGCTATATTGACGAAGAAATTAAAAAGTTATGGCTTTTGGAATGCGGGGAGGAAAAAACGAAAATGAAAAACTCAAATTGGTCTGGTCTTTAAAGGGTTAAAACATTTTACAGGAGAATGTAAGGACCTTAAGCTGAAGAGACATTGAGTGAGGCAATAAGACACTGACCCAAAACACACAAGTAAATCAACTAAAGAATAATTGAAAAAGAAGATTTGTGTTTTTGGACCTCGGAGTCAGAGCCCTAACCTTAACCCCTTAACGCACCATGACGTAACTGTACGTCATGGTGAGCAGTGAGTTCGCGCACCTTGACGTACAGTTACGTCAGTGCTTTGACAGTTAACCGCCGCGCGGCGCTACACAGCAGCGGCGGTTAACTGTGCAGGGTGTCAGCCCTGCTCTCCCCGTTGCCGATCAGCGGCCTGTCGCCGCTGATATCGGCAGTTAACCCCTTAATTGCGGCGCTCGATTTTGAACGCCACAATTAAGGTCTTTAGCGCCGATCGGCAGCCCCCATGTGAAATCACGGGGGCTGGCGATGGTACCCATGGCAACCGGACGCCAGACAATGGCTTCCGGGTTGCCATGTACAGAAGCCTATGAGGACCACCCCGAGGGTGGTCGTCGTAGGCTTCCTGTCAGTGTGACTGTCTCGTCACAATGACAGTTGAAATGCATTACACTACGTGTGTAGTGTAATGTATTCCAGCAGCGATCAGAGCTGCAAGTCTAAGTGTCCCCTAGTGGGACAAGTGAAAAAAGTAAAAAAAAGAATAAAAATGTTTTAAAAAAAGTGTAAAAATAAAAGTTATAAGTGACATAAACAAGAACTGCTTTTTTTCCTATAATAAGTCTTTCATTATAGGAAAAAAAATGAACACGTAAAAAAAAGTACACATATTTGGTATCACCGCGTTCGTAACGACCCCAACTATAAAACTATAATATTATTTTTCCCGCACAGTGAACGCCGCAAAAAAAATAAACGAAAAACAATGCCAGAATCACTATTTTTTGGTCACCACCCCTCACAAAATATGTAATAAAAAGTGATCAAAAAGTCGCATGTACGCCAAAATAGTACTGATACAAACTACAACCCATCCCGCAAAAAACAAGCCCTTACACAGCTTTTTTGACTGAAAAATAAAAAAGTTATGGCTCTCAGAATATGGTGACACACATTATTTTCTAAATAAGTTATTTTATTGCTCAAACGCTGCAAAACATAAAAAAACGTATATACATATGGTATCGCCGTAATCGTACCGACCCGCAGAATAAAGTATAATAGTCATTTATAGCCCAGGGTAAACACCGTCAAAAATAAATAAAAATCATTGTCAGAATTGATGGTTTTTGGTCACCTGGCTTGCCGAAAAATTGAATAAAAAGTGATCAACAAAATCGCATGTACCCCAAAATGGTACCAATGAAAAATACAGATTGTCCTGCAACAAATAAGCCCTCACACGGCTCCGGTGGTGAAAAAATAAAAAAAGTTCCGGCTCCCAGATTATGGCGATGCAAAATGTGCAGAGCGTTCCAAAAGTGGATAAGATCGGGCACCATTTATCAGTGCGACACCGGCCACATATCTGTGGATTATTATTTATTTACCCCATTATTATACCCTCTTATTATGCCCCTGATGTACTCTGCCCAGCCTACATGTGCCCCAACATTATAAACTGAAATACCAGCAAAACGCCAGAGCTACTACCAAGCAAAATATGCGCTCCAAAAGCCAAATGGCGTCCCTCCCTTCTGAGCCCTACAGCGTGCCCAAACAGCCGTTTATGTCCACCGATATGGCATCGTACCAAAAAATGGTACCAATAAAAACGACAGCTCGTCCCGCAAAAAATAAGCCCCCACACCGCTCTATTGACAGAAAAATAAAAAAGTAGTGGCTCTTGGAAAGCGGGGAGGAAAAACGAAAAAGCAAAACATGAATCAGTTCGTAAAGGGTTAATTACTTTCTAATGAAAAAACATTTATGACCACATGTGGGGTATTGCCGTACTCGGGAGAAATTGCTTTACAAACGTTGGGGTGCATTTTCTCGTTTATCCTTTGTGAAATTGAAAAAATTCAACATTTTAGTGGAAATAATGTTGATATTAATTTTCACGGCCTAATTCTAATAAATTCTGCAAAAGACGTGTGGGGCCTAAATGCTCACTATACCCCTAGATAGATTCCTTAAGTGGTGTAGTTTCCCAAATGGGGTTACTTTTGGGGGGCTTCCACTGTTTCTGTCTCTCAGGGGCTTTGCAAATTCGACATGACACCCAAAAACATTCCAGCAAAATTTGAGCTCCAAAAGCCAAATAGCGCTCCTTCCCTTCTAAGCCCCGGTGTGGGTCCAAACAGTAGTTTATTACCACATATGGGGTATTTACGTAATCAGGAGAAATTGTTTTACAAATGTTGGGGCGCTTTTTCTCCTTTATTCCTTGTAAAAATTAAAAATGGCTACCTTTTTTCAGAAAAAAAGGAGATTTTCATCTTCACATACTAATTCAAACAAATTTAGCAAAAAAACTGTGGGTTCAAAATGCTAACTATACCCATAGATAAATTCCTTGAGGGGTATAGTTTCCAAAATGGGGTCACTTTTGGGGTGTTTCCACTGTTTTGGCAGCACAAGGCCTCCTCACACCTGACATGGTACCTAAAATATATTCTAATAAAATAGAGGCCCAAAATCCACTAGGTGCTCCTTTGCTTCTGAGGCCTGTGTTTCAGTCCATGACCGCGCTAGGGCCACATGTGGGGTATTTCTAAAAACTGCAGAATCTGGGCAATAAATATTGAGTTGCATTTCTTGGGTAAAACCTTCTGTGGTACAGAAAAAATTTATTACAAATGAATTTTTGAAGAAAAAAAATGAAATTTGTAAATTTCACCTCTACTTTGCTTTAATTCCTGTGAAACGCCTAAAGGGCTAAAATACTTTGTGAATGCTGTTTTGAATACTTTGATGGGTGCAGTTTTCAAAATGGGGTGATTTATGGTGACTTTCTAATATATAAGGCCCTCAAAGCCATTTCAGAACTGAACTGGTCCCTGAAAAAATAGCCTTTTGAAATTTTCTTGAAAATATGAGAAATTGCTGCTAAAGTTCTAAGCGTTGTAACGTCCTAGAAAAATAAAAGAATGTTCAAAAAACGATGCAAACATAAAGTAGACCTATGGGAAATATAAACTAGTATGTATTTTGTGTGGTATTACTATCTGTTTTACAAGTAAATACATTAAAATTTAGAAAAATGCTAATTTTTGCTAATTTTCTCTAAATTTTGGCGTTTCTTACAAATAAATATAGAATTTAATGACAAAATTTTTTCAGTATCATAAAGTACAACATGTCACGAGAAAACAATCCCAGAATCGCTTGGATAGGTAAAAGCATTCTGGAGTTATTACCACATAAAGTGACACATGTCAGATTTGCAAAAATGGGGCTGGTCCTGAAGGCCAAAACAGGCTTAGACACTAAGGGGTTAAAGGGAATGTGTTGCCAGCAAAACATGTTTTTTTTTTTTTAGTTAAACAATTAGTGTGTAGGTGATTAAACATTGTTCTAATTTTTGTTATTTTTTTCACGAGTCAGGAAATATTATAAATTGGATTCAATTTATAATATTTCCCAGCACTGGTCACTAGATTTTGCATGTGGTAAAGCAACCACATTGCTTTATGCTGCAAAATTGGGAAAAAAATCCCTCGCTCTAGTGAGCTCTCAGAATCCCCCCCTCCTTTATCCTTGCTAGTGCCGGGAGAAACGAGGGGTTTGAACGGTCTAACCTCCTACACTGTGTGTCGCCATTTTTTGAGCTAACACACAGTGTAGAAGGTTTACATACACTAGTAAACACACACTGAAACACGAACATACATAGAAATCGCTTACCTGCTCCAGTCGCCGCCGCTCCCTCCGGTCCGTCCGGTCCGTCTGCTGCCGCTGCTCCATCTGCACAAGTCCGGAAGCCGCGACCGGAAGTAGTCATCTTACTGTCCGGCCACGACTTCCGGTCCACAGGAAAATGGCGCCGGACGGCGCGCATTTCAAATTGGACTGTGTGGGAGCGGCGCATGCGCCGTTCCCACACACACGGCGTACACCATAGTGGATGGAACGGGCCGCGTTCGCAGTCCCTATGGGACTAGAGCTGCCGTATTCCATGTCTGTATGTGTCGTTAATTGACACATACAGAAATGGAAAAAAAATGGCAGCCCCCATAGGGAAGAAAAAGTGTAAAAATAGAAAAAAGTAACACACAAACACACAAATAAATATAAACGTTTTTAATAAAACCCTAACATAAAACTGATATTAAAAAAAAAATTTGGGTGACACTGTTCCTTTAAACCTATCGAGATGCTGTGGCATGACATGAAAGGGCTGTTCAGGCAAGACATATCAGAAAATTGATGAACTGAAACACACTTGCAGGGAGGATTGGTCCAAAATTCCTACTCAACATTGTGCAAAATTTATTTTCAGCTACAGTATATATTTGACGGAGGTGATTGGTGCTAGAGGGGGATCCACATTTTAGGGTTCACTTACTTTTTCTCCCTGCACTGTGGATGTTTACTCAATATGATAAATATCAGACATGAAAAGTACAACTGTTGGTGTTATTAGTTTAGTTACATTGTCGTTGTCTATAATTGTGACTTAGAGAACAATCAGACCACCTTTTATTAGTAATTATCAATGCAGAAATCCAGGTAATTCCAAAGGGTTCACTTACTTTTTCTTGCAACTGTAGAAGTTCTTTTACCTGTACTTGAATAGTAGTACAGAATATAGCAATAATTCAGCTGTCAGTTTGGAGTCAGTCCTACCCCTGACCTCCTAATATAATTTTACATAGATGTATTCTGGCATTTCTTACATTTCCCTGCCCCCAGAACAAATGCTTGGAGATAATTAGATTTTCACAGTGTGGTCGTATAATTATTTGTAACATTTTAAGCTGCAGATAAAAATGTCTGACTGGTATTATTTAGTCCACATTGTATCTCGGTCAAACAGCTGGCACACAGCAAATTACGCAGTCGTACTTGTTAATTTGCAGAGATCTATTTTAGCTCGGAACATTCTTAAAAAAGTACAGATCAGTCATTTTCAGATCGGCAAGTCTACATTTGTACAGTGCTCTAAATTCAAGCGGAAAAAAAAT
Organism: Rhinoderma darwinii; assembly: GCF_050947455.1. NCBI lineage: Eukaryota > Metazoa > Chordata > Amphibia > Anura > Rhinodermatidae > Rhinoderma > Rhinoderma darwinii. The sequence continues at coordinate 64,378,202 of NC_134688.1, forward strand.
CCTTATTATTTACACTAAACCAAAAGACTCAGAACATTGCTCTTTTAAAAGTGAGGATCAGGTCCTTATGGGTTATGACTAAAAGAACTGCAAAAGTGAGAAACGCTGCACTAAATAAGGTATGTGCTTAACCCCTACCCTCTTTGGCCACTTTTGACCTTCCTGACAGAGCCTAATTTTTCCAATCTGACATGAGAAACCCCCAATAAGTCACCCCATTTAAAAAAAATTCACCCCTCAAAGTATTCAAAACAGCATTTAGAAAGTTTCTTAACCCTTTAGATGTTTCACAGGAATTAAAGCAAAGTAGAGGTGAAATATAAAAATGTCATTTCTTTTTGTAGAAATTAATTTTTAATCCATTTTTGTTGTAACACAGAAGGTTTTACCAGAGAAACACAACTCAATATTTATTTTCCAGGTTCTGCAGATTTAGGAAATATCCCACATATGGCCCTAGTGTGGTAATAGACTGAAGCACTGGACTCAGAAACAAAGGAGCACCTAGAGGATTTTGGGGCCTCCTTTTTATTATAATATACTTTAGACACCATGTCAGGTTTGAAGGGCTCTTGCGGTGCCAAAACAGTGGCAATCCTCCAAAAGTGACCCCATTTGGGAAAATACACTCCTCAAGGAAATTATCTTGGGGTATAGTGAAGATTTTGACCCCGCATGTTCATTGCAGAAATTATTGGAAGTAGGCCGTAAAAATTAAAACCTACATTTTTTCAAAGAAAATGTAGGTTTAGCCAATTTTTTTTTATTTCCACAAAGACTAAAAGAAAAAAAGCAGCACAAAATTTGTAAAGCAACTTCTCCAGAGTAAAACAATATCCCATATGTGGTCATAAATTGCTGTTTGGACACACGGCAGGGCTTAGAAGGGAAAGAGCTCCATTTTGCTTTTGGTGCTCAAATTTAGCAGGAATGGTTTGTGGAGGCCATGTTGATTTGCAAAGCCCCTGAGGGGACAAAACAGTGGAAACCCCCCACAAGTGACCCCATTTTGGAAACTACAAGCAATGAGGATATTATTTAGTGGTATAGTGAGCATTTTGACTGCACAGGTTTTTTACAGAAATTATTGGAATTAGGCCGTAAAAATTAAAAAGTTTTTTCAAAGAAAATGTAGGTTTAGCGAATTATTTTTAATTTCCACAAGGACTAAAGGAAAAAAAGCACCGCAAAATTTGTAAAGCAATTTCTCCCGGGTATGGCAATACCCCATATGTGCTAATAAACTGCTGTTTGGGCACACACTAGGGCTCAGAATTAAAGGAGCGCCATTTGGCTTTTGGGGTGCAGATTTTACTGGATTGGTTTCTGGGCGCTATGTCGCATTTGCAAAGCCCCTGTGGGAAGAAAGCAGTGGAATCCCCCCAGAAGTGACCCCATTTTGGAAATGACAACCCTCAAGATATTCACCTAGAGGTGTAGTGAGCATGTTAACCCTGCAGGTGTTTTGCAAAAATTAGTGTGCACTCGTTGTTGCAGAGTGAAAATGGGATTTTTTTCCCATAGATATGCCAATATGTGGTGCCCAGCTTGTGCCACCATAACAAGACAGCTCTCTAATTATTATGCTGTGGTTCCCGGTTTTAGAATTACCCTACATGTGGCCCTAATCTTTTGCCTGGACATTTGACAGGGCTCAGGAGTGAAAGAGTACCATGTAAAATTGAGGCCTAATTTGGCGATTTACAAAGTATTGATTCAGAATTGCAGAGCTCTGATGTGAAATAATAAAAGAAACCCCTGAGAAATTACCCAATTTTGGAAACTACACCCCTCAAGGCATTTATTAAGAGGTGTAGTGAGCATCTTCACCCCATATGTCTTTTCCATAAATGATTGCGCTGCGGATGGTGCAAAGTAAAAATTTCAATTTTTCCCTAGATATGCTATTTCAGTGGCAAATATGTTGTGCCCAGCTTGTGCCACTGGAGACACACACCCCAAAAATCTTTAAAACGGTTCTCCCGGGTATGGCGATGCCATATATGTGGAAGTAAACTGCTGTTTGGGCACGCTGTAGGGTTCAGAGGGGAGGGAGCGCCATTTGGCTTTTGGAGCGTGGATTTGCTTGGTAGTAGATTTGTTTGAGTATTGCTGGTGTTTCCGTTTATAATGTGGCGGAACATGTAAGCTGGGCAGAGTACATCAGGGGCATAGTCAGGTGGTATAATAATTGGGTTAAAAAAACAAAACAATAGAACAATCCATATATATATGTTACGCTGTGGAGCAATCCTTTCTGCACAGGCCGGTGTCAGACTGATAAATGTCCTTCCTTATCCCCCTTTTGGTCCACACTCCGCACTTTTGCAGTGTGGGGAATTTTGCTGGGAAGTGTTGTCCTGGTATAATACGGGCACCCTCGCTTCCAGCAGATATGTTTGGGCCCTGCCCTTCCTGGTTCCCTAATTTTAGGGCCTTGATAATTCGCCTCTTGAAACAGATTAAATGTTCCCCTTAGGCCGGCACAACTGCATATTTTTTATTTCCTGACTTATGGAAGCCTTAACTAATTTTATTTTTTGATAGACGTAGTGGTATGAAGGCTGTTTTTTTGCGGGATGCGCTGTGGTTATTATTGGTACCATTTTAGGGTACATGCGACTTTTTGATCACTTTTTATCCTGTTTTTTGGGAGGCAAGGGACCAAAAAAAATGCAATTCTGCCATAGTTTTTTAGGGGTTTTATTATACAGCGTTCACCATGCATCATAAATGACATGTTAACTTTATTCTACGGGTGAGTCTGATTCCATCAATACCAAATTTATAGCACTTTTATATGTTTTACAACTTTTTGCACAATAAAATTACTTTTGTAAAAAGAATGTATTCTTTCTATCCCAAGTTGTGAGAACTATAAAGTTATAATTTTTTCGTCGACGGAGCTGTATGAGGGCTTGTTTTTTCCGAGACGAGCGATAGTTTATGTAGGTACCATTTTTAGATACATGCGACTTTTTGATCACTTTTTATTCCAATATTTGTAGGGCAAAGTGACCCAAAACCAGAAATTCTGGTATAGTTATTACTTACGGACGCTGTGATACTAAATATGTATGCTTTATTTATTCAATAATAAAGGACTTGATAAGAGAACAGGGCGATTGTGTTTTATTTTATTATTTGAAACTTTTATTATATGTTTTAAAACTTGTTTTACACTTTTTTTTTACACTTTTTTTCAAGTCCCACTAGGGGACTTGAAGGTCCAACTGTCAGATTTTTTCTAATACATTGCACTACCTACGTAGTGCCATCTTGTCTTCGACTACGGAAGCCTTTCAGGCTCCGCCGCCGTGCGGGTCCTGGAATGCTTCCGTATTATGCAGATTGGGAGGCCAGTATTAGGCCTCTGGTTGCCATTGCAGCCATCGAAACCCAAGCATTTCATTGCTGGGGTTTCGATGAGCTGCAAATAGCTTAAATACAGGGATCGCGTTTGAGCGCTGCATTTAAGGGGTTAATGGCGGGGATTGAAGCTAATTTCGGTCCCCGCCATTACAGCCGGATGTCAGCTGTAAGATACCGCTGACATCCGGCGATGGTGGCACCGACTCAGCTTCTGCGCCGGTGTCCACCATTTGTCATATGGATACGGCAAAATGCAGGAATTACTAGCTTTCCATGACATATCCATACGAAAAATGTCGGGAAGGGGTTAAAGATGTTTTTCTACCTTTGTTAACTCTCCCTAAATGTCCGGAAAAAGAAGGGAAACACAGGCAAATCTTTTGGGTGCCCTATATTGTGACAAAATGCTCAGCCCTGTGCTCAAAGCGAGGTCTATAAATACAAGGTGTGATGAGTGGAGGAACTTGACTGGCTGGCACAAAGCCCTGACCTCAACTCCATGGGATGAACTAGAATGGAGATTGGGAGCCAGGCCCTCTCGTCCAACATCATTGTCTGACCTCACAAATGCTCTTCTGGATGAATTGCCATAAACACCCTACAAAATTTTGTCGAAAGTCTTTTCAGATGCTAAGAATCAATAAAAAGGCACATACTCACCTTTCAAATGCCCAACATCTCTTGTGTCAAGTCCTGTAGTCCCCTACTTTTTTTTATTAAAATGTATTTGGAAACCACCATTATTACAGTATTTATGTTGTGATCATATCACGTTTTTGGGATAATTTTTATTTTTTTGCTGTGATTTAGCAAAACCTGCTGTAAAATAAAAATAAAAAAAGTGATATGACCGCAAAGTATGAATAAAGCTTGTCTGTAAACCATGCCTGTTCCTAAAGCTGATGTTACATAGTTACATAGTTAGTACGGCTGAAAAAAGACACATGTCCATCAAGTTCAACCAAGGGACGGGAAAAGGGAAGGAAAAATTTCTACACATAGGAGTATAGAATATTTTTTTGTTCTAGGAAATTATCTAACCCTTTTTTAAAGCCATCTACTGTCCCTGCTGTGACCAGCTCCTGCGGTAGGCTATTCCATAGATTCACAGTTCTCACGGTAAAGAAGGCTTGTCGCCTTTGCAGGTTGAACCTTTTTTTCTCCAGACGGAGGGAGTGCCCCCTTGTTTTTTGAGGGGGTTTTACAAGGAACAGGATTTCACCATATTTTTTGTATGTGCCATTAATATATTTATATAAGTTAATCATGTCCCCCCTTTGTCGTCTTTTTTCAAGGCTAAATAGGTTTAATTCTTTTAATCTTTCCTCATAACTTAAATTCTCCATGCCCCTAATTAGCTTCGTTGCTCTTCTTTGTATTTTTTCCAACTCCAGGGCATCCTTTCTATGAACTGGAGCCCAGAACTGAACTGCATATTCTAGATGAGGCCTCACTAATGCTTTGTAAAGTGGCAATATTACATCCCTGTCCCGTGAGTCCATGCCTCTTTTAATACACGACTATATCCTGCTGGCCTTTGAAGCAGCTGATTGACACTGCATGTTGTTATTGAGTTTATGATTTACAAGTACACCCAGATCCTTCTCAACAAGTGAATCCGCCAGTGTAGCTCCCCCTAGGACATATGATGCATGCAGGTTGTTGGTACCCAGATGCATAACTTTACATTTATCTACATTAAAATTAATCTGCCAAGTGGATGCCCAAACACTTAGTTTGTTTAAATCTGCCTGCAATTCATGAACATCTTCCATAGACTGAACTATATTACATAGCTTGGTGTCATCTGCAAAAATAGAAATAGTGCTATTAATCCCATCCTCTATATCATTAATAAATAAGTTGAATAATAGTGGTCCCAGCACTGAACCCTGGGGTACACCACTTATTACCGGGGACCATTCAGAGTAGGAATCATTGACCACAACTCTCTGGATACGGTCCTTGAGCCAATTCTCAATCCAATTACAAACTATATTTTCTAAACCTATAGTCCTTAATTTACCCATTAGGCGTCTATGGGGGACAGTGTCAAATGCCTTTGCAAAGTCCAAAAACACTAAATCCACAGCGGCCCCTCTGTCTAGGCTTCTGCTTACCTCTTCATAAAAACAAATTAGGTTAGTTTGACAACTTCTGTCCTTAGTAAAACCGTGCTGGCTGTCACTTATAATACTATTTTTTGTCACATAATCCTGTATATAGTCCCTCAATAGCCCCTCAAACATTTTCGCCATGATGGATGTTAAGCTTACTGGTCTATAATTACCCGGGAAAGACCTAGAGCCCTTTTTGAAAATCGGCACCACATTTGCGCTGCGCCAGTCCCTTGGCACTATACCAGTCACTAGAGATTCTCTGAATATTATGAAAAGGGGGACAGAAATAACTGAACTAAGCTCTTTAAGAATTCTAGGGTGTGGGGCGTCGCCTAGCAGCAGATGTAAGAGGACGTGTGTGGCTGGAGCTCCTGCTGTATTCATCCTGAAAGTACAGATTTTCCCTCAATTACCCGGTAATATTCACCGATCTGGAGGCTGGGAGGCTGGAGGAGTCGGTACCGCTTAATACAGCTACAATGACACGTTCTAAGAAGCAAAAAACGCCGCCGGCGAGTCCGGGGCCGAGGAGGCAAGATGGCGCCGAGGAGACTGAATGCAGGAGCAGGCACATGGGGTCTGAGGCGGCAGACAGGCTGGAGAGATTTGCAAGAACCCCTCGTGCGAGCGGATCTGCAGCAGGCAAGACGCCGGTAGCTGGCAGTTGGAAGGCAGACAACTTGGCCTCCGGTTCCAGATACTCCGTGCTGGGAGAGGACACGGTGAGTGAGGAGGAGGAAGAGCTGGGGAGTCAGCGGCGGGACAGGCATGTGGAGGAAGATGGCGGCAGAACGCATAGCAGGAGAGACCAGGTGAAGGAGCCTTCCCTTGCAGATATATTCGCTGCGGTAAAGCAGAACTCCTCAATTTTATCTGTGCTGACCGGGCAGGTGGGAAGCCTGAAGGAAGATATACTGCTGTTACGTAATGACTTACAGAAAGTGGCAGAAAGAACCACAGTTATTGAGGGGAGAGTGTCTGAAGTGGAGGATGTTCTGCCGGAGCTCAGGCGGGATGTGCAGTCTCAGTCCTTGGCGGTGGTGGCCCTGCAGGCTAAGGCGGATGATTTAGAGAATCGGCTACGCAGAAACAACGTGCGTTTGGTTGGAGTGCCGGAAAAAACGGAGGGCAATAACTCGGATGAGTTCTTTGAAAAATGGCTGCTGGAGCAGTTTGGCCGGGATGAATTGTCTCCTTTATATGCTGTTGAAAGAGCGCACAGAGTGCCTACCAGACCGGGACCACCGGGGAGGCCCCCGAGGCCGGTCTTAGTGAAGCTGTTGCACTACAAGGACAGAGATAAGATCCTGAGGAAGGCAAGGGAATGGCAGGATATCTCCATCAATGGCGCCAAAATATCCTTTTATCCGGATTTCTCCGCGGAGGTGCAGAAGAAGCGGCTGCAATATTGGGATGTAAAGAAACGTCTGAGGAACTTGTCCATACCATATTCCATGATGTATCTGGCCAAATTGCGGGTGGTTGCTTTTGGGACTGCTTCATTCTTTGAGAACCCCAGAGAGGCTGCAAGATGGCTGGACAGCAATGAGGCACGGTTGCGGAGACCGGCTGGAGAAGAAGATGCGTGAAAGCCCGCCTGGGCGGTGAAGTCTGGAGCCATGTTGGCGTTTATGGGACTGTAGCATATTATATGTTATTATGCAGTTCTCCGAAGTGTGTGAACACCCTTGTCTGAAACACCGCAGGGTGGTATCCTTTTAACAAAAATGGCCGCACCTGACGGCAATGTTATTGAGGGAATGTTACTGGGTACCTAATGTATCTGTAAACTCTGCTGATTGTGTGGGATTGTTTAATACATGCGAATAGCAGTGGGAGCCAGCGCTCACTGGAAGTGGTGAGAAAGTTAAACGGTTCAAAGAGAAGATGCCAGTAGGGCATGTAAAAAGTTCGCACTATGGTGCGTTTCTGCTGGATAGGAGAGACAGTACATGTCGCTCTGACCCTTTTCGGAGGGGAGGTTTTGTTGGGGGGGAGGGGAGGAGGGAGGGAACGCACGGCCTAATATCTTGACTGGAGCAGGCTGGAGGAGAAACAGATTTCTTAAAAATATGACGCCCGATGGGATCGGTTAAATGTCTATCCTGGAACGTCCGGGGAATACAGGAAGCTAGGAAACGGCAGGCAATATTTAACTGGGTTAAACAACAAAATGCCCTGATAGTGGGGCTGCAAGAAACGCATCTGACTAGAGAGTCTGTATCCTTATTGCAGAGAGTGTGGATCGCACACGGGTTTCACTCTTTTCATACGACTTATTCCAGGGGGGTGAGTTTGCTGATACACAGGAGTCTCCCCTTTGTCTGTCATTCATCCTTTTCTGATGAGGAGGGGAGGTATGTGGGAGTGCCAGTGGCGTAGCTATAGGGGTCGCAGCGGTCGCAATTGCGACCGGGCCCCGAAGCCTGGGGGGCCCACGGCCCCCCCACCACATTTTCGTGAGGTTACTCATGTAAAAACGCTGCATAAGCAGCATTAAAGCTGGACAGATGCCGTTTGCTAAAGGACCTTTAATGACGTCATGCCCATGTGACCTGATTCGCCTTTGAGGAACAGAAGCCACGCCCACCGATCAGGTCCTTCTACCACAGTATAGCAGCAGAGTCGGCAGAAGAGAAGGCACGTCCACCTCTCAGGTCCTGGTGAGCGCTTCCTTAACCCCCTCTCTCCCTGCATCCCCCATTGTCTCTTCTTTACTTGTCTCAACTGACAGCAACTCCTGTAGGGTTTGCTACGTTTTTTAATTCACCATGCGTTTTGCCGCGATTTTCGTAATCGCGGCAAAAATGGCGCGGTTTTGCCGCGATTTTCATAATTGCGGCAAAAATGGCGCGGTTTTGCCGCGATTATGAAACTTGCAGCAAACCACACCATTCATATCACAAATTCGAAGATTGCTTAAAAGTAGTACAAGATGCATAAAAACATTAGGCTTAGGGCTTATTCAGACGAACGGGATATACGTCCGTGCAGCGCACGTGATTTTCATGCGCGTCGCACGGACCTATATTAGTCTATGGGTCCGTGCAGACAGGTGCGTGATTTTTACACAGCGTGAGTCCGCTGTGAAAAACTCACAACATGTCCGTTCTTTGTGCGTATTTTGCGCATCACGCACCCATTGAAGTCAATGGGTGCGTGAAAATCACGCGCACCACACGGAAGCACTTCCGTGGGACGCGCGTGATTCGCGCAACAGCAGTAAAACTATGAATGTAAACAGAAAAGCACCACATGCTTTTCTGTTTACAAACATCCAAACAGAGTGTCATCATGATGGCGGCTGCGCGAAAAGCACTCAACCACGCATCATACGACGCTGACACACGGAGCTGTTAAGTGCCTTTTGCGCGCACAAAACGCCGCGTTTTTTGCGCTCGCAAAACGCACATGCTCGTCTGAATCCGGCCTTAATTGACACAGTGCTGTCAAATCACATCATGTGCTGCGATTTTGTGAAAACCGTTGCAAAAAATGCAATTTGACCGCACTGTGAACACGGTACATCCTAATATCACAAGTAGCAAGAAAACATAGGTATGATGAGCGCTGCAGGATGGAGCCAGTAGTTCTTTAAATGATTACTTGATTAATAATTATCAAGAAGCGCCTCTATCAATTACATGATTACGGTTCGGTGCCGTAATGCTTAGGGGAAGTTCACAGTCTTTTGGCGCTGGTTTTGACGAGGAAACTGCCTTGGAAATTGGGCCAAAAAACGTTCAAAATCGCCTCCCATTGATTTCAATGGGGGGCTGAGGTGTTTTTTTTCCCCGCGAGCGGAAAAAAAGTGTTGTGTCCTTTCTTCAGGCGTCATAGTTTCTGACCTCCCATTGACCTCAATGGGAGTCAGAGAAAGTGTTTTCCGTGGCAGTTTTTGCCTGCGGCGCTTAATGGTTGCGGCCAGAAAATACGGCAAGTGTTCTGCCGGCAAGTCAAGATCTGCCTCAAAATTACTGAAGGAATTTTGAGGCAGATTTTTTGCCTGCAAAAAACTCTGTGTGAACTAGGCCTTAGTATTTAACAAAGTAATTATTTAAATGAATCCACAAACTACTGGCTTCCTCCTGTAGCGCTCATCATACCTGTGTTTTCTTCTTTTCTTCTTCTTGTGATATTACGATTTGGGCAGTGGCATAGCTATTGAGGTCGCAGCGGTCGCAATTGAGACTGTGCCCTGAAGCCAGGTGACGAAGGATACCGGGGTAATAATGGGGGTTAGTGTTGACCTTTTCACCGGCAAACATTAAGCCCCGCCTTAGTAATGGAGGTTGTCAATCAGCCAGCGGCCATTACTAAGGCCTCATGCACACGAACGTATTTTTTCCCTCCCGTAAATACTGGTGTAAATACGGGTCCGGTGTCACACGTATTCGACCCGTTTTGCACCAGTATTTACGGACCCGTGCCCATAAATACGGGTCCGGTGTCACCAGTATTCCACCCATATATACGGGCACGTTTTCTATGCAAAATTGCACTGCACTAATCGGCAGCCCCTTCCGAGGTAAAAGTAAAAGAAATTCATACTTACCCGGCCGTTGCCTTGGTGACGCGTCCCTCTCTTGACATCCAGCCCGACATCCCTGGATGACGCGGTAGTCCATGTGACCGCTGCAGCATGTGATTGGCCTGTGATTGGCTGCAGCGGTCACATGGGCTAAAACGTCATCCAGGGATGTCGGGCCGGATGTCAAGAAAGGGACGCGTCACCAAGGCAACGGCCGGGAGACCGGACTGGAGGAAGCAGGAAGTTCTGGGTAAGTATGAACGTCCTTTTTTTTTTTTACAGGTACTCTATATTGTGATCAGAATTCACTGTCCAGGGTGCTGAAAGAGTTACTGCCGATCAGTTAATATATATATACACACACACATAAATTTTTTGTGGGGGGAATATATATTGAGGCTATTGCCCCTGATGTTTTAAAGGGAATGTGTTGCCAGAAAAACATGTTTTTTTTTTTTAAATTAAACATTTAGTGTATAGGTGATTAAACATTGTTCAAATTTTTTTTATTTTTTACACGAGTCAGGAAATATTATAAATTAATTCTAATTTATAATATTTCCCATTTCTGGTCACTAGATGGAGCTATTCCCAAAATTGCAGCATTGCAAAATTGGGTAAAAAGCCCTCGCTCTAGTGAGCTCTCAGCATCCCCCCTCCTTTATCCTGGCTAGTGCCGGGATAAACGTGGGGTTTGAACGGTGTAACCTCCTACACTGTGTGTCGCCATTTTTTGAGCTAACACACAGTGTAGTAGGTTTACATACAGTAGTAAACACACACAAACACGAACATACATTGAAATCTCTTACCTGCTCCTGCCGCCGCGGCTCCCTCCGGCCCGTCCGCTCCGTCTGCTGCCGCTGGTCCAAGTGCACAAATCCGGAAGCCGCGACCGGAAGTAGTAATATTACTGTCCGGCCGCGACTTCCGGTCCACAGGAAATTGGCGCCGGACGGCGCCAATTTCGAATTGGACTGTGTGGGAGCGGCGCATGCGCAGTTCCCACACAGACGCCGTACACAGAAGTCAATGGGATGGGAGCCGTTCGCAGTCCCTATGGGACTGTGGCTGCCGTATTCCATGTCTGTATGTGTCGTTAATCGACACATACAGAAATGGAACAAAAAATGGCAGCCCCCATAGGGAAGAAAAAGTGTAAAAATAAGAAAAAGTAAAACACAAACACACAAATAAATATAAACGTTTTTAATAAAGCACTAACATCTTTAACATATAAAAAAAATAATTTGTGATGACACTGTTCCTTTAAGCCCTTAACTACACCCCTGAGACCCAGCAATTGAGCTGAAAGCTGTGGGCCGTCAGCCATGAAGAGAACTGGGGGGGGGGGGCCATGAAGGACTTTTGCATCGGGGCCCATGAGCCTTTAGCTACGCCCCTGGGGAGTGCACTGTACTATATATCACTGGGAGTGTATTCTGGTAGTGCTGTATATCCCTCCGCCATATTCTAGCACTGTACTGAAACGAGTTACGGAGAAACTCTCCAGGTGGCCTGAGGTACCGCTAATTGTGATGGGGGATTTTAATGCAGTGATGTCTGAAGGGTTGGACAGGTTTCATAGAGGAGGAGGAGGGCAAAGAAGAGATCTGACCGCCTTTGGAAGATTAATGGAGGAATTGGGTCTGCGGGATATTTGGAGAGATAAACATCCAGGGGTGAGGCAGTACTCGTGTGCATCATCCACATTTCAGTCACTTTCCCGAATAGACATGGTGGCATGCTCAGCTTCAGCGGTGCCGTACATAGCGCAAATAGAGTACCTACAGAGGGCATTGTCAGACCACTCTCCGATGGCGGTGACGCTGGAAGTGGGTGTAAGGCATACCAGGAACCCCGGGAATTGGAAGCTGAATGCGTTTTGGTTAAGATTGATGGACGGCGAGGAAATACGGAACCTGATAAAAGAATATTTTAATTTTAATACTGAGTCGGTGCCGCGGGGAGTGTTGTGGGATGCCATGAAAGCCTGGCTGAGAGGAGTATTCATTCTAAATATTAAACGAATTAAAACTAAATCCAGGCAGTTGGGAGAAAGTTTAGAGGAGCGGGTGACAGAAACAGAAGGGAGACATGTAGAAGAGGGATCCGAGGAGACACTTAGACATTGGGTGGAGGCACAGACGCTGTTAAAAAATCACCAACTAACAATGGCGGATAATAAACGTCTATTCCTTAAACAGCAATATTATGAAGAAGGGGAAATGGCGGGGAGATTACTCGCTAGGATGGCAAAACCGCATGGGGGCAATAATTTCATTCATGGCCTTAGGGGGGAGGGGGGAGGGTGGAGACAGACACGGGGCAAATCCTGCAAATATTCCAGCGGTTTTATACTGACCTATATACATCCAAAGTGCATTACGACACACAGCAATTGGACGAGTACCTGGGAAACATTAATTTGCCTACCTTGGGCCGGGAGGACCGTGAAAGTTTGGAGACCCCTATTTCACTAGAGGAGTTGGAACAGGCGATAAGAGATATGGCAAATGAGAAAGCTCCGGGTCCAGATGGGTTACCGGGGGAAATCTATAAGGAATATGGGACGGAACTAGCGCCAGAATATTTGAGTACTTTGCAGGATAGTTTTGACAGGGGTAAATTACCAGACTCCCTATATGAGGCTACGATAGTGGTCCTCCCAAAAGAGGGGAAAGACAGACAATTACCGGAGTCCTATAGACCAATATCCTTGTTGACATCGGATGTCAAGATCTTGGCAAAGATATTGGCACTGAGGCTGAACAGGGTGGTACAGCATGTTGTGCATGAAGACCAATCGGGGTTCATGCCCTCCAAATCGACGGCGGTCAACCTCAGGCGGCTGTTTTTAAATCTTCAGGCGGCACCGGATGAGCAAGGAGGAAGGGCGGTGCTAACGTTAGATGCTGCAAAAGCGTTCGACTGCGTAGAATGGGGGTATTTATGGCGGGTAATAGAAAAGATGGGATTCGGCCCTAACTTCGTAAAGTGGGTACAGTTGCTGTATGTGGCCCCTACAGCCCGCATACGGGTGAATGGTACAATGTCTGAGAAATTTTCACTGGCCCGGGGTACACGACAGGGGTGCCCACTGTCACCATTACTATTCGCCTTGGCGGTGGAGCCACTGGCGTGCCTCATAAGACAGGAGGAACGTATAAGAGGCTTGCAATATGGGGAAATGGAGGAAAAAATTTCATTATATGCAGACGACATTTTAATATATATGACGGACACGGAGAATACACTGCAGGTAGTAATGGATACGATCACAAGGTTTGGGGAGTTCTCGGGATTAAATATTAACTGGACCAAGTCTGCTTTGATGCCACTTGATACAGTGAATATTGTAGATACTGGAGGGGGGATCCGGATTCCGATAGTTTCTGAATTTACGTATTTAGGGGTTAAGGTGACGGCTAGGGTCCAAGACTATATGTCTTTGAATGTCTCACCACTGCTGCTTAAGGTGAAACAAAAGGTGGATGCCTGGAACAGGCTCCCGCTCTCTGCTCTGGGGAGGACTAACCTAATCAAGATGATCCTTATGCCTCAAGTTTTATACATTCTTCATAACTCCCCAGTATGGATACCTAAGCACTGGTTCAGACGCTTGCACAATCTCTTTCGGGATCTGGTATGGAAAAAAGGGGTTCCAAGGATTAAATTGGAGAAATTGCAATTGCCCAAAGATGAAGGGGGGGTCGCGCTGCCAAATGCCTGGATATATTACCTGGCTGCCCAGAGCCAACAATTTAAGGGATGGGAGGACACAGAGACTTGGGGTGCCAGTGCACGTTTATTATCATACATGGGGGGAGGACATAATCCATTAGAGAGTCTGGAAGCGCATACCTTTAAGAGATTGGCGAGTGCTAAACCAACGTTACTCCTGATACATAAAGTATGGTGGCAATGCAAACAGATCCTGGGAATGGGAATGTGCACCAAATATACTCCCCTATGGCATAATCCGGTCCTGTGGGAATTATACCAATTAGAGGGCATGCAAAAATGGGAGTTGGCAGGGGTTAGACGAATACAACACATATATGATGATAACGGGCTGAGATCATTTCAGCAGTTGAAGGACCTATTTTCACTAGAGCACAATATGTTTTATCAGTATTTGCAGATCCGTCATGCCCTACAGGCGCAGGCGCAGGTAGTGGACCTGACGGTCTGTGCTCTTGGGGTCCTGGAGTATGCGGGAAGGGCTGACACGACCAAAGGCCTGATCTCAATGGCGTACAGGAGCTTGCTGTCCAAACACCTGGGAAACCCAATGATGCTGGTAAAAGCGAAATGGGAACGGGATGTTGGTCCATTGACTGAGGAGGAGTGGGAGGAGATATTAGCATCCACATGTCACTTATCGCTCAGTCTGGCGCAGAGGAGATCACAACTCTTCCTGATACACAGAGTGTATCGAACCCCGTGGGTATTAAAGCAGATGGGTATTAGAGCGGATGCTAAATGTCCTAGGTGCACGGAAGAGAAAGCGGATATACTGCATATGTTTTGGTCATGTGAGGCTCTGAGGACCCTATGGGGGGAAGTATTGGATCTGATAAAACAGGTGTATGGTCGGGAATTGGCGGCAGACCCTAAAGTTATGTTGTTGGGAGTAGTGGGAGAATTGGAGAGTGACAGAATGGCAAACCTGGCAATTGCCAAGATATTATATCAAACAAGGAAATGCATTGCTAAACACTGGCTGGATGAGGAGCCACCAGGGATGAGGGAAATTGTAGGAATGGTGAACTATAATATCCTGATGGAGCATAAGATATTTTCTAAAAGGGGCACGGAAAAAAAAATTGAGAAACAATGGAGCAGATGGATGGCCTGTCCTGAGGTGCTGTCACCTGAACTAAACAGAATAAGGGCGAGAGTTGTCTGAGGAACTGGAGGTGATAGAGTCTGGAGCAAAAAGGGGTGGTGGGGAAATTTGATAAGAGAAATGTGCTCTGGCCAGGATTGGTACTAGAAACAAAGGGCAGAGATATAGTGGGGGCCGTGCGGGGAGGGGGGTAAGGGGGGAAGTTGGGGATTTCCTGATATGCTGTCATTATTGTATACGATGCTGGAAAATTGTAATGTGAATGTTACTATGTTATTTCTTTTATGTGTTAGTATCAATAAAATTGGTTTGATATAAAAAAAAGAATTCTAGGGTGTAACCCATCTGGTCCCGGGGCCTTGTGCACATTTATTTTATTTAATTTAGCTTGGACCATATCTACATTCATCCAATTCAGTATATCAACTGATATATTAACAGCACTGGCACCGGCTACATCAGCTGCTCTTTCTTCTGTTGTATATACAGAGCTAAAGAACCCATTTAGTAACTCTGCCTTCTCTTGATCCCCTGTGACCAACTCCCCATTACCATTATCTAGGGGTCCTACATGTTCAGACCTTGGCTTTTTAGCATTTATATACTTGAAGAATTTTTTGAGATTTGTTTTACTATCCTTGGCCACCTGCCTTTCATTTTGTATTTTTGCTAATTTTATTACCTTTTTACAGATTATATTAAGCTCTTTATATTTTACAAAGGCTGCAGATGTACCCTCAGATTTGTATTTTTTAAATGCCCTTTTTTTCTCATGTTTTGCCCCTTTCACAGAAGGTGTAAGCCATGTGGGGTTTAATTTGAGTCGTTTATACTTGTTACCTATAGGAATAAATTTTGCACTATAATAACTCAAAGTAGATTTGAAAATCTCCCATTTATCATTTGTACCATTATTTGACATTAGTTCTTCCCAGTCTATATCCTGAATTGCAGCCCTCATCCTGGGGAATTTGGATTTCTTAAAATTAAATGTTTTTGCCCTCCCAGCCTGCGTTTGTTTTTTACAGTATAGGTAAAATTTAACTATATTATGATCACTGTTACCGAGGTTTTCACGAACATTGACATTCCCAACAAGATCTGCATTATTAGAAATGACCAGATCCAACAGAGCTTCACCTCTAGTCGGGTCTTCCACAAACTGGCACATAAAATTTTCCTGCAACAGGTTGAGGAAATGTCTCCCCTTTGCAGTTGAAGTTGAGCCATGACACCAATTAATATCCCGGAAATTAAAATCTCCCATTATCACTACAGTACCCGCCTGTGCAGCCCGCTCCATCTGTTTATATAGCTGAACTTCCACCTCCTCAGTTATATTGGGGGGGTCTATAGATTACACCAAAAGTAATTTTTTCAGTGTTTACCTCCCTTTCTAGTTCCACCCACAAGGTTTCAACCTCCTCACAGTATTCACCCACTATTGTCTCTTTCACACTCGCCTTTATATCATTTCTCACATACAGACATACACCACCACCTTTCCTATTTGTCCTGTCTTTCCGAAAAAGTGTAAAACCCTGTAGATTTACAGCCCAGTCATGTGAAGAGTCCAGCCATGTTTCAGCAACACCAACTATATCTATATTTTCTTCCAGTATCAAGGCCTCCAGCTCCCCCATTTTGCTTGCTAGACTTCTTTCATTTGTGAACATATACTTTAATTTGCCTGTCAGTTTTTCACTTTTATCAGAAATGTGATTTGACATTATTTGGGCATTTTTATTTACACTGCTGTTCTGTAACGAAAGGATCTCCTTATCTTGTTGTCTAGTCCTCTCCCCACATTCTGTTTCTCCCCCACCAATATAGTCTGACCCCTCTCTAACCTGGCTACCCCTTTTTTTTCTACATTGACCTCCCTCCTCAGCCCTAGTTTAAATACTCCACCACCCCAGCTAGAATTCTCTCCCCCAGCACAGCGGACCCCCTTCCATTTAGGTGCAGATCATCTGCAGAATACAGTTTGTACCCCAATGAAAAGTCAGCCCAGTGCTCTAGGAACCCAAATCCTTCTCCTCTACACCAAGACTTCAGCCATGCATTTAACTCCCTGAGCTCCCGCTGCCTTTCCTGTGATGCGCATGGCACAGGCAGTATTCCTAAGAATACTACTTTGGAGGTCCTTCCCTTCAGCTTGTAGCCTAGTTCTTTAAAAATATTCTTAAGGCTCCTCCACCTACCATTTATTCTGTCATTGGTATCGACATGGACCGCGACAGCTGGATCATCACCAGCCCCTCCCAGCAATTTGTCCACCCGTTCCACAACATGCCGAACCCTGGCACCAGGGAGACAGCAAACCATTCGGTTGAGGTGGTCTTGGCGACAAATTATTCTATCCGTCTTCCTGATTATAAAATCCCCTACGACTATCAATTGTCTTGGCTTACCTGCATTACCATCCCGCCGACTACTAGATGGGCTGTTCTCCCGGCTGTTAGGGAGATCAGTATCCACTAGGGCTGCCATTTCTGAGACTGACACCCTCGCATCATCACCCAACTTGGCAATTTTGGTTGGAATGTCAGAAACCGGATTGGCCTTCCTTTTCTTTGACCCCATTTCACCTGCCATTCATTTTTATCAGCGCTTGCTACTTGGCTGCTGTTTTGTTTTTTTTGTTGTTTTTAATAGCTCAGCTATATTAGGGCAGAGATGTGATCACAATTACAATAAATGTGTAACAAAAATGTTTAAAAAAAAATAGAATTGTAAGAAAAATTGTCTTACCATAAAACAAAAAGTAAAAGTGGCAATCTTTGTAGTGTGTCAGCTTAACCCAAAACTCAAAAAATGTACACAAACATGAAATATATTGGAGGATTATATTGTACAATATATTGTATATTGTAATACAAAGTTAAAATAGGAATGATACTTCAAAAATGAAAACATATTGGCTCATATTATTCCCACCTGTTATGCAAAAAAAAACCACAGACAAACATAAACAACATACATTTACTTACGTTATTATTTTAGCCCCACTTATTCCTAACAGGTACTAAAACATAGAGTACATCAACACAATTGCCAAAGACTTACAGCAGAAGTGGTCGTACTGAGGAGCATAGTGAATATGAAATGCAAGTGTAAATGCGGTTAATACCGCCTTTATTTAAAAAACATCTCTTGTAATCATCCCTACCTCTCCACTGACACTGCTACAACACTAATCCAGGCCCTACTCGTTTTTTGGCCTACTAATTGGTATTTGACTTAACAGACCTGCTCCGCTTCAATCCATCATGAATACAGCATTAAGATTTTTCTTTCTGTCTAGTGGATATACTAATAACACCGCTCTCTTCACTCTTCATTCATTACACTGGTTATCTGTTTCTTGTAAAATAAAAACTCTGCTAAGAAATACTTCAGAACTAAACATAGTAAATAAACACGGTCCCAGAACCAAGATCAGCACATAAATGCAGCACCAAAACCAAGCTCAGTACATATATACATCACCAGAACAAAGCTCAGTACATATATACATCACCAGAGCAAAGCTCAGTCCATAAATACAGCACTAAAATCAAGCTCAGTGTCAGGATCTGTGGGTATGTGGACCCACTAGCCCGCACCGCCGTAGCAGCTGGCCAAACAACAGTGTACCAAGTCAATATAAAGTCCGAGCACAAGGGTACCTGTAATAGTCCAGACAGTAGCAACGGCTTAGGCACAAATGGGACCTTGGTGGCAGGTGATGCAAAACGTGGCAGATGACACCAGACTTGGTGTAAGTCAGCAGGCATAGTATACGGCACAACACGACTCCAAAACTAGAGATGGCCCAGGAACAAATACAGCACGGGATACAGGATACAGGTAGCAGGGCATGGGAACACAGGGAACAGGATACAACTACGGGACCATTTGCAAGACTAACATAGGAATACAAACAATGCTCAGGCCAGGAGTAAAAAGGGCAGAGCCCTTCTTATAGTCCTGGGAGATCATGGGCTAATTAGTGATGCTTAACATGTGGGCGTACTGGCCCCTTAAGGCCGGGCGCGAGCGTGAGCGCACACCCTACGGGACACAGCAGAGCGGAGAGGAAGTGAGCGCTGGCGTCTCCTGGGGAGGAGATGCCGACCAGCACTCACCAGTCCATGGCTGCAGCCATTGAGGGGTGAGTAGTCCCGACTGTCCGAGGCCGTGGGTGTTAAAGTATCCCCCCTCTTACGCCCCCTCTTCTTGGGACCAGAGCGAGAGAGGAAATTCTTAATGAGAGTAGGGTTATTGAGGTTCTCTTCTGGCTCCCAGGACCTCTCCTCTGGACCAAAACCCTTCCAATCCACCAAATAAAAGGTTCTTCCTCCTACTTTCTTGAAGTCCAGGATCTCCTTTACTTCAAACACATCGAAAGAACCGCTGGGAGCAACTGCAGGGCTAGGAGTTTTAGTGTAGTGGTTCAGGACCACAGGTTTCATGAGGGACACATGAAAGGAGTTCGGGATTCTGAGGGTAGGAGACAGCCGAAGCTTATAGGACACAGGATTAATCTGTTGCAGGATCTCAAAAGGCCCGAGGAACCTGGGAGCAAATTTGTATGAAAGCACATTCATACAGATATTCCTAGAGGACGGCCAGACTTTGGTACCCAGGAGATACAAGGGCGACTATCTTCTTGTTATATCCGCCTTTCGCTTCATGCGATCGACTGCCCGCAGAATAGAGGACCGAGTCTGTTGCCAGATTTGCAGAAAGTCCCCAAATGCAGAGTTAGTTGCGGGTACCTGAGATGTAGCCGACACAGGAAGATGAATTCTCAGATGTTGACCGTAGACAATGTAGAATGGTGTGGAAGTGGTGGACCCACTTGAGAGGTAGTTATACGAGAATTCGGCCCATGGAAGAAGCTGTACCCAGTCATCATGCTGCATGGAGTTGAAGTGGCGGACATTATTTTCCATGATCTGGTTAATCCTCTCGATTTGACCATTGGACTGGGGGTAATTGGCTGAGGAAAAGTCCATTCTCACATCCAGGAGTTTGAAAAGGGCTCTCCAGAATTTTGAGGTGAATTGAACCCCCCAATCGGACACGATGTGAAGGGACAAGCTATGCAAGCAGTAGATGTGCTGAATAAAAAGCTTTGCCAGTCGAGGAGCAGAAGGTAGGCCGGTCAGCAGGATAAAATGTGCCATCTACGAAAATCGGTCCACCACCACCAAAACAGTATTGCATCCTGCTGAGGGGGGAAGGTCTGTGACAAAGTCCATTGCAATGTGCTACCAAGGGGCATTGGGTACAGGCAGAGGTTGGAGCAGACCGGCAGGTTTGGAGTGAGAAACCTTGTTGGAAGAACACACAGTGCAGGACGAGACAAAGTCCATAACATCTTTGGGCAGCGTGGGCCACCAGAAATGACGAGTTATCAGGTCCTAAGTCTTGCAAACATCAGCGTGCCCAGCCAGTTTGGAGCTGTGTCCCCAACAGAGAATTCTTCTCCTTTCTGCTAACCGAACAAAAGTCCACCCCGGAGAGATATCTCTAACTTTCATAGGATTGGCAGAGACAATGCAGGACGGGCCTATGATATTTTGAGGGGACTCCACGGTGTACTCTGTTTCAAACAACCTGGACAGGGCATCGGCCCTCACATTTTTGTCAGCGAGGCGGTAGTGGAGCACAAATTGGACACGGGTGTAGAACAGCGACCACCTGGCTTGATGTGGGTTAAGCCGTTGAGCCGACTGGAGATAGGTGAGGTTCTTGTGGTCGGTGTATATCAGGATGGGGTGAGCTGCGCCATAAAGGCGATTTTCCCTTAATCGCAGCAGGACTTGACGGACATGTCTCCGATGTGTCGTCAGATCTGGGGCTGATCAAAATGTCATCAAGATAGACTACAACACAGACACAGAGGAAATCTCAGAAGATATCATTGACAAATTCTTGCAAAACAGCGGGAGCATTACACAGGCCGAAGGGCATCACCAGGTATTAATAGTGCCCATCTCGAGTGTTAAATGCCGTCTTCCACTCGTCACCTTGACGGATTCGGATTAGGTTGCAGGCTGCACGCAAGTCCAGTTTAGAGAAGATCTTGGCTCCTCGTATGCGATCAAATAATTCCGAGATCAGAGGCAAAGGGTATTTGTTTTTGACTGTGATCTGGTTGAGACCACGGTAGTCTATGCAGGGTCGAAGAGATCCGTCTTTTTTCTTTACAAAGAAGAACCTGGCACCAGCCAGGGAGGAGGATTTTCATATGAAACCCCTCTCCAGATTCTCCTTGATATAGGCTGACATGGACTGAGTCTCTGGCAAGGAGAGAAGGTATACGCGTCAACGGGGAGGTGAGGCTTCAGGAACAAGTTCAATCGGGCAGTCGTACGCCCGGTGTGGGGGAAGCATCTCAGCCTCCTTCTTGCCAAAGACATCCGCAAACTGCGCAAAATGAGTAGGCAGTCCTGTCAACAACTGAGACATAGGAGGCAGAACGGGATGAACCTGTAGCAAGCAGCGGTGGAGACATTTGGAGCCCCATTGGAGAACTTCTCTGGAATTCGAGTCCAGCCGGGGCCAAGGCAGACCCAGCAACACAAGATTGATGGCTTTGGGCAAAATGAGAAAGGTAATCTGCTCGGTATGAGGAGCTCACACTTGGAGCATCAGTAGCTTGGTCTCGGACACGATGCGGTCGGGCAGAGGAAGTCCATTCACCGAGGCAACAACCAGTGGTTTCTCCAAAGGAACCGTCGGCAACTGGAGCTGATCCACTAAGTCCTGTTGGATGAAGTTTGATGCGGACCCGGAGTCCAGGTAGGCAGCAGAGAACCGATGCGTCTTCTCACTGGACACTATGGTCACGGGAATGGACAATTTGGGAGAGAGTTTATTATTTAGTCCTTTTCCACCTAGGGTTGCCTCTCCAACCAATCCTAGGGTCTGGAGCTTTTTAGGCTTTTGGGGACACAGACGCACAAAATGGCCTCCGAGGCCGCAATAAAGACAGAGTTCCAAAGTGCGTCTGCGCTGTTTCTCCTAGACAGACAACTTGAGATGGTCTATTTGCGTAGGCTCCTCTGGCGGAATAGCTGATGAAGTCAGCGAGGCGTGCTGGAAAGTAGGAGCCAGCCTGGGCAATCTCCTGACCCGGTGAATTTCTTGAGACCGTTCCTGGTTCCTCATGTCAATGCGGATGGCTAGAAAATTGAGGTAGAGGGCAGATCTCGAGCGGCAAGCTCGTCTTTGATATCGGAGGAAAGACCTTGCCAGAATGTAGCCAGCGGGGTCCATGGCCTGAGCGTACTGTCACGATCTGTGGGTATGTGGACCCACTAGGCCGCACCGCCGTATCGGGGTAGCAACTGGCCAAACAACAGTGTACCAAGTCATTATAAAGTCCGAGCACAAGGGTACCTGTAATAGTCCAGACAGTAGCAACGGTTTAGGCACAGATGGGTCCTTGGCGGCAGGTGATGCAAAATGTGGCAGATGACACCAGACGTGGTGTATGTCAGTAGGCGTAGTAGACGGCACAACACGACTCCAACAAAATAGAGATGGCACAGGAACAACTACAGCACGGGATATGGGATACAGGATACAGGTAGCAGGGCACTGGAACACAGGGAACAAGATACGACTACGGGACCATTTGCAAGATTAACTGAGGAATAAAAACAACGCTCAGGCAAAGAGTAAAAGGGCAGAGCCCTTATTATAGTCCAGGGTGATCATGGGCTGATTAGTGATGTTTAACAAGTGCACGCACTGGCCCTTTAAGGTCGGGCATGAGCTTGCGCGCGTACCCTACAGGACACAGCAGAGCGGAGCGGAAATGAGCACTGGCGTTTCCTGGGGAGGAGATGCGGACCAGCACTTACAAGACCATGGCTGCGACCGTTGAGGGGTGAGTAGTCCCGACGGTCCGCGGCTGTGGATGTTACACTCAGTACATATATACAGCACTGGAACCTAGCTCACTACATATATACAGCACAAGAACAAAGCTCAGTACAAATATATATCACAAGAACCAAGCTCAGTACATATATATAGCACAAGAACCAAGCTCAGTACATATATACAGCACAAGAATGAAGCTCAGTACATATATACAGCACAAGAACCAAGCTCAGTATTTATATACAGCACCAGAACAAAGCTCTATACATAAATACAGTACCTGAACAACACTCAGTTCATATATATACAGCACCATAATCAAGCTCAGTACATAAACATAAGTACATATATACAGCACCAGAATCAAGCTCAGTACACATCTACAGTACCAGAACAAAGCTCAGTACATAAATACTGCATCAAAACAAAGCTCAGTACATATATACTGCACCAGAACAAAGCTCTGTACATTTATACAGCATCTGAAACAAGCGCTCTAAATTTATACAGAACCAGAACAAAGCTCAGTACATATATATATATATAGCACCAGAACCAAACTTAGTACATATTTACAGCACAAGAACCAAGCTCAGTACATATATACAGCACAAGAACAAAACGGAGTACATATACACTACCATTCAAAAGTTTGGGGTCACACAGACAATTTTGTGTTTTCCATGAAAACTCACACTTATATTTATCAAATGAGTTGCAAAATGACTAGAAAATATAGTCAAGACATTGACAAGGTTAGAAATAATGATTTTGATTTGAAATGATAATTTTCTCCTTCAAACTTTGCTTTCATCAAAGAATGCTCCATTTGCAGCAATTACAGCATTGCAGACCTTTGGCATTCTAGCTGTTAATTTGCTGAGGTAATCGGGAGAAATTTCACCCCATGCTACCAGAAGCCCCTCCCACAAGTTGGATTGGCTTGATGGGCACTTCTTGCGTACCATACGGTCAAGCTGCTCCCACAACAGCTCTATGGGGTTGAGATCTG